>NC_140593.1:629471404-630671404 GCF_964204655.1 Triturus cristatus
AGGTGAACCCCCTCTCACAGCTCCTATTAATACCCATCTCTAAAGCCCCCCACCACCCACCTATCCTGTCCTTCCGTGTCATCCCCCTATCAAAGAATCCCCTGGGAAGACTAGGCTATGCCTCTGCTTCTCAGGGGACCCTCCATTATGGGACACACAGTGGTCCCATGTGTGCTTGAAGGTCTCCAACTGGTCTTCAGACTCTTGGACACAGCTCAGTTCAGAGCCATACAGAAGGCAATGGTCTTACACATAACAACACAGCCACCTGGGCAATGGATGACCGTTCACTCTTGTGGAATGAGCGAAACTGAAAAGCCCTGTGGCTCACTCGCTCCGGAACAAAACACACAAGACAAATTGCATATGCAAAGGGAAAGAAAATATGGTGGCACGTCGATCCTCCATAGGGAATATCACTAAGCACTACAACAGGTCCATAATTTCACTGGCCAAGACTTATCAAAAGTTAGTGCGAGGCCCCATGGCAAAACTTAATGTGGAGCCCCCCCTTGGGAATCTTCTTCCGTTTTGGACAAATGCAATAAGCAGCATCTGTTCTTATGTATTTAAAAAGAAATGTACTTTGAGGAAAAAGAAAAACCTGCGCTATCTGGTGGTTTTGCCACACAAAGGGCATATTTACAAGCCCCTAATGCCACCAGAGCGTCACTTTTTCTGAAGCTTTGGTGACGCTGCTCCATACCCAATATTTACAAGGTGGCGCTTCCTCCCCCCTTGTAAATATGCCTCTTTCAACAGCAGTCCGCTGCAGTAAAGGGGCATTCCACCGCAACACACATTGCTTTTTGATGCTGTTCCATATTCACAAGGAGGGGGCAGTGCGAAAAACTAAGGCCAGGTAAACTAGGTCATAGGATACTGATACGAGGAGGAATTAATCATTTATCCTCGTAATTAGTAATTTCTCCTTGTATTTTGCTCTATTTGTGCTGCATTCTGCAGTACATATAGAAGCAGCAAATCACCTTTAAAGATTGTTTATGTGCAGGAAGGTGTCCCTTTCTCCACATACACTATTGCTCCTGCAGCGCAGGCACCCTTGAAACATGGTGCAAGGGTGCCTCTGTTGGTGCTAGACAGCATTTTTAGTGCTAGGGGAGATGCAGGGGTGCGCCGTATTTTTGTAAATACCGTGCATCCCTGCGTTTTAAAAATGTTGGAGCGGAGGAGGAGCCTAGCGCGCATCCAAGATGGTCGCGTGAGCACAGGGCTCCCCGGACCCTCGCTGCTCCTCGGAATTTATCCTGACTTTATCCTGACTTGGTTGATGGAATCTGGAAGACGAATGTTGGCTGAACACTAAACTCCTTTCGGAAACCAAATCGGACCTGGCAATCCTGAGTTATGGTGGTTTGAACTTTTGAGGCCCAACCGATGGCTGTGCCCGATGCGAGGGTGATCTGTGGAGCCGGGGCGTAGTTGAACAACAACGGCAGCGGGGCTGTGCCAGTGGCCGTCCCATCACTTTCGGTTTCACTTTTGGATCTCTGAGGGGCTGGACAGTGGAATTGCTTGGTGCGACTGGGCTTTCACTTGGCCTTCGCTTGATGCCTGTGTCTTCGCCTGCTGCCAGTGTGCCCATCGACGGTGGTCCCTTCGCTCCGCCACATTGCGGCCTCTGGTGCGGCCTGCGTCTGCTTGGCCTGTGCCCCCTCGACGCTTACTCGGTGGTCCCCTTCGGCGAACGTGGTTCTCATGGGAGGCAAGGGAGACCCCGAGAGGCGTAAGACCAAGACATCCCTACGTGGGGGACCGGTCCAGACGAACAACATGGACCGCTACACTCAGGGTAAAGGATCCCCCGGGACGGCCAGTGTCCCCCCGGATGATGCCAGTGGTGGCCCGTCCGTTTCTCCGGATCTGTCCCTGCAGGACATCATGGGCGCCATTAATGGTATCAGGGAGACCATCGCTACGCAGTATGAGGCCTTGGCCCGTAAAATCGACACGGTAGCCATTGATGTTACGCTAATCCGGGCGGATCTCTCTAAGACCAACGAAAGGGTTCAATCGCTGGATGTGCGGACGTCCTCCCTTGGTACGGACGTGTCGGACCTGCAGACTACTCTCGGCGATCTCAAGTCGGCCAACGATCTGATGGCCCGGCGGCTGGAGGACTTCGACTTTGCCATTTTGTATTGTTCGGCTGGGTTCTACTTCTTTTGTGCATTTTGTTTCATTATGATCTGTGTGGGGGGCGGGCGGGGACGGGTCCCTTTCCTCCTCCGGGGTCTTTTCGTAGAATGGGGTTTGTAGGGCGACAGGCACACTGCAAGTTGGGGTGGTTTTTTGGACCGCAGGGGTGCAGGGTGGGGGGTGTTGGATTCGGGGGGGGGGGGTTGGCGGGTGGGTGTGGTTGTTTGGATTTGTGTTTTTTGTTTTCAAGGCGAGGTATTGGCTATGGTTCAGTTTCGGGTGTTGCGCTATTTGCTAGGGGACCTTTGATCTACTGGAGGGGATGTGGGGGGACGGGTTGAGATTGATGTCTTGGAACGTCAATGGATTGGGGGACCGTATCAAACGGGGTGTTGTGCTGCAATATTTGCGTCGTCTGACTCCTGATGTGGTGTTCTCACAGGAGACGCATCTGGTTGGTAATGTTTGTCATGCCATGAACAGGGGGGGATACCGACTCGTGGCCCATTCTGGTTTAACCACTGGTTCTAGAGGGGTAGGCATTCCCCTGCGATCTTCACTTCCGTTAGAGATCACCAGGGTAGTCCTAGACGATAGAGGGCGCTATGTGGCTCTGACTGGGAGGTGGGAGGGGCAGTCCCTTTCCTTGATTTCGGTCTATGTTCCCCCGGGCCTCCAGAACCACACCTTCTCAGACTTGGGTTGTATGGTGCTTGGGCTTCCTGACATTCTTCTGCTTATGGGTGGGGACTTTAATTCGGTTGTCTCGGGTGACCTGGATCGCCACCCGCCCAGGGCCCTCCCTGCCGCCCAGGCGTGGCTCGGCGGACTCCTGGAGACCTTCGGTCTGGTGGATTGTTGGAGGTTAATGCATCCGACACAGTGTCAGTACACATTTCACTCTGGGGCCCATGGGAGTCTCTCCAGATTGGATTATTTTCTTATGCCTGCGGCCCAGACTGCCCGGATTCGAGAGGTTAAACACCTGGCCCGGGGTATCTCTGATCATTCCCCACTGTGGTTGCTTTTTGACACTGGGACGCGGTCCGCTGGGCGGATCGCTCCTATTAACCCTTGGTACCTGCGAGACCCCAAGATCCGTGATAGCCTGATTAAGTCGATTGATCAATATTTTCTTGAGAATGAGGGGTCGGTGTTGTCCTCAGTGTCCCTGTGGGAAGCTTTTAAAGCAGTGCTCCGCGGGCATGCCCTGTCCCAGATAGTGGAGGCTAAGAGGGTTAGGAGGGAGGCGGTGGTGACGCTGGAGACTGAAATATCGGGGCTGGAGGCAGCCTTGGAGGAGGGTGTCACTCCGGATGGGCTGCATGCCCTCAGCCTGAAGCAGTTTGAATATAAGTCTCTTGTTACTGATGCTGCCAAGACCATGTATAGGGAGCAGCAGGGTAGGTTGTATGATGCCGGAGATAAGGCGGGTAAGCTGATTGCCTGGTTGGACAAGAAGGAGAGAGTGAATCGTGTGGTCCCGGAGCTTCGGGCTTTGGATGGAGTGTGTGTGACTGAACCTGGTGAGATTGTGGAGTGTTTTGCTGACCACCTCCGTGCTGTGTACTCCCCGGTGTCTGATAGAGATGAGGACGACTCTCGTCTTCTGCTGCGGGATATTGCCCTGCCCGGCTTATCCGTCGAGGACCGCGAGCTGATGGATGCCCCTTTGTCTGTCGACGAGATTGCTACTGCGATTCGCTCCCTTCGCTCGGGCAAGGCTATGGGCCCCAACGGCCTGCCGATTGAACTGTATAAATTACGCCCGGATAAAATCGCGCCTTTCCTCCGTCATATGTTTCAGGAGTCGCTCGAGAGGGGTTCCCTTCCCGACGACCAGCGTCTGGCTACTATAGTGGTGATTCCCAAGGATGGCAAGCCACGTGACTGCTGTGCCTCATATAGGCCTATTTCCCTACTAAATGCCGAACCCAAAATCCTTGCTAAGGTCCTCGCTAATCGCTTGCTGAGCGTTATATGTGACTTGATACATCCGGATCAATGCGGTTTCATCCCTCATCGTAGTACCGCTCTCAACTTACGGCGTCTGCACGGCGTCCTCGCTAGGGCGGAGTACTTCTCTGAACCGGCCGTATTGGTCTCCTTAGACGCCACGATGGCCTTTGACACCATTGAGTGGCCATTCCTTTGGGCCGTCTTGGCGAAGTTTGGCTTTGGGGAGGGATTTCTTAGCTGGGTGAAGCTTCTTTATGCTGGACCAATGGCTCAGGTTGTTGTCAATGGGCGGGTTTCTCGGCCTTTCGCTCTCGGGAGGGGAACTAGGCAGGGGTGCCCGTTGTCCCCGCTGCTCTTTGCTCTCGCCTTAGAACCACTCGCTGCCTGGCTCCGTTGGGAGCCCTCGATCAGGGGGCTCCGGTGGGCCTCGGGCTTCGAGGATCGGGTCTCATTGTACGCGGATGATATTCTCTTGTATCTCACCTCGCCGCGGGAGTCGCTCAATGTTCTCTTTGATGTCCTTACTTCCTTCGGGAAAAATTCGGGTCTGATAATTAATTGGTCCAAATCTTGTATGTATCCTATCTCTGGTGGCCTTCCTCTCTTGCCGCCTCGGCTTCCGCTCCAAATATCTCAGTCCGGCTTTAAATACCTGGGGGTGTACGTTTCGTTGGATCCGGCGGTCCGCTATGAGCAGAATCTCCTGTCTCCACTCCGGCGTTTGAGGGCGGATACGGCTCGGTGGTGTAAGTTGCCCTTGTCTCCACTTGGTCGCGCGGCGCTGTTTAAAATGATGTCCCTTCCCAGATTTCTTTATGCACTCCAGAACTCCTTCGATGTCATTCCGGCGGCCTACTTTAGGGAAGTGGAGAGTTTGCAGAGGAGACTGGTTTGGGACGGGCGAGCGCGTATCGCTTTGGCAAAGCTGGCTCTCCCCTGGTATGACGGGGGCATCGCGCTTCCTGATATTAGACGGTACTATTGGGCCTCCCAGCTGTCTGCCATTAACCATGCTACGTACGCTCCTGGTTTGAACCCGGCATATGAGATGGATAAATTCCTGCTTCCTGGCGGTAACTATAACAGAGCGCTTTACTCTCGATCCGCTGGTAGGACCCTTACGGGCCCTACTAGGATTGCGGTACGTGTGTGGAAGGCGGCGAACGTAGCGATGGGCTGGAGTGAGCGTTTAACGTGTGCCACTCCTTTATTCGCCTCAGAACGCTTGGGAAGCCTCTGGACAACGAAAGGCTTCGAGCGCTGGGACACGATCGGCATCAGCAGAGTGGGGGACCTATGGGTTAAAGGTGCGGTTAAATCCTTCGCGGCGCTCCAGAGCGAGCACGAGCTTAGTGAAAGAGAGTTCTTCCGTTATGCACAGGTTCGGCACGCCCTGCTCTCGGTCTTTGGGGAGGGGACCACGGTCCCTGCTTCTTCGCCTCTCGAGGACCGCATACTCGATGGTCACGTCACCGACAGTACTATCTCCTTGATTTACAAAAAACTGATAAATAATCGGGCTGACCTCTTGGTGCGTCTTCGGGAGGCATGGACGGGAGATGGGGTGGAGTTGGACGACGAGGACTGGCAGACTGCACTGTCATCCCCTAAGGAGGTGGCCATCCCGGCCCGTCTCCGTCTGGTCCAGCTTAAGATTCTCCATCGTGTTTATGTGACGGGCCCCCGCTTGGTCTCGATGGGGTTCTCTGACGACGGACTCTGTAAGCGTGGCTGCGGGCTCAGTGCCACCTTTCTCCACATACTATGGGAATGCCGCGAGGTGGCGGAATATTGGCGCCAGGTGCATGATGTTATGAGACGAGTCACCGGGGTCGCTCTGCTGCCGGAGGTGCGTCGCTGTGTTCTGAATGTATGGGAGCCCAATGACTATAATGCGGCTCAGGCTCGGTGGGCGGCCTTGGGGAACATGATCGCAAAGAGAGATATAGCGCAGCTCTGGGGTTCCCAACGGCCTCCCACCGTGTCCGTATGGAAGGAGAACATGGACTGGTGCATGTTCAGGGAGCAAACTGTGTATGTGGCTCGTGGTAAACCGGGGGCATGGGGTAGAATTTGGGGGCAGTGGAACATGTATCGCGGGTCTATCTGTGCTCCCCCCCTGGTGGATACATCTGGGGTTGCCTTGTCCCCCTGATCCTTGAGGGTTCCTTGCTTATCTCGTACTTCGGAGTACAGATTTGGTTCTCCCGTGGCCCCCCCCTCCCTCTCAGGCCTCCTTTTATTGACCGCCCTCGGGTGGTCGGGTGTGGACTCCCCTGGCTGTGGTTCGACGCCCATTTCAAGTCGTTTCGCCTTGCTTTTCGTTTTTCTTTATTTTTGTTGTTATTTATATTAAAAGTGTGTATCCTGACTTCCCTTATGTGCAGTCTGATCTACTGTAATATAGCGGAGCCCCTGTGGGCCAGTCATTGTTTTTTGATCTGCTTGACCACTTTAACTACTAGCGGCCGGCCCTGGCGGTTGTAGGCCCGTGCTTGTAACCTTTTCTCTGCACAATAAAACTTTTTTCAAAAAAAAAAAATGTTGGAGCGCGCCTTTACCAATTTTGGAGTAACAGAGCGCTGCAGCATTTTCTTGTACATATCCTCCAAGGTGTCTTATTAATAATGAAGATGTGTGGTGTGCTTGCAATTAGAAATGTATCAATAAATGTGGTTGAAGGAGTCGGGGGCCATAGAAAGCACAGCACTTGGGGCATAATGTCCACTCCAGCTACCCCCTTGTGGCGGTTCTGCACAAATGCAACATGAAGAGAATTGCCGCACTGATTCCAGTAAGTGAGACAGAGCAAATGTGTGTGGAAAGGCACCCAGGACTACGAGGACATCAACATGGCACAAATGCAACATACCAATGATATGGCATAGCAAAAGTTAAACCCTATTCAAAGCAATGTCATGAAATAAGTGCACAAAGCATGGCACAGTACGTGTCAACTGCACAATCATCAAGTGATCAGGCATCACAAATCATAATTGCTATGCTAGTTATTGCAGGGCAGCTTATAGACACAGGGGCATCAATTACTGTGGGAGATGTTGTGAATTGATGGAAATTTATATTTTTAACAATGTGCAGGGTAGTAATCTACACTTGAATTCATATGCGTACACTGACATGAGGTTATTGCGCTTTGAAATGATTTTGATATTGTAGGAAGCTGGCTCTGTATATACTATACCAGAGTGAGGTATAGTGTGCACAGAGTCCAGTGGAACCCCAAAGGGAGGCAGAGGTAAAAGTAGAGAGCACCTTACTCTCTATTTGTGGTAGGGTGGGCAAGCAGTAAGGCTTAATCAGAGGATAGTGTTAAGCATTTGTTGTACACACTCAATCAGCAAATGACTGTCACACACTCAAAGACTGAACTCAGACCAATGTTGTTTGTATAAAAATATTCTTTTAGTTATTTTATTTCCTAGAACCAAGCAAGCCTGGCACGGGTAAGTGATTTATACTTTTCAATAAGTACAGTTTGAAGTGTACTAATAATACAGTTTGAATAGAATTTGTATAGATACTTTGGTTTGATTACAGTAGAACTACTAGTAATGCAATGCTTTGAAATATTGTACATATACTTTGTATTGGCTTTTCAATGGAATGTCAAGTGGATTACTTTACAGATTACTTTTCTTACACAGTGTAGTATACGCGGATACTACACTGGGACATTTCCTGTAAACAGGTAAGTAAAAGCACTTGTTATCCTATTGGAGAAAATAGTGTTATCGTTTAGCAGGTAAGTACCTTGTTGTGGGAGTTGGGTTTCTGGGGTTACACTCAGGGATCCCCCAGGGTCAAGGATGCCCTCTTGTTACACCCTCAGCGGCACTAGGGCAGCTGGGTGCAAAGTGCTCAGGCCCAATGTTATCCAATAGGGGGCCTCCGGTTGGTGGCTGCTTACGAGCAGGCCACAAAATTGTGAGAGCAAAGCTCCTGGACTTAAGCTCGGGGCAAATAGGGGTTCAAGATAGCAGCAAAAGTGCACCCTCAGCGGCACTAGGGTGGCCAGGTGCAGGATGCTGATATGTCGTCGGGTGCCCTGTTACTTTCAATGGGGAGTCTCTGGTTTGCAAACACACTGCAGGCTCGGGGACGAAGGTCTTCTGGGTGCGACCACCACTTGGAGAGGTAAGTTGGAATGCTGGGGGTTGGTTAGGCACCGTCGGTTGGGCCACCCAAGGCAGTGGAGCGTTGGGTGCAGGGGTGTCTTTTAGGGTCGGATCTTCTTACCAGCTCCGGGTTCCAGTTTGAGGCTGCAGGCATCTGCTGGAGGCTTGAGGCAGATCAGGGGTCACTGGATCTCGGGTCAGGAACGCCGGGGAGACCTCTTTGTGGTGTTGGGCCACTCTAACTCGAGTCGTGGGCGTCGGGTGCAGAGTGGTGTAGACTTGTGGACTTTGCCGGAGACGGTGGGTGAACAAATCTGGTATTCACGGGAAACAAAGTCTTTTCTTTTGAAGGCAGTGCAGGTCCTCGGAGTTCTTGAGGTTGCTGGCTGTAGGACACACTGGAGTTTTGCTAATTGAACTAATGAAACACGTTTCCCTTTTGTTAGGCTACCAATGGAAATTTCACTGTGTCCGACATCCCGAGGCAGCAGGTCTCGTGGAACGCCATAATCAAACTCTGAAAATTAGATTGTCCAAAATATGTAGAGAAAAAGGTGTCGATTGGATAGTAGCCTTACCAGTTGCGCTCTTTTACATGAGAATGGTAGCACATTCTCGAACAGGGCTATCCCCATACGAGGTGATCTTCGGTAGACCACCAAATATGTGGGGGACGCCTATACCTCGCAAAATCACTGATGTTGACTGTAATATGCTGACAGATTACCTGGCTTCCTTGATGTCTGCACTACAATCTTGTCGTTCACAGGTAGCCGCAGCTTTTCCCGACAATACTGAGGTGAAGCCCCATGACGTGGTTCCTGGCGACCTGGTTTTGGTCAGGAATTTTGACCGAAAGACCCAACTGGAGCCTAGATGGACATCGCCAAAATTGGTTCTACTAACTACAAGGACAGCCGTGAAGATTGAAGGACGCAAAGGGTGGTTGCACTCGAGTCATATCAAGAAATTTTATGGACTACCATCTAGTGTGAACGCTCAGCCCTGCATTCCCTCACAGACAGACTCAAAGCTCCCCTTGGCTGAATTAACAAACTCTGAACTTTACAAACTAAAATTAAGGTCTAGTAAGTCAGACAATTTGATTGTTTAAGCCCTCTCCAAGGTGAATCGGTTGAATTTGTCCCTGACATGTATCCTCTAGACCGGAATAGAGAAAGAAATCAACAGATGCAGCTTAAGAAGCATGCGTATTGTAAATCACTTCGTAGTCACTGCACAGTAACATTATTAATTTTGTTTTTTCTAAGTCTTCTGATCATCATTGTCAGCATACTATTGCACATGTATTACCCTATTCTTAAGCGTGTTTACAATGTAACTGCAGAACATTCTTTTAGCGAATTACCTCCGCATGAGTTGTCTTATAGATTTGCGCTGCGCAACAACACATTCATTAGTATGTTACATCATTCCCATCAGACCAGCAATGCCACAAATTGTTGGTTATGTGGCCGACTCCCTCCCTATCAGAACTATAAGGGAGTTTTGCCCCTCTTTCCATATCCGTTCACACACAATGGCTCCTGTGGAGCATGGTTTAGTTTGATTAATTCCCTAGATTCAAATTCCGCAGTTTATCAAGACAACTGGGTATGGGGAAACCTGAACCTAGTTTTGCTTAAAGTCTGCTACCCTAACAAGGAGGGACTTCCCAAAAGAACAGGAACTGATCTAGAAAATGAAGTATATGGATTAGGTAATTTTACACTCAACCTCATGATCCTGAACGTTGAATCCGAAGCTACACCAATCTTGCCCGCCATGTCAGTATTCCCAGTAAAAGGGGAATTATGTGTAAGAAAGAATGGTTCCATACACATGGGCCATAGTAAATGCACCACTGTAATAAAATTCAGTGATCAAGGCAAGTCTACATTTAGAGCTTCTCGTCATTCCTACTTCATATGTGGCCAGACTGCATATATACGTCTACCTCTAGATTGGGATGGTACCTGTTACATAGCATTCCTTCTGCCACCTGTTTTCCTAGCTCCTCCTGATTATCATAGAAATACCCATTTAGTACACAATAGACAGCAGAGAGATCTCCCAATTGTCGATTACACTGAAACAGCATGGGAAAAATACACAGATTTCAATAAAGGTTTCTTTCCCTATATAGGTACAGTCACTAATAGTAAGCTGATACGTAGATTAACCAGAACCCTTGAAGCAGTAGTGAACGAAACTATTTCCGCCTTAGGCAATTTAACAGAAGAGCAGTCTGCTATGCGGATTGTTGTGCTTCAAAATCGTCTTGTCCTTGACGTCATCCTGGCCGATAGGGGCGGAGCTTGTAGGGTCATCGGATCAAGTTGCTGCAGTTTCATACCAGAAAATTCGCCGTCAGTATATAAAGCCATAACTCGCCTTCATAAGATTGTAAGCCAGATACACCAGAGTCCAGGCACCTGGACTTGGTCCGGTTGGTTCTGGGGCGTGTTGTCAGCCTGGGGATGGAGAATACTATCCTTCCTAGGTATTGGCTTTCTCATACTATTCAGTTGCTGCTTATGTCTACAATGTGGGCCAGCGATTTGTGGTTTGTGTGCCACATCGTGTATCCCACATCCAAGTTTTCGTTCAAGATCCCGGAAGAAGAAAGAAGAACAAATGATGCTATATGAGCAGATCGATGGATTGATGAAGATCGATATCTCCTGAGGGTCCGTAGGGGACAAGGAGGGAATGAGGAAATATGAATTTTGTGATCAGTTATGTCCCCTATCGTAGACCCCAACGGCTCCATGTGTATGCTATAAGTACATGTATGTTCCCTCCAGTTCCAGTTTTGAAGACGCAAATATATGTGCGTCCACCGTCAACATGTCCTCTTTCAGATCCGCCATGGATGGGTCAGATATTCCATTCCTAAGTATGAAAGGCCACCGACTTTATGTGGTTCACTTTCCACATTTTACAGATTCAGGCGAGTAGGCCCTGAATTCTGTCATCAAGCCTTTTCCTGCCTTCTGCCTCTGAAAGCTCCAGTTTGAGCCTGCATCTGTATCCTTGAACTTTGTCCTACTCCCTGCGCGGCTAACGGTGCCTGATCCAGCCTGTTGCCTGCCAAAAACTGTATTTCACCTTCAAGATTATCTACTTCGCTCCTCATCCGATGCATTCCTGTCTAGTAGTTTAGGTAAACATTCCTCCAGCTACCGTGCAAAGGGCCAGGCCTCGCTGTCCCCATACAAGTAATTCATAGCCCCCGTTACCATGGAATATTCCTACCCCCTCGCATCTCATGTAGACACTTAGACGCTTGTACACGCACTAACAGCCAGTATAGAATAGATTCTATCCTAGAGACCTTTCCTTTTGGATAACACAGTTCTTTAAACATAGGATATTAGATATGATTTGGGATTAGGTTGACATGACCCCCAGACTTCTGTCTCCACATGTAGAGCTAAATGTCAAGTCCCCTTCACCCTCTAGTTGCACGTCAATCACACGTCATGCGGCTGCGCGCGCATCTCTGCCAAATATTTCTGCTGACATTGCAGGATTCTCTTATGGATCCACCCACTTGTGACATCATGTATGATGACGTTTATTAAATTACGCCCATATATCCGCCTCTATTAGTTACGTATGCACCTTTTATCTGTACTATCAGCTGTTACGCCTCTTGCATCTGTTTCACTGTAATGCATTTTCTATAAAACTGCTTATCTGTCAATAATGTATGCCCTTCCTTCCTGAACTTTCGTGGTGATGGAATAGAAAGCCTGCAATTCGAATTGTATTCCTTTGTATAGGAATAAAAGCCTTTTAAAACCTCTAATACCACGGATTCTGCCTCTTATATTTACTGAGTTATTCTTAATAGACTTTACCGCATAAAAAATAGTACCGGTAATGAAATATTTACCACAGGGTGTGGACTCCCCTGGCTGTGGTTCGACGCCCATTTCAAGTCGTTTCGCCTTGCTTTTCGTTTTTCTTTATTTTTGTTGTTATTTATATTAAAAGTGTGTATCCTGACTTCCCTTATGTGCAGTCTGATCTACTGTAATATAGCGGAGCCCCTGTGGGCCAGTCATTGTTTTTTGATCTGCTTGACCACTTTAACTACTAGCGGCCGGCCCTGGCGGTTGTAGGCCCGTGCTTGTAACCTTTTCTCTGCACAATAAAACTTTTTTCAAAAAAAAAAATGTTGGAGCGCGCCTTTACCAATTTTGGAGTAACAGAGCGCTGCAGCATTTTCTTGTACATATCCTCCAAGGTGTCTTATTAATAATGAAGATGTGTGGTGTGCTTGCAATTAGAAATGTATCAATAAATGTGGTTGAAGGAGTCGGGGGCCATAGAAAGCACAGCACTTGGGGCATAATGTCCACTCCAGCTACCCCCTTGTGGCGGTTCTGCACAAATGCAACATGAAGAGAATTGCCGCACTGATTCCAGTAAGTGAGACAGAGCAAATGTGTGTGGAAAGGCACCCAGGACTACGAGGACATCAACATGGCACAAATGCAACATACCAATGATATGGCATAGCAAAAGTTAAACCCTATTCAAAGCAATGTCATGAAATAAGTGCACAAAGCATGGCACAGTACGTGTCAACTGCACAATCATCAAGTGATCAGGCATCACAAATCATAATTGCTATGCTAGTTATTGCAGGGCAGCTTATAGACACAGGGGCATCAATTACTGTGGGAGATGTTGTGAATTGATGGAAATTTATATTTTTAACAATGTGCAGGGTAGTAATCTACACTTGAATTCATATGCGTACACTGACATGAGGTTATTGCGCTTTGAAATGATTTTGATATTGTAGGAAGCTGGCTCTGTATATACTATACCAGAGTGAGGTATAGTGTGCACAGAGTCCAGTGGAACCCCAAAGGGAGGCAGAGGTAAAAGTAGAGAGCACCTTACTCTCTATTTGTGGTAGGGTGGGCAAGCAGTAAGGCTTAATCAGAGGATAGTGTTAAGCATTTGTTGTACACACTCAATCAGCAAATGACTGTCACACACTCAAAGACTGAACTCAGACCAATGTTGTTTGTATAAAAATATTCTTTTAGTTATTTTATTTCCTAGAACCAAGCAAGCCTGGCACGGGTAAGTGATTTATACTTTTCAATAAGTACAGTTTGAAGTGTACTAATAATACAGTTTGAATAGAATTTGTATAGATACTTTGGTTTGATTACAGTAGAACTACTAGTAATGCAATGCTTTGAAATATTGTACATATACTTTGTATTGGCTTTTCAATGGAATGTCAAGTAGATTACTTTACAGATTACTTTTCTTACACAGTGTAGTATACGCGGATACTACACTGGGACATTTCCTGTAAACAGGTAAGTAAAAGCACTTGTTATCCTATTGGAGAAAATAGTGTTATCGTTTAGCAGGTAAGTACCTTGTTGTGGGAGTTGGGTTTCTGGGGTTACACTCAGGGATCCCCCAGGGTCAAGGATGCCCTCTTGTTACACCCTCAGCGGCACTAGGGCAGCTGGGTGCAAAGTGCTCAGGCCCAATGTTATCCAATAGGGGGCCTCCGGTTGGTGGCTGCTTACGAGCAGGCCACAAAATTGTGGGAGCAAAGCTCCTGGACTTAAGCTCGGGGCAAATAGGGGTTCAAGATAGCAGCAAAAGTGCACCCTCAGCGGCACTAGGGTGGCCAGGTGCAGGATGCTGATTTGTCGTCGGGTGCCCTGTTACTTTCAATGGGGAGTCTCTGGTTTGCAAACACACTGCAGGCTCGGGGACGAAGGTCTTCTGGGTGCGACCACCACGTGGAGAGGTAAGTTGGAATGCTGGGGGTTGGTTAGGCACCGTCGGTTGGGCCACCCAAGGCAGTGGAGCGTTGGGTGCAGGGGTGTCTTTTAGGGTCGGATCTTCTTACCAGCTCCGGGTTCCAGTTTGAGGCTGCAGGCATCTGCTGGAGGCTTGAGGCAGATCAGGGGTCACTGGATCTCGGGTCAGGAACGCCGGGGAGACCTCTTTGTGGTGTTGGGCCACTCTAACTCGAGTCGTGGGCGTCGGGTGCAGAGTGGTGTAGACTTGTGGACTTTGCCGGAGACGGTGTGTGAACAAATCTGGTATTCACGGGAAACAAAGTCTTTTCTTTTGAAGGCAGTGCAGGTCCTCGGAGTTCTTGAGGTTGCTGGCTGTAGGACACACTGGAGTTTTGCTTCTGCAGGTTCGAGGTGGGGACAGGCCGGTAGGGCTGGGACCAAGTCAGTGGACTTCCTCCTCTTCTTAGCTTTGGCACGACTGTTCGGTACATTTTCTTCTTTTCTTCTTGTGGTTTCCTGTCTGAGTTCCTGGTTCAGGGCTTCCCTCTAAATACTGTATTTGGGGGGGGGGTTTAGGGGTCTTGAGGTCAGTAGCCAATGGGATACTGACCTTAGGGTGACTACACCCTTGGTGTGATCACCCCACGCGGGGGAGTGAGCACAATCCCTAATCCTGATTGGGGAGTGTCTGCCATCTGCAAGATGGCAGGCACTGAAGAGTGGGCTTCACCTCGCCTCCCCCACCTGAGGCGTGAGGTTGGCAGAGGTGGGCACACCTTCTGGGTTGGCTAATGTTTCCTGACTGTCTTCCTGCCAAAAAGGAGGGGAGATAGGAAGGGGGCCTGCTTCTGATAGCAGGAGAGGCTGGGGTCGCATTACAAAGGTTGGAAGGCCTTTGAAGCTCCCCTGCAACAGATGGCTCTACCTGGCCTGAGGGAGGTGTGAACATCTCACCCAGGAAAGGCTTTGTTTCTGGGCTCAGGGAGCAGAGGCTCCCATCTTAGGGATCCAGAAACATGTTTTGTGGTGGCAGGCTGGTGTGTACCAGTCAGGGAACCCACCAGAGGCTGGTCATTTTCAGGGGGCATCTTTAAGATGCCCTGTGAGTGCATTTTTCCTTAAATCCCACACTGGTATCAGTGTGGTTTTAATGTGCTGAGAAGTTTGATACCAAACTTCCCAGTTTTCAGTAAAGCTATTATGGTGCTGTGGAGTTCGTAATGACAAACTCCCAGCACCATATACTCTTAATGGCATTACTGCACTTACAATGTTTAATAATTGGCTTAGAGGACACTGTAGGGATGCAGGGTTCATACACCTGTACCCTCACCTTCGGCATAGTGCACCCACCTAGAAGGGTGGCAGACGTATGCCAGGGCAGTGGGTTGTAGGCGTGGCACAGAGGGATGTGTGCCATGTTGACTCTTCACTTTGCTATGCACCAAAACAGGCAGCCTGCAATGGAACTGTGTGTAAAGGTACAGGGCCTCTAAGGGTGGCACAATAGGTGCTACAGCCCATAGAGGCCTTCCCTGTCCACAGTGCCCTTGGTACCCATGGTACCTTTTACAAAGGACTGACATGTGGCCAGAGAGGTCCAATTGGGGGTACAAGGTACATGTTTTGGAAAGAACACAGACCCTGGGAACCTGATTAGCAGAGACCTAGGGCACATCAAGTCAAAGTGCATCAGTAGTCTTGCAAAAAGTGGGGGGGGGGTTACTGCAACAGAAACCCAGCTTCCTATACCATATGACCTATTAAAGTGCATTTCTTGGCCTATACAAATATGCCACAGTTAAGCTTTGATGCCATTTTGTTCAAAATGGATGCCACATTCACTATTTATTATTTCTGTTGCACATGGTCAAGCAAGATATGTTTGTTTATTTCCAAATTAAATTGTTCTTGAAGAAGACTGTCTAGCATCCGCTTACTAATGTTACATTTTTTCAAGGTTCTTCCTCTTGCATGCGGTATTGCATTTATTCACAATAGTTCACTGTTGTTTTGTAACTAGTTTGTTCTGACATCTCTGGATGACATTAGCTCAAAGTAGGCTGAATCAATATTCATGCAGTGGGATAGTGCTTTGGTGGTGAGGCAGTATGATGCTCTTTAAACCAATGTTTAGATTTGTTGAAATTATATTTCGTTTGCCCACACAATAATGAATCTGCATATTCTATGCTTTCCTATGAGGACATTTCTTATATAAACCCTCAAATATGGGGGTGAGCCAAATGACTTTCCAATGCTACTACGGGCGCTGTATGGTTTCATACTTATTTTGCGGCTCATTTGGGACTTAGTCCATGTTTGATTTTGCCTTTTATTCTGTAGTGTCCTATTACTGAAAGCCTTCATGGCAGTGATATATGCATCTTCACTTTATAATTTCTGCAATTTATGTTTTAAGTTGTTGTAATAAATCTTTATATATTTTCTAATTCTACCCTGCAACTCACTTGTTGAGTCAGTCCTTTCTTTTTTAACTGCATTTTATGTGCTGATTTGTATCTTATCTTGAGATACATTGCCTAATGAAATTGAGATTTTAAGATTGTAGGGGTACACCACACCCACATTACCTACTACCCAACACTTTTTGAAACCATACATGTATGCCCTTGCACAAGGAACTGAGACAAGGCAAAAGTGTTGTGAGACCATGTTTATGGTCTTCAGGCTATATGTATGGGGAATGGGCCCACACCAATAGATGACTTTGGGGGCAAGAGTGTGGAGGGAGTTTGCAGGTATGTAAGGTGCTTCCTTGTGTACATGATAGATATGGATCCGTTGTATCTGGGGCATTGTGTCTACCTCTTCACTTAGCAAACACAACCAGATGATGGACGGAGTGCTGACCCCAGTCAAGAGATCTGGGTTGAATGAAATGATGGATTTAGGCCCAGATTACTGCACTGGGGGTGAATGTCCGACATTGTTCAGCATTCCGTCCATCAGTTGTTCTTTTACATTTGTCACCCTGAGTGGAACGGGTATGCCCAGACGTGGGTGGGTCCTGTGCTCACCATGCCACTGGAGTAAAACTAGCCTGGCTGATGAGGGATGATACCCCAAAACCGGTCCCAGGATGCTTGTTTCTGTTCCCGTGATGACCTGGCCTGGCAATACAGGCTGGACTGCACCCATGGGGAGCAGAGTCAAGACGGGTTTGCATATGGCTAGTTCCAATCTATTTCGGCGTACTGAGCAAAAAATGTATTGATTAAACCCAGATCTGTGACTGGCGATGAATGTTTGATTTGTTCAGCATTCCGTCCAACATCTGTTCTTTTCACCCCTTCACTTAGCCTCTGATAGGCATGCTTATTTTAGTGAGGCCCTTGTGTTCACTGTTAACTATAGCTGCCTTCTAGATTCCCCTGTACTTTTTACCCCATTAATTGAATTTTGTACCAATAATGGGTGCCAAGGGGGAAGCAACTTACACTCATAACATCTTCATCTCATGTTACTTGTAAAGTAGAAACAGTGATTTCAAACCTTAGTGGGTGTGGCAGCATGGAGATCTGGAGAGAAGACCTTCTGGAGAAAGGAAATAATTGCACCAGTGCATCACAAAGAAAATGCCAATGGACAGAATGGCAGACCAGGCAATGAGGAGTCAATGTACACACACACACGGACATATATAAATTAAAATATATATTACCTAGTGGCAGTCGCCACTTGGTAGTTATAGTTAGGTCTGCTTTTCCATAGAAAGAGCGTTTTTGGTTTACCAATAACTTTGTCCCATTTGACATATCTTCACAAAACTTTCCCAAAAAAGTACATCCACATGAACTCATTCCTGGAAAGTTTTGGGTGATCCGTCAACCGGGGGACGAGCAAAAAAGGGGTCCCAAAATCCAAAAGCCCCATGCATTTCCAATAGACTTTTTTAAGACTGGCTACAGCAAAAACTGCTGAACATAACTATACCAAATTTGGCAGGAAGCTAGATCTTGGTCTGTAGATTCTACTTTGTGTGTTTTAGTGTAAATCCATTCAGTAGTTTTTGAAAAATGAAAGTTGAAAAATATTTGTATATCTGGAAAGTTGCGCTCGCAACCATCTCACCAGACTCTCGCGGGAGTGGTACTTTAAAAATAGAGAGTTCAAATTGACCCAAACCGCCCAAGGAGCTTTTTTTCCCTTTGGTCGTCTTGCTCCCATGTGAGTTAGATTCCCCAGGGAGCAAGTGCTATGATTGCCTGCCAGCAAGAGGAGAAAAATGTTGCTAGCAGCCATTACAGGACTTAATCCGCTGTCCTGAAATTGAAATGCAAATAGTATAAGAGGGCAGGATAGGGATACCCTGAGTCCCCAGGCCCAACAGCAGCACCTAGACAGACCCCCAAATGAGGCCAAAAAAGGCAAAAAATGCCCCAATCCTGTGAGACTTTATCGAAATCAAAATAAATCAACATGGTGGCCAGGCCGCATGCAATAATTATAAGTACCGGGGAGCCCATTTCACGGGCTGTATTCATGAAGGGGAGGGGGCTGTGTGTCCCCCTCCCTGAGCCTCCAGAGGCCCTGGGGAGCCCACCTCCAGGGCCGAAATTTGATTATGGTGGGAAATGCAGCCTCCCTCCCCGATCCTCCAGAGGCCCCGGGGAGCACGAACCCTGGGGTCGAAATTTGTCTATATAGGAAGGGGTGTCATGCACCCTCCCAGGGCAGCCCAGTGGAGCCCGCCCCCCAAGGCTGAAAATACTTTATATGGGTAGGGGGGCCCTCGGACCAAAATTTAAGAAAATGGGGAGGGACTCATGCAACCCCCCTCCCGGAGCCTCAAAGGGCCTGGGGAGCCCCCCTCTTGGGCCGAAACATAACAAAATTGGGCAATGGGCCCCGTGCTTCCCCTTCCCAAGCCATTGAAGGCCCTTAGGAGCACAGCCCCGGGCTCATTATTTTATGAGAGGAGGGCTTCGCTGCCCCCCTCCCTGAGCTAATAATGGCCCCTGAGACCCCATCCCCCATGGCCCGATCAGAAGGCCATGTGCAGGGGGGGGTTGGCTGCCTTTACGGGGGTTAGCCACAGGGCAGGCCAGACCTTGTGACCAACCCCGCTATGTGGGGGCTGTGTGGTTCGATTTACATATCGTAATTAAATACATTTAAACGTTTAAAAAGCTAGAAATTCACTGACAAAACAGAGATTAACGTAACGCTATAGTTAGAAGTGATAAAAAAGATCTGGTTTGGGGTTTTTTTAAACATAGAAATTCACTGAAAAAAACAACTGTTAAAGGAATGTTATAGTTGGGTGAATTTATCAGTGACAACATTAATTTCTGAAATAAAAAAACAAAGGAATTCACTAGTTATAGTTAGCAGAGCTAACTATAACCTGTGCCCCGCCATGCACTGCTTATGACCTCAGATATGGCATTACTCATTGAGAAATGAAGTTGATGCGAGTAGAAAAGTGGGTACTGTTAACAGTGTTTGCACTATGGAGAGAGTTTACTCTGTACCACACTGTTTGCGGACAGTGAAACTCTCATGAGAAATACACCACAGGGTATTAAACAAGTATTTAGCAGTTGTGTACACTCTATACAACATGTGTCAAAAAAGACATTTTTTACATAAAATAACCAAGGTCTGAACATGCTGAAGATCATACTTCCTGCAGCCTTCATACTGTGGTGAAAACTTTACAGATAGCCCATCTTTTTAAGCTAATCAAGCACGTGTATATGGATTAATACCTAGTGCACAGTCTTCTATGTTATGTAGAAATTGTCATTGTGTGACAATTCTGTCTAACAACTCTAGCTGCTTACAATACTTATTACGAAGTAAGTAGAATCTTTGCCCTGTTGCATATTTTTTCTGCAGAGCCAAAAAACTTGTGTGGAACATGCTGAACACAAGTTTTCAACTGTCACCTGCGCACAGGGTTAAATTGTTGAACACAGGCTCTACAAAAGTATGTAGAGAAGTGCTATGCTAGTTACCAGCCACTATGTAAACTGTAAAACATACTAAACACACTGATTGTATGATGTCATCAGTGATGTCACCAGTTATGTCATCAATGATATCATTTGAGATGTCATCATGGATGTCATAAATAATGTCATAGAACCTGTCATGAGTGATGTAATATGTGAGGTCATAAGAAGTGCATGGTGAGGGAGCAAGTTATAGTTAGCTCTGCTAACTATAGCTGCTGAATATCTGTGTTGTTTTAGTTTAACCATTTAAAAACATCAGCTGCCTGCCCCAGTTAAAGAGGTACTGTGGCATCCAGTGAGTAAAGCTCCACTGAAAGGTTCTGGCACCTTAGGCTGCCAAACAGACACAGTGATCACATAGCTTAGAGAAGATGCAGGCTACTGAATACGCAGTATTCACAGACCAACTTATGGAAATCATTACAACTAATTCGACCTCTCGTTCCAATGACATATTCCATGGCAACTTCAATCTCCATTGGGAAACCCCCTTAGACAAGCAGGTCAACGCCCTCAAAATCTTCCTAGCAGACCATTCCCTGATCCAAGCCATCTCAAAGCCCACTCACTCCAAAGGTGCTACACTTGACTGGATCATCTCTAAAGAAAAAATGATTGAATCTATCTCGATCACCCCTTGTAATTGGTCAGACCATCACATTATTACCTTCCAAATTCCCTCCACTAGAAAGAAAATGTACTCGCAGAAATTCAAGCCTAAACACTGGATAAGAGACACGAAAAAACTCAACTGGAACAACCTAGCTTCCCACTGTGAGAAAGTTCTCACTCCTCCCAATAACATGTCAGACGTCAATGACGTCACTGCTCACTACAATTCCACGATGACCAAAGTCTTTGACCAAGTAGCCCCACCAAAACTCAAAAGAATACCGGACAAAGACAAAAACTCATGGTTCAACGGAGCCCTGAATGACGTAAACTAAGATTAACTAAACGAAAAGCGAGACAACATCCCTCCCCCCTCCAACTCAAACTACTTAGGAAATCTAGACACTCCTATAACAAAAGTATTCTACAATCAAAAAAAGACTTCTTCAGATCAGAACTAGACAATGCCAAAAATAGACCGAAGAAACTCTTTTAAATGCTAAAATAACAATCTAACAAATTGGCCAAAACAGCACTCTTGGCTTCGAAATCACAGCATAGTAGTGAAGAATTTTCCTCATGGTTCACAGCAAAATCCAACTCCCTCCAACTCAAGCTAAGGACGGCAGCAATTAACTCAGCCACCCTAAAAAACACACAAGCTGAAAATCCTAAACAACTTGATCTACCTTTGCCCAAAAATAACTCTCACTGGTCTACCTTCAAACTTTACGATCTCAGCGACATCACCAAAACCTTAGCAACTATCAAACCCAATAACCACTTCAATGACCCTGTCCCCTCAAACTCCCTACCCCGCATCTACCATATCATCTCCCCTTTCTGGACCAAAATCATCAATGCCTCGCTAGCTAGGGTCACATCCCCGATTGCCTCAAAACTGGTCAAGTCACCCCTATCCTAAAAAAACTGACAGCAAACACATCCGACCCTAATATCTTCCGACCTATAACCAACATTCCCATGCTAGCCAAGGTCCTTGAAAAATGTGTTCAGCAACAACTGAACCAACATATCACGGATGTCAAACTACTGAACGACTGCCAATCAGGTTTCAGAGCCGGCCAGAGCACAGAAACAACGATTCTGCATATAGTAGACGACGCCCTCATCGCTTTTGACCGTAATGAAATCTGCTTACTAGTCCTGCTTGACTTCTCATCAGCCTTCGACACGGTCAATCACAACAAAATTCGAAGAAGACTGGAAAACAGGATGGGTTTATCTGGCACAGTCCTTCAATGGTTCAAATCCTTTCTGGAAAACAGAATGCAGTCGTCATGGTGAACAAAAATCTTTCTCTCTCTTCACCCAACCTACTAGGAGTACCACAAGGCTCAACCCTATCCCCCTCGCTATTCAACCTTTATGTCGAACCACTAACCAAACTACTTCAGCCGGCGAATATCTCCTACCACATGTACGCGGACAACACTCAACTTTACATCAAGATCTCTTCCATTGAAGAGATAAAGATGATGAATGAAGCTCTCAAAAAGATCGTCTGCTGGCTAAGGACCAACTTCCTCAAGCTAAACTCGCAAAAAAATGAATTTCTTTTAATCTCCCCCACCCTCAAAACTCTGGAGATATAGAAATGGACCAAGAAGATCACTTCTCTGAACTGCAAGCTGACTCTGGTGGACTCCACCAAATCGCTTGGAATTATACTGGATAAGAACCTTAACATGCAAACACACATCAACCTGTTGGCCAAAAATGCCCGCTTTCACCTCAGCTATCTTAGAAAAATGAAACCATTCATTGAGAACCCTGACCTCAAAACTGCAGTTCAGGCTGTAGTCATCTCGAGGTTGGAGTACGGATGTACTGCCCTCTCGGGACTTCCCAAAATATCAACAGCCCCTTTAAAAGCCTGTCTCAACCCAACAGCAAGACTCCTAACAGGATCTAGGAAATGTGACCACATATTGCCACACCTGAAGGCGCTCAACTGGCTACCCTATGAAGCTAGAATCCACCTCAAGATGGCCTGCATCACTCATAAAGCTCTACACCACAATACCCCTCAGTACCTATCCTAAAACTCACTTTATCTGCAGGAAAAAGACTCTCTAGGAGCTCCGACAATCTACTCCTGAAACCCTCTTGTTTCACCAAGAAAAAAACTTCTGACAGAGCATTCTCCGGAGTGGCACCTAGAATATGGAACTCGCTACCTTCGTGCATCACAAAAATCTCTTCTACACCACTATTCAAAAGGGAGGAAATATCATTCCTGATGAGCAAATTCCTCCCTTAATTCTGCACATGCCGCACCATATGGGGCCCTACTTTCACACCAGCTTTTTTCACTGACTTGCAAGACACTGAACGGGTTACTACTTCAAACCTTTTTCCACCCCCCCCTTAATGACACCTTCAGCTCTATGACTTACACGTACTCAAACTTGTTCCCACTGCTCCGAACAAATCATCTCCATTCTCATTTCTGCTACCTGCCGAACCTTGTTGAAAATATTTTGATACTTTCTCTGCTTTTGCAAAATGTTTTATACTTACTTGCTTCTCTTTGTAAAGCACTCTAATACCCTACTCTGGGTCTTGTTCGCGCTATAGAAAACTCTAAAAATAATAATTAAAAAAAAAATACTGAGGGTCAACAGGCCCCCTGAACTAAGAGAGAATGCCGGATCTGCCTCTAACATTTAAGACTTCAGAGCTGGTCCCTCTCTGATTTATTAATGCTTTATTTCATTAGAAATAGCAGCCTCTGAAACTGGTGGCCAGGTAATTTCTTTTCTATAAACTTATTTCATTAGAACAGCATCTCTTTTCACCAGCCCATTGAATACCCAGAAAAAACTATTCATTAATGCTTTATTAGCAGGCTTAATTAGGATCTTCAGTATTGCCAGAACTGAGCAATGCATGACATCAACAATACACGTAGGGGGGACTGGTTGTGTGATGGGGAAAATGCATGCCTCAACAATGCATACCTTAACCACGCTGTCTAAACCCTGACCGTGTCTTTACCACGCATGCCTTTACCACGCAATTTTGTGGTAAAGACATGTTTGTTAAATGAGCATGTGTGGGAAAGATCACACTCCTGGCCCTGTGCCCTAAACCCTAAAAACACACTAAAACTAAAATCCCTATCTCCCTGCTACCCCAGCAAGACTGCCCCCTCGACCTGAAAACTGCCCCTATCCTGTCCCCTACCCTGAGCCCTACAACTCAGCCCCCTTAAAACTACTCTGACCAAAACTCCCTCTCTGAACCCTAGAACAAGCACCCATCTCCTAAAAACCTAACCCCACCTTCTCCTGCCCCAGCCCAACTGCCCCCTCAGCCTAGCCTGCCCCTTTCCTATCCCCTGCCCTGAGCCCTAAAAGTCCCAACCCCCAAGCCCTGAAAACTACCCCAAACCCCACCCCCAAAGCTACCCCGCATCCAAATAATCTACCCCACCTTCGTCCCCTGCCCTGAGCCCTAAAACTCCCAATTGCCCCTCCACCTAAAAACAGCCCCTGTCCTGAACCCCGCCCTGAGCCCTACAACTCAGCCCCCTAAAAGCTACTCCAACCGTAGCCCCCTCCCTGAGCCCTAAAACAAAACTCCCACCCCCTAAAACCAAACCCCCCCTTTCCTGTCCCCTGCCCTGAGCCCTAAAACTCCTGACCCCCAGCACTAAAATGTACCCTGACCCAAAAAATTCTCCTGACCCCCACCCCCAAAACTACCCCAACCCAAATAATCTACCCCCACCGCCGTCCCCTGCCCTGAGCCCTAAAACTCCAGACCCCTGTCATCCCTGTAAACTACCCTGACCCCCTCCCAGCCCAGAAAACTACCCCACAACCCCTACAAACTACCTCCAACCCTCCCTCATCCCTCAAAACCCGAATTACCTCTCCGACTAGTCCTGATCCTTACTCTTCCTGCTTCCTGCTCTTCCGCCCGGAAGCAGCAGCAACTAGACCGCGCATATGCCTTATATTCATGGTTTAGACGTGTGTGGTACCGCCTGCGTAGTTCAGACCCGCGTAGTTCATGCTGCATGGTTAAGGCTGTTTCCCAGGGGGGTTTCTTTTAACAACAAGATTCCCACCAAGGGTCATGGGGGTGGTCCTTTCCAATACTGGAGACACGGGATAGAGGGGTGGAATACCCCAAGTGGGTATACTAGCTCTGCGTGACTAGTGCGTGGAAGGAAAAAATTCCCTTATATATATATATATATATATATATATATATATATATATATATATATCCCTCACACACACCAGTAGTGTCATGCTTCATCATTGGGTTCTCCCTGACTCCTAAAGGTCAGGGGGGGCTCAACCATATTTCAGGGAGCACTTATTAGAAGGATGACCAGGGGGCTTAACTAGAGATAAAAAAATCCCTCTCCTAGGTATCCCTTTATTAGAGGAGATGGTGGGGAGAGTAAAAACAATAAATTGCAGGTAATGTCGACTATTATGGTCCAACAACCCTACATCAAACCAACTTGTTTCAGCCATACTCTAAGGCCTAAAAAGGTCCGGGGCTTTCATCAGGGTAACAGATCGCTGCCAACCTGGATTATAGGTCAAATTAACAGATGTCAGAGTAGTGCCAAACAAGTATACAGGGGCAGTGATAATACTTGCCCAAATGTGGTCTTTGTAAAGAATCACCCACAATTATTGGGTGTCAAGTACCTCGGGAGCGGGGCGCCCTATAGTCACACTTTCCTCATGGGTCCTGTCCCAGCTACTCGGCTAGATTGCCCTCCGTGTCTCTGGGCTTTCGGTCTGGTGTTATTTTGACCTATAATCTAGGGAGTTACCGATCTGTTACCCTGATGAAAGCCCAGACATTTTTAGGCCTTAGAGTAGGGCTGAAACATGTTGATTTGATATAGGGTCATAGGACCGTAATAGTCCACATTACCCGCAATTTATTGTTTTGACTCCCCCCACCATCTCCACTAATAAAGGGATACCTATGAGAGGGTGAGGGATTTTATTTAAAAAAATATTTTTTCCTTCCGCACACTATTTACGCGGAGCTAGCATACCCACTTGGAGTGACCCACTCCTCTATCCCATATCCCCTGCATTGGCAAGGACCACCCCCATGACCCTTGGTGGGATACTTGTTGGTTAAACTGATTTATCTGGGAGGAAGTTTCCATCCATATCCCCTTCTTACACGTAAAGCCCTCTCAACACTCTAGATCCAGCATGGTCTCCTTTGTTTGGATCTTACGTTTATCACGTTACCCTGGGGGGGCAACTCAGTTCATGCCATCACAGACCCTGTTTCCAGTCTTGTACGTTTGTGTCACAACCTCTGGACCAGACTGGCCATTCTGATACGCTGACATTTCTCTAGTAGATTGCAGGCTAAGGAGATACTCTCAGAGCAGAAAGGACTCACATCACTCAACCAGGCCTCAATGGTCCCAATCTAATCACGGACTCCTGTAGTGCAGGGCAGGTTTGAACGTTTTTTCAGAAATTATTTTGGTTTCCATCGCATCCTTGATAGACAGCAATTACTGTTGTTGTTTTGGTTTCAAACCATGGTAAACACGGGCTAGTGGGCCTTAAACGTGAGGGTTGAGTTTGTTTTTCATTGGGCCCATCCGACTATAGCCTATGAATTGGGACAAGTGCTAACCCTTCTGCACTTGACTGTCAGTGCAGTCACAAACTTCTCTGGCAGGAAACGTTTGGTGCTTGAACCTGAGCACTTAACAATCATCCAACAGTTCAAATTCAATGGCCAGCCAAGTGATTGTTTTTCGAGAAATAAAGAACTCTGTTCATACATTTGTGCAAAAGTATTACAGAGGGCCAGTAGTCACAAAAGTCAGTTTCTGAACGGGACTCTCCTAGAAGCTACTACACCCTCCCAGCTCCTTCCACTTTTACCTCCTGTGTGCCTCTTACTTTGGGTTCCTCCCTCTCAAGAAGTCAGGAGATGGTGTGAATCAAGTGCAAGTGCAGATTCTCAGGTTCACAGTGAAATGTGCACTAAGTATCTTAATATTGCCTCCTTTTGTAAGAGGTGCCACATATTAAGTCCTCATTTGCCTTCAGTAGAAAGGATGGCTTTCCTGCAGGTGGGGTCTGCGTTCATCATAGCTCCTGTCAAGCCTCAGTCTGTGACGCCGTGGTGCTGGTGAAGGTTTAGACCCACCTGCGACGGTCTCTAAAGAGATACAATAATGCTACTGCATGTGGCCGAAAGACAGATGACACCCTGTTTGGGCTAAAGGTGTTCAATGTAGTTCCGTTCCTGATCAGACTGGAGTGAGCCTACTTTGATCACAGCAGTGTAGCCCCCAACCCAGCCTACAGTACTCATGCAGTTGCACTCCTCATCCAGGCTTACAGCAATCACCCAGTTGCAGCCCTAGTCTGGACCTATGACAATCATGCAGCTACATTCCTCGTCTGAAGCCTCAACAGCTATGCAGTTCCAGCCCTGTTGAGGCTTTCTGACAGTCAGGCAGATGCAGCCGCAACTGAGCTTCTGGTGATCATATTATTCTGGTCCCTGGAGGAACCGAGAGAAAAAAATCATGGGTCCCACAAGACCTATGAGTTGACCCTAGCTCATTCTCATGTGGTCTGCTTTCTCAGGATGTCCTGCTACCCCTGGGGACATGCTGGGCCTCTCTGCTCCTTCTGCAGAGCAAGGCAGACTCTTACTCTCTCTCAGCATTCAGGCAGGCTTCCCGAGCCACCGTTTATCCAGCAGAATGTGCAGACTTCAGGTGATGTTCCCCCATGTTTGAGAGACTGGCTGTCAGACCAGTCTGCCAAGGGTGGAAAGGGGATGTGGATCCATTGCCTTGAAGCACAGAACCAGTTTGAGGTGGTTCACCTTTCAAGTGTCCTCCCCAGGCTGCTCTCCAAACACAACCTTTGTGCATGGTGATGTTTCTCACAGCATGTAGCACTGGGGTTATAGTCAACCTGAAGTACCCACAACTGATGCCCCAGGAGGTGTGAGGTTTCTGCCCCTGGCTGGCTAACATCGCAACTGAAATAGCAATCAGTGACAGGTAACAGGGCAGACCCCACCTGGAAACGTCCTCACCTTCCACAACGGTAAATGCAGTTCCACCTTTCACTCCTACCATCCACCAAATGACAGTACTCAGTAAGACTAACCAGCAGCTCAATGAAGACACACAAACTCATGGAATCTCTAAGGGTGTCCCTGACTATAATCTTCTCACATCATTGTCTAGTTCTATTCACTACAGCAACAGGAATGCAGTCAATGCTCTTTTACTGACTGGGAGCACAGTTGCCCCTCACCTTCATCTGGTATGCCAGGCCAGACACCCAAAATGGCCTTCATTACTCAAACTCTCTTATACGTACAACTCATCATAATGCATGCGGTACTCTCACTACACATGTACATGAGCTTGACACAAACACACACACACTCACATGTGATGCCAGCGCATTGTTATGGGCACACACGGAATAGTGGAACTTTGCCCAAGTGGGCCAATAGGCCTAATTCCCAGTGGCACAGATGAAACGGGTTGGTTGCACTAGTGGTAATTCTAAAAAACACAATATGCTGTCACTACTTCTTTATTCATTTGTTATATCCAGGTGAGAGGCAGTCCTCCACTGTCCACAATGAGGGTATGCTTGGTGCACCTCACCCTGTCATAGGACAGGTCCAGGACCCCACATAGTCAGGGGCAGGCCTAGGTCACACTGAGAATGGCGAGGGGCCATGTCCAAAATAAACGTCAGGATACCAGATATACATGTAGTTGGGCGCTCAGGACCAGGCATATGCCCGTATGCAGGGAACATTACCGTTCCAGCACTAACACACCTGTCTGATAGTAATGATTTGCAGATTAAAAGCTCACGACATGTCCAGGCTTGCTTAAATGCAACACAATACAGTGACGAAGCACCCACTCCCATAGTCCTCCTTACACAAATAGGGTGACCAACCGTCCGTAAATTTCATGGACCGCCTATTATTTGGGCCTCATATCCGTAAGTATTTCTTTGACGGACGCCTTTTGTCCGTAATTCTGCACATTGCAGTGAGATGTCCCCCTGCAAGTAGTCTGAGAGTTTTGTAACTCTTACTGCAGGGGCCAGCACATGCCCCTGCTGTGCTCAATGGCCTGCAGCAGCCCATCCTCGACCTAGCGCAGACTGCTATCGGCTCATTATCATTCTGTATGTCGGCCTAATTATCACAAACAGAATGATAATGGACCTCTCTGCGCAGTGACAGGATGAGCTCTTTTCCTAGTAAGTTTCACATGATGCCATGTGGAGACTCCAGCACGCAATAATTATTTAGTGCTTGATTTTCTCCCAACAATCAGAATATTTTAAAGGAGTCAATCTCTGACTTTGAATCAGAGAGTGACCTCTCAAAACAATGTTCAATAATCACAGACAGTATTTGCCCTGCTCGGGTCTCATTTGTGAGATGGAACAACCCAGTGCAGTAACCATATAAATAAATGATGATGATGTGGAATACCACAAAAATACCTGCACAGTTGCTCAAAGCTGCACGCATACCAAATAAACATAAAGTGAACAATTGTTGCAACCAAATATAAACTTATTTTGACTTTTACTTATGTTGGTTGTCTATTTATGTACTCATATACTATTGCGTGACCTCCTCTGAAATGTATGTGAAACGTACCTTTTGTCCCGAATTTTTGTCCTGAATTTTGACCCTCTGTCCTAAATTTTTGTCCTGAATTTTCACATTCACCATCCTGAATTTGCACCCATGCCAGTTGGTCACCCTATCCACAAATGGCATTCTCGTAGTTTCACACACTGTCAACGTGACGTCAGTTTCTAAAATATCAGCCACCCGGGGGAAGCAGGGTTGCAGACCAGTCTTCCCCCGGGGAACTTAACGCTGCCGGAAGGACAAGGTGGGGCGGGAGTTCAAAGGGGTGAGATTAGGGGCGGACCAGTGGTGCTTATAAAGGTGCTGGGGTGGGAGGTTCCGGCCTCTTTCACAGCACCTCGCACCACCGGGTTAGGGAGGTGTTAAGAAGGTTTTAATAAAAGTTGATACACGCACCCACCCTACAGCCAATAGGGCGAGGCGGTGCGACTGATGCGTGCCAGTTTAGGACAGGTTATACAGCTTAATAGGTTGCGGATCTTTGGAGGGGTGGTGAATCGCGGACGGGCAGAGCCACCCCTCGGTGGGGGGGTACACAGGTGAAGGAGGGCGGAGCGCAGGATGCAAGGTGCAGCAGAGGGAAGGAAAGAGAGGACGCTTAAGAGGGCTGTGAAGGTGAAGAAAGGATGTATGGAGAAGTTTACAGCAGGAATGGGGAGGAGTGAAAGTGGTGAGACGGATGGATGAGGGGGATGGGTTGTTTATTGGTGATGAAAGTTATTGGAGTTGAATTGTTATGTTAATAAACGTTGAGAGTTATGATAACCTTGTCCTAATAAATGGCCTTTTACGCTTCAAGCCAGTGTGGAGTGGAGTTATTGCGCGATGCGCCACAACCTTCAGCACAGTGCCTGGACTCCTGGTGGTAAGGCGGCCACCCCGCCCCGAGTCCCAGTGCGGAAGGCTTGATTAGTCCGTGAGAGGTACACCTCCTACGCATTGACAGACATGCCTCGGAGAGCCCATAAGCTCGCAGGGAGCGCCCCTCGCATAGCAAGGGCCTGGGGTCAGCCGAAGAGAAGCCGAGCGCGTCCCAGCAGCCCCGTCCTCAGACACACGTCTGCGTTCTCCGTGTTTATTTGCACTGCTCACCAGTCAGGACGCTCCCTGCTCAAGACATGCTCAGAGTGTGAATTGGCGTGGGCCCTCCCTGGACACCAACACTTCTCTCAAAAAGTGTTTAACGGAAAGTCTCCAAAATTCTTTTTTTCATTCTGCTGCAGTATTTATTTAAACAAGGAAAGTTTACACAGCTTGCAGTGAATTAATCTGTAGGAAATGAAAGCCCTGTCGCTCCCCCATCTCAGTTCCAGGCCTGCCAGCTCTCCCTGCTGGCTCCCCTCGTTGTGCCCTTCCCGCCCTGCTCACCTCCTGCCTGTGCTTGGCTCTGAAGGATGCCAGCGAGTGGCAGCCTGGCACGCAGGCTCTCATAAGAAGGTACCCTCGGAGCAATTTAAATGTAGCACTGCGGCTCATCCGGACCAATGGGAAGGAGCGCCAAGCGCCCTCGGGCTCAAGGAGGGGTCTCTTTAGAGCACCGAGGATGCTCGCAGTCGCCCCCCACACGCTGCCGCTCCTCCTGTTCTCGAACAGTCTCTCGACCCGACATTTCTAGCTTCCCCGAGACACATCTTTTTTCCCTTGATATTGATCTAAACTTCATGAACGTCTTGCTGACCAACATATTTCTACTTTTTAGATCTTCACACCTACAGCAATGGACTGCGCCCATGGTGCACCCACCTCCTACCAGCTGAAGCTGTCTTCTCTTTTCATCATTCGTGTCTGCTATGTTTGGCACTCTTGATCATTGCAATGACTTTGTCACACTTGCTTCCTACCCTTAAAGGAGGCCCCACTATCTTTTGCGCGATTTTATCTAGCTAATCACCTGTTGAACTCTAACTAGCCCCAGTCTCTCCTCTCCTTCAGACCGCTGCTAGTGTGGCGGGCTCAGTCTCTGTTCTGGGATCTTTACCTTTCTCCATCCTTCATTTCCCATATTCTGATATTGTTTGTTTCAATTTTTTCAATTTTTTTTTATTGGATCCTCATTAAACATACATCAATTGGCATACAACTTGAAGGCTGCTAACATTTTACATCACACAAAGTGTGTGGTTCATCCAGTACTTTGAGTAGTACGTCATTGCCACAACCCGCAGCCCCTTCTGTCCAGCCCACCCATAGCAAGTTTTGCTTTCCCAATGACCATTTCGGGAACATCTACAGCAGCTGCGGTCCTTGCAGGTAACATCGGTGGGGCAGGGTAAGGGGGGATTTCGAGGGACGATGCAGAGGGAAAATTAAATAAAAAAATAATTTTCCCTCAGCATCCTCCCTTGAAATACCCGCTTTTCCAGCCCACCGCTGTTACCTGCGCAGACCGCGGCTGATCTACAGGCTAGAAAGTTTGCATCAAGGTGGGACGATCCATGGTCATTCTGTACTCGAATCACTGCTCCATCTGAAACCATAACCCTATAATGACCCCCCATTATATTACCATGGACTGCATGGATGCACCTGCGGCTTGGGAGGATTCCTATTTCACCCAATACTAGGTCTACCCAAGAGGTCATGGAAAAGACAATGTTATCAACTTAGGTAAATAAACACAGCATATTGGGATACTCAGATGAATCCCAAATGTTTTGTTTTAATTCCCCGTGCATATATTGGTGCAGATTCTGTTTCAACAAGCACATTCAGCTCCTGACCTCAAGGCAGGATGTGCCTCACAGTTGTTCCACAGTTATTTCCCTAAACTCTAGTTTTATTTCAGAAGTCCATAGTCTAGGCCAGAGTTGAGCGTGAGATGTGGTACTCCAGTCTGTCTAACAGAATAGATGTTCCCTTTGAGAGCTACATGGACATAGTTGGGGTGCAATCCTCGGCTGCTGCCGCAGGGTATTGATGACTCGGAGTAATACCAATAGCATGAAAAGTGGTAATGCCCCACATTTAGTTCAGGGCAAAGATCTACTTCCCTGTTGGAAACGGAGTATAACTCAGATCTTCCCTGGCGCTTCCACTAAACCAGGGGGGAGGCAAGCTTTCAGATCTATAACAACGTTTCAACTGATATTATGTCAACATTTAGCTGTGGTAGCAGCTATAGGAAGATTACTTGTATCTACTTTTCCTTTTCCATCTTGTCACCTACCCTTCACAGCACAATTTCCAAATGCTTTTGTCATTGTTACTACATTCATATAGCAGGTCGCTACAACCTGATGTGACCCTAATGGCTGGAGGCAGGTGAAGGTTGCTGATTGGTGAAGCCTCTATGTATGTAACACGTGTGTAAACACAACAATATCTCAGCAGGATATATTGAAATTACTTAAACTTGCATGTCTAAAACATTACAAACAACAAACAAAAGAGAGGAGGCTTCAAATAGTCCATTCCAAGCGCCAATAGGCGTCATGTATTTAGAAAATTAGTAGATATACACAACAGTAGTTACAGCACTACGAGGTATGAATACCTAGGCAACCCTAGTGGAATGTGTACAAAGTGCTCGTGATAGTGAAGTAACGGCGCAAGTGACAACGTGAAAAATACCACAGCAAGCGGCGCAGAAGAGTTCACAATATATACAGATTAAAAGGTTCATACATCAATTTATTCGATGATATAATTGATAATTCTCATTATTTTAATGAACCAAGGATAAGCATGCGCCTAAGGCGTTTAAGCTGGTGGACAATGGTCAACGGCGTTTCGATCCTGTTCACATTAGGATCATCTTCAGGACCTGGGTCGCCTATTTATCGAGTGCTCTGGCGCGCATAAATCAAGCGTAGGGGTGAAGGCGGGGTGGTGCTGGAGGTAAATGGCGTAGCGAAGTGGGATCAATGAATGGATAGGTTCCACCGTGAGATCACAGTTAAGATGAAATCGGGGTCGTGGCCAGGGATTGCAACTTGTTCTTGAATCAAGGAAAACTGGATTTCAACTTGTTCTTGTATTAAGGGAAACAGGAAAGCCGCCCAATGAATGAGCCACGGGAATCAGGAATGAATCATGAGCCAGGAATAAATCCAACGGGAACGGGAGGACGGAGGAGCCACAAACGTCTGCTAGCCTTGGTCGATCAGTGACTATACTCTATGTAACGCGGCATGTAGTTCAGAGAGGGCCCAATAGAAGATGCAGATGTATTTCTGAGGGTGTGCGGAAGCATAATTAATTGTTTGATGGAAACAGAGTACAGAGGCTGTGTGAGGTGGTATAGCATTGCTGTGTAAGGAGTCAAGAGGGTATGTTATTCTGGTGAACAGTAGGACTAGATGTGCTAAATGTGACGTTCTTAGGGATCACTGATTAGCTCTAGCGACTGAGCTCCGAGTGGTAATTGCAGCTAAGTTGGTAATGGAGTTTGTAGGGCGAATCTGTTTTTCCACTAGAAGTCCTGAAGTGGAACAGGGATAGAAAGGGGAGTCAAGTCTTTTGAACTATCCTGGTCTGTAATGATCAGTCCGCTAAGGTGTAAAATTAATGGTCAATTTAAAATTCCTTACACGTGCAAGTGTCGATGCCATGGCCGTATTGTATTGGTTCCATCACAATTTTCTTCGATTAGCTCTACAATGGCATCTCCCTCCTTGAATCTCAGTCTTAAAGATCTAACATGCGAATATTCCCCTACACTTCAGATTGGCAACTCGTTTTATTACTAATATTTTCTATCCTTCATATCTTCCTCTAACACCCTCAGTCTAAAATCATGGCATGATCTCGATCTCTACATTCTTCTCACAGTAGAACTCCTAGGTTTCTGATCTTGCTATTTTCAGTTTAATATTGCTTGCAAAACCTGGCCACCAATCACGTTTCTGGTCACAAAAACTGTGATTCTTACTCTTCTGTTTTCGCTTGTGCACCACTGCTCTTCCATTGTCCCTTTCTAGTCTCTCTTCAGAATGTGCTTTCTCTTGCACATGAACACCTTTGAAGATGGACACCAGCACCTCATACTCAGCAGCATAGCCAGTTGTCATGGTCCCTGGTGCAATCAAGGAAAATGGCCCCTTTGACTGCTCTCGGGAAAGCAAAATCCAGAAATTATCAGAGTGCTCGGGCTCTGGGCCCCAGTGCCACTGCACATGCTGCACCAATGATAGCCCCGCCCCTACTCATACTGCACTTAAAACTCAACCAAGAACCTGTAAATCTTGCTCAACACAGGTGGGATGTAACTCGATGATCTCAATTCTCAAATCTAGTGTGCCGGAGTACTGTGTGCACCTCGCAATGAGTTGTTCCGATGCACAAAAATATCCTGTATATTTGCAATATTGTAACCTGGCGGTAATAGCAATCGCAAGGTAGGATTTCAAGGTACCTTGAGTCAGCAGGCTTTTATTGTATGCATCAGTGATTTCTTTGATGGTGCTACATGGCAAATATCAACCTATCCAGGGCATTAGGAGCAGAAGAGAAGGCTTTGACAATAAACTGGCATGGTAACTAACAACAAATAACACGAATATTCCAATTTATGTGTTGCAGTTTCAGTAATGTGTGCAAATGCAAAGTGCTACCTGGCATCTCATTAGAGAATACAAAATCCCAGAGTGTTTACATCAATGTACTGAGATTGTATCAAATCCCCAGTAAACTTGAGGACGAGACTGCAAAATTCAACCAATTTGTATCCCCTCTCACCTAACCTTCCTTCTCCTGGATTTAATTCCTAACCTTTTACTCTTATCAAGTCTAGTGCCTCTAGGAAACAATAGCCTTGAGGTACACAGATATGATTTTTTGCAATTTTGCAATATGTGTATCTGAACATATCAGTTTTTGTACAATCTAGAGTTGGCAAAATCGACGTTTGTTGGCAAAGGAGTGCAGGTCTTTGATGAAACTGCATAGATCAACAAGCATTGGCAAAGCCAAAAGGTCGCAACTATTGGACTTATTGGCTTGCTGTTTGACGATGCCGTGCAGCTTATGCAAAAAGTAGGCGGGTAAGGGAGCCAACAGAGGCACTTGAGGCTGCACCAGGATAGCCCAGAAAATTAATTTAAGCCAATGAAGGATAGGGAAAGCAATGACAAGTTTGTGGGGGAGCTATGAGGGAGCAATATGGAGAGAGCAGAGGGAGGACAGTGTTTGGGGGATGGAAGCGGGACATGAGGGAGAGAGCTAGAATATTCATGTACTCCCAAATAGTACTGAAAGAAAACAAAAAAGTAGCTCCCTAAGTGTGAGCAGTGGAAGGATGGTAAAGAGGCAATGCTCCAGAGGAGAGACAAACAGAACAAGCATTAAAAATGCAATAGGTCGCGCCTTTCATTAAGTTAAAGCCAGTTGCTTTGCTAATGGTATGGTATAGCAAAGCAAATGGCTTTAACTTAATGAAAGGCGAGACCTATTGCATTTTCAATGCTTGTTTGAGATGCTGCAGTAAGGGCAAAGTCTAGAATTTATCCCGTTCGGCAGGAACTGACCAGCACCTGAAGTTTCGGAATGTCCGTTCCTTGTTATGGTGACAAAAGTGAAGGAGGCATAGGTGTCCTGGCAATATTTTATTACCTCTTAACTCACTTTCATGAGTCCTCCTCTGGACCCATCTTCTAACCAGAGATCTAATTTAGCACAGACTTCAATGGGAAAACATGTTTGCATCGCCATTAATTTTACAAGAACAGGAGGAGGAGCCAAGATGGCGACCGGAGCAGACGCTTGAGCGCCCGGCTCCGTCGGCCCTTGGCCTATCATCCTGATTCCTATCCTCGCCGATTCTCGAGGTGAAACGTGTGCGACGACGCGCTGTCCACGCCGCCGCTTCCCCGAAGTCCCAGCCCGCCCGGATGCCGGAGTTCTTGGTGCTTTTGTCCTCCGCTCCCTGGACCCCTGCTCCATTGTGGCCTTTGCCGGCCCCCTGGAAGCTCCGCGGTCACCGGACCCGCTAGCGCAAGCCCGAGCCCCGCGATCCCGACCTCACCTCACACCACGGACTGTCGCCAGATGAGCCTGGGGAGGGACGGCCAGACACCTCCTGCACCCTGCGTCTGAAGGGCTGGGGCTGTAAGGTAAGCCCCGGTGCGGCGGGTCTCCTGCCCCGATCTGTGGACCGCGCTGTGGGAGGCTGCCGACCCCCTTCTTCTATTGCCTAGTCGGCTGCAAAGAGAACCCGAGGGAAGGGAGGCGACTGTTGGCTTTCTCTGTTGCGGCGCAGACCTGAGGGGAACTGACTTCTTGCTACGACCCCCCCCCCTGGCCATTGTACCGTCCGGCGGTAAAACATGGCGTTGTTTGCCTGCTCGCGGCTGGGGGGTGATACTCCGGTCTTGCCCGCTGCCCGCTTCGCCCTCCCTCCACCAGACACCAGCTCCACAGTGCCGTCCCGGATTGCTGCCGATGTGGGGGTGCAGCTTCCGCTGACATGCGGCTCCGTTCTGGCTGTCCTGCGGGACTTTCGTCTACAAATGTGTGCTCGCTTGCAGGCACTGAGTGAGCAGTTTGACTCCATGCTGTCGGCTGCGGGTCGTGAGCGCTCCGTTTGTCATCAACACGGCGTGGGTCTGCCAGTGCTTTTGTCCTCTTGCGGGGACGCAACGGCTGTGTGTGATCGTGCTACACTGGTGCCTGCATCTGGCTTTCCCGGCACCCAGGATCAATTGCTCTCCAGCTCAACAGCGGATACTTTGTTTCCCCGTTCATTGCTGCCTGCTTCATTGTTGCCTGCCTCACCGCGCCTGCAAGAGTATCCAGCTGAGCAACACCTAACCTCCTCTAGGAATCGTTCACGGTGGCCTACTGCTTCTTTTCTGTGGAACTCCTGTACTCTACATGCCATGTCTGGACTTTATGTGGTGCACAAAGGGACCTCTACAGATGGTCGGCGGCCATTTTGTGATTCTACTTCACCATCTTCCCCCAAGCGGCCATATTGTCTTTGTCTGCACGGGATGCGGGGCCTTCATGTAGGGGCTGGCTTAATCTCAAGCCCGCGATCGGGCCAGGGCTAGACTGATTTATATCGCCATGGTTTCACGGATGGGCTGGACTGGGACTGGAACTGTATGTATATGTTGTGCGCACTCGTCGCGATCTGTCTTCCGTCATTTAAATTGTTGTGACAACTCATTTTCACACGACCGCTTTTGGTGTAGTGGGTTCTCAGTGTGTGGAAGCCATAGAGGGCCGATGGTTCAGGGCGCTCTGATGATACGCAGGCTCCTCCCCACTTTCTTCTTTTTGGGAGTTTAGATTGGAATAGTCCTATTCTTTTCTCACCCCCTTTATCATAGGTGTACTGTTTTCTTATCTTTCTTTACTCTATTCTTACTCTCTCTCTTGTCTATATTTCGGGTTTATTGGGCGACAGGCACTATGCTGGGGGGGGGCAGGCCGTAGCCTCCGCATTGGTGTAGGGTGGGGGGGTAATTTACTGTTTCTAATTAGTTCTATGGGCCTTTTTTCTTTTTATGTTTCTGTACTATACTTGTTTCGATTCTGGGTCCGGGTGTGGGGTTGACTGAGTGGGGGCGGCACTGGAGGGGTGCGTAATTGCTCATGTGACTATCCTGTTATATAACTGCATTGCCTCACTGCCTGAGATTTTACTTCCATTGCTGTTTTAATGATGCTGCTGCTCTCTCGTGTGGTGAAGATATCGTGCGGACTCGAATCGCCTTGGTTCTTACTCTTCACTGACTTTTTTCCTGATAAAATTATTTTGAAAAACTTTAAAATTAACCTTCACTTCTCCTCCCCCTGGTGTCAAGGATCTCTCCAGTGTATAATTCATAAATCGTTGCTAATCTTGACCGTTGAAGCACAGGGGCCGTAATGTTTGTATCAGTGCTTAACCGTATCGTGGCCGGCCTGAAGGTTGTAGGCCCGTATTTGTTCTTTTAATATGCACGAATAAAGGTTTTAAAAAAAAAAAAAATAAAATAAATTTTTTACAAGAACACATATCCCTCCAAAGCCATTTACACTCACTCTCCTAGGAGATTCAAAGGCTGAGAGGCACGTCCATTGAACTAAGTAGCTCCTCCTATTGTTTCTATACACAGCCTCGTGATTGATTTTTTACCAGATTGGCCATACTGCAGAATTTACTACATATCTGACGCCATTGCTCCTCCCTCCCAACAGTGTTACATAATACAACCCTGCACTAACTTAATGCATCAGGCTTCCCTCCGCGCATAAGAGAAGGAACAAAAGGCTTTTCTATCCAGATGTACAAAATACTCCTTACAGGATTCTGCACTTTAGAAACACACAAAGGGATTTATCTAGAAATCTGATTGCGCTGATATTTTGAGATTCTATGACAGATTCGCTTTTTCTTTTAAAAAAGCAACAGTGCATCAAATACAACTACTTTAAGAAAACAAAATCGCTGAAATGAGTACTTTTCAGCTGACCAATAAAAATGAAAATAATGTATAAAGCGCGATCCTACTCTCGACATCTTGGCGCTGCAAACGGATCTGTGCATTACTCGATTTCTGCACTATTCATGCATTGCGCTGCCTGGGACGCAGGAAGCTAACTAAACAAAAAACTGTTCCGTACTGTAAAATGCGGGAAAGCCCACGGAAATGACAAATATTCAGGAAGATCCATTCAATGGATTAGCCATTTTACACATCTGATGCAACCGCTGCTCTCTGGGCAGTGCAGCTCTTCCGCAACTTAAGACCTCTCTCACTATCACGATACATACCATGAGCTCGGCTGAGTCGTAACAGCAGGCAGATGTGGAGCGGCATTCCTAGGGATGCAGTAACCCTCACGTGGTGTTATTACCCCCGCATAGCTTTACGTCTACTTCACGTGTACACAGACTGCAGCGGTCCCCGAATAGCAGCGCTAATGCCGCCCTCCGTGGGGAGACGCGCATCCCCTCCCAGACTACCAGCGAAAGTGCCAGGCACCCGTGCGGGATCCAACGGCCTCATTAGCCGCTGGCGTTCACCTCAAGCCGCCCCAAGCAGCCTGCGGGGATCCGGGCCCAGGGGCTCTGAATAATACATTAATGCTTTGCTAATGAATGTCAGGACAGGGACGCGCAAGTGCCTCTCCCTTCTCAGAGGAACGTGGAAGAGCAAAACACTGCCCGGCTGGCGAAGACTCTCGGCTGAGGAAAGAAATCTGAAACCTGTGCCGTAAAACTGCCATAAAACTGATGCTCTGGGTGAGGGGGGTACACAAGTGTAGCCGAGAATACCCAAACACCCCGGCACCCCTCGCCGCGGAGCTTCCCTCGCGAGATGGTGAAGCTCAGGGGCCCATTATACCCCGCAATCATACCGCCACTGGGAGCGACCACTAACAGAAACTGCGGCTACGTTCACAGAAGGCTGGCACGTGTAAATATGCTGAGGCAAGCGCGGTACCGCAAAGGCAGGTGCGTGTTTATTTTCGCATCGCGCTTTCACTTTAAGTAAAAGCGCGATGCAAAAATAAACACGCGTCTGACTTTGCCAAAGAAAAAAGTGCATACCGACTAATGAAGGAGAGAGTGTCCCGTCGCAGTAAACGATCCAATCCCGGTGGGTGGGGCCAAAAGGAGACAAGGCGGCAACAAGGAGGGACTAAGAAGCCTCCTTTACAATCAGAAGCCAGCGGTTTTCTTTGCATGGAAGATGACGCTACCCAATTATAAAGATGGACGGGGCTTCAACTCCGCCTCCGAGAGCTTCGGAATCTGTATTGAGTCCAAGAAGCTCTCGAATGCTGAGAGCAGCGCATGCGTGCTGCTATCACCAGCCGAGACCTAAAAAGGTGTGGGACAAACACAAGGTGGATAAGAAAATCCATTGAATAAACAGTGTTGGACTTGGCCCTTTTTGCAGGGTCATCCCTGAACTTTTTGCCTTCCTCCTGTATTTTTTCTGACCTGTTGTTGGCTGATTTATGACTCTGGGCACTTTACCACTGCTGATCAGTGTTAAAGTGCATAAGCTCTCCCTATTGTAAATTGATGTATGGATTAGTGATTCCATGATTGGCTGGTTTGGTTTACTTGTCAGACCCTAGTACAGTGCACTGAGTGTACCCCGGGCTTGTAAACCAAATGCTGCTGGTGGGCTTGCAGCACTGGTTGTGCCACCCACAGAAGCCGCCTGTAAAAGTGTGTCTCAGGTCTGCCATTGCAGAGCCTGTGTGCAGTCTGGTACTGCCATGTTGACTGGGCAAGTGCACCCACTTGCCAGTCCCTAAACCTTCCCTTTTGTTCATATCAGACACCCCTATGGTAGACCCAAGGGCAAGGTGCATTGTAAGTATAAGGTAGGACATGCCCTGGTGTGTGTGGCATGTCCTAATAGTGAATTACAGCCATTTTCGTTTTTCACTATTACAAAGCTACCTGTTACCCATAGGCCAGAATGGGAAGTTTGATTATTACATCTTATAATCCTAACTGACTCAGGGAACTAGGTAGAAATTCGAGTTTAGTATGCCTGAACTCAGATTGATAAAATGCATCTTTTAGTGAAGTTGGTTTTAACATTCTGTGTTTGAAAATACCACTTTTAGAAAGTAGGTATTTTCTTTCTTGTCTAACCATCCAAGCCTGCCTCGGCTAGGATGTGTATTCCTTGTCTGGAGTTTGAGTGGCAGGGGCTGGGGGATTCCAGGAGACAGGGTGAGTCAGCACAGGGCTGAATAGAGAGATCTGCATGTAGATGGGTGGGAGGAGTTGCACCTGGGACCTGAATAGGGCTGTGCCTTCCCTCCACAATGCTGGCGCCACCTCCTGTGGTGCGTCTGATGTCCCTGGCCTGCACTGTGAAAGGAAAGAAGGAGTCTTGTCAACAAAGTGCTCCAGGACTGACCAGAACTGGTTTGGACTAGGCAAAGGCCTCTCTGCCTTCAGAGAACAAAGTGAAACTGTGTATAAAAAGGGGGACCCAGACCCCAGAACTTTAGATCACTTTTGGGAAACAAGAAGAAACCTTTGCTGAGGAGAGGAAGCAGACAGACTGAGGAGAGGCTATCCTAAGCTTGAGGGATTGGCCTGCAGTGGTTGCCTGACTGCCAAAGAGAGGAGAAAGGAACTTTGTATGTACTTTATTCAACTTGCGAAGAATATCCAAGGGCTTGAGAAAGAGCTTGCCTCCTGCTGAAGTCTCAGGGACAACAGACTTCAACCACCAGCTCCCCAAGAGTTCTTTGGAAGTGCCTGCAGTTGTGGTGGGCTTTCTGAGGGACTGCGTGCCGCAAGGAGCTGGAAGCGCGACTCACGAAGAAGAAGCGTGTCGCGGCCGCAGCCGCCGCATCACTAAAGAAGGGTGTCACCGCTGCAGCTGTCACTTCGTATCGCAGAAGCATCTCGCATCACCGGAGAAGCGTGTTGCCGCCACTGTCGTCGCATCACTGAAGAAGGGTGTCGCCGCTACAGCTGTCGCTTCGCATCGCAGAAGCGTCTCGAATCACCGGAGAGGCGTGTCGCAGCCGCTATCGTCGTATCACTGAAGAAGGGTGTCGCCGCTGCAGCTGTCACATCACAGAAGCGTCTTGCATCACCGGAGAAGTGTGTTGCCGCTGCAGCCGCTCTTGTCGCATCACTGAACAAGGGTGTTGCCGCTGCAGCTGTCCCATCGCATTGTTGAAGCGTCTCGCATCACCGGAGAAGCGTGTCGCAGGGCCTGTCGCGGCTCAGAAGAATCATTGAGTCGCCGCACGGCCGTCGGGCGTACACGCATCGTGTCGCATCAAGAAGAAGACGCCATCTTTGTTTCATCGCACCAGATCTTCATTGCATCACGGCGTTGCGGGTCGCAGCACCACGGAGGCGCAGTAAAAAACCGACACATCACCGTTCCTGCATGTAAGGAGCCGATGCATCATCTTACCTGCAAAACTTTCATTGTATAGCATTATGCATCCTAAGGTACATTGATCTCAAAGTGTTGCATTTACCATCTTAAGAGAACTAAGCTATTTCTACCAATTCTAAAGTACAGTCTTGTGGATTTTAGTCATTTGTGGTCTTGTGATAAGTCTATATAAAGAATACTTATTTTTGATATAAAACCAGTGTGGTATCCATCTGTAACTTTGTCACTGGGTTACTGTATGTGTTCACAAATGCTTTACACACTGCCTCTGAGATAAGCCTGTCTGCTCGTGCCAAGCTACCAAGGGGGTGAGCAGGGGTTATTTTAGGAGTGTACCCCCTTACCCTGACTAGAAGCAAGAGTCCCTATTTGGTCAAAGGTACCTACCTCTGCCAACTTGAGACCCCCAGTTCTAACAAACAGCAATCAAATAAGAGTCACTACAAAGGCAACCAATGGTAAGCAATGTGTTAGGCCAAAGCCGTAATCTTACAGTCCACAATAAGCTTGCACCTATCATACAGCTAACAGATGTCTGGTAGGCAAGACCTTGAAAACTTGCAGGAACAAGATAATATGATTTAAAGAGTCGCTTCTTGTTCCAGTTTCCATACAGTAACAATATTTGAACCTTAGCCATATACATTTTTCACTGAGAATCTAGAGCTGTAACTTTAAGGAACAGTGATTGCAGTGCTGACACATTTCAAAAGTATTTTTTGAGACAGTGGCCTGCTGTCTTTTGCAAGCCTCCATCAGTGCATTCACTACTGTCTGCAATGCGACACACAGGCAATTTACCGCTCCATTAAGTTTTATTGAGGCAGCCAGCGACCACTTCACGGTCCAGAGTCTATTTGTATAGCAAACGAGAATTTAATTCTTGGCTGGGTGTAGGATGAGGCTACTTGCAGTGAAAAGCACTGCAGTACAATCTGTGTGTATGTCAATCAGCCACAGGTCCCTCTTCCTTCCCTCAAACCCGCTGCCTCCCCTCTCTGGTTCCATTTTAGGTCTGGTCTACAGACAGCTTTAGATGTCTTCTGTCACAGACCTATTGTCTCTTATACACCCCTCCCTCCCTTCTCTCCTGTGTGCTACTTAGTCATTCAGTCGTCCACCCCTGTTTGCTCCGTTTGCTCTCCCACCACCGAGTTCGTTTGCTGCTCCCACCACCACCTCCCCTTTCTGCTCAGCTTTTTAAAAATTAAAACTCCCGCTCCTTTGATATCCCCCCCTCCTTGTTCATCACTGCTCATCAAAGGCATGTACTTGCTCCCCACGCTTTCTCATCCTTTATTTTCAAATCTTTTTTTCCTTTATTTAGTAAGCCTCAGCGCAAGGAGAAAGGGCAGGCTCCTTAGGAGCGGTAGTCATCGCACTGAGCGAGTACGGTAACATCAACGAAACACATAGTGAACATTATAACTACACACATTCCAAATACATACTGAACTGATCAATTGTCAATAGCTCTTTATTCGGCCAATTTAGACCATAAAAGCACATATAAAACCCAAATATAACATAAGATTTGGTACGTATTACACTGTACATACAAACGTTCCTGAACATAAATATACAAACAGGAATTAAAAACCCAAACATGGCACAGAATAAAAAATTGTTTCATATTCATTACTAGCATATATACTAACATTTCATGTAATTTTGTGCAGATAACAATTAAAGGCTCGATTAACAAATGGTGGTTTCATTAAACAATATAGGGAGCTCATACAGCAAGAAACTGACAACAAAAACCTCTATTTTTGGTCTGCTATGTCAGCAGGAAGTATTCTGGCCACCTATAAAACATCACTGTGATCGTATCAATAACATTTTAATTAAAAACATTCTTTAAGTAAATTGCAGTATTGCACTGAAACGTAAATTACAGCAGAAACTTTCTAATAAAGTGCAAGTGCATCATTGCAGTACCAAAAACACAGAGTGCAAACACAGCGCCGTCACCTGCCCTAAATCTTCATGGCACTACCTGTAAAAATATAAATATATCACACTGTGAACATGAAAACAATAAAAACTAACCACTAGGGGGCATATTATCAAGCACGGCGTTAAAATTATCGCTGCTTTAGCGGCAGAAAACTGCCGCTAAAGCGGCGATAATGGGCTTGATAATATGCCGCAGAGAATTCTAATAGAGGCCCATGTTGACACCAGAACATGGGCTTCTATGGGAATTCTCAAGGGAATATTATCAAGCCCATTATCGCCGCTTTAGCAGCAGTTTTCTGCCGCTAAAGCGGCGATAATTTTAACGCCGTTTCTTGATAATATGCCCCTTGGTTGGTTAAAAAACCCTCTAGTCATTAAATAAATTTAACCTGAGTCTAAGAGCACCGGAAAGGAAACTTGCTAGCCCCAAAACAGACAAAGGGGGAAGAAAGCATTTGTGGATACAGCAAAGCTAGCCTCACTTGAGCAAAGCATTATTTATTACCAGCGATAGAATGTATCTAAACCTTAATAAGCAATAAAAATCACAGAAAAATATAAAATGTATAGTATGTATAGTATAGTAAGTGTAGTATCTTGCTCAGAAACATTGTAACAAGTTTTTAAATTTTCCGACTTATGAAATCCTTTAGGGACAGCTAAAAACCAGTGTAATATATTAAGCCTGAACCTTGTCAACTGAAAATGATGGTGAGCATTGATAAGAATAGCATTGATGACAATTGACAAATAGGGTTTCCCCCAAGGACATGTTTTCAGCAAAATTTGTTGTTTCACCGTAGGTTTGAAAAGCTCCCTTTCCTCTCTTTCACATTGCCAAAACGATAAAAACATGTATTTTATATCCTGCATCTCTCTTGGCCGTAATGGTCTGGGATTGGTAAACAATTCTATAGAAACCACACTCTTGTTTTAAGTTAAGAGCAGGGCTGGACCAAATTCTGAAGCATCTCTTAATGGGTGCTAGAAGCAATGAGATTGGAGATATAACCAAATCCATCCTCCTTGTGAACCATAAATGATGCAGTGCTGACGGGAACAGTGAGGAGTCTACGCAGAAATTAATTTTCAACCACCTGGAGCTCTCCAACATCTTTGTACCCCAAACATCAAACCCATAACCTGATATTGGAATACACGTTTCTCAATAAACCTTTAGTAGGGCTTGCACCGGTTTAGCCCCAAGTCTCTTAGCAAAATCCATTGTCGCACCTACTGCCCTCAATAAAATGTTCTTTTTAAGCGATTTTTGTACAATCAAGGACCCTCTGTCCTCGAAAAATACCCCCAAATAAGGGAAAGTTGAGATGTTGTTAAGTTCAAGCCCTTTAAGAAACAAGCTTTGGCATAGCCAATAGGTCTCGCTTTTGGGACCCTCTAAGTGTTGAGCCAGAGGATTGGCTTTGCTAATGTTTTTAAGGTATATTGTATGGCAGAATGGGTGCTGTGCAGCATGTTGAAAAGTTATAATAATTTTCCTTCTGCTTTCTCTTTATTTTTTACTTTGTAGAAGGGCAAAATGCAGTTAATCGCTGTGAAGTTAGCCAATAGTTGAAGTCAGCTGACCCATTGCCCATGCTTTTATCTTCAGTGGCATACCGAAATGTGAATGACACAATAACAGGTGACTGCTTGAAGAGAGCTGGCTGAATGCACCCCTAAGTATATTGAACATGTGACAGCTGCTCAAAGCCAGACGTTAACAGGTACCATACATGCATGCGCTATCATTCCCTCCAAAGCAGCAGGGCGGGTTTGGTTGGTAGAGAAGAAAATGACAGTTTGCCAAATAAAGAGATGACCTCCATACAGCACAATGAAGGAAGGTAGGACCAATGTGTAACAAAAACATCAGAAACGTTGTCCTGCCTTCTTTTGTTGCTCTTATATTCTTTGTGGCCGACAAACACAGGCATCTTGTGCGCGCGGATGCTATTGCAAAGATATGTGGAATAAGTTCAAGTGTGAACAGCTGCGTCATCATGTCTGGGGGAACCCATATCAAATCAGCTGTCAGAGGCGTGGCCTGGGAAGGTGACGCTCGGACAGGCAGGGTTTCTTTCAGGCAAGCAGAGAGTACAGAAATAGAAAGTGCTTTTAAAGAGTTGCAAAACAATTATTAATTATTAGCAGGCGCCTGCCCCTGCTTAATATAAATAAGGAGAAATTAAACAATTTGTTCCATTGAGCGAGTGAGATCACAAGGATACCTTTCACCAGAAGCAGGTGATAGGAATCTGATGGGAAGAGCATGTAGACATTTAATGTTATCATCTCCTTGCAGTGACTAGCCACAAGAAACTATTTCTCACTGTGGTAGGCCTAGCTGTCCTATGTAGAAAACCAGAGTGCAGAATAAACTCCTATTACTGTATCTCGGAAATCGTACTATCTAGAAAAATGATGAAACAACTTTTGTAATAGTTATTAAAAATCCAATTCAATGATGAAGTCGAATTTTCAATCAATATTAAAGAAACGTAACTTTACGAAAGTTACTGGAGATTAATTGGCTCTCAACTTCTCCCAACCAGAAATAAGCATTTGAATATGTGTGAAAAGGTGTCAAACTCCTTCCAGAAACAAACAGTAGGCAGACCTGAATGGGCAGAACCTCACTGAATATGCAGGGTGGGGCCTGTCAGCATCCATCTTGACATTACAGTCTCAAATCCTGCTTGAGGGTCAAGTCCTACTTGGCAGGTCTGCTGGGTCTACCTATAACACTGGGGGCACACTTGTGTATCCACTGCCTGGTTCCTAGCAAACCCTACATTTGTCCTACAAGCCCTCCCGCCCCTCGCTCTCTATCTATTGTAGATACAGGCCGGCCAGGCCAGAAACCTCAGGAACTCCAACTCTTTACTACTCATCCCGCCAAAAACTTGCAAGCAGAAAACCGCAGCCAAATCATTTGCTGGAAACGCACCTAAAATCTGGAACTCCATCCCCCCCCCACATCAGAACAACCCCCTCGTTTCCAAAATTCAAGACACTACTCAAAGCCCTCTTCTTTGACCGCTCTCGAACGAACCGATAGAGCATAGGATGTTCCTCAGCCAACGCCCCACCCTATCTTAATGTGGGACTGATGCCACTGTCACGGATCATGAAAACTCTCTTTGCACGATCCAATTGAACAAGGAATACGCTACGATGATCGTCTGGTTTATATTGCATCCCACTCCCCTCTGCTTATGTACATGTTCCCCACCCTGCGCGTTCCCTCATGCTCTACCTATTACCTGTACCGTCTACTCGCTCATAATTGTATATGCTGTAAAGCGCTCTGATACCCTCGGGTCCAGCCAGCGCTATATAAAACTCCTAAATAAATAAATAAATAAATACAGTGCCAGCTCAAATATGAATTTTTGTTTTAGATGTAAGAGGACACTAGGATTTACCACAGTTCACTCCGCAGACACACCCCCAGCCACGAGGTTTAGAGAGGTCAAAGACTTTCGGCAGCTTGAAAATGGCCAAAGTAGGTAGGCTTGGCCGTGCAAACGTTTACCCCATAAGTTAGGCCATGCCCAGGAGTCATTCCCACCTATTAGCGCATGCCAGGCATAAATGTGTTATCACCAGGCACCCACTTCAGAATACTGATGGACTTGAGGAAGAACGGAATATTGACTGGACTTGCTGTCCAGGTCTTGAGAGGCCCTTAAGGACTGGACCTGTTTCCTCTTGCACCAATGACAAACAAGTGGACTTCACAGTTCATAAAGCCAACCTCCTTTTCAAGCAACAGGAATACAACAGCAGGGATGAAAACTGTATCTTAGTCCTCATTTCCTGATGCGACCTCAGATGAAAACTTATTAAGTGGCCAAGTGCACCTCTCCGCGTGGATTTCAGTCTGAATTGTTTTACCGGGACATAATAAAGATTAAGTTGCCTTTTTGATCAAGAAGCCTCTGACATGTTTCTGATGTTTTCACAGGGACATAAAAATAACCAATACTTGGGTTATCTACCATTACGACACGGGGGTATCCCAATTGATTGTGCTTATGAAGACCCCAATTTTATGTACAACTAACACGTGTACTTCACAAGTCGAAACGTCTCTAAAATAAAACATGTCTGTATCAAATCATCACGTTGGGGAAAATAATGTTGTGGACCATTGGCCAGGCCCAACTGAAGATGCTTCACTGAACTTTGTTGTGACCAGGCTTTCTTGTAAAATTATTGTTTGTTAAGCCATTAAGAGTTTTTTCTTTTGTACTTGAGTGTTAAGCACTTTATCACACACTGCGTCAACACTTTTGCAAGAAACACAGAGTACTTTTTCCGGAATACTGTGAGTTGTATATATATTTTGATATACTCTGGTTATAAATTGCTTTAGTTGACCTTCACCCACATGTGGTTTGCGAAGAAAATGGGTTAGGTTTTCTTCACAATTACAAAGTGAATTCAACAGAACCATTCTAGTAGTACACTGACAGTGGGGGGTGGGCAAGGGAAACAAGCTGACAAAGGAAAGAGAGAGAGGAGATGGGGAAGCAAGCTAATGTAGGTTGAAGAGGAAGGGCTGGGGGGCAAGTTGAAAATGAAGGGTCGACGGGGGAACTGGGAGATAAAGGTGACAACGGAGAATGTGACTGCGGCAGTTAGCTGACAATGGAGGGTGGGCAAGAAGTGCTGTCAACATATGACAGGTGGGAGGACTGTGGCAGCAACCACACCATGGAGGGCAGGCTGGACTGGCTAGGGCAGCAAACTCACAATGGCGGGTGAGCAGAAGGGGCTGAAGCAGCAAGTTTATAATGAAGGGCAGACTGGAGGGGCTCGAGGAGTAAGCTAACTACGTAGGGTGGGTGGGAGGGGCAGGGTCAGCGCACGGTTCATGGAGGGAAGGCAAGAGCTGCTGGGGAAGCAAGCTGACAAATGAGAGTGAGCAGGACAGGCTAGGGAAGCAAACGGACAACACAAGGTGGGTTGGAAGTGTTGAAGGATGCAAATCGACAGTGGAGGATGGGCGGGTGGTGAATGGGGGAGCACACAGACAACGGAGGGTGTGTGGGAGGATTTGTTGAAGCAAGATGGCAACTAGGGTAGGAGGGAGGTACTGGGACAACAAGCTGACAATGTAGGGTTGGATGGAGGTGCTAGGGAAGAAAGCTAACAGAGGGTAAGCAGGTGGGACTGAGAAAGCACATGGACAACGAAGGGTGAGTGGGAGGGCCTAAGGAAGCACATGGACAATGGAATGGGGGCAGGAGGGTCTGAGGGAGCACTTGGATTATGTACGGTGGGCAGGAGGGGCTGTGGAGCCACACAGACAACAGAGATTGGGTGTGAAGGGGTGGGGAAGCAGCTGACAATGGAGGGTGGGCAGGTGATGCTGGGGAAAACTAGCTGACAACAGAGGTTAGGCAGGAGGGGCAGTGGGAAACAAGTTCACAGCAAAGTGTGGGTGGGAGAGAATAAGCAAGCAAGCTGACAACCAAGGTTGGGCAGGAGGGGATGTGGCAGCAAACAGACAGCGGAAAGTTGCCCAGAGGGGATGGAGCAGCAAGCTGGCAAAAGAGTGGACGGGAAGCATGAATGGCAAGGGAAGGTGGGCAAGGAGGAAGCAAAGGTGTCAAGTGAGAGAGGGCGAGAAAGAAGAAAACAGAGGAAAAGTGCACAAATAAAATGGCTGGAAATCACGTCCTCTCTCATAAAGTGCTTAAGAAAAAAGTAGTGTCTAAAAAATGAGCAGTGGAAAGTCACAATGAATGCCCCCTTGCCGACGACTAAGAAGCAAGCAAATGAGAGTGACAATTCAACCAATAGTAAGCAACTGGCAGCCTCCAAGCCAACAAAACGTCTTGCAACAGATGTGAGACTTAAAACAGACAAATATAGTTACTCTTCCTCATCCAATGCAAGACACTAGAAGGCAATGCTGCCAATGGTCTTTGAACATGGTCATGACGGCCTGACCACTACACCGCCTCCTTGCGTCAGGAGGATTCCGTCAAGTAACCTGTGTGCTATGGTTATTTCATCTCAGCAGCTCAAGTCACTCTCTGCAACGTTCTCTTCTAGGGCCCCTAAGAATTCAGAAGGTCTGGAGTCCAGCTCCTCTGATATGCTCTATCAGCCCTTTGGCAGAACTCGTAGCAGTACCCACTTTATCCTGACTCAACACGCTCAAACATTTTCATTTACACACACTTGCAGCCTTACTCTGCAGGCACTCCTACAATCAGGCCACGCCTTGAAATGCCACTCAAAGGCGACTCAAAGCATTCTTACTACCTGCAGCACCCTCTAGCTTCAGTACTGGTGAACTGCACTCTCAGACGTACATACAAACCGAGGGCTGGTCTCCACTTACAATTACATCACTAGGGAAAGGGACACCTAATCCATAAAGATAAGTGCCCGCTTATTATGATCATTTAGCCCATGGCAGAAAGGTGGAGCATTAACTTTCACCACATATAGGTGTACGTTACTAGATTAAGTAAAACGGTTCACGTCCGCTCATTTGACGCATGAAACAATAATTTAAAACTGAGGAACTCGTGGAAATATTGGCGGTGCTACAAACTGCGTTGAAGAATGTACTCTTTTTTTTTTTTTTTTAAATATTTTTTTTATTTGCAGTAGGTACATAATGACATCATAATAAATCAAAAATCAGTACACAAATTTTGAACTTCCAGTTGTAGCATAATCATCAAAGGTCCTTTACCCCCTCAGGATCAACAAAAAAAAAAAAAATTCCTTCTTTCTATTCACTATCACCTGCTCTCCTCCTCTCTTATTCTCTTAATCTTGCCTTCCTCCACCTTGTAATGGGAGCCCAGATACTTTTCCCAAAATCACCAATTTTTTTCCCTTTCTGAGCATACAACAAGATCTCTATATTATGTAGGCCAAGTAGTCTAGTGAGCCACATTTGAAAAGAAGGAGCAACAGTGTCTTTCCAACCTGCAGAAATTAATATCCGAAGTGCTGCAACGGAGATAAACACCAGGGCCTCCTCCGTTTTCCCCAGATTTAACCTATTATCAGTGCCTAATATCATAAGGGTGGGTGACAATAGGATTTTTTGGCCTAACAGCCCCTCCCAGAATTTTTCTATTTCCCTCTGTGTTCCCTCCAAGGACTTACAATCATAAAACATATGGAGCAGATCTGCCTGGCCTGTCTTGCATCTGGGACAGCAATCATCTTCCCTTATCCCCCAAGAGTATAGTTTCGCAGGCGTATGGTATAAATTGAACAAAGTTTTATAATGCTGCGCCTTCAGATTAGAGGAGCGGAATATTTTCTTTTGTAAGAGAAGGGCATGATCTAAATCTACATCCGGATTTCCCAGTTTCATAGCCAAAGAGGATTCTGTTTTTTCCAAATCATCTTGTATTGAGCCGATAAATAGTGTATAGAAAGCCTTGATCTTCTCGCTCCCCTTAACCAGCTGGTCCATAATGGGGAATTCGTCTACCAGCAAAGTCCTAGGTCTTACGGCCTTCAGCCAGCTTATCAATCTTATATACTGTAGCCAGTGTTTTCGAGAGATGCCAAAGCTGTACTGTAGTGCCTCAAAATCCAAGAACTCCTCCCCACTCATTAAATCACTAACCGTCCTAATTCCTAAGTTTCCCCATACCTGCAGATTTCTATCGTCTACCATCTGAGGGAATATCCTAGAATTATGGAGGTGAAGATATCGATTTACTTTAGGGATTCCAAAAAACTTTGAAACTGCCCTCCAGACCCCCCATGCCCCTTCCAATACCTTAAAGCGAGCCTTTCTATAATATCTTCGATCTACTTCCCGCATAAGTAAACCTGCCGCTTTACATCCAATTAATAATTCGTATATTGAGGGAGGCATCTGAGTAACGAGATTCACCTGGGTGGGTTTAGACTCAGTCTGAAAGAGGATAGACATATGTACCAGTATCTGCACCTTTCTTCTCCGGGAGCAAGGTAGTTGGAATTTAATTGGAATATAATTTGCAAAGCTAAGAATGGGTTTCTTTCTCCTTTCTTTCCATTGTTCCTTTTTTTCTTTTTGCATACTTGCTGTATATATAATCCTTCGATTTAAGGGCTCTAGTAGGCACTAGCTTTTCTCCTGCTGTCTTCATCGCAGGCACCGCTGCCCATCATGTGCACAGACTAGGTCTGAGCGCTTCACAGACGGCGGTAGGTAGGGGTTGGATGGGGGGGGGGAAATAGTCAGGGGTTGGAAGGGGAGGGCTGGGGATGGGGTTGGGGATCAGGAAAAGGGGGAAAAATTTGCAGTTTGGTACACTATGGGTCTAATAGGTGGGGCAAGGTTTTAGGGGCTAATCACCAGTTGAAGCTTCAGGTAGTTTTAGCCGTTCAAGTAGACTCTCACGATGGCGAACATTAGGATATGTTCAGTTAATATTGGTGGGCTGAATGATTGGAGGAAACGTCAAAATATAGCCCATTTACTTAAGTTTAACAGATTGGATGTGTTGTGTTTGCAAGAAACGCACCTCCCATGGGCCAAAAGGAATCTCATGTCTGTGAGAGGTTACCAGCTAGTGGCTTGCACAACGCAATCATCTACTATCAGGGGGGTTGCAGTTTTGGTTAGAGCTTCTTTGGGAGGAGTTAGACGGATTAAAGTGGATGGAAATGGGAGATGGGTTCTAGCTGAGCTGGAAAAGGGCTTTACAATTTGTGTAGTCTATGGATCAAACAACGACGACCCAGAGATTTACGACTTTTTGGAAATAGAGTTAGCTACTTGGTTAACCCCCATAATTCTTTGTGGGGACCTCAATATTTCAGCAGACTGGGGTCCAAATGTAGCTTATCTAGGGCGAAAACCCAAAGTTTTTAGGGCAGTCTCATCTCTTATTAGGTCACATGGGCTACTAGATGTTTGGGGGATAAAGGAACCTAAAGATCCAGGGTACACATATTTTTCAAATCCCCACCAGAGATATATCAAGTTGGATTATTTCTTAATATCAGATTCTGAAATAAGTAGGGTAACAATTTCTAAATCCCCAAAGATATTATCGGATCACAATCCTTTGGTTTTAACTTATAACTTGGACGGGTTAGAAAGGGCACGAACTAGGTGGACACTGGAAAGGAGATTACTATTAGACGAAAGATTTGTAGAACATGTCAGGAAATGGGTCGAGGAATTCTTCTCAGTCAACAGATATAGTGCCTCACGCAACTGCGTATGGGAGGCATTCAAGGCTGCTTTAAGAGGCGAATTAATAAGCTGTGCGGCAAGATTGAGAAGGGAAGACAGAAGTGAGATAGAAAGATTAATGAGGGAACTCGCAATAGCCGAGGTTCAACATACTACTGATATAGTACAAGGCAGAGACAGCTCGGAGAGTCAAAGGAAATTAGTAGCAGCCAAAGCAGATATACAGAAGGCCGTTACATTAAAGGCAACAAGCGAATTCCAAACTACTAGGATTCAACGTTACGAAACCGGCGAGCAAGCCGGTAGGATATTGGCACTACAAATCAAACAGGAAAGAGTTAAAAATAATATTATAAAGATAGAAGATAGTGGGAAAGAGTTTACGGAAGCCAAAGACATCCTTCAGGTGTTTAAGAATTTTTATCAAGCCCTCTATACGGAGGAAAATGTCAGAGGCCGACGAGGCCATGAGTATATAGATATCGGTCCTCGTCTTGACAATGTTGCCAGGGAGGAATTGGAGGACGATATTAGCGAGAGCGAGTTAGTAATTGCCTTGCAGGAGCTTCCCTCAGGCAAAGCAGCGGGCCCTGACGGGATCCCGCTGGAGGTATATAAATGCTTTGCTTCTGTGATTACCCCGTATCTGATTGATTTATTTAATGGTATAGTTTATACAGGGGTGGTCCCAGATTCTTGGAGGGAAACTAATATAGTGGTGTTTCACAAGAAAGGGAAACCCAAGGAAAAACCTGGATCCTATCGTCCCATCTCGTTAATAAACGCAGACACCAAACTCTACTCTAAAATTCTGGCTAAAAGGTTGGGCAGGGTCATAGGCGATCTCGTCTCCCCCTGGCAACACGGGTTTGTACCTGGACGGGGCACCACGGATCACATCAGGAGGGCCATAACACTGTTTGACGCCCAGTCCACGGTGGGAGACGGGATGGCCTTGATCCTGCTCGACGCAGAGAAGGCTTTCGATAGAGTGGTCTGGGACTTTCTTTGGGGGATTTTGGCAGGAAGGGGATTTGGTGAGAAACTTATAAGAGCATTAAGGGCAATGTATATCAGCCCAGTCGCCAGAGTGGTGGTTATGGGCGAGAGATCTGATTTGATAACAATAAACCGTGGTACACGTCAAGGCTGTCCTTGTTCCCCAATCCTCTTTGCGTTATATATCGACCCGTTTATCCAAAAGATCCTAGGCTGTCCGGGAATTAGTCCAGTGATATGTGAGGGATTCGAAACTAAGGTTATGGCATATGCGGATGACCTGGCGGTGACCACAGTGGACCCGCATCAGGCACTTCCTGAGCTGATACAAATGGCAAAGGATTTCGGTGAAGATTCAGGATACTTATTGAATGAATCCAAAACACAAATAATCTGTACTGAAAATATCAGTAAAATTGATGAAAGATTTGTTGACTCAGCGACATACTTGGGGGTCAGAATTAATGCGGCAACAGCGAAAACTGTCGCTGAGAATTTTGGATCATTGAGCAAATCCATAGAAACAGATCTAAAAAGAATTGATGTTCTACACCTTTCATTGATAGGAAGGGTCAACGTACTAAAAATGACTATGTTCCCCAAAGTTCTTTATTTATTTCGTGCCATACCCCTCTTAATAGATGAAACAGTAATCAAAGGTTTGGAATCAATCTTTATAAAATTTGTTTGGCAATATGGGCGAGTCAGGCGCTCTACTAATTTATTGTCTCTCCCCAGGGATAGGGGGGGTCTGGCATTACCGAATCTGAGGCGTTGAAGAATGTACTCAAAGTATAACACATTTTATTTAATTGCATACCAATGCCACTTAGACATGTAATCTTGTGTCCGTTTATCCTGCAAGGCATACTTGAGCATCAAAGAAGGCCTGTGAAAAGAACTAGGGAGTGTTAGTGACCAGTTGTACAAGCGTTTCATTTCTACTACCCCTTTCTATGCAAAAAGTGACCAGGCATATCCTACTATTAAGCTTTGCACATTTTCTGTAGAGAATTCCTCATTAGCAAATAATGAACACGGGGGCAAAGGGGACTATTTTAGCTAAAACTGCATGTCCTCACATCCTTTTACCCATGGAAGGATACACGCTGCGCAACAAGGCTTTACAAAGCTCCTCCAGAAATAAATATATAAAAGCTACATTAAAATCATTGTTGAGCTCTGAAATATATGCTTAACAAAGAAAATAAATATGTCACCAAATGCTTGCTACAAGTATAGATGTTCTCAGCTTATGTTTACTTCTTGTCGGCTCCACACAGATGCAACAATATTGAAAATGTGTGTTTTTTCTTGAGAAGCAGTTCTCCGCAACGTCTCCAAATGTGCGAAGATACACTACTGTGTAACCTGCACAGACCTGCCACAATCTACTACCCATCAGGGGTACATGGAAGGTGTAGGGCACCTTGCACTTGTGTCCCAAAAATAGGTTTTAAGAAAGTGTCGATGGGCATAGGAATATCAGGGTGCAGCAGGACAACTGGACAGCCTTCGCAAAGCTCACAGGACTCATGAGCCAGGTTTCTCCACTGCTGCTTCAAATTACAAATAAAGTGCGCTTGTGTTACTTCGAATATGAATGTGAATTATTGACCCACACTAACAGTTGTAAGCAACAGAAAGCACTGACACAGATTTAAAGGAGTGGCGCACATAATTATCCCCTCTTAACTACTGTGGGTTTAATGGGGTTGCATGACCGGATTAGAGCAGGAACATATTCCAAGAACGTTACCCTCAAAATACCCTCTCTTCGTATTGAGGCGCTGGTATATTTGCATAATAGCCTTAGTGACAAGTGGCAGAAAAAAATGTAAACAAGCATTGGCCGCGCGGGAAAAGGAAAGTGATAGTGATCGCACGTAAAACATAAAAGCAGGGGTGCGCACGCGCCGGCAAACACGCGAGTGGTGCGCGCACAGCACCGCCAAAAGTGAAAGCAATCAAGCCCGGGAGTCGTGTGCGCGCACACGCACATAAATAAACACGCGAGCGGTGTGCGCGAAAGGAGAGGCCTGTGCACGTTCATGCTCACATGCACGTAGGCTTTAGGCCACTCGGGTAGCACTTTGAAAACCCACTTACTAAAGGTCTCGCCTGAGCTAGCACATCAGGCGAGACCTAAAAACGTAGTCCCAGCGGCCTTCTGACAGCCAATCGTCATAGTGAATGACTTTTTATAGTTGGTTGACAGATCTGAGGAATCCATAAAGTCAATAAAGGCATTCAAGTGATGTTGGAGGCCCACAGCAGTCTGTGCAATCAGGACCACATTATATGCGTATAACAACGCAGGAATTCGTTTAGAACCTGCTCTAGGAATATCCCTATAGGCAGTTGTTAAAACCTCTCCCAATTTATTAATGAATAGGGTGAATAGGAGGGGGGCCAAAATGCACCCCTGCCTTACCCCCCTCTGTACTCCCCAGGAGGCAGTCAGGCTGCCGTTCTCTTCAGACCTCACAGATGCAGAGAGATTGGAATGGGAGCTATGTAAAAAATGCCACTAGCTTAGCATCTATGCCCAGATCCAGGAGAAGAGACCACAAAACTTGGATCTATTAACTTGGTCGAACGCCGAGGTAAAATCCATGAAAGCCATGTGCAGACAACTCCCATTGACTTTAGTGTATTAACCCACAATCAACTGCAAACCTTGATAAATATGGGCCTATATGTATATTCCTCTACTTGAGCAAAGAAATGACTTTAAAAGTGAATAATTAAATCAAAGTCAATAAATAGCCCTTGGTCTTCCAAAACACAGTTAGGGTTCAGTGGATGCAGCTATTGACACAGTGAAGATTCCTAAATTATGACATTGTTGCAGAAGTGCTCAAGAGTCGCTTTGGTTGAGGTTAGATTCCAAAGTGCTGGAACCACTTTCGACCCTGCTTGCTCCATAATGTAATCCTTATACCTCTGCACATTGATTCTAGGCAAGAAATTGTGCCATTGGGAATCTAAAATGACTTCACGAGTTGGGGATTTAATTCTGACCTCTGTGAAAACTAGAGTTTGTGCAGAGATTGTAATTCAGAGTTGCGCAGTTATTATTGCACCCGTACTATTTTTCTCCTACAGATTTTGGCAAATGTAACTTGCAGAAATGTATTAGGAGAAAATACACAGAAGAATGGCAAAGCATGCTGAATTTGGTGCTTAAAACCCAATACCACATGACATGCCTCATTTCGAAGTGAAAAACCTGGATTAGGAAGTATTTACTGCAGCCAATCAATACCTCAAGCGTTGTAATGGTATTTGCTGAGTGTAATAAATACCTCAGCCCTATCAGGCCCACTGGTAATCAGTGCTTGAAAGTTACATCTATAGTTTTTGTGATTCTTTATTCTTCATAAATGGAGTTTCCTTAGAATTTGAGGAAATCTGTTTCACTTTTGATTTTGAATTGCTTGGGAACAGGGCCGGACTGGCCATAGTGGGCACCAGGCATATCCCCCATGGGCTGCTAGGGTGAGGGTCAGTTTTGGGCCCCTGGGGGTCTGTTTTTGTTACCGGGGGCCGACAATATCGCCCCCCTGTAACAAAATTGGTTGAAACCGGCCCTAGCAAACTGCTCAGTCGGAACTAAACCCCCACCACCGCCTAGCAGTTTGCCAGGGACGGTTTCGGTTCTCAGTCCGGCACTGCTTGGGAATATTTCATCATCGCATGGTCCCTTGCAGAGACTGTTCTTTACATGCAATTATTTGGTAGGTATTTCTAGGAATCAATTATTCAGGGCTAATCAGTAATGGAAAGTAAGAATGCTTATCTAAAGAACTTCATGTAGCGTTTTAGCATAGTGGGTAAAGATCCTCTGGTAAACCTGTATGAGTCAATGCTAGTGGTGCAAAACAGGTGAATCATCTTTTCCCATCACTTCACTACACTGTTCTCCAGAAAGGACTATTTATGTCCTGAGGAATTCCAGAGGCTGCTAGGTGGGTTCAATATACAGAGAACCAAAATCATGACCAGCCCCTTTTATTGGCAGTCAAGACACACACAGAAAAAGCTTAGCCTTTCCTGAAAAAGTCAAAGCAGAGGGCACATGTGAGTCAATGCTTTAACTAACATGTTCATGGTTTGAGATGTCAGATTGGGGTCATGTGAGTCTCACAGGACAATAAAGAAAACGTTCACAGGACAAAATTCAAAGTCAAAACCATAAAGGTGCATTCAAATTTAAAAGTCATTATAGAAGGCAAAATAGTTAGATTCATAATCAGCATCGATAAGGCATCAAATAAAGCCAATTGTGATAGGTCATAACATAAGGTAAACTTCCAAAGCACGTAAATAGCCAGAACAAACAAAATAGTTCAGCAAAGGACTATTATAAATCTGTTCTGTTCAAAAGTCAAGGAAAGTTTAATATAAAATCAGATGACTTCTGTGGAGTCTGCACGGTTTAGAAGGGCAAAACAAATCTATGTATAAATTAGTAAACAGACCAATGTGGAGTCTGCACAGTTCAGGAAACAAGAAAAGTCTGACACAGATCTCAAGAAGTGCACATTTTATCAGTTTTCAGACATTGAAAGGCATGCTCTTAATTTGTTGTGAAGTGAGATCATAGGACTAACAATAAATCCTCAGTTGTGTAAAAAGAAACATTTTGAAACACCTACCTTGTATGCAGTGGGGGCTCCTCTCTATGGCGGAGGAGCTTCACCCCACTGCTTTAAGCAGTTCAAAGTATGAAACATTAAACTATAATAACTTTGAGTTATTATCATGTTATGCTTCGTGCTGCTTTGCACAGGGCTGCTCTGCTCTCGGAGCAGGGCAGGAGAGGAGTGGTTTGCCCACTCCTAAGCTTCGCAATGACTGTTTGGTCTCCAGTCATGCACACTTTCCCTGTTCTCCATGCAGCCTGCATTACAGCCTGCATGGAGAACATGCCCACCCTTCCAGCCCCTGGCTGAGCGCTGTGTCGCAGTGCTCAGCCCAATCACAATGCTGCATTGTATCAATTAAACATTATATGGAATGGCCAGTCTCTTCTACAAAAGGACTGTATGGATCTAGCTCTGTGATTTCAGCAAGCATGCAACCCTCCTTCCCTCCTCCCCCCCTCAGGCATCATCATTGTGTCTGACTCAGTTCTGTAGGGACTCTAAATATAGCTGCACATTGTGAAAATGTATAATTAAGAGCTGAAAGTTTGTGCTGAAATCTGAAACTCTGTTGAAAACCTAGCACATTATTTTGCATAGGCTGATGAATAACTGGAGTGTGTGGCACAATCCCATTGAACTGCCTTGGATTTTGCATATTCTACACAGAGGTCCAATGGGCTGGGACCATCCCAATCTGTGCCATCTGATTAGTATTCTGCTGCATTTTGGAGAATCATTTGCAATTCATTTCAAAATATATTCAGAATAAATCTACACTCCTATTTCCAGTGTCCATTTTGTCCACAGATGTGGCAAGGGCCATTTTTCTTCTGTACATTGTTAATACCATTTTTGATTATGCATGTTATTAGTAAAGCCTTTACCTCTATACGAGTACCATCAGTATTGCTTTGGACAAATGTCTTACCATTTCCTTTCATACCAGCACCAACATCAAAACCAGGTGCTTGAAAACCACCTTGATCACCCTTTTGAAAGAACTTCATTTGAGCTACCATCAAATTCTCCTTCATCATTTTTTTAGCATCACAATTGCAGAGGCAAGGATCTTATCTAATAATTCCACTTGCCACCACATCACATTTGAGTATGAGCCCAAAACTCAGGATGCAAACCCAACAGAAATACAGGGTCAGACCCGAATTGCCATCTTTTGTAGGGTCTTCCTCTCCACTATACTGTCTGTAAACCTGTTTTAATCTCTCATAATATGCATCCACTAACTCATCTGGATTTTGTGTCACTCTCATGAATTTTGTATCAATTAACCTGTTTCTCTGAATTCTTTATTTTTAAACGCTCAATAACCTGATGATATTTCTCAATAGCAATTGACGACGGCTTATTACCCTTTGTAGGTTCTTCTTCTGTCCACTGTACTATGGTTTTATACTTGGTCCACACATTTCAAGGCACGATAATTGAAAATAAATCCTTTAAATTTGTCCAAAGGGCCCTTGTAATGGTTGAAACTTGTTCCACCTCCATATACCACTTCTCAGGTTCCTCTTTGTTTGAGCTTGGGGAAATTCTTTGAAAATGTATAAAGATCACTTCTCGACTCTGGTAAATGAAGATATGCCCTTCTTTGCACTTTTTTTAACAGAAACCCTCTTTCAACAGGTACTTCACATTCAGAATCATCCGCATCGACATTTCTCTTCATTTTACTCTTTTTCTGTACCTCGGGTTTAATAGAAGGCTCCTTCCATTATTCTCAATATCTTGTCACATTTTCCCATTCTCTAATCATGTGTAATAACTCTGTGAAGTTTTCTCACAATAATCTAGGAGTCTGTTTCAATAATGCAATTTCAGTCAACCTCATCTTACATGACTCACAAATTCTCTTTTGTTTCAAATCTGGTTTTTATTCCTTGTCAGTTCCTCAAGTTTCTAAAAAGCACAATGAGCACATCTCCTTGCTTCTCAGTTCCTGCCCCCTAAATGCCAATTCTTTTTTATAATATGTTGATATTTTTTCATCATACATTTTCATTTCTTCCATAATTTTCAAATTTCTTTTGAGTTTGAGAATACTAATGCCCACCAGTCATCTTACCTTGTGATGACGAACTTGACACTGTCCCATCTCCCTTCACACTCAACATTTCTGCTCCTGTTTCTTCCACATGCACTTGCACATGAGCCTCATTATATGTAGATGGTCTCGCGTCAGTCAACAACCTGTTTATAAACTCTTCCTCTCCCTCAAAGTCACTCTTTTTCTACTTTGTCTTTATTTTTTTATTCATATTTTTATTTTTGTCATCTTTTGTTTTCTTTTTGTCAAATTTATCAGTAAATGCTGTAAAAGGTCTTGCAACTTCTAACACTTCCTGTCGCCACACCTTCTTCTGTAAACGCAATTTCACACCCAACCAATTGTTGACAGCCTGTCTAACCTGACCGTTTTTACATCACATATACAGTGCACTGGAAACCGCTACGTTTTATCATTTGCTTTAATTTTATTCTATTCATTAAGCCACTGTAATAAAGTTTCTCTTCCACGGGTAAGAGTAGCATACTTATTCTAATGTGAACCCATTCGAATCTTAACCTAGCTCACAATGTGCATAAGACTAGCACAAACAATCACAATGCGATTCAAGACAACAAAACAAAATGAAACAAAACAAGTCAAAAAGCAATACATAATATCTATACCCCAAAAAAACACAAATAAACCCTTTGTCTGCCTACTGGGATATGGAACAGAAAATCAAACTCAACACAGTAAGGCATATAGCACCTTCAGTGCTTCCAATCACATGAACATAGGCTTTTAACTAACGACAAAGTGCCCCTTAGAAAATCCAGCGTGTCTATTCTTATGCACAGAATAAACAACACTACCCAGAATTAGTCCTCATATACAGCTAAAATATTAAAGGTTTCATATGACTTAACCTATAACCTGATGTGATGTCACATGACTTTATTCAGCAGACACATTTATTATATTGTCTCAAGATCGTGGATTTCCATTAAATCCATAAACCTTTCCTAATAAATCCAAAACATCCTTTAAGCACAAATCAAGTGAAACCACAATTACTTTTCATTTATATCTGCAATTAGCAAAGCTTAGAAAAATCATACACTACATTACAATGCAATGCAGTACAGTGCAGGTTTAGCTTTTAGTAGTATGTGCAATACAAAATACCAGTGACATAACACACTAAATGGCACGCCAAAACAAATGATTGACTCCAAATAATACTTTGCAAGGCAGGACAGACTATAATTCTATATGAGTAGTTATAAATTTTTTCTTTCTCTCATTCCTGTAAACAAAGGGTCTTCCTTGTCTGTAGCAATCCGTTGGGCATACTGATACTTTTTTTTATGTTAACCTAGGAAGGGTGTAAGAGGATTTATCATAAAGTTCCACTCTTATCTCCCCTTTATTCAGTTTAAAAACATCTTCAGACATCATGATGTTGTTGACTACCACCTAAGAATACTCGATTTATGGTCTATGGGATGCTGCAGCTTTGAGGGTGCAATGAGTTTCTCTAGTGGTTTTTGTTCTGCCCTCCCAAATACATAAAAGTACCATATTTACAGAAGATATAGGCTATCAAGTTAAGTTACAGCTTTGAAAAGCACAACATTGCTCACTTGTATGGTATCTTGGCATTGAGGGTTGCCTGGCATAGGAAGCAAGGTTGGGTGGCTGTAGTTCAATTGATTAGAGGTTTGGGTAGGGCAAGCTTGTAAGCTGGATCGTTGAAGAGCAGAAACCATATTATTGGGTGTTTTTCTGGGTACAGCAGAGCAGATGGGGGGGGGTGACTGAATTATCTGCCAGGCTGGGGCAGCCAGGGATATGGTGGAAGAGGGAAAAGTCAGAGTGTGTACAATCTAGGATGTGTCTCAGGCACCGTTGGGCATGGGTGGGCGGCATGCTGGCCTAGTTCTATTTATTGCAGGAGGCAGACTTAATTTTTTTGTGCAAACATAGGGTAGTCTGAGATGGAGAAGATGTTGTTGAGGAACCCATTTCACAGGAAGGTGACAGCAGCTGAGATGGTGGAAAGCAGACGCTAACTAGACAGGAAGGGGCAGAATCGCCATACAAAGAATGCGGTTCTGAGTATATTGAAAGCTCTGTCGGTAAAGCAAAGTTCTTCAAAGTCTACCCTTTGGTCCAAAAGAGTTGGCCCATTTTAGGTCTTACCTACATCTTTAGCTTTCTATTCTTGAAGAAATGATAAATACAATGCAATAATCAGAATGGGCTTTGGGTCAACTCCTTGCTCATGATAGATGGCTTTCTTATCTATCTTGGTTCTCTGCTGCTTGTTCAATGGCATTCATCCCATTCTTGTGTCTTTCCTTGAACAGTGCTGCTTTACATTGCTTCTGAGTGAAGAAGTTGTAGCCTTCCATTACAGACTTGAGGGAACTCCTTATAGGCCCATCTAGACAGTGCAGCTGTCTAGATGAGCCTTAGGGCTGGCTTTGGGCTGCAACCAGAGAATTCTGTCTCATCACATGCTATTGGCTATTGTTTGTGCTATGCTGCCTTCTGTGGAGTGGTTGCATTGCAAAAAACTGAAGAACTAATTTACATCTGGAAAGAACACAAATCACTCACATTATTTATCTCATACTCGCGTTGCACACAGAAATACATTTTCTTCAGGTTTTTTTTCAATGCAGCATTCTTTTTTAGGTCTCGCCTTGCTATTGCGTAAGCGATCGCAAAGCGAGACTATTGTAAAAGGGCATTTCAAAGTGCTCCCAAAAAGCGGATTGCATTGCTAGCACGCGCACAATCACGCGCTTGGTGCCGCCATGCACTCTGCTTTTTGGGAGCACTTGAAAGGGTCCGCTCCCCCGCCTGGAATGCGCTCCCCCTCCCCCGCCCCCACCAAACGCGCGCGCCAAATTTGCTTTCACTTTCGCGCCGCGAGCAGACGCGCCAAATTTGCTTTCACTTTCGCGCCGCGAAACACAAATCATTAACTAAGCAAATCATTTAATATCACCGCGCCTCAAAATGAATGGGTCTGTAATGCAACTGGTGCACATGTAAAGCGCTGTTATACCTTCGGGTCGAGTTCGCGCTATATAAAACTTCAACAACAAAAAAACTCGGAAAAAATTAAAACCATCGAAAGCAGTGCTTCCAGTATTTTAAACGATTCATTTCGAAACCACGAGGGGCTTTCGAGGCTCTTGCTCCGGTGGGGTGTAGACGAGTATGCACATAAGAAACATATTGCCCGTCAACATGTCTAAATAGGGGTGTGGGTGGGTACGAACAGTAAGGGACAGTGCAGATGACTTCGAGCCAGGCGCGCAACGCACATTGGGATCAAAGGGCTTCAGCCCCACTCCCCTCACATCGTGTGTGGGAACCCAGGCTGAGTTTCCAGCACCAAAGTCGGCAGTTTAGCCGACGGACCACATCCTCTTCCCCAAGAAACTTAACGAAACCCAAATCATAACTAAACAAATCATTTAATATCACCGCGCCTCAAAATGAATGGGTCTGTAATGCAACTGGTGCCCATGTAAAGCGCTGTTATACCTTCGGGTCGCGTTCGCGCTATATAAAACTTCAACAGCAAAAAAACTCGGAAAAAATGAAAACCATCCGAAGCAGTGCTTCCAGTATTTTAAACGATTCATTTCGAAACCACGAGGGGCTCTCGAGGCTCTTCCTCCGGAGGGGTGTAGACGAGTATGCACATAAGAAACATATTGCCCGTTAACATGTCTAAATAGGGGTGTGGGTGGGTACGAACAGTAAGGGACAGTGCAGATGACTTCGAGCCAGGCGCGCAACGCACATTGGGATCAAAGGGCTTCAGCCCCACTCCTCTCACGTCGTGTATGGCAACCCAGGCTGAGACGGCTTCCTGGGCACCCGAGTACTTCACAGGTCTTTAAAAGACCATTTGCTTGTGAAGGAGGCTTTGCTGTTTTTCACCCCTTCTCAGAGCCCCTGCATCTCCACTCTTAACTACTGCTGGAAGAGTCAGCCCCCCACCCGAAATTTTTTCTTAGCCCCCTCGAAATTTGGCTCTAGTTGCGCCCCTGCTACGAGTGTATCTAAAGGGTGATGGTGACCAAGCGTGCACCACTGAGCGCCGCTCCTCTAGATGTGTGCACGAGGGTGCTGCTGCTCATGTCTGTGTAAACAAGTCTGGTGCCCGCCCAGCATGGGCTCAACAACCGTCCTTTGTGGAGGGTGCCGAAGCCACCCGAGTCTGCGCACATCAGTGGTCCAAGTGTGTCTGTGTGTGGGGAGGGAGGGGTCTGATGGGCACGACGTGCCCATAATTGTAACAAGCATTAGCATAGCCAATAGGTCTCGCTTTTTTGGACCTTATACGTATTTAGTTTTGCAGCACAATATCTTTTGCGCAACACCATCAGCTGTTGAATGGCTAAACCTTGTACCTTATAGGTGTTTAGCCATGCAACAGTTGATGTTGTTGCACCAACGATATTGTGCTGCATAACTAAATACTTATAAGGTCCCAAAAGAGATACCTATTGGCAATGCCAATGCTTGTTACTGTTTTGCTCAGGACTCGTGTGATTTTTGTTTTGTCTCTGGGTCTCGTTTTTTTTTTTTATATATTTTTATTAGCGTTTGGTGATAAAATACCAAGCATTCAGAAGATCAGTTCATGTCTCAGTGAGGGTTTTTCATTAAGCTTGAAGTGCTATTTAACATTGGTATTGTTATATACAGTTTACAGGCAATTATTTGCATGTTTAGAGTACAATCTCAGGCAGGTCTAATATCTTGTATCTATTTCCAACCAAACAATGCTCTCGATTTGGATCGTCTCAAATTTGCGATTGTCAGTCCCTCCTGAGCATGGTCGCGGGACTTATACAATAGGCTTCATATCTCATGTCTCAATAGGCTTCATGACTTCTGGGTCAGGAGTTAAGCAGAGGGGGAAACCCGGAAAATGGCACAAATAATATTCACAACTAGAAAAACAAGAAAATAAGGGGAAAATGGGGAATAACTGAAATGTCTCAGGTATTCAATTACTAGATGGCAGGAGATAGGTCGGAAGAGGTGTGAGCCAGTAGGTGTTAGTGGTTTGTGTGTGTCTTGGATGCACTATGGGTGAATTCTCTACACCCAGTGATGGAGGAGAGGCATGATGTAGGGAGGGCACAGGGAAGGGCGGCCAACACAGGATGTGGTATGTGGCGTGACACTTCCGTAGGCAAGTGGCCTGGTCTCCTACGGGGAGGTTCAATTCTTCTCTCTCACCTGAGTCGCCGTCCTAGCTCCCCTCCCTCGGGTCATCCTGATCTCCCTGTTCTGAATCCGTGTCTCCCCCTGGATGTTCCCAGTTCTCCAGTGCCTCCATCCACAAACCAGCTATAGGGCGCCTCTTCAACCCCTGTGCTTCTTCCTTAAGGAGCACTCTTTTTCTTGGCTCTGGTCCAGGTGGTTACTTTTCTCAAGTATGTGTCCCTTCCTTGATTTCCACGCCATTGCAATTCTTCGTTAGGCCAGTATAAGGGCCAGGTCCAGAAACCTAGTGCCCACCTTGCAAGCCTTGGGTCTGGGAAACGCCCCAGGAGGCAGGTCTCCACTGTACATGGAAGAGAGTGGCCCAGTGAGTTATGCAATTGGATGAGACTGCAATCCAAAAGGACTGAAGTATAGGATAACCCCACATCGTTTCGCGAAAAAACGCATCAGGTTTTCTGACACCTGGGACATTTACGAGGCTCCCCATCCTATATGACCTGCAGTCTATGAGGGTTGAGAAATGTCATGTGTAAAAAATTAAATTGTATATATTTCAGGCTTGTATTGTGAGAGAACTTCTTAGGGTAGGCTAATATCTTATTCCATTCCCTCTCTGTGACGTTGCGGCCCAACCATTTTGAAAAACAATATTCGGGCCATAATCGGCAATCGTAGGGACCTCCAGAAATAGACACAAGTTTTGAAGTAGATTCCTCCCCCCAGGTTACCCTCTCGCATCTAGGCTGTGATGTACCTGAATGCCCAGATATTTAACGGTTGTCGTGGACCATGCAAGGCCCGGAGGAAGGTCTGGTGGCTGGGGAGTCCCTTGCCTACAGGGAAACATGCAGGTTTTGGGCCTATTGGCTCGTAAGCCCGAAAACGCCCCAAACTCCTCCAAGCGTTGGAGTGCATTTGCGGCTCCAATAGGGCTGTCAGTCAGGAACAGGAGAAGGTCATCTGCATAAAGTGAGATGACATGGTCGAGTCCATCTACCACTATACCACTGCCTCTGCCCTTCTGCCAAAATATTTCTGCCAGAGGTTTGATGTAGTAGGGGAGACAGTGTGCAGCCCTGCCTCATGCCCTGAAATATGTAATACGCCAATCTTGATCCGCACTGTGAGTTCACAGTAGAGAAGCCCGACCCCTTAATTCCAGCCCTCGCCAAGTCCAATCCTACGCATGACCACCATTAAAAATTCCCATGGGACCGATTTGAAGGCCTTTTCTAGGTCCACCGACATGAGCATGGTTTCCAGTATATCCTGGACCACTGGGCGATAGAGCACATGGCATAGTCGCCTGAAATTAAGGGAGGCACTACATTCGGAATTGACCTGTTTTGGTCCCTATGGACCAATGCCGGCATAAAGGGAAGCAATCTACATACTAGCACCTACTGAGGATCTTGACGTCCATGTTTAGCATGGGCAGAGGGCGGAATGTGGAGATAGGTGCAACTGAGACCTTGGTGAAGGGTATTACAATCACACTACTCATGGAGTCAGGTAACCGGCCCACCCACAGGTACTCAGTGTAGAGTGAGTCCAACTTCGGGGCTAGTTGACCCTCAAATGAGTAAAACTCTGCTGGGAGTCCATCGGAGCCCAGGGTCTTACCAGTGCCCATTTCCCTAATGGTATACTTTATCTCGTGCACTTTCACAGGTCCCCCCAATGACCTCCCAGGACTCAGGTGGTAGCATCAGAAGTGACAGGCGGGCCAGGAATACGGCCGGTGGGCCTTCAGGGAGTATCTCCATGCTGTAATATAGCACCTCATAAGAATTCCGAAACACATAATTAATGGCCCTAGGGGAGTAGATGTGCGCCGGTTGCAGCAGATTGAAGGTGCGTCATGGGGGCACATCGCAGTTCAGGGCAAAGGAGCCACGTCAACAGCCTCCCTGATTTACCCTCCTCCTCGTGAATCTGGGCTATGTAATTTTAATAACCGTGACACCACAGGCTCTCCAGCCTGGTGTTGTAGCATTCCTTTGCTTCAAGAAACCTATGATGCGGCATGGGTTCTGCCATTAAACTATTATCTAGTATATGAAGTGTGGCATCCAGTGTGCCATCTAGGAGTATCTTCAGTTTGACTGGAAACATCAAGGAATACTGAAGACCCCCTTCTCTGAGTGCTCTTTTCACCTCTACAAAGTAGGCCCTCCTGGCCTGCATGATGGCAATAAAGTCTGTGAGACCTTCCCAATGCCAGTGGTGTATGGGCCCTCTGTTTATGTACTTTGCAGCAGGACATCCCTGTACCTGAAGTTGAGTAGCCTGGACAATACTGGGCAAGGCAGTCAGCAAGGTGCTGGCAGTCAGACTGGCACTCTATGTGCAGATTCTAGGGTGTAGGGCGTAAAAGGGCATCAGAAGGCTCAGAACAACCTCTTTCCACAGCCAGTGTTCAAGGTAGGTTACCATGTCTCCTCCCTCTGTACCCTCAGGAAGCGCCACGACACGAATATTGTTTTGCCGGTTGCGGCCTCCCACATCTTCAGATCGCTGTTCTAATGTGCGCACTTTGTCGTTCAGGGAAGTGACCTGGCAGGACAATATCAACTGTTCTGGGCACATTTCATCGATCACATTCTCCACATCTTTCACCTTATCTGCCAGTTTATAGTGATCAGCTCTCACCATCTAGTTTCCTATGGAGCCCTACTGATTGTCCCATGCAGAGGCCATGGACCACCACTTTAAAGGTCTCCAACTCTATTAGGCCAGAGGATGCCAAGCCTTGATTATTGGCAAAATACTCTGTGACGGCAGGGTGTAGAAACTCCCTATAGCAAGTATCTTAGAGGACTGACAGTTGTAGTCGCCATGGGGGGATCACCAGTCTATCATCGATCGGCTGGAACCCCAGGAGTAAAGGGCTGTGATCAGAGAGAGTATGACTTAGGTATTCAGTAAAAGTCACATATTGACTCAGTTTCTCTGAACACACAACTGGTCCTGCCTAGTGTGTAATGCAGAATGATACTAGCGGAACCATGATTTCTGCTGCTGCCTGAATTACCGCCCGTTCCTGCTCAGTATGGCATCTGGTTGGTTTCTTCAGGGCCCCTCTGCTTCTGGCTCTTGAGGTAGTTTTCTGGGTCTATGTGTGTTCTCGCCCTCCACCAGGCGTGGGACCGGTGGACTTGACCCCGATCTGTAGGCGTTCAGCCAGCCCCTAGCTGCCAGAGGCTCTTGACAGAAATGAGTTGTGCCATCTAGGAGTATCTTCAGTTTGACTGGAGGCATCAAGGAATACTGAAGACCCCCTTCCCCGAGTGCTCTTTTCACCTCTAGAAAGTAGGCCCTCCTGACCTGCATGATGGCAAAAAGGCTGTGAGACCTTCCCAGGGCCAGTGGTGTATGGGCCCTCTGTTTATGCACTTTGCAGCACGACATCCCCATCCCTGAAGTTGAGTAGCCCGGATAATACTGGGCGAGGCAGTCAGCAAGGTGCTGGCGGTCAGGCTGGCAATCTGTGTGCACATTCTAGGGTGTAGGGTGTAGAAGGGCATCAGAAGGTTCATGACAACCTCTGTCCACAGCCAGTGTTCAAGGTAGATTACCATGTCTCTTCCCTCTGTACCCTCAGGAAGAGCCACGACACAAATATTGTTCTGCGGGTTGCGGCCTCCCACATCTTCATTTCGATGTTCTAATGTGTGCACTTTGTCGTCCAGGGCTGTGACCTGGCAAAAAAAATATCAAATGTTCTGGGCGCATTTCATCGATCACATTCACCACATCTTTCACCTTATCTGCCAGTTTATGGTGGTCAGCTCTCAGAAATCCCAGTCCCACTGTGTGAGAAGTTGGCCTGGCATATGCTGGTCACTAGTTATAGTGGCCACCTTGCACCAGTCCAATTCGACTCTTATGGTAGATAGGTTTAAGACAACCTTTTAAAGAAAGCTATCCTAGTGGTAGCTGTGGAGAGCAGCCTTCAGGCTAAGTCTCTGAGGAATGTAAAGCAGCTTGTTTTACCTTATAATCTCTTGAATTACCAAATGAAAAGGACACCACACAGGTATATATATCAAATATATATATATTTATTTCTAGATACACTCTACTAATCTCTTTATGAGATTAGAGCCCAGATACACATTCAAATGCCAACACTTCGCAATAAATTAAGCACAAATATGGCTGTAGCCCTAGGGGCGTACCAGACCATATACAAAAAAAATGGGTTAACAAATTCGACTTGCAAAATGAAAAGGCTTAGGGCCTTGGGATTCGCTGGGGCTTTACTTCTGCAGTGTTAGCAGGTAAGTAATCAGCCCACGGGAGACGCGTGCAGTGTCTAAACACAGCCGCGGGTTTCCTATAGGTTTCAATGGCGAAAGTCGCGGTTTGTATTTTAACGTTTTAGGGCACTTCGGAGAAGTCAACAAGCAAGCCACTTACAGGGTAAGTATTTCGAGGGCCAACACACACTTGGGCACCGGAGTGCACGAGTTACCTCACCCAGGGAAGCCGGGTGCATAGGTGTCTTTTGGTGTTGGGTCGTGATGCTGTTTTCAATGGAGATCACTGAAGACTGGCTGCTTGTGACGACTGGAGAGGTGTCCGCTGGAATCTGAAGATGGATTGAAGTTGAAGAGGAGCTGAAAATTGAGGGGACAGAGTTCAAAGTCACTTGCCAGTGACCGGTGGCCAGCAGGATGGATGACCACTGATGTCGTGTCGCTTCAGGTCATCGATGGTGATTTGTCTCTTCGCTCACGAGGTCCAGGAGGGATTGGAGATGACCAGCAGCTGGATTTGAAGGGTCCCACAACGTCTGCAGCTGATGACGGTATTGGCAACAGGATTGGAGCCAACAAGCCTTGGCAACTGCAAGTCTCATGTGGAATGAAGATTGAAGATGGTGCAGACCAGCAAGGTCTGATGGACTTACTCAGCGAAGGTAAGTGAGGGCAGGCCCGGAACAACTAGGAGAGCCCTTGAAGTTGATGAGAAAGTCTTCGGGTGAGTCACTAGCCAACAGGCAAGCAACCGCAAAGACGCCTTTGCAGGAAAAGTTCCACAGGAGCCCACGGTCACTCGGGACAAGGTAGGCCGCTGACTTTTGGTACCAGACCTGCTAGGGACTTGGACTACAGATGGTCCAAAGCACAAGTTCGTAGAACGTTGTTTAGGGTTTGCACTTGAAATCAGTGCACGGTTCCCTGGTATTGCTGTTCCTCGTCACTCGTGGGGTCCAGACACCACAGCTTCGCTGGGGACTCAAAATGACCGACGAGAGCTCTGGAAATCTGCTTCAAGGGATGTAGGGACTTCGGACTCCGGCGGGAGCGGTGAAGTTTGCAATCATCGATGAAGAGTTTTGGTGCCTGCCAAGCAGGGGAGTCACTCCTTGACTCCAAGGGAGATTCTTCAGTCTTCCAGAGATAGTGGAACATCGAAGGTCCAGGATTCTTCTTTGTAGAGTGTCGTCCAGGTTAATCTGAATTGCATTGGCAATGCTTGGTATCTTATAGTGAAGCTAGGGGAGGGACTAGCTCTATGACCACTCCTCTAGGAGGGTCAGGGTAGTGGGTGGTTACACCCACTTCCCTTTGTCCAGTTTCGTGCCAGAGCAGGGGCAGGTAGCTCCTGAACCGGTTTGAGCTGGCATATGCACAGAGGAGCCTACTGCTCCACCAGTGCAGGACTTCAAACCACTCTAAGAGTGAACCCACCCAGCTCCAATACACTAAATCCTGTCTGGGAGGTGGTGACACCTCCCTGTGACAGGATACCTTTTGTTGGGCTTCCTCCACTGCGAGTTTCGGTCAGCAGCAGGAGGGCAGCCCAGTGTCTGTGCTGGTGGCATCCATTTTGTGCTGCCAGGGCTCTATGAGATTTCTACCGTTTAGTACAGTGGGTACATGTCGTCCCCTCTAGAAGGGTGGAATCATACTCCCACATCAGTTACTGGTGTGGGGGGTATGATTCCAAGTTGTTTGACACCAAACACGACATGTTTTGATGCAGTCATTCCAAAGTTAGCATTTACCGCGAGGTTATAATGCACTTAAGAGTATATGGTTTAACCGCATCCACAAACAGCAGCAGAGAATAGACTCTGCCAGCTGCAGAGGGGTCCTGCTCATGCAGAAGCACCCCCTCACATAGTAAACCAAGCACCCTGCCCTCAGGACTGTTAGGACCTGCAACAGGGGTGACTGATAGGTTTATATGTGTGAGTATGGTGAGATATAGGAACCTATACCTCAGTGAGGAGTGCAAACACTACCTCACACAGGCTGCAGTAGCAGGCCTGTGGTGTCAGATGGTGAATGCTTCCCAGGGGTGGCATAATACATGCTGCAGCCCCTGGTAGGCCTGTGGAGTACCAATGCCCTAGGTACCTAAGGTACCATATACTAGGGGCTAATAAGGTACCACAGTATCCAATCACTAGTGCATCTAATATGCACACCAAGTTGTTTTAGAGAGATCAGTGAGACTGGGGCCCTGATTAGCAGGGACCCAGCCAGACTATAGCCAGAAACCAGTGTATACATCAGAAAACAAGTAGGGGCAACATAAGTGCAGATCCTACTCTCCTACACACTGAGACAGCACTAAAGTCTTGTTGGAGTGTGGATTTAGTGTCAGCTATAGCTGGTAGTACTTTGTCTAGTTGAAGTTGCAGGGGAGGTGCCATGAGTTCAGTCTCGTCAGCGTGACCAGGTGAATACATGGAGGTATCACTCGCACCTGCCTGAGGCCTCAATTGCCTAGCCCCAAGGTTCCCTGTGTCCATAACAGGGTTCGCTGGCAAAAGGGAGGGATCACAGTTTGCGTGCAAGCGCCCAAGCACGCGCCATAAAAACCTGCAGTATCCACATGGACAGCCAGCACCACCTCCAGGGTCTAAAGTAAACAGCCCCCTGCACCAGAGCCCGCCGGTCAGCGATTCCATTACCGTTCAGTCTGACCCCCAGCCGGTGGCTGTATCCACCAGGGTGTCTTGCGTACTGAGGTTCCAGACCATCAAAGTGACACAGTACCAGAAGTTTTAAGAGGCTTCTGACGTCACAGGCAGAACGACAGTATCCAGCAAGCATTATGGCAGCATTAGCACCATTTGAGTGCCGATCAGTGGTTAAGGGCATGAGTGGACTTTGAGTGTTGGATCTAAACCAGGCTTCTGCTTCTGCATAGCAATGTTATGTAGGGTGATGCTGTGACCAAAAGCCCCTAGGTCGAGCAGGAGCCAACATCGTCTAGGTGTTTTGCTTTTCTGTCCGGAGTGGGAACCGCTAGCCTTCTCTTGCCAGTGTAGAATATAGGGTCCCCTTACAGGGTGCTGCTTCATGCCCCGATAGCCGGACAGGGGTCAGCATCTCAGCTCTGCCCTGCATCCGGTCCTTCGGTTAACTGCTAGGTCATGTGACTGGAAGAATAGCAGATAGCAGTTTCTGGCTGTTCCCTACCCCTATGACTCCCAGAGCAGTCCGGCCCAATTAAAGAGTGTCCCTGTGGTCGCGCTCTCCATTTCCACACTCCTCACCTGCATTAATAACTAAATGGAGCCACACTGGCCGAGGGAGGCATCTGTCCCGTCCATTAGTTCCCTCCAGGGGTGGTGCACTACCCAGATGGTCTCCAACTCCGGTGGGGAGCGTACAAGGCCAGTGCAGCCGCCTCAAGCCTGGCAGAACTGGCCTTCCCCTGTGTATCCAGGGGTGCCTGTCCTGACCGAGTCGGGTCCCTCAGCTGGTTACAAGCTGTGTGTACAGAAGTCTTCAAATTGCAGTAAATCCGGATAAAAGAAGAAAAGACACCAATACAGTGTAGAGCGTCGTTTAATCCATCACATTCTAGACAGGTACAGTTACGAATGCCTCTAAACCGCCACCCGCCATGTCTATATCCCCAGCACTCATTTCAAAACAATACATCCCACGCGGAATGACATTTGAAGTAGACACGAGCGCAAGAGCACTCGTGCCAACTTCGAATGACAACACATAACACACCTCCCTCCTTTTATTTAACAAAGGCAAAAAAAAAGTAAATAAATAAATTAGGAAAGTTTTAAGAAAGCACAAAATCTTTGAATTTAGTAGGTATCGTGCGAATTCTTGAGCTTCTGGTAGGACATGCTGGAACAGATACACATTGTTCTTCAATAGGTAATTCTGTACCTGAATTGCTCACCGGTTCATTCACATCCAGAAATACATTGGAAGAAGTGTTATCACGAAGATCTTTTTTACCTTTATAAATTGAGACTCTAATAAAATTCCAAACACTTCCATCGTCCACTCGTACAGCATTCTTAAACACTTCCACTACTTGAACAGGATCCGACCAGTTGGATAATCCCTTACGTACCGAGCAACCTTTCTTTAACCGTACCAACTCTCCAACCTGAACAAAAACATTCCTGACGGTTCTATTCTTAAACAGGTTATCTTTCATTTTGATTTTGTAAGCATCCATTTTACGACGAATTTCCTTGAAGTCCATCTCAGCAATATCTGCTTGTGTTTTGTTCTTGTTTTTCAGCCACCATGGAACCAGTTTTGTGCTAGGTTTGCGACCTCTCAATAATTCAAATGGACTTAACAATGTAACCGCATTGGGTGATGTTCTATAAGATAGCAACATGGATTGTAAAGCTTTGTTCCAACACAATCCACCTTTGACTGCTAATTGAATAGCCTCCTTAACGACCCTGTTAAATCTCTCAATTTGACCATTTGCCTCTGGGTGGAAACTGCAATCCTTTTGTGAGTAATACCACATCTAATCAAATAATCTTCCATCTGATTACTAACAAACTATGGTCCGTTGTCAGTAACAAGCTCCTGAGGAATACCTTCCCTACAGAAAATATCATCTGAAAATAGTATAATAGCTTCAGAAGTAACTCCTCTGACCATCTTAATCTCAGGCCATTTTGAAAAATAATCCATTAGCACAATACCTAAAGAGTGTTGATGCGGTAAAATACTAAACGGACCAAGTATGTCAATGCCCAATTTCCTCCAAGGTGCAGCAGGTAAATCCACAGGTTGTGGAGTAGCAGTTAAAGCTTTAGCTGACTTATCACTGTTAGCACACAAATTACAAAATCTCACGTGATGCTCAACATATGAATCTATGCCTGGCCACCAAAAGCTCTCCTTCAAGCGTCTCCTGGTGATAGAAATACCAAAATGCCCTTCATGAGCGATGTCAACATACATCTTCCTAAGACCAAAAGGTGGAATAAATGTATCCCCCCTCAGAATTATATCATTCTCTATGGCCAATTCATCTCGAACCTTGAAATAACTAACCAAACTTCCTATAAGCTTCCTCTCTTCTGGCCAACCTTCTAGTATGAACTTCTTCACTTCTTTAAGTTCTTGATCCTTCCCCATTTCTTCATTCCACAATTGCTCTTGAATAATGGGATTGTCATTGATCAATACATTCACATCCCGCTCAACATGTGCCACTTCACATTCGTCAGTATCAACACTATCTGATTCCATACACGGAAGAGGTAATCTTGACATGCAGTCAGCATGAACATTAGTTTTGCCAGGAACATACACCAACGAATACTGGAAGTTTTGTAGTCTAGAAGAAAGTCTGGCTAACCTTGATGACAATATGCGGCCGCCACCAGGTGATAATATATGAACCAAAGGCTTATGGTCAGACTTAATGGTGAATTTTGTTCCCCATAAAAATGGTCTAAAATGTTCAGCACCCCACACGCACGCTAATAGCTCTCTTTCAATTACAGAGTAATGTTATTCAGACTCTCATAATGTTCTTGAAGCATATGCTACAATCCATTCTTTACCCCATTCTTCTTGAATCAGTACAGCACTTAGTCCACAATTGCTTGCATCTACCATTACAACACAATGTTTGTCAACTACAATAGGTTTGAGACATGGAGCCTTAGTAATCATCTCCTTAACAGTGGAAAACGTTACAGTCATAACATCAGTCCAATTAAACTTCACATTTTTCTTCAACAGATTTCTAAATGGTTCAATTACAGTTGCATAATTGGGAATGAACTTGGCATAGAACTCCACTAAACCCAAAAAAGCAACCAATTGTTCCTTGTTTTCAGGAATAGGAGCTTTACTGATGTTCTCCAAATGTGACATTTTAGGTTTAATTCCATCTCGGCTGATACTGTGTCCGAAGTATTCCACTCCTTGTCTTTTGAATCTGCACTTGTCTGCACGGAGTGTTAAACCTTTGTTTGATAAAGCATTTAGAACTCTGTCTAAATTGTGGTCATGTTCATCCTCATTTTTCCCAAAGACTAAAATATCGTCTTGAAATGCTATAGCTCCAGTAAGACCGTCCAGGGTTTCTTTCATTAGTCTTTGGAAGACAGAAGCTGCACTAGCCAAGCCAAAGGGCATCCTGTAAAATCTGTACAAACCCTCTGATGTTATAAACGCAGTAAAATCTTTAGATTCTTCATGGAGAAGCACTTGGTGATAAGCGCTAGCTACATCAAGACAGGAAAATACACGTGCATCAGCTAATGTGGAAACCATTTCATGTAGGTTGGGAAGAGGATGAGAGTCCACACAGATAGCATTGTTAAGACTGCGTAAGTCTATGCACAAACGAAGATCTCCACCCGATTTAATTGAAATAACAACTGGAGAAACCCAAGGAGATGACTCAATCGGTTCAATTATTTTCTTAGAACACACATCATGGAACAATTCTTTCAATTTGTTCCTATAGGACAAAGGAACATTTCTTACCTTATGGCGTACCGGTATGGCGTTAGCATGTACTTTTATGCGATGTTTAAAGCCTTTGTATTCACCAAGTTTGTCACTAAATAATGTAGGAAACTCATTTTTTTTTAGAAACTAGTAGAGAGTCATTAGACTTGATCAAGTCCGGTTTCGTAGTAATTTTATCAAAAGAATATACAGGAGGATCGGCATTAGGATCTAATTTGATTCCTAGTTTTTCCTGATTTGGCCAACCTAGGAGCGAATGCCCTACTTTAGTAACATACATTTTTCCACATGTACTGCGTTCATGAAAGGTTAATTCAGCAATGAAATACCCAATGAGTTGCAGTTTATGACAAGTATAACCACTTGGTGAAATATCAGGATGTGTGAGTTTCATATTAGGCCAATTAGAACAAACAAGCGCGTGAGGCAGAATAGTGTACCAGGAGCATGAATCTACTAGTACATTGGTAGAAATTCCATTAATAGTAACATTACATGAAGGAAATTTTGCAGTGCTTATCTCTTTTGTCACACTAAGTATAGTATTTACATCATAATCATTATCACACAACTCTTCATGTTCTTGTATAACATTGACTCTTCTTGGAGCTGACCTACAAACCCTCGGAAAATGCCCTTTTTTGTTACATCTGGCACACACCTTATCTAAAGCAGGACATGACTTTGAATTTCCTAGGTGATAACTACGACCACATCTAAAACAGTAAATATTGTTCCACCTGGTGTCGGGTTTTTGCCATCTGTTTCTGGTTTCAGTTTTTTGAGAATTTGCATTCCTTTGGGTTGTAAACTTTTTTTGTTTGTCATTTTCCTTGTTGACAACATGTACATCACTTTTATCATTGGATCTGATTTCATCAACAAACTTTTCGGAATGTTTAATGGACTTTGCTATTTCAATAGCAGCATTGAGAGACATTTCTGAACTGGTCCATAACCTTTCTTGTATTTTGTTGTTGTTAGTACGCATGAGAATTTGATCTCTTAAAACTTGGTCATAGTTAATATGTTCAAAATCACATGTAACCGCTAAAGATCTCAAAGTTGATACATAAGTGTCAATGTATTCATCTGGTTTTTGCTTCCTTGAATAAAATTTAAATCTCTCCATAACTATGTTGATTTTTTTCCATACCAAATGAAAAGTTGTTTAGCTGCAATTTGGTACACATCTAAACCAGACGTGCTGGGCAAAGGAGGTACATTTTTATATTCTTTGATGGCTATTTTCCAAGACAATGTTTTAGTAAGGCTAGTTTCCTGTCTGCTTCGCATTCTTCCCACTCCAGAACTTCAACATAAGCTAGAAACATTGGTTCCCATATGTCCCATTCCACTTGGGGTTCACCAGGCAATGAGAGAAAAGATGGAGGAGGTTGAATGCCAGACATTGCTGCTTACAAAATATATGTAACTGTCAAAGCACAAAAATAAAAACAAGTTTTTGATGATATAATATCTAAAGAAACAATGTGTGCGTGTCACAGAAGATTTTAAATATATCCAAATACCTGTTTATTGGACACGCGTGCTGAAATGTGTGCGTGTCACAGAAGAAAGAAAACAAACGAACCTGACATGAAGCTCTTCCAGCGATCGTGCTGTGAAGGATTAATTCTTCTGACGATGAACAGCTGGGCTTTATAACTGCGCCTTATTCGCACGAGATGAGGAACATTAAGGTGCGTAAAGCGGCTATACCCAGCAACTAATCCTCCAATTGGGCACAGCTGAGGTTGCTGTAATATGCTACTCCTCAGTATTCATTGGCCAATAGCGGCACTGAAGATAAAGCACTAACCAACTGCACAAGATTTTGCTGAACGCCGGTGTCCGTATGGCAGCAAGGTACACGGACAAACCTCCAATAGAAACTACTGACGTACTGAGGACGTCGCTTGTCTAAGCATTCAACTGCCAATAACATCACCGAGTCTGAAGGAGGAAACTGACCGAAGTTCTCCAATGAACGCTGGAAGTCGGAATTTTTTTTTTAAAAGTAGATATTTCGATGTAGAACGTGGAAAACGTTCCCCAATCGTCGCCAGTCTAAAGAAGTCTTCAAATTGCAGTACATCCGGATAAAAGAAGAAAAGACACCAATACAGTGTAGAGCGATGTTTAATCCATCACATCCTAGACAGGTACAGTTACGAATGCCTCTAAACCGCCACCCGCCATGTCTATATCTCCAGCACTCATTTCAAAACAATACATCCCACGCGGAATGACATTTGAAGTAGACACGAGCGCAAGAGCACTCGTGCCAACTTCAAATGACAACACATAACACTGTGTGTGGGGCCTGCAAGGAGCTTACGGCCCACCTACGATGTCTCTGTCTCGGGCCCCAATGTAGGTTTACGTGCCTCCTCACAGAGCCGGGGGGGAGGACAGGCCAGAGAGAGGGCCCATCCAGAAGCTTGCAGCAAGGTCTTCACTGCCGCTTCCAGCTGCCGTCTCCTGCTGCTTAGGCCAGGTATGCACCTCCCATTCTCACCTGCCTGGAAGTGGTGGCTCAGAGCTATATGTCCATGTGGGCAATCGGTCACAAGTCCCAGGTTGGAAGCATTATGCATTGGGCCTCACCTTTATCGGGGTCCCAGCCCTCCGGGATCACCCTTTCTTCTGACCTCTGGCTTGCTGCATTCAGGTATGAGGGCCCAGCAACCACTTGTAATCAAAGTTTACCAGTACTGCTGTGAGCCCTTCATTCGGCACAGGCCTAAGCAGTCTGGGGAGTAATAGGGCGGGCCGTATATTATCAGGGCCAGATGAGTCACCAAGGATACAAGTCATTCAAAATGCAGTCTGGGCTGGAGCGGAGCTCACCTCCTAGCGCTGGGAGTGGGCCCCAGCTGCCATCTTCAGCCACACAGATTGCCGCACATGTCTCCTGCTCACATCGGTGTGGCAGCCATTGACCAAGGCCGCAGAAGCAGCTGTATGCCCAGGTGAGAGTCCGTTAGTGGTCTCAGGGTGGGGGTGCTGTCCACTGGGCCTCATCTCTGTCGCCCTTGTGGTCCGCCGGGGACACCAGCACCAGCATTTTTCTTGTCGCCGGCTCACCACAGGCAGCGACGTGGGCCCAGAAGCTGCAGCTAATCAAAGTCCTCCTGTGCCCCCACGAACCCCTCTCTTGTCATAGGGCTAAGCGGTCCATGGTGCAGCAGAGAGGGACTGTGTATTTGTGGGACCAGATGTGCCCCCGGGAATATGATTTGGCAGGATTGTAATTTGTGCCAGAGCTTAGTGAGGGGATTATGCGTCCACACCCCCTTCCTTTCTCATTCTTATTTCTACTCTAAGTCATTCCTATATACGTTCCATGTACGCTTATTTCCCGTTGTTTTTTTCCCAGTAAAAAATTTCCATTGTTTTCCCCATGTATCGCCAATGCATTGCATTTCCTCATCTGTGCTTTTATGTAAAAAAATAGTTGCAAAGCTATTAGGTCTAACTTTAAAAAGCTGACCCATACAGATACATTCCTGCACAAATGCTGATTCCAAGCATGACCACCATATAGCCCATTGCATTGCCAAAGCTTGGTTTATTTATCTTTCATCACTCAATGGGAGCGAAAGTCTTTCTTTTCTCTCTACTGTGCCTCTTTTCCCCTCACATACAAGCCCGCTGTACTCGTTTTCGCTAGCCATCTGTTGCACCAATGTCATATTGTTCAAAGCTCTGCAGCCTACTTTGTTTTCAATATCCTGGTTCGCTGCTCCATTACTTAACATCTCGGAAATCTCCTCTGGCTCCCCATGCATAAACGTACCCTTTTCAAAACTCTTTCCTCTCAACAAGAAGGTATCATTCATCAACCTACTTATGCTCTCTGCTCCGTCAGCCTTCTTCCTGGAATCATTTGTACTAGGCTTCAGGCCATTCTTTCTTGTGTATGGTTGCAAAGAACTGGAACAGCCTGCCACTATCACTGCACCAGTTGTCCAGTTTCCCGTTCTTGAATAAACAGCTTAAAACTTGGCTCTTCAACAGACCTGGCTGGACCTCTTTCTCTAGGGTGAAAGTTTTCACTGTCAGGATGCCACTAGGGGTAACATCTGTGCTACACAAATCCAAAAACATATTATAACATATAAGCCCTGATAGTTCCCATATATTTTTGCCCTTGTGACTGCTAATCTAAGGGGCCGCCAAGACACCAACTCCCTTGCTCTTCAGCAAAACCTCATGCTTTCGTAGGAGAAAGAAGGACCCCAGTCTGGGTCCCCACTGTTATTGTCATACAAGGATCATCACCACCCAGAACCCATTATTGTGAGGGAACTGGCTCCAGCAGGAAGGAAACTCCTTAAATGGAGTTTTCAAGATTGGGTTTGGGATACATATCAAATACGGTTGAAGTTCACCCCTGATGTTCAAGACAGAGAAAAAACAAGCGAAGATACAACTGAACCTCATTGGCCGGCACAAAAATCTTTTACCATTAAAATGAATTGCCTAGCAGTTGCATGCTGCTCAACTGCTACAAACTGAGAATATGAATTGGAACTCCATGTGGGAAATTTGAATAGCATCACTAAAGTGACCTAAAAAAACCTATTGGTGATTTTTTAGTTGAATGTCACCTTTACAGCTAGGCTGAGACCAAGCCTGAAATTGTATCCCTAGTCTGTCTCACCTGTGTTCCTCTGTTGCATGGGACAGTTGCCCCAGAGGAGATATCAAACAAGTCCAAAGAGCCAGAGGAGCTTCCAGAACAAACTGAAGCACTAGGGCCAACGTCTCACCAGAGATGAGGGAGGGCTACAACAATGACAGGTGCATGTGAGATGATCCCTAGGTATGGGGTCACGGTATCGTAAAATCACCATCAAAGAGAGCGTCATTTTAGGTTCAGCCTACTAGATTGCACATGCATTGCCTATTAAGAACACAGAGGGGCTTGGAGTATGGTATTGCTTTTAATTGGTTTCTTTTCCTTGTCCCTCTTACTTGCTTGGTTCTTATTCATGTTCCAGCTTGTGAATTTTGTATTTGTCCATCCCATCGACCATTGCCACTTTAAAATCTCTTTGACAGGATGCCATTGCTGCTTCCACTACATGCTTTTCAAACAATACTTTTTTATTTTGTGTGAAGCGCAACATTAGATGGTGTTTCTTGGAGTCATCTCCATTATGTACGTCTCTCCCCTTACACTCCATGTTGCTCTCAGTTGCCCAACAACTTCTGTCTGCCCCCTCTCTCTCTTGCCCTCACTCATATGCTTCTATACCTTTGCATCTGTGTTGATTTCTACCAACCACTGCCTTCCTCTCGGTTATTTGTGTGTCTCCTCCAGCCCTGGCCTGTTTCTTTCGGGTTGCTGTTCCGCACACCCTCCCCAGTTTGTTTTTGATAGCTCCCACCCTCCACATTGTTGCTTCGCAGTCCACCCTCACAGTTTCCCCAAGTTGGTTCGCCTTTCCCAAACCTTCCTCCATGTTGCTTCTGATCCCTCTGCTGGCTTGGAAAAAAAAAGGTTTACATGTATTATTTTAACGTATTATTTTATTTTTAGCTACTGATCAAACATGGATCAGTAACTAAAAAGAAAAGGAAAGTGCCAGCATCATTCTGTAGGTACTTCAAAGGCTTTAAAAAAAATGTAACCATGCCACAAAGCATTTTGGGTGCTGTTGTGGCTGGCTAAAAACCACTGGCACAGTCAACAGATCACAAAGGCAAGACATATTGCCTTTGCCAGTGCTTGTTTTCTTTTGTGTGGGAAACATGGCCGAGCATGATACATCAACAAAACCAAAGCAAGCCCAGTTTTCACAGACTACCCCAGAGGAGGAATAAATCACTATTCATAAATGTGAGAAATAAAACAGTTTCTATCTATCTATCTATCTATCTATCTATCTATCTATCTATCTATCTATCTATCTATCTATCTATCTATCTATCTATCTATCTATCTATCTATCTATCTATCTATCTATCTATCTATCTATCTATCTATCTATCTATCTATCTATCTATCTATCTATCTATCTATCTATCTATCTATATCTCTATATCTCTTTCAAACCAGGAAGCATTGGCAGCCATCTTGTGACTCAGCTTAAGTTGAGTCTCAAAATAAAATGCTTAAAAAAGAGAAGGGGACAAGGTAGGAATACCCTGGCCCCCTAAACCTCTTAGGGGGCCAGGGTATTCCTACCTTGCCAAACAAAACGGCAAAAAAAAGTTATTAAAAAAGACATTTGGCGAACGTTGTGCTGGAGGTGCAGCTCCTGCTGAAAAATAAAAAAAGAGAAGCACGGACTCCCTCGCTTCTCTATTATTAAGCCCCTGGGTGAGCCAGGTCCCGAGGGCATGCAGCCTTTGCTATTTTTTTCACATGGGTGGGTCTCACATAAGTTAGAGTTAGTTCAGGTAACTATAACTGCTGAATTCAAATGGTTTTATACGAGTACAATCTGAGCCTAACTAAAACATCACTGCAACCTTTGTTTTTTTCTGTCAATTTCTATGGTTTTTATAATTCTATTTCCTAACTATACCGTACCTGTAACCTTTGTTTTTTACAGTGAAAATATAGCTACCTACCAGCCAGTAGGTAGTTATAGTTAGGACTTAGTTTCGATAGGAAAAGCCTTTTTTGACGTGGCTATAACTTTGGCGTCGTTTGACCAATCTGCATGAACTTTTGCCAAAATAAGTGTCATGTGGGTACTATTGATTGGCAAAGTTTGAAGGTGATCCGTGCAGTGGGGACTGAAAATGTGGAGCACAATTTAAGGTTGCGTTTCTAATGTTAATTCCAATAGGAACCTTTTGTCAGGGTTTGACACGCAGTACGCCTGCCTAGGGACTTCAACCCCCAGGGAGCCTTGCGAGGCAAAAAGGGGAGGAGCCACGTCCTTAAATCTGGACACCGCACGCCGGATAGGCGTGCGTTATTCTTGTATGCGACCCTGTCGCATTAGCCGACAAAGACTTCATTTCGCGTTCATGAGCAGACGCGCGGATGCGTCTGCCCTGTTCCCCCCAACCTGGTTTACCTTCCTTCTAGACATAGGGCAGCAGGCGCTGCAACCCCCTCGGCGGGAGTGTGATTTCCCGCCAGCAACTGACCCGATCAGAGAAAAGCCGGAGCGGGCGCCCGGCAGCTCCACAGGAGGAAACGCTGTGGCGCTTCCAGTTCGTGGAATCAGCTGCCTGCATCTCTCTACAGAGAGAACTTGAGAGGCCATTCTGACCCCATAAGCTCGGAGGTAAGAGCGCTAGACGTCGCTGGCAGAAAAGGTTCTTCTTTAGGAGCACGAGACATTGCCAAACAGCGCTGGTCGAGACTGCTCTTAATTAGGAGCGTGAGACATTGCCTAAACAGTGCTGGTATACACAGCCAAGAACGTGACATAACCCTTGGCAGTGTCACCCCTTTGTGCTGCATTGTTGTTTCTCTTGTTTTTTTTCCCTTTTTGGAGGAAGGAGTCTCGCTGTTCCTCACCAGTCAGGGAGTTGGCAGGCACTTTGTACTTTGGTGTTTTAACTGCTGGAAGTTGGCTCCAATGTGGGAGCATGTTTGTTTTTACTGAATCCAAACCATACCTGTAGAAGGAAACAGGGAGACACTCGTGACCTTCAACGAGCGGACTCCCCATTGGGCTTGTTGACTCAAGACTATGTGTTAGGTCTCAAAGATGCATTTCAGTTTCCAAACTGATCCAATACAGGGTGGTCTGAGACTTCTGGTATGACAACTCAGTGGGTATGCTGTAATACCACACTTCGGAGCTTAGGAGAAGCTTGGTGGTTGTTTGTGAGACAAGTCAGCAGTGATACCTACTAGCAAGACTCATATGAGTGTAGTGTTGCATGCACCTGTGTTCATTCAACGATCTGTTCTTTTGTTGTTACAGGTTCTACTCCCTGCTGTTCCCTTACTTTTCCCTTCCCTTACTTGATCGCCCTAATACTCTGTGCCTTCACTGTAGGAGTTGGGGATGCCAAGGAGTGGAACCCTTATTGCCTCGCACGAACCCTGAGGAGTACCCGTCTTCGGACAGGATCGTTACACCTTTAGCCACATCTACGGCTGGAACCACTGAACGGACTTACACCAAATTTGGTAGGGGGGTAGATGTCAGTTCAAATAAGTGCCTTTTGCTTATTTGGTGAAAATCTGTTCTGTAGTTTTTGAGAAATGTAAGTTTAAATTTATAGTGATATCTCTGGCCGTGAAGGTTTCGTGATGATTCGCAAATGCATGCACCAACGAGAATGCTCTGATTGGCTGGACGCAACCTGAATAGAAAGTTTGGGCTTGTGGACTCAAGACTATGTGTTAGGTCTCAAAGATACATTTCAGTTTCCAAACTGATTCAATACAGGGTGGTCTAAGACTTCTGGTAGGAAACTCAGTGGGTATGCTGTAATACCGCACTTCGGAGCTTAGGAGAAGCTTGGTGGTTGTTTGTGAGACAGGTCAGCAGTGATACCTACTAGCGAGACTCATATGAGTGTAGTGTTGCGTGCACCTGTGTTCTTTCAACAATCTGTTCTTTTGTTGTTACAGGTTCTACTCCCTGCTGTTCCCTTCCTTTTCCCTTCCCTTACTTGATCGTGCTAATACTCTGTGCTTTCAGTGTAGGAGTTGGGGATGTCAAGGAGCGGAACCCTTATTGCCTCGCACAAACCCTGAGGAGTACCCGTCTTCGGACAGGATCGTTACAGAATAACGCACCCACGATAGTCGCTCCTCCTGGTTTGTGCGCTGTAGTACAGGGTGATAATGGAGGAGGTGTTGAGGGCCTTGGCGTTGGTTCAGCAGGAGTTGGCGGCCTCCAGAGCAGAGACCGCTGCCTTGCGTGAAAAGGTAGAAAGGCTCACCAAAAACCCGTTTGAAGTCGCATCAGGGAGTTCCCAGATCCACGTGTCCGTCCCTCCTCCCATTCCGCTAGCCAGTCCCGAGCGGCATGTCGGAGATACCCTGAAGATACAGATATTCCTGACCGAGATCATGATGCTTTTTTCATGCAAGCCATCCTCGTTTCCAAACAATCACTCTAGGGTGGCTTTCGCTATATCGTACTTGATAGGGGACGCCGCCAACTGAGCAGTACCGCTGGTCCGGAATAACAACCCTGTGTTGTCGGATTGGGATGCGTTTCGAGCAGCTCTGGAAGGAGTGTTCAACAGACGAACCATTACCTTCAGCGCCGACAAAGAACTTTTGGAACTAAAACAGGGGAGATGCGACCTGGTGTCCTACTTAAACACTTTCAACAGACTGGTGGCGGAAGCGACGAGGCCGGAGGAAAAAAGAATGTCTCTTTTATATCAAGGCCTTTGTGACGAGCTGAAAGACATCATAGCCAGAATAGATCCTGAGCCTAGATCGTCTACAGACCTCATCAGTCTAGCGTTAAGGCTGGACGGGCGTATAGCAGACAGAGGGGGAGACAGACATAAGGGCGATAAGCCAGGGTACTCACTGGAGAGGAGTTCCAGGAGTGACATACCTGGAAGCGAAGCCTCCCCAGAATCTATGGAAGTCAGAGCCGCACAGGCACCGCTCTCCCGGAGCGAGAGGGAAAGCAGACGCACTCAGGGCTTGTGTATGTACTGCGGGAAAAAAGGACACTACGTCCGTGAGTGCCCCGCTAGACCCAAAACAACAGGAGGTGCATACAGAAACAGAAAGACGGTAGCCGCAGCCATGAACACCGAACTTAGCAGTGTTTCGGCTGCATCGCCAGGGTCGGGGGTAGATAGGGAATGGAGTATACCTTCCTTAGCAACCACTCGGGTGACGACAACAGAATCCCATATTGTACTTCTGATGGGCCTGGAGTATAACCAAAGCTATTTCCAGGTAAAGGCTGTGTTGGACTCAGGGGCCACGGGGAACTTCATAGACAATGGGCTAGTTCACGACCTCCACATCCATAGGTAGCCCCTGGAGACCCCTTAGGATGTGTTGGCCGTGGATGGAAAACCCCTGAAATCAGGTCTTATCACGGAGAAAACGGATACAGTGCGTTTGTCGGTGGGGGTAGAAGGGGGACGCCACAGGGAAGAACTGGCTTTCAACATCATAGACGCCCCGCAGTACGAGGTGATACTGGGGATGCCATGGTTCTGTCACCACAACCCCACTATAGATTGGAGAGACAAGACCGTACAGTTCCTGTCAGGACCATATATCCCTCGAACCTCTCTCCTGTGCGATGTCTCTGGCTCACCCGTTTGTGGTGGCCACGGCCGCCGAGAAAGAAACTGTCTTGCCGAACGAATACGCTGCTTACGCGGATGTATTCAGCAAGTCCCAAGCAGAGCACCTCCCGCCCCATAGGCGGTACGACTGCCAGATTGATTTGGTCGAAGGAGCCGTCCTACCTGCCTGTCGAGTGTATGCCCTATCCGACCCTGAAACCCGACACCTAAGGGAATATTTAGATCATTACACGAGCATAGGGTTCATTAGGCCGTCCCAGTCCCCTGCAGCGTTCCCTTTTTTTTTCATAGCTAAGGCCAGTGGGGAGCTACGAGCGTGCTGCGATTATCGCATGTTAAACAAGAACACCGTCCGTAACAGGTATCCGCTACTCCTTATACCGGTTTTGTTAGACCAGGTTCGTGAGGCTAAGATCTATACTAGGCTAGATTTAAGGGGGCATACCATTTGGTACGCATGCGTGAGGGAGACGGGTGGAAAACGGCCTTCAAAACTCGTTATGGCCTGTTCGAGTACACGGTGATGCCGTTCGGGCTCTGCAACGCCCCGGCGGCAATCCAGTACTTTTTGAACGATGTACTAAAAGAGTATGTAGACCATACAGTGGTCGTCTACATAGACGACATCCTTATTTACTCTAAGGTTGAAGAGGAACACCATGGCCATGTCAAACAGGTTCTGAAGGCTCTGAGAAAGCACCAGTTGTATTGAAAGTTAAGCAAATGCGAGTTTGGGGTGTATGAAGTAGAGTTTTTGGGGGTTTTGCTCCGTCCTGATGGTTTGGGTATGGCAGAGAGAAAAGTACAGGCTGTACAAGAATGGCCGGTGCCCACTAATGTCAAAGGTGTGCAAAGCTTTTTGGGCTTCGACAATTATTACCGCAGGTTTATTCAGGACTTCTCAGCAAAGGCGATCCCGATCACCCGGCTCCTCAGAAAAGGAACTCCGTTCAAATGGACCCAAGAAGCCGCAGATGCGTTCACATACCTGAAACACGCTTTTACCTCTGCACCCATTCTCAGGCACCCCCAGTTGGACGCCCCCTTTATAGTGGAAGCCGATGCTTCCGATGAGGCTATAGGGGCGATCTTCTCCCAAAGAGACAAAGATACTGGGCAGCTACACCCGGTGGCTTATCTGACCCGGAAACTAAACCCCACAGAAAGGAACTACAACATCGCAGAGAAGGAACTGCTGTCCATAAAAAAGGCGTTCCAGGAATGGCGTCCATAATTGTGGGGAGCCTGGTATCCCATCACGGTGTACTCAGACCACCGTAATCTCCAATATCTCAAGATGGCTAGGCATCTGACTCAAAGGCAGATGAGGTGGATGCTCCTCTTCGAGCAGTATGACTTCGTCATCACCTACAGGCCGGGAGCGGAAAACCGCAAAGCTGACACACTGTCTCGTCTAGCGTCCAACGATGAACCGGTCGTAGTACCTCCTGCTGCTATCATCGATCCCGCCAAGGTGGTGTGCGCTCTCACGGCCGACAAGTACCTGGAAGAGGTACGGCGTTACAGAAATCCTAAAGAATGGGAGAAATGGGTCGAAGCAAGACCTGCCCGTACACTTAAGCAAGGGTTGCCTTTTCAGGGTGGGCGGCTGTTCCTACCTACTGTGCCCTTACCGAGGAGAGCGTATGCGTGGTGTCACGTTTCCCCGTTGGCTGGACATCCTGGCATCCGTAAAACCATCCTATTGATGCAGAGGCATTTCTGGTGGGAGTCTATGGTCCAGGACATCAAAGGATGGGTCTCCAGGTGCGAAAGCTGCGCTAGAGGAAAAGGAGACACGACAAAAAAGAAAGGAAAACTGATTCCCATGCCAACCCCGCACGTGCCATGGCAGCACATTAGTCTGGACTTTATCACAGGTTTGCCCATGTATCAGGGGTTTTCTGCAATCCTGGTGGTGGTGGACAGCCTCACGAAAATGGGTCATTTCGTTCCCTGCACAAACTTTCCCACAGCCGGTCAAACAGAACAGCTAGTGCTCTAAAACATCGTGAAACTCCATGGATCCCCCAAGGTTATCGTCTCGGACAGAGGCCCGCAGTTCATCGCGAGTTTCTGGAGAATGTGGTGCCAAGCCTTACGCATGGAATCCGCAGTGTCTACGAGCTTCCATCCACAGACGGATGGACAGACGGAGAGGCTCAACCAGACGCTGAAGAAATACTTGAGATGTTACGCCCTGGAAGCACAGGGATCCTGGGTTTCCATGTTATGGATGGCGGAGTTGGCCTACAACAACGCTTCTCATAGCTCTAAAGGGGTCTCTCCGTTCGCTGCCAATTATGGGTTCTGCGCCCGCATTTTGCCAATTGACTTGCCTTATAACATCGCTAACCAGCCCTCTGTTCGTAATCATATCAAGGCCCTGCAATCAGTGCACAAAAAGGTAAGGGAACATTTACTGAGGGCAAAGCTCACTTATAAGGGATGGGAAGATCGTCACCGGATCGATGGACCTCAGTACGAGGTGGGGGATATTGTGTGGTTGTCCACAAAAAACATCCGGTTTCAGCTGCGCAGTGTGTTCCATCCAAGATACATAGGCCCCTATCCAGTGGTAAAATGGCTGAATCCAGTGGCCTACAGATTGAGATTGCCAGGATACCTCCGGATCCATCCAGTGTTTCATCGCAGTCTTCTAAAACCTGCAGTAGGGGCAAAGAGGAAGACACCTCCTCCCATTGAGACGAACGGTGAGCTGGAATACGTGGTAAAGAGCATTCTGGATTCCAAGTACCGGAAGGGGAAACTGTGGTTCCTGATCTCATGGAAAGGCTATTTTCCAGAAGACGATTCGTGGGAGCCATGCACCAATGTCCACGCCCCAGCGGCGCTCTGTGCCTTCTATCGCAAGCATCCCAATAAGCCGGGATCTAGTCTAGGAAGCGTCTAGCAGGGGGACCTACTGTCAAGGTTTGACACGCGGTACGCCTGCCTAGGGACTTCAACCCCCAGGGAGCCTTGTGAGGTAAAAAGGGGAGGAGCCACGTCCTTAAATCTGGATGCTGCATGCCGGATAGGCGTGCGTTATTCTTGTAGGCGACCCTGTCGCATTAGCCGACAAAGACTTCATTTCGTTCATGAGCAGACGCGCGGATGCGTCTGCCCTGTTCCCCCCAACCTGGTTTTCCTTCCTTTCAGACATACGGCAACAGGCGCTGCAACCCCCCCCGGCGGGAGTGTGATTTGCCGCCAGCAGCTCCACAGGAGGAAACGCTGTGGCGCTTCCAGTTCGTGAAATCAGCTGCCTGCATCTCGCTACAGAGAGACCTCGAGAGGCCATTCTGACCCCATAACGCTCGGAGGTAAGAGCGCTAGACGTCGCTGGCAGAAAAGGTTCTTCTTTAGGCGCACAAGACATTGCCAAACAGCGCTGGTCGAGACTGTTCTTAATTAGGAGCGCGAGACATTGCCTAAACAGCGCTAGTATACACAGCCAAGACCGTGACTTAACCCTTGGCGGTGTAACCCCTTTGGGCTGCATTGTTGTTTCTCTTGTTTTTTTTCCCTTTTTGGAGGAAGGAGTCTCGCTGTTCCTCACCAGTCGGAGTTGGCAGGCACTTTGTACTTTGGTGTTTTAACTGCTGGAAGTTGGCTCCAATGTGGGAGCATGTTTGTTTTTACTGAATCCACACCATACCTGTAGAAGGAAACAGGGAGACACTCGTGACCTCCAACGAGCGGACTCCCGATTGGGCTTGTGGACTCAAGACTATGTGTTATGTCTCAAAGATACATTTCAGTTTCCAAACTGATCCAATACAGGGTGGTCTGAGACTTCTGGTATGACAACTCAGTGGGTATGCTGTAATACCACACTTCGGAGCTTAGGAGAAGCTTGGTGGTTGTTTGTGAGACAGGTCAGCAGTGATACCTACTAGCGAGACTCATATGAGTGTAGTGTTGCATGCACCTGTGTTCATTCAACGATCTGTTCTTTTGTTGTTACAGGTTCTACTCCCTGCTGTTCCCTTCCTTTTCCCTTCCCTTACTTGATCGCCCAAATACTCTGTGCCTTCAGTGTAGGAGTTGGGGATGTCAAGGAGTGGAACCCTTATTGCCTCGCACGAACCCTGAGGAGTACCCGTCTTCGGACAGGATCATTACACTTTTAGCCACATCTACGGCTGGAACCACTGAACGGACTTACACCAAATTTGGTAGGGAAGTAGATGTCAGTTCAAATAAGTGCCTTTTGCTTATTTGGTGGAAATCTGTTCTGTAGTGTTTGAGAAATGTAAGTTTAAATTTATAGTGATATCTCTGGCTGTGAAGGTTTTGTGATGATTCGCAAATGTATGCACCAACGAGAATGCTCTGATTGGCTGGACGCAACCTGAATAGAATGTTTTGGCCACCATTTTATCTATCAGGAATGGTTCCCGGGGCTGAAAATGTGTGTGAAAGCCCACATAATTGGTCAGGGTAGAGATACTCTCACCCCATGTTTGAGAAATCGAGGTGTTAGTGTCACTAATTATGTGTCCAAAATTGATTTTGTTCATTGCACGTAATAATCGCAATGACGATATGACTGCAAGCACAGCCACCCGTGTATTTTTATGGGTACATCGCGCGGATAATGATGTTGTCACGTATAATGGTAGAAATATAAAAAAATATCAGTGAATAAGCAATACACAATATATTATTTTGCGATTCTAATAAATGTTTTTATAGAGTTATTTATATAGTGAGTTATCTACTGTGATGGTTAGAACTAATTATATAGTTATCATTTTTTTTTATGTGGTGGTTGCTATTGAATTCCTGCTTTTGCTTTCTGTGTTCGCGACGTAACCGCGGAGATCACGACTACCAACGTCATTGCAATATCCGGAGTCACCGTAAAAACCGAAAATAGGTTTTAGAGATGGTTGTTCTAGAAATACAGTCGAACAATATGAGTTTGAAGTGTACGTAATAAACCTCTAGTGTGTAGAATACTGTAATGTGTGTTCATGTATGTGTATTCATTTTATGGAGAAGTCACCATCGTCGCAGTTAAAGATCTCATCACAACGTTCCAAATAACCGTGAAAACGGGAACTAGGTCTGAAAGATGGTCATCAAAGAAACTTAGTACAAAAATATGAGTTTAAACATGCTTTTAAAGAAGGATGTATATAATAGTGTGTGTGGACCAATGTTCAGAATGGATTGTTTTAACATATTATTTTTGGGTTTGTTGGTGGCCATTTAATGTCTGCTTTTGTTTGCTGTTTTCGTGACATGTCTTCGGGGATCGCGATGTCATTGTGAAGATTCCCAAAAACTAAAGGAAAAAACACTCTTTAGAAAAAAAATTCACAATATTTTGGGGTACTAGGGTGGCTCTTACAAGAGCCATTGTGTTGGTTGTGTGTTTATGGCTGCTACACATAAGACCAGATGCAGAGTTTCAGGTTAGTTAGAAACACCCTGTTGCCTTAATCTGTAAAGTGCACCCCATCATTTCTATAAATTCCATGCATGTCAAAACGCAGATTGTTGTTATAGATATAGTCCATGCCATGGGCTCTGAGGAATGCAGAAACAGTTTTATTAACATGTTTCCTGGGTTTGTCAGTCTGTCGACAGAATTGATTTGACCACTTCCATTTCTGTCTTTGGCATATATTAGAGTACACCAAGACAGTGTGAGGGAAAAGTGACATCAGTTCTGCAAAGGTATCTTTCATTAGTATTTCCACCCCTACCCCAGTCAATGTGCCTAGGTCGATGCCACCACAGTGCACAATCATGAGGTGAGGAGTTTGGGAATCGACAATGGATTTAACCAAAGCGAGCAACTGAGGAAACTTTAACCCTCTCTGGCCAAACCAAGTAATCTGCACATTTGGCAAACCCAAATCCCTGTCAATACATCTATTTTTTGCAGCCTCTTTAGCCCAATAGAGATAGCTGTGGCCAACAATACACACTCTAAACATTTCGACGTGAAGGACCACTAGTAGTCAGGAGAAGGCTGAAACTGAATGAGGTAGTTTTCCAAAGGAAAAGAAGTTAAAATGGAGGTCTTTTTAAAATAAAATATTTATATATTTCATTGGATGCTGTCAAGCATGAAAGTGAATAAAATTAGGTAGTGTGTTGGATGGCTCAGGAAGAAGTCTTATTATTGGTTGTTATTTAAAAAAGAAATATAATACAGACATTGATATGCTTTTGGATCTGTGGAGTAAACCACACCTGCTGTATCTAATTTGCAAGTAGCATGTTCCTTCTAGAATTTGCTGTGAACTTGTGACCTACTGGTTCCATTGGGTTGCTGGGTACACCGAGCTAAGACGGTATTGGAGGGGGACGGGTGTTAAAGAGACAGAATTATTATTTTTTTAAATTGAGGAGTGATGACGCAAATTAAGTAATTGCAAGTTTTCATTTCCAACTCAGGACTATGTAATAAACTGTTGTGTAGTATTTAAATGTCAGAAAAATGAAGCTTGATATCGAATTGAACTCACATTTTTTTCCGCAAATATTCCGCAATGATTGCAAAAACATTGTAAAAACGCGCCGACAGGAACCTCGTTTTGAAAGAGAGGGAAAGGGTTAACAGATGCTAACCATTCACAGGTGGAAATGCAGTAGTCTAAAATAAAAGACATGATTTCATTTGCTGCCTTTCTCATGATGATATAGTAGAAAGTTAAAGAGGTTGCCATTTTAGACTTGCTTTGAATGAGAGTGGTGTACCATTCTTGTGCTTAGTTTTTACAAATCTTGTCTAAACTGTGCAGAAAGAGCTAAAACAACAACATAATCTACAAACTGTATTCAGTGCTATGTATATAACTTTGTAATTATTTTTAAAACGTACATTAGAAATGAAGATGTATATGGGAGTTTGATTAAAAGGAGTATCACGGTGATGGGAAAAAATATATGAGATTAACTGTATCTCATGTGTTAAAAAGGTGAGTGGTGAATGTTTTTGGAAGTAAAAGAAAAGTGAATTAGTGCCTGTTTATTACATTGTGTATTTTATTAAAAAATAACAGTATAGTCTTCTGGAAAGTTGCAATGAGAAACTAAGAATGTTTTAAATGTCTAAACATCATGTGCAGAATAGATACATCTGTTAAGAAATCTCGTATATGTTGATCTATGTTCATTAAGGCTGATGAAAATGTCATGTATATCGTGAGGGTGTTTTTCTTTAAACATGGTTTGTTTAAAATTGAAACGGATTTATGGTGCAGTATGCCTCGAGAGTTCTTATCCTAGCTTCATTTTGAGTGTAACTTTTTTTTTGAGATTTGGTGAATACATGTTTTAGAAGCAGAAAAAGTATTTGAGAAATGATTTGGTATGCAATTTGCAAAACGTTTTGGGCTTTAAAAAATTTCAATATGTTGTTTTCCATTTGAGAAACTTACTGATGCATGTGCATGCTCAGTAGCAAAGTAATGTATGTTTCTAGAGGGCCATGTATGCAATTATATATCAAGTGTGATACCTAGATTTGACTCACACATAGCTCAGAAGAAAAGCATGTATACAGTAAAACAGGTAGTTTGATATTGACAGAAGGAGATAAACAATGATTCAGAGGTATAGTGACAACTGTTGTGTATCTAGCAGCAATGCAGGTACTTTCTCAGTCAGTCAAGCAGTATTCAGGCACTCATGGAATCACCCAGTCACTACCCAGGTAGTCATCAAATCAGTGATTCAGTATCCATGGAGTTATTCAATTATTCAGAAACTATACATGTACTCTCGCAATCAGGCAGGTGGAAATTATGTCATCATTGAAGTATGCAGGCACTACATATACAGTCATCTAATCACCTAAGTACTATATATTGAGTTATGCAATTAACAAGGCTGTAACTATGCATACGTTATAAAATTTGTGTAGAACATATGCAGCCATCTAAACACCCACTTAGAACCCATGCGGTCATTGAAATACTGAGGCACACGTGTGCACTGATGAAACACTCAGGCTCTACTCATGTCCTCATGTAATTATGTGGAGAGTACCATTGTAGTAAACCATCCAGTACCTATGCAGTCATTTAATTAATGAGCCAATAGCTTTGCACTAATACAATCACCTCAACGGTATACTTACTTTCATCCAATCTCTCAAGCTTTAACAATGGAATCATGCAGTCACTCAGCCACTAGTCATGCACTCATCTAATTCGATAGACACTACTAATGCACGTATTCAATCCTCCAGGCACTACCCATGTAGATATTTAAGCATCCTGGCACTATCTCTTCAACCAAAAAGACATGGGCAGTATCCAATTGCTGAAACACTATCTATCCTCTCATCCAATAGGCTAGGTGCTATGCATGGGCTTAAACAATCATGCATGCACTATCCATGCATTGCTTAAATCACCTACATACTATGTATGCACTCTTGCAATCATCCAGGTACCAGAGTTGCACTAATTTAATCATCCTTCCAGTATCTATGAATGTATTGAATTATTGAACTATTAGTCACACACTTTTCAAATCATTCAGGCTCTACTCATGCAGTCATCCTAACACCTAGATACTAGTGGTACACTGATGCAAACATGCAGGCAGTAAGTATGCAGATATGGAATGACCCATGGAGTTATGACATAGTCAGGGAATCATCTAGGAACTAATTGTATCCTCGTGGAATCACCTAGGCCCTACCTAGGCATTCATTCAATCATCCAGGGAGTATTGATGTATTCAACCACAAACTTATGTATTTACAAGTTTTACTGAGGAATATGAGGTATTTAGACACGATAGGTGGTAGGTTTACTACAATGGTACTCTCTACATAATTACATGAGTGCATGAGTAGATATTGAGTGTTTCTTATTTTATTTTTTTTGGTGTCCTCATACAGCCAAAACTCTAGATGGGATTCCTCTAACCACTCCATGCCTACCTGTACCAGCCCTCTGGGAGAGGCAAATGGAGAGAGAAGAGCTTTCCCTCCCAGATCACACCATTACCTTATCCCACTCCCGTTCACATTTCTGTGGGGCCCTTAGGTGTTACTTAGGAGGCCAGGTCCGATGGTGTATTGGCTTAATCATTGGACCCTTTTTCCTTCTCCCTCCAATTCAACAAAGCCGCCAAGGTCTTACTTTTGCTTCGTTGATCACAAGCCATATCTAATTTGCTAGTGTAAATAATATTCTTCAAGCATTCGGCGAAAGTCGGGGGATGTTCTGATTTCCACACCCTACAGATTTCTCTCCTTGCAAGAATTATCACATAAAATGTAAAATTGGACTCCGGTGCATTCACATGATAGTTATTCATTAGACCGAAAAAAAATCAAACTGGTACTTACTACCATCGGCCTTTCCAAGACAGATTCCAGAAATTCACATACCTCCATCCAGTAGGGCTTGATTCTTGGACATTCCATAAATATATGAATATCATCCGCAGCTGGATGCTTGCACCTGGGACAACTGTATACATTCCCTGTCACCTTGGTTAACTTTTTTGGAGACCAATACACTCTGTGGGCAGTGTAGAGATGATTCTTCCTCAGTGCAACTGGTTTAACTATGGCCTGCAACATAACAAAGGAGTCAGACCATACTTTATAGACATCCGATTCGCTATCACCATATTCTTCGCCCCATAATCTTATAACTTCGGACTCCCCCTCGTCCTCCGCTTCCAATAAGGCTCCGTACCAGAACGAAACTTCCTTTTTCCATATGCCTGTTCTAGTAACTAGATCCACTTTCAAGTTTAGCTTCTCCTCCTTCTGCCAGTTCTGCGTCGCCCACCAGGATGAAATCTGATAAAACTTAAACCTCGTCAAGGTTCCTCGGGTTAACCTGCAGAGCGCCTCCCAACTCATAAGCTTACAGTCCTCTTGCAGGTCGCCCCGACATTTTATACCCCCCATTTTAAGAGGCTGACTCAATTGGTCTTGTAAGCATTCCGGGGTACCGGGGGAGTCCCAGACTGGGGCCTGTACCGCATAGTATGGAATTTTCATCCTTCTTCTTATATACATCCAAGTCTTTAAGGCAGCCCCCAAGATCTTTAACCTAAGTTTTTTGTAAAACTTTGGATCGCCATACTTATATAAGAAACATTCCTGCCCTTGCACCACATCTTTTAACATGGCCTCAAACAAATAGCCTAATGAAGATGAATCAGTTTTATTGGCCAACATCCTAAAGTGGAAAGAATAACAGTATGTGAGTAGGTCTGGTAGTGCTAACCCACCCACTGTAAGGCCTCTTCTTAGTTTTTTCAAAGCTATTCTAGGACTCTTCGTTGCCCAAATAAAAGTACCTATTCTGCCTTGTAGTTTAGCTATGTCTTCTGTTCTGAATAACAATGGGATTGAATTATATAGAAAGGTAATTTTTGGCAAGATTATCATATTCACGAGGTTAACCCTCCCATAGATGTTTAGAGGGAGATTTGCCCAACGTGTAAGTAGACTGGCAACCTCTTTAGAAATCCTCCTCCAGTTGACATTGGGAATATCCTCATGTTTCTGCACTAACTGAACCCCTAAATTCCTCATTTGACTCTTTACCCCCTAGTTACCTATTGCTTGATTCCATTCCATTATTTCGGTTTTCTCTTTATTAATTTTGTACCCTGAAACTTCGCCATATCTCTCTGCCTTCTCAATTAGCCGAGGGATAGCCTCTGTTGGGTTTGTTGTATACAGAAGCAGATCTGCATATAGAGCGATCTTAAGTTCAAGCTCTCCCATTTTGAAGGGAGGAATAACAGGATCCATCCTAAGCCAGCAAACAAACGGCTCGATATACAGATTAAACAAGAGTGGTGACAAAGGTCATCCCTGCCTGGTGCCCCTCGAGATATTCAACCAATCAGTCAGGACACCGTTTACCAAGACCTTAGCTTTAGGGCCAGAATACGAACTCTTAATCGCCTGAACAAAGTTGTTAGGGAAACCAAAACTTTTTAATGTTTCCCAGAGATATACCCAGTTAACCTGGTCAAATACTTTTGCAGCATCTATTGCAACTATCGTCAGGGGAGCCCTCTTAACTTCTGCCATATCTATGGCCCCCGTTACCTGGAAGGTAAGCTCATTTAGCTGCCTCCCTGGTATAAAACCTCTCTGATCAGAGTGGACTACCGCCTTTATAACCTTTGCTACCCTCGCTGCCAATATGCCTGCAAAAACCTTATAATCGGAGTTTAATAAGGATATTGGTCTATAAGACTCGATCAACTGTGGGTCTTTGTTAGGTTTTAGGATCAGAGTCACCGTGGCCTCCGCCCACGAACCTGGAATATCTCCCCCCTCCCCCCAATATAAATTTTATTGAACATATTTTTTAAAATTGGCACCACAATATCCAAAATACCTGTATAAAACTCAATTGGGAGCCCAGCCGGGCCTGCAGCTTTTCCCCTGACCATTTTCTTGCATTGTACTCTGACTTCTTCTTCAGTAATGCTAGCTTGCAAAGATACCCTGTGTTCTTCAGTCAACTGAGGGAGGGCAGTTAATTTTCACCACTCCTGAGCTACCCCTTGTCCTAGTCCAATAGCCTCCTTATACAGATCATTCATAAAGGTTCTGGCTTCTTCACAAATGTTATCATCCTCATGAATTATGCTTCCTGAACCTCTTTGAATTAAATTCTTTATCAAATTCCTTGCCCTATCCATTCTCGCCTTCCATGCTAATAGAGGACTGCATTTCTCTCCGTAAGCAAAATGCTGTAACTTGCCAACTTTCCACCTATCGGAAAGCTTCCTATCTAGATTGGCTTGAAATTCGGCCCGCAAATTTTCCAACTCTTTCTCCAAACACGGTGCTATACCCGGGTCTCCATAGATGCTTTCTGAAATTCTCTTTCTTTTTCCTTAATCTTGCTTATCCTATCTGCTTCTTTATTTTTCAGAGCTCTTTTTCTTCCTACCGATATAGATGTAAGCATCCCCTTATATAGGCCTTAAAAGCCTCCCACGCTGTCTGAGCCTTAGCTGTGCTGATATTAAGCTTAAAATACTCATCCGTTTTGTCACAAATCTTCATTATCACTCCATCGTCCAATAACATGGTCCTATCTAAGGTCCACCTTTTTTGTATTTCTCTTTGCTTAAGCCCCAAAGTCAGCGCTACTGCTGAGTGGTCTGATAAGATAGCTGGAATATGATTTATTTCCTCGACTTCTGAAAATAGTACCTGGTCTACAAGAAAGAAATCAATTCTTGAATGATACTCATACTTTTTACTGTAAAACGTAAAATCCCTAGTTTCCCCATTCTTGCTTCTCCATATATCGAGTAAATTAAAATCTTTAATTATATTTTTTAACGCCACAGACGTTTTAGGCGGACTATTATATTTAACTTTAGAGGTACGATCCATCTCTTTGTTTAAAACCAGATTGAAGTCCCCCCTATTATTATTGGTATAGTGGTGTTCAACAAACTGGCCTCAAGTTTCAGAAGTACCCCAGGATTATCGTTATTCGGGCCATAATATGCTACACATACTAGGGGTGTACCCCGAACTGTCAAAGTGTCCACCAACAATCTCCCCGACTGATCTGTCTCTTGTTTTACGACATTTATACCTGCATTGCTCCTTATGATCAATGCCACTCCCCTAGTACTTCCTCTTTGGTCGGAGCAGAGCCCCACCTAGATCCATCTCGCCTTACTGAACTCCTATATGCACTCCTGGAACTCTAAATGGGTCTCCTCTAAAAAACTATCCTTCAGAAATTCAATGACCCGGGACATCTTTCTCCTACTCCTCAACCCATTTACATTCAATGTTATCATTTTAACTTTATTTGACCTGTTTCTCTTTGCAGCACCCTAGGCTCTTCCTTCGCGACTCTAACATTTTTAGGACTTGTATGAGGACTAGTTTTTTGTTTTTTCCCCCCCTTGCTCCCAACACCCTGTGCTCCCCTCACCCCACCCTCCATGAGGAACCATCCTGCTATCCCCTTTAGCGATTCAAAATCGCCTTTCGAGACCCTCCCCTTGCAGCACGAGGCATCCGCTCCTAAAACAAACCCACCCAACTATTTTTATGCTATTTCCAAATTCACTAATCTTTTTGTCTGCTTTTGTATGCATATGAATATTCATCTGTAGATATGTAGAGATGATTGTTTCTTTTTTTTTTTGTGTATCCCTCTATTGTCCAGACTGCACTACTACCGTCCCCTGCCCATCTACCGCCTCCCTAATGTGATTTTTTTATATATATATATATATATATATATATATTTATATATAATCCAAAACTCTTCTCCAGTCCAGGAAGAAACTCGGACACTCGAAATGCTGCAAATAATTTGAATGTCAGGGTAAAAAATGACGCGTTTCAGCTTTATGCCTTGTTCACGCTCGTATACATATACATTCTCCATGTGTAAATACATTTCTCGATGTGTTACCAAAATAGAAAAGGGGCTCATCAAATCAATGCCCTCAACATCCACGTAACTGTGGCGGCCATCTTGGAAAGATACCAGTGTCTACAATATTGATATAATACATTCATAGTGTGACACAAATACTCCAAAAATCATATATTAATTCAAATCAAATTTTGATGTTGACTCAATTGCAAGTCCACAGTACGAGCCGCCGAAAAGTGAGCTGCGATTTGTATAAATCAAAAAATTCATTTGTTTACAGGTATATTTCTCATACTGCGTAAATGTATTCAAAAACAATATCGTTTTGTGTGTTAGCGTACTGGTTAAGTTTACCTCATACAGTTGTATGATATTGCGCTACATGAGAACGACTAAAGGTACTGTCAGTGAACAATAAAGATACATCCTTCAATTAAGTATCTTAACATTCAAGCCCAAGTGGGCTATGACACATAAACAATATCACTACATTAATATTACAAATATTGCCCCAGTGGGCAAAAAAATACATTTATGCACAAAAAACTTATTCAATGAACAGGCTATACTGTCTCAATGACTACAAGCTGCAGCATCAGATCCAGTTCAAGAATTCAATTCTTCAGCGTAACTTCTCACACAATAATAGAACAACACATGATTTGCATCTAGTAGCTAATGATGAACAGACAGTAGATACTGTGACCCCTGAATGGGATACCTGGGGGGAAGATTTGGGAAGTAATCCTGGGAGTAGTTTTAAACCTAAATCAGTGTTCCTCCCGAATGTACAGTGCGATGCAATTGATGTTTTTGAGAAAGGAATACTACATGATTTGCATAAAATATGATATAAGAAAACTCCATGTCACAAGAAAAATCTATTTACCCTGCCATTAAAATTATTTGCAGCATTTCGAGTGTCCGAGTTTCTTCCTGGATTGGAGAAGAGTTTTGGATTATATTACCAGGAGTATCGGTATCCTATCTCGCACCGCCCACGACAGCCCGATCTTCTTACCGATATTTGTGGATTTTATATTACATCACTGTATTTAGACACCTATTTACCCATGTCTTCTTCCATTAACCTTTAGCTATACATATATTACAAATATTTATTTTGCAGAAAGACACATATGTAATCAGTGATGTAATATCTGACGTCATCAGCAGAGGATTGCGGTCGCGTGAGTTATAGTTGCCTGCACTAACTATAACGGGGGAATTTCATTGGTTTTTTACAAGGGAAATGTCCAGCTAACTATAACATGTGTGAAACCTATGGTTTTTTAAGTGAATTTGCAAGGTTTTTTAAATGCTAATTCCTAACTATAACGTGTGTGAAACCTATGGTTTTTTAAGTGAATTTGTACGTTTTTTTAAATGCTAAGTTATGTATTTATTAATATTTTTTATCAGGTTTTTCACCGTGCGCGCACCGAGCGCCCACGAAGCGTTGTGCGTGCCGTGTGCGCACCGTGCGCGCTCCGTGCGTGCACCCCGCGCATTTTCGACAAAAAATAAATGTTTTTTTCACCCTTGTGGGGTCCTTCAGTGACCCCCTGACAAAGGCTAGGGGGTCAGGAACTGTCCACCCTGCCCCCTTTTCACGTTCTCCACCTTTGTTTTTCACTGCCTCAGACTGCGAGAGACAAAATGGCGGCCGCCACTTCCTGATTTCGACCGATTCGAATGTTTACTGACATCTAACAACCAATCAGAATTGCGCTCGCGCACGGTAGGGTGCGCGCACAGTGCGCGCACGGTGCGCGCGTATAGATATTGATATGGTTTTAAATGCTATTTTCTCAGGAAATACTGAACAGATTTACACGAGACCTTCAAAAGGCACTTCCTTGACCTTATGGCTACCTCTCTGCCAAATTTCACGTAATTCTGTTCAGCCGTTCGGGCTGTACCTTCGACTAAAGGTCCTATGGAAAAATGCATGGGGGAAACGCGTTTTGGGACCCCCCTTTTTTCTCGGCCCCCGCTTGACTAATCACCCCGAGACTTTCAGGGTAGGAGCGGAGCGCCCCACTTATTTTGAAAAATTCGCGAGGATTAGTCAACCGGGGCCAAAGTTATTCAAAATAGAATTTTCAGATTTCCTATGGAAACACGGTCCTAACTATAACTATCTACTGGCGACCGCCAGTAGATAATATATATACATATATATATATATATATATATTACCTACTGGCGGTCGCCAGTAGGTAGTTATAGTTAGGACCACGTTTCCATAGGAAAACCTCAACATTCTATTTTGAATAACTTTGGCGCCGGTTGACGAATCCTCGCGAATTTCTCAAAATAGGTGGGGCGCTACGCTCCGCTCCTACCCTGAAAGTCTCGGGGGGATCCGTCAAGCGGGGGCTGAGATAAAAGGGGGGTCCCAAAACACGTTTTTCCCATGCATTTTTCCATAGGACCTTTAGAACGAGCTACAGCCCGAACGGCTGAACAGAATTACTCAAAATTTGGCAGAGAGGTAGTCCCTAGGTCAAGGAAGTGCCTTTTGTAGGTTTGGTGTAAATCTGTTCAGTAGATTCTGAGAAAATAGCCTTTAAATCAATATATATATCTGAGCCCGCTTACGGTACGCTTACCGTACGCTTACGGTAAGCGTACGGTGGCGTGCGCGAGCGCGATTCTGATTGGCTCTTAGATCTTAGTAAACATTCGAATCGGTCGAAACCAGGAAGCGGCGGCCGCCATTTTGTGTATTTCACTCTGAAAAAAAAGAGTGAAAACAAGGAAAGGGGGCAATGAGGAGAGTTACAGACCCCCTAACATTTGTAAGGGGGTCAAAGAAGGACAGAAAAGTACAAAAAAAACATTTATTGATTTTAAAAAAAATCACGGGGTACGCGTACGGTAAGCTTACGGTAAGCGTACGGTAAAAAAAAATAAAAATAAATAAATGAAAAGCAGATTTAAGAGTTTAGATATTAGGGAGCTCTAAAATATATATATATATATATATATACACACACATATATATATATATATATATATATATATACACACACACACATATATATATATATATATATATATATATTCACTGAAAAAACCATAGGTTTCACACACGTTATAGTTAGGAATTAGCATTTAAAAAACCTTGCAAATTCACTGAAAAAACCATAGGTTTCACACATGTTATAGTTAGCGGAAATTTTACTGATAAAAAACCAATGAAATTGCCCCGTTATAGTTAGTGCTGGCAACTATAACTCACGCGACCGCAATCTTCTGCTGATGACATATGTGTCTTTATAAAAAAAAATATTTGTAATATATGTATAGCTAAAAATGTATGGAAGAAGACATGGGCAAATAAGTGTCTAAATACAGTATTAGCATCAGCAGAGGATTGCGGTCGCGTGAGTTATAGTTGCCAGCACTAACTATAACGGGGCAATTTCATTGGTTTTTTATCAGTAAAATTTCCGCTAACTATAACATGTGTGAAACCTATGGTTTTTTCAGTGAATATATATATATGTTTGAACTGGTCTAGGTCTAGGTCTACTCTACTGCTTCATTTGTGCCAAAAAGACATCTACTTTCTCAGGGGAGCTAAAATTGTACATCTTATTTTGCCACATTGTTTTTAACATGGCCGGATATTTCGTTTGGACCTGGGCTCCCCGACTTCTCAGCTCCGGCATTCTAGTTCCCAAGTCCCACTGCCTCTGCGAAGTTCTCTTCCCGAGATCCGACCTAATTTGATACTCAATCGAATCACATTGTAGTGTAGTTTCTTTTAAAGCTCTCCCCAAAACCAATTCCTTAACTGCATAGGAAAGGAAGTTTATCAAGATTTTCCTTGGGGCTTTTCTCGCGGGGTGCATCTTGAAGGGGTCTCTATGAACTCTCTGAATCTCTTTATCCAGATCAATATCCAATCTATCTTTCAAAATTCCCTCCCTGAGAATCTTACATATAAATGCTTTTATATCCTCGCCTTCTGCCCCCTCCGGGATTTTGAGGACTCTTTGGTTGTTCCGTCTTGCCTGCATCTCCAACCTCTCTAGGTCTTCCAGTAGAGTTTTATTTTGACTTTTTAGTTTCTCTAGATCTCTGGTGTTCTCTGATACTGCTTCCGAGAGGATCTTATATTCAGATTCCAAGACACCAGTGCGCAGGGCTATATCATCCAGTTTTCCTTCTAAGATCTCACATTTATCCTGTATCCCTCTCTGATTAGCCTCAGAGATCTCAAATTTTGAAAATAAATCTCCTCTTAAGGCTAATAATATTGATTCCAAATCAGGCTTGCCACCTTCTACCCCAAGAGAAGTATTAGTTTTCCTTCTGTCCAAGGGGCTGTCATTTCCCTGCACTGGTACTGGTACTGGCACTAAGGCTGTACTAGGGAGAGATCCTGTATCGGGAGCGAAGTTTCCTACATCCAGTGCCCCTTCTGCTCCAACCTGACATACCTCCTTCTCTCCCCCATCATCCACCATTAATGGGGTATAACGATTTTCTAAGGGAAGTGGGGAGGTCTGTTGTGGTCCTTGCTGCCCCCCTATGGAAGTCGCCACCTGCTCCATTATTTTAAAGTAGGATTTTAATGAGGGGGGTCGTCTTGACTGGTAAGCGCGGTGCCTTGACCTCCCTTCGCTTTTTGCTCCCCCTTGTTTTAATCACCACCTTCTTCTTATGGGTAACTGGGAGTACTTCCCCTGCACTTTTTCCCTCCACAGCTAGTTTTCCTCTATTTTTCACGTCTAGTTGGGAGCGCAGCTGATACCTATTTCTCGAGAGGGGGACCGGTGCTCCTCTAGCAGGTAAAATACTGATAGCTCTGTGTGACTCCGCCGAAACCCCCGAGCTCAACTGCTCCTCTGCGCACACAACTGCAGTGACCTCCTCCTGTCCGTGTCCCTCTCCCTTATTCACTGAAGCCAACTCAGGGGAAGAGTTAGGTAACCCGGGTCAGGATGAGAGCTGCACTTTTTCCATCTGCTGAGTCTCTCTGATGCTGAACACACACCTTACCCTGTCCTCGGGATGGCCTGACAGAGAATACTGTGCAATGGAGTCTTTTCGGGTTTTCCACCGCCCGCCAGTGTGCTGTTCTGTCTCTGCCCCCACCAGCCCGGAAGCCGATCCTGCTTACTGCAGCCTGTATCCTCCGCCACAGTTCAGCTCGGCGTCCCCCAAATCCGCTATACTGCGCTGCTTCCAGCCCCATGGGATGATGTGGTAGAAACGGAGATGCAGCATATAATTAGCTCGGCAGCAGTGGCAACGGCAGCGTGAAAAGAAAGAAAACGGGAAATGAAGGTATTAGAATCGAGATTATTCTACATTAAAACTTGCAGCATCTCATATACCTGACAATCTTTTTTAGTGAGCTTTGTTGCGGGCAATCACACACTGGTGTAGATTTTCTGCCTCACTGCATCGGGAGCTCCTGCAACCGGTGTCAGCCCGCCGCCATGTTCCCCGGCCAACTCCCAACCATCGTTTGTTGTTGAAGGAATTGTCAGTCACCCAAGATGGAGATGTGAGCATGTCAGCTGGAAAAAGTCATGAGCTCATCTTGGAATTCATCAATGTAAACTTTTTTCTGCCTGGAAGACTTGTAGATGAGATGGAAGGTGGTGGTCTAAGTTGCACAGAGTGGGAAATCGCATGTCAGAAGCTTTATTGAGTTGAGTGTTACTTGCTTACCAAGGATGCAAGACCAATAGAACTTATGGATAACAACAAGACCTTTTATAAGTTCCATCCAAGATGATTGCTGTAGCCTTTGGGAAGAAAGGTATCTAGGATGTGTGTATGTTGACATTGTAAGAAAGTGACATCACTGGATTTCCGCTCATCTATCTGCACAGCAAGTCACATCACTGCATCTCCCATCATCCATCTGGTGGACTGTCTGCTTCGGTGGTGGTCTGCTGCTATTGAAGTCAAGGATCCTTCAGCTTTGCATTGCCTTCTTGCTGCTCACTTGAACTCCTCTTATGAAATGTGCCAAAAAAATAAAAGGGCGAAAAAAATACAATGTATGATTTTTGGCAGCATTGTGAATACCTGTAACACACTGCTCACCAGCACTTACAACAACACTACAGTCCATGCAGTACATGGCCATTCTTGACAACTCTAGAGCCATATCTGTTGCAGTAGTCTGCACCTCAGAAGGGAATTTCTGACCAGGAATTGTTGCTGCTGCACCTGAACTAGGTGTTCCTCCAGCTTCACTCTGCTTGATCACCAGTTGGAGAGATTTTTATGATAGGATTTTAGGTAATATAACATAGACGCTGTCCCACATGAATATTTGTTGTTCGTCCCTCTAGAGAGGGTCTTGTCAGGCATTGTGGATTGCACTAGTTTTGCAGCAGTTTTTGATTCCCCATAAGTTTCAGTAACCATGGGTAGTTTGATGTTTGTTTGGAAGTTATGTTGTGTTTGTGTGTTTAGATGTTGAAAGTTATTTTTGGAGACAGTTGTTTTTTTACAAATATGTTGTTAAAATAAAGTTAAACCAATATCTTACTAAACAGCTAGACTCAAACTTAGTGTAAAATATGTCTACCTGGTGTTGCTGTGAAGAAAGAAAATGCATTTTTGATGTAGTTATATCGACAAATGAATAAAAAGGGGAAAGTTATATTGGTATCTTACTAAATAGCTACACTGAAACTTTATGTCAAATATGTCTATATATGTGTTTTACACTTTGTCAAAAACACCCAGTATTCGCTGTCTGTCCTTGGCAATGGCACTCACAGAATCATACAGGCACTACCTGTGCAATCATCAAGGACGTCCTTTTTGTATCAATTTGCAAATGTGCCTCCTAACATAGTACTAGTTGGGGGGATGTAGTCCCCTTGGCTATTGAGGGTATTTGGGGCCGAGTATCCCTCTTGTTGTCTCCAGCAAGTTGTACACAGTCAGTTTGCTAAGAGGTGTTCTGACGGCCACACACCCTTTCTGCACCATTCTGAAAACACGTCTCCTGGCACACTCTGGTTGGGGAATAAATTTGTCTTAGATGCTAAAAGACCTTGGGGACCAAGAAGTCCTCCTGGTACTTTCTATAAGTGATACTCAGCGGGATTTCTGAGAGCTGGTCGGAGGCCCCGCCCCCTTTCCACACAATTCTGAAAATACCATTGCTACATAAAAAACCATGGAAATTCACTGAAAAGACCAAAGGTTACAGGTAAGTTATAGTTATAGTTAACAATTAACATTAAAAAAACCTTAGACATTCACTGAAAAAAACAAAGCTTACAGGGACGTTATAGCTAGGAAATAGATTTAAAATAAACCCTAGAAATTCACTGAAAAAAACAAAGGTTACAGGGACATTAGAGTTAGGCTGACATTTCACTCGTACAAAACCAGAGGAATTCAGTAGTTATAGTTTCTGAGCTAACTATAATTCGCACCACCGCAATGCACTGCTTATGACCTCACATATTACATCACTCATGACATGGTCAGTGACATTACTGATGATATCACTTGTGACATTAGAGGGCAGAAAGTTTTAAAAGCCTTTGAGTCCTCCTAGCGGGCTCTACCGGCCATTGTATGCCCGCTGAACATTAAAGCTTTAACAGTGGAGAGAGCCTTTAATGGCCGGTAGAGCACACCAGGTCAGGCTCTAAGCCTATATTACCAAACAACTCCCTGTTATTAATCCTGAAGAAAAGACTTCACCTGGAGGAACTTATCAAATGTGTGTTCAAAAGGGCACAACCCCAACTGAGGATTTTAACAAAATGAAAACCCTACATTCCCAATCAAGCCTTTAAACATGCCATTCACGCCTTAATTCTTAATGGAATCAAATATGGCAATGTCCTGCTTCCTTAAAGTCCAGTTTGCAGCTCTAAAAGTAATGGTGCATGCAGATGCAAGCCTTTTAGTTGGCACCTACTGTAAAGACCATATAATGCCAGTGCTAAGGGATCTCAAATGGCTCCCACTCAAATGAAGACAGTCCTACAAGCTATAAGGTAATCAATCTTCCCTGTTCTGAAAACATCTAACATTTTTGAAGAATCATGCTCAGCCAGAAAGGAAAGTGCTTTATGTCTCAAAGTCCTAAAATTTGTGAAACACATCCCATTGAAAAAAGCCTGGTCTGGAGCAGCGCCAAAACTATGGAGCTTCTGCATCAGGAAAACTTCCAGGGGCAACACTTTCAAACTTGAACCCAAAGGTTCCTTGACTAAATAGTATTACCAAGTTATGCTCATGGTGACCCTGTTACTATGACTTGATCCTTGCATTTCGAATTCATGGTCCCTGTTGTCAACTCTTCTACAGATACCCAGACATCAACATATTTCGGCTAATTTTGAATTATCTATGTTTTGTGTACATAAAACCGTAGAATCCTCTGTTCATATTAGGACTAGTCACTTATTTCAAATTGTCAACTGGTCTCGACTCAATCCGTTACACTGACCTTAGGTTATAGGTTGTGATCCTCTGCTCTTGCTTGACCTTTTGCTCTGTTCCTTCAATCTGACTGATCCTTTGTTTGTCTGATTTTGTTTTAGAGCTTTTGCTTGTAGCATTAAATGTACAAGATACTCTTCTATATTCTAACACAAATGTTGTAAATAAAGGGAAAACATCACCTATTAACTGCTACAGTTTACCAATGAGCAGTATCCGAGGACAGAGCAGAAGGACAAGTCTCATCACTTCACAGAACTGGATGAAGCCACTGCCCTACTGGGAATGCCACCCCCAAGCACCGTGGCTCGGCTGGAGAGACAGGCAAAAGACTGACAGGTTCCATAAACACCTTTGACATAAGACAATGACAATCGCAACCTAGAAAGAAGCACTAAGGCAAATGATGGATCTAAAGAAAGTTGTAACCGGTGCAGAGTACTCCTTGGCTGCCACTCTATGCTGGGACTGAGTCTCTCAGACTGCTACTTCTGGTTTCCGAGCCCCTGCTCTAAGGAGGGGGCTCACTTCAAAGAGAAGAAGGGAGTATCAGTATGCAACAGACCTTTGGGCGGTGCAGGAGACATAACTCTGATTGCCTTCTTTGCCAGTCCCTCTGCAACAATTTAGAGTAGTTGTCAACTGTCAGGCTTCCTTCATAGCAAATGGCATCCTCTAGAATACTTTTGAAGGGCTTGACCGGAATGCCTCAATCTCTTATATTAGATGCTATCCTAACTCACTGTTGGGGACTTCGGTTCCTCACTTTTATTGTTACCATGTTTTTGTTCCTAATGCATAAGTGGAGGAGTATGGCGGGTTTGGTGGTGGGCTTCGGGAGTGGCTGGTGGCAACAGCCAAGAATAACGGAGAGGTTTGAAATTCATGGATGGGCACTGAGATCTATATGCAGCTACCACTTAGCACACACTGTGACTCACATAGATATTACACTATACTAATGGTACTAAATACACTGTCACTGAATAGTAGAGGCCTTAATTCACCAGCTAAGCACCATAAACTGTGAAATATATATTGCACCGGAAGCTTGACATCATAGCCATGCATGGAACGCACCTTAAACACAATAAGCATCACAGGCTAAAACACAGAGCGTATCCCCGGGAATACAAATCTTCTGAGAACAACAAGCACAATGGAGTGGCCCTTCTTTTCCATTCTTCCTTAAAATTCCAAATCACTGGCAGCAAAACTGATACATATAGGAGTATAGTAATAATTAAGAGACACATTAAAGGATGACTCTGCATGATAGCTTCAGTTTACGCACCCAATTCAGGACAATCTGTGTTTATCCATTCTTTGTTTTCTCTTATGGATGGTTTTGTGGAAGCGGACATCATTTTGATGGGGGACTTTAACCTAACTTGGCACTGAAACTAGCCATCCTACACTTAGGCCTGATAGATGCCTGGAGATTCAAGCACCCTACAACTGGGGACATTACGTTTTTTCCCCATGTCTACTGCACATATTCACGGCTCAACTGCACATTCATCAGCCAGTTACTACAACACACCATTGCAGACTCAAGATTCCACCCTATTGCACTTTCAGCCTACGCTCCGGTGGAGATTAAACTACAGATGCAGGCTCTGAAATCCAAATTCTGGAGATGGTTCTTTCCAGTACCACTAACGAGAGAACATCTCTTCAGAGATGAGCTACATAGGGCCATTAGGGAGCACTTTCAATTGAACAATCCCCTAGATAATGAACCCTCCACCACCTGGGATTCTTTTAAAGCAGTCCTTAGAGAGAAATGTATTTCACTGATGACTACCCTATCCCAGGGGAAGTCCCGAGATCAGTGTCAGGAACTTGCATCCCACGCCTAAGACTAAATGCCAGTCAGTAGGGGCTACGATCATTAATTGTAAAAGAAGGAGAATCTATTCCCCATGTTACCTCTGGGAACCACACAACCAGTCCTGGACTGTTTTAGTAAAAGCGTGGTCCTCTAAGATGGCTGCAAGCGCTAAGGTTAGCGCTGCAGCCTTTCAATTGAGAGCGCGAGGATTCCAGCCTAGCTGAGGTTCGTGCTCTCCCTCAGCTGTGTGCACTTCATCAGGACCGTTGGGCGAACAGCAGTGTTAGCGTTAACATCCGTGGTAGCTCAGAGTAGTTTAGTGAGAGAAAGTTTTCCGTTTCGTTTCTTCGGCGGAAGAACAGAGGTCTTCTATGCGCCGTTTGTAGAAAAAGCCCTTCAAGGTGAAAGTTAAGGTCGTTTCCTGGAATTTGGCTGTTCAGAATCCCAGCCGCTTTCGGAGCTCGTGTCTTTGACAGGAAGGCTTGCAGACATGCAAGTACCCTTTTCAGAGAAAGCCATTAAGAATTCTCATTTTCAAAGATAAAGTGTATCTTGTATCAGTTGTTCATTAGTCTATTCATTCTCACTGGGCTTAAAGGCTAAAACAATATTTCGAGTAAACCAGAAATCGAACAATTATAGCAAAAATAGTACTTACCAGAATTTACAGTTCCTGTGCGTCTCCAAGTTCAATTCAACCTGTAGAAAAAAGCAAAGAAAGGTTATTAGAATTACACAAACCCTAATAGATTTTAGAGGGAATAGATTGATTAAGAGAAACTAAAAACTGTCATTGTTTTCAACAGAAAAATGCAACGCTTCCTGTAAAACCTTTGCGAAATACGTTTATTTCATTAAAGCATCAAATCGATAGAAGAGAGGCAATAGCTCAGTCTGTTCGGTGTACGTGATATGAGGGTATTAAATACATATGTATTGAAGCTGTTTAACCAGGTTTAGATCTAAGTAATTGTGTTTTGTGTTCCAGTGTCTTAAAACAAAAAAACTGTGCAAGAAGCAAGATAGAAGTAGCAGCATACAAGACAACAGATTGAAGAAGACGAAGCTGTCTCTTCTCTGTCCCCTACCCCTTTCCCCCCCAGGGAATTTCTTCATACTCTCAGAAATATTCCTTTGGGAGCGTGGAGGGAGACTCAGAGTGGCATTGGGAATAATCATCATTCTGCTCCTGTGAAGTATCCGGGAAACTTCAAGTAAGGCTCTTGACCATCAGTCAACCCTCAAGGCTGCACTCCAATCAGTGGAGCAGGCACACAAAGACTTCCCCTCAGTTCATTCAAAAAAGGAAAGGTCACAGCTTTGCGAGGCAAGTTCAATGCTATCTATACAAATAGTACAGAACTCCCCTTATTGCACCTAAAGACTACCACATATGAACAAGGCAACAAGATAAGCTCACATCTCACATGACCGCTGCGAGTTAAACAGGAAAAGGAATATGTTAGTCAGTTGCAATTGGAAGACGGAAGGACTGTCACTACAGAAGAGGATAAGCCCCAAACCTTTCGAGATTTTTTACAATCAATTATACACCACACACTCCACTGATAAGAAGGCTCAGTTAGCTTACTTAGATGGAGTAGAACTTCCCTAGGTTGCCCCAGACCAAAATGACCTCTTTGATAGCCCTATCAGGGAAGACACAGTCCAAACTGCCATTGATTCCCTTAAACTTCATATTTCACCTGGGCCAGATGGGTTTACGGCCCAATTTTACAAGACCCTTAGCTCTGACTTGGTACCAACTTGACTGCCTAACTACATAGCTGAATCCAGTAGTGTGACACACACCATGGGGGAAGCTTTGGTCTCCATTATACTGAAACCGGGGAAAGACCCCCATTTCTGTGAGTCTTGTTGACCTATTGCATTGCTAAACTTGGATGCCAAACTCTACACTAAGAGTTTAGCCAATAGGCTGGAAGAGATTATACCAGAATTTATTCATTCAGATCAATGTGTCTTCATTAAGGGGAGGCAGACCCACAAACATTTGTGGATGGTGGTCCTTCTAATTAAGAAAGCAACAAAAAAATTAATCTAGGCTCTTCTCTTGGCACTAGATGCTGAGAAAGCCTTCAACTGGCTGGACAGGTCCTTCCTTTTTCACACACTACTTTGCTTTGGCTTCAGGAAACAGTTTATAAAAATGGTCGAAGCTAACCATGCCCATCCGTGATCGCAAGTGTTGGTGAATGGGAATGCCTCTGATCTTTATGGCTTGGAGCGTGGCACCAGACGGTGGTGTCCGTTATCCCCGCTCTTATTTTCTTTTTCTATTCTATTATTTTTATTTTCTTCTCTTTATTTTCTTTCTACAATTGCAGATTGGGACAGGTAGTAAAACCCAGTACTTGTAAAGCACACGAATCACCCCCAAAGGGGTATCTCGGCGCTGGGGGCCGTTGGGAAGATTAAGCGAGCTATTGCCCAGAGTTGCATGGTGCTGGGCAGACCCCTGCCGCCGGAGCCAGGGATCGAACCGTGATCCCCAGCGTCCAGCGTCAGTCGCCCTGGCCGCAGCGCCACACCTCTTCCCGGTCCTTCTTCTAGTGCAGGAGGTGAGGAATAAAAGTAGGCGTGAAATGCGGCTGACACAGCAACTGCTGGGCCATCTGAACACTGTGGGCTCAGTGGTGGAGCCTGGCAGGGAATTTTGAAGGGAAAAGGCAGTGGCAATGAAATGGACTACAAAACGTCATCACGCATTCACGGTCATGAGCAGACTCCAGAAAGACGTGGACATAGGAGAAATTCCACAACTGATATCACTCCTTTACTATGTGGCTGTTTGATGATACATTACAAGGGGAATAGAATATCTTCTGACTTGGCAGGGGCAGCTGGATTTGACTTATACTAGAAGGTATGCTGGTGTATGCTTTTATCATGAAGAAATCACCACTTATAGCTCCTGGAATTGCTCCCTATGATGCTGCCAGTAGGACTATTGAGGGGCGAGGCAGCTTATCAGCGAGTGACCTTTTCGTGGATAGTATGGCAGCAGTCGAAATAGTGTACAACATGACTGGGAACCATCATGTGCTGACTTTGTTAGGGAAACTAGTTTTACTTTGCCTAAAGTGACACATATTTGTCAGAACTCAAGGTATCCAGGGCCTGGATAATAGCTTAGCTGACTCATTACATGGTAATCAATGGTTGAGATTCTGTGGCTTGCTCAAAAGGCATCTGGTGTGATGTGCAGGGGTCGACAGGAGTATGAATGGTAGTCAGGGCCAGCCTTAGCGTTGGTGGAACCAGGTGCGACAATTTATTTTGGCTCCCCCCCCCCCCCCCCGCCCCCTCCATTACCTCCTCCTCGGATTCCCTCACTTCCACTGGCCAAAAGTGACCCTCATCTCTCCATAGCCTCTCTCTCACATACATTTCATTTGATTTAAAGCGCTGGTAAAGGCTGGCTTTACTAATTCACTCTGCAATTCACATAAAATGCCCATCTGTTATTTGCAGCAGGTATATGCATCCTCTGCGCTACTTTATAGGGATTCAAAACTGGCACTAGAGAAAACTCCTATCTCTCCCTGTAGCAGGAACATTAATCACAAGAGTTATCTTGACATTTTTATTGCTGCCTGAAAGGTGGATGCACAAGGAACTCTACAGTAGGTGCTTTTTAATCTTTTAAGTTATTACTAAACACAGCGCCCCTACTGAAGTCAGTGCCCCCGCCCCTTCCAGGTCAGCGCCCAGTGCGGCCGCACTGTCGCACCCCTTAAAGTCAGCCCTGATGGCAGTACAGCGATGGCCCTACATGCTCCCCCTTCAACAAGGAGTAGGTGCATAGAGGCATGGGGTGAACTTATAAGAAGAAGAGTGATATAGAGGAAAGAAAACATGGACAAGAACAGTATCAGTTTTCTCTTAGATTTGATTGAAAAGTATACGGCCCACATCAATATTTCGGGGAAGCCGGCAGGTGTTACATTATATGGAAACATTTCTGAGGATTTGAGCCTGCTGGGTGAGGGTTTGACACAGAATTATAATGATAGAGAAGGAGAGGAAAAGTCTGTGTAAGGATGCAATTGCAAAAGCAATTACTGTGAAAAATAATGAAACTAGTTTGTTGGACTTGTGTATCTGACAAAGAGGCATTGCTGTTTACATGGCAGTTTACAGACATGCTCCTTGAAGCCTTTACAGTATCATAGTGGTAGGTGAAAGGGGCTTTGAGGGCCTTGACATGGGAATTTGTGAATAATACATAGATAGCTTACAATAAGGGTGGGGAAATTCAGACCAGAAGAACAGAGGAGCTTTTTAGGAGCTCGACAGGTCTGGTAACAAGGCAGTTTGTCAAACAAAATCAGTGTAGAAATAGATGAAAGATTGGATGTAAGGGGTGAAGGCAATGGTATGCTATAAGACCCTGAAGCGTGCCACTGACAGTAAGATAACACCAACAACGGAGGTGTGCCAAGTGCTTACTTTGTAAAATATTAAGTGCCGGAGGTCAAAGTTTTGCTCAGACGCAGCCGCCAACGCTGCGGAAGGTTGTAGGGACAAATACCAAGACTGGGCAGGCTTGGACGCCCTTCATGCATCTTTAACCCATCACCAGACACTCCCTGCCCTCCAGCTCACTCCTGCATGTTCTTTGTTGTTTCTGCTTCCTCCCTTTGTCACTGTGTTTCCATCTTTCTCTCCATCCTCCTTCGCTCCTTTTGTGTTTTTCTCTCTTTTGTTCAAGGTCAAAGTGAGATGAGGAAAAATAAATGCTAGTGCCCAAAAATAAGTGTTGAAGGCCCCACCTGCAAGCACCGGATCAAATTAAGCACTGATCTTACTTCACAGTTCACATCCAAAGGCGTAGCATGGACTCCAGGACCCTGGTCAAGCAAGGAAAATAGGTCCTCAGTCCACTAGCTGGAATGTTAAATATAGCTAAAATTTGGGAGCCTTGAGCCGCAATACTCTTTGCCTCCAGTGCGAATGCACTTGCTGCTCTATTGTTAGCTATACCCTGTCTGTGAGGACTGTGAGAGGAAGATGGATGAGGAGGTGATGATAGCTATACCCTGTCGACTTCACCTTCCTGATTCTATTGTTTCAGAAGAGCAAGTATAGATTGCGCTCTATGGCTTCTATTGGAAGTCAGTGGTCTTGTTTTTCAAGCGTTTGGCTGTCACTTGCATGTTCCGCTGATGTGCGCTGGCTCTCACCTTCATAGTCAGAAATGCCAGTGTTAGTTTGCACCATGAGAAACAGCTGAGCACCTGCATGCTATCCTGTGGCTAATTAGTCTTAGCTTTCGCCTTGAATTGTACCGCTGTGCAGGGACATCCTCTTAATTGTTTCGGGGACCGGGCCAAACGTATTTTGGAAGGCCCTGTTCAGAACAGCTTTGAATTTATGATCCAATTTCAGCTCTTTCATGCCCTCTTTGGCCAGGTCTCTGGCAGTGCACAGGCACACTCATCCAAATTCTCCAGCAAGAGCGACATGTTTTCAATACTATAACACAGCAGCAGCTCACTCATATTTTTTCAAATATTCTCTGTGACGCCCTCCCATTTCTTCTATTTTGATCTAAAAGAAACTTTTCTATGGTTGTTGCATGAAAGATAGATACAACGTTTTTCTGCAAAATGACTCTAATAGACACTCACACATCACCCACCTCAAAAATAAGTTTAAGGAAAATGGTATTTAAAACAATTTGGTTAAGAAATATTAAAGGTCATCAGGGCAAGGGAAACAGCCATAACATTGCATGCGTTACATCGCATGCTTTTACAACGCGGTTGTAGGGGGTACCCTGGAGTTGGATTTACAATCCAAAACCTTCCCTGCTGTTGCACAAACTGGAGTAGGAACAGTAAGTTATATTAATTGTAAGTCCAGTGTGCCCCCTACAGCAAGTCGTTGAAATGACTTGCAATGAAATAGTTTGCGTTGTAACAATGCTGTCATTGTAATGACCGCGTTGTAAAGCCATGTGATGTAACGCATGCAATGCAAATGTATATATTCTCAGGGCAAGACTCTCTTCAGAACAGAGCTGGCTCTATCTGTGGCCCCCTGAAAGGCTGGGGCCCTGGGCCAGAGCCCACTTTGCCCATGCCTTAACCTCTTCAGTGCCCATGACGAGATAGTCTCGTCATGGAGCACGGTTGCGCTGTGCCCATGACGAGACTATCTGGTCATGAACCCCACCCACTAGTGCAACGCCCGGCACAGGAGGGGGAAAGGGCGTGGCACTGAAGGGGCTAAAACATCTCTGCCACTGTAAAGAAGACAAGTGCTGTTGCTTCCTGTCTACTACTAAGTCTAAACCAAGCACGTTCACAGCAAGGGTCCCCCTCGATACAGCTCCATGAAGAGCACGGGGTGATGGCGGGCGACAGAAGGTCCCCAGGGGGCTGGTGTTGTAAATAATAACATGGATACATGAGAACACAGCAGCAGAGCAGAAAGTGAAAGTAATGCAGTGCATGTGTGCTGCACCACCCCCACCCGGAGGCATCACTACATTGCCCATGAAATCCTACAGCCAGCAGTAAGAGCCCTGTTTGTCTTTAAAACATTATTTTACTCGTTTATCTCTAGTTGGGCTTCGAGGACATGGGTGTTTCCTCTGCCACTGACTGACCAGCCTCCTAAATCTTAATATGAGCACAGTGACAGGGCGGTCCTATTCAGTCGCTGAAGGGGCATCTTCCCAGTTCGTTCAATATGCTTATTTTTGTTACTTACCTGCAGTCTTTCAGCAGCTTGGGATAAGTCTACTGCTGACAGAACTGTCAGTTAAAGAGACAGTGTCAGACAGCCACGCAGCAACTACAAACGCAACTTAAAGGGGCCCCTCAGGATTACGAGGCTCCAGCCGCGGTACGTGCAGGTAACAGCGGTAGGGTGGTGGGGCCGGGTTGGGGGTGGGTGGATTTTGAGGGACGATGGAGAGGGAAGATTAAATAAATCATTAATTTTCCCTTGTCATCGTCTGTCGAAATCCCCTCCACCCGGCCCCACCGCTGTTACCTGCACAGACCGCGGCTGCAAGGCTCGCCCCCACACACTTTGGGCACTTTACATCCCTGACATCGAATATTGGTGAGGCTTACAGCCTTTCTCTAAGCAGCCAGTCCTGTACACTCTCGCTCACCTTTCATTTCTCCAGTAAAAGACACAGGGGAATATTATCAAGGACGGCGTTAAAAATTCTCGCCGGTTTAGCGGCAGAAAACTGCTGCTAAAGCGGCGATAATGGGCTTGATAATATGCCCTTGAGAATTCCAATAGAAGTCCATGTTCTGGTTTGAACCTGGGCTTCTATTGAAATTCTCCAGGGCATATTATCAAGCCCATTATCGCCGCTTTAGCGGCAGTTTTCTGCCGCTAAACCAGCGATAATTTTAACGCCGTCCTTGATAATATGCCCCACAGTCGTGTTGCACTCCATCAGGTCTGCATATCACAGGTCTTCATTTTTCAGCAACACTGTCTTTCTGGCCAGACCACACATCAATATTATCCTGGCTCCTTTATTACTAAGTCACCCTACCTTAGGACTTCCCTGGTCTTCCAGTCACACAAGATGAAACAGTAATGCTACCCAGCCAGTGGCCAGACAGTCACACAGCTAGTTATATTTATTTTGAACAGTTATCAGGAATTCGCACCACAGGTGAAGACATTTATAGTCCCCACCCTGTGAAATACGTGCTGGTGCCGAGCACCGGGAACCACCAGCACAAATAAGGCACTGAGGTGTTCCTAGTGGCAATAAAATCACCAAGAGAACAAACGTGACTAAAATTAGGCTTAAAATTTCAAAATTTTACAAAAATACACTAAATGTATTTGTAAGTCAAAATACAGAGTACAGAAACATATTGTAGCTAGAATATCAATTACTAAATACTTGTGAAGCTAAGTATATGTAGGAAAGCATAGATGCCCTGTCCTTAACTCCACGTGGACGTATCTTCGAGACATATGTTTTCCTGGTACATATATCATGGTGCAGAACAAAGCTGGAACACAAGGCTAATTCGAGGCAGATGATTCCAGGTGGTGTAGATAAAACTCTACAGATGTCTTAAGAGGTGGGGTGTTATCCTATATATCTTGCGTTTGGCAGTAAGAAGAGTCTGGGAATGTATGCTGCTTTGTTGTTTTAGAGCATTATGTTCATAGCTCGATGCTCTGATTTTCCCTGTCTTTCTCTGTTTGTTTTTATCTCCTCACTTTAACGTTTCCCATGTTGGTGGGTGGGTCATGGTTAAATTCTGAGCAGTAGACCTTTTGATGTGATCTTATTCTGGGGATTCCTTTGAGCTCATGCTATGTGGTTTAAACATGTTCTTTATTGTTGAGTATCTTTGAAGCTGTTCTGAATGTAAATTGCATTTATATATAAATGCTGTTCCCCATATTATTCTTCAACTGGGCAGACTGCTATTCTAACTACAGCCCTATAATATTTGAGAACATGTACTTTTTGATTTGTATGCAGATTAGGTGGGTATTCTGTGCACAGTTATGTCAAGCAGAGTGAACTCCAAGGAGCTAGTTGACTTTGCTCCTCTCAGAGATCACAAAAGAACATTTACTCATTTATTTTTAGTTTGTATATAGTGCCAACTAGGTGCAGACCCGATGGGTGCTAGAGCTCCTTACATAAGCAACACTTACATGACATAGCACTAACATACATACTATCGATATTCGTGGATCCACATTTGTCTAAAACCAGGAAAACTGTAACAATGCCCAAAATAACCATATATAAAGGAGTTCCAGCCATGTGTAAAGTAACACTATGCAGCAAGTGTAGCAGAACATGGCTGTCTCTCTAAGAATGTGGTTATCCTTTCGTAGAATGTCCTTTCCCCCATGCCCAGTCACTGAAAATATATGACCCATCGAGCGGTATATAAGTGAGATCATTTCTGTGTCTCTACTGGCCGGTTTCTTGGGTACCTGGCCTGAGACGGAATGTAGAGCCTCCAGATCTCGTTGGGTCTTCTGGGTTGCTTGGTCAAGCAGCGAATGTCTAGCTCTCCTAGGCTATAATGAGCCGCTCTTGTCCTGTGAGTTCAGTCCCAGGGATAGCTCGCAAGCTACCTTTGGGACGATGGCTTCATCATTGCATTGCATATCTACATAGGTGCCAGTGCTTAATTTGAGCCAGTGGTTTCAGGTGCTTAGGATCGGCACTGAATTCTGAAACATCAGCACTTATGACATTCTGCCACATGGTGGCACTGTCTGTCTAATTTTGAGATGAGGGCAGCACTCTGGATGAATAATTAAATATACATTACATATGAATAATACCTGCAGTCCTGTTCATTTTTATAGCGGTGGGTGGCCTTGAATAGTCTGAATTGTCACACTTGTAGAAGTGTGATGGCTAGTAGTTGTGTCAGTCCTATCACTGGCAGCGCTGGCAGGGTGCACTATGTCGTGCAATCTGCAGTGGCATCCTGAAAAGAGCCCTGGCACTTACTTTTTGTACAAATTAAGCACTGGCGGTGCAACAGTTCAATGCTATGTGGAACCCTTGGGATAACACGCAGGATACACCTTGATGTCCAAAAAGCACCAATATGAGGTCCATGCAGTTCCTAATTCGAGGTTCAGAACTACCTCAAAATACTGGTCCACAGGATCCTCAATTTATCCAGGTTTCACTCCCTCCAAGCAATGCCCATGCAGTTGCATTTGTAATTGCATTTACTACCCCTGACGAGGCGTTGAAGAGCTTTTTCAGCAAGTAGCATGCTACTCCGGAACCCAAAGAAGGTCAGTGGTGAATTAATATAGGGAGATATGAGATTAATTTGAGCAGTGGGCATGTGAGTTTGTTATTTGGATTACAAAAGGATAGAAGAGGGAGTGGTTTGCATTTATATACCTCTGGCGACCCTTGATGAGGTGTTGAAGCGTTTTTCGGTGGGTAGCACACTACTCCGGAATCCAAACATGATCAGTGGGGAATGAGTATAGGGAAACATGAAATTCATTTGAGCTGTGGACTTGTCAGTCTGTTAGCTGGATTGAAAAGGATAGTGGAGGGGTAGAAGAAGGAAGTGTCTAGAAAGTGTTTTGTTGGAGCTCATAGCAGTAGGAGGAGGTTTGGGATGAGTAAAGGCGAGTTGGGGGAAAGAGTCTGAGGTAAGGGTATAGAAAGGCTTGTTTGGGAGATCTTAATAGTAAAAGAGGTATGAGATGATGCAGGAAGGGGAGAGGAGGGGAGAGTCTAGAAAGGGTTATTTTGTGAATCATAGTAGTAGAATCAGGTTTGGGATGAATGAGAGAATGGAGGTAGAGGCTATATTGAGAGAGGTATAAGGTGAGAAATATGGTAGTGCATTGGGAGAGAGTAGTAGAGTGAGGTTTGATATGAGTGATAGAGTGGAAGTAGAGGATATATTGCAAGACATATAGGTATGTGAAGTGGAACCAAAAGGCATCAGCCTATTTCTCTTTACAGTGCGTCAGAGCATCAGCCTGGCCTGGCTGTGGTAACTTGACCCGACTTTCTTGAATTGTAGTGTTGAAATGCGTGCACTCCTGTTCACATGCATCTTTCTTTACTCCTTTGTTGAAAGCTTTGCACTGCACACACATTGGGGCAGATTTATGAGCCCCTTGCGCCACTTTTGCGTCACTTTTAACATGGGAAAAGTGACGCAAAAGTGGCGCAAGGGGCTTATAAATCTGCCCCATTGTGCTCAGCACCTACAATCAGCGTCCGAACGGAAAATGCTGGGGTACCCCTGCGGAATGTGGTGAGGGGCCACTGTCTCCCACATCTCAATGACATCCATGGGTCTTGCGCTGCGGGGGCCCTTCTGAAGGGTGCCGTGCCTCCCCCCTCCCTCGCTGCCTGCGCGCCCCAGGGTCTGCAGGGGCCCAGGCCCCTGTTTGCAATGATAACAGTCAGCGGTGGGGGGGGGGCATAGTGAACTCCGTATGAGGAGCAGGGTGAAACTGCAGCATTTTTTGAGTCAGGTTTGCACGCCAGACATGAGCGAAACGGTAAAGAATCTTATAAAAATGTTTTCCTAAAATGTTAAATGTAAAATGACGATCAAAAATAACAAAACATGATATGGCTTGGTATGTGATTTTTTAGTTTAGGTAATGTTTCATCAACGAATCGATATAACTATCCCAAAATATTATTCTGTTATTGCTACCTCATGGGTATCAATCCCCTGTGTACCATGAATTCAGCTTCATGCTCTATTCGGTTGCTTACCCTCTCCACCTAAACCTCTCTGACCCCTTCAGCTTTGCAATAAAAGGTCTACCTGGTATGATTTTTGGCTGTGCGCTCTTCCTTTTTAAGCCCGGTGGCACGCGACAGTGAAAGAGAACAGGTCTAGGTTTGTGCAACCATCCATCACACACGCACTTTGCAGGCAGTGCCATGCCATGGCAAGATGGCCTATTGATGTGCCTGGGTGCTGTATGAACGGCTGCCGTGCCCCCATGACCCTGTCTCCTTCCTCATAACCGAGCCCCCGTGGCTGCTTCAGCCCAGCCATGCCGGCCTCACGAGGACACCTTGGCAACGTCTTGCTGAAGGGGGCATCAGTGGCGTAGCAAGGACGGCGTGACGTGGGCACTGGTGCAAGCAGGACAAATGGCCCCGTTGACTGCTGCCGAGGTAAAAAAAAAAAAAACAAGCATTGGCATAGCCAATAGGTCTCGCCTTTGGGACCTTTTAAGTGTTCAGCCAGAGCTATTGACTTTGCCAATGTCTTTAGGCTGTGCTGTAGAAAAGTGTGGATGCTGAAACGTTATAATAAAAGTGTCAGAAGCATTTTTGTTACCTTGTATATGACCAAGAAGGCTTTATGTACAACTGAATGACCATATTAGAAAAAGTATTTACAATAAAAATGTCCTCAGTTTTCTTTTGTCCTTGCAATGCTGGCAACTTGTTTCTGCCGTTTCAATGGTTGTTTGTTCTAGTTTTTTTTGAGGGGGCATAAATAATCGGAGGGTGAAGGATTCAAACTAGTACCTGTATTATAACACTAGCAGCAGACAAACGCTAAGGGAGAATCAGATGCCAAATTCCAAGAGCAGGCTGAGGTGGTGCTGAGTGATGCTGAGGTGGTGGTGTACTAGTGCAAAGGCGATGCGGAGTGACACTGATGGTGCGGAGTGATGCCGAGGTGGTGGTGCTGCACTGGTGTTCAGGGGGTGCAGAGGTGGTGCTCAGGTGGTACTGAGTGATGCAGAGTTGGTGCTGTGGTGATTGTTGGAAGGGCTAGCCCCAGGGGAGGACAGAATGTGTGCTTGACCACCCTGCGCCCACCCTTCCGGGCGAAATAGCCGAGCACTGGTTGGAGACCTCTTCAGGACTGGGTCTCACACTCAGGATCGTACACGCTGCTTCAGCACCAGGCAACACAGAGACACCACACCGTAGATTCTGGAATACGTATGCTTTATCTAGCAATAGCAGGATCTTTATGATCCGCAGGAATATGTACAAGTAGAGCAAGGGCTCACAAAGTCTCGGTTGGGGTAGGGGTAGCGGGACAGTCTTAGGATCTGGGTCAATGCGGAAGCGTATCCGGCGCACAGCTCTCAATCCTCGAGCCGGGGGATACGAGATGATCTTTGGGGTCCAGCCGGACCGGAATGTCTCTTGAGTGTGTGTCCGCTTTGCAGGACTCGAGTCCGGGTGTCGGAGGTCGGACAATCTTCCAGGAGCCGCGAGTCACTCAGCAGGGCTCAGAGTTCTCTAGGGTGCAAGGTGAGCCGCGACCACGTCAGCAGGGCTCGGTTGTCGTTAGGCAGAAGTCCGTCTCTGCATGGTAGAGCCGCGACGCTGTCTGCAGGGCTCACCAAGGTTCCAAGAGTTCCGTAGGATGTTGTGGGGATGTTCTTCAGCCGCGACCACGTCAGCAGGGCTCGTTCGTTCCAGGATTCACTGCCGAGGGTCCCAGGGCGCCCCTTGTTATAGGTCGACTCCTCTTTGATGTCCGGGGTCCTCACGGGCAGGGGTCTGAGCGCCTGGGGGTCGTTTGTTGGGGGTTCCTGCCACGCGGCCCTTTGATCCTTTCAAAGCGGGGTCGGGAGGTATCCCAGACACGCAGCAGGCGTGGAGCCAGCCCTCAGGGTGGCCGGAGGGCAATCGAAACCATCTCTTGGGAGGAGGCCAGGTGTGAATGAAAACTACTCCTCCCTCTCCTGCTCACCAGGAGCTCTCTCTCCCCCCAGCCGGCATGGCGTGACTAGGCCGGGGTTGCGCTTGGGTCAAGGCGGCCATCGGGGGTGCTGGGCCGGGTACTGGAGGCCGCGAGGCCGAGGGAATGGGAATGGTGCCTGGTGTCGGGAAGATGGAGGGGAGGACAGGGGTAAACCCGGGTTCTGGGTCGGGGAGGCTACGCTAGTCAGTGTAGTGTGGGGTGTAGGGGGTAGCCTGGTGTCGCTACGGGTCTGAATGGGCCACGCCACGAGGCCGGGTCCAACAGTGATGCTGAGGTGGTGTTGCACGGATGTTGAGGTGGTACTGTGCTGATTTTTAAGTAGTGCTGTGTTGGTGCTGAATTGCTGCGGAGGTGGGGCTGCACTGGCGATGATACACTGATGTGGAGGTGGTGTTATGCCGATGCAGAGATAGTACTGATGAGGTGGTGCTGAGCTGGTGGTGCACTGATGAGGATGTGGTGCGGATGCTGAGATGGTGCTGTAGTGGTGCTGTGCTGACGTGGTGCTGAGTGATACGGATGTGGTGCTGAGTGATGCCGTGGGGGTGTTGAATGATGCTGCTGTGGTAGCGCTGAGAGACTCTGTGGTGGCGTTGAATGATGCGGAGATGGTGCAGCGTTGGCACCGAGTGGTGCGGATGCAGCGCTGAGAGACGCGGAGGCAGCACTGAGAGACAGTGAGTGATGCTGTGGTGGCCCTGAGTGGACGCTGTGGTGGAGCTCAGTGATGCTGTGGTGGCGCTTTGCTACTTAAGCAAGACCTCATAAGTGGGTGAGCACCCAGATTACCATCTTCAGAGACTTCCCATTACCATACCAGCACTATTTTACTCCCCTCAGCTCTGCCACACAACTGGCTTCCAATCACTATATAATTTATTTGGGAGTTTCCCATACTCACTGCAGAGCACTGAACTTGCAGAAACACCAAATCAATGCAGATTAACAAATCCCATTATGCGTGTAGGAGATGATTGTGGCGTTGCAGCCAGATCTCCTGACTCTGGACCTGAGGAACGGGGTTCGAGTCTCGACAGTCATTTCAACATCCTGTAATTCTGGGCAAATCAATTATTCCTTCTGTGCAAAAAAAACCCAAAAGACTTGTGTAATATAGCTGATGTTCATGTAAAGCGCTCCAATACCTTTGGGTCGAGTTCGCGCTATGCAAAATTTCAAAAAATAAAAATACATAAAAAATCCAAACGTTTCTACAGCTCAAATGCTATGAGGTCTAGGAAACAGCCAGAAAAGCTAACTCTGGGTTTGAATTGTACACCGATTTCTTCAGAAATTAAGTATGCAGCAACAGTGATCACCTAACGACAATCACAGAACTGTGGCATCTGTGCGTTTACCTGTTGATATCATCATCAATTTGAGGCCTTTCTCACGCTGAATGCTATGTACAATGGGACATAGTAGGCAAAAGCGATTTCTCAATGACGGCTTTACTCGCCACCAGACGTTGTTTCCTGCCCATCCTTGTCTTGGCGTCTTATGTTGCGACCAAGGCCTTCGCGTGGACCCAGAAGATGCCCTCTGTCATGTCAGGGGGGGTGCTTCGTCCTTTGAGGAATAAACCCCCACTCGTGCCTCCCAGCAAGGGCACACAGTGGATGGAGGGCACAGAGAGCGTGGAGGAATAAGTTGGTATAGTGCTTCATGCCAGACGTGTAGCCCCAAAGCACTTTCCAAGCAGTTACGGGACCATGCAAGTTTGGGGGAGTGGGTGCGCCTCGCTTTCGGTGGTGCCGGAGTGGGAGGCAAACCAAAGATGGGGGGAGGTGATGTGGACACAGAAGGAGTGTACCTCACGTGTGTCATATATTGGGTGGTGGGGGCTAGGGCGGAAGTGGGTGAGCTACAGGAGCCAATGAGAAGGGGAGAGGGGGAAAAGAGGGTGGCTTATGGGGGGAAACGAATGGGGAGGGGGTAAATGGGAAGAGAATCGAGGGGAGGAAAGGGGAAGGCTTGAGAGAAGAAGGGAGGGGGTCACAGAGAGGGTGAGGGGAGAAGGAATAGCGGTGTGTGAAAAGTAAAGAGTGAGAGAGGAGCAGGTGGACTCGGAGAAAAAAAAAAAAAGGAGGTGGGCGGGAGAGAGAAGGCATTGATGGGTGAAAGAGTGAAGCGAGGTAGCGAGCATAAGCTGGAGAGGATGCGAGAATGAAAGCCCTCCCCCCACCCTGTGCAGGTGGACACGATAATAACACAGGGAACTGGCAGCGGGGGTGTAAAGGGACAGTCTAAGGAGGAGGGGGCGATGCCAGTGAGTGGGAGAGAACGAACAGCAGGACTCAGAGGCAGATGAAGGCAAACGCATTGAGAGAGTGGAGGGTGGAGAAAAAACGAGGGAGGAAGCGAAGGCTACAAGAGAAAAAAAATAAAATAATAATTGCTGAAAAATATTTTTTACTCTTAACACAACCGCCTGGATCATGCTTTTGGGTCAATTGCACGGAAAATAATTGCCAGAGAACAAGTACAGGCTATGCCAAGTGGAAGTGATCGCGTTTGCGATCAAACATCAAAGCGGCGAAAGTGAAAGTAATCGAGCAGAGCATCAAAGGGCTGGGTGAGAAGGGAGGGGGGAATGTAAGGGTCAAAGCGGCTAAAGTGAAAGTATTCAAGCAGAGCATGAAAGGGCTGGGTGAGAAGGGAGGGGGGAATGCAAGGAGCAGCTGTGCATGTGCACGCCATCGTGCACTCAAGCCCTAGGCCAGCAAAACCATGTGGGTAGCACTTTTGAAAGCCCACTTACACAATGTCTCAAAGAGACAGCTTTCGCTGTCTCAGCAAGACCTAAAAAAAAATACAGTAATTATGAGGATTCGTCGGGCCCCTCAGGGCTCTGGCCCTGACGCCACTGCACCTGCTGGCACCCATGGTAGCTCCAGCCCTGCCCACAATCTGTCTGTCTCTTTCTGTCTCTCACATTGCGTGTGTCTCACAGTCGGAGGTTGGGGGAAGGATATGTGTGTGCGCGCCTATGCCACACTGACTGTAGGCATATCATAGTCCCATGTCATTTGTTTAGAAGTTGTGGTTTTTGCAGTGCGTCTCATACAAGCGGGGTCAATCTGCATATATATTGTGGAGTCTCCCTGGGGTGAGGGATGTTTGATGCGGCAAATGGAAATGCGGCACCTTAAACCTTGTTTTACTTGCTATGGTCTGCACCTGAGAGCACTCAGCCTCCCACTCCTGACCAGACAATGGTTAAAGTAAGTTCTCCCATTTCTGTCTGACTTTCAAAGGATTTTATGATTTATCAGCCATAAGTGTTTTATACGACTGTGAGACCAAGTGTTGAGTGTATTCAGCCTCCAACAGGGCACCATGCCTATGACTTGGCTGCGGGCATCTGTGAAGCGCGTCCATATTTCACTGGCCATGCTAGCTGGTTTTGACATTTTCAAAAACTGCCTCCTGACCACATTAAAAGTGATAAATCTTTCAGCAGGGAAAATGTAGCCAAGAGTATTACACCCACCCTCTCCCCCTCGTGCAACAGACATTAATTAGATTTGTTAATGTGATGCAACCTTTTATCATATTATTATATCAGTACTTGGACAAAAATAAATATTTTTAATTCATTTACATTTCTATTTTACAATAAAAAATGTGTAACATTATCTTATTAAAAATATTAAACTTTAATAATGTTCCCTATTTTTTAGCATATGAATGTCTCTGCCACTATGGAACAGATCTCCCCATATGAGGGTAACTTTGCTAAAAGTCTGCACCTCACTGTAAGTCTACACTCGGAAATGGTGAACAGCAAGAAGTTACGGAGCATATTAGCAAGTAAGGGCGATAATTATTGCCCGTGCAAAGTATCTGGAGATTAGTTATCGCCTCCTTTCCCCGATAATTTTCGGCTTCTTACTGACGTATTATCAACACGTCTGTAAGAGGCGATAGTGTCAGGGAAAGGGTGCGATAACTCCCGCTAAGAGGCGATAGGCATTCAGGCGATACCTTGCCATCGGCAGCGATCGGCAGACATCAAAGATGTAATAAGTATGCTGCATTATTATTATCAGGGAAAGGAGGCGATAACAAAACTCCCGATACTTGGCACGGGCAATAATTATCGCCCCTTACTTGCTAATATGCCCCTACCTCTTTGAAGTCCGTGGGTCTTCTGATGGAGATCTGGCTTTAGTCAGGTTTTTAGCAGGTGTTAAAACTTGCGTACTTCGGGGGTTAGCGCGAATTTTTTTATCGCAGGTCATCTTTGACAATACAGCGAAGTGCTGTTAGCGATTTTTACCGTTGAATTTAGGTAAGTAACGCCTACCTTGCATGTCATTAGCGATACATATCGCTGGCATGCAAGGCGATGAAAAAAACGGCAGCTAACGCCGGAAAGCTTGCGCTAACGCATGTTAGCGCACGCTTGCTAATAGGATGATAAACATATCGCCGCTTTATCGGCAAAAAGTGCCGCTAAAGCGGCGATAATGCCCTTGATAATATGCCCTTTGGAGTTACAGCCTCGTGTAGTAGTAAATATACATGAGAGAAAATATATTTCTAAACGTATCTTTGTGACTAGGCCTCTGTGAGTGAGAATGAATGAGTGAGAATAAGTATGAGGACGTTTGAGAAAGATTAGGTAGATCCCCACCGGGGCCCTTTTGGACCTCACTCCTGTGTGTCTGAGGCTCTCGCCTTGCTCCTTCTACTCTGCCGCTGTTTCTCTCCCTCTCTTTCTCTCCCTCAGGTGTGCTCTTTAGCATTTTATTGCCACTGCTTTTGTTTCTGCCTTCTTGTTTTGTTCAAATTTGATTTCCCGTCTCATTTTGCTCATCCCTATGCTGTTTCGCTGATCACTCTTGCTCATTTCTGTTGATTTGCTAGTCATTCTCGCACTCTCACTCATTCTTGTCTGTTTTCTTTGCCTTTTTGCTCTTTCTGCCCATTTCTCTTAACTTGTTTGCTCTTTTGCCGCCCTCTTTCTTTGCCATTTTAGCTCTTTGTGTTGATTTTTAGCCTTTTTTGCTCCTTCTCTGCCCGTTTCCTTTACCTCTCTTGCTATCTCCTCTTGGGCCTTTTCGTGCTCTTTTCCCTTCCTCTGTCCCTTGTGTGCATCTTACCTCTTTTCCCATGCTCTCCCGCTTTCCTGTTTCCTGCCTCCTATGACCCTACCAGCTCCACCCACCACCCCTGTACTTCTCCCACCTCCCAGGACCTACCTAATAGCAACCGCCGTACAGACAAGCCAAAGATGCATGCAGCAGATGCACCTAGCGAGCATGACTTTGGTGTGCCAAAGGCATGGCAAAAGCAAGCCTGTCTCTGCCCGTACAGGAGAAGTCCTCGCCCAGCAGCAGAAAGAAGAGTCCTCCTCCCATCCTCCAGAGCTAAATTATTGAAAGAATAATTGCTGGGATCTAAGGCTGTGAGCAGAAGTCCATGGCCATTCCTATTAAATGTCAGCATGCTGAATACTAAGGCTGGGTAGTCTGGAATCCACCTCATGCCGCTTTAACCCACTATCAGACACTCCCTGCCCCTTTATCTCACTTCTGCTTTTTCCCTTTGTGACAGAAATTTCTCTTCCTCCTCTGTTCCCATGTGTTTTTTTCCTCTCTTGCTTTTGATCAGTGTCATGTGTGGAAAAAAACAGCTGCTCCCCAAAAATGAGTTCTGGTGGGGCCCTCCCCGGCAACCACCATCTCAAATTAAGCTCTGCAACCACCACTTCCCGGCGTGACCCCCCCACACTCACAACCCTGGCTGCCACTCACTGCATTCCTGCCACACCGCACTAGTATGAATGAGTGGTCTCCTGAGCCACTTCCAAAGTCTCATACTCTAACCACACCCAACACTCACCTCACTTCCACCAAAAGTCCACACTCTCATAGATGCACCCACCCATTCACCAAACATTCCACATAGATCTGGAAACAGCTGCACAACCATGCTCCCGGAGCTAGAGTCGCCATCATCTGCAAGAATGCCATCAGCTGCTCCACCTTCACAGACAGAGCCACCAGCAACATGGAACAAATCATGTTCAAACTGCACATCACAGGTGACTTCAACCTGAGCGGAATGTTTACAGACCACCAGGACCACGCACTGACTTTGCCAGTGCCATCATGTACCTCATCATTGACTCTAGCACCCTCATCCTCCCTAGAAACCTGAACTTCCAGCAGGAAGACCTTGTCGACCCGAAATCAACAGCTCATCCAGAAACCCTAGCGAACCTCAGCCTCACCCAATATATGCCTGAACCCACACACTCCACTGGACACCTCCAGGACCTAATTTGAACCTCCTCTGGCCTCACTGAAGCCCTTATCCTTCTGGACCCAACTGCAGAATTCTACATGGTCTCCTACCCCATCCTTATCTGGCGTATTCACAAAATTGGAATCCAAAGGCCCATTTTCTGCTGTATTTGCCCCTTCCTGACTGCAGAATTCAAGCCGCTGGACTGGTCCCTTCCTCTTCGGATATCTGCAACCTCATCTGCGTTCTGTTCCACAAGGTGTGTCCCGCAACCTGACCCTCTTCAATGCATATATGATCCCCCGGGCCAGTGTCATCCAAGCCCACAACATCCACGTCCTCTCCTATGCTGACAGCACACATCTCCAATAATCCCTCTCAGATAAGATTCCCACATTCACCACCTGCATGACTAAAATAGTTCACTGGATGAAGTCCAGATGTCTCAAACCCAACTTTAAATGCCATATTTGTGCCCATGTTTTCAAAGTTTTCTCAGGGGAAGAACATCCATACTCATTTTTTATGTTGCGGGCATCCATTGGAAGAGGGAGACCCTATAATTATAACGGTTATTCTTGGAATCATTGGACAATGGTCCCAAGCTTCGTTGCACTATTAACATGCATTTAACAAATCAGAAAAGCATACAACTATTCCTGATTTAAGCAAAGACTATCGGGTACCCAGCTGATTGATACCTACTTTGGCCCTGCCTGAAAAAAGAAATTCAATCTTGGAATCAACAATGCAATAAAGTAACCTTAAATCAAATGTGAAATCTTTGGTTACTCGTGACTTTTCGTTAACATCATTCTTTGCAGACTGCAAACTCTAAGCGCACACTTCATATTTAAAAAGCATAGTGCCAATATCGGCAACTGTAGTCACATAACACACATAATACATCAATAAACCACACAACACTTTTGTAAGTGGAGAAATATTGCTGCAGGTTTATTAGCATAACCAATATGCAAACATGGTGGGTTATCTTACGGGCGATCCCAGGGCAGGCCAACCTCTATCAATATAAATCAAGAGAAGTACCCACCCAGTAGATATGTAAAATGGCCTAAAACATAGGTCCCTAGTTCAAAACACTACTAAACTGGAGCTGAGCGAACCAGAGGTCCTGGCTATGGAAACAGATGTTGTGTCCAAATAATTATTCCAAGGGCCACACTTACCACTGGCCCGCAATGTTAAGCAAAATAAGGAGCAGTTGGCAACGTGGAAGGTTCAAACGTTTATTAGCCACAACAGAACTCTATATAGAGGAGCCTCGTCGATCCTCACCCATCAGGTGCGCCGAGGAAGACTGCTGGCTCCTTGACAGTAACACACTTTTATACATTATCAGTTCAGCATACAAAACCTTATATGTGGAAAAGTACCAGCTAGTCCTGGCACTCCTAATGAGCTCATGCCTATATCTAGTTTCGGTTACACATACAAAGGGTTACTATCTTTACAGAGAAGGTCGAAAGGGTGACTCCCTTCTCGTTCCAGGTCTAGAGGAATTTGCTTGATACTCCCTTTTAGCAGATGTGACCTTGCTTCTCAGCAATTCAGCCTGTCTCCTAACAAATGTATGAAAAGGGGAAGCAGATGGTGTGCGGAAGAGACCATGTGATTCCTAAGCGAGAGAGCCACAATCCAAGATGGAGGCGGTTCGGTTCTCGGCCCTTTCTGTCGTACTAAACATAACGGGAATTTCGAACCTTTGAATACACCATAACTAATCATACTATCATTAGATATACTGCGCTAATCATACCATAGCGACTTGAATACCTCAGAACGGCCCTTTTAGCGCAGCATAGCTAATGACGGAGTCAGTCTTCAAAAATACCCTCATCGATCTGCATTAAGTCATGCATCTCCTTCTGAGCCCGCTGGGTATCTATCCTGGTTTGGACGGGCTTGGGCCTAGGGATGGATCGGCGAACCTGAGTAGCGCAATATGCACAGCAAGCAGGCCCGCATTGTAGACAAAGGCAGCAGGTGAAAATGAACCCTACTACTCCCAAAAGAATCATGAATAACTTCCATCCCCAGGTGGTCACCAAATCCCAAAACCACCCGGACAAGGACCAAGTACCAGTCTCGGTGTGAATTTCAGAAGCTAGCCGATGCAGTTTCTGGATGGCTAAATGGACGGAAAGGGCGGAGTCAGGTATATATACACAACAGGAACTGCCGATGACTCTACAAGCTCCTCCACGATCAGCCAGGATAACATCTAAAACAAGGCGATTTTGAAGGGTCACAAGCCGGGTAGCCTGGAGCTCCACCGTGATATTAGTTAATATCCCTGCAGTAGTATTAACCACCCCTTCCACCACTCTGGATAGCCTCCTAATTTCTTTACTAGTGAGGATGGGTCCCCATATGGGCAACACCCCTTTTATGATATCAACGAAGTGTTGGGCTGGAGTGTCAGTCTGGTCAGTGGCATCATTACTGGCGGCTCCAGCTCTCAGACTCCGCCGATTTAAGGAATGGGACCTATGATAATCAGAAGGGGCTATGTAAACCGGTGGGTAAAGGAAAGATAAGTAACACCTACCTGCCCATCCTCTGGGTTGCCAAGTGTATGCGTTTTCACCGCACACAAAATAAACATTGGGAGGGGTGAGTGTTGGGGGACTGCTGAACGTCTGTAGTCTATAAGTGTAATTACATCTACTATAACCTACAAATAAATGTCCAGTACCCTGCACGCAGAAGGAGGAGGATGTATTCAGCACCGGGACCGGAATGATTTTCTCATCTGAGACATTTCGCTCCTGAAAATATTTGAAATACTCAGTAAAGTTAAAAGTCATGAAATCCAATACTTCATCCCTCAACCAGGTATCATTTTCATGATCAGTGTACACGTTCATGCAGGCGGTAGGATCAAGGGTACCATCCGTTCCCTCAGCATTAGGAGTAAAACCTTGGTGTTTCTCTATATAGGCTAGAATCAAGGCATAATCCTTCTCTGAGAACCGACGTTCATCTATAGTGTAGTGTTCATACAGCATGGATAACATTTTGAACCAGGCTTCGCAACTACCTAAATAAGATAAGGGCATTGATATAAACAAATCTTGCTTATGCATCACCGACGGGAGGAGACCACAGACCCAACAATCAGTAACATTTGTGGAACTATGAGTCTGGTGCAGCATCTCAATGAAGGCATTATGTACATATGTCTGTCGGTGCCTTTCCTTATGAGGGGCAAAGGTCTGGAAATGATGTTCCTTAGGAGCAGGAGTAGACACTATCAAGGTGTGTACAGGATGGCGTAACTCTAGATATATGAACAAACCTAAGCACAGTACGAATGATACAATCAATATAGAAACGAAAATAATTTTAACACGCAAACTCCATGAGGAGAACATTGGCAAATGCGGGTGAATGGTACGGGGTACTATGGGACGCCCTTCTTCAGGGACAAAACGAGCAAAAGGGTACATTTTCTCACTAAAAGTCCAATATAATCTCGGGAAAAAGGGGGTCTACAAGCAGTCCGACCTGCCAGAGGGTGTTTCTTTCCTGTGTCCGTATAGAGCCTCAAAGGCAGACTCCTATTGTTCAGAAAAACAAAAAAGGTAAAAAGATAAAAACTTCTCGCGTTGGGGTCACACTTGACGTGACCCGTGTCGAAAAGGAACTCCACCTGGGCCCCACCAACTGATCTATGTCTCTATCTTCGTTCTGAACAGAGCTTTACTTAATGTTCCATGCTCTCAACGAGTTCAGTCCAGTGTTACAAAAATCCTTAGGTCTTTGCTGGAGCCTCCACCTTCACTCACCGAGGCTAGACCTGGGATTCTCTATTTCCGGGGCCGCAGGTGATATCGATCCCGACCAGGGGTTTCAGGATTAACAAACAAAGTAGGCACAGTGGGGTCAGACGAGGAGCTGGGCTCCCGACCAGATACTTTGCTTTGGGCAATTGGGTAGCCACAAAGAGGGGCTTCCACGCTCACAGCACTCTCCCCTCGCCCGTCAACCTCTCTGCGGGTGTCCAGGGAAAGTGACTCTTCAGTACTGGGCTCGCCTTGAGTTGGCAGGCCTTCCTCCTGGTCAAGCTGCTCCCTTGGCAATGGGAGGGGAACTCGCTTAAGATGGGAGATATGGATCCAGTGCTGCTTCCCTTCGACTTTCACCGCTGTTCGCGTAGCCAGGAGCACCTGGTACGGCCGGGACCAGCGCGGATCCAAACTCGACTTTCGTTGGTAGTTTCGGACCAAGACCCACTGTCCAGGTTCTACGCTGTGTCCAGGACCCTCCGGCAGGGGCTGCAGCACGGCAGATATCTGTTGATGAATGGAATGAAGATCTTTAGTCAAAGCATACAAATAGTCAGTCAACATAGGATGGTCAATGTCCCTGAAAGATTTGGGCCGGGGTACTCCCCACACGTTGGCAGGTCTGCCAAAAATTACTTCATAAGGGGAGATACCGATCCGTGAATGGGGAGTAGTTGTCACAGACAACAGGGCCAGGGGCAGGAGATCAGGCCATTTTAATCCCGTCGTGTCCTGAAGTTTAGCCAGTTTCAACTTCAGAATCCCATTATATTTCTCAACCAGGCCCGCTGACTGAGGATGTCGGGCTGCGTGAAACTTCTGCTGGATGGACAGACCTTTGCATACATACTTAACTAAGTTAGCATTGAAATGTGTCCCATTGTCACTCCAAATTACCCGTGGCAACCCATATCGAGGGAAAAACTCCTTTACCAGAGCTTTCGCAGTTGCCAGGGCAGTATTTTCTTTTGTGGGATACGCCTCCACCCATTTACTAAAAGTTCAAATCACCACTAGTACGTATTTCAGATTGTTAACTCGCTCTAGCTGTATGTAATCCATTTGGAGTACTTCAAAAGGCAGAGTGGGTGGCGCAAAACTACCCGTCAGGACGGGAATACTAACCCCAGGATTATGCTGGAGACAAATTATGCAATGCTGGACCAAGCTCCTAGCTGTCTTGTGGATATTAACATTATACCAGACAGGATCCAATATTGCGCAGATGCCCTGAACTCCCACAAGCGAAGGTCCGTGTGCCATGGATACTACCGCATTTACAAATGCGTTTGGCAGCAACCATCTACACCTTTCTGATAAGTCAGTCCAACATCCATTCTCATCAAGCCTCCCCACCTGTTCTTGCCAGTATGTCAGCTCTTCCGGGGTCACTTCCTTTTGTAGCTCTTTCACACTATCTATGGTGTTGTTAAAAACCCCTGCTTCAATCATTCTTGTCACTACAAACATGGAAGTGGTGTCAGACTGGGCTGTTTCCTTGGCGATTCTATCCGCAAAGAAATTTCCCCTCCCCACATCATCAATTATAACCTTGTGTGCACTGCATTTGACTATGGCCAAGGTCTTGGGCAATGTTAATGCGTTTAGTAATCGTTCAACTAATGGTCCATTCTTTATTTTCTCGCCATGGGATGTCAAGAATCCTCTTTCCGCCCATAACCTCCCGAAGCTATGTGCTACACCGAACGCATACTGGCTGTCGGTGTAGACATTTAGCCTCAAGCCTTTCCCCAACTCACAGGCCCTGAATAATGCAACCAATTCGGCCGCCTGGGCCGACCGGTATGGTATCTTTGCTGCCTCAACTACCGTTTGCAGGGTAGTGATCGCATAAGCTGCAGCTGTCGTACCATCAGGTAATTTGAAACATGACCCATCAACGTACAATTCTCCTTGGGCATCAGATAGTGGGGTGTCAGTCAGATCTATCCGGCCCTTGGTCTCTTCTTCAGTTCGAAAGATACAATCATGTGTGTCTTGTCCACCGCCTCCCATAGGGAGGGGTAACAACGTGGCAGGGTTCAAATTAACACATCTTTTGATCGTTATATGAGGTGCAAACAGGGTCAATTCGTACCCTGTAAGACGCGCACTAGTTAAGTGCTGCGTCTGTGTCCTGTTTAATAATACGTCCACAGCATGAGGCACCATTACCGTCAGGTCCGTATTCAGGACTAGCCCTTCCGATTGTCTGATTGCTATGGCCACTGCCGCTGCCGCCCTCAGACAACTGGGAAGTGCTCTGGCGACATTGTCCAAAACCGCCGAGAAATATGCACAAGGCCTTTGCTTACCACCAAAGTCCTGTGTCAACACTGAAAGAGAACAACCGTCCACCTCATGCACGTAGAGCACAAAAGGCTTCCGGTAGTCAGGGGTGCCAAGCACAGGAGCAGAGCAAAGAGCAGTTTTTAGAGTGGAAAAAGCAGTCTGGCATTCATCAGTCCAAGGTAAAGGTTCATGCACATCCTTCGTAGTTAGATACAGGAAAGGTTTAGTCAAGAGGGAATAGTTAGCAATCCATTGGTGACAGTAGGAAGTTATACCAAGCAAAGCGCGGACATCACGTTGCGTGCGAGGAACAGGCATGTTAGTTATGGTTGCAATGCGCTCAGAAGTCAACCGTCTTCCCTCCTTCGACAGGAGATGACCGAGATAGGTCACCTCCGGTCGACAATATTGAAATTTAGAAAGCGACACCTTGTTACCGTGAGTAGCCAAATGCTGTAGCAGGGCAACCGTGGCATCGCGGCAACCATGTTCTGTATCAGAGGCCACAAGGAGGTCGTCGACATACTGCAATAGGACATTACCTGACGGCAATTGTAAAGTATCCAATACTCTTTTTAGAGCTTGGCTGTAGATACTAGGACTTTCGGTATACCCCTGGGGGGCGCGACAGAACCTAAAGCTGCGGCCCCCCCAATGAGAAACCAAACAAATGTCTACTATCTGGATGAATGGGAATACTAAAGAAAGCATTCTTCAAATCAATCACCGAGAAAAAGATCGCAGTGGGAGGAATCATGGTTAAAATGGAATTAATATCTGGTACCACAGGATATTGGGGCACCACAATCTTGTTAATCTCTCGCAAATCAATCACAAATCGATAGGTATCAGCATAATCAGGGGACTGGGGTACGGGAGCTCGTTTAAGAATCGGAAGAATAGGGCTGTTGCAGATATTGGAAGCCGTTTCCTCCACCACCCCTGTTTTAATCAAATCAGAAATAATGGCCAGTAAAGCGCGTTCACCCTCGGGGGCTATTTTGTACTGTGGGATCCTTGGCAATTTGGCATTCTGTTTCAAAGTGATAGACACCGGGGGAATTTGTAGGAACCCTACATCCGTGTCCCCCAGGGCCCAAAGATCCCTCGGGAGTTTCGCAAGCTCAGGGGGTAGGGAGTCCGTTTTTGAAAAACATTGAATGGAGGGGATAGAGGTATTCCTAATGGTCAGGTAAACTCCATCGGGGGAGCAATAGATGCGGGCATGCAATCTTTTTAATATATCCATACCCAGGAGATTTTCCCCACACTGGGAGGTGAGGAGGAAAGGCGAATCTATCGTTACTGGTCCCAGAGTAAGGGAAAGTGGCTTAGAAATGGGGCTCACCACCGGAGTTCCAGAGAACCCCACGGACACATTATTCTGGCCAGACAGAGCGGCCCCCGGGACCAGGGCACGTGAAACAGAACTGTTCATAGCCCCTGTGTCAACCAAAAACTTACCTGATGTATCCAGTAATTGTGCATGGACATAAGGTCCAGCTTGATCTATCGGGATTGACACATGCCCTTTACTCTGCCTTTGGCTGTCCTATGCTTGAGAATATCCGGAGCCTTCGTCCGTCACACATCCTTCATGATAGTACTGTTTACCCTGGCTTTGGTCAAAATAATTCTGACTATTCTCACCTCGGGCTGACTGTTCCTGTCTCGTGTATCCACCTCGGCGCCCACTCATCCTTCCCCGTCCACGACCCCTCGAAGCATTATTCTGCTCATACAACGGGCACTGGGCTCTCCAATGCCCCTCCTCCTTACAGAAAGCACATTGATTTATGCCTAGATCCGTTCGCCCAACCGTTTGCGTGGGTCCCGCCCCTCTTGGAACGAAATTCTGCAACCCTCTTCCTCTTCCTCTACCCCTCTCTACTTGCTGTAGTAACACTCGTGTTTTCAAGTCTTTCGATTTCTTTTCTGTCTTATCCTTGCTCTCATTTTCCCGATGTTCATAATACTGGCAGTACAAAAGGGGGTGGTGATGGACGGAGCATCAGAATAAATCAAACACTCACACCCAGTCAACAGATCTGGGTTTGATCCATCACCGTTCTTTAGCCCACTCTGCCACCCCAGTTCAGACATGGCCATATGCAAATCAGTCTGACCCTGTGCCTCATGGGAACAGTCCAGCCCGAACTGCCAAGCCATGCCTTCCCTGGACCGGAAACAAGCTTCCTAGGACCGGTTTCTGGCATTTCAGCCGTCTTCAGCCAGGCTTGCTTGAATCCAGTGGCAAAGTGAGCAAGGGACTCACGTCTGAGCATACCCTGCCAACTTATGGCGAACAAAGCGGTACAAAAGGGGGTGGTGATGGACGGAGCATCAGAACCAATCAAACACTCACACCCAGTCAACAGATCTGGGTTTGATCCATCACCGTTCTTTAGCCCACTCTGCCACCCCAGTTCAGACATGGCCATATGCAAATCAGTCTGACCCTGTGCCTCATGGGAACAGTCCAGCCCGAACTGCCAAGCCATGCCTTCCCTGGACCGGAAACAAGCTTCCTAGGACCGGTTTCTGGCATTTCAGCCGTCTTTAGCCAGGCTTGCTTGAATCCCATGGGGCACAGGGTCAGACTGATTTGCATATGGCCATGTCTGAACTGGGGTGGCAGAGTGGGCTAGAGAACGGTGATGGATCAAATCCAGATCTGTTGACTGGGTGTCAGTGTTTGATTGGTTCTGATGCTCTGTCCATCACCACCCCCTTTTGTACCTCTTTGTTCGCCATAAATTGGCAGGGTATGCTCAGACGTGAGTCCCTTGCTCACTTTGCCTCTGGATTCAAGCAAGCCTGGCTGAAGACGGCTGAAATGCCAGAAACTGGTCCTAGGAAGCTTATTTCCGGTCCAGGGAAGGCATGGCTTGGCAGTTCGGGCTGGACTGTTCCCATGAGGCATAGGGTCAGACTGATTTGCATATGGCCATGTCTGAACTGGGGTGGCAGAGTGAGCTAAAGAACGGTGATGGATCAAACCCAGATCTGTTGACTGGGTGTGAGTGTTTGATTGGTTCTGATGCTCCGTCCATCACCACCCCCTTTTGTACCGTTCATAATACTGGGCCATGCTTAATATTGTGGAAGGCGTGGTGGTCGTCCAGGTACTCTCAGCTGCCTGTAACCGGGCCGATACCTCAGGGAGCAGATTTGTAACGAATCTATTAACAAATAAACGCACACCCCCTTCCGTGGCCAGGTCCTGTCCGCTGAAATCAATGAATACCCCTTCAAACCTCGTGAAAAAATCGGATACACTCTCATCCTTCTTTTGCTTACAAGCCGTCAGTTTATCTCAATCTACTTTCCTGGGTGGGATCAATGGATGCATATAGGTTATTATTTTTTCAGGCAAGGTCAGTATCTCAGGTCGGGGCTTGTTCCCCGGTTTACGATCTCTATCCCAGTTTCTTAGTTGGTCCCATGTCCCACCAAATTCCGTAACATGGTCCTGGTCATGTACCTGGCGCCAAATGTCCACCGGTACTAATAAGGCAAAGAATAATTCAATATCCGCCAGCGTCATTACTGCTGACGAGGCGGCCTCGGTCAGTTCCTTGTAATATGCAGTGGGGTTTTTTCTAGGATCTGGCAACTGGCTTTTTAGGGATAATACCTCACTCCGCTTCCAGGGGGTATAGACCCATTGTTCCTGGAACCGGGCGTCTATTCTCGGACGGGTAACGACACCTTGGGCATCCACCACCTCGGTAACTTCCGGATGGAAGATAGGGTTCACTTCTCGCATAGGGAACTGGGAGAATCTGGCGGGAATGGCAGGCTGCAAACGAGTTCTATAAGAAACCAAAGTCTGCACCTTCCCATACACTTCTTCCGGCGTCAATTGGGATTTGGGAATCTGATCAAGGATATCATACAATATAGCCGGAGCTCTCCCTCCTTGGTGTACCTGTTCCCATACAGAAATAAGACGGTTGGCCATATGTTCCAGGGCATGCTGTTGCATCACCGGTTCATAGTCTCTCATGGTACTCCAAATATCAGAAAGAGTATAAATAGGATGCCGCATCCATTGGGACGCTTGTGTGGCAATGGTTTCCCTTTCTTCCGTCCCCAAGGCAGAACGAGTGAACAACCTCCTACCCTCCGTTAGACTGGCCGGATGTATTGGAGTAGTCACAGCTGTTACCGGCGTTGTACTGGCGGAGGAGGAGGGCAAAACAGAAGGGGAAGACATTGACCCCGGCAACAGCTGAGGGGTCCCGGCTGCAGCTGCCGTCAATAAATTAGGCAGTATGGCCATAACTTCAGACACAGATGTCGGCAATCGGGAGAGGTCCGGCAGGGAGGGAGGGGTAGGAGTGGCCGGGGGGCCGAAGCCGAGGCCCCCAGAGACAAATTTGGGACCGGGGCTGAGGCCCCTGGCACCTCCGGATATATTCTCTGCGGTACATAAGGGGGCGGTGGCCTGGTGTCTAATAAATCCTCTATTTCATCTTCCGCATTCGGGCGGGTCACATAGCTCTTATCAACCTTCAATCTAAATTCGCGATTCATGCAATCCAATCCCTTTTCTACTCTGTCTCGGTCATAGGCCATAGCTTTCTGAGTTATATTCTGTCCTGCCTTGGCTCTAGCTACTTTCTCTTCCCTTATTCGCCGTTGTTTGGCCTCCTTCTGCCATGCAATTAGAGCATCGAACATGGCCTGCCTACTTCGCCTAGAAAACAGTTGTTCCTGTAGGAACGCAATTTTCTTCTCATCAAATGAACCCGTCTTGGGCCATCGTAACTCCTCATTACCCTTAGTATACTTATGCCACAGAGTGCAGAACAATAAGGGAGAGATCCCATGTTTGACATACATAAAATGGCTAGGACTGCCCTCCGGCGGGGCGGGTTGGCTCTCAGCTAATCTGGAGTCACTTGTTCGGCAGCAGCAGCCAAAACAATTTAGTTTACTAAAACAGGACATTTTGGTTAGTTTTCAGACATGTACACACAAACAACAATCAACACGAATCCTACACAATATACGATCGGTATCAGAGAACCAAGCCCGTCGACTCTGGTTCACAGTTCAGACACCAAACTGCACGCGGGATTCCCACCACCCTTCTGGCTCACCACTAAGACCAGCCCCCAACGAGGACTAGCCCCGTCAGGAGTATGCCGTGTGGCTACCCAGTCTAGGTCGCAGGATCTTCCACGTGCAATCCGTCTATATTCCTCCGGCACGTCGTTTATGTCAAATCAATCAAAAGGTACGTACTTCAAATCAAACACTGTAATGCTAAACCGATCAAGCAAGGCACCACTCTCCGGTGCGCGCCTTCAAATCAATGCCCCGCTGTCCAGCGCGAGCTTCAAACAAATGCAGCCAGTGTTCAAATCAAAAATGCATCGTTCTCAACTAATGCTCTCAAATCAATCAAATAGCACACCGTCTCCAACGCGTGCTTCAACAAAATAATGCACCGTTTACAACGCGTGCGTCAAATCAAATCAATCTATACTCACCGGGTGCACCCAGATACGAATGTTCATTCTCCGCTGCCAACTTCTCCCGACCAAATCAGTCCATTTTCTGGGTTAAGCCCGTAGGACCCCGGTGAAGGGTGACTAGCAGCAGGGGACGTACCGAAAAGTCGCGCAGAGTGGGAGAAATCCTCAGGCTCCTCTCCCGCCAACCGGTCAGGACGCCCCCAATCCCACCCATCAGGTGCGCCGAGGAAGACTGCTGGCTCCTTGACAGTAACACACTTTTATACATTATCAGTTCAGCATACAAAACCTTATATGTGGAAAAGTACCAGCTAGTCCTGGCACTCCTAATGAGCTCATGCCTATATCTAGTTTCGGTTACACATACAAAGGGTTACTATCTTTACAGAGAAGGTCGAAAGGTTGACTCCCTTCTCGTCCCAGGTCTAGAGGAATTTGCTTGATACTCCCTTTTAGCAGATGTGACCTTGCTTCTCAGCAATTCAGCCTGTCTCCTAACAAATGTATGAAAAGGGGAAGCAGATGGTGTGTGGAAGAGACCATGTGATTCCTAAGCGAGAGAGCCACAATCCAAGATGGAGGCGGTTCGGTTCTCGGCCCTTTCTGTCGTACTAAACATAACGGGAACTTCGAACCTTTGAATACACCATAACTAATCATACTATCATTAGATATACTGCGCTAATCATACCATAGCGACTTGAATACCTCACAGAAATCACCAATGCCTCGTTTATCATTCAATGTTTGAAGACGGTCCTGAGTCAAAATTATTTTGAGTTTAATGACAACTATTTCCATCAGATACAGGGCGTAAGCATGGGGGCTTCCTGCGCCCCTAGCATAGCCTGCCTCTATATGGGACGTTTCGAACAGATCAACATATATAACGAACTGGCGCCCTTCTACGAGAATGTCCGAGCATGGTCACGATTCATCGATGATATCTTTTTCATCTGGAATGGAGACCAGAGCTCTCTGGATGAATTTGTTGCCTGGCTGAATGCAGCTGACATCAACTTGAAATTTACTGTCCACTATAGCAACTGCAAGGTTGAATTTCTGGACGTTTGGATCGAACATCATCAAAACAAAATCTGTTGTCTCTGTATGTTAAACCTACTGCCAGAAACACACTGCTACAATACGGCAGCTACCATCCTAGATCTCAAAGGGATAGCATTCCCTTCAGCCAATTCCTCCGTATTCAGAGGAACTGCTCCCATATGAAAGATTTCTTAATCCAGGCTGACATCCTCAAGGCTAAATTTCTTAGTCGGGGCTATCCACAAAAGTTGATCAAGGACTCCCTGAAACGAGACAGATATTTCAACAGAGAATCTATGTTTGATTTAAAGGAGACTAACCCTGTGGATAAGCTGGTATATGTTACCAAACATTCCAACATGAACCACAGGGTTAGGCAGACAATCAACTCACTGTGGTACCTTTTAAATATTGACAACGATGATATGAAAATCCCCAAACCTCTGTTTGCCTTTAGACGGAACAAGAACTTAAAAAACTTCCTAATCAAAGGGAAAATCACGGATAAGAAGGCTCCAATTCAGACCGCCATTTCTAGATTAGAACCCATTAGAGGTAATCACCGCTGTGGTACCTGCCAGGCATGTCCCAACGCGATCGTTGGCTAGACCATCAGCGTCAACGATCGGTTCATTACACTCCAAGGGATGACTAACTGTCGTTCCTCCAATGTGATATATATCATACCATGCCCTTGTGATCTTATATACATTGGAGAAACTGGTCGCGAGTGTAGAACTAGGATTTGCGAACACAAGTCCAATATTCGCACTAAAAAATCGCTGCCCCACTGGTTGGCCATTGGCTTGACAAGAACCACAACGTAATGGACCTTAAGTGGTCCATTCTAGAAAAAATCTATACCCCCTCAGGTAGAGACCCCAGTTCTATAAGGAAAAAGAGAGAGACTTTCTGGATCTTTTATCTGGATTCAGTACAGCATGGCTTGAACGAGATTATCCAGTGGGAGAATGCGATCATCTAACCGACTGGCCCCTTGGGCATCCTCTACTGAGGATACTACTTGACATTGCTATACATGCAATGTCACATACACGTGAAACCCAGCTTACATCTCATCACTGCTGTGCCGATATTTACAAGTATGTTTTTTTCTCTATTTATACTCTTTCTCTTTGATCTATGGGATACGGGATTGTTCCCTAGTGAAACTAAAGGTTTTTCTATAACCTATTTTTTTCACGCTTCACGATTTTGCCTAGATATGATAGTACCTCTTTGAGCCATCTGATTCTAACCTCGCTGAATGTTCTGAATCCGACTTGACCCGGCTGACATACTTTTGAATGACTGCGTGAGGTCATAATCATTGACGTGGATTGTCCTTGCGACTGGCTGAGCCTCTGAATATAGATCCCTTCATTCAGTGAAGATGTTCATTTAAACCCCTATCCTATGGGCTTTAATTTTAAAGTACGTATCGTAAACAATATCCTCTTAATCCTCGTACCTACATATATAATCGTCGCATTCACTGTTTCCAAACACGGGTGTTAAACTCGCTGGCTATTTGCTTTCCTATTTTTCTACATATTTGCACATATCTAATTGCACGGAATCTAGATCTCCTTCTGTTCTACACATAGTGATAAGTTTACTGCATTGGTTATCTCTACCTTGGAGGTGTTCTCTCACACATGTTCCCTATTGGTACCTTGCTGGACCTTATATAAAAATGTATGATAAAAATGTATGGTATAGATATCCCTTGTTGTATTCTCTGCTGGAGCTGATCCGTATGGACAGATCAATAATATTCATGATACTGCACCAGTTTGTATGTATATTTTGTATCACTGTTTTCTTTTTGATTACTTATATATGTTTGTCTGATCAATCCTAGGTATAGCCTATGTCCCCCACTATTTATCGGTCTTCGCCCTGATGAAGGTGGGGCCCAAGTCTGGGTCCAATACCGAAACGCACGTTGGCGCCTGAATTTCCGGCACTTCTTACCTCATAGTATCGCTTTTTTCTAACTGGATGATACATGAGCTAATCACCTATATGATCACATCTGGAAGTTTTGCCAACTTGACCGCAATTTGTTAGTGGAATGATGATGGAATGAATGTATGTATGCATGAGTTGAGTTATGTGTGGGACATTGAATAATTTTTATACCACTATTGTGCAATAGATTTTCGTTTTCTTTATTATCTAATGTATTTTACATGCCAAAACCAACAAAAAAGTATTTGAAAAAATTGTTGTTCAGAAAAAATAAAATAAACAAGAATTATATATTTTTCTATCTATTAACTTTGTCTGGTGCTTTTTCTCCACTGTTCTGTTCGCTCAGCTCCAGTTTAGTAGTGTTTTGAACTAGGGACCTATGTTTTAGGCCATTTTATTTATCTACTGGGTGGGTACTTCTCTTGATTTATATTGATTTACTTACCCCGCTTCTACCCGCCCTATATCTCTTTTTAGGGGTCCCCCTCTCTTAATTGTTTTTTTCAGGCCAACCCCTATGCCGCCTGCCCGTCTGATAAGCCTAAATTACACCGTGGCAGTCGCCAATTGGTGCATACCAAATCGTGGGAGGGGCCACCCCTCCCATCCGTGGACCACCAGTCCACTTGCTTACTCACGCCCCCCCCGAAAGAGGTGGGCGGAACGCATTATGACAGCCCCCAGTTGCTCAGACCCACAACCGCCCATAGGACTAACGGGGCACCGTAGTTCTTCCAGGGGACAACGCTAAGACATCCCTGGGTATCCTGGCTTAGAACCACGCTGTGCTGCTGCATGAAGTACCCCTTGGTATCTGCAGACTCTGGATCGCCCTGTAACTCCTCCTGCAACACAAAATAGCATGTTAGAAAAACTAACCCCCCTCACACCTTGTACCTCCGGCTGCCGGGTAAGCAGAGGGGCGGGCAAGGCGGGACGGCGAGGGACAAGAGGGTGAAGGATGGGGCGGGGACAGCCTAAATACCCCTGTCCCCTCCCCCCCTCCCTGGAAATGGGTCGGCCGGACGTCTTCCCTGGCCGTGGCCCAGTGACTAGACCGGCGACTCCAGTGCCTTCCTGTGGCACTAAGGCGGCCGCCCTTTTAGGGGGGCTGCTGCGCAACCCCCCCTGGCAGCCTTGCATAGTGCCAATATCGGCAACTGTAGTCACATAACACACATAATACATCAATAAACCACACAACACTTTTGTAAGTGGAGAAATATTGCTGCAGGTTTATTAGCATAACCAATATGCAAACATGGTGGGTTATCTTACGGGCGATCCCAGGGCAGGCCAACCCCTATGCCGCCTGCCCGTCTGATAAACCTAAATTACACCGTGGCAGTCACCAATTGGTGCATACTAAATTGTGGGAGGGGCCACCCCTCCCATCCGTGGACCACCAGTCCACTTGCTTACTCACGCCCCCACCGAAAGAGGTGGGCGGAGCGTAATATGGCAACCCCCGGTTGCTCAGACCCACAACCGCCCGTAGGACTAACGGGGCGCCGTAGTTCTTCCAGGGGACAACGCTAAGACATCCCTGGGTATCCTGGCTTAGCACCACGCTGTGCTGCTGCATGAAGTACCCCTTGGTATCTGCAGACTCTGGATCGCCCTGTAACTACTCCACAGCCTTGGGAGTGGCCACCGTCACTACCAGGGCCCCCCACCAAGGTAGGCCTTATACTCACAACATGCTGATTACCGGGCTTCTCCCAGGTACAGCCAAAATAAGTCTTAGCCCATACAGGACCGGAGGCCAGCATGCCCCTTCAGGACAGGTGCCCCCATCCTTTCTAAACTCCCCGTGGATTTTTGACTGAATTGACCTGAAACCTATAAATAAGCGTTGGTCCAATGTTACCTTTGCATGGCTGAAGAACAATACCTATAACCAGCCACTCCTGCCAGGAAGTGCCAATGTGGGGGCGGTACGAGTCGACAAGCCCGCCTTACTTCCTCTTTCACTCAGTTGTCTGAGTCTAGCACTAGTCGGAGTATGTCCATCGCATTCCGTCAGTCACCACTCAATGTGAAGCCTTGCCCTCCCAAACTTCTGCTAGTATACCAGGGAGCAGACAGGACAGAGTGACCCAGAGGGGAACCAACGTATAAAATACCTCTCTATTTTGAATACCGGGAATGCCAATTGTTCTCCTGATACTTTGTAGCCCAGATATGTTTCCCAGGAGTTTCCCCCAACCCTAAGGACCAAAACGCCCCCATTGGAAGGCCACTTTCACAACCTGCATAGCTGCCAGCCAGTGCTGGAGGGCGGTAGAAATTACCTGTTATCGTTACTCAAATCAATGGTACCTGTTTCATCGAACTCAAGGCCGGGATACTAAGTGAACCTACCCGGATCTGCATCTTGCGTTTCCCACCAAACCTATGTACCATGTCGTCCTGGTTGGAAGGCAACTTCCACAACCTGCCAGCTGCCAGCCCAGGCTGGAGGGCGGGAGAAATTACACATTATCGTCACTAAAATCAAGGTGCCTGTTTCAACGAACTCGAAGACGGGATACTAAGTGAACCGACCAGGATCTGCGCCTGAACCAGAGGTCGGACCCAAGCCCTTCTAAGTTCGGCCGCTCCACCTGCCTGTTAACATGAAACCCAGGGCAGACCACCGGCATCTAACCCAAGCATGGCCCTGCCTGTGCTAAACACCCCTGAAAGACATGACAACATGCTAACCACCAACATTGCATTCAGAATGTTTGCAGACATCTACCAAGCGAAATACGCTTGAAGAAGCAACTGGCACAATGCCATCAAAATATCAACTGATCCTTCTATGACTGCAAAAGAGCTCTTGTGATTGTCCGTATTAGTGCTCCCTCCCATACATGTCAGCCCTAACCAGGCAACCCGCACCCTCTTGGCACTGGCACCCTCCCGCCCCGGCCGACAGAGGGTGCCTGATCGTATGTAGCCCCAACTTTACGTATGTCAATGACGGTATCCCAGGGTATGATGACACTCAGCTGACTCTACTGCTGAGTGCACGTTGCACCATCACAGGTATGTCTTTGCCTGTATCGTGCCTGGCTGCACAGTTTGAGACATTGCCAGCCCCAGTCCCGGGCGAAAAGAAGCTTTACAGCTGCTGGTGCTATTGATGATACACTTAGCCTGAAGAAACAGAAAGAGATGCCCTTACTACTGTTGTGTACGAGCCCACCCCATTGGCTCTCCATATTTTAATACCTTCCTACTAATAATGGTTCCTTGAAGAATGTTGACAACTGTGTTCTGCAATGGGGGGACAGCAAGATCTAATGAGTTTCTAGAAGGACACCTAGTTCATGCCCCCAAAATTACCACTTATCGCCGTGTTGCCTGCGCAGGGGCAACCTGTCAAACTACCAACGCAACCAAGAAGTCTAACCTTACCCATAACAGTGACCCCAACTGGCCCTGAAGCGAGACAAACCATGCAAGGGGAACTCAGCAGCCTCCCTCCGACTTTCCTGCTGCTTATAAGCTCAACAGATAGACAGCTGATAGCTCCGTTCCCTGTGTGACCCCTGCTTGCCATCTTTGCCGGGGGGGGGGGGGGGGGGGGGTGGGCCTTCAGGGCTACTCAGCATGCACCATTCTACCAGTGCCTAAAAGACCTATGTCATGCTGCCTGGCCTAATGATTCTGGCCCTGCACTAGAAGCTCCCGCTTCAGCCTTGGAACAAAACAAATCACCTGGAACATTGCTTAGCAAAGTGTGCTGCAGGTTCTGCCTCCTCATCCATCACATCCAGTTATGTAATCAACACTCCTCAGCCACCTACCGCAAGCAGGACTAGGACTCCAAGAGTCACAACAGGAATCCCAGCCACAACCCCGGGAACGGCCGTGCTCACCCTAACCTACTGATGCACAGACCGCTTGCATACTGCTCACCGTATGGCTGAGACCAGAGAGGCTGTTACTTAAAGGCCCCTTAGATGAACATTGGAAAAACCCGACAGGGCGCGTCATGTGAATTGAGGTCGGGACCACCACACCCGCCTGTGGATCAGCCCCAGTGCATTTTGTCATGACCCTTACTAAGCCCTTAGTGATCACCATCAACAACCTGCAGTGGCCAAGTGGCAGGCACCCAGCGGGACCTTCAAATCCCAATTATATCCAACCCCATATCTGTTTCCTCTGACCGCAAGTGACAGGATAATGTTTTCAACAAAACCCATGTAACGAAAATTGCAAGCAGCACTTGTCAGGAGACATTCAACAACTGTTATTGAAGCGCAGCAAACGTGGCAATCGAACTAGAGAGCTGACACGCCTCTATTTCCCTTGAACTCCACGTATGACAAATGAGACAATCCGGCCCCCCCCCCTCCAAGGCTAGAAGGATAGCTTGGGCAGGAGGAAAGCTGACTGTAACCAACACCAAATCCTACAACAGGGAAGCACAGTTACAGCGAAAAAAGGGGGTACCCTTACCTTCCACAGGGGCCAACAAAACATCGCCATGGTAGCCCTAGTAGTATCGGTTCAACTGCCCCACTCATAACTTTACCGGGCACTCAAAGTAAAGCCCCCCCCCTGAATACTCATGCAAGCTTTTGGGTTGGCACAGGCCAATATGCTCTCGATCCGATAACATCATTTAGGGTCGAACAAAAGACTGTCCTGCCGTTAGTGATGGAATCTTGGAGCAGCCCAAACCGGGTGCTCCGGGGGTTGCACGCTGTGTTTCAAGCAGGTAGACCTACTGCACGGTACCGTATGTAAAGCGTGTATCACTGTGGCTTTATGTGGCCGGGGGGAAACTGTGTGGGTCCCTCCCCCTGGAGATAGACTACCCAATGTGAATCCAATAAAAGTAAGTCTCTGTTGATCCTTCACTGTCTTGTAAACCTGAGACTACCCTTACGCGGAGATACTCTCAGCGCACATGCTGCCCAGGTATCGCGCGTTGCACATGAGGCCAGTTGGCTTGGAGCCCAAATAATCTAAGATCCCCCTCGAATTCTGATTCTGGAGTTCCTGTCTTGTTGTGAGATACTGTCTATGATGTTTGCACGACTCCACACATAAAAACTGACCGTGCAGTGAAGAGCTATACCAGAAACCCTGTAGCATGTCTCCTGAACCAGTGTGTAACTGCTCTGCTGAGTTTGACCAGACCTATGCACAGCCCCATGCATGCCCTACCCTGGCGAGCACCGGCATGTTGACCGATCCGGACACGACCGGAGGAGACTATCCTACTCCAAGGGTGTAGTCTTAACCCTCAGAGTTCTAAAATCTGCGGCCTCAGAAGTAGGTACAGGATCAGATTCGGAGCCCAAGTGGCACGACGGTTGCTGCTGTGCATAATTTAGCGATGTTGCGTGTGGATCACCAGATTAGATGTGCCCTCGATATATTCGCGCCATCAGTGAAGGGATTAAGCAAGTGATTAAAGCACTCTACTAGCGAAACATGGTGACGCTAGACTCAAAAAGGCCCTTGCAAGGAGGAAGCTACGCCTAGCATAGTGAGTCATGTGCTAGGGTTAACTGTGCCAATTGTAAATATGCAACAGCCACTGCTACATCTGTACAATCGGTCTCTGAAGTACTCCATAGCACGATAAACTTGCTCCCCTTATACTACCAGACTCTGCAACTTAAGAAAACAAATATTGACGGAGCCGCACTTCTAAAAGTCCAGGGTTGCCTATCGAACCTTTGAGGAATTAAGCGAAATGATGCTGAAATGTAATGACAGTTCAATGCAGAAAGTTGGTGCTATGTAACAGCTAATTAAACCAAATACACGCCAGCTGAAGGCAGGGTAAAGCACAAGTTTCACCTAAAGCTGTTCACATCGGCCGTACATCGAGACGCCCCAAATTGCGCAAACTTAGAATCGGCATACTCCCGCGCTACAGACCGCAAAGAGTTCCACTAAAAAACCTGACACATGTGCCACTATCTGCCAAGGCTCCCGTCAGGCGGCAACTTCCTTCTGCCCCACACCTAGCTCCTGCCATGCTGCCACCCTTAGTAACACCACAACTACTAACCCTAACACACGTGCAAGCATGGCACTAGCGCCTATTACAAGCCCACAGAGCGATGTGAAAGGCTTGGGCAGCGGGCAAAAGGGATTAATGTAGAATAAATTAGTCACTGCCTGTTGTGGTCATCTCTAAATAGACAGACAGCTCCAACTCCTGGCAGGCTGTCAAAAGCGCCCGGTGTGCAATAGTGACGTGCAGCGCACCCTGCATGTGTGCTGCGGAGGCGGCACAGGACCAACCAGCAATGGCCCGTCCCGCCATTGTGACAGGACTTGCACTCGCGGACCGCAACGCGCGCAACCAGGATATAACTTAAGAAAGGTTAACATCGACGTCGCTCGCAACTACCGCGATGGACGGGGGGGATATACCCAGAATCACAGAATGAAGAGCGATGTTACCGAGTCTCGAACCCGACTGCTCATGGGGGCCTGAGGACAACCACCACAGCGCACGACTGCCCCCCCCGCACGGCCCCCTACTGCGGGGGAAATACTGTGTGGGAGGAGGGATAACAATACCCCTGCACTCACCGAGGAAAGCTGACGCGGACTGCGCGTGGAGGGGCGTGGGACACATCTGAGTCATCTTTAATGCCAGTACTTTTACAACATTGGTGGTTGCAGGTTTATCAGCTGACATCTAAAGTTTGTTTGGTACGCCTGCTGCTTATCCCTTAAATGAGGCGTAAGACTACGAGCCCTAATAAAAACGATCTGAAAAGCACCCTCCTACAATTCCTAACATCCAACTGGCTGCTGACGAATAAAATAGGAAGTTGGTAATGGTCAAAGCGATGTCGCATAAAAGACGGGAAAAGGCAAACAAAGGGTGATTACCATAAACAACCGAAGCAGCAGCTCCGCCAGCATAGCCCCCCCACATCCCTACCTGGATACCCCGGCTCACTCTGCATAGGCGTTCCGAATACAGTGAGCCTACCATCCCAGGCTGAGCAGGGAGCTGGCGGCACGAAACGGCGGCCCTCACGAACCTCTGCGAAGGTGCTGCATTAGTGCCTCCCGGTTAGAGTGCGCACGCCTTGATGAGCCAGCCTAGACAGTACTCGTCGGGGGTGAGTGACCAGCTATGGAAATTTGGGCTACTACCACCAGCAAGACCGGGGAGGAGAGGACTCCCCTGACCGAGAACCCCCAGGCCTACCCACACAACGAGCCCCGCATGGTCGGGCCCTGGCCTAGCGCTACCCAGGCTCAGTCATACTTGGAGGCTGCCCGGCGAAGCTTACCATTGCACCACGCTACCTCACATAACCTGGACCATCCACAATACAAATGCTAATTTACCCTCCGTCGCTGTCGGTTAAATACTACTAAAACCATGATACAACAGTCCCTACATCGGCTGCGCCTGCAGACGCTCAGAACCGAAATAGGAAAATTCAATGTAACTAACCACAGGGGTGATTGATTGCGCGTGTACTTGATATCAGGGAACGCCTACCCTCTTCCGTACCGAATACCCTTCGTTATCTCACCCTAGCACAGCAAGCCTGGGACCCTGCATGCCGATCAGCGCTTGAGAAGGCATGCGAAGCGCTAGGTAACATGGCACAACTCATGTCGGTGCTGGGACTTGAACCTGGCCACGTCTATGCAAATCGCTGTCACCACGAGTGCTTACCCCATGGCTACCAGCTCACCAATGAACACTGGGGTGGGGGGGTAAGCGTCAAGGGGCACTTGCAGGCCCGCATCGGTGGGCCCCACCAAGGCACTACCGCACTGTGCACGCAGTCACCGTGCTGCCCCCTGAGAACAGCAGCGGGACAGCCCCCTCCCGCCACGCAGCGAGACCCGCAGTCAGCCGGACGAAACCCAGGGCCTCCAAGGCCAAAGCCCGGTCTGCCAACCCACCCGCACACCAACCGCGAGCCAGCACAATCAAACCCCGATGACTCTCCCCACGCTGCACCCGACCGGCGCGACATGCGGGACAGGAGTCGGCACCGGCATATCTATAGCGCGTACTCGACCCGAAGGTATTGAAGCGCTGTGCCGGAGCACCGATTAGCATGACACATTCAGGCACAGGGAGAATAAGTGATTAACCCAAATCACCGGATGTGGACGCGACCCCCAGGCTCGAACCCTGGTTTCCTGCCCCAAAGTCGGCAGTTAAGCCTTCCCCTGCCCGGGGCTGTTGGGTGCCCCCCACGTGGGCGCCACCTCGACCCGAAGATATTGGAGCGCTGTGCCGGAGCACCGTATTTACATTACACATTCGGGCAGGGGAGATTAAGTGATTAGCCTAAAATCACAGGATGTGGACGCGACCCCCAGGCTCGAACCCGTGTCCTGCAGTCGAGACCGGACTGCGTGAACTCTACCATAAATAGCTCCCAGGAGAGAGCCTCAGCAGCCCCCGCCCGCACCCAGATACCCCTCCGGGCAATTAAAATACCCCGGGCCGGAGACGTAGTCCCGGGAGGCGGGCCTCACGCGATCCGCTCCCACAAAGACCCCAGCTGTTGCTGCCTTTGTGTCTCACCTCGCCCCCCTAAAATGTTGGGATTTTGCAAAACAGTGTGTTTTATCTCACTCACTATTTCTACCAATCGCATGCCTTTGGACGCGACCCCGAGTCTCGAACGCTGGTTTCCAACACCAGAGGAATCTCTTGCCGCTACCCCATCACACACGGGAAACTACCCGGGAGGACAACGGACGACCCTGGCGCATGGAGCCGCATCGCCCCCCCCTCACAGTGGACACCCCTCCAATGCAATGGTCTGGCAGTGCCGCTTAAGCTGACGAGAGGAAAAGGGAGGCGGGGCGGTTACAGACTCACCATGGCACAGCTCCTGCGCAACCACGGACACGGCTAAACATGAACCGAAGTGACGCGACCTCGATACCGTGGAGCACACCGCATACCTCCCCCTCATTACCCCCTACCCAGTCCGCACAGTGTTGGCACTGAACGGAGGGGGTGCCGCTGCCATAGCCCACCCGGAGCTGCTCCTCCCCCCCTCACTGGCGAGCCGCCGCCAACCTGAAGCCGGTTTGAGCAACCCCGGCCTCAGGGGAGGTGGGGAGGGGGGAGGTCACTCACCGCAAGATAAGGCAGCTCCTTGGGACACGACCGACAATGCGGGACAGCGAGGGACAAGAGGGCGAAGAATGGGGCGGGGACAGCCTAAATACCCCTGTCCCCTCCCCCCCTCCCCAGGAATGGGTCGGCCGGACGTCTTCCCTGGCCGTGGCCCAGGGACTAGACCGGCGCCTCCAGTGCCTTCCTGTGGCACTAAGGTGGCCACCCTTTTATGGGGGCTGCTGCGCAACCCCCCTGGGCAGCCTTGCATAACTACATGTTTCAAATGTATAGTACTGTTGCATTAGAAGAGGCTGGTGAAGTTGTCATTGATGACTTAGTACCATTTCGCCGTTATAAATTACGACATTTTCCTCTTCAGTGAGTGAGCTCTCTCTTCTTGAAGTCCTCTCGCAGATCGGTTACATTTTTGTGTGCTCTTCTTTAGTCTCCGTTTTAATGATTTGTCCCGTCTTGCCACAATCACGTCCCTAAAAGGAGACTAAACGAGATCGCACCTTAGCAGCAGCCTCACGCTACGGGCCCCGAGCCAAAATGGCTCCTTCGACCCTACTGCTGTCCCGTAAGCTCATTGGAAGATATTTCTCGGTATTTAATTGCACTGGACATGTTCCTGAGTGAGCATTCGCTCTTGAGAAACACGCGGGTGCCAGTGCCAACACACTCACTAGACTTCCAGGCACAGGAAAGTAAACAGCAGAAAAATGCTTCGATCTTTATGGCTCTCGCTGAGCCTGCCAGGAATGCGCTAACCAGCAGACCACACCTTTCCTCCAAGCGTTCAGATGTGGGAACGAGTCAACCACCGCCAAAGTGTGTGAGGTCAGGGGCCTAAGAAGTGGGCGCGCAAGCGTTCGAGGGCACGAGGGAGTGATGTGGTGACGGCAAGGACGCGCATGCGCAACGATCCCGTGACTCAGAGTCACCGTGTGAAGCAAACCATGTGGGGAAAGAGTGCGACTCAATCGATTCGTCAGAAGTAAATGTGAGCCAGGCCAATGAGTCCGGTCTGGGAATGTGTGACACTACTGAAGACAATGTGAGTGGTCAACAGGTTGGTGATGAGTGAGGCGTCCTTTATGTAATGAGCATTATACCGCCAACTTACAAATGAATTTCACGTGTGAGGAAGGGGCGGGTCTTTACAGAGGAGTGGTCCTCCTACCAAAAGCAACCCTAGAGGCACTTTGCCCCTCACCGAAGCCCCACCCCTTCCATAAAACCGAAAAAAAACTAAAGGGAGGTTGGAGGTTGAGGCTGTGGCTGATGTCCTGAGGTGTTTTTCACATCTCTTATTGGACATTGTTTGCTCACAGCCGTCAAAGACAGCTAAAAAGCAATTTTGGTTTTCAGCTTCTCTTCACTGCCACCATGTGATTTAGGTTCCTCACAAGCAGTGCTTTAAATGGGCCGGTACTCACCGGTACTGAGTACCGGCACTTCCGAATTTTCTGGCCCTCAGTACCGGCACTTTTCTTAGGTCAGGGAGAGTACCGGTGCCCTCATTGAGAGCACAGCAGGATCCGGTTAGGTATGTCCTCCAGCTCTGGACAGACACCGCTCTGCTTCGGAGGAGCTTGCAAGTCACTGAGCCCCTCAGTGGCCTTTTGCAGAGTCGCTGTTGGAGATTTCAGCAGCGCACACCTGAATGGCCCCAGACTGCAGGGGTCTGAGAGGGCTTGCATTACGTCATGCTGTGATAAACAGTGCATGGTCTAGACCAGGCGCGCAACACCCATTGGGCTCACCGGGCTTCAGCCCCCCCCCGTCATGTGTGTCAGCCCAGCTGAGACAGCCTCGCGGGCTGGCGTCCGTCTAATTGCAGCCGCACCCGAGTACTTCACAGATCTTTAAAAGACCATTTACTCGTTAATGAGGCTTTTGTTGTGTTTTCAGCCCTTCTTACAGCCACTCTGCCTATGGCTGGAAGACTTAGCACCCCCGAAATCTTTTTCAGCCCCCCCCCGAAATCTTTTTCAGCCCCCCCCCCGAAATTTGGCTCTAGTTGCCCGCCTGGTCTAGACAGACCCTGCACTGTTGATCAGGTGCGCAAAGGCTATTAGACTTAAAGTGTTAAGCCCCCCCCCGCCCCTTCCTTCATCAGGCGTGTGAAATGGGCTGGGGTTGCCAGTCAGTAATCCTGTCCCATTTAGGGAAATGCACTAAAGTGAGCGGCAGCGCCACACAATCCTCTACCTTCCCCAAAGCCGTTTTTTCCCCATCATTTTGTTCAGCACAGAGTCTGCTTTCCTTTGTGTGCCCCTCCAACACTAATCACTGCCTTTGCATGACAACATGACTGACCTGGGTTCTGGCTCCATGGGTGTAAAGTTAGCCCTTCAGTGCTTAATTTGTGCCTGTGGTTTCCAGTGCTCAGCACCGGCATTTATTTTCCAGGGCCGGCACTATAGCTATCTTTTATGTGGGCAGCGGTAGTGCAGATACATTTTAAAAGAGGAATGCACGCAGCAGGTTTGCTGTATTCTCCTAAATCATCTTCCGAGCTGTTTTCACTTTTATCATTTTCGTCAAAAGGCCTGCACCCTGCCCGAGTCTCTAATTGGGAATAATTATTGCTAGGGGCTGGCTCGTGACTCAGCTGGGGCGAGGCAAGCTTGGAAACAGCAAGCCCAGGACGATGAAGGAACGTGACAAACGCACGAAAATGTGTACATTACACTAGCCTGTGTGCTTAGCGCCTAGTAATAAAATATTGCACAGAGGTCTAGGACTGTGTCTCCCCAGCTAAGCCGGCAGTAGGGCAGAGCCCACAGTTCTCACCCCTCAGACACTGCCTGTGTCATGGGTGCTACAGAAATGTACGTAGTGGGTGAGGGTAGGTAGGCTGATAAATACCACTGTGCCTTCTTTTTTCAATTACGAATACTGCCTTAACTTTGGACCTCTTGTTTCCTTGTGCAGTGGTGACCTGCCATTGCATATATCTAATTACTGGGTCAGCCTCGTGGGCACTTCATTGCTGGAGCTGGGCTGGATGGGACCGCTGGGATGCACTTCACTGTGAATCTGCCAGTGAATGTCTGTTTCTGCCTCCTCCTGTACCGGGCCTTGTTGAACATGCTCGGCTACACAGAAAGAGAGAAGCCTTTCAATAACTGATTATTGTCAACTTAGCCTCGGTAACAAATACGTGCATGCTTTTTTTACATTTAAAAATCAAGACAGGCCCAGAGAGCCAACGTCTAGGCCCACACTACCACCACATATCCAATTTCCAGTGCTTAATTTCAGCTGGTGTTTGCAGGTGATGCGCAGTAGTACTTATTTTTAGGGATTGGGTCAGGAGAGAAAGGCAAAAATGGGTAAAGATGCAAGAAGGTAACAACTAGAAAATAGAGACAAGGGGAAAAAGTAGGACTGAAAAGTACCTGCAAAACTGAGATAAAGAGGGAGAGAGTTTCTGGTGGTAGATTAAACAAATGTCAACCTCGCATTCGGCAGCGCTGGAAAGGAGGTTCTGAGATGAAACTTTGAGCCATGGCACTTATTTTTTTTACAAATTAAGTACTGCCCCTTCCCATAGATAAATGAACAGCAGGGAGCGCTGCAGCACTCCAGGAATGAGCTCCAGGACAACTTGCAAATGGGTTTGGTTGAGGGTAAATTAAGATGAACATAGAAGGAAGGGGGAGGGATGAATGTATAGAAGTGAGGTGACAGCTGAAGTTAGGTATGCCACTTTTTTCACATAAAAATACCAGGTATTTGTTGAGTTCTGAAATCATGAATGGGCTTTGAAATGGTAAACAAATTTGTGTACAGTCAAAAATCCTGTGCATTTCTTGTTAAATTTAATAATCGTTTAAACATATTATATGTCTGTGTGCTTGCCGACCTGTGTGCCTATTTTTGTGTGAGAGAAAAGAGAGAAAGAGGGAGAGAATCAGGACACTCTCAGGAGATCTATTAAAGGGAATGGGTGCGATGCTTTTGTGTTCATCTCAGCTTGTTTCGCTCTCTGTGTGTGTGCTCGCTTGAGAATATATAGTATTGTGCCAAACAACACCAAATAACATATGGCATTAAGAAGCAGCAAATATTACAAAACAAGGAAATGTTAACATATCGTCCTGTTTGGCTTTCACTTTGTGTTAACCTGATTTGTTTACATAAACGCATTTCTCATGCGTTTTGATATATGCTACAACTGGTACAGAAGTCATTATGTATCATTATATCTTGCCCTTAGCCCCGCCCCTAGCCCCGCCCATTTGCCACACCTCTAACTCATTATAACGAGTACCTGCACCTATTTTTTTCCCATTTAAAGCACTGCTCACAAGGTGACCCTGAGAAGGGAGCCGAAATTGTGTGAGTTAGCAGCTGTTCTGAATGAGGCACAGGTTATTTGGACTCTGGGGGAGTTGATGAGAAACAAATTATTTTAGGCGAAGGAAGGGAAAATCAGAAAGGCTCAATTATAAGGCAGGTATGACACCTTTGCAGGTTACAATGCAGTAAACCCCCTCATCATCGCTCTTGCCCCAAGGTTTTTGTGTGAATGTGATATGGTCAATCTAAGGCTGGTTTTCAGAGACCCTCAAGAAATTTGGCAAGGACAGCATCCATTTTTTTGCCTTGCGCAGTTGGGATTCCATTTTGATTGTTATGTAGTACCATCATGCTGCCAGTCTGCCCTATCATATTTTATGACGCTGCAAACGTACTGCATGCAAAAGTGTTACAGCAACATTAAGAAAACACATTCAGCAAACGAGGTGCCTCGTGTACCCAGGGTGCAATTAGGGCAGCAAGCTGAGTGCCCAAGTCACACTGTGCTCTCAAGCATTCCTCCTGTGCTGACATCTGTGGAAAGCAGCAGCTGAAGAATATATCCATTCAACGGTATACGCGGTGTACTTCCTAACTATTGCAGCACCTAATCACCTCCTCATTAAGCCTCCCACTGGAACCTGGCCGTCACCCAGCACTTCCTGCCCTTTGGAAATCACAGGCTGTTTGAAGTTTTTTTTATGTGTGTTGGAAATAATTTTATATGTGTGTGTGTTTGTGTGTGGTATTTGTGTAGTGCGAACTAAGGCAAAAGTCGGCGGGGTGCTGTACAGGGTCAAACACAAAGGTACAATGGAGGAGTAGCAGATCTCTAAGAGCAAGAGGGAGCTCTCACTACATTGTGATGTAGTGTCCTTTAAAGAGGGGTGTGTCTTGAACTCTACATTGGAGCAGGATTGGAGCTCAGGTTATATAATGGTGCTGATTTCTGAGAAATGAAAGAATCAATGAATACGTCACTCATGCAAAAAACGACTGTTAACAAAATCAACTAAATCAGGTTGAAAGGTCGACTGTGACTGTGTTGTGAGGGATACAACCATCTAAAAGACACCATTTGTTTTGTTTTTACCCTTGGGTAAAAGAACACCACAAGCTTGGGAGACTAAGGAGAGCAATTCCAAAAGGAGGTGTCCTATGCAGAAAGTCTTTGGTCTACGAATGCCAGGAAAATCTAACAAAAAGGGAAGAGTGGTTCGGATGACCCTTCCTATAGGTGGTCAAGAGCAACTGTTTCGACCAATAGGATTGGAATTGTGATCTCAGAGAAGAGCCTTATTATAGAGATGCTATGAAACTGGAAATCAGCAAAGGGCACTGAGGTATCCTCAGCACCCCCAGGCCTGTGGAGCCACAAATATGAGAATAAGTGAAAAAATCACAGCAATGTGAGATAGTCATGGGTGAATGGGGCTCCAATTAAGTATGTTAGGTAAGCAAGGAGGAAATTAAGAGAAACTTCACTGAGGCCAAATGAATGATACTCTTCTTTGAAGTTAATGAATTCTACAGGGTGGGGAGGGTGAGTAAGATTTGATTAAAATGTGTGAAGATCTTGTAAAATTGTACTGGAGTCGGGGGAACCACCTTTACAACGCAACTTTTACAACGCTATGCTATTACAACGCATTTTTTACAACGCAAAAACTTTTACAACGCATGCTTTTACAACGCATGCTATTATATGGTAAGTACTTTTACAACGCATATACCTTTACAACGCATTAGTGGAAAATGCCTTTACAACGCATGCATTTACAACGCATGCATTTACAACGCAAGATGTTATATGGTAAGTACTTTTACAACGCATATACTATTACAACGCATTTTTTTATGTTGGTATTTTAATTAAAATAAATATATGTTGTATAATTATTTTTGTTATCAAAAAAGGAATTATTAAAAAAGTGAGTACTTTATCAAAATATTAATACTTGAGTATTTTGTCTAGTAGAAATGTTTTTTTGTTTAGTTAAATTAATACTTGAGTATTTAAATAATAATACTTGATACTTAATACTTGAGTATTTTGTCTACTAGAAATGTTTTCACTTGAGTAGTTTAATATTAGTACTAGAGTACTTGAGTATTTTGTCTAGAAGGAATGTTTTGTTGGATAGGTAAATTAATACTTGAGTATTTTAATATTAATATTAATACTTGATACTAGAAATGTTTTGTTGGATAGTTAAATTAATACTTGAGTATTTAAATATTAATACTTGTTACTTACTACTTGAGTATTTTGTCTACTAGAAATTTTTTGGTGGATAGTTATTTTAATACATTACTATTTAAATATTAATACTTGATGCATAATACTTGAGTATTTAGTCTACTAGAAATGTTTTGTTGGATATTTAAATTAATACTTGAGTATTTATCAAAATATAATGAGTTTTTTAATATTTATTTTTATTTATTTGAAAAAAAAATATAATAATAATTGAAAGTTTAAAAGAGTAATAAAAATTGCATTTTAAAAAAAAATATAGTTTAAATTTAAAAAAAAAAAAATTAATTACTTACTTTGTAAACAAATTTCCCACGCTTTTCCATTGAAGTGTATGAGCGTCTTTGTCCTTTATTTATTTTGGCAGCCTCAGAATAAGCAACCCGCGGAACAAGAAAAAAAGGATCGGAAAGTGAAGAAAGAGAAAGTTTTGAAGGGAAAAGACAATAGAGTAGAGGTAAGGAACATTTTTAGTACATTAACATTTTATTAGTTACAATTTTGAAGTTAAAAAAACTATTTTAAAAATAATAACAGTAAACAATTATTGTTTTCACATTTTTTATTTACAGAAAAATCATGTAAAAATAAACCATATTTTTAAAAAATTTTGCAATGTAATTAACATTTTTAAAACAAATAATAAAGATTTTATTTACATTTATAAACATTTATTTACAGATTTGTAAAAAAAAGTAGTCCGCTATGAATTTACATGCACGCGATGACGTAATGACGTGAGCGTCGACGTAATACGCCATTTTGAAGAGCATCGGAGGAGGAAGCAGCAGGAAGCTGATCTGCGGCCAGGTAGGAAATATTTTCATTTGTAATTGTAGAATAAACCTTTAAAAGGGATACATATATAGTGAGGAAAGAATAAGGGGAGGTTGCGGGAAAACTAATTGATTACTTAATTGTGTTTAAACATGTCCACATTAATGTCATTAATGTATGCCTATGTCGGGTCGCTTAAAGTTGTTTATTTAGTTAAAAAAAGTATGTAACTCTCAAAAAATTAAAAGTTACTGTTCAGAAAGTTGATTTGTTTATTTAGGAAGTTTAAAAAGTAATGTCGATCTTCATTTCTAAGTACCGAAAAGTTGCGTACTTTTAAATTTGGAAAATTAACGATTGTTATAAAAATGATGAATACTCTGCAAAGTGCAATTCGGAATATTGTTTCAATTGTAGAAATTACATATGTTTGAGTTTTGGTGATTTGTTTTGACGGTAATTAAATTGGAATTTTTCGGTAATTTAATAAATGCAGTTCCGATATCGAACAATAGTTCAAATACTATGGGACAGTAAATTTGTATACATTGGTAGTTTTTGGTGAAAATGAAGATTTGATTTTAAAAAAAAAAGAACCCGACTTGTTTGTTTGAAAAAATTTTTAGAAAATACCTTGGTATGCCAATTGTAATTTGAAAATTACTAAAATTTAAAGCAAAGCAGGAAAGTAAAAAATTACATTATTTTAAAAAGAAAGAATGTTAGAAAGATTTTCAAGGTAGTCTATAGCCACACACAACGAAAATTGTTGTAGAATTGCCAATAGTCTCTCAGACATTTCCCTTGTTTTGACTGTAACCCGTGGGTTTAGACTACCTGCGAGTGTTTGTGCTATTCTCATTTCTTGGAAACTTTGCTCCTTCTTCAAAGTTTCCAAAAATGAGTAGAAGTTAGGATGTGGTTTACCAATTGTATGATTGAAGGAGTTATGCCATCCCTCAATGGCATTGTTTGTTTTAGCTTCTCCCTCTAAACAACTCGTGTAGCAGTTCCACCACTCCACATGGAATCGTGGCTTCCTCCTGCGACCCGATCTGCTTAGGTGTCCAATCCATGTGTCCTCAAAATAATTTAGAATGGGTGCCAATTTTTCTTCGTTACTCGTATAATAAACAGATTCTATAATTGCAGTGTAGTACTCGTCAACACTATCGGGAGGAACAAAACAAAGTGCAGTTAATTTTTTTAGTTCAAATTGTAGTTTGCTATCCCGAGAATATTCTGCAACTAGGGATGTTTTCTGTAATTTACGCCAAAATGCCTGCGAAAAATGGAAAAAACATCCCTGAATTTGGGTATCCGTGTACGTTTTAGTGATCACATTGATCATGCTCAATTCAAAATCAATAATTATTTTTCGAGGACTTGAAGATGTTTTACTTTTAATCACTGATAAAAGTTCAGTGTATGTTGCAGAAGTTTTATCAGGTAGCAAACTATAAACTAAGGGAATTACACTATTGTTAATTTTTGCATGAATAGTGTAAATTTGAGTGAAAGGATGGGGTGTACTTTTAAACGTCCCATCCATCATCCAAATTTCACTACTTTCTAACTTAGCAAGGTTACGTGGGGTACTAAAAATTAGAATACGTTTCTGAGGGTTTTCGTTGTCATGCAGAAGGAAAGGTTCATCAGAAAAAGAAATAGAAAGATCATGAGGAATTCTAATGTCAGAGAAAGAATGTGGTGTAGATAATTGAATGTTACTTGCCTGCTTTTGTCTCTGAATAATTCTTCTCAAATTAGGTATTATAGGCATGTTACTAGCAACATGACTGGGGACATGCTGTGCAACCTCTCTTAAAATTGATCCTGTAGAATCATTGGAGGTGCTTGCAATAGCTTTCATCTCGTTTATTGTTTCTCTGATTTCTACATCCATTGCAGAGGCAGAGTGGTTATGTTCTGTGGTTTTCACAACCAAATTATCAACAGTAACCGCTCTGCCACTGCAATGGGTAGTGTAGTATTGCACACACCTCCAATGATTTCTAGTTAAACTTATTCTTTCCTTACTATATATGTATCCACCATGGTTTAGTAAATTTTTGCCCTTCCTGGATTTAATAAAGTTGGCAGCTCCCAGGCTAGACATTATCTGAAAAGAGGAGAAAAGACAAAAAAATTAGCCTGAATACATTTAGGAATTACCTAAAACATAACACTTAAACCATCCATTACTTTCCCTACTGCTGCACCTTCCTGGAGTAAGAATAGTAAATTGTTACCCCAACACCATCCAACACTTTCCCTACTGCTGCACCTTCCAGGAGTTAGAATAGTAAATTGTTACCCCAACACCATCCAACACTTTCCCTACTGCTGCACCTTCCTGGAGTTAGAATAGTAAATTGCACCCCTACACCATCCAACACTTTCCCTACTGCTGCACCTTCCTGGAGTTAGAATAGTAAATTGTTACCCCTACACCATCCAACACTTTCCCTACTGCTACACCTTCCTGGAGTTAGAATAGTAAATTGCACCCCTACACCATCCAACACTTTCCCTACTGCTGCACCTTCCTGGAGTTAGAATAGTAAATTGTTACCCCTACACCATCCAACACTTTCCCTACTGCTGCACCTTCCTGGAGTTAGAATAGTAAATTGTTACCCCTACACCATCCAACACTTTCCCTACTGCTACACCTTCCTGGAGTTAGAATAGTAAATTGTTACCCCTACACCATCCAACACTTTCCCTACTGCTGCACCTTCCTGGAGTTAGAATAGTAAATTGTTACCCCTACACCATCCAACACTTTCCCTACTGCTGCACCTTCCTGGAGTTAGAATAGTAAATTGTTACCCCTACACCATCCAACACTTTCCCTACTGCTGCACCTTCCTGGAGTTAGATTAGTAAATTGTTACCCCTACACCATCCAACACTTTCCCTACTGCTACACCTTCCTGGAGTTAGAATAGTAAATTGTTACCCCTACACCATCCAACACTTTCCCTACTGCTGCACCTTCCTGGAGTTAGATTAGTAAATTGTTACCCCTACACCATCCAACACTTTCCCTACTGCTACACCTTCCTGGAGTTAGAATAGTAAATTGTTACCCCTACACCATCCAACACTTTCCCTACTGCTGCACCTTCCTGGAGTTAGATTAGTAAATTGTTACCCCTACACCATCCAACACTTTCCCTACTGCTACACCGTCCTGGAGTTAGAATAGTAAATTGTTACCCCTACACCATCCAACACTTTCCCTACTGCTGCACCTTCCTGGAGTTAGATTAGTAAATTGTTACCCCTACACCATCCAACACTTTCCCTACTGCTACACCTTCCTGGAGTTAGAATAGTAAATTGCACCCCTACAGCATCCAACACTTTCCCTACTGCTGCACCTTCCTGGAGTTAGATTAGTAAATTGCACCCCTACACCATCCAACACTTACCCTACTGCTGCACCTTCCTGGAGTTAGAATAGTAAATTGTTACCCCTACACCATCCAACACTTTCCCTACTGCTGCACCTTCCTGGAGTTAGAATAGTAAATTGCACCCCTACACCATCCAACACTTTCCCTACTGCTGCACCTTGCTGGAGTTTGAATAGTAATTGTTACTCCTACAGCATGGTACATTTTTACAACTGCTGCACCGTAGAATGTTGGATAGAAATACCTTTTCCTTTCGAAGTAGCTTTTCTTCCTGACTCTTCTAAAGTGGGAATGGCGTGTAGGCTGGACTAGACACTTATGAGGTGAATTGATTTCGATTTGAAAAATAAATGTCTGGAAAAGGGAAAAAATAAAAAAATGAGAAAAGTAAACGAAGTTGAGAAATGCGATTTTACAAAGATTTATTAATAATTTGTATATTTGATATAAGTTGTAGTACATAACACTTTCCCTAATGCTACACCATCATTTAGTCATGAAATTAAATTCTGAATTCTGCAAATGTAACCATAATTAGATTGGGTTTTTTTTTAAAACAAAAGCAATGAGATAGCTAGTCTAATATATTGAAGGTTAAGAAAACATGCTTGAAATCAATACCTTGTATTGTAGAACTTGCTTTTCTGGTTGAGGCTTTTGAAGATGATTTGGTCTGTTGGCTCAAGATTTAACGTGTGTGGTGGAAAGAATTTTTCTTTAACGAATCAAAATTGTTGTCTTTGGAAAAAAAAGAGGAAAATAAATAAATTAACGTTGGTTTGAAATGTAAAATCTGAGTATATTTGAAATAATAATGACAAACAATATAACTAATACTACATGACACTGTACTAACCAATGCACCTTCCTGTAGTTGAAATAGAGATATGTACCCCTACACTATTTAAAAATTCACCCTAATGTTGCACCTTCCTGGAGTAGAAATAGTATATTGTTTCTCTAAACTATCCTTTATTTTTCAAAATAGGTACGTTAGAGGAGTAATAATTGCAAAGGGAAGGATTAAAAATGTATAGTAAAAAAAATACTGAAAATGTAACATACCTTTTTCAGCTGTTGTTTGTTTTCGTGCCTTTAAGGTAATGGATGCAGCTGGAAATAGTTTTTTAGGGTACAGATGTACTCTGGTAGAAAAAAAAAAAAAAAAAAATAATGTTCCTTAGCCAACGTTGGTTGGAAAAAAAACACAATATTTACACAATTGGATATATGACAAAGGAGTATGAGAAAGAATTGGTGAAAGAAAATATATTACACATTAAAATCATTTTTCATACAAAAAAAAATGATAATCCGAAACTATTACTAAATTACTAAAAAGCTGAACATTCTAGGACTTTGAATAGAAATAGATGCTCTAGAAATATAAATCGCTTTTTCCGATGTAGTACCCAACTGATGTCTTATTAGTTATTGTTACTCCTGTATCATGGTATTTTTTCGTTTATTTTGTGGTGAGATTTAGATTTTTAAAAAACAACACATTTGCCATATATGATTGTAGGTAATTTTTAAAAATAAATTTTACAAGTAAAACCATTACAAATAAATAACATTTACCTTCACAATTATGTATGTCAGTCGTTAACGTGGTGGTGATGCTCAATTGGTTACACCAATTGTTTAATCTCAATATTTTCCGAGGTTCTGTTTATGGAAAATGAAATAATTGTTTTAAGTTGGTGTGTATTTTTATTGATAAGAAATTAGAAACAGTAAATTTAATCAGTTATTATTATGATTTTTTTTAAAATTTATTGTGGGTAAAGAAAATATATTTTCTACAAAACCAACGTTTATAAATATAATAATGACTTACTAGTATACTTGCTCTTTTGTAATGCTTTTACGAATGATTTCCGTGCTCTCTCTGAGGAGGTCGCAGTGGAGGTGACAGAGGGTCAGCTTTTCACGTCTGGTCTCTCTGCTAGTTGATAATCAACTGAGTGCAAAATGGTGTCTTCCTTGTATTTATAAGTTTTACTCGGTGTCACTAATAATTTTTTTAAAAACTGCGTTCGTTGTGTTTTTTTAAATGCTTTGTTTTTCTGTGGAAAATGTTAATTTAAAAATGCTTTTTTAAAGATATTGTTTTCATTCATTTGCTCCGTTTGGCATCCATTTTGGAACATGTCTTTTGGTATTGTTTACATAGAAACTGTGGTAGGACAAGTTTTACAAGTGAGATGGTTAAAATGGCGCTTATGTGTATGTGTCTTATGTTTTACTTTGTTTACTTGCTTTCCGATATAATCATGATAAAAATGTGTATGTACTGTCATTTAAATGTTCGTTATTTTTAAAAAACTTAGAAATGTGTGAAAACGGAATTTTTTGGGTGATTTTGAGTATTAATTTTAATACCCGAGTATTAATTTTAATACTCGAGCATTAATTTGGTAATGCGTTTCGGTAGATTTACGCTCAGTTTTTCTCCACGTTTTAATACACTTCCCCACCCTAAAACCCCTAATTTCCCTGCATCCCGTGCCAGATTTTATTGTACTTTTAATTAAAAAAAAAAAAAAATCGCGTTGTAATGGTATGCGTTGTAATAGATTTCGTTGTAACAGCACTTTTCAGTATTTTAATAGGTTTTGCGTTGTAAGAGTATTCGTTGTAAAGTAATGCGTTGTAGTAGTACTTGCGTTGTAAAAAATGCGTTGTAAAGGTATGCGTTGTAATAGCATGCGTTGTAACGTCATACATCCACTGGAGTCTGTATGGCCATTGATATAAAAGGAGCTCTATTAAACTGAGCCCTGTGAGAGTCAGAAATGTGGAAATAAATATTATACCATTGAAGTTCATGCGGTCGATGATGTAAGAATGAGGTATACTCTGGTAATTGTCTGTGTGGTGTGGGCTGATTGAGGAGCACTCCATTAACACCTCCAGGCTTGGTGATGGGGAATGAGGGATCCATTGTTGTCAATATGCTCAGTTATGCAGAAATGAGGGATACTCCTGTGAATTCCAAGAGGCAGCGGCATCACTAGGGTTGGTGTCACCCAGTGCGGTAACTCATGGTGACGTGTGGTCCGTACCCCCCGAACCCCCTAGTGATGCCACTGCTTCGGAAAACAAATATTACTCAACAACCGGCAACAAATATTAGCTATTAGTCACAGACGTGTACCACGTTATTGAAAGGCCCACTTTCTACAGGCAGGTGAAGCATTCGCTGGCAGCCAATGCTGCATCCGTTTGTTCCATGTTAATACAAGGTGAACAGCAGACTAAACAGAGCCATTCTGTGATCTGAAGCCACAGAGGAGGAAAGGAAAGCGAGGCCCACCTCGACAAGATCACCAAGCAGATGTTAATATTCACACCGACGAAGCTGACGCACTCTTCGCACTCCTCCGTGCCCCGTACTTCCACTTTTTCCCTGTGCCACATATCTCCGCACTCACCCGTACCTACGCACCCTCTGTGTCTCATACCTCCGCACCCCTCTGTGCCCATACCTCAACACTCCCCCTTCCTCCGCACTCCTCCGTGCCCCATACCTCCGTACTCCCCTCCGAGTTATACTCTGCCTGATATGTACAAGATCTGTGATGCAGGAATGAAAGGTACTTCAGTGATAACTATGCGGTCAGTTATGGAAGAAGGAAGGATATTCCATTGTATATATTAGATCACATTCGCCTCCCACTTTTCCCTAAACTAACTAAACAATGCTAGGACACTCTCTGTTCAGTCAGAGGCTGAATTTCTACATTCCAAAATCACTCATGCATTGGACCAGTGTGCCCCCAGGTTAGAAAGTAAACCTCAGAGTAATGGTATTTATCAGAATTAAGACAATTAAAAAGGAAATATAAAGCACTAGAACATAAATGGAGACTAACTAAAGAAGGTAACAACAGACTGCTCTTCAAAGGGGAGTTGGAGACCTATCACAATGCTCTCAAAAGTGCCAAGAAACAATACTTGCAAAACAAATAGATGATAACCGTAACTCACCTAAAGAGCTATATAAAATTGTGAAGGAACTCTGCAAACCTACTTGCATGGCTCATACTATGACCCCTTCAACCGAGGTCAAATCAGGATCTCCGCTTGATCCCTGCCCCCACTTTATCTTTTCTCAACTCGCATCAGTCCTAAGCCTGCTCGTCACACAGATTTTCAATAAATCCCTTGATACTGCAGTATTCCTGGATCTATGGAAGGAAACTATTGTATTTCCACTACTAAAAAAAGCTGGCATGGATATCCATTACCCTGTCAATTACCAACCAATTTCCCAACTGCCATACCTGTCCAAAGTATTGGAGAAACTGGTCAATAAACAATTGGTTACGTTTTTAGAAACCAATGATTTTTTGGATCCATCACAGACTGGCTTTAGGGCTTCTAACAGCGCAGAAGCCACCTTACTTGCAGTATCAGATAACATCCGATCCTTGGTGGATCAGGGCAAAGCGGCTGCCCTGATCCTCTTGTATCTGTCAGCAGCTTTCGATACTGTATCTCACAATCTTCTGCTGAGTATCCTGCATGAAAAAGGATCACACTCGAAAGCCCTTCAATGATTTAACTCCTTTCGACGCAATAGAACACAAAAAAATCAAATAAACCCCTTCTCTTCCAGTTCAGAAAACATCAATTATGGTGTCCAGCAGGAAGCCTCCTTAAGTCCAACCCTTTTTAAAGCCTATATCTCTTCATTTGCTAAGATCAGCAGGAAATGGGGCGTTAGTATCTGCTCCTATACAGATGATACACAGTTATTAGTTGCCTTCGAAGAAAAGCATGAGGACACCAGAAATAACTTACGCAACTGCCTCTCAGAAACAGCAACCTGGATGACGAAACACGGTCTGAAGCTAAACGCTTAGAGGTCTGAAATCCTGCTCTTCGGAGGGGCTCACCTACTTTGGAATGACACCTGGTGGCCCCAGTCACTAGGTGCCGCCCCGGAACCTAAACGTGTTGCACAAAACTTGGGCATACTTATTGACAGTGCACTAACCTTGCAAGACCAAGTGCGAGGGATGTGCAGAAAAGTTTCGCTACTCTAAACCTATTAAGTCTCTTCTCATGGAACCCCTTAAGCTTCAGAAAGCCTATTGCCCTGGCACTACTTGCTAGTAAACTAGACTACGGGAATGCGCTCTATGTGGGCATGCCTGAGTATCTTTTCTCTCGATTGCAAGTGATCCAAAATCCCGCTGCCAAGCTGGCCTGCAATAAAAGCAAATACAGCTCAACGTCAGAACGTTTGAGGGAGCTCCATTGGCTACCCATGCGTCAAAAGGCCAAGTTTAAGCTACTGTGTTATGCACACAGAGCGCTACATAAGTGTGGTCGCCAAATTCTGCAGGACAAGATCGAATTCTATATTCCCCACACGAAAATTGAGGTCCTGCCATCATGCCCTGGCCAAAATCAAACGCATCAAGAAAGCTAGGGCAGGGGATCGCTCTGTTTCTAGCCTGGCAGCAGTACACTGGAATGAACTTCCCTTAGATCTTCGCCTTACGAACGAGTACATGTAGTTCAGGAAGAAGATGACAATATGGCTGTTCCCCAGGATATAGGTTTTAGCACCTGCAGCCTCTTAACATAGTTCCCTCTGTTTCTAGATGCTCGGGCTTCCACTACCTCTTTCTCCTGAAAACTCTTCCTAAGCGCCGCGATATCCCATGGGATGAATGTTGTGCTCAATAAATACAAATACAAATAAGTTATGGGGGAGTGAGGGATATTCTTTGGATGTGTACGAGAGCCATGATAGAGGAATGATGTATAGTGCTTTGAAGGCTATCATCTTGCTGATTGGATATGAGGGATACTCTAACTATGTCTTGGTTTGGGGGGAATGCGTGACATTACATTCAAGTTTACCAGGTCATGTGGAGGGTTGAATTAATTGTGAGGTTAATAATTTTGAAGGAGTAAGACTCTACTGAAGTTAAAACACTTAATATTGAGGAATCAGTGAGATTTCATTAAAACGGATGGATTTGCAAACAGAGATTGAATTTCGATTGAAGGCTCTGCATTGAGTGATGTGAGATCAAGAGATATGCTATTGAAGTTTATAAACTCAGCAATGGGAAAATGAGGGATATATCTAGAAATGCCATAATTTGAGTAATTCCAGGTAGTTTAATCACTCAGAATTACTTAAAAATTCCACCAGATTACGCTGAATTACGTGACAAGAGTAATTCTGTATTTAGTACTATTTTCTTAGCACAGAAAGAATAGCACACGTTACAACGCAAACATTTACAACGCATGCCTTTACAACACGGTGTTTACATTGCAACATCCATTACAACGCATAATTTTACAGCGCATGCCATCACAATGCATTTTTAGAAACTACTTTACAACGCATTCCATTACAACGCATACCATTACAACGCATACCATTACAATGCATAATACTTTTATTGCAACAGTAGGGTAAGTGTTGGATGGTGTAGGCGTAAAATGCACTATTCCCACTCCAGTGAGTTCAATAGTAGGGTAAGTGTTAGATAGTGTAGGGGTAAAAATGACTATTCCCGCTCCAGTAAGTGCAACAGTTGGGTAAGTGTTGAATATTATAGGGGTAAAAATTACTATTCCCACTCCAGTGAGTGCAACAGTAGGGTAAGTGTTGGATAGTGTAGGGGTAAAAATTACTATTCCCCATTACTTAACTTATAATGCGTTGTAATGGCATGCGTTGTAGTGACAAGCGTTGTAATGGCATGTGTTGTAGTGACATGCATTGTAATGGCTGTGTTGTAATGGCATGTGATGTAAAGGCAGTTGCGTTGTAATAACTGCGTTGTAAATGTAGTGCGTTGTAATGACTGCGTTGAAATGGTTGTTTCCTGCACAGAAATGCCCCCTCAAGTCTATAGCTCAGAAATAGTGCTAAACGCAACAGAACATGGGTAGCAGCATGAGCAGCCGCTCACATTTGCTAAATGTGCTCTTGAGACAGGATTTTTCCCCAACTCACTCCCGGCATTTAGCACTAGTTTCTTAACACAAAATGCACCCTCAAGTCCAAAATCGACACAAGAATGCATTTTGCGCAAAGAAAATAATTCTAAATGCAACAGAACACTAATAGCAGTGCGAGCAGCAGCTCACACTCTCCAAAGGTGCTCTCACAGATTACTGTTAAGTTATGATTACGTGAGTAGGAGTAATCCCATTATAATTGGTAATTCCAAGTCAATGAGAAACGCAGAATTACAATAATTACTCCGATCACTCAAACGTAATTATAACTACTCCCAGGCCTAGATATATCTGGGAACCATACAAATTATGGCAGAATCAAAGATGCTCTAATGATGTTTATGAACTTGGTGATGAGAGAAAGAGGGACACTCTATCAAAGTGTGCATGTTGAATGAGGGAAGGTGAGGCACAAAAAGAGCTTAAGGTGTGTGAAAAGTGACAGGGTTCGAGTTCTTTGAGGGCAAAGTCCATCTCTACAAATTCTCAAATAAACCCAGAGGCCTCAGGACTGCAAAATGGCCAGTCTGTGTGTTCTTTCAGGTGTGTGGGCATATTACGCAGCTTCTGGGCGGTTGGACCTCTTTGCGAAGCATGGTCAACTATGCACCGCGTGCGGTTGAGACAGACGGAGAATGCGACATGGCACTGCTGCCCAAACTTGAATCCAAACACTGTCAGGAGGTTTTGCTTCTCCTTTCAACATGTAAATGCTTTATAGTTGCTGTTGTGGTTTGAAGCTCTGGCACACAGGGCTGCAGGCACATAACTATAATCGCCGGGTATGAACTAGTGTGGAGGGCCAGGACAGCCACCAATGACTTGAGGTTTCCTTTATAGCATTCTTTTTAGCAAAGCGGAAGTGAGATGAATGGGAGAGAAAAGTGGAGGAGAATTAGGTTAAAGAATGTCGAAGACACCGGGGTGGGCGAGGGAAATACTAGCTGTAGCGGTAGGGATAGGGGGTGAGATGGTCGGGCGCCAGGGGAGGGCTTGACGCGCCACTTACACAATAACGAGACCACACAAAGAAATGAATTTTAAAGCCGCAATGTGATTTATTGCATGCCCAGACTTATTGCCAATTCCTCGACTCTCTGAATAGAGTGCCTAGAAAAAAGGCCAGTGTGCTTGGAGTGCTATATAAGTGCAACGACCTAATCCCTCATCAGGCTTGTTGGTAATTGGTGGACTGGTGGACTGGTACCAAAAAATCAATTACCTTTTTTGGGTGCATAACATGGAGTTATCCATATATACAAACAGCTTTCCTAGTAGTTGGCCTAGACTTGTGGCTATGGCAGCCCTTCGCAGCCAGGCCACCATGTAGGCACCACTTCATCCAGGGCCAGCAAGATGTATCATCATGGTGCCAACTCCAATGCTTGCTTAATGAGAGGCCAATGTACCACAAGACAGCGTGGAATTCTCAGGGCTTACTATGTTAAAAAAGTGAGTGTAGAGGTCCAAAGGTTCTCTTAGGAGCCATTGTTGCTGAATACCAAAGTTGCCGAATAGCAATGCGGCCAATTTTTAATTTCTCCTCAAGCCTCTTTCTCTCACCACCCTAAACTTCCTGATACTTTAGCTTTCTCTTGCAGATGCTTCTTAATTACTGCTTTTTCCATTTGTCACTCTTCTCATATTTTCTTTTCCTCCTAACTTCTCCCTTTTCTCCATTTCTCTCTCTCTATAATAAACCTGATCCCCCAAAAGGAGCCCCACAACCGACCACTGGGAACACTGGCACAAATTAAGCTCTAGCTGTTACTAGGTTTCAGTTCATTGGCATGCCACTCACCACCTACTCCCTAAAGTGTGTGTGACCTGCATCTTCTATCTTGAGTCTAACTGTCTTTTAACGTGATTATGTGAATCTGCCAAAGCTGTGGCGACATTCTCTCATTGGCCATGGGCATACTAGCAGAAAAGACTGCACATCTACTGATGTCCATCAGATGTTTGAGCGGATATTGGAATAAAGAAACAAAATCAGTGAACACACTTCCCTTTGGAAAGGACAGGACAGGTGAGCCGCTTGACTGTGAGGCCTGTCCCTGGTCCCCAAGGGCACGGCAAAGAAGATCTTTTCCCCTTCATTCCACGTGCTGCTGTATTTCCAGTGCGTTCATACCTAAAATTCTGACACTGAGGGGTGTGGTAATTTCCAGGTGTGGAATTCCTGTACTATACTGAGTTGTCCACTGAGGAATTATGACTGAAATTAGTGTTTCTGTGTCAATTTCCATATGTAATTCTCACTTTATGTTTTTATGATTTTTTCCTGTGTTTTCAATTCTAATCACAATAACCACTAGACCAACCACTAACCTTGGGATCTGCAGTAGAATGCTACTCGCTGTAAGGTTCTTCAGTACCTCCTCATTAATAGCTAGCACTATATAAATCGAGTGCTTAATTTGAGCCGGTGGTTTCCGGTGCTCGGTACCTGCACTTAATTGCGGGCACTGGAATTTAATTGCTGAAACCTGCACTCACGACAGCTGCCACATGGTGGCGCAGTTTGTGTAATTTAAAGATGAGCAGAAAAACAGTTGTTTGTTGCTTCAATAAACATTAAAATCAACTAATACCTTCCACCCAAGCCATTTGCTTTGTGTGCCTCAAACAGTCTGAACTGTCACACTTGCAGCAGTGTGATAGTTAGTGGTTGTGTAAGTACAGTGGCAATGTATGGTGCAAACTGCGTGGCCACCTGATGAGGGCTTACATTTATTTTCCATTTTCGGGGGAGGCATTTCACCACGTTTATGGGGGGGGCATGTCGCCAAAAAAGCCTGAAGGTGGAGTAATAACACACGCAGACTTACCGTACATCTCAGAATCCTGTGACTCTGAATAAGGACTAACGCGAGGATCATGAATCCTATGGGGCTTATTTACAAGCCCTTTGCGCCGCCGGTGCATCACTTTTAATATGGGAAAAAGTGACGCACCGGCGGCGCAAAGGGCTTGTAAATAAGCCCCTATGTCTGCTGCTAATCATCAGCAGTGTTAGCTGAGAACCGTGTACAACATGCGCCTGCCTCCAGATTGTGGCCATGCCATCGTCCAGAGAGGGAAATGTAAAGGTGATAACCGAGTATATATTTCCTTCAGTGCTCATTTCCACACTGCCCACCTCGCCTAACTTTGTCTACCACAGGTGCTCACGAACGCATCACAACTCCGGCCCTTAATCCAGAACAGGTGCCCGCTACACATCTGAGAATGCACTTTAGTGCCCCACAGTGGGTTATGAAGCCTAAACAGATGCCACCAAAGAGTATACAAAACTAAGAGGGGACAAGGGAAGCTTTTTAGCTTCCAGAGAAGTTGAAATGAGACGATCGCCCATTCACACAGGAAAAAGACCATGAAACTACACAAGGGCATTTTTTAAATGACCGAACTGTTTCATTAACCTATGGCGCACTATGGGGCTTATTTCTGAGCCCTTGTGTCACTTTTGCCCCAATGGTGCATCACTTTTTGTGACGAACCGGCGGCGTAAAAAATGTGCCATGTTGCACTGTAATTACAAAGTGACGCATCTAGACTGACGCGTCACTTTTTAAACCCCTGCGCCACATTTTACCTATGCTAGGTATAATGTATGCAGGGTGTGCGTTCCCCCGCAAAAAGCCTTGTAGAAGTGGCGCATGGAGGGGCTTATTTATGAGCCCTTGCGTCGCTTTTGCACCGCTGGTGCGTCACTTTTTGTGATGCACAGGCGACCTAAAAAACACGCCATGTTGCGCTATATGTACAAAGTAACGCATCTAGGCAGATGCGTCACTTTGTAAACCCCTGTGCCACATTATAGCTGTGCCAGGTATAATGTATGCAGGGTCGACGTTCCATCGCAAAAAGCCAAGTAAAAGTGGCGCATTGAAATCTATAAGATATCAGTGCGCCACTTCTAGGACGCCATTGCGTCAATATCTTACGCCTGCCTCACAGCAGGCGTAAGACTGACCTAGGCACATTTAACATGGGACTTGCCCATGTGTAATGACCCATTGCTGGAATTTCATCACTTTTGCGACACACTCCAGCAATGCGTCATTACTGCGCCTACAGATATGTCAGTAATACTGACGTATCTGTAACTCCTTGCAACATGATGCGCCGTACTGTAAATACTGCGCATCTGTCATGTCGCAAGGAGGGGGCAATGAAAAGTGACACACGCGATGCGTCACTTTTCATAAATGAGGCCCTATGTATTTATTGCACTGGTGTAATGGCACACAACTATCAACTCATAGTTCAGAATAATGTCAGAAGTCGCTATTCTCACAGATTGCCTGGTCCTTACTTGCGGCCAGACATGAATCACCGCACCTCACACTGGATCATCCATTTTGGTATTCAATCTTCCATTGCCAGCAAGAGTGGTAGTCTAGCGTCAATTACCTTGCCACCAAGGTTTGCACCTCTGGTATAGTAGCAAACACTGGCCTCCAACTGGTCCTGGCTGAACCTTTGTTTTGTTTTGTTAAATGCGAAATGCACTACAGCTTTCCTGTAAAAAACGCAAGATTTCATCTCTGTGGTGTTTTGTGGCATTTGTGAACACATTTGGGATAAGAGAGCAGATTCGTTTTGCAAGCAAAGTTTTTTCGAAAGGGGATTTTGCGTAGTTTGCATTTCGAGTAACTTTTGCGTGCACCAGTCGCTAAAACCGAGAGGCGGGTCTCCGGTCATGTGTAGGGACTGACTGCCCTATGACTGCTGTGGCGTGTGGACCGCCCTCCGATGCCAATGCAGTTTGGCAGCTGGCACTTCCACCTTCTCCACCCACCAACAGCAACAATTTTTTTGCTATTTAGTTCTAGAAATTCAGTCGAGGCATATTTCCCAGAAACTGGCGGGAAAAAAAGATCATAATGTTATTAAAGACATTCTAGACTTTTCTTGAGCAACAGTCCAAAGGAAGAGGATGGCTGCACGTTCTCAGTATATTTTTTTAGTATTCTTAGACTATTTAAGAGCTCTGAATTTCTATACAGTTTTGCGGCTGTTGGTAACAATAAAGGAGGTTGCGCGTATTGTTAGCTTCATTGCCTTACCATAAAATCACCCTGTCAACCTCCTGTTATTAATTTCTCGCCATGTTGGCACTTAGTCATGGTGAAATATACTCATATGTTAAAAATCACCCTCCTAGGGAAAACAGTATGTGTAGGGGCCATGGGGCCATACCTTATGGCCCATCTGTAGGTAATAAGGCAATGTGTGAAAAGTGCACCCACGAGGACAATAATCATTCGCTGCTAACTAGTGCAAAACACTGCTAGAGGTCTATTTACTCCAGAGCCGTAGGTTTAGTGTACCAAGCTATTTAGCACTAAGAGCTCACTCTGCCCATTTTCTGTGGCCCCGGAACACCAAGGCTGTCATGATTTGCATCATAGAAATGAGAAGATGACATCGAGCATGGGTAACTGCAAACATTTCGGGGCCACAAAGTTAGGTCTGTGATGTGACTTGCGGCCGCATTCAGGGCCGGACTGGGAACCAAAACCATCCCTGGCAAAGTGCTCGGCCGGCCCCCCGGCGGGTGTGGGGTGCGTCCGAGCTGTTTGTCAGGGCCGGTTTCGGCCAAATTTGTTACATCGTCCGATATTGCAGTGCTGCTGTAACAAAAACGGCACTAAGGGGCCCAAAACCGACCCCCACCTTGGCGGCCCACTGGGGAAATGCCCGGTGCCCGCTACAACCAGTCCGGTCCTGGCCGCATTGATGCCAGCAGGGTGGCAGTCGGGGTTGGGGTAAGGCAGGGGGGGTTGGCGGTAAGGTGGATGTAGGTGGATGTAGGGGAAGCGAAGCATGTACATCTAGTGTCTGAACTGCACAATGTGAAACCAGAATCTTGGGAATAATCTCAGCTTCTCCACTGAACCAAATTATGTGATCCTAGTCAATTGTTTTATTTCACTTTCCCTCCTTTTTCTTCATTATCAAAATACATGACTTGAGTATGTGTGTTGTACAAAACCACCTCCTGGGCTTGATTTAATAAACTAATAATGTTGCTCGTGTATAATAGAAACCCATGCCACCCATAGAGAGCACATAACAACTGGATTGCCTTAGTTTACTACTGGCATCGTTATCAGGGTGGGGTGAAGACTGAATGTTTCTAAATTCAAGTCTGAAAACTATCACTTTAAAAAAATACTTCTCAATGCACTGATATAATCTGATGTACTATGGTGAAATGCTTTTGCATGTGAATGAAATACACTTTTTGAATTTTGAACAGCCTTTTTTTCATGTTTCTACACTTTTGTTGCAAGATGTAATTAAAAATAAAGGTAATTCTAAAGTTAAGCGGTGAATGACACCCTAGTTACTTACTTTCTATAACTTAAATTAACCTTTAAATAAATGCTTGCCTGTAGTTTTTTTAACATCCAGTCCAGTAAACCGCAGACATCTTTTTAATGTTATTGTGGAGTCCAGTAAACAGCAGTCCAGCGCTGCTGCTGACCAGGGGGCGCATGTAAAGATCAGGAGGGCCGCATGCAGCCCGTGGCCGTGCTATGCTTTTGGACATGTGCATGTAAACTATCATCTATGCAGACCACTGACCACACTATAAAGAAACGGTTGGAGACTGGTGGCAGTCATCTTTTTAAAATATATTTATTGGGATCTTCTCATTCCAGTTACAAATATTAAAGCCCTTGCACATACCAATAACAAAGGCGCATTAATATCTGTTGTTGAACCTTACAGCATCTTGATCAGCCTAATTTTTCGAGTCTGACATGATCATTGTTAATATTATATTTCCATTTTTTTAAATTAACATTTCAGCTCGAACTCTGTGGAGAGTGTGCCAAAGTTTAACTTTTTCCGATCCTTTTGACATTTTGCGATTCACTAATTGAGATTCACAAGGATTTGCAATTAGGGAATCACAAAATGCAACGTATGAAGGTGTATAGTACACCTTTTGCAATTCCTAGGGTGTTGCAAATGACCTACCTCATGAATATTTATGAAGTAGGTCCTAATTTTGGACCCCCTAGGAATCGCAAAAATCACGGGTCTGGTGGCCTGCTGAGATCAGCAGAACACCGTGTCCGTGATTGCTTTTAAATAAAGCAATCTTTTGTTTGTAAAGCAGTCCATTTTCCTTAAAGGAAAATGAGATGCTTTACAAGATGAAAAATGAAAAGTTTTCTTTTCATTTTTTAAAAGCAGCCAGTGGTCCCTGGGACCACTGCATGCTCTTAAAATGATTTTACAAACATTCACAAAGTGGACCCCTTCCCATTTGCGAATGGGTTGCCACCTACTTGAAGTAGGTGGTAAAATGCTAATTTTTTGCAACCGTAAATGGGTCACAAAACATTCATACATAACAATGCGATTTGGTATTAGGAAGGGATGCCCTAAACACGCCCTTTCCTAATACCGAATCGCAAACCCATTTTGGGATTCGGTAAAGGTTACCAAATCGCAAACGTAGGTTTGCTACATCGGAAAAGCAATTTTTGTGTTCACAAATGGGCAGATTCTGTGAATCTGCCCGTTTGGGAACGCAAAATGGCTTGATACATCTGGCCCTAAAATCATTATTCCCAATTCTTTTAGCCCCAGTGTTTTATGATGTTGTTATCTCTTCTTTCTATACTTAGCTTGGGTCATCAATGATCAATAGTGTCTACTAATCCCTTTGTGCATTCCTTTTCATCATACCCCTGTTTTATAATACCAGAACATATGTGAAGTTATGTTAAAAGGTTTTCTAAATTGCACAGATTAATCTATCTTGAGCGTCCTGCTGCTAGGATTGCTATCATGACAGAAACATGAAAGAACAAGAGGTGGCCCAGCTGGCAAAAGACCTCTAAAATAGGAGAAAGAGAGCAAGAGACCAAACAGAAGCTAGTGCTAAGGCACTAGAAGAGATGTCTTTGTCTAAACAGACAGGTTTTAAGATTTTTCCTAAAAGTAGCCTCAGCCGGTTCCAATCTTAAATTCAAGGGGAGAGTATTCTATCGAGAATTTTCATTCTTTCTGATTACCTCTGCTACCCTGTCTCTTGGCTAGTAGGGTCACTCCCTTTTTCTTTTACACAAGAGTATTCCATAACCTGGCGGCGCAAACACCAAAAGAGCATCTGCCCATCTGGACTTTCCTAGCCCTCGGAATCCCCACCAGTGCAGTAGCCGAAGATCTGAGGCACCGGCTAGGTAAATAATGTTTTACCAGGTTGCACAAATAGCCAGGTCCTCTGTTGTGGAGGATTTTGTGACATAAGCACATAGCTGTGAAGCTCATACACTTCTCCAGAGGGAGCCAATGAAGTTTTGCCAAAGCCAGAGACACATGTGCTCGTCTTGGAAGATTTAAAAGAAGACAGGCAGGTGTGTTTTGCCCTCTTTGCAGCTTCTGGAATCTGTTTTTGGACACTCCAATATTCAAGCTGTTGCAATAATCCTTGAAGAGATTCGAGACATGAAGAAATCTCAAGAAGTTGAGATAGCGGCGCTTCATATACGCCTGGGGTAAATTGATGAGGCGGTGGCAAGCGTTCCCATCAGAATTCAGGAATCTGAATCAAGGATATCACATCTAGAGGATCAAATGAACGCCATACTCCAGCAAGTAAATTCAGCTGCACATGATAAAATAAATTTGGAAAATAAAATTGAAGAACTTGAAAATCATTCACACCGTGCAAACCTGCGAATTGTGGGGGTACCGGAGGGGTCCGAAGGAGCCTATACGCTTCAATGGTTGGAGACATTTCTAAAGTAAAAATTGATTCCAGAGTTCTCGGGCGATCTAACAGTGACCCGGGCACATCGTGTTCCAGCCCATCTTCCACCAAATATGAAGTTTCCTCGCACAATTTTAGTCAATTTTGCGGACTTTCGTGTCAAGGAGAAGATATTGACTAATGCAATTCAGTTGAGACAGTTCAACATCAATGACGGGACTAAATGTAGAATTTTTGCAGACATGTCTGTTGTAGCTGCACATAGACACAAGGAGTTTGTAAAATTACTATATCTTTTTAAAGTTCATGGAGCTCAAGCCTCAATTGCGCAGCAGTCCAACCTAAAAGTTCTTGTCCAGGGAAAGTTTCATATGTGTACATGAATTGAGGAGGCACAGGAATTGTTGAAACTAATTTCAGTAGGGAAGTAATCTTATATTGCTCTTTTCTTATCTCCTTTTCTGGGTTGGGGCTTGGGATGTGTTTCTTCTTCTTTTTTTCTGCTCCATTTTGAGGGGGGGTAGGTTACCCCAAGTGTAGTACCAGGGCACCACTTAGTTAGAGTAGGGAGGGGGGAATGTGGACAGCGGGGCAGGCCACATTTCTAAGGGGAGGGGGAAACCTTGGGGTGGGAGCCCATGGTTCGAGGGTGGGGGGTTGGGGGATGGGGCAAATAAAAATGAGCAGTAGCAAACAGAGTAATGAAGCACTGAGTAGAAATTTTGAATTTAAAAATTGTTGTGCTTTATAGGAAGAATGAGTACAACTAGAAAATGCCGGATTGTTTCATTAAATGTTAATGGGATATTGAATAGACAGAAATATGGAGGTTTAATCAGGTGGTTCGTTACTTTAAAACCTCAAATCCTTTTTATCCAAGAAACCCATTTGAAAACCAACTCGACAAAATTATTTATACCGGGTATGTTTTCTAGAACTTGTTTTGCTTCGGCGGGGGTGGCAGTGAGAGGGGTCGCAATCTACATTTCACGCGCATTAGACTGGGAATTTTTACAAGAACAACGGGATCCCCAAGGGAGGTGGATCTGGGTCCAGGTTAAAATTAATAACCAGGTTCTCAACTTTATCAACTACTATGGGCCTATAACAGATGAGGCATCCACACTACTGACTATTCATTGGCTTTTGATAGGGGTCCCTGGCCAAATCGTGGTTGGGGGTGATTTAAATTTTATACAGGACCTGAAAACCGATAGTTTAAACAGGAATAAGAAACAATTGAAACCCAAGACAAATAAAGTGTTAGATGCTGTGATTGAAGACTTTCAGTTAATTGATGCATGGCGATTGATAAATCAGAATGCCCGGGAATACACTTGCCGTTCCCGCCAATATCAGACAGCTTCACATATCGATTTGCTATTGATTTCACATTCTTTGGTCCTCAGGGCTGCAGCAATTGGTGTAAATGCTTTCTCTGATCACTCTTATGTCCAGGCTGATTTAGAAATTGGGATTCAGAGGAGGAGTATGTCCAGGTGGCAGATGGACCGTCTTCTTCTTCAAGAACCTTTGTGGCTTGAACAGTTTAGGGAGTGGATTTTAGAATACTTTAATATTAATGAAGGAACAGCGGATATTTTCTCCGTTTGGGGTAGCTTTAAAGCTGCGGCCCGAAGCCAGATGATTGCAGTATCAGCGGGAAAAGCTAGGGAATGACTAGAAAAAATTACAGAGCTCCAGCGATCTCTCGAAAGTGCTTCTAAATCGCTAAGTACTTCATCACAGGGTCAGTGGGAAGAGGCAAAGAAGGCATTGAGAGACTATTTTGTTTGTGAAGAAATTAATAGTTCTCAGACCTACTTGCAAAAGGTTTACTAAAAAAGTCAAATGGTTGGAAAATGCTGGCCTGGTCAACAAAGGCTCACCAGGAATCAGCCTGTATTCTGGAAATGATAGATCCAAAAACTAATCTTACGGTAACTGATAGAGTTGATATTGCTCGGGTCTTTGTTGAGCATTACCAACAATTATATACTACGAAATATACAACCCTCATGGACGCGATCCATGAATATTTTACCGCAGTACAATTACCTAAGATACCGCAGAATGCAGCTACTCAGCAACAAAATGAAATTACTAGACCAGAGATTTCGGCAGTTATAAAATGATTGATAGGGGCAAAAGCATGTGGGGAAGATGGAATTCCTATCAAATTTTATAACATTTTTGCCAAAGAGCTGACCCCATTTCTGAAGAAACTATTTAATTATATCAAAGCTGGTGGTTCGGTTTTCTCGGATTTCAAGAGGGCGATCGTAGTCAGCTTTATAAAAAAGGGTAAACCACCAAATAATGTGAACTCATTCAGACCGATTAGCCTCTTAAACGCCGACTATAAAATTATGATGAAGATCTGGGCCGTGCGTTTTACTCCTTTGTCTAAGGAAGTAATCCATACCGATCAAACAGGTTTTGTAGCTGGGCGAACTATGTCATCAAATACAGGCTATTTGATACAAGCTCTTGATTATTTTAACGTTAATAAGACACCAGCCTGCATAATGATGGTCGATGCAGAAAAAGCCTTTGATTTAGTTAATTGGGATGCTTTATTTATTGGGCTTCAAAGGTTTGGAATCCCGGCTCAAGTAATTTTAATGTTGCAAAATATCTATCAAGGGGCACAAGCTCAGTTAGTAATTAATGGGGCTCAAATTTGGTCAGTCGATATCAACCGGGGGACCAGGCAAGGCTGCCCCCTCTCACCCCTTTTGTTCACTTTTTTTTATAGAACCACTAGGAATTAAAATACGTGCTAATCAGGGTATTAAAGCTCCGATTGGCGGTACGGTGAAATTAAAACTCTTTGCAGACGACACCATCCTGTATTTGTCTTCCGATAAGCCAAACATAGAACAGATTTTGGCTGAATTTAGAAAATACGAATCAATAGGGGGGATACAAAATCAATCCCAGCAAAACCGAGATTATAATTTTAAATACAGGGGCTGAGTTTTTGCCTGAGAATTTGAAACAACAGGCTTTAAAAACTGATCCCATACGGTACTTGGGGATTTTCGTCACAGCACAACATGGCCAGCTGGTTAAATGGAATTATGAGGCCACTGTGGAAATGTGGATTTTCCTGATCAGTTATGTCCCCTATCTTGGACCCCAACGGTTCTATATGCATGTTACAAGTACATGTATGTTCCCTCCAGTTCCAGTTTCTAAGACGCAAACATATGTGTGTCTACCGTCGACATGTTCTCTGTCAGATCCGCCATCACAGGGCTGGATATTCGATTCCTAAGTATGAAAGGCCACCGACTTTATATGGCTAAGTTACTTCATTTTTACAGTTCAGGCAAGTAGGCCCGATTCTGTCCTCAAGCCTTTCCCTGCTCTCTGTCTCTGACAGCTTCAGCTTGAGCTCGCATCTGTATCCATGAACTTTGTCCTACTCCCTGTGCAGCTAACGGTGCCTGCCTCGGCCAGTTTTCGCCTGTCTGCCAAGAAGTTGTATTTCACCTTCGAATTATCTATTTTGCTCTTCAGCCGATGCATTCCTGTCTAGTGATTTAGGTAAACATTTCCTTTAGCTCACAAGCAAAGGACTCAGCCTTTCCGTCCTCCTGCAAGTGATTCATAGCCCTGTTGCCATGGAAAGTTTTCTATCCCTCGCATCTCATATAGACACTTAGACGCTTGTACACGCACACAGTCAGTATAGAATAGATTCTGTCCGAGAGTCTCTTCCTTGTGGATAACATAGTTCTTTAAACATAGGATGTTAGATATGATTTGGGATTAGGTTGACTTGACCCCCAGACTTCTCGTCTCCACATGTAGAGCTAAATGTCAAGTCCCTTCACCCCCTAGTTGCACGTCAATTACACGTCATGCTGCTGCGCGCGCATCTATGCCAAGTATTATCTTATAGATCCACCTATGTCTGATAATTCTAACCAATCATGTTTCTTTTATTCCTTATTACGCCTAGTTTCGATTACGTACCTGTTTCGTCACTTTTCTTATCAAATGTTACGCCTTCTACATTCGTTTCATTGTAATGCAGTTATTATAAAAATGCATGTCTGTCAATAAAGTATTGTACTTCACTTCCTGAACCCTCGTGGTGACGGAACCTGAAGGCCGCGACTCGAGTCGGCCATTTTGAATGGAATAAAGCCCATTAGAAAACCTCTTATACCACGGATTCTGCCTCTTGTTATTTTGAGCTATTTTACTTTATTTAAGATCCCGTATGAAATTCAGTCCGGTATTTTTATTTACCACATAATGGCGCCCGAATAGGGACACTTTCTCATCTCACGCGCCGGCGGTGCGTTGCAGGCCCGGTCTCCTGCCACAGCTGGACGGACCATAAACGCGTACCAGCAGGATTTCCTGTAAGCTCCCTCCGGTCAAGCGGGGGCGACTGAGGCTGCGATCAACCCAGACGAGGCGGTGAGAAGTGCGAAGTATCCCGACCAGAGCCTAGCTGAGAGAGCAAGATCCGAGGTATACTGAGGCCCACCAGGTTTTCCGAAATCCCGACGTCCAGAGGGTCCGCTGTCCGCAGTTATCGAGTCCTGTCCATTCTCTGAGGCCTTCCGTTTCAAGGAGCTACTCGGTGAGTACCATCGCCGGGGAGGCGTGTTGACGCGCACATAGGTTGTGCCGGTCAAGACGGATTTGGGTACACAAATCCGGTCTGCACTGTTTAGCAGTGTATATGTACTGTTTAGCAGTATATCAAGTATTCCGAAGTATTCAGTTATTGTCAAGAATTCAGCGTGGTGATTAGTTAGGCAGACTGTCATCATTGTCGATCATTGTTATAATGTTTAATGTTTAATGTTTAAAGTATTCAGAAATGTCTTGCATATTGTGGTATGAATGACTGTTCATTGTTCACTGTTCATTTATTGTGTTTTTCGTATTAAGAAAATTCAAGAGTAAGTATCAGATCAGTTGTAAATATGCCGCTCTTCTCGAAGTTAAGACAGATTACTACCAGAAAAGGGGTGCTTGAAGAAGCAGTTCCTATTCCTCCTAGGGACACTCCAGGGCATTTTATGTACCATAAGCATGGCTTAGATGCCATATTGTTTCTTGATCTATGGGTAGATTATACCAAGGGATTGCCGGAAAGTCAAAGGTGGCCCGTAGCGGGAACCTGGGATGCAGAATGCATCATGAAAGTGGAGGAAGAGTTATGGAAAAGAAAGGTCAGACAATCACAGAAAGACGCTGTTGAGTTATGGCGTAAGGAATCTCATAGACGAACAGAAAAAGCACGTAGACAAGAAGAGAGGAGTAAAGAAAGTTCAAATAAAGTTGAAGAAAATCTATTAATTAAGGAAGGTATCCGAGTGAAATCAGAACAAGTAAATAGACAAAGAAATGCTCTTATGAATGGTATGTATCCCCTTCTAGCCGAAGGACTACCTAAGGCTGCTCCAGAGATGCCAAAAGACTTGCCACCCCCATTATTTCCAATTAAGGTACATCCAAAAGGGCATCCCAGAACCGCAGAAGATGTTTTTCTTTCCTCATATCTAGACGACGCAGCTCCGGAGTATGCTAACGCCACACCACATAGACCGTCTGGCGGAGGGGTTCAACGTCAGGATCAGGTATCTGTCCCCGTGCAACAGCAAGTCCCGATACAAGCTTCGGCAAGCACATCTGTTTCCGCATCTGTCTCCGCAGTCGATCCTATAGGGGTATCGACACCCATAGTTGCTGTGTCACGTTCAACGAATCCATTCACACCCGACGCCCCAGATGGGGCCACGGGAGGTGCTAGCAGTACCTTTACACCACCCAGAATAAATAAACTTGTTTTTCAAGAGTCAGCGCATTCACGTACACCTAAATTCGTAAGTGAACGTACGCTTAAGGAACTCCTTGTAAATTGTAGATATGACCCAGTGGTTGGTAAAGAGGACGAAATGGTCCTGGCATCATTACGTATCAGGCGAGCCGCAGAGTATTTAGCAAGGTTACCAGGAATGACTACGCATCTAGATAACATATATCATTTTGTTCAAACAGGACGAGATCCAGGATGTATTAACAGAGCTATGGAATTCCAGAAAGTAGAGATACAGGGGGAACTGTTACGTTTCCTCATAAACTGTGTAATCAGAAATCAAGATCGTCCGGGGGTAGACCCGAATGCAATGCTTATTCTTACAAGATGGAGTCAGAATATATCAGAAGGGAGACACGATAAGCAAAATTGTATAATAGCCATGTGCCGAAAAATACGTAAAGAAATAGAGCGTATTCATGAAGAAAGATTGGGAACAGACGAGTTTGAGCAAGATGAAGTGTCCGAATCAGGGAATTCCGCAAGACAGTCAGAGACCATAGCCTATGTAGGCAGAGGAAGATCCTGTGAAAATACTAGATGTTTTTCTGATCCCATACACTCTGTATGTCCAAATAATAGCAGAACGTATCCGACGCCTGTAATAAATCTGAAATCTCCTGAACATTCGTTTCAAGCCGCAGATAAAATACTACGAGAACGAAGAGGTTACCACCTCCTCGATTCCATGGATGAGCAAGAATTAGCCAGATCAGCCGTTCACTGGATTGACAGTCCTGAAAAATACGGTGATGAGACCGTAGCACACACGTTTTTTAATCTCAGTACAGATGAACAACGTTTAGCTGGAATATATATGATTCAGCAACTCCTCATATTATATAAGAGCCAACATGCTGACCCTGGTCCTTTACCTGATATATTAACGGAACTACTCACGAACAGATGGAGAGGTTCTAGTAACAAGCTAATTAAAGAGATATTAGTGTCACGTAAGCAGTATGTCCTTTTTGTAAGTCCGGATCCTCTCTCGCTGCCCCGCAGAGAAAGAGCGCCGTACTATATGGATAGACAAAATCCCCTACGAGAAGTGCACCCAATAAAAGGCGAAGACAATGAGTTTCACCGTGTATTTGTTTACACACCCATATCAAAAATGGAATTATTAGAAATGAAAAAAGTAGTACCTAGTCATGACAAAGACCCAGCGGGTTTCCACCGAGAAATTAAAGACATGTTACTGATGGGAGAGTACACCTTTCCTGATATTATGACGATATTAAAGGTGCTTTTGCCTGCTGGCATTTATGAAAAACTGAAAGAAAAAGAGTGGGAAGTAGGAGACCAAAAGATAGACTGGACAGCATTAGCAGAGGAAGAAAGGGGCCGAGCTGCAGGTTCAGGGCTCGGGGATAAAGTTAAACTGTTACCAGGTTTACTAGTACAGGTACTGCCACGTTTATTAACTACAAAAAAGGAAGATTGGGGTGCAATCACAGCCTGTAAACAAAAGCAAGATGAAGACACAAGCGATTATTATGCTCGATTTGAAAAATGTTTTGGTATAAATAGTGGTATAAAAGCAAGTAGTGACTCATATCCACATTTATTTGTGACAAAATTAGTGGAAAATGCATTGCCTCCAGTAAAGAATAGAATATTGAAATTCGAGAGTACCTGGCAAAGTAACACTCCGTCGCAAATGCTACAAATGTTACAGTATCATCACAATAGAATTAGGGATGAACAAGAACACGAGCATAGACGCATGAAGGATACAAAAATGAAAATGCTAGTTTCTCAGACAGTACCAGCAGATGGTCACAAAAAGGGTGTGACACATTCTGGTGATTCTGCAGTTCCTGTAAAAGGAACCTGCAATTACTGTAAACAACTAGGCCATTATGTACATGATTGTCCAGTCCTGAAACGTAATATAGCTACAGGTATTGCAAAAGAGAGACCACGATTAGTTAGACAAGATCAGAATGAACAAGGAGCTATGCAGCATGGACAGTCCATGCCAGTTCAGCAACAGTCCATGCCAGCCTCACAGCAACCCATACAGTTTGTGCCAGCTGCACCACTGTTGCCTGCTACTGCCACACAAACCACAACACGACAAATGTATCAGACTGCACAGTATGAATACCCTGAGTATCAGCGTTACGCATGAACCAGCCTAGAGAGGGAAGTTGACTTACCGCTTATCGAGATTCCTGTAGATCAAGAAGGACCTTATGTACATAGTGAATTATTAGGTCAAAATAGAAAATTCTTACTCGATACAGGGGCAAGTCGAACAACAATAAAACGTAGTGAAGTTCCAGGGGCACCCCTCTCAGGCTCTCAAAATGTTTCCCTTGGTTTTTCGGGAAAACCTATTGTTAATGAAGTATCACAGCCTCTACCACTTACGATAGGACCTTTGACACGAACTACAGATTTATTGCTTACTAAATCATGCCCAGAAAATCTGTTAGGAATTAAGACTCTGAAAGCACTAGGAGCCATAATATGTTGTTCTCCGGAAGGAGTAAGGTTGTTTTTGCGTGATTTTAAAGGTCACTATGTGTCTAGAGACATGGATCCCCGACTACAGACTTTACCAGTACATCTATGGGCACAAGGCCCTACGGATGTTGGCTGCATGAACATTACACCCTATCGAGTTACATTGAAAGCAGGAGTGGTACTACCACGAATGCGACAATACAAGTTACCGCATGATGCTGTAGTGGCTTTGCTGAAAATCATTGATGAGCTGATTGCCCAGGGAGTAGTTGTAGAAACAGACTCCAATGTATGTAATTCACCGATAATTCCGATTCTTAAACGAACTGATCCTACTGCCCCACCAGTATACCGATTGGTTATTGATTTGCGTGAACTAAACAAGTGCATTGTACCACAATTCCCTGTGGTCCCTGATATATCATCATTGTTGACAGCAATTGATTCCGAAGCAACATTCTTTACTGTAATTGATCTCAAGAATGCCTTTTTCAGCGTCCCAATAGATCCGGAAAGCCAATATTTGTTCGGATTCAGTTTAAATGGGCGCAGCTTTAAATTCTCACGCGCTCCCCAAGGATTCACAGAAAGCCCCAGCATCTACAGCCAAGCATTGAAACGAGAACTTGACAGTATCCACATGCCAGTCAATACTGCACTGCTTCAATATGTCGATGATCTGCTGATCACCGCGAGAAGCGAGTCAGAATGTGAAAAAGCTTCTCTGACAGTTTTACATTTCCTAGCCGACAAGGGGCACAAGGTGTCCCCTTCTAAGCTGCAATTCTGTGTTCAGCGAGTTATTTATCTTGGTCACTCGCTGTCCAAGGAGGGAAGGCAGCTTACACCAGATCGCATCCAGTTAATTGCTAACATGTCAATACCCCAGACACAAAAGGAGGTGCGAGCTTTCATAGGCCTCACTTCATATTGTAGGCAGTGGATCCCTCAGTACGCATTTCTAGCAAAACCACTCATTCAGTTAACCACACAGGAGGCAGCCACATCGACTGTTCTCCCTTGGACTCAGGAACATACACAAGCTTTTGAAAGCCTAAAGGAAGCTTTATGTCAAGCACCTGTTTTAGCAACACCATGTTATAGCAAACATTTTACACTCTTTGTTACAGAACGCGAAGGTACTGCCTTGTCAGTACTCACTCAGGATCAAGCAGGATCACGCAAGCCATGTGCTTATTTTTCCAGTACATTAGATCCCGTAGCTCAGGCTTTGCCTGCATGCCTGAAATCAGTGGCAGCGACAGCTTTAGCAATCAGACAAAGCGATGCCATAGTATTAGGACACCCATTGACAGTTCAAGTACCACATGCAGTAGAGGTTCTTGTGAACCGAACACAAACACAACACTTGACCATAGCAAGACTTACCGGTTATGAACTGACATTGTTTCAACCACACATAGAGATCCGACGGTGTAATACATTGAATCCTGCTACACTATTACCTGTAATTGGAACAGACCCACTAGCTCATGATTGTGTTGAAATCATTGAAATAAAGACGAAACCTAGACAAGACTTGACAGACGTTCCATTGTTAGATCCAGACCTGACGTTGTATGTAGACGGATCATGCATGAGAGCAAGTACAGGAGATTTAGTGGCCGCGTATGCAGTCACAACAGACACTGAAGTTATTGAGACAAATTGTATAGATACTTTGTCAGCCCAAGCAGCAGAACTTATTGCCCTAACACAAGCCTGTATTCAAGCCACATATAAGAAAGTTAATATATACACTGACTCACGTTATGCATTCGGAGTTGTACACGACTTCGGCGTGCTGTGGCGAGAGAGAGGTTATTTAACCTCCCATGGTGCCCACATTCAGCACGGACCCCTCATTCATGCTTTGTTAGACGCAATACATCTACCCACTGCTATATCGATTATGAAATGTAAAGCACACACGAAGGTTACTGATACCATTTCTCAAGGCAATGATTTAGCTGACAGAACAGCTAAACAGACTGCTCAGAATCGCACATTAGACATGACAAAGCCAATAGTTCAGACACCAACACAGTGTATGACAATTAAGGATCCCACACTTGACGTAATTGACATACAGACACATGCCACAGCAGAAGAAATAAAGAAGTGGACTGAACTAGGAGGGATCCAGACAGATCAAGGATGGATGACGAAGGAGAAATCTGTATGGTTTCTCCCTGATTCCATGGTTCAAGCCATTATAGCTACAGTTCACAGTCCAGCACATTTAGGAGAGAAGGCTATGCTAGACAGCATTCAGCACATTTGGTTCAACAAACATTTACGAGCAGCAGCTAAACAAAAAGTTCGTACCTGTATGATATGTTGTCAGTTTAATCCAGGAAAGAGTGTTCCCGTAGAGCAGGGTGGATTTCAGCCTCCTGACCATCCTTTTGAAGTCCTCCAGATGGATTATATTCAGATGGAACGTTGTCGAGGATTCAAATATGTTCTCGTAGTTGTCTGCGCTCTCTCCCGTTGGACAGAGGCGTATCCCGTATCAGATTACACTGCCCCGACTACTGCCAAGCAGCTAGTTCGAGAATTCTTCCCACGGTACGGTTTACCACGTGTTGTATATTCAGATAACGGTCAGCCTTTCTCATCCGAATTAATGAAACATGTCTCACTCTTGTTGGGATATCAGTGGAAATTCCACTGTGTCCGACACCCCGAGGCAGCAGGTCTCGTAGAAAGACATAACCAGACACTGAAAATCAGACTGTCCAAAATATGTAGAGAGAAAGGTGTCGACTGGATAGTAGCATTACCAGTTGCACTCTTTTACATGAGAATGGTAGCACACTCTAGAACAGGGCTATCCCCGTATGAGGTGATCTTCGGTAGACCGCCGAATATGTGGGGGACGCCTATACCACGCAAAATAACTGACATTGACTGTAACATGCTGACAGATTACTTGGCTTCCTTGATGTCTGCACTACAATCTTCTCGTTCACAGGTAGCTGCAGCCTTTCCCGACAACACTGAGGCGAAACCCCATGACGTTGTTCCGGGTAATCTTGTCTTTGTGAGAAATTTCGACAGGAAAAATCAACTGGAGCCCAGGTGGAAAGCACCCAAGTTGGTCCTGTTAACCACAAGAACAGCCGTGAAGATCGAGGGACGCAAAGGGTGGATTCATTCAAGTCACATAAAAAAATTTCATGGACTACCTTCAGATATAGACACTGTGCCCTGCACTCCCTCACAGACTGATTCAAAACTTCCTTTTGTTGAACAGAATGACTCTCAGTGCTATAAATTAAAGCTTAGGCCCAAACAGTCGAGCAATTTGATTGTTTAAGTCCTCTCCAAGGTGAAGCGGTTGAATTGTCTCCGACATGTATCCCTTGGACCTGAGTAGAGAAAATACCCGAGAAATGTTGAAACGACAGGCGTATTGTAAATCACTGCGTAGCTACTGTATGAGGACATTATTAATTTTGTTTTTATTGAGTATTTTAGTAATTATTACGAGTGTGATTTTGCACATATATCATCCTATCTCTAGACATGTTTATAATGTTGCTGCAGAACATTCTTTTAGTGACCTACCGCCACATGAATTATCTTATAGACTTGCGCTGCGCAATAACACCTTCATTAGTATGTTACATCATTCCCATCAGACTAGTAATGCGACCAATTGTTGGGTGTGTGGCCGACTTCCTCCCTATCAGAATAACAAAGGAGTTCTGCCTTTCTTTCCACATCCATTCACACACAATGGCTCCTGTGGAGCATGGTTTAGTTTATTAAATTCCATAGACCCAGACACAGCAGTTTATCAACAACATTGGATATGGGGAAATCTGAATCTAGTTTTATTCAAAGTCTGTCACCCTAATAAGGAGGGTCACCCCAGTAGAACAGGAACTGATTTAGAAAATGAAGTGTATAAATTAGGTAATTTTACGCCTAATCTTATGATTTTGAATGTCAAATCCGAAGTTGAACTAATTCTGCCCACTATGTCAGTATTTCCAGTAAAGGGTGAATTATGTGTGAGAAAAGTTGGTTCCATACATATGGGCCATAGTAAATGTGTTACTACAGTAGAATATAGTGATCAAGGCAAATCTTCATTTAGAGCTTCTCGCCATTCTTACTTCATATGTGGTCAGACGGCATATATGCGTCTGCCTCTAGATTGGGATGGTACCTGTTACATAGCATTCCTTTTGCCACCTGTTTTCCTAGCTCCCCCTGATTATTATCGAAATGTTCATTTAGTACACAATAGAGAGCGAAGAGATCTCCCAGTTGTCGATTATACTGAGACAGCATGGGACAAGTATGTAGATTTCAATAAAGGTATCTTTCCCTATATAGGTACAATATCAAATAGTAAGCTGATACGCAGACTCACCAAGACTCTTGAAGCTGTAGTAAACGAGACTATAGCCGCCCTAGGCAATCTGACAGAGGAACAATCAGTGATGAGAATTGTTGTTCTCCAGAATCGTCTTGTCCTTGACGTCATCCTGGCCGATAGGGGCGGAGCTTGCAGGGTCATCGGATCCAGCTGCTGCATATTCATACCAGAAAATTCGCCATCTGTATATAAAGCTATAACACGCCTTCATAAGATTGTAAGCCAGATACACGAAAATCCAGGCACTTGGACGTGGTCCGGGTGGTTTTGGAGTGTGATATCAGCCTGGGGATGGAGAGTTTTATCCTTCCTAGGTATTGGCCTTCTTATGCTCTTCAGTTGTTGTTTATGCCTGCAAAGTGGACCAGCGATTTGTGGTCTGTGTGCCACATCATGCATTCCATATCACAGGTCTCGTTCAGAATGCCGGAAGGAAGAAGAAATGATGCTCCATGAGCAAATCAATGGAATGATGAAGATTGATGTCTCGTGAAGGGCAAGAAGGGGACAAGGAGGGAATGTGGAAATGTGGATTTTCCTGATCAGTTATGTCCCCTATCTTGGACCCCAACGGTTCTATATGCATGTTACAAGTACATGTATGTTCCCTCCAGTTCCAGTTTCTAAGACGCAAACATATGTGTGTCTACCGTCGACATGTTCTCTGTCAGATCCGCCATCACAGGGCTGGATATTCGATTCCTAAGTATGAAAGGCCACCGACTTTATATGGCTAAGTTACTTCATTTTTACAGTTCAGGCAAGTAGGCCCGATTCTGTCCTCAAGCCTTTCCCTGCTCTCTGTCTCTGACAGCTTCAGCTTGAGCTCGCATCTGTATCCATGAACTTTGTCCTACTCCCTGTGCAGCTAACGGTGCCTGCCTCGGCCAGTTTTCGCCTGTCTGCCAAGAAGTTGTATTTCACCTTCGAATTATCTATTTTGCTCTTCAGCCGATGCATTCCTGTCTAGTGATTTAGGTAAACATTTCCTTTAGCTCACAAGCAAAGGACTCAGCCTTTCCGTCCTCCTGCAAGTGATTCATAGCCCTGTTGCCATGGAAAGTTTTCTATCCCTCGCATCTCATATAGACACTTAGACGCTTGTACACGCACACAGTCAGTATAGAATAGATTCTGTCCGAGAGTCTCTTCCTTGTGGATAACATAGTTCTTTAAACATAGGATGTTAGATATGATTTGGGATTAGGTTGACTTGACCCCCAGACTTCTCGTCTCCACATGTAGAGCTAAATGTCAAGTCCCTTCACCCCCTAGTTGCACGTCAATTACACGTCATGCTGCTGCGCGCGCATCTATGCCAAGTATTATCTTATAGATCCACCTATGTCTGATAATTCTAACCAATCATGTTTCTTTTATTCCTTATTACGCCTAGTTTCGATTACGTACCTGTTTCGTCACTTTTCTTATCAAATGTTACGCCTTCTACATTCGTTTCATTGTAATGCAGTTATTATAAAAATGCATGTCTGTCAATAAAGTATTGTACTTCACTTCCTGAACCCTCGTGGTGACGGAACCTGAAGGCCGCGACTCGAGTCGGCCATTTTGAATGGAATAAAGCCCATTAGAAAACCTCTTATACCACGGATTCTGCCTCTTGTTATTTTGAGCTATTTTACTTTATTTAAGATCCCGTATGAAATTCAGTCCGGTATTTTTATTTACCACATAATGGCGCCCGAATAGGGACACTTTCTCATCTCACGCGCCGGCGGTGCGTTGCAGGCCCGGTCTCCTGCCACAGCTGGACGGACCATAAACGCGTACCAGCAGGATTTCCTGTAAGCTCCCTCCGGTCAAGCGGGGGCGACTGAGGCTGCGATCAACCCAGACGAGGCGGTGAGAAGTGCGAAGTATCCCGACCAGAGCCTAGCTGAGAGAGCAAGATCCGAGGTATACTGAGGCCCACCAGGTTTTCCGAAATCCCGACGTCCAGAGGGTCCGCTGTCCGCAGTTATCGAGTCCTGTCCATTCTCTGAGGCCTTCCGTTTCAAGGAGCTACTCGGTGAGTACCATCGCCGGGGAGGCGTGTTGACGCGCACATAGGTTGTGCCGGTCAAGACGGATTTGGGTACACAAATCCGGTCTGCACTGTTTAGCAGTGTATATGTACTGTTTAGCAGTATATCAAGTATTCCGAAGTATTCAGTTATTGTCAAGAATTCAGCGTGGTGATTAGTTAGGCAGACTGTCATCATTGTCGATCATTGTTATAATGTTTAATGTTTAATGTTTAAAGTATTCAGAAATGTCTTGCATATTGTGGTATGAATGACTGTTCATTGTTCACTGTTCATTTATTGTGTTTTTCGTATTAAGAAAATTCAAGAGTAAGTATCAGATCAGTTGTAAATATGCCGCTCTTCTCGAAGTTAAGACAGATTACTACCAGAAAAGGGGTGCTTGAAGAAGCAGTTCCTATTCCTCCTAGGGACACTCCAGGGCATTTTATGTACCATAAGCATGGCTTAGATGCCATATTGTTTCTTGATCTATGGGTAGATTATACCAAGGGATTGCCGGAAAGTCAAAGGTGGCCCGTAGCGGGAACCTGGGATGCAGAATGCATCATGAAAGTGGAGGAAGAGTTATGGAAAAGAAAGGTCAGACAATCACAGAAAGACGCTGTTGAGTTATGGCGTAAGGAATCTCATAGACGAACAGAAAAAGCACGTAGACAAGAAGAGAGGAGTAAAGAAAGTTCAAATAAAGTTGAAGAAAATCTATTAATTAAGGAAGGTATCCGAGTGAAATCAGAACAAGTAAATAGACAAAGAAATGCTCTTATGAATGGTATGTATCCCCTTCTAGCCGAAGGACTACCTAAGGCTGCTCCAGAGATGCCAAAAGACTTGCCACCCCCATTATTTCCAATTAAGGTACATCCAAAAGGGCATCCCAGAACCGCAGAAGATGTTTTTCTTTCCTCATATCTAGACGACGCAGCTCCGGAGTATGCTAACGCCACACCACATAGACCGTCTGGCGGAGGGGTTCAACGTCAGGATCAGGTATCTGTCCCCGTGCAACAGCAAGTCCCGATACAAGCTTCGGCAAGCACATCTGTTTCCGCATCTGTCTCCGCAGTCGATCCTATAGGGGTATCGACACCCATAGTTGCTGTGTCACGTTCAACGAATCCATTCACACCCGACGCCCCAGATGGGGCCACGGGAGGTGCTAGCAGTACCTTTACACCACCCAGAATAAATAAACTTGTTTTTCAAGAGTCAGCGCATTCACGTACACCTAAATTCGTAAGTGAACGTACGCTTAAGGAACTCCTTGTAAATTGTAGATATGACCCAGTGGTTGGTAAAGAGGACGAAATGGTCCTGGCATCATTACGTATCAGGCGAGCCGCAGAGTATTTAGCAAGGTTACCAGGAATGACTACGCATCTAGATAACATATATCATTTTGTTCAAACAGGACGAGATCCAGGATGTATTAACAGAGCTATGGAATTCCAGAAAGTAGAGATACAGGGGGAACTGTTACGTTTCCTCATAAACTGTGTAATCAGAAATCAAGATCGTCCGGGGGTAGACCCGAATGCAATGCTTATTCTTACAAGATGGAGTCAGAATATATCAGAAGGGAGACACGATAAGCAAAATTGTATAATAGCCATGTGCCGAAAAATACGTAAAGAAATAGAGCGTATTCATGAAGAAAGATTGGGAACAGACGAGTTTGAGCAAGATGAAGTGTCCGAATCAGGGAATTCCGCAAGACAGTCAGAGACCATAGCCTATGTAGGCAGAGGAAGATCCTGTGAAAATACTAGATGTTTTTCTGATCCCATACACTCTGTATGTCCAAATAATAGCAGAACGTATCCGACGCCTGTAATAAATCTGAAATCTCCTGAACATTCGTTTCAAGCCGCAGATAAAATACTACGAGAACGAAGAGGTTACCACCTCCTCGATTCCATGGATGAGCAAGAATTAGCCAGATCAGCCGTTCACTGGATTGACAGTCCTGAAAAATACGGTGATGAGACCGTAGCACACACGTTTTTTAATCTCAGTACAGATGAACAACGTTTAGCTGGAATATATATGATTCAGCAACTCCTCATATTATATAAGAGCCAACATGCTGACCCTGGTCCTTTACCTGATATATTAACGGAACTACTCACGAACAGATGGAGAGGTTCTAGTAACAAGCTAATTAAAGAGATATTAGTGTCACGTAAGCAGTATGTCCTTTTTGTAAGTCCGGATCCTCTCTCGCTGCCCCGCAGAGAAAGAGCGCCGTACTATATGGATAGACAAAATCCCCTACGAGAAGTGCACCCAATAAAAGGCGAAGACAATGAGTTTCACCGTGTATTTGTTTACACACCCATATCAAAAATGGAATTATTAGAAATGAAAAAAGTAGTACCTAGTCATGACAAAGACCCAGCGGGTTTCCACCGAGAAATTAAAGACATGTTACTGATGGGAGAGTACACCTTTCCTGATATTATGACGATATTAAAGGTGCTTTTGCCTGCTGGCATTTATGAAAAACTGAAAGAAAAAGAGTGGGAAGTAGGAGACCAAAAGATAGACTGGACAGCATTAGCAGAGGAAGAAAGGGGCCGAGCTGCAGGTTCAGGGCTCGGGGATAAAGTTAAACTGTTACCAGGTTTACTAGTACAGGTACTGCCACGTTTATTAACTACAAAAAAGGAAGATTGGGGTGCAATCACAGCCTGTAAACAAAAGCAAGATGAAGACACAAGCGATTATTATGCTCGATTTGAAAAATGTTTTGGTATAAATAGTGGTATAAAAGCAAGTAGTGACTCATATCCACATTTATTTGTGACAAAATTAGTGGAAAATGCATTGCCTCCAGTAAAGAATAGAATATTGAAATTCGAGAGTACCTGGCAAAGTAACACTCCGTCGCAAATGCTACAAATGTTACAGTATCATCACAATAGAATTAGGGATGAACAAGAACACGAGCATAGACGCATGAAGGATACAAAAATGAAAATGCTAGTTTCTCAGACAGTACCAGCAGATGGTCACAAAAAGGGTGTGACACATTCTGGTGATTCTGCAGTTCCTGTAAAAGGAACCTGCAATTACTGTAAACAACTAGGCCATTATGTACATGATTGTCCAGTCCTGAAACGTAATATAGCTACAGGTATTGCAAAAGAGAGACCACGATTAGTTAGACAAGATCAGAATGAACAAGGAGCTATGCAGCATGGACAGTCCATGCCAGTTCAGCAACAGTCCATGCCAGCCTCACAGCAACCCATACAGTTTGTGCCAGCTGCACCACTGTTGCCTGCTACTGCCACACAAACCACAACACGACAAATGTATCAGACTGCACAGTATGAATACCCTGAGTATCAGCGTTACGCATGAACCAGCCTAGAGAGGGAAGTTGACTTACCGCTTATCGAGATTCCTGTAGATCAAGAAGGACCTTATGTACATAGTGAATTATTAGGTCAAAATAGAAAATTCTTACTCGATACAGGGGCAAGTCGAACAACAATAAAACGTAGTGAAGTTCCAGGGGCACCCCTCTCAGGCTCTCAAAATGTTTCCCTTGGTTTTTCGGGAAAACCTATTGTTAATGAAGTATCACAGCCTCTACCACTTACGATAGGACCTTTGACACGAACTACAGATTTATTGCTTACTAAATCATGCCCAGAAAATCTGTTAGGAATTAAGACTCTGAAAGCACTAGGAGCCATAATATGTTGTTCTCCGGAAGGAGTAAGGTTGTTTTTGCGTGATTTTAAAGGTCACTATGTGTCTAGAGACATGGATCCCCGACTACAGACTTTACCAGTACATCTATGGGCACAAGGCCCTACGGATGTTGGCTGCATGAACATTACACCCTATCGAGTTACATTGAAAGCAGGAGTGGTACTACCACGAATGCGACAATACAAGTTACCGCATGATGCTGTAGTGGCTTTGCTGAAAATCATTGATGAGCTGATTGCCCAGGGAGTAGTTGTAGAAACAGACTCCAATGTATGTAATTCACCGATAATTCCGATTCTTAAACGAACTGATCCTACTGCCCCACCAGTATACCGATTGGTTATTGATTCGCGTGAACTAAACAAGTGCATTGTACCACAATTCCCTGTGGTCCCTGATATATCATCATTGTTGACAGCAATTGATTCCGAAGCAACATTCTTTACTGTAATTGATCTCAAGAATGCCTTTTTCAGCGTCCCAATAGATCCGGAAAGCCAATATTTGTTCGGATTCAGTTTAAATGGGCGCAGCTTTAAATTCTCACGCGCTCCCCAAGGATTCACAGAAAGCCCCAGCATCTACAGCCAAGCATTGAAACGAGAACTTGACAGTATCCACATGCCAGTCAATACTGCACTGCTTCAATATGTCGATGATCTGCTGATCACCGCGAGAAGCGAGTCAGAATGTGAAAAAGCTTCTCTGACAGTTTTACATTTCCTAGCCGACAAGGGGCACAAGGTGTCCCCTTCTAAGCTGCAATTCTGTGTTCAGCGAGTTATTTATCTTGGTCACTCGCTGTCCAAGGAGGGAAGGCAGCTTACACCAGATCGCATCCAGTTAATTGCTAACATGTCAATACCCCAGACACAAAAGGAGGTGCGAGCTTTCATAGGCCTCACTTCATATTGTAGGCAGTGGATCCCTCAGTACGCATTTCTAGCAAAACCACTCATTCAGTTAACCACACAGGAGGCAGCCACATCGACTGTTCTCCCTTGGACTCAGGAACATACACAAGCTTTTGAAAGCCTAAAGGAAGCTTTATGTCAAGCACCTGTTTTAGCAACACCATGTTATAGCAAACATTTTACACTCTTTGTTACAGAACGCGAAGGTACTGCCTTGTCAGTACTCACTCAGGATCAAGCAGGATCACGCAAGCCATGTGCTTATTTTTCCAGTACATTAGATCCCGTAGCTCAGGCTTTGCCTGCATGCCTGAAATCAGTGGCAGCGACAGCTTTAGCAATCAGACAAAGCGATGCCATAGTATTAGGACACCCATTGACAGTTCAAGTACCACATGCAGTAGAGGTTCTTGTGAACCGAACACAAACACAACACTTGACCATAGCAAGACTTACCGGTTATGAACTGACATTGTTTCAACCACACATAGAGATCCGACGGTGTAATACATTGAATCCTGCTACACTATTACCTGTAATTGGAACAGACCCACTAGCTCATGATTGTGTTGAAATCATTGAAATAAAGACGAAACCTAGACAAGACTTGACAGACGTTCCATTGTTAGATCCAGACCTGACGTTGTATGTAGACGGATCATGCATGAGAGCAAGTACAGGAGATTTAGTGGCCGCGTATGCAGTCACAACAGACACTGAAGTTATTGAGACAAATTGTATAGATACTTTGTCAGCCCAAGCAGCAGAACTTATTGCCCTAACACAAGCCTGTATTCAAGCCACATATAAGAAAGTTAATATATACACTGACTCACGTTATGCATTCGGAGTTGTACACGACTTCGGCGTGCTGTGGCGAGAGAGAGGTTATTTAACCTCCCATGGTGCCCACATTCAGCACGGACCCCTCATTCATGCTTTGTTAGACGCAATACATTTACCCACTGCTATATCGATTATGAAATGTAAAGCACACACGAAGGTTACTGATACCATTTCTCAAGGCAATGATTTAGCTGACAGAACAGCTAAACAGACTGCTCAGAATCGCACATTAGACATGACAAAGCCAATAGTTCAGACACCAACACAGTGTATGACAATTAAGGATCCCACACTTGACGTAATTGACATACAGACACATGCCACAGCAGAAGAAATAAAGAAGTGGACTGAACTAGGAGGGATCCAGACAGATCAAGGATGGATGACGAAGGAGAAATCTGTATGGTTTCTCCCTGATTCCATGGTTCAAGCCATTATAGCTACAGTTCACAGTCCAGCACATTTAGGAGAGAAGGCTATGCTAGACAGCATTCAGCACATTTGGTTCAACAAACATTTACGAGCAGCAGCTAAACAAAAAGTTCGTACCTGTATGATATGTTGTCAGTTTAATCCAGGAAAGAGTGTTCCCGTAGAGCAGGGTGGATTTCAGCCTCCTGACCATCCTTTTGAAGTCCTCCAGATGGATTATATTCAGATGGAACGTTGTCGAGGATTCAAATATGTTCTCGTAGTTGTCTGCGCTCTCTCCCGTTGGACAGAGGCGTATCCCGTATCAGATTACACTGCCCCGACTACTGCCAAGCAGCTAGTTCGAGAATTCTTCCCACGGTACGGTTTACCACGTGTTGTATATTCAGATAACGGTCAGCCTTTCTCATCCGAATTAATGAAACATGTCTCACTCTTGTTGGGATATCAGTGGAAATTCCACTGTGTCCGACACCCCGAGGCAGCAGGTCTCGTAGAAAGACATAACCAGACACTGAAAATCAGACTGTCCAAAATATGTAGAGAGAAAGGTGTCGACTGGATAGTAGCATTACCAGTTGCACTCTTTTACATGAGAATGGTAGCACACTCTAGAACAGGGCTATCCCCGTATGAGGTGATCTTCGGTAGACCGCCGAATATGTGGGGGACGCCTATACCACGCAAAATAACTGACATTGACTGTAACATGCTGACAGATTACTTGGCTTCCTTGATGTCTGCACTACAATCTTCTCGTTCACAGGTAGCTGCAGCCTTTCCCGACAACACTGAGGCGAAACCCCATGACGTTGTTCCGGGTAATCTTGTCTTTGTGAGAAATTTCGACAGGAAAAATCAACTGGAGCCCAGGTGGAAAGCACCCAAGTTGGTCCTGTTAACCACAAGAACAGCCGTGAAGATCGAGGGACGCAAAGGGTGGATTCATTCAAGTCACATAAAAAAATTTCATGGACTACCTTCAGATATAGACACTGTGCCCTGCACTCCCTCACAGACTGATTCAAAACTTCCTTTTGTTGAACAGAATGACTCTCAGTGCTATAAATTAAAGCTTAGGCCCAAACAGTCGAGCAATTTGATTGTTTAAGTCCTCTCCAAGGTGAAGCGGTTGAATTGTCTCCGACATGTATCCCTTGGACCTGAGTAGAGAAAATACCCGAGAAATGTTGAAACGACAGGCGTATTGTAAATCACTGCGTAGCTACTGTATGAGGACATTATTAATTTTGTTTTTATTGAGTATTTTAGTAATTATTACGAGTGTGATTTTGCACATATATCATCCTATCTCTAGACATGTTTATAATGTTGCTGCAGAACATTCTTTTAGTGACCTACCGCCACATGAATTATCTTATAGACTTGCGCTGCGCAATAACACCTTCATTAGTATGTTACATCATTCCCATCAGACTAGTAATGCGACCAATTGTTGGGTGTGTGGCCGACTTCCTCCCTATCAGAATAACAAAGGAGTTCTGCCTTTCTTTCCACATCCATTCACACACAATGGCTCCTGTGGAGCATGGTTTAGTTTATTAAATTCCATAGACCCAGACACAGCAGTTTATCAACAACATTGGATATGGGGAAATCTGAATCTAGTTTTATTCAAAGTCTGTCACCCTAATAAGGAGGGTCACCCCAGTAGAACAGGAACTGATTTAGAAAATGAAGTGTATAAATTAGGTAATTTTACGCCTAATCTTATGATTTTGAATGTCAAATCCGAAGTTGAACTAATTCTGCCCACTATGTCAGTATTTCCAGTAAAGGGTGAATTATGTGTGAGAAAAGTTGGTTCCATACATATGGGCCATAGTAAATGTGTTACTACAGTAGAATATAGTGATCAAGGCAAATCTTCATTTAGAGCTTCTCGCCATTCTTACTTCATATGTGGTCAGACGGCATATATGCGTCTGCCTCTAGATTGGGATGGTACCTGTTACATAGCATTCCTTTTGCCACCTGTTTTCCTAGCTCCCCCTGATTATTATCGAAATGTTCATTTAGTACACAATAGAGAGCGAAGAGATCTCCCAGTTGTCGATTATACTGAGACAGCATGGGACAAGTATGTAGATTTCAATAAAGGTATCTTTCCCTATATAGGTACAATATCAAATAGTAAGCTGATACGCAGACTCACCAAGACTCTTGAAGCTGTAGTAAACGAGACTATAGCCGCCCTAGGCAATCTGACAGAGGAACAATCAGTGATGAGAATTGTTGTTCTCCAGAATCGTCTTGTCCTTGACGTCATCCTGGCCGATAGGGGCGGAGCTTGCAGGGTCATCGGATCCAGCTGCTGCATATTCATACCAGAAAATTCGCCATCTGTATATAAAGCTATAACACGCCTTCATAAGATTGTAAGCCAGATACACGAAAATCCAGGCACTTGGACGTGGTCCGGGTGGTTTTGGAGTGTGATATCAGCCTGGGGATGGAGAGTTTTATCCTTCCTAGGTATTGGCCTTCTTATGCTCTTCAGTTGTTGTTTATGCCTGCAAAGTGGACCAGCGATTTGTGGTCTGTGTGCCACATCATGCATTCCATATCACAGGTCTCGTTCAGAATGCCGGAAGGAAGAAGAAATGATGCTCCATGAGCAAATCAATGGAATGATGAAGATTGATGTCTCGTGAAGGGCAAGAAGGGGACAAGGAGGGAATGTGGAAATGTGGATTTTCCTGATCAGTTATGTCCCCTATCTTGGACCCCAACGGTTCTATATGCATGTTACAAGTACATGTATGTTCCCTCCAGTTCCAGTTTCTAAGACGCAAACATATGTGTGTCTACCGTCGACATGTTCTCTGTCAGATCCGCCATCACAGGGCTGGATATTCGATTCCTAAGTATGAAAGGCCACCGACTTTATATGGCTAAGTTACTTCATTTTTACAGTTCAGGCAAGTAGGCCCGATTCTGTCCTCAAGCCTTTCCCTGCTCTCTGTCTCTGACAGCTTCAGCTTGAGCTCGCATCTGTATCCATGAACTTTGTCCTACTCCCTGTGCAGCTAACGGTGCCTGCCTCGGCCAGTTTTCGCCTGTCTGCCAAGAAGTTGTATTTCACCTTCGAATTATCTATTTTGCTCTTCAGCCGATGCATTCCTGTCTAGTGATTTAGGTAAACATTTCCTTTAGCTCACAAGCAAAGGACTCAGCCTTTCCGTCCTCCTGCAAGTGATTCATAGCCCTGTTGCCATGGAAAGTTTTCTATCCCTCGCATCTCATATAGACACTTAGACGCTTGTACACGCACACAGTCAGTATAGAATAGATTCTGTCCGAGAGTCTCTTCCTTGTGGATAACATAGTTCTTTAAACATAGGATGTTAGATATGATTTGGGATTAGGTTGACTTGACCCCCAGACTTCTCGTCTCCACATGTAGAGCTAAATGTCAAGTCCCTTCACCCCCTAGTTGCACGTCAATTACACGTCATGCTGCTGCGCGCGCATCTATGCCAAGTATTATCTTATAGATCCACCTATGTCTGATAATTCTAACCAATCATGTTTCTTTTATTCCTTATTACGCCTAGTTTCGATTACGTACCTGTTTCGTCACTTTTCTTATCAAATGTTACGCCTTCTACATTCGTTTCATTGTAATGCAGTTATTATAAAAATGCATGTCTGTCAATAAAGTATTGTACTTCACTTCCTGAACCCTCGTGGTGACGGAACCTGAAGGCCGCGACTCGAGTCGGCCATTTTGAATGGAATAAAGCCCATTAGAAAACCTCTTATACCACGGATTCTGCCTCTTGTTATTTTGAGCTATTTTACTTTATTTAAGATCCCGTATGAAATTCAGTCCGGTATTTTTATTTACCACACCACCAGCATTCAAATTCAGAAATTACTTGAAAAATGTGCCAGCCTTCCGTTATCTCAATCAAGATTAATCTTAGTTACTTTAAAGGAATTGATTCTATGATTAGATCTTTTATTTTGAACAAAAAGGCCGCAAGAGTGAACGTCTCGGTTTTACAACTAGATACTCAATTGGGTGGCTTAGCACTGCTGAATATTCATTTATATTACGAATCTGTATTTTTGGATTTCACAGCTTGCTTACTATCTAAAACTAAACGGATAGACAATTTTTGTATAAACAAGATGATCCAAGAAGCTGGAACTCAAATCCCCACATTCCTTAAAACTTCTAAACTTCCCAAAAAAACAAGGTATAAAACGCTTTTGGACTTTTCTAATCGACTTCGTTCTGCTTTTAAACAGAGTGGATTTTCTGGTTTTTACTCCTTAAAACTTAGGGGCATATTATCAAGGACGGCGTTAAAATTATTGTTGGTTTAGCGGCAGAAAACTGCAGCTAAAGCAGCGATAATAGGCTTGATAATATGCCCTTGAAAATTACAATAGAAGCCCATGTTCACACCAGAACATGGACTTCTATTGGAATTCTCAAGGGCATATTATCAAGCCCATTATCGCCGCTTTAGCGGCAGTTTTCTGCCGCTAAACCGGCGATAATTTTTAACTCCGTCCTGGATAATATGCCCCTAAATGAGTGTAGAGAGTTGGGCCTCCATTTTCATTCAACCCAGTTGAAAACTTAGCATGATTCTGGCTTGGGGGTAGTTAATCACTTTATCATTCAGGGGAGGTTGATTACCTGGGAAGACGTTCAGGCCAGATGCTATGGCCGTAACAAGCCCGCATTCTTTGAATTCATTCAAATAGTTAATTTCTTCAAGAAACATAATTTTATACTTAATAGTTCCCCCTCTAAGGCAGCTATCGCCTTGTATACCTCCAATATGAGTGGGCTTGGCAATTGGTATCGTTTTTTGCGAACACAAGATGAATCTCCTCTGGTCTTAAAGTTTTTGGAGAAAGTCGCTTATGAAACCCATTGTGTTTTTTCCTATCAAGATTGGCAAACAATATCTACTACAGGAAATGAGACTCTTAGAGCTGCCAATTTTAAAAGAATGGATTTTCTTTCTCACTGGATGGCCTACTGCACTCAAAGGCTCTGAATAAAATGTATCCAGAGGTGGAGAATAGGTGTTTTCACAGTTGCACCCCATCGGAAGGGGAATGGAGGTATATATTTTTCTTGTGTCCTAAACTGGGAGTGTTTTGGGAGAAAATATTTGGGTATTTTAGTCAGGCGATTCAAAAACTGTTTGATCCAATAGCAGAAGCAGTCCTGTTTGCTATTACTAGTAGGGAGGCCTTATTGTCGAAAGCTGAGGGGCTTTTTCTTGCTATTTCAATGTTGGTTGCTCGTTCTTTAATTTTACAAAATTGGAGATCATTGGAAGTACCTGTGTTTGAGAAATGGTTAAATAAAATGATACGTGCAAAAAAATTAAAAGAAGCTTATACTAAACAAACGGGGGAACTACAAAATGTTCTCATATTTGGAAATATCTTGTTGAATGTTAAATGGAGGTACGATAAAAATTCTGTTTAGTTTACGATTCTATATCGAGGTTTTAAAAAAACTTCTTGAATTTTGCTTAACAAGCTGTGAAATGGTACATGTTAATTAATGATTTTTTATGGCAGTCTGTATGGGCCACCATTTTCTCTTCTTTTTTATGGCTTGATGTAATGTGCGAACATGAAATGTCTTTTCTGAAATCTCTGCTTAATAAAAAAAAAAAAAAAAAAAAAAGGTCAGTGGAGTCCCATATGTTAGGAGGCACCATTTGGCCGACGGGGACATGGTGTTTCCCGAGACCGCACTCATTCACGATATCACCGCTTCCTAGTAGGTTTGGAACAATGGGCATCCCCACAGGATATGGAAATACGTTCCCACCTGTCCACATGACCTGAGACACAGTGCACTCATTTGTGTACCCATTTTCACCCGTGTGGTACATGATGTATAAACTCTATGTAATATTTTAAGTCGCACGGCCACCTCATGCAGTGAAGCCAGGGCTTCAGTCCAGTCTTCGTCCAGTAATGTGTTCAAGTCGGTCTCCCAGCATTCCCGGAGCTGGGTGAGAGTGTCTGGGGAATTATTTATATGTTTTCATTATGTGAGTGAAATCGCCTTGTTAGTGAGATGTTCCTCCAATAATCTGCTCTCCAGTCGAGACGTCTCCGGTATCTCTCCACTAGTGGCAGCGCCGCCCGGAGAGCATGTTGGATTTGTAAATAACGGAAAGTCTCCGAGGGAGCTAATTAATAGGTTTTTTATAGATCCGCAAAGGGAATCACCCCTTTGGCGATGCATAGGTTCCCCACTGTTGAGATCCCTATCAGGTCCCATTTGTCAAGTCGCTGCTTTTTTGCCATGGTGCCAAAGTGTTCATCATCCCAAAGAGGTGTGGCACGCCTAATCTGTGAGGAACCGAGGTTCTCGGCGCCTACCTAGCGTCTAGAACTACAAATACCAGCAGCCGTAGAACCAGGAAGTGGGCGTCTACATAAGGACGTCGCGCACGGCAGAAGGCGTGCGTTATTTTGAATGCGAGGAAGCAATCCCCCCCGTCTCTCGGAGCTTGGCGTCCAGGCGGGAGTTGCGGTCCGAGGAGAAGCGGCGTGACGGGACGAGCGATTCGTAGGCAGTCCATTTCCCCGTCTTTCGGAGCGAGGACCCGGCGGGAATTGGAAGAGGAGCCTGAGCGGAGTACGGAGAGAGCAGGTGAGCGATTCGAAAGGAGCTCGGCTGAGCTCAAGTACCTTCACCCTCCCCGGCACCCGCGACGACCCAAACCCTTCCTCCTCACCACGGTGGACAGCGGCTCGGAGGAGTCGTAGAGGTCCGTGCTGGGAAGGCACCCCCACTCACAGTAGCTCGGAGGAGCTTGCAGTACTTTGGCAGCGCCGGAAGAGCGCGACTTTGATTAATAGCTCGGAGGAGCTTGCAATACTTTGGCAGCGCCGGAAGAGCGCGACTTTGATTAATAGCTCGGAGGAGCTTGCTTTACTTTGGCAGCGCCGGAAGAGCGCGACTTTGATTCATAGCTCGGAGGAGCTTGCATATCAGTGGCAGCGAGACTTTGATACATAGCTCGGAGGAGCTTGCATTACATTGGCCGCGAGACTGGAGTTCAGAGCTCAGGGGAGCTTGTAGTACGTTAGCCGCGCCGCAGGAGCGTGACAGGCATAGGGGGGAACCCTATAACTTCGGAACCCTAGCGCGTTGATATTCCCTTGTGAAGGAGCGCTACAACGCAGGAACCCTTGGCGTCGGTGTGTTCACCGTGGAAGCCTTCATTGCCAGTACTCACCTATATAGAGTAGGGACCATACAAGAAGGGAATTGTATTACAGAATAGCAGGGGTTCGTGGAGCCTAGGTGGCTACTATCTTGTTTTGATTGGAGGACTGAGTTTGGAGTGATACTCCACAAATCTGTAGTGAGACCTACTGAGAGTAGACTGTGGTGTATATGGTATGTCTATGTTTATTTTTGTCTTTTTCAGAACCCTGTCCCTGCTGACCCTTTCCTCCATCCTTTCCCTCGCCTGATCGCCTCTGGGCTCTGTAACCTTTGGTTGGAGTCCGGGGATATCGGGAGGTGGACCTACTTAGCATCACCCGGACCCTGAGGAGCTCTGCAAACCTGACATAATCTTCTTGTCCCATCCCAATTTTCGCAAAGTTACGTGCCAGAGATTGACGGTTAATCCTGTTGCACCCTCTAGAGGGAGGCGGCGTGGAGCAGTATATAACATTACAGGCAGCATTATTTCACTCAGGGCTTTCTATAATTCTAGTGGCAAGCCATCAGGACCTGCTGCCTTTCCTGCTTTGCTGGATCTAGTGCCTGTTTTACTTAGCTGAGTTTAATATTGGTGTTATGTTGAATCTTATTATCTTCACTGTGACGGTGCCACCACCTATCCCTTTGGCTAATCCGGAGAGATATGCGGGAGACCCGCAGAAGATCCAGATCTTCCTCACTCAAGTGATGTTGCATTTTTCTTGCAAACCTTCGTCTTTTCCCTCGAACCACTCTAGAGTGGCTTTCGCTATCTCTTATCTAGTGGGAGATGCGGCTTCTTGGGCGGTCCCGTTGGTTAGGAATAACGATGTCATCCTGTCGGACTGGGACGCCTTCAGAGCCGCTTTTGAAGGAGTGTTCGATAGACGAACGACCACTTTTAGTACTGACAAGGAGTTGCTATCTTTGAGGCAAGGAAAGGGTGACTTGGTGACCTACCTCACGTCTTTCAATAGGTTAGTAGCAGAGGCTTCCTGGCCGGAAAAAAAGAGAATGTCCTTGTTCTATCAGGGACTTTGTGAAGAACTAAAAGATGTGGTGGCACAGATAGATCCGCAGCCTACAACATGCGCTGCACTTATGAATTTGGTGTTGCGACTGGACGGTCGCATGGCTGAAAGAGGGGGAGACAGGTACAAGGGTAGCGGTATTACCGGTAGATACAACAGGAAAGAGCAGAACCCTGTTCCAGTAGTCAATGAACCCATGGAGGTAGGGGCCTTGAGACCCCCTCTATCTCGGGCCGAAAGGGAGAGTCGTCGCACCTTAGGGCTCTGCATGTACTGTGGGAAAAAAGGGCATTTCGTACGGGAATGCCCATCTAATCCCAAAAACCCCTCAGTACCGTATAGAGGCAAGAAGGCAGCGGTATCCACCTTGGTTAAGGACACGAGTAACCCTGAGTGTCTCCCCCCATTGCTACCTGAGGATACGGTGTGGAAAATACCTTCCTTCGCCAATACCAGGTCTACAGACACCGAAGCCCATATAGAGCTGCACGTAGGATTGGAAGTAGGGGCGCACGAGCACCCGGTGCGAGCGATGTTGGATTCGGGAGCAACAGGCAACTTCATTGACAGTGGGTTGGTAAGTCTGCTGTCAATAGAAGTAGTGCCGCGGGAATCCCCAGAGGAAGTCCTGGCTGTGGATGGTGAACCGTTGAAATTGGGACGGATCACTCTCCACACCAAGAACCTCAAAATGACCATAAGAGACGGACCCAGACAACACCAGGAGGAGATCGAGTTCAATATCATAGCCGCTCCCCAATACGAAATAATACTGGGAATGCCATGGTTTGTACGCCAGAATCCAACAGTGAATTGGCAGGAACGCACAGTGCGGTTCTTGGCGGATGGGTGTGCTGAACAGTGTATGCAGGTCCAACGCTCACGAGCCCTTGCTCTCGCCTTTCCCTTCTGCCTGGCCACCGCCGCAGAAAAAGATGTAGAGTTACCGGAGGTGTATGCAGGTTATGCAGATGTTTTCAACAAAAAACAGGCAGAAAGGCTTCCCCCGCATAGGCCTTTTGATTGTCGGATAGATTTGGTGGACGAGACGGTTGTCCCCTCCTGTAGAGTGTATGCCTTGTCGGATCCCGAAACTCGCCATCTACGAGAATATCTAGATCGTTACCTGGCACTGGGATTCATTAGGCCTTCCCCCTCCCCAGCGGCTTCGCCTCTCTTTTTTATAGCAAAAGCTAACGGGGAATTAAGGGCCTGTTGCGATTACAGGATGTTGAACAAAAACACGGTGAGGAACCGGTACCCTTTGCCCCTAATCAGCGTCCTGTTGGATCAAGTGAGGGAGGCCGTAATTTACACCCGGCTGGACCTCCGGGGGGCTTACCATTTGGTGCGGGTCAGACAAGGGGACGAGTGGAAAACAGCTTTCAAAACCCGGTTTGGCCTCTACGAGTACATGGTGATGCCGTTTGGGCTATGTAACGCCCCGGCGGCATTCCAGTTCTTTTTAAATGAGGTGCTGCGCGAGTACATGGACATCTTTGTAGTGGTCTACATTGATGACATTTTAATTTACTCGGCAGCGGTGGAAGATCACTCTAGGCAGGTCAGGTTGGTGTTGGACAAGTTAAGGGCCAATCACTTATATTGTAAACTCAGCAAATGTGAGTTTGGGGTAAACACGGTGGAGTTTTTGGGAGTGATTCTGAAACCAGAGGGGTTGAGCATGTCCGACAGAAAGGTACAGGCTATTCGTGATTGGCCCACTCCTAGTTCAGTGCGGGAAGTGCAGTGCTTTTTAGGTTTCTCTAACTACTACCGCAGGTTCATCCAGGATTTCTCTCACATTGCGGTACCCATAACCAGATTGCTACGTAAAGGAGTGTCCTTCAAATGGACGACGGAGGCAACAGCAGCTTTCGAACTATTGAAAACCAGGTTCACCACAGCTCCGATACTAAGGCATCCACAGACGGATGTCCCGTTTATAGTGGAGGCGGATGCGTCAGAGGAGGCGATAGGGGCAGTGCTGTCCCAAAGAGACAAAGACACGGGTAGGCTGCACCCTGTGGCCTATTTGTCGAAGAAATTAGACAAAGCAGAGGTGAACTATACCATTGCCGAAAAGGGGCTCCTGTCGATAAAGAAGGCATTCCAGGAATGGCACCATTACCTGTGGGGGGCACAACACCCGGTAGTGGTATACTCAGACCATAGAAATCTGCTGTATATGAAAACCGCGCGGCACTTAACACCGCGCCAAATGAGATGGACTCTCTTTTTTGCGGAATTCGACTTCAGCATCACGTTCAGACCAGGCACCGACAATAGGAAGGCTGACGCTTTATCTCGACAGTTCATGAAGGAAGGGAACGTAACGCCTGCTCCACTGGCTATCATCAATCCAGCCAAGGTGATCTGTATCGTGAGAGCCGACGAGTTCTTAGATGAAATACGAGTCAGTCGATCCGCGGAGGATTGGAAAGGATGGAGCACCAAGGAGCCGGAACGGTCCATCAAAGGTGGGCTCCCTTTTTACAGACATAGGCTGTTTCTTCCCACAAAGGTGCTTAGAAAGAAGGCGTTTCAATGGTGCCATGTCTCTCCTTTGGCAGGTCATCCTGGAATCCGCAAGACAACGGAGGCGATGACAAGGCACTTCTGGTGGGAGACGATGAGCAAAGACGTCCGTCTATGGGTCACCGCCTGCGAGGTGTGCGCCCGAAGCAAGAGTGAACGTGGCAAAAGAAAAGGGAAGTTGCTCCCGTTACCCACCCCGCCTCAACCATGGCAGAACATAAGCATGGATTTTATCACCGGATTGCCAGTGGACGGTGGACATTCGGCGATTCTGGTGGTGGTGGACAGCCTGACCAAGATGGGTCATTTTATCCCATGTCACAATCTCCCGACGGCTGGACAGACTGCCCAGCTATTGTTGACACAAGTGGTACGACTTCATGGTTTGCCGAAGGTGATTGTGTCGGATAGGGGCCCCCAATTCATAGCCGGCTTCTGGAAAACATGGTGTAAGGCGTTGCAGATCGAGTCCGCGACGTCCACCAGCTTTCATCCCCAAACTGACGGACAAACCGAGCACCTCAACCAGACATTAAAGCAATATCTGAGGTGTTACGTGTCGCAGTCACAGGAGTCGTGGGTGTCCATGTTGTGGATGGCCGAACTATTCTACAACGGAGCGTGGCGTAGCTCGATTGGGGTGTCCCCTTTCATGGCCAATTTCGGGTATGAAGCAAAAACACTACCAGTGGCCTTGCCGGAGGCAGTGGACAATCAGCCTGCGGTTCAGTCCCGGTTGAGGGATTTGCGTGCTCTTCACAGGAAAATGCAACGAGCCCTACGGGCTGCTAAGCAGAGATACAAGAGATGGGAGGACCGAAGGAGAACGGATGGTCCATCGTACGACGTGGGAGATCGGGTGTGGTTATCCACCAGATACATACGTTTTAAGTTGCGTAGCGTCTTCCACCCTAGGTTCATTGGGCCGTACCGGATCGTCCGACGGGTTAATCCGGTGGCTTACAAGCTCCGGTTGCCGGGTTCGCTGCGGAACTACCCCGTTTTCCACTGCAGTTTGCTGAAGCCGGCTGTGACCGCCTCTAGGAGAGTCCCGCCACCGGTCTGGGTGGATGGGGGATTGGAATATGAAGTGCGGAGCATCCGCGACGCTCGATATCGTAGGGGGAAGTTGTGGTTCCTGGTATCCTGGAAAGGATACTCCGCAGAGGAGGACTCCTGGGAACCTTCGGATGCGGTTCATGCCCCGGCGGCGGTAAGCCGGTTCTACAGGAGGAATCCGGCGAAGCCTGGAGCTAGGAGGCGCTTGGGGAGGGGACCTACTGTGAGGAACCGAGGTTCTCGGCGCCTACCTAGCGTCTAGAACTACAAATACCAGCAGCCGTAGAACCAGGAAGTGGGCGTCTACATAAGGACGTCGCGCACGGCAGAAGGCGTGCGTTATTTTGAATGCGAGTAAGAAATCCCCCCTGTCTCTCGGAGCTTGGCGTCCAGGCGGGAGTTGCGGTCCGAGGAGAAGCGGCGTGACGGGACGAGCGATTCGTAGGCAGTCCATTTCCCCGTCTTTCGGAGTGAGGACCCGGCGGGAATTGGAAGAGGAGCCTGAGCGGAGTACGGAGAGAGCAGGTGAGCGATTCGAAAGGATCTCGGCTGAGCTCAAGTACCTTCACCCTCCCCGGCACCCGCGACGACCCAAACCCTTCCTCCTCACCACGGCGGACAGCGGCTCGAAGGAGTCATAGAGGTCCGCGCTGGGAAGGCACCCCCACTCACAGTAGCTCGGAGGAGCTTGCAGTACTTTGGCAGCGCCGGAAGAGCGCGACTTTGATTAATAGCTCGGAGGAGCTTGCAATACTTTGGCAGCGCCGGAAGAGCGCGACTTTGATTAATAGCTCGGAGGAGCTTGCTTTACTTTGGCAGCGCCGGAAGAGCGCGACTTTGATTCATAGCTTGGAGGAGCTTGCATATCAGTGGCAGCGAGACTTTGATACATAGCTCGGAGGAGCTTGCATTACATTGGCCGCGAGACTGGGGTTCAGAGCTCAGGGGAGCTTGTAGTACGTTAGCCGCGCCGCAGGAGCATGACAGGCATAGGGGGGAACCCTATAACTTCGGAACCCTAGCGCGTTGATATTCCCTTGTGAAGGAACGCTACAACGCAGGAACCCTTGGCGTCGGTGTGTTCACCGTGGAAGCCTTCATTGCCAGTACTCACCTATATAGAGTAGGGACTATACAAGAAGGGAATTGTATTACAGAATAGCAGGGGTTCGTGGAGCCTAGGTGGCTACTATCTTGTTTTGATTGGAGGACTGAGTTTGGAGTGATACTCCACAAATCTGTAGTGAGACCTACTGAGAGTAGACTGTGGTGTATATGGTATGTCTATGTTTATTTTTGTCTTTTTCAGAACCCTGTCCCTGCTGACCCTTTCCTCCATCCTTTCCCTCGCCTGATCGCCTCTGGGCTCTGTAACCTTTGGTTGGAGTCCGGGGATATCGGGAGGTGGACCTACTTAGCATCACCCGGACCCTGAGGAGCTCTGCAAACCTGACATAATCTTCTTGTCCCATCCCAATTTTCGCAAAGTTACGTGCCAGAGATTGACGGTTAATCCTGTTGCACCCTCTAGAGGGAGGCGGCGTGGAGCAGTATATAACATTACAGGCAGCATTATTTCACTCAGGGCTTTCTATAATTCTAGTGGCAAGCCATCAGGACCTGCTGCCTTTCCTGCTTTGCTGGATCTAGTGCCTGTTTTACTTAGCTGAGTTTAATATTGGTGTTATGTTGAATCTTATTATCTTCACTAAATTGACCTAATTCTTCTTCAGCAAACTCACACCTTCACCCTCTCCTCTGCAATCACTAGATTGTACAAGGCCATGCTAAAGAACATCAAAGGCGGAGAGGTTCATTTTCTGTACAGATTTGGAGACCCTAAGTACTGCAAGAAGGTGATGCTTAAGGTACTACAAGCAATGGCTGATCTCTGGTATCATATTACACCACCAGGCTTACGTACTATAGTACCATACATATGTAGTATAGTAAATTTGCCCCTATTTGGGACTTTCCAGGTGCACTAGAATGCGTTAAGGACAAGCTGTCACTTCCTATAAAAAGGGTGGGTATCCAGAGATGGGGCCAACTCATGCAGGATGGCAAGCTTCTGCCATGGGACGATCGCTATGTGATGGCGGAAGGGATCATATCGAAGTTTAAGTACTTACAATTAAAAAGCCGATACCAGACTTTGACTTTTGAAATATGATAACCAACATAGTGGAGGAATCCTTAATGCAAGGAATGTTAAGGAGGAAGGAAGTTTTGAGATGGTATTGGTTGCTGATGGATATAACTGATGGAAACTTTACACTGCCGGAGGGGTTCTGGGGAAGTTACTTGCCGCAGAAGTAGTTAAAAGAATTATGGCAAGTATGGATTAACATTCTATACAATATCGTCAAACCTGGTAGTTAAGGAGGAACCATCTCTTTTCCCTCCACATAGCATATTGAATGCCATAGAGAATATCGAAGATGGGAAAAGGGGAGCAGTTAAATGAGCAAAATGTGGTCTTGAGAAGGCCAATTATATTTATATGCTTATGAAATGCCCCAGGATTTACAGCTTTTGGAAAAACTTGGATAAGGCTTTGTAGAACATTCTTGGAATAAACATCAAGGTAAGCCTTTTCCTAATTATCTTTGGGACCATGGAATGCCAGGTGAAGCTGAGTAAAGATAGAACAAAATTGTTATTTTATTTGATCCTTCTGGCTCGAAGTAAAATGAGTAGGAAGTGGGTAAGTGGACTTTCACCGACATGCTGAATGGCTCAGTTAGATTATATATATATACAAAAAATGGATGCTATAGACTTGGCTGTTAAAAGGTACAAGTTTTGGCTGCTGCTAGTGAGCTGGTTAGAGCGCAACATTAAAGGGAAAATAGCATGAAGCTTGGATGTTGTGACATCAGAAAAATGTTGTCCTATGATTACATCCATTGTTGTTTCTGCTCTTCGATACTCAGTGCAAAACCGATGTACACAGAAGAACAAGCAAAACACTTCTCTGGTCTGGCAACACTGTGAGATTTGGGCACAAAACTGGATCTTTGGGCTATAAGCCTGAGGTGAATAAAGACAAAAAAACATGTGCCATATTTCTGGAACAAAGCGATACCAAAGGGGATGATGGACGGAGCGTTTGAGCAAATCAAACACTCACCCGGAGTCAACTAATCTGGGATTAATCCATCATCATTCTTTAGCTCACTCCACCACCTCAGTTCAGACATGGCCATATGCAAATCAGTCTGACCCTGTGCCTCATGGAAACTGTCCAGCCCGAACTGCCAAGCCATGTCTTCCCTGGACCGGAAACAAGCATCCTGGGACCGGTTTCGGGTTCAAAACCCTCATCATCCAGGCTATCTTGAATCCAGTGGCAAAGTTAGCGAGGGACCCACATCTGGGCATACCCTGCCAACTTAGGGCGAACAAAGCGATACCAAAGGGGATGATGGACGGAGCGTTTGAGCAAATCAAACACTCACCCCCAGTCAACTGATCTGGGTTTAATCCATCATCATTCTTTAGCCCTAAATTGGCAGGATATGACCAGACATGCGTTCCTTGCTCACTTTGCCACTGGATTCAAGATAGCCTGGCTGATGAGGGTTATGAACCCAAAACCGGTCCCAGGATGCTTGTTTCCAGAAGTCAGGAAATCCCTTTGCATCCATAGCTGGCCAAAATCATGCACAACCCCATAACCATATTGGCTGTCAGTACATATGGTTATTCAATTTTCCCCAATTTTGCATGCTTTAATTAAAGCAATCAATTTGGCAACTTGTTCAGATCTGACTTCTGGTAAATAGGATGCTTCGACTATTCCAGTTAATGTACATACAGCGTAAGCAGCACTCAATCCTCCCTCCTCGTGTCGCATGCATGAGTCATCTACAAATAGCTCATGATCTGCATTTTTCAAGGGTTCCTCTTGTATGTCAGGATGTGGTTTGGTGCTAAGTTCTGTCACGTCCAGATATTCATGTTCAACCTCATCTTTCACTTCTTCTTGGTGGGGATCAGGTAGTAAAGTGGTTGGATTAAGAACAGTACACCTCACTATAGTCACGTTTTCAGCCCCCAGTATTATTCTTTCATATTTTGTTAGCCTACTGGGAGTAAGGTACTGCTTTCGGGTTCTGGTCAGCAAAATCACCACTGCATGGGGAACGTACACCTTGACAGGGTGTCCCATCACAATTGACTCACTCTGTTCTATGCTCACACAGGTTGCGGCTACAGCTTTCAGGCAACCTGGTAATGCACATGCCACAGGATCTAGCGTAGCGGAAAAATATGCCACTGGTCTTCTCATTAATTCATGTCTCTGTGTCAGAACTGAAAGTGCACAATTATCCCGCTCATAGCAAAATAATGTGAATTCTTTTGAATAGTCTGGCATTCCTAAAGCAGGTGCTTCACACAAACAATCTTGTAACTTTTGTAAATGATTTCATGCTTTCATCATCCCATTCTATGGGGACCTTTGCTCTCTTTCTGGTCATCTGTATCAGAGGTTTAGCTAGTAAAGCGAATCCTACAATCCACTGCCTACAATATCCTACAACCCCAAGAGGGTTTGAGGCAACTGCATTTGTCTTATTATTCGGATTCTTTCAGAGGTCACTCTTCTAATTCCTCTTTCTATTTGATGTCCTAAGTATGTGACTGAGTTTTTACAAAACTGAAGTTTCTTGGGGGACACTTTGTGTCCACTTTTTGCCAAGTGATTTAGTAATGCAATTGAATCAGTGACACTGTCATCTCGAGTGTTCGACGCTACCAACAGGTCGTCGATATACTGTACCAGGACTGACTCTCTGGGCAACACAAGAGATTCAAGGCTTCTTTTGAGAATCTGATTAAAGATTGAAGGACTTTCAGTGTACCCTTGAGGCACATGATTCCACACGTAAACATGCTCTTCAAATTTAAACGAAAATAAAAACTGACTCTCTGGATGCAATGGAATAGAAAAGAATGCATGACATAAATCGATTACTGTTGACCAACCTGCTTTCCATGGTATTTGATAAAGAATCACAGCTGGGTTGGGCACTACTGCACAGCATGGTACAACAATCTTATTAATTTTCCTAAGATCTTGAACCACCCTATACTTCCCGTTAGGTTTCTTAATGCCAATTATAGGTGAGTTACAAGGGCTACTCATTATTTCTTTCAGGATGCCTTGTTCAACTAATCGCTCAATCTCTGCTGCAACACCTGCCTTTATTTCTGGACTCATTTTGTATTGTCGAGTATTCGGATAAACAGCACCTTCTTTCACTATCACCTTTACAGGATCTACATTTGCCATCAATCCTATTTCTTTTTCAGTAAAATCCCATATCTCTGCATTTACAGTCAGTTTGACTTCGACAGGTAATTCATCTTTGGTTATCATTGAATACATTTCATTTACTTCTGTCCCCTGTTTAGCTAACATGAACTTGTAAACTCCATCTTCATCTGGGGTTTGTATTGCGACACCATCCGGTGTGCAAAATGTGGTGCAATTCATTTTGCACAACAAGTCTCTTCCAAGCAAGTTTACAGGACTTGAGTCACAGACCACAAATGTATGCATTTCTTTAAAATGTCCAATTTGCACCTCCATTGGTTCTGTGATCGGGGTTCTAATCTGTTTGTTTGAAACACCTACTACTTGGATGGCTTCACCCAAGAGGGGCAGGTTAGGAATGCCTGCTGTTCTCACAGTAGACCTGGTAGCACCAGTATCCAACAAGAAAGTGATGTCAATTCCTTCCACTTTACCTTCTAGGTATGGACCTGACTGATCTACTGGTAGGGATGCGCCAAGTACACACTCCCCTTCCTCCCCCCTCAGGCACCATCATTCCTGCTCATAATAAATTAGTGGATCCTGCAAAAGAAACTGCGATGTTACAACATTTTTCTTACCACTTCCTTCTGGAAATTCGGCATCTATACTGTACTTGGCTTGACTCACAAAATTTGACTTAAGGGGCAGGTGGCAATTGACTCTGAAGATCTATACCCTGTTGCAGATGACTCATTAACACCTCATTCTGCGTCTGTGGATTTTAATTTTGATTCGGGCCATTATTAACTTGTACTAATTTACACTCGTTCTTCCAATGCCCCAACTTCCCGAACCTGTGACAGGGAAATCATTTCTTTCCTTCCTCCCTGTTCATTCTTCCCCGTGGCTTACCCCCATTATTTTCACCTTGACCTTGCACTCTTCCTTGACTTTCTGACTGTTTATTCAATTGAAGCTCTTGCTGTTCAGATAACTTTACTTGAGCCCACATTACCTTTTCTTCTAAGGCTTTTCGTTTATCAGTCTCATCCCCAAAATATTTGGCATATTTTAGAATCTCGTCAATGGGCTTTGATTGCCAACACAACATGTGCTGCTTAATCAGTTGTGATATATCCAGTCTTAACCCTCTCACAAATCGATACACAAAATGAGTCATGTCCTTGTTCTCTAAGGGCCCGATTCACAGAACTAACTTAAGACAAAATCCTAAACTTACTACTTTTGGTATTCACAGAAGGCATTTAGTAGTAGTAAAGTTAGGATTTTGTCTTAAGTCTGTCTTAAGTCAAACTTAAGACAAAATCCTAACTTTACCACTACTAAATGCCTTCTGTAAATACCAAAAGTAGTAGGACAGACTTAAGACAGATTCAAGACAAACTTAGAACAGTCTTAAGACAGACTTATGACAGACTTAAGACAAACTTAAGACAGACTTAAGACAGTCTTAAGACAAAATCCTAACTTTACTACTACTAAATGCCTTCTGTGAATACCAAAAGTAGTAAGTTTAGGATTTTGTCTTAAGTTAGTTCTGTGAATCGGGCCCAATACTTTCAAAACCACTATACTGTTTGAACACCTGGTAAAGACGTTCGTAGTAGGCATGTACAGACTCGTTCTTTTCTTGGGTTGTTCTGCCTATTTTTACCCAATCAGTTTCTTTCGGGGGAATTTTACTCTTCAGAAAAGTGATTACTTGTTGATATTTTTTCATTACATCTTCTGAAAGGGCTCCTGTCTTTGAATCTCTTGGATACTCCTCACTAGGCCAATCTATAGTAATTTTACACTCTGTCCACAAATCCGCAGGTACTACTATGTCAGACAGACCATCCAGATCTTTTAACAAAACCTTTGAAACTTTCACAAACCTCTCAACTTGTCTGTACCACTCCACTGGTTCCTCTCTCAATTTTGGGAAATCTTTCGTAAATGACAAAATATCCTGTCTAGTCAATGGTACATGTATGTACCCCCCTCCGGGTACTTCCCTCATCGTATACAACCTCTCAGCCTTTTCTGTTTCTCTAAAGGCATATTCAGATGTCGTTTGATTTACCTGTGCTTCTTCCTTTTTGTTTGCCCACCTAACTTTCCATCTTTCAAGATCTCCCCAATTTTGTAGCAGAAATAACAACTCCCTGATCTGTAATTTTCTTCTAGACACATTCATATTTTCCAAATCCTTATCAGAAAATTCTGCTCTATATGGTTTCTACAACACCTTTGACTTCCCTATGTCAATTCCCATTTCAGATGCCAGATTTGTCCGTTTTTCATGGAATGTTTTTGTATTTCGTGTAATGCTTCTACAAATGAACAGTATCTCTTCTTCACTGTATGTGTTTAATCTGTCTAGACCCACATTTCCAGCAACCATTTCTTCTAATTCTACTCGTAATTTAAAAATGTCTAATAATTTTGGCTGTGATTTTGGTTTCTCTATTTCTTGAGACCATCTCTCTATATCTTCTGGGGTTACTATTGTGGCACTTCTACTTCCTGTTGAGGTTTCTAGTCTAACTTCCTTCGAACAACTGGGCAAATTTCTCTTCGGGGTTTCCATTATTGGCTCTCTAATGGGCAAATACATTAATGATATTAATGATTCACAATCACTTGCTTGGTCATCTACTATCATCTTTTCTTTTCTAGGTTATATGCTTGGGGTAGGTATTACAGGAACTTTAGAACAGTTTGACCTTTCACCATACAATGGGACTACTGGACCTATGGTTACTGGCATGGTCAATGCATCAGGATGTGTATTCATCTGAGTTATTTTCTGGATCAATTAATCCCTATTCTTATTTTTTGCTTCCCTTTCCTTTTCTTGAAGTACCCTGTTTGCTGTGTCGTGTACTATTTGTGGAACCAAAGGTGTTCTTACAATTGGAGCACTATCTATCAAATCCTTCATTATAAGGTGGAGGACTTTTCATCAATACGTCTCCTAAATACCCTTCTTCTGTTTCTCCGCTGTCTATTATGGTTAAGTGCTTGGTTTTTTCTGTACATTTACCTCTCGTCTGTTCTTCTGATGTTAACACAGGATATAAACCTTCTGCCACCATGGCCTGTCTCCATTGTTTCATTTGACTATCTCTAGTCTCTCAGGGAAATTTACAGATAATATTTGCTTAAGGTCCTGTTACTTCGTGGTCTATCATGTTCAAAGGCTTCCATTTCCCATTCTTCTAAAGCCTCATACTGAGTCAATCTTGGTCTGGGTTCTAATTCATTCATCCGTGTTCTTAAATTGTACAATATTCTTCCATTAAAGCTTCCGTACTCAGGAAAAGCTAATATTCCATCATCTTTTGTGTATTCTACCCAATTTTCTAACCATACACAGGTATGATATCCTCTCTCCACCATCATGTATTTGGAGGAGGAAAAAGAATCCCTTCTCTACTCTTAATGGGTTTGTCCTTTTTAAAATAATTCTTAACCTTTTGCATAAATGACATTTTTCTCTTTTCTCCATACATTGCGTGCTTGTGCTTATTAAGGTACTGTTCGTAAGCAAACCCTATAAATCTTCTATCTGGACGAGCCCATGTTAATGTTGGATCGTACATGCAAACTCCACTATCTATTATTATTCTTGGGACTTCTATTTTGATGACCAATCAGACACTTGCTTTAATTCTAATGATTCTCCAATACCAACACGTTTTCTAGTCTGAAGACCAATCAACTTCTACCCTGTTCGCTCACTCAGCCAATGCTTGCGCAGCTTTTTCTGTGACGTCAGTATCACTCCTTACTACTGACCCCTCCTTCACAATTTCGCATCAACTACATGCCCGCTGTTTCAACCAATTCCAGCGCGGCTCTCAGTGGCGTCAGTGCAGCACCCTCAACTGACAAGGTAATGCGAAAACGTATTTTCTCATAAATTTCACACAAATTTCATTAATTAACAAAGTATAAACATTCGCTATTGTGTCTGACCCACTAATTCAAAGACTAGTAACATTTCTTTCACTGCGAGTAAAACCCTTCCGCTTACTCTTCATACACTACGAGTAAAACCTTTCCGCTTACTCTTCACACAAGCATCAGAGAACCTGCTACTCCTTCAGTATTACCCCTTCTAGGTGATATAATACCAAAATTTCACCAGCGAACTCCTCGCCACCAATTATTCTCTCTAACATACAAGAATGAATCCCTAACTCAGTGCTTCTAGTCCTGCGTAACTTTCAGCACTTTCTCGATCCAGACCAATAACCTCACTGCAGTGTGGCTTCCACTCGCCACCCACTATTCCATATTCCCGGGAATTTCCAGACAACATAAAACAATACATAACGGGTTTTGGTTAAAACATAAATCAATAATTCAAAATTTCAAATACAATCCTCACCTAACTAACTATACTAACCATGCCTCCGCTACCAAGAAAAACTGATGCAGCGGAGTTTACCAGCTCTATACATACATACACACAACACTCATTTGGGCCCATATACATTCATACATTCAATGAGCTAGCAAATGTCCGCTGGTCATCAATTTTGATTTACCTCAGAGAAATCTTAACACCAGTATTCTTACCATCCCTTTCTCCTAAGTAAATGTACTTTTGTCGAATGATCTAGTAGTAGATTCGAATAGGGAGGAAATAATATTAATAATAATACATTTAGCTTTATTCAAAGAACCACAGACTCAGTAGGAGTTTTAAAGGTTTATCTGAATTAATAATTTTGTGAGTCAAATCAAAATACACATAGATACATTAAGATTCTCCATCAGGAAAAGTAGTACAGTTAGTTTATAATTCAATTTACATTAATTAATTTCATGTGATGCCAGTACCTGAGGAGGGAAAGAACAGTGAGCAAATACGAAGCACAACCCCACAGAACTATATTTACCTAGAATGGTGTGAGGACCTAGACATCAGAGTATCAATGATTCAGGAGAGGTTCAGGACCGGGAAGGTGACCTCTTCTCGTGTAACGCCAGCGTTACACCCCTCTCTGGTGCTACTCTCTCCGGCACGGGCTCGTCCGGACCCCTTCCTAGATGTGCCTCCTCGGTTGTTCCGCGATCTTTCCCTAGTGTTGGATTCTTCAATCAGATTGCAGCAAAATCGGGCAGCATCTCAGCATAGCATCGGCATCAAGTGGGTCAAGTGTGTCTAACTAACTAGAACTTACCTCTTTTATACCAATTCAAATATATGATCCTCCCCCAAATGTTTCAATTCCATGTACACCACTCAATTTGATTGGGCCAGGCAATGGGATGAGGACATCACACCATACTAAGTGCAATAACATTCTTTAGTTCTATTGTCTAATTCCCCACCCCTTAATTTTAATACCCACAAGCTTTATTCCCACAAGCATTTCATATGTGGATCGATGAATTTGTAATACAATGTTTCGTCTTCTTCCTCTCGTAGGGTCAGAAGTTGATCTTCCCATGTCCTTGCCGAGCACATGGGTTGGCAGCCATTCAATGTCTCTCTTGATCTCCGAACAAGGAGTTATCATGCATGCGTAGTTGCTGCAAGGGAACAGGGACGTTTGTCACCCTCCAAGGCCCAAATACGAGCTATTATTAAAGTCAGAGAGGAGCATGTTAGAATACAAAATTAAATGAATTTACAGTATACCACTTACTTCTACTCTAACCCCATTTACTTAATATATCTTTTGTATTAATGGCTTAGTAAAACTTGTATAGGTTAGTTTCCGCACGGCATGTGCATTAATATGAAGGTTTCGAGCAGCCATGTTAGAAGCTATTGCGCAGCTGCAAAGATTTCCCACCAAGCGACAGGAGACGTCATACTACGTAGATGTAGTAGACGCATGCGCAGAAGAATTACCGCGTTTTTGGTGGCTATTTTAAGGACACTCGGGTTACTCATTAGTAAAGCACATTGAAAAGCTTCCCCTAGATACAATATGTAAAATGTGATGCAAAGTTAGTACTCACAAACATGTTGGTTATAATATTACAGGTTATTTGAGAGGATTGCATACGAGCAACTTTCTTTTTACACGAAACCTTGCTCCATCAAGAGTACCAACATGGATAAGTAATCCAACAACAATTTATAAAAAATAAAACAGATTTGTAACTTAATTTAGACACCAAAATGAACGAAGTAGCATGCATATAACTGGAGTTATAGATTTTTGAAGCAATATAAAATCATTGCAACGTAATACAATGAAAATTCATCATTGCGGTCAATGAGAAAAACCACGAGTGTCAATGGGTCACTTGCAGGTCAAGTTGCATGGAACCCTTGCAGGGTAAAGGTGATGTGGGTCCCAGGACCAAGCCACAACAGTCAGTTCAACTTTACTTGGCCCTTGGACAATGGGTTCAGAGTTGTCCCGGCTGTCCCTGGTGCTGAATGGGAGCCGAGGGAGTGCTGATTTTACAGCTAAAACGGTGCTGTGGGAATAAAGATGCAAAAACACAACAATGAGGCCGCTGCTGATGTCGGATGAAAGTCAGATGGAGTTCCTGCTATGTGCAGCATCGAATGCAGGGGTCGGTGCCAGATTGGCAACCAACAAGCCTTGGCAGCGGTAAGTAGAGCAGATGCTTAGTTCGACGTCTTGTGGACCAGAGAAAGCGGTAGCTGCCTGTAACTTCATGAAAGTCAGGACTAATGTTCCCCCAATGCACCAGACAATCTGTGTTTGGGCGATCCCTCGGAGGGCCCGTTGGCCAGCGATTCTTTGGATCTGGAGCGTTGTATTACCTGACGTTTGTAGGGGACTATTACCACTAGTCCAGGGGAATCTGAGGGTGCTTCAGGCTGCCACACTGGTCTCTCTGTCTGGGTGAACCGAGAGATAGCCTAGGGCAAGCCTCAATAAGGCAGTTCCAGGTGCGTTGCCACAGGGAAATCCTGTTGTCAAAGACACAGGTCTCTTCTTTTGTCCTCCTCAATGCAGGATATTTAGAACTGAGGTTCTGGTGTCAGGGGTGCCTCTTAAATCCTAGATTTACTGAAGCTAGGGGTGTGGGAGCATGTAGCCAATGGGGGGCTAGTCCCTGCAGCTAATACGCCCCTGAGGTGACTACATCCGGGGGTGTAGGTGATCTTTTCCACCCAAAATCAACTATTTCTACCACTTTTAAAAAGGGCAGAAGTCTTCCTTAGCTGTACAGACAAGGCAGTTCACCCTAGAGGTGTGACTAGCCTTCTGGGGGGGGGGGGGGTACACCTTCTGTATAGCTAATTTTCTCGCCTGCTTGGGTGAACATGTGCCTGGGGCAGAGGGAGGGCTGTGTACTCCTCTGGAAGACAGCCTGGATGCATATAAGAGGCCGTGCAGCCTTTGAAGCTCACCGACTTGATGTGCCACTTCACTAGCCTGCCTGGGAGGGAGGAGGTGTGACCTCCTTCCTGTTCAGGCATTTGTTCCTGACTCTTGGGAGTGTTCTCACTGCCTGGCAGGAGGCCATAATCCTGTCTTGGCAGCTGTAAGCTCTGGCTGCCAGCCAGAGCACAGGAAAGCTGGGGCCACCAGGTGGGCAATCTCTAAGGTAGCAACCGGGGTGCATGCCACATCACTCCTGGCATGGGATTCATGTCAGGGTTGAGAAGGCACGTTGTTTGATACCAAACTTGACGTATTTAGGTGATCTTATAATGGAGTTAGCAAACCCATGTCTGCCCGGGTGCAAGCTCATGTTATCCTATGGGCCTCCTATCTCTTATAGTGTACTGTAATGCTAAAGGCCGCTATAGAGACATTTAAGCTTCGACTTCCATGCCTACTCCCTTAATATGCTGCGCCCTGCCTCCTGAGCTCAGGAGACCTACTCTAGGGGTGACTGACATATACTAAAGGCAGTGCAATGACTTTGCCACATGTGGTAAGGGCAAAGTTGAAATGGAGCCGTTTACACTGTTCCTGAAGTAAGTCTGCAATGGCAGGCCTCCTGTCAGTAGTGGGTCACTCAAGGTGGCACAGATAGTGCTGCAAGCATAGGGGACCCTTTACCACCCATATAATAGGGACTTATAAGGGAGTAAAGTCCTTGCCAATTGGGGTTACCAATTACCATATATACATTTTGGGGAAAGAGCACTGGCACTGGGGACTGGTTAGCAGGCCCAAGTGCACTGTCAGAGTCGAAAAACAGCATCTGGCATTACAAATGGGGGCAAAAAGTGGGGGGACACTGCAAAAAGGCCAGCGTTCTCACACCCTGTTATCGTTTCCCTTTTTTTCTCACCTCATTCTTGCTCTCTTTCCTACCTTGCACTCTCTTTCTCTGGGTTCAGTGATGGAAAAAATAAGTCCTGGTCTCCAAAAATGAGTTTTGGTGCTCACCACCATATCCATCTGCACATATTAAGGACTGCAGGATGTGGGTTCCCCTTTAGAGGTACAGATACATTGAAAAATGGCTTTGTGACTTACGAAATACCACAATCATCAGAGAGACATTCTTTTAGGGTTATATATGAGATGTGATAGATGTAGCCATTCCACTCTTCCTATATCCCTTGGGTCTTTGAGCAGGGCAGGGGGCTCCTGGTGAATCACACACTCGTTCTCATCTCTGTGTTCATAAATTCCCTTGCGGTTGGTCCAGAAATACTTCCTCTTTTTCTGTGCATATTGTGCATAATAGAAACCAGAAACATATCTAGTCCAAACGGTATTGTGTGATGTGGGACTTTAGTGGTATGACAAGTCCTTGAGGTATGGCTTTGTCTAGTCCCAGGGCCTTGGGCCTGGAATGTCGATTCTTTGACTGCTAGTAATAGTTTGGAGATGCTGGAGTCTCAGAAATTGTTAGTCATCCAATTTCAATAAAAACATCAACAAATGTTGATATCCTACGTTTATCCTGTCTTCATCCTGAATCGGTTGAGGGGACTGTGTCGGTGAACCTGAGCCGAGGTGGTACCCGTTTTCCGTTTTTGAATCGGACCCCGGGGGCCGGGGTGAGCATCGACTGAAGTTTGCGGCCTTCTTCTCTCCTGACCCCGGACTCGAGTTTGGGGGTGACCCAGTGGCGAAGTGAATAACAACGGCGGGCCGGGCCTGGCGAGTCGCGTACCCCACACTTTCACTTTCGCTTTTGAGTCCCCTTGCCGTCATCGCGAGTGGGATTACGGCGCTTCTTTGTGTGGTGGTGGCCTCGCTGGGGGACCCTGCCTGCCTGCCTGCGGGGACCCGCTCCGCCTTCCTGAGGTGACCCCCGGGGCTCACGGCCTTGATTGCTTGCTCTCCACTGCGTGACTGGCGGGGGTGCGAGATACGCGACGATGGCCACGAAGCAGGATGGAGATCGGCTGAAGGCCAAATCGACCCGGCGTGGCACCGCACCTCAAGTCAACATTATGGATCGCTACACCCTCCCGAAGGGGTCTCCCGGCGGATCGCACAAGTCTTCCGAGTGTCCCCCGGATGCCCCGGATTTGCCTACGGATCTGACTTTGCAGGACGTCATGGGCGCCATTGCTGAGATGAAGACCTCAGTAGGCCAACAATTCGACACCTTGGCGCACAAACTCGATGCGGTCCTCATCGATGTCAACCTTGTTAGAGCAGATCTATCTAAGACAAATGACCGGGTTGACTCCTTGGCCCATACCGCGTCGGGCCTCACGACTGAGGTAGCGGCCCTTCAGACGGAGGTGCGCCGGCTCCGGCAGGCAAGTGCGCTCACGGATCGGCGCCTGGAGGACTCCGAGAGCAGGGCCCGGAGGAATAACATTCGCATTATCAGAGTGCCCGAGGGACGGGAGGACTCGGCGGCGGATCTCTTTGTGGAGGACCTGATTTCTACCCATCTCCAGCCTCGAGGACTGAGTAAATTCTTCGCGGTGGAGAGGGCCCATAGAGTTCCTGGCGGCAGACCGAAGGTCGGAGCTCCTCCGCGGCCTCTTATTGCCTGTATCTTCAACTTTCGGGATAGGGATGCGATTTTGCAAGCTTCCAGACTGCAAGGGCCGCTTAAGCTGGAGAACATGGAGGTGAACTTTTATCCTGATTTCACGCAGGCGGTCCAGAAGCAGAGACTGAGTTTCATGGGCGTCAAGTGGCGGCTTCGAGACATGAACTTAAAATACGCCATGCTTTTCCCGGCCAGGCTGCGTGTGGAGGCTGATGGTCGCACTCACTTTTTTGACCGTCCCGAGTTGGCCAGGGACTGGTTGGACACTTTGTCTGGGGGACATGATCGGGATGGGATGGGGGCGGCGGGAGGAGAGTGCCCACCAGACCGGGTATGAGGTATTGACACTGGGGCTCATTCCTGATGATGCCACCTTTCGGCCAGGCTTAGGGTCTCTTGACTGTTGTGTCTTGTTTCCCCTCCATTGGAGGTGGTGCTGTGTCTCGAGGGGGTTCTCTTTCCTCCTCTAGGGGGTCTTTGTAGTTTAGTTTACACAGGGGCGACAGGCACACTGCAAGTTGGGGGGGCTATTTGGGCTCATGCAGGGGTGCAGGGAGGGGGGAGTTTTGTTTGGGATGTTGGGTTGGGGTTGGGTATTGTTTATTTGTACCACAAGGCAGAAGTATTGTTGTGCTATCGCTAAAGTGCTCTCTGGGGGGAGATTGATCGGTTTTGGCTATGATGGGGGGTAGGGGACTGAGCCTTTTGTCCTGGAATGTCAATGGACTGGGGGACAGGATAAAACGGGGAGTGGTCCTGCAGTTCTTAAAACGAATTTCACCCGATATAGTATTTCTGCAGGAAACACACCTCATTGGAAACTCCTTTCGTGCCATGAACAGACGGGGCTATCGCCTTGCAGCCCACTCGGGCTTCACATCTGGTTCGAGGGGTGTGGGCATTATGGTTAAAACCTTGCTCCCGTTGGAGGTTGATGAGGTGCTCCATGATGATAGGGGACGATATATGGCTCTGGTGGGTAGATTGGAGGGTAAAGTGATTGTTTTGGTTTCTGTTTATGTCCCGCCAGGGTTGCAGACAACTACTTTTGCTGATTTGGGGCGCCTTCTTCTTGGCCTGCCGGAGGGGATTCTAGTGGTTGGGGGGGATTTTAACGCTGTAATTTCCGGAACTGAGGATCGTCACCCTCCCAGGGATCTCCAAGCTTGGTTATCTGGCCTCTTGGATACCCTGGGGCTGGTGGATTGTTGGCGGCTGAAACACCCTACGCAGATACAAAACACCTTTAATTCGGGGGCTCATGGTAGTCTTTCGAGGCTTGATTATGTTCTGATGCCAGCAGCACAGGCAGGGAGGGTCGGGGAGGTACGACATCTGGCTCGGGGTATTTCAGATCACTCCCCGCTCCTGTTGTACTTCGACATTGTCCCGAGGGGGGAGGGGAGGGTGGTCCCGATTAATTCCTGGTACCTGCGTGACCCCACAATTCGCGCTGATTTGGTTAAATCTCTTGAGCGATATTTTGAAGACAATGTGGGGTCTGTGTCGTCTGCGGTTTCTTTGTGGGAGGCGTTTAAGACGGTACTCCGGGGGGAGTCCCTGTCCCTCATTTCCCATTCCAGGAGGCGCGAGCGGGAGGAGGTGACCCGTATCGAATCTGAGATAACTGAGTTGGAGGGTGATCTGGAGTGTGGGGTAACGGATGATAAACTGCATGCTCTCCGACTCAAACAGGCGGACTACAAGGCCCTAGTCACGGAGGCAGCCAGGGGCCTGAGTAGAGAGCAACAGGGGCGACTGTATGATGTGGGTGATAAGGCTGGTAAATTGATTGCGTGGCTGGATAAAAAGGAGAGAGCGAGTCGAGTTGTCCCGTCGATTGAGAGACTGGATGGTGTGTGTGTCACTGAGCCGGAGGAAATTGTTGAATGTTTCGCTGAGTATTTCCGTGGGGTGTATTCCCCGGTATCTTCCCGCTCGGAAGAGGATTCCCATGACCTGCTTAAAGACATTGCGCTGCCTTCCCTTTCGGAGGAGGATAAATTGTCGTTGGACGTGGCCCCGACATCTGAGGAGATTGCCCTCGCCATACGTTCGGTCGCCTCTGGCAAGGCCATGGGTCCTAATGGCCTTCCCATTGAATTGTACAAATTACGACCGGATACGCTGGCTCCGCATCTCCGCGCTATGTTCCTCGCGGCCCGGTCGGCGGGTTCCCTCCCGCTGGACCAGCGTCTTGCCACTATTGTGGTTATTCATAAGGAGGGGAGGCCGCGGGATCGGGTCACGTCTTACAGGCCCATTTCGCTGTTGAATACGGAGCCGAAAATTCTCGCCAAGGTGCTGGCTAATGGGCTGGTTGGCGTGGTGTGCGATCTGATCCACCAGGACCAGTCCGGCTTTATCCCTCATCGCAACACCGCGCTTAACTTGCGGCGTCTGCACGGGGTGCTCGCGAGAGTCCCGTTCATACGAGAACCAGCCATTTTGGCGTCCTTGGACGCCACTATGGCGTTCGACACGCTTGAGTGGCCATATATTTGGGCGACGCTGGCTAAGTTTGGGTTTGGCCCGGGATTCATTGGCTGGGTGAAACTGTTGTATTCCGGACCGCTGGCGCAGGTGGCGGTGAATTTTAGAGTATCGGCGCCGTTTGAGCTGGGCAGGGGCCCGCGGCAGGGCTGCCCGCTGTCGCCGCTCCTTTTTGCGCTTGCCTTGGAGCCCCTGGCGGAGTGGCTGCGGTGGCACTCTTCGATTCGTGGTCTCCGATGGACCCCCGAGTATGAGGATCGCGTATCCCTTTACGCGGACGATATTCTTTTGTACCTTGCTTCCCCGCGCAAATCACTGATGGTGTTAGTGGATGTGTTGCGTTCATTCGGCCGCAACTCCGGCTTAGTTATCAACTGGGCTAAATCCTGTGTGTATGTCCTCTCGGGGGAGGCTCCTATCCTTCCGCGGGGTTGTCCTATCCAGGTTGCTCTGCAGGGATTTAAGTATCTGGGTATCTTTATTACCCTGGACGCTGCGGCCCGATATAAACAGAACCTACTCCCCCCCCTCCAGCGCCTGAAGGAGGATGTGGCGCGTTGGAGGCGCTTGCCGCTCTCGCCGCTCGGCCGTGCGGCACTGTTTAAGATGATGTCGTTGCCACGTTTCTTATACGCTTTACAAAACACGATGGACGTCGTCCCGGCGCGCTACTTTCGGGAGGTGGAGGGTCTGCAGCGCCACCTGTTTTGGGATGGGAGGCCGCGTATTGCCCTCGCGAAGCTGACGCTCCCGTGGTATGACGGGGGGGTCGCCCTCCCAGACATCAAACGGTATTACTGGGCCTCCCAGCTGGCTGCGATAAACCACGGCCTTTATGGGCCCGCCCTTAACCCGGCTTTTGAAATGGACAAACTGTTACTGCCGGGTGGTTACTATAATCGTGCGCTTTACTCTACATCGCTCGACGCACGTTTGACGGGCCCTACGCGGGTCGCGGTACGGGTGTGGCATGCGGCAAACTTGGCTATGGGGTGGAAGGATCGGTTGACCTGGGCGACGCCACTGTATGCATCTGAGCGACTGGGCTGCTTGTGGACCTCGAAAGGCTTTGAGAAGTGGGACATGATAGGCATCAGCAGGGTGGGCGTTCTCTGGACGAGGGGGGGATTCAAAACGTTCGATGTGCTGCAGAAGGAATTCCAGTTGCAGGACAGGGAGTACTTCCGATATGTACAGGTTCGTCACGCGCTGTGTTCTGTATTCCCGGATGTTGCCTCCATACCGGAGTGCTCCCCTCTGGAAGATAGAGTGCTAGATGGGCATTTACCGGATGGCACTATCTCATTGATTTATAAAAAGCTCATCAACGATCGCTCCGGACTGCTGACTGGCCTTCGTGAGGCATGGGTCGCCGATGGATTGGAGCTGGATGACGAGGACTGGGTGTCTGCGGTGGCCTCCCCGAAAGAGGTGGCCATACCGGCCCGCCTTCGCTTCTTCCAGCTCAAAATACTCCACAGGGTCTATGTTTCGGGGCCGGGTCTGATGCGTATGGGATATGCCGTGGATGGACTGTGTAAGCGTGGGTGTGGTTTGTTAGGGACCTTTATCCATATTTTGTGGGAATGTCCGGAGGTGGCGCGATTCTGGCGTGGTGTACATGCGGTGTTGCAAGCGGTCACGCATGTGGCGCTGTTTCCCGAGGCTAGGAGATGTCTGCTAAATGTGTGGGAGCCGACTGATTATACGGTGCCGCAGACGTGGTGGGTGACTCTGGGATATATGGTGGCCAAGCGTGACATAGCACAATTGTGGGGCTCCCAGAGGTCACCAACGGTTTCGGTGTGGAAGGACAACATGGATTGGTGTATGTTTCGGGAGAAGGTAGTGTATGTGGCGAGAGGTAAGCCTGGGAAATTGGTGAAGGTGTGGGGCCCCTGGAACTCCTATCGTGGCGGGATTTGTAGCCCGCCGCTGACGCCTGACTTGGCAGTGGCCCAGTCTCCCTAGTCTGCTTGTCACCTTGGTTCTGGGCATTGTGTCTACTTTGTTTCTGTCCCGGCCTGTCCCCCCCCCCCTATTCCTGTGGATCGGTAGGGTCCTCCCCAGGGCAGCTCATAATGCTGCTTTGACTTTTGCTGCCTTGTGGATTTGTTTGTGGTTTCTTATAAAAAATGGAACCGCCATTTGGGGGGTCCGGCCGGTGTGGCCGCCAACGCTTCCCTCGACTTCTGGGACCTTTATCACTTGCCGCTTGTGTTTAATGACTGTATTTTATGCTCTCACTGTTTGCTAGCGGCCGGCCTGAAGGTTGTAGGCCCATCTTTGTATATCTTTTGCATTCTGTAATAAAGGTTTCAAAAAAAAAAAAAAAAAAAAATGTTGATATAAAAAAGATAACAAATGAAGAGGGATCAGTTGCGCACACAGAAGTATCCCAATAGCAGCAAAAGAGCTCCTACGTAGCAGGCAACGGAGCCAAACCACCATGTTGGAGTCAAGGGAACTGGGAAGGATTTCCAAAAATCCGAATGTAGCCCACAAAGGACTAATATTTGTTGCCAATATACATCCTTTAATAAACCACGCAATATTCCTGATGAACAAACCATACTACGTAAATCCAAGACAATTGTGTCTGTTTCCCACACCTTGATACACATGGCTTGTGTATTCTTTCACAAGAAAGTGGAGGTGGCTCTGTACTTTATCCTTCCTATCACTACCCATACTGTTCACCTTTACCACTCCCCTAAAGGCAGAGCTACTGAAATTATGCGATTGTGGGGCTTCATCGATTTTCGCATAGTTATAGAATTGCTGCTTTAGCCACATATTCCATCATCGGCCACATAATCTGAAGATTTTAACAACAACAAAAATTGTTTCTTGCCCTAACTTTTCAAAAGTTTCTAAAAATGCAGCAACACGTGTTGTAGCGCAGTGGAAGGCCCTTACCAAAGATGAACCGGTCACCTTTTTGTTGCTTATTGATATATTTGGGTGTTAAACAAGCGCTAATGAGGTTCAAGCAATGCCCAGACAGTGTTACCAGGTTTAAAATGATGAAATAAAGAAGCAATACTATTACAAAATGTGCCGCATTATGCCGCATAATATGTCTTTTCTGCATAATTTACTAAACCCTGCTAGTGGTGGCTCCTCCGCTTAGGTGGAGTCGCGTCGTCCCACTACTGCAAAGCAGTGAAAGAAAGAACAAATAAAATAAAAATAACGAGGTTATTATCATTATATTTGTTCCTGTTGCGTAGCTTTGTGAGGTGGGTGGAGCTGTTCTGCTCTCAGAGCAGGAGAGGAGTGGTTTGCCCACTCCAAATGTGCAATGACTGTTTGGCTGGCCCGAGAACAGTCATGCGCACTTCGCATGTTTTCAAGCATGCTGCATTACAGCCTGTGTGGAGAACATGCCCAGGCCCCCATTCCCTGGCTGAGCACCGTGGATCGGTATTGCAGCATTGTGATTGGCTTAGGGGAAGGGAGCCTGCCTGCTTCCTGTTCCGTCCCGAATGATGCGGGAGTGCGGCAAGGAGGTAAGGTTTTTTTCTTGTTTTTTTTATATCCCCCCCTTTACGTCCCGCCTCACCCCCCCCCCCCCGATTTGTGCCGACCACTACTGAACCATGCCGCAATATTTTGCCCTCTCCTGCCGCATAATTCCAGTGTCCCTGCCAAAAGCTAACATTCTCTCTCCTACCCATTTTAAATGTTTTATTTTTCAATTTAGGTTGTTTTTAACAATCTATTTTTTACTAACTTTTGATTTTCAAACTTTTGGCTTTTTAAAAATGTATTTACGTAATTTTGGCTTGCTCACTTTTATTTCGAAATTTGGATCTAATAGCCCTCTTCATGTGATTTTTGTAAGCATCAGATTAGTGTCCCAACTTTCTGGCCATATTGATGATGTATCCAGCCATGCCTTATACATAATGTGCATCCCTGGTACTAGCCCATGCCGTAGTAACTTGGATGGCCTTTGAGAAGCATGTAAAAACTTGCTGACGCTATTTTTGTGACTACTGATGTCGCTGTCCTCTCCTTAAATCAATCAATCAATCAGGAATTTGTAAAGCACGGCTACTCAGTCATGAAGGTCTCAAGGCGCTTTGGGGGGCTGCTTATTCATCTGGGTGTGGAGGTTCAGTCGAAGAGCCAGGTCTTGAGATCCTTCCTGAATTGGGGATTGCCTGAGGTGATGGGGCACGGTGTTCCAAGTCTTGGCGGCAAGGTAGGAGAAGGATCTTCCTCCTTTTCTAGTCTTGTGAATCTGTTGGACAGTGGCCAGGGCAAGTTGGGCAGAGCGAAGTTGTCTGGCAGATACGTGAAATGCAGAGGCAGCTCCTCCGCTAAGGCGGAGGAGCGTCGCCCCCAATGCTTTGAAGCAGTGAAAAAAAAGAAACATAAAATCATGATAACTAAATGTTATTATCATTTTATGCTTTCCTGCTTCAGCAGTTTGCAGGTGAGGCTGCAGTGATGACAGAGAAGCAGGGGGAGAAGTGGTTGGCCCACTCCCCGTGCGCATGAATGTTTGGCCGGCCCTCTTGGGCTGGCCAAACATTCATGCACACTTTGCATGTTCTCCACACAGGCTGCATTACAGCCTGCGTGAGAATATGCCCGGGCTCCCATTCCCTGGCTGAGTGCCAAACCATGGCGCTCAGACCAATCACAATGCTGCATTGCAGTGTTGTGATTGGCTCAGGGGAGTCTGGGTTCTTCTTGTTCTGGCCCCAGGAGAAAGACGGTGACACAGAGACGGAGGAGAGACGGGGCGATCTGGTAAGTGTTTTTCTATTCTTTTTGTTTAAACCCCCTCCTGCCCCCCCACTTAATTCCCACCCTTAACCCCGATCCCTGCTGGCCTCCATTGATGGACACATTCATTCTTTGGTAGGCATGGGGAGATTAAGTGATTTGCCAGAATCACAGGATGTTGAGCCGACACCGAGACCCAAACCCGGTTCCCCAACTACAAAGTCGGCAGCTCTAGCCGTGAGACCACACCCTCTCCAAGGTTTCACTGTTGTCAGTTTGGTCTTGCGTTAGTCACCGCTTCCATCTAAAAGACTGCCTCTCCACATAATGCATTTATTTTCTAGTGTTTTGTTAACATGTTAACTCTGCGAGCGTCCCTCAACGAGCTCTTTCTCTGCTGCGTTACTTACTTCTGCGTACTTCAAGAGTATTTAAGTAGATGTTTTCTCAGATTCAAGTTTATACAGCAACTTGCCTTGCTCTCCAGAGCCATGTTTATTCATCAGAATTACTATTCGATGCCTTAATCAAGAATGTCCTCCACTAAGTACCGGACGCAATGTAATTCCTGTTCTACAGCCGTCTTGGATTGGTGCATTAAGTGTAGCACAAGGCGATCCCCTGGACAGCTTTAAAGCATGATTGTGGACTCTTGGGTTGTCTTATCTTAAAAATGTCAGTCTGAGAAACGCATTCTGTGTCTGTGTTGAAGGGTCTGCCTTTGATGAATTCAGTTTGCTTCTAATAGGTGTGTAATGATGTAACATGGCTCCATGCCAGAACACTAGGCATGGAACCAGCTTGTTCTGAGGTTCTATTACAAGGTGCAGGAACCGTAACATGTTTATTTGACAATTCACAATCTGAGTTCTAGAAAGCACAACGGTTTCAAATGCAACAAACATGTTAGACTATGATAGGGTGTCTTCAAAAGTAAAGAAAAGTTTTACTTTAACATGCAGAAGTGTTTCACCTTAGTGTATAGGATTGTATTTCTCCACTCAGAAGTATTTATTAAAAGTGACAGTTTTCAAACCAGAACTGAGAAACAAACATTGCTGGCTCCGCACTGATTACAATGCTATTAGTGAAGAGGAAAATCAGGAGTCATGTATACCTAGGCTTTCCTGTTTTCAGTTTCTATTTTTGGTAAATTCTGGTGGGATTTTTTCAGTGTTTTCAATACCTTAAAAAAATAGCGGTTATCTGTGGTTACACATTTTCGCTCCATTAAAAACAACAGAAACTTTTTCAGGTGTTTGTGGAACTTTTTGCTTTTATTATTGCTTGATTTCTGCACTGATAGTGCATGGTATATAGACAGTAAACGTACAGTGTAAATGAAGTCCAAATACATTTTTACAACTCAAACCTATCGTAGTACACCATACAATACTTCTTCAGGGAGTTTTTGGTCATGCATGCTCACTCTTTCCTTCACATATAAACTTTTATCTGTGAAAAGAACCTCTCAACATTTGCATTCGAGACAGGCAACACCAAAATAGCCAGTATACAATTTGCTAACTCTGGCCACTGACATCGCTTTCCACAACAATACTGGTACATCTGAAGATTGTGATTATCTGCGACAGGTTCTGAAACATATGCGTTGAACTGGGCACATATGCACATATGCCCTCAGAGTTATTGAAGCAGTCAAAACTGAGGCAGCACTTTTGAAACTCCGGAGAAAATTTCCCTTTACGGAAGGTATTCAAACTTGTGCAGAGTACCACAATGAGGCTTCATTGCCTTCAAATGCCATGGTTGGTGAAGGGCTATTTCTCATATATTGTAAAATAAAAGATCCTGAATTGCTCCTCAACATGTCTTTGCTTACCAAGTGGCAAGCACTCTAACATGGAATATGTCGAAGTGCCAAAGTCACTAAAAGTGTCGCCCAGCCTACTCTCAAGGAGATGTTTCACATCTACACCAGTTATGCTGAACACTTGGTAGACAATGGTGTTTTCAGACTCTATTTTTTTTATTATGTCCACTGCAGCAGTTATGCTTTCCTGTAAAAATCTAAGAATGCAGTAGATTGTACTTTTTTTCAAATCACTATCAATCTTTGACCAAAGATCCTCACATTTCTTGCCTTTGGCATCATCACTCAGCAAAAGTTCTGTAAACGGTTGCCACACGGGTAATATAGCATTCATGGCCTCTAGGACTGAGAACCACCAGCTAAGGGACACAGTTGGGATGACTCTTTCGTTGATGCCACACAAAGCACAAAATGAGAAATATTTGCATTTTAGTTTCCGTGCATAACTAAACAGTGCACCAGAATGGACTAAAAAGTCAATAGCATTCTTCATTAACGCTGAAGACTGTAAAGATGCTTTCAGCATATCATCTAACAAATGGCAAGGATCTCTTACTGGGAAGCACTTCAGCTCAGGTATCGATTTTGACAGGTCATCACACAACTTTTTCATATACATACCTGAATCACTGCAAATAAAAACAAAATCTCTCCAATTTTTGTTGAACATGGTAAGAACTTTTTGCAGCAGCATTCCAAGTGTCACTGCGTTCCATGTTTTCCAAAAGTCTGGTCTCATGTTTTCACCAGTATCTCAGATTTTTGTGACTGCACTCTTTTACATATACCTGTCACTATACCTTGCATTGAATGTTTGAAGCCTGGGGTGTTTGGCAAGTCACCTACTATCAATACTGACTCACTAGAAAAGGGGGCATACATATCAAGGGTTTTTACACATTCTCTGTGGGTAAATGTGATGGTACATATTGGGAAAGATTATTATGAAACCTACATTTTTCCTATCAGTGAAAAACTCAAGCATAGCCAAAAGAATCAAATATGATTTTGATATTTCCTGATTCTCTACAGTTTATAAAATAAATAAACAATACCTAAAATATGCTTCAAACCCCTGTTTCTTTAGACCAAAGATTACAAAACTGAAAAAAGGAAGAAGAAACAATATTTTAGTGACATCAGCAAAAAGAGGCTGAAACATGTCGACCCTCATCTAGCAGCGACTAGTCAGCACTGCTGGTTACTTTGTCACACTTTTTTAATTAAGGTGTGTGGAGTGAGTTGAATTATATCGTACTCTTCACACAACCCTTTTTTAGAATTCACAGTCCTCTTTTTGCACTGCACTTCTACTTTGTTTGGTGGTCACAGTTTTTCACGTGTCTTCTTGACGCATTTCCATCAGCCCAAGGGAGCAATAGAGCCTTTAACTAGTGAGGCAGTCTCTACGATCGAGAGACATACATCTGTTCTAGTTGGATACCATATGATATAAACGATCATGAGAGGTGTCTTTGCTCTCACTATTTGTCTCATTGGTTGAGTAAGGTTGATGGTAATCCATGCTCTGCTCTGATAACGCATGGGCTTGATTGATTCTACACACCCTACTCCGTTCTTAATCTTAGACCCCCTATTCTCTTATGTGTGAATACCCTGTTAGCACACCAAAATGTGTTCATTGATCTTATGTCCTACCACTTTCAAATTACACCAGCCACCACTGGTGAAATGAGAGGCGGTGGTTCAGATATGCTGGTCCTGTGTCGTGGAGAGCTTTGTAGGAATGTGTGAGGAGCTTGAAGGTGATTCTCTTGTTGACTGGAAGCCAGTGGAGTTGACAGAGGTATTGTGTTAATGTGGCGGAATGTCGAGGACCAGTCTGGCTGCAACGTTTTTTATGTTCTGAAGTTTCCTGAGCTGTTTCTAGGTGACGCCGGCATAGAGTGTGTTGTAGTAGTCGAGTCTACTGGTGATGAGTGTGTGGGTGACCATCTTTCTGGATTATGTGGGATCCATCTGAAAGTCTTTTGAAGCAGGAGCGTGTGAAAGCAGGAAGATGAGACAGCGTTGATCTGGTGGTTCATTGTGAGCGAGGAGTCGAGTATGAGGCTTAGGTTACGTGCGTGGTCCGTGGGGGTTGGAGGGGTTCCCAGTGCACTGAGCCACCAGGAGTCATCCCAGTTTGAGGCAGCTGTCTTTCACCCAGGTGGCAACGGCCTTCATCCAGCTCTGAAAGTTGATTCTGGCAGCTGTGGGTTTGTTGGTGAGGGAGAAGATCAGCTTGATGTCAGCAGCGTAGGATACAATGTTGAGTCCAAGGATTCTGACGATATTCGCGAGAGGGCCATGTAGACTTTGAAGAGGTTGGGGCTGAGGGAGCAGCCCTGAGGCACTCCACAGCTGATCTCTGTAGGTTCTAAAAGGACCGGAGGTAGTCTGACTCGCTGTGTTCGGCCGGTAAGGAAGGAGTGGATCAAATTCACAGCCTTGTTGCGGATGCCTGCGAGGTGGATTCTTGTGATTAGGGTGCTGTAGGAAACAGTATTGAAGGCGGCTGAGAGGTCCAGTAGGATGAGGGCTGTGGTATCACCCTGGTTGAGGAGGGAGTGGATGGCATCGGTGGTGGCGAGGAGTGCAGTATTGGTGTAATCGTTACTTTAGAAGCCAAATTGAGAGATGTCCAGGACATGGTTCTTTTCGATGAACTCGGAGAGTTGGGCGTTGAGGGCTTTCTCGATGACCTTGTCTGGGAAGGGGAGGAGGGAGATGGGTTTGAGGTTCTTGAGGTCTGTCGGGTCGGCGGATGGCTTCTTCAGCAGGGAGCTGATCTCAGCATGTTTCCAGTCTTTGGGGAAGGTGATGGTTTCGATGGAGCAATTGATGGTGCGGCAAAGCCCTGGGGCGATGGAGGTGGCTGCTCTATGGAGGATGTGATAAGGGCAATGGTCCGATGGGGGTCCGGAGTGGATGCTCTTCAAGGTCTTAAGTGTGTTGTCTGTGGTGAGCGGTTTCCTGTTGAGCAGGGTCTGTTAGGGCGTTGCAAGTTTGCGTGCATTGGTGACGGGCGTTGTGGCAGGGTCTTGGGTGTCGAAGCTGTCATAGATTTGCCTCAAAATTTTAGTGGAAGAAGGTGCAGAGTTTATTGCAGAGGTCTTGGGAGGCTGGGATGTCTGTGGTTTCGCTGTTGGGCCTGCCATACTCATTGACGATGGCGAAGAGTTCTTTGCAGTTTTGTGCGTTGGCATTGATTCTGTCCTGGAGGGCTGTTTTCTTTGTGGGTTTGAGGAGGAGGCGGTGTGCGTTGACGGCGGTTTTGGAGGTTGCGTGGGTTTCCAGGGTTTTGTTGTTCCTCCATTTCTTCTCGAGTCATCTTCAGTTGTGTCTGGATTCGTGGAGGGGGGAGTGAACCAGCTGGCTTTCTTGGAGTGTTGCTTGCCTGGGGCCTTCTTGAAGGGTACCAGAGTGTCGGCGCATTTGGAGATCCATTGGTGAAGGTTGCATGCTGAAGTGTTGGCGTCTGTTGATGTTGGCAGTGTGGTAGTGCTGAGGAAGGCGATGAGATGCTCTTTGGTGGCTTTGTTCTAGCTACAACAGGGGAACGGTGAGGGCAGTGATGAACGGTGGGAGTGGCGAAGGCAAAGTGCATGCAGTGATGGTCGGTCCAGAGGAGTTGTGTGGTGTAGCTGTGGGTGATGTTCCCGGTAGCGGAGAAGACAGGGTCGAGCGTGTGTCCTGCTGTGTGGGTTGGAGCGGTGACTAGCTGCTTGAGTCTGATGTTGGCGAAGTTCTCCAGAAGGGATGTGGTGTTCTGGTCACTGGGGTTGTCCAGGTGGAAGCTTTTGGGCACCGAGTAGTATGTAATCGGTGGATGCGAGAGCCTGGGTGCGATGAGATCTACGATGGCATTGGTAAAGGGCTGATGGGGGCTAGGAGGGATGTAGGCTAGGGTGCACCGAGGGTGGTGTTGGGGTTGATCTGGATCTGGAAATGGGGGTGTTCCATGGTTGTGGTGGGTCGTTTGGGTGAGTGGTTAGGCAGAGGGTGTTCTTGTGGATGATGGGGGTGCCTCCTCCTGGTTGGTCGGCGTGGTCCTTGCATGTGATTTTGTAGCCATCGGGGATGGCGGTAATGCTGTTCGGACCAGAGCGGGGGTTGTTCCAGGTTTCTGTCTCCTTCACCTTTATACGCATATACATTGTACTTATGTGCCATGTGTTGAAACTACTAGAGGAGTATGTTTCAACATTTATCTCACAAATCATTAACATCATCCTTTATTCCCTTTCACCATATACTCTGATCATAACTGGAACACAGTATTGTCAATTTTTCAACTAATCAATATTGATTCATGGCCGAATGGGGTAATTCTCTATTTCCTTATGTTTAGAAATTGCCTCTTCTCCTCCAGTACATAGCAGCCAAATTATTCCATATCTAGCAAGTGACTACCACAGTGTGATCATACCAAGGACATAAAGCAGGTCCCTCAAGCCCTCACGGCACGAGGTGGGCAACTAGTCAGGCCATCCCTTGTCCTTCAAGGTCAAGGAATATCTGTGAGACATGGGAGTGTCAAGGATTGTTCTTCGCATTCTGCACTGGGGGGCGGGCACAATATTGCGTTACGTCACAGACATCACATTGACTGAAATAACTAACACAGACAGACTACACGACACCAGCATTCAAGGCACCGCCCTCAACTGAATCAGATCATTCCTCACCGGCAGAAGCCAAAGGATCAGACTGCCACCCTTCCTCTTCCAACCCACTGAAATGAACTGCGGAGTCCCACAGGGATTAACACTCAGCCCATCCCTCTTCATCGTCTACATGGCCCCCCTCGCCGCCATCGTCCGACTGCACGGCCTCAGCATAGTCTCCTACGCCGACGATACCCAGCTCATCCTCTCCCTCACCAAGGACCCCATCACCACCAGACTCAAATTCCAGGAAGGAATGCAGGACGTCGCAGCCTGGATGAACAACAGCTGTTTAGAAAGCAACTCAGAGAAGACAGAAGTCCTCATCCTCTGAACCACCCCTTCGGCGTGGAACACCTGGTGGCCAACCGCCCTCGGCAGCCCCCCGAACTCCACAGCCCACGCCAAAAACCTCAGCATCGTACTCGACTCCTCCCTCTCCAAGAATCAACAGGTCAATGCCGTGACCTCCAGCTGCTTCAACACGCTCCACATCCTCCATAAGACCTTCAAATGGATCCCACCGGGGCAAATAAGACAGTCACCCACGCACTCATAAACCAGCAGGCTGGACTGCGGAATCTCCCTACTCCTCAAGCTCCAGACAATACAGAACACCGCTGCCAGACTCATTCTAGGGGTCCCTCGATGCAAACACATCAGCCAACACCTACGGAAGCTCCACTGGCTCCCCGTCGACAAAAGAGTCCCCTTCAAGATACTCACCTACGCCTACAAATGCCTACACAACACCGGACCCCAATACCTCAACAACAGAATCTCCCTCCACCTCCCCAAACGCAACCTCCGCTCCACCAACCTCCTCCTCGCCGAAACCTAGCGCATCCGCAGAGACAGAGCAGGGGGAAGATCCTTCTCCTACCTTGTGACCAAGACCTGGAACGAGCTCCCCATCAACATCAGACGTGCCCCCTTCCTTAACACCTTCAGGAAGGCGCTGAAGACCTGGCTCTTCGACTGATACGGAACTGCTAACCCCCCCCCCGCCCCCCCACCTCAGTGCCTTGATGATCTCACGTGTGAGTAGTGCGCTTATAATTCCCCTGATTGATTGATTGATTGATAAGGTTAATAAATACAAATATAACAAATTCAAACAATTAAAGATCTGTCATCAACCGGCTTTATTATATTCAGTTCTGGAGGCCACATCTTCAAAAACATAGAATCAACATATTGCAGAGACTTTTTACCACAGTGGTGAATTGTTTTATATTATATTTCCAGTGATGGGGAGGTGAAGAGTGCCAGGAGTGTGCAGGCTGGGTGACAGTTGGAGTCGGGGCTGATGGTCACAGTGAATAAGTGGCTCTGTGGTGCACAGCAGGAAGTGGTTGTTTTGAGTCGGTGGTTACACTTGGGCCCACTTATGGTTGGGGACCAGTACTTATTTTTCATCGTCAGACTTTAGTTCAGATAACGAGAGAGAAAGACAGAGAAGAAAGAATGAAGGGGGAACTGGAATATGGAAAACAGTGGCAAATGTGGAAGGAGGGATATAGAAAAACATGTAGCAGTGAAGGAAAGAGGGAGAAAGTGGAGGGTGGTGGAAGTTAGAGTCATGAGGTGAAATCACGACTAAACAGCATTGGGTTTGGGCAACCCCAGCATTCCATACCTCCGGCTGTGGACTTCTGACCAAAAGTTTGGACCAGGCACTTAATTTTTTTTTTGTTATTTTTACAAAATTAAGCACTGGTGACAGGTTGTTAGCAATCGTTAGCCTCGCAAATCACGACCTGCATCTGGTCCTTGGGGGACACAGGAAATGAGGTGGGAAGGCATCCAGGAAACAGCCACCCAGCAGTAAAGTTAAAGAACCTGTAAGCTCCATGCCTCACTCTCTGGCAGTGAAATGGGCCACCTAGACGAGCTTCCGCGAGTCTAATCTGCCATCAAATTCTATGTCTTTCCACCGCCTTACCTTGGATGACCCTCCAGGGCAGAGACCAATAGGAAGTTTGCACAGCTGCACCATTAATACTCTGACATCACTGCATCCTGCATGACGTAGGGAGCACGATACTTGCCAACAGCACAGCAGTTGCCACATGCAAAAAGCACGTTAACTAATGTCAAGCATAGTCATGAAAAATATAACTTTCCCTGTGTCACACGAGTACAGTCTGGTTGCCATTGCTGCAACACTGCCACGAATTAGCACACACACACACACACACACACAAGGAAAACAAATGCATCCTGCTGTTGGCATCGTGCCATCTTTTTAGACTGGCACACCGCTCTTGCTGGGTTTTAGCTTACATAAAGTGGCCATCTCGGTGCCAACTCACATACATCAGAACCGGTGAAGGTGTTGTGTGAAGCAGTGTGCCAGCAGTGCCCCAGCCGAGGTCAGGCCCACAGGCTGGCATCATTTAGGGTCCCGGAATTAGCTCATAGTGTTGAAGTTTAGCTGTTATTTTCCCAATTTTTGCCATAGATAACACTAGGGATAACGTCAAGGAAGGCCGCGCAGAAGGCCACGGTGGGGGGGGGGGGGGGCAGGCACTGTGAGGACACTGGTCTGAGAACATATGCTCTAAGGACTGGTGTGAAGACACATAGTCTGAAGACACTGGTTCCTGGTGAGGAGCGTGGGCGCTGATGGGGGGTTTAATCAAATGCATCCTCCTGCACTCAACATAAATCCATCCTTCTGACTTTCTAAAATCGGCTACATCTCAACAAACTGTTTGATTAATTAATTTAATCGTGGGATGGAAAAATCCATTTATAGGCTTGACACATTCACAATAGCTGTGAGGCTTCGGAATATTTGAGAAGTGTTACAATGGCAGATTTACCAAGGGCTCACTCACCATAAGCTGTGACCTATGGCACTTCCTTTAGGGGAAGTTTTTGGATTTGCCCCCTGCTTATCCATGCACCATGTTGTAACTCATATGAATATGATGTTCATTTGCTTAAATAAGTAAACATAACTGTATCAGATTAATTAACTTGTTGGTGTTTGAATATTTTACACTTTGAATGCTGCTCCTTTACTCCCCACAATCCATTTTTTATATATGTAACATTTGTCAGCAGGATAAACCTACACTTTTGGGTGAGATTAGCACAGGGACATTTCTGAGTTTATCCATGTCCTTTTTTGAATTATTGTAACTATATCTTTTGCCCCGCCATGCTCTGCTTGTGACATCACTCATGACATGTCCTATGACATCATTTCTGACATCACTGATGACATCACTGATTATATAATCCAATGAGTGTGTTCATTTATTTTTCAATTTACATAGTGGTGAGTAACTACTAAATTAGTTCTACATAATTTTGTACAGCTTGGGTGCAGCTAATGGGTATGAGTGTTTACAAAACACGTGTGCTCCTAATGCCTAAAAAGTTTCCAAAAGAAGAAAGATTCTACGTAGTAGATACTAACTTTTGTAAGCAGCCTTGCTTTATTAGAGAGACTTGTGTCAAATTGAAAGAGTGTGTGCACCAGGTACTAACCTATGTACGTGTGCTTGTTTTGCTTCAGAAGAGCTTCCTGTAAAGTTTATGCTGACACGTTGGCAAGATGGTGTCTGAGTAACGTCCCATTCGCGATGCTCCGCCGGTCAGACTCCTGGAAGCCATAAGAAATTCCCAGTAAACCCTCAAAATCGCATCAGAACACATTAGAAGAGAGCGACAAATGAAGCAGTTTCTATACCTGCAAATTCTGATCACCTCTGCCAACTGACACAAGCAACCTGGAATCGGTGAGCAGTGGAAGCAACCTCTTCTGCCGTCAACTCCTGATGCAGTTTGCCTCGAGCCGGCATCTCTGACGTGTTCAGCCCTGTGGCAGGATTCTCCCGCTAAGCTGTCACTCAGAAGGATGCTATCAGTGATCTACAGAGCCCTGCCGGTCCAGAAGGAAGCTCCTCTCTCACACAACCTACCTGAATGGCGCGCTGGTGTCCCAGCAGCTTCCAACGCTCTCAGTATACATTATTGTAGCAAAGGATTTGGACACAGACAAGGATGGCAGGACGGGGGGGAATCACTGAAAGCAAAAAATATGCAGCTCTCTATCCCCGCAATGACTGTAGCTACCTAGCCCAGCACTGCGACTGCCAAAAATCAGCAAAAATGCCTGGATACGCGTGGGGCCAAGAGTAAGGTGGGAGAGAGGAGTGAGAAAGGCGAGAAAGAGGAGAACACAGGAAACATTGACAGAACTGACTGTAGGAAGGTGGAATCTGGCTGCATGGTTGCCCCCACTTGTTTCCTGGTGTTTTGCTGGTTTTCGACTTAATTTGGCTGGGATCCTGCTATTCAGGACCCCAGCCTATCTGATTTCTCCCTAAACTTGATCCCATGTACTTTAGGTACCCTCCAGATTGGATTCAGGGGTACCCTTATAAGTCTCTAGTATATGGTATACTATGTACCCAGGGCATAGGGACCCCAGAGGCCTACCAGGGGCTGCAGCATGTATTATGCCACCCCTGGGAATCCATCCAAAATGACACCACAGGTCTGATACTGCAGCCTGTGTAAGGTGGTGTATGCACCCCTTAGTGAGATATAGGTTCCCTATATCTCTCCATATCACTGCACATATAAACCTATCAGTCACCCCTATGGCAGGCCTTATCAATCCTGAGGGCCAGGTGCTGGGTATTATGTGAGAGGGTGCACATGCATGAGCAGAGCCCCTGTGCATCCTTCAGAACCTTAATTCCGGGGTTGTTTGTGATGCAGCCAAACCATATACTCTTAAGTGCATTATAACCTTGCAGTAAATGCTAACTTTGGAATGGCTGCATGGAAACATGTTGTGTTTGATGTTAAACACCTTGGAATCATACCTCCACACTAGTAACTGGTGTGGGAGGTATGATTCCACCCTACTACAGGGAGAAATATGACAGCACCGGTATACCCGGTACCAGTTGTGCAAGCCCTGGCATCAACAAAATGGATGCTGCCAGCCAGAGACACCAGTCTGCCCTCCTGCTGCTGCACGAAACTCTGGCAGGGGAGGCCTGGACAATAGGTTTGTCTGTCACAGGGATGTGTAACCACCTCCCAGACAGACTTTAGTGTATTGGGGCTAGGTGGGTGCACTCCAAGAGTGCTTTGATGTCTGCACTGGGGGCACATTTGGTGTCCCTGTGCATAGTCCAGCTCAAATCAGTTGCAGGGTCACTCAGCCCCTGCTCTGGTGTGAAACTAGACAAAGGAAATGGGTGAAGCCACCCCTCTGTCCTGACCCTCCCATAGGTGGGTCCCCAGTGTTTGTCCCACCCCTTCCTTGGGTATAAAGTAGGAACCCCTGACTACAGGACTTTAGATTTGCCTGGACGAAACTCTTCTACAGAATCCCAGCACTTCTACTATCTACATAATGTTGGATGACCGAAGAATCTCCCTTGGAGTAAAGGAGTTACTCCCCTGCAAGGCAGCCACCAAAGACGCATCTGTCGTGTTTGCATCGACGCTGCTCCCGAAAGACACCGACAATTTTGCAACACAGGAGGAGGGTTTCCAAGCTTCCCTGAGTCCGATCGTGCTCTCAGAAAACCTGAGATCCAAAGCCCTCGTGGGGACCGTGCAACCCGAATCCCTGTACACCACGACCATTTGCAGCAGCATATGGTTCTTGGCGATCCCTGAGGCTGTGCTTTGGGCTACTTGTAGTCCAGACCCTGAGCAGTGATTCCACCGAAGATTGCTGGCCTACACTCCTCGAGTGACCCGTGGGCTGGTATCTAGTGCTTCTTCTTGAGGTCCCTTCACGATCCCTTGTCCGCTGACTTGTGGCTCCCTGAGAAGGTTACTTTGACTTTAAATGGGTGTTATATGCTATAATAAATGTTAAGCCTGAGGCATCATCTGCTCCCAGCTGAGTGGGTGTGTGTGTGATGTCAGCCCCTGATGTCATAGTTGGAATGTTATAATTCAACTGGAGGAGACTGACTGATGGTGAAGGTGGTTGGCAGTTCAAGAGCTGTGTAGTTGTCTACTTCAATAAATTCACTTTACTTCAACCTGCTCCTGAGTGAATTACTACAGAAATTTGGCGACGATTTGACTACACAGCAGAACCCACGGAAAACCACAATCAAATCTAACATATTATCAACTCTATCTTCAACCTTCAAGTTCCACTGGCTTACTACCCATCAGCAGGAATCAGCATTACCTCTACGGCGTTGATCTGCACTTCGTCATTGCTGCTGTGGTTCTTTTGGACTACTTGTTACTGGTTGTGCCTGCTTCTATTCTGAGCTGTCCATCGCTGTGCTTCGATTCGCTGATCTGATCATTATGCTTTGTCTCACATGGCTGCACACTGAGGTGATGTTCTCCAAAAAACATCCTCAAGTCAAGTACTCGTGAGTAATCAGCTGGATTTTCGGAGGGGAAAGAGTGCGTGGCGTTTCTGTTGGCAGAGTCATCTTGTTTGAAGGTGAAGCTTTCTGTTCCTTTCTCCCTGTTTTTTTTCTTCGACGCTGGAATTGACCTTTTTCTAATTTGCTTGGGAATTGCAAATAATTTCGTTAAATTTGCTGTCCGCGCGCAACCTGAGTGTCTATGTTTTTATTTAAGTTGCGGGCAGCGCGTCTTCCTCGAGCCGTTCATTCCATCTAACACGGCGAATTTCACACGCGCATGCGCGCGAGGAACTGGCTCAGATCGGAGCATGTGTAGAATGGATTAGCGAGCTTATTTCACACGCGCATGTGCACGAGGAACTGGCTCAGATCGGAGCATGTGCACAATGGTTTAGCGAGCTTCCTGGAGCACGTCATTAATACAATGCTGCTCATTACAATATAATTCCAGAGGCTTTTATCCACGGATGTTCTTGTGGTTTCCCTGACAACATTTGTCTCAAAATACATTTGCTGCCAACCACGATTGTGTTTTGCCAACCAGAACTGGATTTGCCAACCACGAGAGCGTTTTTTGCCAACCACGAGTGTATTTTGCCAGCCAAGCTTGTTTTCTTCAATTCTACTCATTCAAGGATATTTCTAATTCGTTTGGAGACTTCTATGTGCTATTTACAGTGACTAGTGGTGAACTATTGATTATTGGTTTGTTTGTTTTTTCTCTCTTTAATTAAATGTATTTATTTTTATTTTTTTATTTGAACAACATTACACTGATAATTTTACATATAACCACTGAATCTAAAGGTGGTTTCATCTAACATTCATTAGTTCCACTAGTTTATGTTTATAGGTATTTCAACGAAGGTCAAAATCTTTAGTTGCAACGTAGTTTTTGCATTGCATTTGTGCAGTTTAGGGTCTCCTTTTGTCAACCCGAATACATGTCAAGTATGCAATCAATCAATGCACCTCCCGCATTTTTGGAAACTCCAGGTGAACCTCCTGTTAAGTGGGATGTTTGGTTCGATGCTTTCGAAACTTACTTAGGAGCAATTGGCGCACTAAGATACCGCCCTGAAAGAAAAAAATACCTATTATTACACTCTCTTGGGTTCGAGGGTAGGTCAATATTTAAGCATTTACCAGAGTTGGCGGACAATGGTGAAGAGTTAGACGATTATCAAGTAACGGTATCAAAACTCAAGATACGTTTCGACAAACAACCCAGTTTGATTGTGCTAAGGCATACATTTTTCAAGAGAAAGCAACTGAAAATGAAGATGTTGATGGCTATATCTCCATCCTTAGAAAATTGGCTTCAGTGTGTGTGTTTGAAAATTTTACTGAACAACTTATTCGTGACCAGTTTGTATGCCATGGTAAAGATAAACACATTAGGCAAAAATTACTCTCCATGGACAATCCCACACTTGATGAAACTATTAAGGTTGCTAAAAGTATTGAGACCTCCCAAGTTTCACTAAAGGAACTTGAAGATAAGCCAGTCGATAAAGTCAATTTTGTTGGGGGTGCAAAGAAAGATAAGGGCAAAGTAGGTAGAAACACCACTAAGAATTTTTCAAATATCAAATCAGATGTAGCTATACCTAACAACGTATGTCTGCTTTGTGGTAATGCATCACATGTTAAGGGAGGGAAATGTCCTGATTTAAATTCTATTAGTAATTACTGTAAGAAAATGGGACATTTTGCGACTGTCTGCCTCAAAAAGAAATTTCAAAAAAAGTCGATAGCTTGTGTTGTAGAATCTGCTGATGAGTCTGATGAAGAAATTGTTTCTGTCGTTCATGATGAAGGTTCTGTTCATGAATCATCCATACCTCTCACTGGTGACCCTTCATGCTGTGTTGATCCGGTTGTTGAAATAGTAGTGGGTGATAAGAAACGTAATCTTCTTGTGGATTCTGGGGCTAGAATCACAATGATAATCCAGAAGCTATTTTATGAAACCTGGGGGAATAGAGAATTATTCCCTCCTGATAGATCACCGGTTTCTTATGAAGGACGGAAAATTGATCTCTTGGGCTTCATTGAAGATTTTTTAATTTTCAAGGGAAGGAAAATCACGGGAAAAATATATGTAGCAGTCAAGGGTTTGAACATTCTAGGGTGGTTTCACCAGGGCCTTTTTGGCATGATTTTGAAACCAGGAACTAAAGAGCAAGTCATGTTAGTCACCTGTGAAGGAGTGTGTACTAAGTGGAAAAATGAATTTCCTTCTGTCTTTAGTAACAAACTGGGTAAGATCACAGGAGTCAAACATAAAATTATTGTTAAAGAAAGAGCTATCCCTGTCAAGCATAAGCTTAGAGGGGTTCCTTTTAGTGTTTGAGAAGATCTCGACAAAGAACTTCGTTCACTTTGCGATAAAGGAATTATTGAGCCCACAGAAACCTCTCTCTGGTTGTCTCCCCTTGTTGTTGTTCGAAAAAGGGATGGGCAGCTGCGGGTGTGTGTGGACCTCAGGTCACTCAACAAAGAGATCTGGGTTGATTCCCACCCTTTGCCCAGAATATCCGACCTGTTCACTAGTATCAAAGGTGCTTGTGTGTTTTCAAAATTAGACTTGGCTAGTGCCTATCATCAGATAGAATTGCATCCTGATTCTTGTTTTCTAACTGCTTTTGTATCCCCTCTTGGTACGTTTCGGTATCGGAGAATGCCGTTTGGGTTAGCCTCCACGGCGTCAGTATTCCAGAGGATTATGCAAAACATGTTAAGAGGTGTTGAAGGAGTGATTGTCTTTCAAGATGACGTCCTTATTTATGCTAAGGATAACGACTCACATGATGCTATCATCAGACAGGTTCTTGACATTTTCAAGAAAAGTGGGGTTGTACTTAAAACTGAAAAGTGTAAGTTTTCCTGTAGCGAGGTTGAATATCTTGGACATTTATTGACTCACGAGGGTATCAAGCCTAGGTAGGGTCTGGTTGATGCTAGTTTGGAGGCCCCAGTACCGGAAGATAAGAAAGGAGTTAAATCTTTATTAGGTCTTCTAGAATACTACTCTAGATTTATTCCTAATTATGCATCGATAGTCAGACCCATTAGCAATTTACTCAAGTTTTCGAGAAAGTTTTTGTGGTGTGCGGAATGTGATCAGGCATTTAAGATGTGTTAAAAAAAAGTGATGCTCTTACTCCATTTGATCCTGACCTGCCATGCTGTATAACTGTCGATGCTAGTCAGAGAGGTTTGGGTGCCATGCTTACACAAAAGAATGGCAAGGTGGAGAATACTGTTGCATTTGCTTCAAGGGTGCTCAGGAGTGCTGAAACACAGTATTCTGTGATTGAGAGGGAAATCTTGCTTGTTTGTGGGCTATAGACAAATATCGACCTTATGTATGGGGAAGACGTTTCGATTTGCTAACTGATCACAAGCCTTTAGTTGCTATATTGTCCGCTGGCCCCAGTAAGTGTTGCACTCCAAGAATTACGAGGATGGTTAGCAAACTTCTTCAATATCAATTTGAGGTTTTTCATATTTCTGGGGGAAGAATACTAGAGCTGATTTTTTTATCTCGTTTTCCTCAGAGCAGTGGACATTGTGAAGGGACCAGTTTTCAAGACTTAAATGATGAAGATAAGGAAGATTGTTTAGTGGCTTCAATAGATATTCCCATTCTTGCAGTCGGTTCTGAATCTGATTGGAGGGCAGCATTGTTGGGTGATTGTCTCATTCAAGAAGTATGCCAGTTTGTTAGGAATGGGTGGCCAAAAGAAAAATCTTTGTCCACATCATTGCAACCTTATTGGAAGGTGGAGTCAGAGATTTCAGTAGAAGACGGTTTATTGATGAGATGTGATAAGCTTATACCACCTCACTCTTTGAGGGTCAACATTATTAAAGAGGCTCATGAGGGACACCTGGGGATCACTCTCACTAACCGACGAGTCCGACAAGACTTTTGGTGGCCTAGCATGGATGTTGAGATATCTACAATGGTTGAAAACTGTCCGGTGTGTCAGACTGCAGAAAAAACCTTGAAAGTGACCACGCCACCTTTACACCCTATTGAATGTCCTTCGGGCCATGGGTTAAAATAGGTATTGACATCATGGGACCTTATGAGATTCTTCCTCTGGGAATGAAATACATTTTAGTAGTAATGGACTATGCATCAAAGTGGCCGGAAATCAAAGTAGTCAGGGAGGCTAGTCCTTCATGCCTTGTCAAGTTTCTCAAGGACATATTTTTGAGGGAAGGGTTTCCACAATTTCTAGTTTTTGATAATGGGACCCAATTTCTGAGTGAAGAGTTTGAATCTTTTTTAACGCTAAGTGGCATTAAACATCTCAAAAGCTCACTTTATCATCCACAAACCAATGGCCTCGTTGAGAGAATGAATAGGGTTGTAGGTGAGTGTGTCAAGTGGGCAGTTAATGGGAAACATGATGTATACAAGGCTCTCGAGAGTATGTTGTGGTTCTATAAGACCACACCACATTCATCTACAAAGGTCTCTCCTTTTGAGATACTAAGAGGTAGAAAAGCTAATACAAGTTTCCGTCCAGGATGGATGGGTAATTGGGTGAAATCGTTGTGTGATGTTGATGCTCTTATGGAAAAAGTCAAGGTCAATTCTGATATTGCACAGGGAAAAGAGAAAACATGGTTTGACAACAAGAAAAGTGTAAAATGTGTTGCTCTTTCAGTGGGTGATTTTGTACGTATTAAGAGTCCTGTGCACAACAAGAAAGGGTATTGTAAGTTTGGAGATCCTGTCAAGGTCATTCGTATTTACAATAATGCTGCCCAGGTTGAAGGGGGTTGTTGGTGGAATTTGTCTAGACTAATTGAAACAAAATCATGTTCTATTTCTAAAGATTCAAGTTTGATGAGTAAAGTTCACACCACTTTCAAGCCTTCTGCTGGACAACGTAGAAAGAGTTCTAGAGTCCGGGTTGTTCCTCATAGGTTTCGTGATTAAGAGTTTTTTGTAAGTTTTATTTATTGTATAATATGGTTTTGTTTTATGTTAGTTTTAGTTATCCAGGAGAAAAGTAGGTATGTTATATGCTATAATAAATGTTAAGCCTGAGGCATCATCTGCTCCCAGCTGAGTGGGTGTGTGTGTGATGTCAGCTCCTGATGTCATAGTTGGAATGTTATAATTCAACTGGAGGAGACTGACTGATGGTGAAGGTGGTTGGCAGTTCAAGAGCTGTGTAGTTGTCTACTTCAATAAATTCACTTTACTTCAACCTGCTCCTGAGTGAATTACTACAGAAAAAGATTGCTGGCCTACACTCCTCGAGTGACCCGTGGGCTGGTATCTAGTGCTTCTTCTTGAGGTCCCTTCACGATCCCTTGTCCGCTGACTTGTGGCTCCCTGAGAAGGTTACTTTGACTTTAAATGGGCTTACCTGGTTGCTCCAGACGTGTCCTGACTCTCCATCGCTTGGGGAGTCCACAGGACCTTGCTGGTCCACACCAAAGCAATTTTTCTCTCACTGTGTGGGTTGCAGTTGCCAAGGCTTGTAGGTCTCCAATCCGTAATCTGATCCCCCAGCACTCTACATCTTTTACGGGACAGCTCACCAGCAGACTGTGGTCATCATCAACGCCTCCTGGTCCCCGTGGAAGTGGAGTCAAGCTTCACCTCTTCGCACCTGAAATACCCGACATCGGTGGGCATTCGTCTATCGTACCCCTGGTCACTGGCAAGTGACCCAGACTCTGTCCCTTCCGCTTTCAGGTTCTTCGCATCTTCGATCCAGGCTTGGATCACCCCGAACACTTCTCCTTTCTATGGCAGCAGCACTTTGCAGCACCTCGCCATTGACATCAACGACGATTCCCGACACCATTTGACAACTATGCACCCGGCTTACCTGGGTGAGGTAACACAAGTACTCCGGTGCTGCCATGGGTGCTGGCCCTAGAACCCTCTAAGTCTGAAAGGGTTTGCTCAAAGTCCTCTCCTAAGTGTCCTTATTCTTTAAAATTCCAACCGCGACTTTTCCATTGAATTTTACGGGGCTCGGGGCTGTGTTCTCACACTGCACACTTCCCCCGTGGGTCCCCTGTGCTACTGTCTTGGGTGGTTCCTTGGGGTCCCAGTGATTCTACATTTATTTATTTATTTAAAAGGTTTTATATAGCGCTGGCTAGACCCGGAGGTATCAGAGCGCTTTACATGAGTATCAGACAATAATTGCAGGTTACATCTTTACAAAGGTTACACAGTTATTAGAGCATGGCAACATAGTGACAAATAAGGTTGAGACAAACAAAAAGGAACATATAGGTAAGGGAAAAAGCAGGCAAGGGGAGAGATTCCGGGGAGGGGGGTAAGAGCAGGGAAAGTAGACAGAGAATGGAGGAGGGAAAGAGGAGGGGAGGGTGAGAGAGACACCATGGCAAGAGGAGGGGGATGGTGACGTGGACACAAGCCGGTAGACGAGTCAAAGCTGTACCCAAAGACCAGCAAGCTGTGATCCCAGGGGGAGTGGTACCATTTCCCCATCTCTATTGCGAGAGGCTCCCTAAGCGCAGTGGACTCTCTCAGAGGGGTCTCTGAGACTCCAAGGCCTACTTACTGGATCCTTTCCCAAAAAGGGGAGAGGGAGTGCTTTGGCAAGGGGGGCCATACCATACCACAATTGTGAGTGGCTCCCTTGGCGCTATGGACTCTCTCAGCTGGTACGCTGAGACACCAGCGTATATATCTTGGATCTTTCCCCAACAAGGGGAGAAGGAGTGCTTAGTCAAAGGGCACAAAAGGACAGGAGGCTAGGCGGTGTAGCGGGCAAGGGAAAAGATTCAGTTAAGAGAGTATAGGAGCAAAGGAAGTTGACAAAGAGCGAAAGAATGCTGAATGGGAACAGATAGATAGATAGGAGACAAGGAAAAAGCAGAGTAACAGAAATACGATGGGGTTGTGGGCGAGACAGGGAGACGGGGAGAAAAACTGTGCCCAAAGTACGGCTGGGTAGGTGACGGTCAGGGAATGGTAGATGGGGGTAGGGAATGCAGGTAGGAAACCACAACGGGGAGGCGAGGAAAACGATGTCCGATGTTCGGCTGGGTAGGTGCCGGCCAAGGGGTGAACCAGAGCCAAACTCCTCTATAGCTGCATGTGACAGCTCCAACGGGCATCACCCAAAGTTGCTCAGGCTCTGCGGTAAGAACAGACAGTTTTTGGTTTCCGCCCCGGGGGCATCGTTAAAGTTCCATCAAGAGCACCAGTCATGGTGTTGCTGGTAAACGCCGTCCGCCTCATCCTTCAGCTCGCCTCCAGGTCAAGAATGGAGAGAGGAATGGTGGAAGGGACAGTTCCAAAGTCCGCAGATCTTCCCCATTCTCAGGAGCAGTGGTGAGTGTGGGGTATTTGAGTGGTTGTCACCGACTGTTGCCTAACCCTCTGCCCAAGCCAGTTATACTATGCGTCAGGTGGATATGCATGAAGCTCTGTCACTGGTGTTTGGCTTTGGGTATATCCATAAGCAGACAAGAATGTGCTAGTTGCTTAACATGAATCTTCATTAAAATGAACACAGCCAAGGAATACCTGTTCTGTCAAGTGTTGCATCTCACCAAGGAAGGAATTGGATAAGTTAGATGGACACACCAGCAGTAAAAATGATTGTTCATAGGGGCATTTTGGTGGTACACCTGTTTGAACTGTGAGGAGCTTGCACTGTCTGCACCTGTAGTAAGAGGAAAAGACCCATCGCACCTCAACCAAAGGAGAGGTTTTCAGCTTCCAGGTGATGTAAACACACACACATATACCCCTGTAAAATGCACATTCTCGTCCTACCCTTCACCCCCATTCTGCAGGTCTCTTCTACCCTGTGTGTTTATTTAGGCATTTTGTTGCTCATTACAAGTCGCTTTGCGGCCATTTCAGAGTTTTCCTCCGGGGCTCCCTTTCCTCTCCGCTGGTGATGCAGGGATGTTATGTTGTTATGTTATGTTAGTTTGGTCTTTAATAGCGCACGGCTACTCCAGAGAGTGTCCCGGCGCTTTTAATGACAATCTGCGGCAGAGAGACACAGCACAATAGACAGAAACGGGCCCAGCAAAAAAAAGAAAGAAAAGCAAACTAAAGGGCAAAAAGCCAAGTTTTAAGGCCCTTCCTAAAAGTCAGCAAATTAGAGGTGCTGCGTAATGCCAAAGGCAGAATATTCCAACGCTGCGGCGCCAACAATTTAAAAGAGCGACCTCCAATGCGAGCCCTTTTGACTCGGGGGACCACAGCAAGGAACAATGATTCAGACATCAAAGATCGGGCCGGATGGTAAAAGGCAAGCCTCCTTTGGAGATATTTTGCTCCCGAGGCGTGGAGAGCCTTGTGAGTCAAGGTCAAGGCCTTAAAAACTATCCGTTTCCGGATCGGAAGCCAATGGAGTGACTGCAAAAGACCGGAGGCTCTGGCCCGCCTATACAGGCCAAAAATGGCCCGCGCGGCCGAATTCTGGACCACCTGCAACCGTTGCAGGAGATATTCCGGCAGGCCAAGATATAAGACGTTAGAGTAGTCCAGTCTTGAACCAATTACGGCCTGCACCGTCGTCTTCCTATGATCTTCTGAAAGCAGGGCAAGGAACTTACGAAGCATCCTGAGGAGGCCAAAACATGTTCCAGTAAGACCAAGGATCTGAGATCTTAGCGTCAGACCATTATCGATCTTGATCCCCAAATTCTTTGCTAGCTGAGACGAGCCCGCTGGAGGAAACATATTAACAGGCCACCATTCCTGCCAATCAGGGTCAGATGGGCATCCGAAAAAGAGTACCTCAGATTTATCTGAGTTGCACTTGAGGCTGTTGAGCTGGAACCATTTAAAAACAGCCCCAAGGCACTCACGGATACTCTCTCCATCAAAATCTTCTCCTTTCCTGCACGTGAAGAGGAGCTGGGTATCGTCGGCATAGGATACGATCTGGGCCCCCAAAGACTCCACCAATGCCGCCAGAGGGGTCATAAAGATGTTGAAAAGAGTCGGGCTCAATACAGAGCCCTGCGGAACTCCGACTCCCAAAGGCGGCATCACGGCAGAGCTGGGTGCGACCCAGACCGTTTGTCGACGGCCATCCAAGAATGATCTAAACCAGCTGAGCACCGTCCCCCTCAGACCGATTTCATGAAGTCTGGCGAGGAGACCCTCATGGGGGACGGTGTCAAAGGCCGCCGACAAATCAAGCATTACGAGCATAGCTTTGCCCCCCGAGTTCAGTGCCTCTTTAATGGCTTTGGACACCTCCAAAAGCACCGTCTCGGTGCTTAGGTTAGGGCGGAAGCCAGATTGAGTGGGGTGCAGCAAATTGTGAAATTCCAAGAAATTGGAAAGCACGATGTGTATTGCAGGTCTACCCTCCTCCCCTGTTCCCGGGCTTGTCGTCGTACTCCACCTCCTTTCTAAGCTCCTGTCAGCAGCTTGTCTCTACCGCTGGCGCGCGGCCCCGGAAGCCCCATGATGGGGTCCTAGACTCCACTGGCACAACCTCTCGCTAGTAAAGCCGCTCTATCACCAGCTCACCTCTGATGTGGTTGTCTCGGTGAGTGTCAGCCGTGAGTTCGCGCTAGGTCTCTCAGAAAGTCTGCCAGTGGAGGGACCCCCTGCCGCCCTCTTCACTTGCTGCAGCAATTCCCGTTTGTCCGTCCACGCCGGGGCCCGCACCAGCCTCTTCAAGATTGCAAATCAGGCCGTTTCTCTGCACCAATTCGCACAGGGCACTCTTTGCTGGGCTCACCGCCTCCCGCTTCTCCCGATACTCCAGGCGTCACGGAAGTCCTCGCCACACCATTTTCTGCTCTCGGGTCGGAATCAGCGTCTGCTCACACCGGAGTATCGGAAGCCTCACCGGAGTCTAAAAATACTTAAATGGGAAGCGCTTTTCATGCGCTGAGCTAGTCGAAGCAGTGGTGCAACACCCCCCATCGAACGGCGCAAATTCTCGGGGATGCAGAGGATGTAGCACCGGGACACGTCACTCCTCCGATGTAGTCTCCCGGGGGCCCGCTCCTGATTTCGTGGCCCCCGCTTTGTTACACAGAAAAGCGAGTCCACTCCGCCTCATGAGCCATTTTGAGGCGCGATTGCCTGGCGATATTTTAGCCGATTACACGGCGACAAGGCAGTTTGGGGGAACGGCGCCCACAGCGTCAGGCGCTCCCAGTGCTCCGATGTAGGGAGTAAGATTTTTCTGCTGGTTTTGGTGTGTTTAAGCACCGCTCTTGGTTGCTGTGCAAGGGGCTTCTACGGAGCTTCAGCTCCGAGCAGCCATGAGCATGAGCCATGCTCTAGGCACTGTGTCCAGTCAAGTCGTGGTTCTTATACCACTTTCTTAATATATGGTTTGGTCTCGCCCTGGGACCATTGTAAATTGTGCTATTTACTGTTGTTTAATAACTGTGTTATTGTGTGCCTTGCTCTTTAACTTCATAAAGAGGTTAGTAGAGTGTTTAGAAATAAATACATATATTTTATATATATACCTTGTGTGGTTCTCCTTTCATTTAGTTATTCAAGAGGTTATAATCTGGTAAACCAAGCTGCTTTACACTCCTTCAAGACTTAGCCTGAAGGCTGCTCTACATAACTACCACTAGGATAGCTTTCAATAAAGGTTGTCTTAAACCTAATCATCAATAATGGTTGTTTGGACTGTTGCAAGGTGTCCACTATAACCAGTGGACAGCATATACCAGGCCATCCTCTCACACTGACATTCTGAAAAAATGCAGAAGAAAACCCCCAGGGACTCTGGCAACTGCCAACAGCTACTTTCCAACATGTTTGGTCCAAGTGAGGGAAAAGGACACAGGGTTCTGCAGGAGAGAAAAAAAGATGAAGTGGGGCCAAATGACCTGGTGCTGTTAACACTGCAGCTGCCCCATGGCAGCACTGGTGGTAACAGTATGCCCCGACTCTCAGTCAACCCCAACTCCCAGCCTGGAAATCGACCAAGAAGTGATTAGCAGAAAAACTCCCAGCCCTGGGCCCCTAGATGACCTACAAAAGCATAATGAAAATTCAGGAGGGGAGCTAGGTGGAATATCAATAAAGGCTCTGGAAAAGAAACAGGGGAAGAAACTGATAAATCCCCTCGCCCCTTGCCCAAGACACCTGACAACCTGGAGAAGTTTTACTCCTTAACTAACGAATCAGAAATTTCAGACCTGAGCATATGAGCTTTCAGTAAGGGAGAGGGGCATAATTGGAATAGAAGCTCGGATTCAGAGCTACCTACAAAAAGTAATGGTCAGAAAAAACTCCAAATGATAAAGGGAAACCGGAGAAAGAAATATGTGACCCCGATCAAGGAAGCGCTGGGGACCTTAGATGGGACTGTTCGGCCTCACAACTCTCAAAAATGTACGACCTAACAGGATGCTCAGCAGACAATGGAACAATCATAGGCAGCACTGAAGATAGAGGGTTAGGGGTCAAGAATGAGCCTGCTCTGGCAGTGTTATGATTATGTTATAATCTTTATTGCTTGATTAATTAAAATCATTGCAATCACAACATCTTACAACTCCAAGAAAAACATATGTACATTACAAACAAAACATCTTCTCATCACGTAATAATAAAAAAAACGGCCCCATAAATACAATTAAAAAACTTATCAATAAACTCAAATCTAACCACCTAACATCCTTAATTACAGGATTTCATTGCACATTTTACATTTTAAAGTGACGGCGTGCATTGCATACTATTTCCATGTATATAACAAAAATATTCTGACAAATAACCATTCATTTCTACTATGAAACACTACGACATGTTATATTTCAAAGTGCTAATGGTAAAGTGCAGTAGTGACTAAAGCGAAGAAGTTTCTATTATACATTTCTTGCCCCCACTACCTTTCAAAGTGCTAATGTGCAATAATTGCAACAACCATCATATCAAACATAACAAGAAGAAGATTTGCAGTTCTCTGTTTTTCGTTAGTCGTAGTCTTTTACCTATCACAAATGAGTAAACTACGCATAGCTACAATCAATATCTGTGGTCTCAATGATCCAAAAAAAAGGCAGAATACAGCATCTGAACTTTGGTTACTGAAGGCCGATGTAATCTGTATGCAGGAACGCATATCGAAAGTGCTCAGATGCACTTATTGGAAACACTCTGGTATACATTGGTGGGGGCCACGACACAAACCTCACGGACACGCGGGGTTGCGATTCTGACATCTAATTGCTCCCTACGTACGTTAGTGGATCAGCTTGGGAGGTGGGTAATCACTGAATGCCGCAAGAATAATGGAGACCTACTCACCATATGCTCAATTTATGGCAATACCTTAGACGAATCAACAGTGTTTCTTCATATAAATAATGAATTAGCTGCCTGGCCACTTTCTATAATTATTTGCGGGGACTTCAACATAAACTTACCTTCTGATAAGAATATAAGCTTAGAAACTGGCTGGGCATACAGTGGCCGGAAACCAAAGGTGTACCGGGCATTAAGGACACTATGTCTAGAACATGCGCATACTGATCTCTGGAATTGGCAGAATCCTACAGACCCCGGCTTTACTTATTTTCCATATCCACACAACAAACATGCAAGATTAGATTTTATATTAGTATCTCACACTCTTCTGCATGACTGCGCAATGGAGAAAACCCCTCACATACTGGCTGATCACAACCTCCTAATTAGAGAGCTTAGGGGTAAGGGTCAAAAGGCGGGCACGCTTTCACATCGGGCTTTGAACGTGCTCTCCTTGTTAATGAGGAATACTGTAATTATAAGAGGGAGTGGATTCCCCAACTTCTTAAAGAGAATATAGGGAGTGCAGGAATCAAAGTTGTTTGGGATACACTGAAAGCAGGAATACGGGGGAAACACTCAGATTCTCACTATCTCTAAACAAAAAAAAGCGCTTTGCTGTAAATGATATGCAAGGCAGATTGGCCGTTGCTGAAGAGGAATTGATCACAGTGCTCAAGACGGGGGGCGACCCCGCAGAGTCCTAGGCAAAAATGAAAGATGCTAAGTCAGCAATTATGGAGATAATAGCAAAAGGCGCCGCAGACAAACTTGTGGCGGAAGGAAGCATATAAGTGTAGCTAGCAGGTTGGGCATCACATAGCAATCAGAGCTAGACAAAAAGCAACTTGGAATATAATAGTAGAAATTAAAGATCCCTTGAGAGGAATGATCACAGACCCAGAGGGAATCCGAAATGTATTCTACTCATACTACCCAGAGTTGTATTGTGAGGGTATATCAGGAAATGTAGAAGATGTGGTGGCATATCTTAATCTGATTCTAACGGAACAGTTTTCTCAGGAGGATCAGCTACAGCTTGAGGAACTCCCGCAATGGATAGAGATATTATTATGCATCAACAGTCTCCCTAACGTTAAAGCCACCGGTTTAGATAGCATACCGATCAAGTTCTATAAGAAATTCTCGACACAACTGAAAGAGTGCATGACACAGCTATTCATACACGTATTTAAGGGTGGAAGACAACCCAAATCCTGGACACAGGCCAAAATCGTAGTCTTTCTTAAAAAACATAAAACACCGTCGGAACCCCGGTCATACCGCCCTATAACATTAATCAATAGTGACAGTAAGATTTATTCAAAAATTCTTGCTACTCGTCTGGCCTCTGTAATTCATAAGGTTATCTCTATCTGACAACATGGGTTCATACCTGGGCAGGGTACGACCGACCATATTAGAAGGGTCATCTCACTTCTGGATGACGCAAACATCTGACCCAATTCCACTCATTTTGTTAAATGCAGAAAAGTCCTTTGACAGGGTCTCCTGGCTTTTCTTATGGGAGACCCTGTCAAGGGTCGGAATCGGAAAAGGACTCCTACAGGCCTTTAAAATGCTTTATTTTCACCCTAACGCATGACTTTTTGTTAATGGAGCACTTACAGACACATTTAAAGTAACGAGGGGTACCCGGCAGAGATACCCAAGCTCGCCGCTTCTATTTGCAATCTATATAGACCCCTTCTTACGCCAATTGGAAAATAACAGGGTTATTAGACCTATTCTAACTCATGGTTGGGAAACCAAAGTTTTGTCGTATGCCGATGATATTGCTCTAGAGACTCCCAATCCTGATACGGCTATAGTTGAAATTGAAGTAGAGGCGGCGTGATTTGGGACACTTTGAGGGTACTCCCTTAATCATAGCAAAACACAAATGGCCTGTAATGAGAGCTTAACGATGAATGACGCTCGTGCAGTTAAAAATGCAACATATCTCGGCGTCTATATCTCTGCAAATATTGACAACATTGTTAAAGATAACATTGAGCCACTAATCGTTAAAACTAAACCGGACCTTCTTGCGTTAATTGGAAAATAACAGGGTTATTAGGCCTATTGTAACCCATGGTTGGGAAACCAAAGTTTTGGCATACGCTGATGATATTGCTCTAGTGTCTCCCACTCCTGATACGGCTATAGTTGAAATTTAAGTAGAGGCGGCAAGATTTGGGACACTTTCAGGGTACTCCCTTAATCGTAGCAAAACACAAATCATTTGTAATGAGAGCTTAATGATGAATGACACTCGTGCAGTTAAAAATGCAACATATCTCGGCGTCGATATCTCTGCAAATATCGACAACATTGTTAAAGATAACATTGAGCCACTAATCGCTAAAACGAAACCGGACCTGGTGAGATTACATAATTTACACTTATCCAATATTGGCAGATGTAATATTATCAAAATGCTATTTTTTCCTAAGTTTTTATATCTGCCGCGTGCAGTCCCGCTGGAATTTACCACTAATTGTCTAAAAGGAATAGATGATTTATTTTCCCGATTTATCTGGGGATATGCCAATCCAAGAAGGGCATATAAATATCTCTCTTTAACTAAGGAGATGGGAGGACTGGCCCTACCAAATATTATACTTTATTACTGGGTCACTACACTACTGTAGAACCTAGTTCTCGTACAAGAGAAGCCAAGAGATAGCGCGACAGAAGATGTACTGACCCCACTAGAACTCGCAATGGTGGTAGAAGTGTGGGTCTGGGTTTGGCGATATTTAAACGACAATCACTATAGGAAAGTTCTCTTTAAAACGTTGCAAGGGGGGTATAGAATTATGAAGTCAGTCCGGAAACTGATCGGTTTGGGTCGTCTGAATCACTACACACAACTTTGCAATAACCCCAACTTACCTGAAATTTCTAAAGGCCCAATCATTAAAAGATGGGACGAAGCGGGCCTCACTAAGCTTGGAGCCTTTCTTTTTTTTTAAATTTAATTTTTTTATTGAGGTTTTAGTTGAGCATGTACAATGTACAGGAGTAGTATCAACGAGCTTGTACAAATCAAAGAAACCGTACAACAACATGTGGCAAAAGGCATACATAATAAATAATTGTCATGTTATTGTATCTGCGATGGACAGTAGATTATCATGCTTGTTATTCTATACATCGTAGAGTTAACGTACAGCATTATCTGGGGGCTCATCTGTTAACACATTCAGTAGATATTGTAGCAATGGTTCCCATATATCAGCAGGTCGAGATGAGGAGGGGAGTTCCTCTGCATAAAGAATTAATTGGTCTCGACAGCTCGCTAAGTCAAGCTTGGAGCCTTTTTTCTCCAACACGACTGGCCTCTTTTGAAAATCTTAAAGCGTGGTATAAGCTAGATCGGAGGGATTTTTATAAATATCTTCAATTAGGGATTTCCTAAATAAGAAAGGTGGTCCAATAGGTTTTGCTAATTGCGATATAATAGATAAATTACGAAAGAACAGAGATCTATCTATTGGAGTCGTTTATCATTTTTTAAATTTATTAATGATTGATGACATGGAAGATTGGGCATTAAAGTGGAAAGCAGAGACTGGAATACCAGAAAATCGATTATTTCACTCAGTCAAATTAGCACAGAATATTTTAATCCCGGCCCGACTCCAGGCTCAATTTTATAAATCAGGCTTCTCGCTATATTATACCCCGAAAAGGATTGCTAAATGGGTGACGGGGAGAGGAACTGTCTGCCCATGGTGCGCATTAAATCAGGCAGATCTCAGTCATATCTTTGCCTTCTGTGATGCTCTTAGTAAACTAAAACAAGAGATTACCAGCTTCTTTAAGGAGGCTTTAGAAGGTGACTGCTTTCTCTATCCGACCTTGCTAGGACTTGAGGTAGCCCAGGACATGCAGAGGAAGCCTGGAGAAGAATTAGTGTTTATCGGTGTGGCGATCCTTCGCTTATGTCTCGCATCTGCCTGGCTGGATCCTAACCCCCCCCCCAGGGTTTCAGCAGTGGCTTTCCCGGCTATTAGCAATCTACAATCTGGAAAAAACTATTTACGCAACAAGGGGTCTGCGTTCTCAAACAAAAGGCTTGAAAATGTGGGCACTATTGACTTGATGGATTGAGAAGAATGGGTAAACTATAAAGTGAAAATCAACTTATACCGAAACTAAAGATAAAAGAGCAAGGCCAACTCCCAGGGGGTGGGTAGGGAGGGTGAAAAATAAATGCATTTCACTGATTGTTTTTGCTCTCCTTCTCTTGTTTTCTGCTTTCTTGTGACAATCAATTGTTATTGTTGTGTATATTATTGTCATATATTCATTCATTAAAAAAAATGTTTTAAAGAAATTCTTGAGAGTCTCTCAGATAAGACAGCAGTGTTATTACATATGGAAACAGGAACAGATCAACAAATCTAGAGGTGTTTTCCCAAAATACTCAAATTGAACTGACAATCGGTTTTCCAGGTGGATTACTGATGTCCTTATGGACTTTGGGTAGAAAGTAGATTGAGGGGGTCACAGAATGTTCTGTCTTAAGTATTGATACTCATTATCATCTAAAAGCTTTCTTTTATGCCAATCAGACAACTTTAAATGGAACTCCTGCATTAATTCTAATGTGGGATCTCTTGACAATTTTTGATAATGCTTCTTGCTCTTTTTTTTTAATTTCAAAGTGTTTTATTTATTTTTATACATGGACACATTATCAGTTCTATTACAGGGTTAGTCAATCGCAGTTTATAGAACAGTGTCCTGAGACATTACGACACGTTTGTTTGGCTAACCCCACATGACGATATTTACTGAAAGTGAGAGAAAGGCAAACAGAAAAAGGCAGGAAAAGAAGAAGTGAAAGAAGAGGTAGGGGACAGGCTCTGAGAGCTACATATCTTATTAATAATAATAATCAACATTTGTAAAGCACGAACAATCATCCGTAAGGGTCTCTAGGCGCCGTCGGGAAGATTAAGCAAGCTATTGCCCAGAGTCACATGGTGCTGGGCTAATCTGCTGCCGGCGCTGGAGATCAAACCGTGATCCCCAGATTCCAGAGTCAGTCGCCCTGGCTGCAGCGCCACACCTCTTCCGCGGTAATTACATCTGACATACATCTGACATACTGTGAAGAAGTTGGAACACATGTTGGCACACATGCAGGCCCGTGAGGGCTATATTGGTTGCACCCGGTTAGAAACACTTGACTGTGCATGGGGGGAACTAGGATGAGTTTCATGGAGGTTCATAATAGTCTAGGTACAAGTCGAGAGATTTCCACATCCTTCTGGAGGCCGGACTCCAGGGTGAGTTCTGAAGTGCAATGTTATCCGCTCCTCTAAGATGTGTAATCCAGTTGAACCAGCCTTTGTAAAATGTCTTACTTGTGTCTTTCCAATTGGTGAGGACCATTTTCACTGCTGCTGTAAGTAGCAGCTCCAGTAGGTCCTTATCGTGATCCGATCTCAATGCTGTTTTGTTTGTTTGTGAGAGCACTGGGGAGATCTTATTGCGTGAGGCCGAGGCCCATAGTGTGGCCCACTCTTGTTTGTTAAGTGTAGTTTTAGTTTGATTATCCCAATAAGCAACTGTCTTGTCATTAAGTTTAGAGGATTTTGGGTGGAGGAGTTTGTAGAGCTGCGAGACCAGGTGCCCTAATTTATTAATGTTTGACACATACCGGGAGATTGATGGATGTGAGGCGGATAATTTGGTTTTAGACAAGGCCGTTCTGATTTTCAAAAAGTTATAGAATTCAATGTCAGTTAGGTTGTGTCTTGACTTGAGGTCTGTGAATGTAATGGGGTATGTTTCATTTTCTAGTTGGTAAGGGTAGAAGATACCTTTCTCAATCAATGAATCGAAGGCTAGGCTTTTCCCTTTATACAGAATCTTACTATTGGCCCAGAGAGATTCCATTTTAGAGCCTTTGATGCTAATCTCCAGCTTCTTATCTACCTTTAGTAGAGCAATTTTTGCGTTTTTAAAGATAGACTTGGAGGTGTGGTGGTATCTATGTGCCGTTAGTAGAGCCAGTGGGCTTAGATTGTTCAGGATGGCCCTCTCTACCCGAAGCCAAGCCGGTGTATAGTCGGTAGGGGGTGATATCCTGTATGAGCCTTGATTTGCCAGAAAAGCTAACTGATATATTCTGAAGTCTGCTAGATTTACCCCTCCTTGGTTTTTATCTAGTCTTAATTTTTTGATGCTTATCCGTGCTTTCTTCCCTCACCAGAGGAATTTAGAGATAAGGATATCCACTTTGCGGTGGAAATCATCTGTGAGGAGGAGCGGGAGCATACCAATCAGATAGTTAATCATTGGGGTGATCATCATTTTGATAGTTTCAATTCTGCCCCACCAAGTTATGAATTTTGGAGACCAGGAGTCCAGAAGTTTCTTAATCTTTTCTAGTACTAGTTTCTCATTGTGATCTAGCGTGTCAATTAGGTTGCTCCCAAAATGTATACCTAGATATTTAATAAACCCTGCTTGCCAGGCTAGGACCGACACCCCCAGGATATCTCTTGTGCAGTGAATATTTAGTGATTTGCATTCTGATTTGTCCTTGTTTAGCTTAAACCCTGAGAGCCCCGAAGTATACTGCTATCGTATCCATCAGGGCCTCGATTGAAGACTTTGGCTGTTCCGTTACTATTAGTATGTCGTCCTCATAGGCGGTTAGTTTTATTTCAACGCCATTAATATTGATCCCTTTTAGGGTCATGTTTAACTTGATGTCCTGGATAAGGGGTTCCAGTGCCAGTAGGAATAAAGAGGGGGACAGTGGGCATCCCTGTCTTGTACCTTGTTGCAGTGTAAAGGGTTCAGAGAGTGACCCATTAACGACGACACGGGCTGTTGGTTCCCCATACAGGGCCATAACCATCCGTATATATCCCTCCCCTAAGTTGAACAATTGCATGCAGCGCTCCAGGAAAGCCCAGGAGACTCTATCAAAGGCCTTCTCGGCATCTAGGGTGATAGCTACTGCCGGTTCTGATTTAGTGGCCGCGTGCTCCAATATGTGGCAGAGAAGTCGGGTATTGTCGTTAGACATGCGAGTGCGTAGGAATCCCCCCTGGGAGTTGCTTATTAGTTTGGGGAGAATAGAATTGAGTCTGACTGCCAATATCTTAGCATATATTTCGCAGTCCACGTTAATAAGGGATATGGGTCTGTAGTTTTTTGGTGACAGATGGTCTTTACCCTCCTTTGGAATTACTATTATGTTGGCTTCTGACATGGATTGTGACACAGCCCCTCTAGATGCAGAGTGGTTAAAGACCCGTTTCATGGTAGGTTTCAGCTGATTTAAGAAGGTCTTGTAGAAAGCGGCTGTAAACCCGTCTGCCCCGAGGGCTTTATTTTCTTTCAATGATTTGACCGCCATTTCAATTTCGGTATAGTTAATTTCTTGACCTAACCTAAGTGTATCATCGGTGCTTAGCTGTGGTAACCCGAGTCTATTGAGGTATTTCGTGCATTCCTCTAAGTCAGGGGTCTGATCGTTTTTGTAGCGTTCTTGATAGAACTCCTGAAAGGTCTTGAGTATGTCTTTGTGTCTTGTGTGGGTTTTGTTGTTTGAGTCTGTGATGGATGAGATGGCAAACTGGTTGCGTTTGTGTTTTAGGTAGGAGGCAAGCAATTTCCCTGCTTTATTGGCTTTGCATAGGTTAAGGGCTTTGTATTTATTAAACCACAGTCCCGCTCTCTCACTCAGGATTTTGTTGTATTCGTACTTTTTTTGTGTTAGCTTTGCTAGGAGCTTGCTATCTTGTATGGCCATAGCATGGGCCGTTTCTAAGCTTTTGATCTCCTGCTCGAGCTGTGCTAGTCTCAGGTTTGTATTGTTGTTTATTATTGACTTAATTTCAATTACTGTGCCTCTGACGGTCGCCTTCAGGGCATCCCAGAGTGTGTTGGTGCTAATCCCAGAGGAGTCATTGTATTTGAGGTAGTCTGTTATGGCCTCCTCAATCTTTTTTTTGTTCACGGGTCTGATAGTACGTCGTTGTTAAAACGCCACCTCCGGGGGACGGCTTTGTTATGACACCCGCTCAGTTTTAAGCTAATACATGAGTGGTCTGATACTAGTCTTGGAGCTATGTCAGAGTGTTCTATTAGATGTGTGTGAGACCCAGAGATTAGTGTATAATTAGGGCTCCCGGTTTTCCGTTTAATGTGATTTTTACATATAAATACAGACGGAAAACAAGTTTTCCTTTATCTGTATTTATATATAAAAACGGGAAAATACTAGTACATTTTGTCGCGCTGCCGTGCTCCAGCAGACCTGCCTACAGTAAGACAAAACGCTTTTGTTGATGCCCCAGCCATTTCCAGGGGCTCCGCTCCACCCCTCGAGTGAGGTCTTCATTGACATCAATAGAATCACACCCCCAACCATCTGGTGTTTCCCCCTCCTTAGAGGGTTAAGAGGTGTCAGCCCGAGCAGAGACAGTTTCCCGGGCACACACACAGCCGCACCCGAGTACTTCACAGGTCTTTGAAAGACCATTTACTTTTTAATGAGGTTTTGTTCTTCTTTCACTCCTTCTTAGAGCCCCCACGAAATTTGGCTCTAGTTGCGCCTCTGTAACCAGCTCCATACTGGCACTCAGAGGTACTGCTCCAGTGACAGGCGAAGGAAGGTACGGACATGTATCACGCGCACAGGTTCTGTTCCACTGGTAATCCACTGTCCGATCTCGGCCCCCATCTTATCGTTAGGGGAGATCTAGGGATTGCACACAGTGGTGAGAGTCCAATGAAGGGATGGGTACATACTGCTTATCTATCCTTGGTTGTGGCAAGGACTCAGCAGGTAAGAGCCCTGTGCTCCCCTATGACTGGATGGGCACAAGACTGAGATCTCTGCTGTCCCCCTGAGAATGGCGGCCTCGGTGCAGGATTGAGACTGGTTACTGAGTGAGGACTCGGCTACTTCAGCATCTGTTTTGCCTGGTCCTCGGTGCTTCTGTAGATGAGGGAGAGAGACCCGCAGCCTTCACTGCTTGAAAAGTGACCCTGTGCAACTTTCACAGTAACATCTCTGAGTGAAGCCGAGTGTGCGTGTCCCTCACATGACCTTGCACACCAGTGACAGACGTGCATCGTGCATCATCAAGGCCCTACATTTCAGCATTGACCCTTAGTTATTTTTCCTAGACCATCAGACACTCCAAAAGTACAAGGCTGTGATGTCTGGATATTCATTGTGACAACCGTGATATCAACATCCCGGTGTGGCCTAGGAGGTCCAACCCATGAAAAGGAAAAGCAAATCCCACAATGTCTTTTAACCCAATTTGACAGGAAGAGCAGTTACCAACAATAAGGATTTCAGAATGTTTGCTAATGTCTGATTGGGTCATGGTGACTTTTGTTTATTTCACCACCACCTGGATTCATGCCCATCAAACGTGCTAGCGTCTCTCTTCATCCATTCTCCATGCATACCCATCAAACACTGCGCTGGCCCCTCTTGTTATTTCACTCTCCACCCATAATTCACATCCATCCAACATTGGGCTTGCATCACTCGTAATATCTTGTGCGTCTTGTTATTTCACTCCCACCTATATTCATGCCCATTAGACACCATGCCAGTGACTCTTGTCATCTCAACCTCCACCACCCATTCACACTCATCAAACACTGTGCTGGGGCCTCTCAAAATTTCACCCTCCACCTGCCATTCACTTAATCAAAGACTTTTCTTTTCATGTTGTGAGCTTTTCAAGCAAAAACACTCATTGATTTCTGAATAATGAGTGTAAAAGCTTTAAGTTGTATTCCCTATGAGTGTTTGCTTTTTTCCAGTATGTTGTTACTTTTTTTCAGGCAGCATATTACTGTAGTCTAGTGCATAATTTGAATTGAATTGCTTCCAGGTGTTTATAGCGGGGCACAATTGAGTTGTAGCTGAAGGCAGTGCGAGTTTCTCTCAGTGGGGCAGTATGGTGTTGAGTGGTGGAGAGGATGTGGCACTATGCCGATGACAGAAACTGCAAGTTTCTGAGACAGATGGCTTGTTATAGCACTTTAAAGCATATTTAGGACATTCTGCAAATGGCAAAGTTTTCAGATGAATGTATAGTGTTGACCAATAACAACCGAGCGCATGTGTGCATTGTCAATTTAAATAAATGTGGAAAAATACTAGCTGTAGCGTCGTCTTTTGCTTGCGGCAAAAATAAATATGGATAAATACAGACGGAAATGGCAAAAAAATAAATACCATAAAACTGGGAGCCCTATGTATAATCTATCCTGGTGTAAGAATTGTGTGGGTTAGAGTAGAATGTGTAATCCCTAGTGTCTGGGTGCTGGAGGCGCCATGCGCCCTTAAGGTTACATTTAGAGCAGATATTTTGGAGTGTAGCATGTGCGCTCGTGAGGTGATATTGGCAGGAGGATTGTCTATCCATTATATGATCAAGTGGGATACTAAAATCCCCCGCCACCACCATGAGGTCGTTTTGGGGGAAAGCTAGCTAGCGTGCGTGATACCTCAGACCAGAAGGATGGGTCGTCCGCGTTGGGGCCGTATATGTTTGCTACGTGGATTTGCTCCTCCCCCTTCTCAAATGTATCACCAAAAGTCTACTCTCTCTATCGTGGAACTGTGAACCTAGTGTTATGTTGGATCTTTTGGATATCAGTGTCATAACCCCTCGCTTCTTTTTGTCTGTGAGATCCAGTTACCTCTCACTAGTTTGGCGTCCTCCATGGATAGTTTGGTCTCTTGTAGTAGGATTATGTTGCCTTTAGTTTTAGCTAGGTAGTCTCTGATCTTCCTGCATTTAATAGGGTGGTTAAGCCCTTTGACATTGAGGGATACTATGTTGAGGTCCGTTGCTGTGGGCCATCATCTAGGGTGTAGCGTGGCGGGAGCCTCCGTTTTATATACCCAATTCTCGATTTCGTTATCTCAGAACTTAGAGTTGGTAGGTGGCACTATTTGTTCTGCCTCCCTTCCTCCACGGTACAGTATGTCTATAGCCCCCAGGTGTTCTGCAAGTAAAGTAAGTGTCGTCTCCGGGTATGTATAAATGCCAGGTCTCCCAGTTACGTTGGTTAACAGGGCATGCCAGATACAGTCTGTAGAGAAAAAAGAGGTGAAAATGGAAAGGAAGATGGAGAAAATAGAAAGCAAAGAATTGAGCAACCCCCCCTCCCTCCTCCCACCCCTCCCCCCTACCGCAAAACCTCGTGTGTCGGACATGCGACAACAGGGTGGTCGTCCCGTCTCCCGGGGAATAACTGTCTTGTAGGTTATATAGCTGTAATCCCAACGAGATCCTATTAGTTATGTATCATCTCTGTCTCTGTGTTTGTGGGCCCCCCTGCTATATCCCAAAACCACTGTATCATCAAGAGTGCATATACCAAATTAGCGTCTATAAAGGATACGAGGTTTGTCTCTTAAGTTGTGCTTAGGCATCTCATGTCGTTGCGCCGACGTCGTCGGGTGACTGTTGGCCTTGCGGACGGAGCCTCAGATATTCGTTGAGGTAGAAATGTGTAGCTTAATGAGGTAGATAGTGGTTGTAATTTCCATCTTGCACTATGGAGCACACTGGGTTAGCTAGTGAGGTCGGTGTGCTTGTTGGCTTATTGGCTCTTTTCCAAAACCACCAAGAAGGCAGATACAGAAACCTGGCCCTGTAATTGAGTTGTGTTCATTCAGTGGTCGGATCCGGTGAAGCTCTCCTTTTGCTGGACCCGGCTTGTGACGTCTTCATTTCTTGAGATGTCGGACCGTCCAGCTATGCAGCCAGCTCCTTAGGGTTGTTGAAATGGTGGGCTCTTCCGGTGTCGATTATCCTGAATTTGGCGGGGCCAACAAATGAGAACTGTATGTTTTTGCTCCTGAGTTTATCGTGTAGGGCAAGGAACCCCTTTGTAGTATCTACCGTGGGCTTAGAGTAGTCCTGTGTAAAAATAATCTTATGTCCTTTCCAGGTGATCTGGTGGTTTTTACGTGCATAGTTAAAGATGGCCTCCGTGTGCTGTGATTTCAGAGGCTTGCAAATGATAGGCCGGGCTGCTTGCCTTGTTGTAGATTTAAAGGTCGGAACTCTGTGTGCCCTGTCTAGCTCAAATTGGCGGTCAAATTTTAAATTTGTGAGTTTGGGGATCAGGTCCTCGAGAAAGGCTAAGCAAGAGTCTGCTGTGTCTTTTGAGCCCTCCGGGAGACCCAGTATTCAAATGTTCCCCCCGCTAATTACGATCTTCAAGCTCCGCTGTCTGTTTCTGGAGTGACAAGGTAATTTTTGTTAATGCCTTCATCTCCTGACTTGAGCTGTGGGTAATATCCTCTACAACACTGATTCTTTGTTCTGCTACAGTGAGTCTGTTATTAACTGTATTCAGGTCGGCCCTGACCGCTGCAATCTCGAGCTGGATCGCGTCTGTGGTGTGCTTTGTGGCTTTAGCCAAGTCGTGGACATCTGCTAGTTTTTTAGGATCATATCTAGGGTGCTGTTGATGTCTGTCTTCTGTTTGATTGGGGAGTCAGATATCGCTGGTTCTCCCTTGTTCTTTTTTAGCTGTTGTTGAAACCTGGATTCTCTCTCTGCCATGTTTGTAACCCGTGGGTTCTCCTGGTATTACACTGGTATTACACTATTTCTTGGTGTGCTTGAAGCGCTTGTTGCCCCTATACTCAACTGCCTTGTTGCCACCAGTCCAATGGGCTCTTGAGGCTCTCTTTCACTTGCTAGCTTCCTGTAGCTTCCTGTGGGTACACCTTGATGCTCCCCCGTAGGATCTGGTGGCCTTGGTGGTGGGGGTACCCAGGTGTCAGACCGCAGCCTCTTTCCTGTCCTATCCAGAGTGTGGGCAGAGTTCCTCCGCCATGTGTGCTTGGGATGGTGCCTTCCAGTGCCCGTTCGCCAGTGTTGTATTGCCCTGCTGCTTCTCTTTCTAGGGACTCTTGTGCTTGGCGCTGGGGGTTGTGTTAGACCAGGGTGGCCTTTATGGTGGTCTGTATGGTGTCACCCCCAACGCACACTCTGCCAACCAGCGCCTTCGTCCTTGCTGGTTCACTGTTCTCTATTGGTACTCCCTTTCGGCGCTCTATTGGGCCACTAACGATGCCACTCCGCTTCCGGACAACCAGGTGGGTTCTCTTGCTATTATTGGGTGTGCCCTCTCTTTTGCTGGTTTTCTTTTCAAGAAGCACACTGAGCGGACCCCTTAGTTCTCCCCCGCCGGCTTTCTCAGTACATTTACTTGCAGCGTCATTGGGTTGGTTGTGTGTACTACACTGCTGATTTTGGGCACCGTTCTCTTTATGTTGTGGGGTCTGGCGCACTAAGGGTCTGGGTTCTTTTCCTACCTTTGGTGGCCACTCGCCTTTGGACAGTCACAGCGGTTTCGTTTTCGAATTGGCTCTATTTTTTTCCCAGCTGTCCGTTCCCGCAATTGTCTGCTGCAATTGTGTTGGAGCTAGAGTTAGGCGGACAGTGCCGATGTCAACACTCATCCTATGCTGCACTCTCTTCCCACATTCGTGGCCCCAGGAGATACTGGTGCATGACTTCTGGCGCGCTGGTCTCTATGACGCCCTTTTGGGGGATCTCTTGCTGCAAATCTCAGTAGTGGATGGAGGTTTCACTTTCGTTTCTCTGAATGACCCGCCGGGACCCCCGTCGCTCTCTCCTTTCGCTGCCTTATCCGCCGCTCATATTTCGACATCTATTGCTGTCTTGCTGGTATTGCGCCGCACTGGTGATAGGCTGTAGCTCCAGAGATACCCCTCGCTTGCACCGAAGTGTGACTTTTGGTTCTCTGGCCTCTATGTCACCTTTTTGTGGGATTTACAGAGCTCAGCAGTGTGTGGAGGTATTGCTTTCACTTCCCTGAGAAGATCCGCCGGGACTGGGCCCTCTGACACTGGTGCCCCCCGTTATGCGGGCGCTCTCTCTTCTCTCCTTTTGCTGCCTTAATCACCACTCTAGTTAGAGCCTACGGACACACTTGCGCTCTCGGTAAGTTTTACTGTTTAGAGTGTAGGCAGGGCCTTAGCGCCTCGCTGCTCCCATGTCTCCTTGTGCCCTTCCTTCGCTAGGCCGGCTGGAGGTGGTATCATGTGCTTGCAAGTACCCGCTCGTCTTCCTCGTCCTTCGTTTCAGGTCCGCTGTCAGGTTTCTTGGCTTACTGGTGCTGGTTACAGATGTCTTTCCTCTGCATTTCAGTTTTCCGTTACAGTTTCATTTTGAGTTCCACGGGTCTCCATTTTGCTTGTGTCCACGGGTTTCTCACTCCGGGCTTATCACAATTTTCATCCCTTCTCTTGCCTCGGATGCCCTTGTGCTGGCGCCAGCAGTAGCAGCTGTAGTTCCAACGCACAAAATTACATTAAGTGCGCCTCTTCTGCTCGCAGATCTCTCGGGATCGGTGTTCTTCTTCCCCGATCTGACGGAGCGACGTACTCAGGCAAACATTAGCTCTGCCGTCCAAGCCACGCCCCCCCCGCTTCTTGCTCTTTAGTTGTCTGTTGGCTTCTGTAATACTTTGATCTTTGTTGAGGATAAAAATATATTGTCTCCGTTGTCCAAGGCTTTTATGATGATGCTTTTATCACTCAATAAGTCAACATTTGCTCACAAATCATCTTATCATATTATAGGATTTTTTTTCACCCCTTTTTCCCTCCTTTTTAGGTTGAGCCTAGAGTCAGCGCGCATGCGCTGCTCTGCAAGGCATGCTGTATTGCAGTATGAACTTGTAGCCCCGCCCACTCTCCACCCAAATTTGTCATTGGTTTGTGTCATTGTCCTTCATAAATGCTGGCTTCTGGTCGGTTAATAGGCTTGTTAGTCCCTACTTAGTACCGCCTTGTTTTCATTTGTAAGGCAGGACACACTCGCTCTCTCTCTCTCTCACAATGCTTTAAAAAACATTTAAGCAGCATGGCCCCCTCATATGGGATAATGGCCGGCGTGCTTTTCTCTTACCTGAATATGGGCGCGCTTGTTTCGTTATAGTGGATCATCAGCTGTCCATTGATGTCACCATGGCCGTACGAATGTAAACATATTATTGCTCATATTTCAAGCAGCTGTGTACTGTTTCGTTTATGTAGATTATGATGCTCATTAAGGACCTGTAGGAGCAGCTTGTGGTACTGCACCTAGACATGCAGAGCTGGTGCCTTGATCACTGGGGACCTCTAGGAGCAGCTTGCAGTACTGCACTGAGACATACAATGCTGGTTCCTGGCTCACTACGCAAGTATTTGCAATGCACTAGGTCTCGCATTACTGAAAGTATGAGCTATTGGCTTTGCATTATTATTTGCATCGCTAATACCTCAAGCTATCAGTAATGCCAGACCTATTGCATTGCAAATGCTTGTTGTGTATGCTATACAGTCCCTCCACTACAAATTCTTGGAAGACATCTATTTTGTTACCCGGAGGGAGCTGCGGAAAAAACTTCAATTTGAACTTGCATTTGCTCATGATTGATTCCTCTGTTGCTATTCCCATTGTTTCAAACAATTGTGAAGTAGACAAGTCCTCTGTGCTTCCTTGTGATGGCATGTCTGTTGATTCCATCTCCAGAGACGTTAATGCTTTCAGATGTGTTACATCCTTGGACGTTAGTACAGATTTTGTGTTCCTTTTTTGCAGATAATACTTTTTGAGTTTTAGTTTTCTTGAAAACCTATATAAATCTATCCTGGCAGTTGCCACCTCCGTCTTCACTAGGGGACAAAATGTCAAGCCTTTGTTCAATAAATTTAAATGTTTATAGTTTAGTTGTTTATTTGGAAGGTTCATTACTAGACTGTTGTCTACTTCCATCCTTAACTTCTTTTTCCTTTGGATCCTCGTCCTCTTCCTGCTCCCTTTTTAGGTCTCGCTGAGCCAAAGGCTCGAAGAGACATTTTGTATGTGGGATTTTCGAAGTGCTACCCACAGTCTTTTGGCTGGCCTAAACCTTGAGTGCACGATCACATGCACGTGCACAGCTGCTCCCACTCCCCCCTCCCTTCTCTATAGCTTTGGCTCCTTTGTTTTTTATTACACCCTCCCTTCTCTCCCCGCTGTTTTCACACTACCCCCTCCCTTCTAATCAGTTTCCTTTCTGCTCCCTTGATCGCGTCTCCGATCACTTTAACTACTTCAAATGCAACGCGCGCACCCCTGCTTTCACTTTTGCCGTGTCTCGTTGTTATTTGCAGCGCGGTCCTCGCGCTTGTTTATTTAATTTAGAGCGCGGTCCGCTGACTCTAGCGGCCGTGCTAGGTTTATTTATTTAATTGATTTGGTTGATCGTCCTCCCCTGGCTTTTCTGATACTCCGGTCTAAAAACGGCATCTGTGGCTTGTACACAAATGTGACCATCATTCTTTGATCCATTCTGGGAAGAACCTCCTTTTTTAATCCGGAGTTTCACGTACACTCGCATGTTCTAATATTAATGCAAACTTGAAAGGTTTCACTTCACCGCGGCGGTGGATTGTGGCTTGGCAGTGGGGCATTCAAGCAGCATAGAGCGTTCTGCATCCAGCGCCTTAACTAGACGGTGGATTAAATTTGTTTAAAAAAAAAAAGTTGGGTCCTTGTTTTATCTAAGTTTTAGCTGTTCTGTGCAGTCCATGTTTTGCCGCTTTACAGTCGGTAAAACTGAACTATTTACGAAGGCAACTGCTCCGACACTTTGAGGAATTTCCAATTTCCCTGTCTCCACCAGTTAAAAAGAAATATTAGCGGAAGCCGATGGACGCTTATCGACACACTGATTGATGAAAACACCAATGCAGCGGGACACGCTTCTAGGAGCCACAATCCGAATGGTGCTTCGGCTCGTAATAGATGTTAGAGACCTTCCTTCTGCTGCAAAACAGCTACCCACTCCCTTTCAAATAGTGCGGTCTTTGTGCAGCTGTCCCGGGGGCACCTACCCAGCACACAAACTCGACCTCTGACCACACTATCGCCCCAGTCTGATGACAGGTCCCCGTGCCCCCCGCCCTCCCCCTCTTCCTGCTTGCACACACTGTGCTCTTGAGGGCCTGAATTTCACAGGCCTTACTGTCAAGGCGAAGGCCTGGGGCCGCCGAAGTTCTTTAACTCAACTCCGATTCCGGAGTTTTACGCACGGGTCTTGGCTTTCACTGGGGAGGGAGCACCATGGAATTGTCTTATAGGGGGTGGGGCCGTGATTCAGAAATGCCATAGCCGAGCAGCAGCCACGGGGACATGCGCTACTGAGTTGCTGAGACATGGGGATGTAAAACTGCACCAGCATTTTCACCAAGATGAACACGCGCCTTTTTAGGTCTCGCAGACCAAAGCTGCAGACTTTAGAGCTGGGTAATGACTTAATCACTTAATCTCCCATGCCTACAATTTTTTTTGTTGCAATGCTATAGTTTGAACTATTTTGGCATTGTAAATGATAATGCCTTTTATTTATGTGTTAGTTTTGAGAACTGAGAAATAAAAGGCATGGTCATTTTCAATGCCAATAGCTAAAACTCGCGGAAATGCGAGACCTATTGCATGGCAAATGCTTGTTAACTTCTTGTTCTCTGCCTTATGGCAGGGCATTGCTTTTCAGAGGGGCTCCTCTGCTTCTTCTCCTTGTTTCTATCTGATAGATTCACATCTCCTGGGGAAAATAATTGATGTATGAATCATTTAAATGAAGTTTTTGTGAAAATGGATACAGCCATGAGATAAATTATTTGATATGTTGTAACTCTTATATGAATATGATGTTCATTTGCTCAAATAAGTAAACATAACTGTACCAGATTAATTAATGTGTTGGTGTTTGAATATTTTACACTTTGAATGCTGCTCCTTTACTCCCCACAATCCATGTTCTATATATGTAACATTTGTCAGCAGGATAAACGTACATTTTTGGGTGAGACTAGCACAGGGACATTTCTCAGTTTATCCATGTCCTTTTTGAATCATTGTAACTATAACTTGTGCCCCGCCATGCTCTGCTTGTGACATCACTCATGACATGTTGTATGACATCATTTATGACATCACTGATGACATCACTGACTATATAATCCAATGAGTGTGTTAATTTATTTTACAATTTACATAGTGGTGAGTAACTACCATATTAGTTCTACATAATTTTGTACAGCTTGGGTGCAACTAATGGGTGTAAGTGTTTACAAAACACGTGTGCTCCTAATGCCTAAAAAGTTTCCAAAAGGAGAATGATTCAATCTAGTAGATACTAACTTTTGTAAGAAGCTTTGATTTATTAGAGAGACTTGTGTCGAATTGAAAGAGTGTGTGCAGCAGGTACTAGCCTATGTACGTGTGCTTGTTTTGTTTCAGAAGAGCTGCCTGTAAAGTTTTCACCACAGTATGAAGGGCGCAGGTAGTGTGATCTTTAGCACTTTCAGATCTTTGATATTTTTTCAAAATAGTGGTTTTTTTTACAACTGTTGTATTGACTGTATACTTTTCTTAGTAGATTCTTTTGAATACTCTGTGGTATATTTCTCGTAAGCGTTTCACCGTTTACAAACAGTGTGGTATAGAATGAACTCTCTCCATAGAATGAACACTGTTTACAGTATGTAGTTCTCTACAGATATCAACTTCATTTCCTAATGTAGGTTCAGTGTGTGTCAGGGGTTTAAGTGTTTACAAAACATGTGTGCTCCTAATGTACCACAGCTGTGTTGAGGTATTAAACACATTATAAATAATTGCATTCAAGAGTAACTCTATGTGCATGTGACAGTTGACTTGTATTCATTGTGCTCCACACAACTTTTGGTCCTGCACAAAAAGTTTCCAAAAGGAGAAAGATTCTATTACATAGTAGTTACTAACTTTTGTAAGCAGCTTTGAGTTATTCAAGAGACTTGTTTCAACATGAAAGAGTGTGTGCACCAGGCACTAACCTAAGTACGTCTGCTTGTTTTGCTTCAGAAGAGCGGCCTGTAAAGTTTTCACCACAGTATGAAGGGCGCAGGTAGTGTGATCTTTAGCACTTTCAGATCTTTGATATTTTTTCAAAATAGTGTTTTTTTTTACAACTGTTGTATTGACTGTATACTTTTCTTAGTAGATTCTTTTGAATACTCTGTGGTATATTTCTCGTAAGCGTTTCACCGTTTACAAACAGTGTGGTATAGAATGAACTCTCTCCATAGAATGAACACTGTTTACAGTATGTAGTTCTCTACAGATATCAACTTCATTTCCTAATGTAGGTTCAGTGTGTGTCAGGGGTTTAAGTGTTTACAAAACATGTGTGCTCCTAATGTACCACAGCTGTGTTGAGGTATTAAACACATTATAAATAATTGCATTCAAGAGTAACTCTATGTGCATGTGACAGTTGACTTGTATTCATTGTGCTCCACACAACTTTTGGTCCTGCACAAAAAGTTTCCAAAAGGAGAAAGATTCTACATGGTAGTTACTAACTTTTGTAAGCAGCTTTGAGTTATTCAAGAGACTTGTTTCAACATGAAAGAGTGTGTGCACCAGGCACTAACCTAAGTACGTCTGCTTGTTTTGCTTCAGAAGAGCGGCCTGTAAAGTTTTCACCACAGTATGAAGGGTATCATCTTTAACACTTTCAGATCTTGTTTATTTTTAGCGAGCAGTGTTTTTTACAACTGTTGCATTGACTGTATACTGTGCTTAATAGATTCTTTTGAATACTCTGTGGTGTATTTCTCATAAATGTTTTAGTGTTTGCAAACAGTGTGGTATAGAATTAACTCTCTCCATAGAGTAAAAACTGTTTACAGTACACAGTTCTCTACTGATATCAACTTCATTTCCTAATATAGGTTCAGTGTGTGTCAGGGGTTTGATACAGATAAAAGCTGTCCGTAGGTGGGCATTTGTTTTGGAATTGGCATTCACTATTTTGGTTTTCTCTGAACAGTTGTATACAGATTGAACACAGTACTCAATGGCGGTTTCCCATATATCTGTAGTTGACTGTTAATGTGATCAATGCTATGTGTAAAGCCAGAGCAATTTATACAGCAATATGTAGGAAAATGAAGCTGGGATGATGTCATCAATAATGTCATTAGTGATGTCATCAATAATGTCATTTAAGATGTCATCAGTGATGTCATAAATGATGCCATAGAAAATGTTATGAGTGATGTAATATGTGAGGTCATTAGCAGTGCATGGCGGGGCGCATGTTATTGTTACCACTGCTAAAAATAGCTGGTGAATTTCTGTGTTTTTCTAGTTCAAAATGTTGATGTTCACACTGGCAAATTTAACCTTTGTTTTTTTCAGTGAATATATATACATTCACACACACACATACACACACTTTGCAGTCTCAGAAGCATGTCATCCCACGACCCAAGCTAAGCTGCATATACCTGAATGTAAGTGTTCCCACATATTTAGGAGTAAAATGGGGGCTTACCAGTAACATTCCAGTGCAGTAGGCAGTATGTATTTAATCCCTCCTTTTTAGGTCCCAGCTTCTGTTAGGCCCTTTTGTTATACAAGAAAGGCCAGCAGGTGCGCAGCAGGGTCACTTGTGCTTTTTTAATCTGCTGGGTGTGGAGTGGTTGCACTCTATCAATATGTCACTGCCTGGATTTATCAATGTGAATAGTGTGAAAGCCCCCGTCCCCCCCCCAGCATGTATTCACAAGTCTGACAGGCTGTGAAAGCTATTGTTTTTCCTTCATTAGGTGAACCCCACTGTAACAGGCTGGTGGTGATGTGATGTGACTTTGTGCTTGAAGCTTACTGGGATGTCATCCTAAAACCAATAGATAGGAAACTATACCACCAGTTTAGGGTTGGCTCTCTTCCGATCAACACCTTTACAAGTAAATGGCTTCTGCATGGGCCAGATCACTGTCCTGTTTGCCTGGCCCAGAAGGAATCCATATCTCATGTTCTCTTTGTGTGTCCGGCCTATAAGTTACCCAGGACTAAATGGTTGAAACCTATCTGTATGAACCTAGGTACTAGATCTGCCACGGAGGCGCTAAGGATTCTGTAGACATCCACTAACGACCCAATAGTTATTGCTGTGGCGAAATTTTTGAAATGGGCTTGGCTTATCCGTTCCAAAAAACTAAGAGAAACCCAAGTCTAGTTATAACTACTCTTACGTAAAGTTATTTTAGCGTGGCCCTGTTAATGAACTTACAATGGTGTTGAATTATTTGGTCTCACACATTTTATCGATGTATTTCTATGGTTTTATTGTGGTTTTTGTATTTCTGAGCCTTTTTACATGATACAATTTTTAGTACTAATTAATGTTTTTAGCGATATTTCTTATGATTGCTATTTACGGCTGTGTGTTCTTATCTTAAGCATTTCGACTTAATACTGTTTGTGCTGTCTTTTATGATTATTTTAATCGTAATAAAGACTTAATGATGATGACTTATGCCGATGATACACAATTGATCATGGCTTTAAACCGCCCAGAAAATTTGTCGGAAAGTTTGGGCCCTTGTTTGGAGGAGGTTGCCAAATAGATGGAGCTGTCATGTTTAAAATTAAATGGAGACAAAACGGAGCTCATGCTCCTAGGCAACTCCCCAACGGCCAATTTAGGGTTACTGTGGATGAACTGTTTTGGCCCTGCCCCACCACCTAAGAATCAGATTAAAAGTCTGGGCGTGTGAATGGTTCACGCCCTGACCTTCAGCCACCTAACAGCTAAACTGTCTGCAACATGCTGTGGCATTATGAGAATGGCTCGGAAAGTTCTTCCTCTCCTCCCATTCCTCGCAAGAAGGATAATGGTCCAGACTCTGATTCTTTCACGCATGGACTATGGGAATACCCTTTATCTAGGAGCTCCTGAGGCCACGCCAACCAGACTACAGATCAATCAGAACTGCGCAGCCCGTTTGCTCCTAGGCCTCCCATATCGGTAATCAGCTAAGCCTGCCTTGAGATCACTACACTGGCTACCAATAGTGGAGAGAATCAAATTCAGAGGACTGTGCATTGCCCATAAATCCTTCTGGGAAAAGGGACCCGTGATCAATCAATCTATGATCATCCCGTACCTTCCCAACAGAAGCCTCTGCTCTACAAATATGCTGCTTGCCACAGTGCCAAAGATAAAGAGAGCAAGACACGGCAGCCGCTCTTTCTTCTATAATGTAGCTTATTTTATCGGCTACAAAAGAAGTTAATCAGTGTGTTGCGATCCCGAGGGACCTTTGTCAAACTCGGAAGTTAAGAGGCATCACTTCCTATAATCACAGTTCATGATTAAAGTGGTGAATTCAAAATGTGGAAAACACTGTTATTGTGATATTACCAATTTTGCAGTACATATTCAGACACACAGTTATTTCAAAAGTATTAATGATTACATCTTGAAAAACTTATTTTGGAATAAAATGTGACTTTGGAATTAAAGGTACTTCCAAAGTTTTAACTACCTTATTTTTACAAACAAGTCACCCCTAAGGTCACCTCTAAGGTCTCCCCTAGGTGCCCCAAAGACATTATAAAACATGTTTTATATGCCCTGGTGAGGGAAAAACTGCCAATTTCGTTTTCCCCATTGTAGTACATTAGCTCCATAGGCTAACATGGGAAGGCTTTATTAAACTTTATTAAAGTCTAACTATTGGCAGGAGGGAGCTAAAATTATACTTCAAAGTGTCCAAATAATACTTAGAATAAATCCAACTTGACAAGGTTAGATTTATTATAACTATGACAGAAAAGAAGTTATAGAACTTGCATTTCTGGCCTACCCCCATTTCCTGCACCTCCATCCAGATGGGAGCCCCAGTAATTAAATTAGCCGGAGGACTAGAAGGGAGGGTTAGAGAAAGTTAGCCACACCAGCAGGTTGGGTTAGCCCAATATTAAGCTCCAGGAGAGATTTTCTCCATGTTAGATTTTTACCAACGGTGCTTTCTGGGACAAAAATATGCCACATTCTGGAGGAAGTTGTCATACCTGAAGGTGGCAACCTGTACCCCATTGATCAGAGTTGCCCCTGCTTGTCACCCCAGAAGAATGGATAAATATGGAGAGCTGCCCAGCATCTCAGATCCCTGCCTGACAAAAGGAGAAGAAGAAGGACTTTCTTGCTTGAACTTTGGCATGCACCAAGAGGACTACATTCTGAATGACTGCACCTGCTGCAAACTTTGGAACTACAGAAAAAGAAGGAATTTGTCTTGCACTGAAAGTTTAAGGAGTGTATTCACTGAAAGCAACAGGTTAAAAGGGCTCAACCTGCATCTTCTTCCCCAAGAAGAAACCAGCTGACCACCTTCAGCTGGACATTAAAGGCATTGGCCAGGTGCATTATGGGAACTTTAGTCTCAACTCTCCAAGGAGCAACTTAGAGGTTCTGGAACATTGGCTGGTGTTGTGGACCAATCAAGAACCCGAAAGGACTTTCTGGAGGCATCTCAAGAAGTTTGAGATCATTTGGAGCATTTTGACTAAAAAGCTCCATAAGGTGACTGACCCATTGTTGAAAGTCAATCCAACGTCGTTGAACCATGACCAGGTCTGAAATTCAGGTTTGCCCCGCTGAGGCTCTAGAGGTCTTCGTCGTTGACGAGACTTCCAGGAATCAACTTGGCCTGTAGAGAAGACTCTCTCGACGTCAAGAGAAAAAGATAAAAAAAAAGTGGCTAAGTTAGAAGGTAAAAACTTGACCAGGTCCTACAGTTCATTGTATGTGACCCACGCTCCATCACGGTCAGCCTGAAACTTTGAGTTACTTTGTCCTGGTCAAGCATGACCAGATGTCCAAGTTGGCACATTTGGCTTTTAAGCACTAGAAAGTGTTTATTCCAAACCACCTTCCAACAGCAGCACTCTGCCATCATCTAGGACACCATACATTGCCCTATTTTCTAGGGCCTATAAAATGGCCTCTTCCATGAAACCATTCAGCGCACCTCATATTAAAAGTATACGAAGGGGTGAAGTCAGTGAATATGTGTAATGATTTGTCACTGAAACAAGTTTTAGTAACTTTTGATCCGTTGGAGCTAAAAACTAATTATCTTTTATTTTTGTCAAAACCTGCAGATTATGCAGCAGATCATGATTATGAAGAAACTGCTGATAACGTAGAATCACAAAATTTCAGGACCTTGGCTTTTACTGCAGTACTGTCATTGTGGGTAAAAGCCCTTACCCTTCTGGAGACAAGCTGAAGCGAGGGATAACTATGTTAACATGTTTGCTTCCAAGCACACATATGGGGGGAATCTTGGTATATTTATAATTTGCAGTTTTATTGAGCACAAAAGTGTCCCGAGAGCATTTGAGCACTTTAGAAGAGAACCCGGTTACATCACACGTGTATGTGTCGTTTTGTATCATAGGCTTTCGAGCTGAGGCCAGGACTTGAGACTGGTTTCCCAGTTCCAAAGACTGCAGCTCTAGCACCTAGGCCACACCTAACTAGTACGAGGTTGTTAGCATATAAAGTGTTTCAGTGTGTCAAGGCCTAAGGACGCCTGATAATAAAGAAATAATGTATAATTGTTTATTAATGTGGTATAAGTAGCTAACCATAACACCACCGACCGGTGAAGTCAGTGAAAGGTCTAATTCAAAGATTAAATACAGATTTTTTTTACCAGCGGCAGCTCCTCCTCCGAGGAGTTTTGCCCACTAACCAAATTTTCCTCAGATATGGAAAAATAAAATTGTGATATACTTCAAATTACCATTTTCTTTTTGCAAACCCCACACTGAGCCGAGTGTCAGGACGGAGGGGGTTGAAGCTTTTTGGTTTCTGCTGCTGCCAGTCAAGCACAATGGATGAAGAGGGCTGGGTGAAAACCCCTATAAGTGCATTGTACATATATCATTTTATTAAAATCAAAGGGTCTTGGCTAACACCAGATCTAAAAAAAGAGAGAAAATGCATTTTCAACCATAAATCCATACCCTCTCCCGTTTATTTCTTGACCTCTTTCCCTTACTCTTTGCCTTTTTACTTTCTGCACCTGTCTGTCCTTTCTTTAACTCTCTCTTCTTCTCCCTCTTTTGTATCCCGTCTCACTCTCTCCTGTGTGATTTCTTCTTCCCTTTGCTATTTTACCTGCCGCTCTTCCTTCAGTATCTCGCTCGCTCTTCCTCCCCTTTTATGACCACATTCCTTCTCTCCTCTTCCTTGCTCGCACCTTCTTGCTTCACCCAAAAAGTACAAATATCAGCTCCTTCCATGATTGCTTTGATTCACATTCAGGGTCGCATTGGTAAGGCGGCACTCGGGCAATAGGTGATGGGCCGGTATCCGCGATTCAGCTGTCGGCTGCTTTGTTTTGCCAGCGTGGTGGCCGATATGGGCTGTGCCTGTGCAGTTAAGATGAAAACACCAGCCCCATGGGGGCTTGAGCGACCTTTCGGAAGGTACATGGGCCTCTATTACCTCCCTTTTGCCACATGGTCCGTGACTGGCTACCCTCCCCTCCCAGCTTTCCACACCACCTTGACGAATTGACATAAGCAAATTATCTTTGGAAGGCGGGGGGTCAGGGACCCCCCGGCCGTATTTATTATATAAAACAATAAAAAGATGAATATCAACATTACTTCAGTTATGCAAGAATAAGCAAAATTCATGACATTAGATTTACAGTATCGTAGACAAATATCAAAGGCTAACCTTAACAAACGTCTAATACAGCGTGTTTCCTATCCGAATCTAACATCCTACCTGAATTTTGCATTCTAACATATCTGGCCGGACGGCAAGGTCGCTAACCGGTGTCAAGTCCTACTAACCACGCCCTTACCTAGAGGTGCGCATGCGCGACAGGGGGCCGCCTACCCCGTCTGCATCGTGAACTCCATTTAACCAACAAGGAGGGCCCTTACACTTTGCGTCGTATGCTGACGTCATGGTGTATGTGCGTGGTGGCTACCAGCCTAAGGAAAGCGTGACTCCCTTCCCCGCATTTTTAGCAGCTAGCGGATATTCCTGCCCCTGAAGTTCTAGGAGGGACCAGTGGCCCCTCCCCCTGGGCCGCCCCCTCCGTGGATGGTGACGCCCCCCTTAGGACCTTAAATTGCTGCTCACCGATCATGACCTTACCGCCTGACCAACCCTAATAAATATGACGATGAACCTAGAAAAAGAACTCGCTAAAGGACAACTACACTACACTAAAACCAACAATACAGATACGAAGAATGCTGTGCTAATGGGAAAAAGGCCTAAGTACACACAATATTACCTTTTTAATGACAACATAATCACAGCTATATCACGGGAAAAAGGCCTAGGTACCCACAACCTTGTTTAATAACACAATCACACCTGTATAACGGGAAAAAAGGCCTAAGTGCAGACAACATTCCTAACTAACCACAACCAATCCTACCTTTCAACGGGAAAAAGGCCTATGACAAACTTACTAGCACCCCTGACTAACATTGTTTAGTAGCTTGTTTTTTGGGCTGGTGGGTGGGAAAATACTTAATCCGCCCCGAGCGTGTGGCACACGGCAGACGCGGGGAGCGAGCCAGGAGCAAGAGGGTGCCCCCCACCCGCTCCCCGCGCCTTATTAAGGAGGCTGCCGTCGCACTGGGGGCCCGCACCCCGATCGTCCTGCCCCCCTGCCCCGGAAGCCGAATGTCAGCTTCCGGGTCAGTCACGGGGAAGACATCAACCTATCGGTGTTGGGGGCGCGCCGCGCGCGTCATCGCCCCGCGACACACCCCCAACACCGAAAGGCCGGGGGAGGGGGGGCGCCGCACCGCCATGTGGGCGTGGGAGCCGAGGGGTCCCCACTTTATAAAGGGGCGGAGGTGTTATTCCAGATCTTTCACTGGGCCTGCCCATTAATGTATGAAGATTGAGCAGGGGCAGGGGGCCTTCGCAGAAGTGGCCACACTTATATTCAGGTGAGGTTCACCATTGTGAAGTAATCAGTAAACAATGAGTGCTGGCAACATTGTCTTTTTTTTTATCTTAGTAAAGTTAAGAAAACAAGCCTCTTTTAGAGAACCCCGCCGCCCCCGCCCCCTCCCCCCCTCCACACACACACACTTTTATTACACCTAAAACACTGAACCAGTGTTTTGAAAAAAGACGCAATCCTCAAATGTGGGCCACTTTTTTTCGGGTGCCCGGGACAATTTTTGATCCCAATCCAACCCTGTATATTAAACTATAGTAAATAAAAATGAAAGCCGTCTTCAGGCAGACCTGGGGGAGGGCTCAGGGTGAGGCCCTGTTGAGTATCTGGCATTGTGCAGAGGTAGGTGCATGAGAACGCGCTTTGATTCCCCGCCATTTGATCCTAACATCTGATCAGGAATAAAGATGTTTGACAGACTTCGCGCCGCTCAGTCGCTCAGGATCTTGCGATTGGACGGCCGACAGTTTCTGGCATTCTAGTATTTGTAGTTTAAATTAATGTAACCGTCTCCGCGTGTTCCTGCGAGGAGTGGGGCAGCCCCGTGCTTCATTCTTTCCTTCTGGAACGGCCTGTTTCATCTGCCAGTTCTCGGGCAGGAATGCAGCTGGGTGGTGAAGCGTAAACCGTGTGCACGAGCAGGCCTTCAAAGGAGACTTTCCTTTCCACGGCTGCTTTGGGGGATTTTCCGGAGTCAATGGAGTCATGAACTGAAATATCGTCGGGATCTGTTCATTAGGACAGCAAAGTAGATGAAAGAGTGAACATATTTGAAGCGGTTTGTTGGATCCCCCGCTGTAGTGATGTCCAGGGGGCTGCGATGTGATTACGAAAGCAGTGATGCTACCGCGTGCAGCAGGCCTGCAAGTACCGGGCCCAGTAATAAACTTTGCGGGGTCTACCATCCGCGACCCCGCCCTACTCCCGCGGTCATGTGACCTTGGGAGGAACCATGCATGTCTAATTCTTTAGGGGCGTCGGGTGAACACCCGTCGGCCCTCGATATTACATTCCTGCTTAACGTGAAATAAACAGAAAAACAAACATTAATTGACTTCAACACACAAATATCCGCTTTTCTTCAATTCTTGAGGTGGTCACTCAGGAGGGTCTCGTTTAGACTGTGTCCATCCCTTCAGTCAGACTCTTGCATAGTCCTGAAGCCGCTCAGATGGAGTGGGATTCTTCCTGAGATTGTATCGTGGTATACCTCACCTTGAGAGTTCCGCGGCTAGGGGGCTTTGCGCCTCTAGTTCGGGCCTTGGCAGAGACTTGGGGCTCTTCCGGAGTTGAGAGCGGTCTCTCTTCTAGTTCATACTCCTCATCTGTCATTTCTGGTCATGATGGACTCCTTCTGTGTCTTGCGGGACTGCCATCAACTCTTGGTGTGTTTGCAGGTGTAATCCCAACCTCTTGAAGTATGAAACATATCCCGGGATCATGAACATATCCTGTGACCATCGTCCCTTTTTTGTTCATGACTTACCACGGCGAGCTTTGGAAAGCCAAACTAAATTTGCATCGGAATGGCGATCTCGTACAAGCACACAGTTTCCTACTTGGATGTTTGGGACTGTGCCCATCTGCATTGCAACATCTGGTTTCAGACCTGCCTCTGGGATGGGGCCAGGCTGTTGTGAATTGGCGTCTTCTCCCACTGGGTATGGTCTGGTATTGCATCTTCCGCTACCCTACCAAAACAGAGGATGCTGGGTGCTACCCCTGTGGTGGTGGTGGGAGGCATTAAGCGGTCATGTTTCAGAAATGTATATATTGCTGTCTCAACGTTTTGCTGTTCTGCTTGAGAAATGAGGATGACCTTGTTGATGGTTCGCATGAACCTCAGCCTCCCCTTTGGCTTGAGATTAATGCTGTGTGATCCTGTGATGCTTGGTTTTTCGTGACAGCAGATAGCTGGCGAAATCCTGGACATTGAAAGGGGCAGCATTGTCTGTGAGTAATTCCTTTATGAGGCCATGGTGGCCATGACACTTTCGAGCTTTGCCATTGTTTCTTCTGCTGATGTGGATTGAACAATTTCCACCTCTGAGTATTTGAAGAAATCGTCGATGATGATAAATAGGTGACGGCCATCGGGGACCTGCAAAAATTGTTGCTGACTCAGTGCCACGGGATCACCGGGATGGGCTTAGTTATAATAAGGGGCGGGGTGTCTGGTTTTCCGGTGGTTTGGCACAAGTCGCACCTCCAGATAGTGCATTTAACTAGCTCGTCCAAGCCCGGAATCCACAACTTGCTACCTAGCCTGTTCTTGGTTCTGACAATTACTTGGTGGGATACATGGGCAAGGTCTACCATCCGCTGTGTCCAGCAGGTGGGTATCACCAACCGGGGTCCCTTCAGTAGGCAACCCTCTTCAGTGACTGTGAGCTTGTCCCTCACATTGTGTAGGGATAGTAGGATGCTGTGGGTCTCAAATGTTTTTATACCAGTACGGCCAGTACATCGACCCACTTGCCTAATCGGATCACATCGATGGTGAACTGGAGGCAGTCGTCTGTTCCAGTTGCCTCTGTGATGTCTGCCAGGGAGATAGTAAAAGGGCGAGATCATTCCACAACCAACTTGATGTACTCCTCCATGTCTGCTGCATTCTGCTCTTCCAGGGGAGTGGCTGGCTGTGAATGCCTTGACAGATAGTCTCCTGGATTGTGAGTCCCTGGCTTATACTCCAAAGAGAAGTATTGCTTCTAACTAGAGGATTCACTACTCGAACCATGTTGGGGGTTTCGTCGCAGATACTCTGAACAGTAGTAGTAGTAGCTTGTGGTCACTGTTCACCTGGAACTGGTGACCGTACACATACCCATAGAAATGGCGGCACCAACAATAAATCGTGATTGCCTCTTTCTCGATGTTGGAGTACCTCTGCTCAGTTGGGGTTAATGCTCTGCTGCTTAGGCAATGCGAGATCCCACTCCCCACTGTTGTTGTGGAGGCAGGACGACTCCAAGGCCAGTAAGGCTGGCATCCATGGAGAGTTCTGTGTCTGGCTGGGTCAAAGTACGCAAAGGTACTTTCCTCTGAGAGTGCTTGTTTTGTGGCCTGGGTACCCCACTGCAAGGCAGTGGGGGCTTTAGTGAGTTCTGGGAGTGGTTCTGTGAGCTGTAAGAGGTTTTGCATAAAGTGACCACAGTAAGTCACCATTCCTAGAAAGCTCCTGACTGGAGTGACTGGTGGGGGCCAGTGCTGCTTGTATGTCCCTAACCTTTGCTGGGTCAGGAGTGACACCTTCAGCTGCAAAACGGTAGCCGAAGAAACAGATGTCCTCTATAAGGAACACACTTTTCTTGGTGGAGGGTGAGCCAGCTTTCTTGGAGGAACTTGAACACTTTCTTTAGCCTGTGGAGATGTTCTTCGATGGAAAGTACATGCACCAAGATGTTGTCGCTGACATTCAACACCCAGGGGCAGCTGGTGACATTTCAAAGTGAAGCCGCGTAAAAGTTGGGGATGACTTTTACTTAGCAAGCGAGTGAGCCCGACTAATATAAGGGTAGTTCGAAGTGGTCTTACCCCTGAGAAAACGTTTTAAAAAGTTATGTTAAGTGACACATTTTAAAACTAATTTTAATAAAGAATTGGAGAGAAAGGAAGAAGGTATAGAAAGTAATAGTGAATGTGAAGTCTTCTCCTAATGGGAATGCGCCAGCCAGAGCAGACACTAGTGCGAATGACTGGGCACGGAGCGAAAATTCGCTCACCTTCCCCACTCATGCGCACGTGTGCTGCTGCCTGTTGCCCCTGGTCTTTCTGACAATCATGTTGTTGGAAGGCGGACCCCGGGGGAGTCGGAGAGACCACCCAGGGGGGCCCCCACACTGTACGAAGTAGCCGAGCGCTGCTGAGAAGCCTCCTAGAAGAGGTCCTTCTTCTATACCGTACCAGCACAGTAACACCACCACACAGGACTCGAGGCTGTTTATCACGATGAGCAATTCTTTATGTCAAGAATTCCTGTCATGCGAGGGGAGGAAAACGGTAACCAGCGAAAACGGACTACATCTCCCAGGATGCTTAGCGGTTGAGAGGTTATGTAAACAGGAGAGCTGTTACATAACTCAAGGAAAACACGCCCTTATGTAAACAGGAGAGCTGTTACATAACTCAAGGAAAACACGCCCTTATGTAAACAGGAGAGCTGTTACATAACTCAAGGAAAACACGCCCTTATGTAAACAGGAGAGCTGTTACATAACTCAAGGAAAACACGCCCTATAAAGGGAGGAACCGGGAGGTACAACGCTGTCGGATATTGTGTTTACACCGACGTACCTGCTTAGTGAAGAGCAGTGTTCCGGAGTGGTGCTCCAGTAAGGCAAGAACGGAGGTAGGTCGAGTCGTTACTCCCTGGGCCGTGTCTTGCCCCATCGTCACCTGTGAAGGACCCGGAAGCTCTACCGGATAACCATTGAGCTTCGCTTTTTGACTCGGCTGAGTCAAAGCGCAGTGGCGCTTTTGCTGGTTGGAGTCGTAACTCCCAGCCCGACCAGAGATACAGGGACTGCCAGCTGTAACGCACACCAGGAGGTGTTTGCCGCGTTACAGACTCGGAAGTCCACAGGATCGATCGAGCGGCTGCTCTCGGTTCAGTCTTCTTTGCTTGTGATTGGGGTATCGGTGACGCATCACCAGGAGGTGACTCCGCGCCCCGGTGCAGTCTGAGGAAGAGGTTGAGCGGCTGCTCCCTTCAGGTAGAGACCCCGGCTGGGTGTTTCCCTGACTCCTCGATTCTCCCCAACACTCTTCGTGCCCCCTCACAGCCTACCGATTGGCATTGTCGGCCATTTCATTTCTGCCCTCTGTTGGCATACGCCGGGATCGGCGTATATGCAGAGGACGGTTAGGACCATCCGTGCTGTGGGCTGGTAACGTACTTAGCCTGGAGGATTCCAGTGACTATAACCTTTGTTTATTCCTTGTATTATTTTTGCCTTCATTAAAATAACTAGACCTTCACAAGTGGTTGCGTTCTCATTATCGTGTCTGTTAAACGATCCTGAGACGTTCAGGGCGTTACACTTTATCAGCATTTAGGAGGTTACGGTTATCGATATATACAAGGGGGGGATCGAGGGATCCGCAAGAGTCTCAAAGTCTTTGGTAGGGATGGGGTAGCGGGACAGTCTTTGGTAGTAGCGGGGTACGAGGGTACCTTAGGCCCAGTTCTTGTTCCTCAAGCTGGAGGGACTCCGTGTCCCGGAGTGGTCGAGCCGCGACGGCGTCAGCAGGGCTCTGGTGATCAGTTCGTGGAGCTTGAGCCGCGACTAGGTCAGCAGGGCTCTTCAGGTGGTTCAGTTCAGCTCGAGCCGCGACGACGTCAGCAGGGCTCTGGGGGAGGCTTCAGCGAGGTTGGGCCGGGACGGTGTCAGCAGGGCCCCGATGTTCCGTGAGGTTCCTTGTCTCAATAAGGTGGAGCCGCGACGCAGTCAGCTGGGCTCGTGGTATAGGGTCAAGCAAGAGTTCTTCTCCGTAGGGTCAGCCGTGATTCCATCAGCAGGGCTCTTGACTCCGGGATACAACTGCCGTTCCCTTGCGGGGTTGCCCCAGATATAGGTCTGGAGCTCTTTGATGTCCGGACCCTCGCGCCTGGGGGGGGCGGAGAGGCCGGGCTGGGAGAGGCCAGACGCCCAGCGGGAGAGGCGCCAGGCCCGGGGAGGCCGGAGGACGGTCGCACCTAGGTGTGGGGGGACGGTGGGGGTCCCATCGAAACTCTCCTCCTCCGGGAGAGGTGAAGTGGCCACGTGGTGCCCCCTGGCCAGATCTTGGTGCCTCGATGTCGGGGCTTCGCTGGGGCCGAGGCCGGGGGGAGCCGGGTTGCGTGGGTTGGTGCGTGGAGCAAGCATGGGGGGAACCCCGAAGAGATGAGGGGTTCCTGTGCGGCCTGGAAAAGGGGGCCGCTGAGGCGGGTGTAGGCAAATGGATACAATCCCAGGGGGACCTCGAAGGGAGGAGAGGTCCCTGGTGGCCTGAAAGGGCGGCCCGTGTAGGCCGGTGCGGGGGGGACGAGCACAAACCAAGAGGGTTAAGACCACGCCACGAGGCCGGGTCCAACAGGCGTCCCCCCCAGCCAAAGGCAGGGAGAGTCACCCATTTCCTTGGGGGTTCTCCTCGTCGAGGCGGAAGAAGCGGGACAGGCCGTCGGCGTTGGCGTGGTCACTGCCGGGCCGGTGTTCAACAGAGAAGTCCATCCCTTGCAGCGAGATGGACCATCGCAACAGCTTGGGGTTTTCGCCCCTCATTTGCATTAACCACCGCAAGGGCCGGTGGTCGGTCTGGATCCGGAAGTGGGTGCCAAAGAGATAGGGCCGGAGCTTTTTGAGGGCCCACACTACAGCGAAGGCCTCCCGCTCGATGGTGCTCCACCGCTGCTCCCGGGGCAGCAGCCGTCGGCTGATGAAGGCCACGGGTCTGTCGAGTCCCTCCGAATCTACCTGGGACAGGACGGCCCCAATTCCATATTCGGAGGCGTCCGTCTGCACCACGAACTCCTTGCTGTAGTCCGGGGCTTGTAGCACGGGGGCCGTGCACATTGCCGTTTTGAGGGCCTCGAAGGGCGCCTGGCAGCGGGGGGTCCAGTGTACCTTCTTGGGCTGTTTTTTTGACGTGAGCTCTGTGAGGGGGCCGGCAATGCTCCCATAGTCTCTGATGAATCGCCGGTAGTACCCGGTGAGGCCCAGGAAGGCCCGGACAGCTGTCTGGGTGGTGGGGGGTTCCCATGCCTGGATGGCATCAACTTTCGGTTGGAGGGGAGCCACCTGGCCGCTCCCTACTTGATGGCCCAGATAGGTCACCGATCCATGGCCTATCTGGCATTTGCTGGCCTTGATCGTGAGCCCGGCCCTTTGGAGGGCGGTCAGGACTGCTTTGAGGTGTCCCAGGTGCTCAGCCCAGTGGCTGCTGTATACAGCAATGTCATCCAAATAAGCCGCGCTGAAGGCCTCTAGCCCGGCCAGGACCTTGTTCACTAGTCTCTGGAAGGTGGCCGGGGCGTTCTTCATGCCGAAGGGCATCACCCGAAAGTGGTAGTGCCCGTCAGGGGTGGAGAAAGCGGATCTTTCTTGGGCACCGGGGGTGAGCTGGATCTGCCAGTACCCGGCGGTGAGGTCAAAAGTGCTCAGGTAGCGGGCTGCCCCTAAGCGGTCGATGAGCTCGTTGGCCCGGGGAAGAGGATGGGCATCGGTCTTGGTAACGGTGTTCAGGGCCCGGTAGTCCACACAAAATCGTAGCTCCGGGGGGGTGCCTGGTGCGGCGGCTTTAGGCACCAGGACGACGGGACTGGCCCACGGGCTGTCAGAGGGCTCGATGACCCCGAGGGCCAGCATCTTCGCCACCTCAGCCTGGATGCAGGCCCGCACCCGGTCGGGTACTCTGTAGGCTCTGTGTCGCACGGGGGGACTGTCCCCAGTGTCGACGTCGTGGACACACCATGGAGTCACCCCCGGAGTGAGGGAGAAGAGGGCCGCAAAGGGCTGTAACAGTTGCTGACAGTCGTGGTGCTGTTCCGGGGTCAGGGAGGGGGCGAGTTGGACGCCTTCGATGGTCCCGTCGTGGTCGCTGGTCCGCAGGAGGTCGGGTAGGGGCTCAGAGTCGCCTTCACCCCCGTCGTCGGTCGCTAGCAGTAGGCTTAGTTCAGTCCGGGCAAAGTGGGGTTTGAGCCGGTTAGCGTGCAGAACCCGGAGGGGGTTCCGGGGAGACTCCATGTCGATCAGGTAGGTGACAGGGCTCTTCTTTTCCACCACCTTGAAGGGCCCGGTCCATTTGTCCTGGAGGGCGCAGGGGTCAACCGGTGACATGACCCAGACCTGCTGGCCCGGCTCAAACTCGATGGTAGAGGCGTTTTGATCGTACCATCTTTATCATGTCCTCTTGGCTGGCCTCGAGGTTGGCTTCGGCCAGGGCTCGGAACCTTCGTGTCTGGTTGCGGAGGGTCAGGAGGTATCTGTAGACGTCGGGAGGGGCATCTCGGGGCTTCGTCTCCCAGCCTTCCTTGACCAGGCTGAGGGGTCCTCGGACGGGATGCCCGTACAGCAATTCGAAAGGGCTGAACCCCAGGGACTTCTGCGGGACCTCCCGATAGGCAAACAGGAGGCACGGCAGCAGGACATCCCATCTCCGCCGTAGGGGCTCTTCCAGGCCCTTGATCATGCCTTTTAAGGTTCTGTTGAACCGCTCGACCAGTCCGTTCCCCTGAGGGTGGTATGGGGTGGTGAACTTGTACGTGACCCCGCACTGCTGCCACAGGGACCGCATGTATTTAGAGATGAAGTTCGTACCTCGGTCGCTCACCACTTCTCGGGGGAACCCCACTCTCAAGAAGATCCCCATTAAGGCCGGCCCACTACGGGGGCGGTCACAGTTCGAAACGGGATGGCCTCAGGGTACCTGGTTGCATGGTCTACGAGGACCATGATGAAGCGGTGACCCAGGGCGGTCTGGGGGTCCAGGGGCCCTACGATGTCTATTCCGACCCGTTCGAAGGTGGTGTTGACTGCTGGGAAGGGCTGGAGAGGGGCTTTGACCCGTCCCCCCGTCTTGCCGCTGGCTTGGCAGGTCTGGCAGGACCGGCAGTGGTTGTCCACGTCCCTCCACATCCGGGGCCAGTAGAAGTGGGTCACCAGGCGGCTGTAGGTTTTGTCCTGCCCCAGGTGCCCGGCGAGTGGCACATCATGTGCCAGGTTAAGGAGGAACTCCCGAAACCGGAGGGGGACCACCAGCACTCGACTGGCCCCTAGTTCGGCAATCTTCTGCTCGCTGTACAGTAGTCCTTCAGCCCAATAGACCCAGTGGGTTCCGGTCTGGTCACCGTTGGCCTGCGAGGCCGCTTGTTGCCGGACTCCTTCAAGGGAGGGGCAGGTCTTCTGTTCCTGCAATAACTGTTCTCTGGTGGGGCCCCCGTCGTGGCGCCATTGGGCAAGTTCCGGGAGTGTGCCGAGAGAGGCGATCTCGTCCGGGGGGGGGCACCGTGGATCTGGCATCGGTGTCCGCTTCTTCCTCGCTGGAGGCAGGCGGTGGCACGGGCCCCTCGGGCTCGACGGTGTCGGAAGCCATGGATGAACGGGGAGCCTGGGCGGCCATGGACCGGGTAGTGGCGCAGGCCCATTCGGGTAGTCCTAGCATTCGGAGATGCTCTCGCCGCTCCACTTGAGCCCAGGGGGAACTCTCGAGGTCGTTCCCCAGGAGGCAGTCCACCGGAGCGTCGTCGCGGACAGTCACCTTCAGTATGCCCGTCACCCCTCCCCATTCGAAGGGAATCTGTGCCATCTGGCACATGCTCTCGCTGTTGTCGGCCGTCCGGACGGGGCATAGTACATTGGGCAGGATCTGTTCGGGGGCCACCAGGTGGCAGCAGACAGCGGTGACACTGGCTCCGGTGTCACGGAGGGCTTCGGCCCGTCGTCCATTGATAGTGACCCACTGTTGGTACTTCTGGGTGTTGCTCGGGATGGGGGTTCGGGGCACCATTTCTCGGCTGCCCAGGCAGACCAGGGACATAGCCGCCGGCTCCCACTCAGTGGACCCCCCGCTGAGGTGTTCTTCCTCTTCCTCCCCTTCTCCCAGGGCGGCAGCCACTAGTTGTCGGGGCGGGGGCCTGCTGGTCCCACTTCGTCGGTTCATGGGGCAGGCAGGGTCGCTGGCATAGTGTCCTGTTTGTTGGCAGCCGTAGCAGGTTATCGTGGGCCGGGGTCCGGCTTTGCCTGGCGCCGTCCCTCTTCGGGCTAGGCTCGGGGAGGTGTGTTGCTGAGGCGGCCCTCGCGGCAGACTCCGGGGCGGCCCGGCTGGGATGTCCCGACTCCTGTTCGACCATCCTCCCCCGCCGCGCTGGCGGGGGGGTCCGGTGGGGTCCGGTGGGGTTTCGCGGGTACTCCCCCATCGAGCTCCGGGGGACTCGGGTGTTGACCCATCGATCGCGGCTCGGTCAGCTTGCTGTCGAGGAGGTGTTGTCTTAGCTCCACGAAGCAGTTGTTGGAGAGGTGTTCCCAAATAATGAGGTCGACCAGCTGCCCGTAGGTGGCGACCTTGCTCCCCTTGATCCAACCTTCTAGGGCCCTGGTGAAAAGGTCAACGTACTCTACCCACGTGGTACCGGGGATTTTCTTGCAGTCTCTGAACCGCTGGCGGTACATTTCCGCGGTTAGTTCATAGCGGGTGAGCAGGGCCTCCTTCATATGGTCGTACGAGGTCATCACTTCTTCCGGGAGCTGGAGTAGGGTGTCTCGGCCTTCACTAAGGAACCGACCCCATAGGCCGGCACCCCAATCCTTCCGGGGTACCCGATGGGAGGTCATGGCCACCTCGTACGCCTTAAACCACTGCTGGATGTCGTCGTTTTTATAGTACTCCTTGACGACATCTTTGGGGATATGGACCTTGGCCTCGGTGGGCGGCAGAGCGTCTCTATTGCTGGGGGTGCCGGTCTCCCCCTTCTGGGCCTTGAGCTCGAGTTCTTTGAGGCCCCGCTCGTGTTCGAGGGTCAGCCTTTTCTCCTCCAGCTCTCGATGCCGCTTCTTCTCCTCTATCTCCTCTTGTAGCCGTAGCTGTTCTATGGCCAATTTCTTTTCGGCCAGCAAGAGTTCGCCATCCAGCCGAAGTCGTGCGAGCTCTAGCTCATGGGTCCGGACCTTTTCCCGCTCTCGTATTTCTTCCGCGGAGAGGCCGGTTTCCAGGCTGTTTCTCCCCCCGTTCGCGGGGGTCGGGGCTGGTGGCGTGGCTGCATTCAGGGGCAGGGGACCTTCGCTCTGGGAGGGACCCGCCTCGGACTCTAGCCAGGTTCTCAGGGCTTCCTGAATCTCTTCCTTGGTACCTAGGCCGGGGGTCGCAATGCCCTTGTCCTTGCAGAACTGTTTTAACTCTTTGTGTGTGTACTCTTCCAATCGTTCTGGTTGGAACTCCATGGTCTCTGTTCGTCTGGATAGATAGCGAGTGGGTTACTTGCTTGTACGCTTCTGCGTTCGGCTCGGATCCCGTCGCTGGCCACCAAATGTTGGAAGGCGGACCCCGGGGGAGTCGGAGAGACCACCCAGGGGGGCCCCCACACTGTACGAAGTAGCCGAGCGCTGCTGAGAAGCCTCCTAGGAGAGGTCCTTCTCCTATACCGTACCAGCACAGTAACACCACCACACAGGACTCGAGGCTGTTAATCACGATGAGCAATTCTTTATCAGCATTTAGGAGGTTACGGTTATCGATATATACAAGGGGGGGGATCGAGGGATCCGCAAGAGTCTCAAAGTCTTTGGTAGGGATGGGGTAGCGGGACAGTCTTTGGTAGTAGCGGGGTACGAGGGTACCTTAGGCCCAGTTCTTGTTCCTCAAGCTGGAGGGACTCCATGTCCCGGAGTGGTCGAGCCGCGACGGCGTCAGCAGGGCTCTGGTGATCAGTTCGTGGAGCTTGAGCCGCGACTAGGTCAGCAGGGCTCTTCAGGTGGTTCAGTTCAGCTCGAGCCGCGACGACGTCAGCAGGGCTCTGGGGGAGGCTTCAGCGAGGTTGGGCCACGACGGCGTCAGCAGGGCCCGATGTTCCGTGAGGTTCCTTGTCTCAATAAGGTGGAGCCGCGACGCAGTCAGCTGGGCTCGTGGTATAGGGTCAAGCAAGAGTTCTTCTCCGTAGGGTCAGCTGCGATTCCATCAGCAGGGCTCTTGACTCCGGGATACAACTGCCGTTCCCTTGCGGGGTTGCCCCAGATATAGGTCTGGAGCTCTTTGATGTCCAGACCCTCGCGCCTGGGGGGGGCGGAGAGGCCGGGCTGGGAGAGGCCAGACGCCCAGCGGGAGAGGCGCCAGGCCCGGGGAGGCCGGAGGACGGTCGCACCTAGGTGTGGGGGGACGGTGGGGGTCCCATCGAAACTCTCCTCCTCCGGGAGAGGTGAAGTGTCCACGTGGTGCCCCCTGGCCAGATCTTGGTGCCTCGATGTCGGGGCTTCGCTGGGGCCGAGGCCGGGGGGGCAGGGTTGCGTGGGCTGGTGCGTGGAGCAAGCATGGGGGGGAACCCCGAAGAGATGAGGGGTTCCTGTGCGGCCTGGAAAAGGGGGCTGCTGAGGCGGGTGTAGGCAAATGGATACAATCCCAGGGGGACCTCGAAGGGAGGAGAGGTCCCTGGTGGCCTGAAAGGGCGGCCCGTGTAGGCCGGTGCGGGGGGGGCGAGCACAAACCAAGAGGGTTAAGACCACGCCACGAGGCCGGGTCCAACACATGTCAGTCAACATGACGCCGGACTGCCCACCCCCTTCAGACTCTGAATGTTGTTGAGTGTTGGAGTTAAATGTCTCTCTTGTTTAATTGCGGTGTTGGGGAGGCTCATGTCCACACATATCTGTGTCCCCCCCCTGGCTGTTTTGGCTTTCTTGCTGCTACAATAGGGGAGACCCACAGGGTTGGCTCTTCCACCATTTAAATGACGCCTTCTGCTCCAAGGTTGCGAAGCTCGGCTTCCACTTTTGGACTAAGGAAGAATGCAATCCACCTGTGGCATAGGGTCACCAGTTGAACAGATTGGTTGATGTGCAGAGGTACCTCGCGTACTTCTAGAAAGTCTATCCATTTGAACAAGGGTTCAAACTCGCAGAGCAGTGTATCTACAGCACTGGCTTGGATTCTGAAAGCAAAATGGAGGTGTTCAGGGGTGTGGCAGCTAAGGTGCATGTCCGATCCACCCTTGTTCACGTAGACCTTTGATGTGGTGCATAGGCCGGGATGTCCAATGACCAATGTGAAGACTCCAGCGAGCGGGAGGCAGGTGGTGGTGGTGCCAAAGGTGTATACTCTGGTGGTTGTAGGAAGGAGAACAGGTGGCATGGGCATGTACTGGAAAAGCGATAGGGGCAATATTTTGATGGAGGTCAGTGTCCCCTCGTGCCATGGGAAGCTGGTCATCCACTGTGATACGGCATCTGGGTCCATGGAAACTTTGTCTATTGGGTCCACTGCATATATGACATGTATCATGCCTTCAGGAGTGTCGTCCTCCATGTCGTCATTGTTGTCTGCCACAACTGAGTCCCTGTCCACACATTTGGTTGCTTTCTTTTTGTGGGTCTTCTGCTGTGGCCCACAGTGGCAGATTTTGTTGTAATTATTATTTTTTCCACACGCTGAACACCTCTTCCCTTTGGCCGGGGAATTAACAATCATGTGGGGTGGCACCTCTGCACCACCGACATGGCCTGCTGGGGTGGGACTCCGCTGGCAGCCTCGTCTGTTGCTACTGGGATTGTTGTCACCAGTCACCTGATTGACAAGCTCCGTTTTGATGGTGTGATGGAGGGCTGCCTCCATGTGAGCTGCACGGGCCTTTGAACGTTTTTTTGACATGTCCAGCATTAGGATGTTGGGCATGCTCATCCTGGGGATTTGCAAGATCTGCTCCTGGAGTTTGGTTGAGAAGCAGCCCCAGATGAACTGTGCCCGGATTTCATCGAGCTCATCGGGGAGGGAGCAGGTGCTGGCAAGTCCTCAGAGCCGGGCGTGGAATTCATCAACAGATTGTTCGGGTTTTTGCTGGGCCAGGTGGAGCAGAAATCACTCATAGTCCGGGTTGGCCCGAGGTGAAAAATGGGCAGTAAGTGCAGCCTTGAGTGTGGTGTATGTTTAAGTTGGGCCAACCTCAGCCGCCATCTTGGAGAGTTTATGGATGTGCATGCCACCTAGGTGAAGGAGCACAGAGCGGCATCTGTCTTCTTCAAGGCCAAATGCCACAAAGTACATTTTGATATGGTCCACCCATGTGGGCCTCTTGGCTGCTTGCAAGAACGGGCCCCAGAGATGATGAATGGTTCAATGGTCGGGACAGATGTTATCTTACCACTCAACAGGCACAGAGTCAGTGCATTTTGTAACGCCTCAAGGGCTGAGCCACTGGAGTGGGAGACAAGGCACCTCATGGTGCAGTAGAGAAGAGAAGGTGGTGTTGGGCTCTGCTGGGGGTGGAAAATAGAGCCAAGTGGTTGCACCTGTGCGCACAAATCATTCCTGGTCCAGGAGGCAGGCACCACACGGTTGCTGGCGCCTTGCTGAGGGCTGCTGATAGTGGCTTGAACAGGGCGGGTGCCTGTGGCTGAGCAGTCCTCCGGGGATGCAGTGTCTACTATGCCCTTTTATGACGCCTACCAGGCTGAGGCAGGGACAAATACCAGATGGCCTGGAGGGTGTGGGCACTGGACTGCCCAAGGGCACTCGACATGTGCGGGGAGGTGCGGCTCTGAAAGCCTTTGAAGCTGCCTCGAAGATGAGGTGGCAGCAATGCTGGGCTGACCCCCCAGGATATTGCGACATAAATTAGTCAATTTAGCGACACAAAAAACGGAATTTAGCAGCACAAAAACTGAAATTTTGAGGCCTTTTAGTGGAAAATTATTTTAGTTTCTTTTAAAAAACAAAACATAATTTGACCACAGCAGGTCCTTCCGCATGCCCATGGTTGCTGGCTCGAATTATTTCTTAATTGTTTTTAAATATTGCTCCCATCGGGTTCCGCCACATGCCCATGGATGGCGGACCTGAATTCTGTCTTTTTTAAAAACAATAGTGCCCCAGCGGGTTCCCCCACATACCCATGGGCAGCAGGCCTGAATTTTGAAAAAAATAGTGCCTCAGCAGGTCCAGCCGCATGCCAATGGACGGCGGGCCTGAAGTCTTTCATGTAAAAAAATATATATCGCCCCCAACAGGTCCCACCACTTTCCCACAGGCAGCAGGCCCAAATTCTTTCTTTGTTTTGAAATAGTGCCACTATCAGCCTGTGGATGGTGGGAGTGCTCAGGGCAGGGGAAGAGGTGCAGAGAAACTTTATATCCTGCTGGGCAGGAACAAACTTACTTGCAATTTGGTGTCCCGGTCCGAGCAGCAGCAGTGTTCTCCAGGCACCTCCAGGCAGGGGGATGTGACGCAACAGGTGAGTAAACAAATACCTCACCTGTTTGCTGATCCAGTCCTTTTATTTGGCTCAGTAGTCAACACTGGGCCAATAAAAGGAATTTCGCGGGCACTTTTGTAAAAAGCGCACCCTTTTCACAAAACTGCCCATTTTGCAATTCGTTTGCAAATCACAAAATCCTGGAGGGTCTGATTGAGGCCAAGGCATGCAGCTCTTCTAAATCAATACTCCTCAAACCTGACAGGCACAGCCTCTGCAGCTCTAGTTTTAAGATGAATGCATATTCACCGAGAGACCTCAGACCTGACAGACTGGAGCATTTTGCTATACCTGTATGGAGAACTTCTTTGCTGATTCTGAAAAAGAGGCCAGAGGCAGAGGCTTGAGCCTAGCAGTGCCAGTGGAAGATGAAATGTATACCGGAGCAAGTATTAAAAATGTACAGTGACTATCATATCACTTTATCTTCATGGACATTATCATTGTCCTCTCAATATTGCCAGCATTTCTACAACGGATAAGCTGATTTGGGAACACTGGATGCCATTTCCCCATGAAATCAGGATTATAGTGTCCTATATATACATACATTATACTTTGTGTTGACTATGAATGCCCTGAAGAAGTTCTCTTTGAGAACGAAACGCGTTGGCTGTGGTTTCTTCTATAAAAAGAGAAGAGTTTTGAGAAAAAATAATTAAGAAGAATATTCAACTACTCGCTGGATTTAATGTGGACTATTTTATATATATTTGCAAAGTGGTGCAACCTTAATATGATCGTATTTTGCATTTTTGACCCTGAGGTACAGGGTGGTGCTTTTGGACAGAGGGCGCTGTAGTGTTTCTGCACACAAAAGTATTTTTGTTTTGACAATTTGATTGGTTTATACTCTGAGTTTGGTGCCTAATCTAAATTGGGTCCACTGTCCAATCTATGTATGCATAAGTATTAAAAATGTACCTTGCTGCTCGCTTATTTTTGCCTGCTCTCTCCCCCCTCTTGTGGTCTCTTCTCTCTCTCCCTCTCCTCTTGCTTTCACTCTTTCCCCTTCATCCTGTCGCTATTTCGCTCCTCCTCACCTGCTGAAAACCGAGAGTTCAAGAAATGGCACTTATTCTCTTTTTCCTCACCTTTCCTTCATTCGTTCCCTTGTGAAATGGATACAAAAAAGACAAAGGATAACATGTTGCTTTAAAATGTGGTCTTTTTCGAACAACAAGCATTGGCATAGCCAATAGGTCTCGCTTTTGGGACCTTATAAGTGTTTAGTTAGAGCTAGACTGACTCTAGGCTCGATCTAAAAAGCCAGTTCTTAGTGAGACCACGTATTGCACAGCCAACAAGGCTGCACATAGGAGTCAGCAGAAAAACTGCCACAGGGCGAGTTTTAGGGAAAAGACATAGGAGAAGTGGTCTTAAACTACAAAGAATAGAGTGAGCGTGTTTATTTGAAATTAATAATAAAAGATTTTGTTCTACTTCGCAGCTTCGTTCAACGGGAAGCAGAAGAACCAGTTTTACAATATGCCTGTTTAATTGATCAATCACTGCATTCCTGATACTCCTTGCCAGGGCTTTAAGTGGTCCGGGTCCTACCGGTGCTCAGCACCGGCAGTTTTAAAGTAGGTGCTGAGAGGGGTCCCTTTCGGGCTCTCCATTTTTGTCCTTACCCTCAGGGCAAAAAAAATAGATAACTTACCTGCAGTAGCACCACTCTTCACTGCCGAAGATATTGGTGCACTTTACATAAGCGCCAGTTACAAAACACTATGATATAATCATTTTTTTGAATCACAGATGTTCAGCTGACGTCACACTCGAACCTGCTCTCTCAGCTCGTAAATTGGCAGCTTTAGCCTTACACCACAACTTTGCCCACAAGAAGAAAGCATTTTCAATATTATATACAATGAAGCCATAGTTGTTGCTTACTTCTGCTATGCAACTTACAACCATTGCCAAAGCTAATAGTCCTGGCTTGTTGTAGGTGTATTGTATGGACAAAAGCAGCAAAATGCCAGGGCAGCGCACTATGCTGAGTACAGATTTTTTGCTTAAGTGTTTTAAGCCACACCCTTAATCACATCGGACACGCCCCTATGAGCGACATCCCAGTTTTTTCATCCCACTTAAAGTCCCGCTCCTGGCTCAATGGATATCCGTCAACAAACGGCTGCTGTGTCATATTTTAGTTTTATGTAAGTCATTGCAACAAGAGAGCCTGAGCATACCCAAGGTAAAGAACATAAATCACACTTGAGCTCTCTCACGTGCCCACTGCACAGCAACAAGCACATGAGCAGTGACGCGTTCGCGTTCACCACAACAGAACCAGCCCACATTAAGACCTCACACACTTCACCAACTCTTCACACATTGGTCATACTCCTGCAACAACCAACCATCAGTCCAACCGAGCACACAGGTTTGCTTGTTATCGGTCCATACAGTTAAAGTGCCACGATGCCGCACTAGTGCCAGTGGCAGGCTATACAAGTGCCTGATAGCATAAAGTGTGGATGTATAGATTCACCCAATTAACAATAAAATGAAATTGAGTCCAAATGTTGAATTTTTCTATCGGTAAAAAGTGACTAAAACTTCAACTTTTTCATAGACGGTTCCGAAAAGAAAGGGGTGAATTATTAATTTCTGTACCCGTTAGCTTTGAACCTTGTAGCACTGAATCATGAACGTGCCATTAGCGAAATTATACCAATAGCATTCCTGGTGAGTCCAGACGTTATTTTACAAACCGGTGCCAAACTGTAGAAGGGTAATGTTGCACTGCATGTACTCTACCTCAGCCGGCCAAACAACATCAACAGAGGAACATCTGAGATGAAAGTGTTTACATTATACAAACCACCATGCCATCCGTAACATCATTCACTGTGAATACAAGTGACGGTTGCACAAACCATAATATACTAATACTGGGGGAAGTCGAGGCCTGCAAAACAGAACAGTAAATCCCTTCTAAAAAAGCATGTACTCATACGTATGCCCATGGTTACACCATAGCACACTTGAATGGAAGAAGATGTCAGAGCATACTTAGTTATGGACCCGTGCTGCACTACGCATTTCTGAATGCTAATTTCTTCTCTCTTCTTGAGCAGAGAAAGCAGATGTGCGATAGGGGACTGAGAACCACACGGGGTGAGAGAGGGCAACACAGAAACACAGCATCATGCAGCGCCGGGGTCACATAGAAGTCCACGGTGCGAGAGAACAACGGGGGGGGGTTTGGTGAGGGGAGGCATGTGCTGAGAAGTGTGTTCACCTATTATTTGTAACCTAGAGGGACTCCGATGAGCGGCTTAAATGGGACTGCTCCAGCAAGATTAGAGAAAGTGTCATAGAGTCGAAACAAAGGCTAAGTAAATTTAAAAAAATCTTCTCTCTAAATAGTGCCAAACGTGATGACAAACAATAGAGTTCTTGAAGAGAGACACACCAGTGAACTTGAAGACCAATGTAGAAAACAAAACACACTCCCTCAGCTTGTAACTTGCACACAAGCATGCACACGGGACTAAGCAGCATCGTTGAAGCCAGGAAAAAAGCAGGCTAGATTGCGTGTAACCGTGGGCACATGCTGACCCAGAAGCTTTTTATTTGCTTAGAAACAAGCAAAACCTGGTTGCGTGGCACACACACAGCTGTTTAACAATGCATGCCGACTCAGAGGCTTCGTCATTGCTAGGAAACAGGCGAAGCCTGCTTGCCCGGCACGCACACAGTTGCTTAGCATAAACAGTGCTCGAGCAGCGGCAATGCTCACAGGTACCACTTGAGCGTAAACAGATGGCCCCTGAACGTGCCGCTGATCGAGTTGCCAAGGGGCATTAGGAAAAAAAAAACAAATGGCCCCTAAACGCACCGCCGATCAAAAAACAACAAAAGTGAAAGCTCATTAGAAAAAAAAACAGATGGCCCCTGCGCGCGCAGCTGCTCGCTCCCGCAGGTGGATGCCACCACATGCACGAGTGTGTGGAAAAGAGCTGACCAATTTCTAAAGGTCATCTCCTAGTGCAGCACATGCGCGCTGCACTAGGCTCAACCTAAAAACGAAGAAAAGAAATTGTCAAAATCCATCAAAATAAATAAATAAACAAGACAAAGTGGCCCCAAAGAAGCCAGATTGGTTTTATTCACGCCCGAACACATTACCGTCACATTTGCCAGTTAAGCGCTTGGCCTGTCGTGAAGTCACAGCTCCTAGAAGAGGGAGGGTGGGCGGCCGGGCAGGAGAGGCAGTTAGGCTCAATTCCTTATTTACTTTATTGGTGTGTACTTTCAGGCGGGTTTGTTCGCGGGGTGCACAAAGCTTTTCAGCCATGCATGTGACCCGCTGGGGCTACCATACATGAGCGCAGCTCAGTTAGTGCAAGCTGTTCTTCTTCCAATCCTAGAGCTTCTCCGGCTGCAGGTGGTGCTTGCTTCACTCCATGCTCCGTGTCCCAAGCAGTGATCAAAGAGCATTAAAAACAGAATGGAGGTGCGGCAAGCCCAGATTTCACGGGCACTTTTGTAAAAAGCGCAGTATTTTTACAAAAGTGTTGATTTTGCGATTTATTTGCAAATCGCGAATCCTGGAGGGTCTGGCCAGAGGGGCCAGGTGGGTCAGGTAGGCCTGTGGCGTGGTGCTGGGTGAAGTGTGGTGCAGGTTGCCGTCTTTGGTGGTCATAAGGCGGGTCCGAGAGGCCAGGAATAGCGCGGGACAAGGTGTGGTGCAGACAGCCTCCATAGGCAATCAGAATGTGCTGCAGCACTGCTGAGACTCCTAAGTAGCTGGGTAGGCAGGAGGTGTGCCGTCCCTGGGGCCGCTGAGGTGGGTTGCAGCTTCTACCGGCAGAAGGGCACAGGTAGCAGCAAGGGGTGAGGTGGTATGGGGAGCGACCCATCCTCATTTCCAATTGTTGGATCCCCGCTGTAGTGATGGCCAGGGTGGCTGCAATGTGATTACGATAGCTGTGAACCTACCGCGTGCAGCAAGACCTGCAAGTGCCGAGCCCAGGAATACACACACTTTGTTTGGTTGCCGGTGAGGGGACTGATGTCATGTAATGTGACCATGGGAGGAACCATGCATGTCAAATGCTTTAAGGGCGTCAGTGAACACCTCTCGGCCCTTGATCTTACATGGTTGACCCTCAGGAATTCAGGTAGATAGGAAAATCCTAGTCACACACAGAAAGATGAGGTGTGAAAGCGTGTAAAAGTGAACTGGCCCGTTGGGCAGCTGAAATTTCTTAAGAGGGCAGCCTCTCTCGAGGGTATGCAGGATAGGGTAGAGCCATTCTACTTGGCATGCTGCTAACTCTTTCTCTGGCAGATTGGTCGATCAAGGGGCTTTGGCAATCACCTAATCTCCCAATTTTTCTGTAACCCTGTCTGCCTCAGGTGAGGGTCATCAAACTTTGATTTTAGAAACTCAGTGATTCTGGCTACTTAGCACAAGTCCACCTACCTGTCAAGGGGTGCAATCAGCGTCTCAAGAGCGAAGGGAAGACTTTGAGGGGCAAACAGGTGTGTGCAGGGTTCAATTAGGACCACTGTTTGGTGAAATATATTTATTTTTATTGACTGTGTGTGGATGCAGAACAAGGGGTAATCTATGATTTTCTTGCAATCCACATCTGCCTACAGCAGTCTAACAAGCCTTTATTCATAATGTGATTGCTGAGCGTTTGGCTTTGACAATGTTAGTCTATAAATTATTGTTTAAAAATATCAAAGACGAGAAAAACATTTCATTTACTGGAGGAAACCCAAACTTAACTTATGGTATCTCAAAACTGTACGTTGAAGTCAATGTTTTAAATCTTTATGTCAGTGTATATTTCTCAAAAACTTTTCACTCAGTAAATGCTGAACAGAATTTAAAAAAAGATAAGGAAATGTCAGAATGTAAAGGAAATGTGTGCCCAGGCCTGATTTACTTTACACAGTTTTCAGCCATTTGGTCCTCTACAGTAGCACAGAAATTAGATGTAAGGGCTGGTGTGGAAGCATCATGCTAAAGTACACCATCTCCTTTAGACGTCAGCTGAGTTAGAACAGTAGAGGGCCCTTCTCCCAATGCCATAAATGACTTTGTGTGCCAAAGTTTGAGCATTCATGCAATATACAAGATGTAGGAGATAAAACAAAAACAACCTTTAAAATTTGCTCTTCAGTCATAAACCCTCAAAAATATCCCTGCTACTGTGGAGTGCAATGCAGGTATGGAGCAATGCAGCACGTGGATCAGTCATTTGAAGTGACAAAGCAGCACACAGGAGAGAGAGTTAAAAAGCATGTGCTATCATGGAGTGCTGAATGAAAAATGAAAAAGCAGCTCCCTAAATGTCAGCATTTGAAAGCTACAAGCCAGCCAATCAAAAAAATCTAAAAGAGGCTATGGTCCAGGAAAGGAACAAACATAGGAAAAAGAAGGTAAGCAAGCAAACATGAGTGATTATAAAATCTACCAATGGTGAGCAATGGGCAGGCTGTAAGCCCACTGTACATTTACAATAGGTCTTTTGAAACCAGACAGTGTGCACTGTCCGGTAGGCTCCACATAAAAAAACAACTTTTAAGTAATACAGTTCAGCTTAAATTATTTTCATTCATTATGTAGTGATGATCATTTATTAAAATCCTATTCTTCATTAAAACACATTTGCCATAAAGTTATTTGTAAACATTTTTGTTATTCTTGTTAATAATTCACTCAAATATACAATATTCAGTTGGACAAAAATGACCCAATGCGTTTAGGGGAGATTCTTAATTTGGGGGTGTGGTATTCTGGACTTGTAAAGGGTGGCCTAGTCAGTAGAATGTGAGGGATCAGTTTGGCTGAGAAAGAGGTGGCAGTGCGAGGCAGTTTGTGGATGGGATTCTTCTGATCTTCTTCGCATTAGAGAAACCTCTTTTATCAAACTAAAGTGTTCCAGCACTTCTTGAATTCAACATTGGAGACAATCAACCTTGGAAACATAAGAACTGGTTAACTAAGACCTCAACACACTTCGATGCTATAGTTGTTCACTGGAGCCAATTGTAGAATGCCACATCGTGAAGCCACATTGTGACAGTGGTGGTTACTATTTCTAAGTTACCTGCTTTGTGTGCACCTGTGCAGTTCTCTCTTCTCACTTTTGTGAGACAGTTGTGCTGGATGCGCGGACAGCGCACTTGCAGCTGAAACTGTGGCTGGAGCATGACACACTGTGTGCCTCTTCCTTGTGCGAGGAGTTGTGAGAAAAGGAACAATGCACTGTGACCAGCATGCATCATGTGACACGTCAGGCATCCAGTGACCTCACACCCCATGTGACTCGGGCCTGCCCTAGTGGTTCAATTTTACTGTGGGGAACTGCTGGAATTTAACCACATATCATTTCTAAAGCAATTTTAAGTACTAACATTGAATTAAAAGCAGTAATTCTCAATTGAAATTCCTCCATCTTTTCAAGCTTGTATCAGCTCCTACTTTTGGATAATTTATTTCTCAGGACAAATGCACTTCAGGTATCATTTGGGGTACCAGTGAAATTTGGTATAGAGTGGAACAATTTGGGTATTGATATTGAATGCCAGTGTGATTTTATTGCACTTTATTTCCTTTTCTTTTTCTTTTAATTCCTTTTCTGCTTTTTTCTCTACTCGTTTCCGTTTCTATATTTTCTTAAGATGCAAAATGTTACAGCACCTCCATTTTTTCTCTCTATCATTGGTGACCCTCCCATACAGTGGTAAAAGGGTTCCATCATTATGAAGAGTGTGTGGCACTTCACTAAGTGCTGAGAATATAATGTCATTATTGATACACTGTTTAGGACTGGAAAAGCAAGATATCTGTGACCACCTTCCAGACCTGTCTCAGAGAGATGCTAATAATTTGAATGAGTACAAATTTGTTTACAAATATTAGATTTGCACCAAAGTGAGTACGGTTCTCGAACGTTGCCCCTTTGGGAAAATAATGCAACGCATTTGAGAATCTGTGGAAAAATACATTACTGAATTGTGTAGATTGGCCTCAACATGTCATTTTGGTACTGCTACTGATGAACATTTACATGATCAATTCAAGTTGGGGTGTGTCGTGGAGAAAGCTTTAGAAATCATGTGGCAGAGAGACAATCCCTCATTACACAAAGTAACAATAAGGCCACAATTTATGAACATTTCAAAGCTTGTGTTGACACTATTCCCAAGGATGTTCTTCATTATGACAGCGGAGACACTGCTACTGTCACAGTTGTGAAAAGAATATTTATCTAGCATGCTAAAAACTTTAAAGGGTTTTAAGGAAAATATTTTCGCTGTGGAAACACAGGTCATGTAGCAAATGTTAAAGATTGTTTTGGGGTGGAAGGTGTGTGGGAAAAAGGGGCACTTTGCCAAATGCTGCAAAACGGGATGTGATGCTAAAAAAGTGAGAGAAGTGGAGTGTGAGTTGGATGATGTGGATTGTGAAGAAGTAATTTTACAACTAAAGGGGAATTCAGGCAAAGTACCATTTGAGGTTGTGCAGGTTAATGGTGCATCTGTTAGAATGTTATTTGATTCAGGTGCAAAAGTGACATTAATACATACATTTTTTTTAGAAGAGCTTGAAGGTCAAAGTAAAGTTGTTGAAACCAGACGTAAAAACTAAAGGTCATGGTGGTGAGCCTATTGAGTTAGTAGGATATTTTTGGGAAACTATTAAGTTCAAAAATAGCATTATTCCTAGAAAGAAATACATACCCATCAATGGCGACTCACTAATAAATTGGTTTAATCAGAAAGACATTTGTTTATGTTGAGCTTAATGGAACTTCCTGAGTTAGAGTTAGAGACTGTTCTGATGTTGTTAAAGTTTCCATGGTGGTCAAAGATTATGTGAAGGGCTTTCGTGATGTGCTTGGAAAAGGTTTGGAGTGTCAGAACGATTATGTTAATGAGGTCCAACTTCAACCCAATTCTCAACCTAAGATAGCAAAGGTTAAAAATGTTCCCTTGTTGCTGAGGGATAGCATGAAAATGGAGGTGGATAAATTGATTGAATGTGGTATCGAACAGGAGGTGGAGGCCACAGAGTGGCTTGCACCTTTGGTGATTGCACGTAAAGCGAATGTGGAGGCTAGTTTATGTATTGATCTCAGGGAGCTTAACAAATCAGTTGTGGTGTATCATCATCCCCTTTAATGAGATGTTATGTTCAGTCAATGGGGCCACACATTTTTTATCCCTGGATTTAGCTTTGGCTTATCATCACCAGATCAAGTTGCTTTCTCTATGTCAAGAATTGAATGCTTCATAACACCTTTTGGCATGTAAATATATTTTAGAATGCTATTTGGTTTAACATCTGCTTCATCAGTATTTCAAAGAGCAATGTAAAAAGTTTTAAAAGGAATAGAAGGAGTCAAAATTCATCAGGATAATGTTTTAGTGTATGGAGAAAATATAGAGGAACATGGTGTGAAAATCAAAGGAGGTACTAAAAAGATTGAAGGAGAGTGGTTTCACTTTGAATTCAGAAAAGTTCAAATTTAAAGTTGCGGAAATAGAGTATCTAGGGCATGTGGTGTCAAGTACGGTATTCACCCTAAGGAGGAGCTTGTCAATGCCATCAAGAATTTGCTTTCTCCACAAACAAAGATGATTTGGTGAAATTTCTTGGCATGGCAGAATATTATAGTAAACATGTGCTTGAGTTTGCTGAGAAAACATATGCCCGAGTAGCTTGCAAAAAATGGTTAAGAGTTTGTTTGGTGTCAAGAGCGCAAACATGAGTTTTTGGATATTAATCACGACTTAGACAAAGCGCTGTGTTTAGTTAGCTTTGTGCCTGGATATGAGACTATTTTGAGGATGGATGCCAGTTCGAAAGTGCTGGGTGCAGTTCTCATGCATAGATCAGGAGGACAGGAAAGTGTTATGTTGTTTGTGTGACATGACTTAAAAGGGGTAGAACTCAAATATTCTGTTATAGAAAAAGAAGCCTTATCCGTGTATTGGGCAGTGAGGAAGTTAAGAGAGTTTCAGTAGGGGCATAAATTTGAAATTGAGAATAACCATAAGCCTCCCAGAGAAGCCTTCACCAAAAAGGGTATTGAGTTATTCTCAAGCCATATACGTAAGTGTGTTGTTGCTCTTCAAGAGTTTGAATTTATCTTGTTGTATGTCCCTGTTGTGAGCAATTCAGTTGTGGATTGTTTTTCCAGGTTGTGTCAGGTACAATGCATGGAAGACCAAGCATCTGATGAGATCTTTGGTGAGGAGATGTATGATGAAGAAATTAATGTCTGCTTGGTCACCAGAGGTATTGTTCAAGAAGAGCAATGCAGGACAGAGCTTGGTGAAGATCAAATATTACAGAAGGTGGTCAAAAAATATTACAGAAGGTGATTGTGAGGAAGATATGCAAAGCTGTTGTCAAGTGAGAAATGAGTAGATTGTGTTGGATGGTTTGGTCATGAGAGGCAGCAAGTGGTGCCCTCAAGTGGATTGAGAAAGAGATTGATAGATAATGCCCATGTGGGTTACCTGGGCATATCGAAGAATAAGGAAAAAGTCAGAGAAGGATACTGGTGGCCTGGAACGGACTTGATGGTTGAGACAGTGGTGAGGAATTGCGTGGAGTGTGTGTGGAGAGACAAGATGTTGAAAGTATGGTTGTACAGGAACCTGCCTCTGAAGTTTAAATCATTGGACATTCTAGGTCCCATTAGAACAGGGGTACTCACAAACTTTCTCTTGGGGGCCAAATTTACAGTGTGGTTTGTGGCTGAGGGCCGCACCTTGGGGGCGGGGTCATTGGGGGAGGGGGCGGGGCTAGAGCAACAAAAAAAACTGTGACCATGAGGTGGAACATACACATATCCCTCTCTCTATCTCCCTCTCTCCCTCCTCCGTCTCCCTCCCTCCTCCGTCTCCCTCCCTCTCTCCTTCTATCTGTCTCCCTCTCTGTCTCCCTCTCTCTCTGTCTCCCTCCCTCTCTGTCTCCCTCCCCCTCTCTCCCTCTCCCTCCCTCTCTCCCTCTCCTTCCCTCTCCATCTCCCTCCCTCTCCCTCCGTCTCCCTCCCTCTCCCTCAGTCTCCCTCCCTCCTCCATCTCCCTCCCTCCTCCATCTCCCTCCCTCTCTCCTTCTATCCGTCTCTCTCCCTCTCCATCTCTCTCCGTCTCCCCCTCTCTGTCTCCCTCTCTCTCTGTCTCCCTCCCTCTCTGTCTCCCTCCACCTCTCTCCCTCTCCCTCCCTCTCTCCCTCTCCTTCCATCTCTGTCTCCCTCCCTCTCCCTCCGTATCCCTCCCTCTCCATCCGTCTCCCTCCCTCCTCCATCTCCCTCCCTCCTCCATCTCCCTCCCTCCTCCGTCTCCCTCCCTCTCTCCTTCTATCCGTCTCTCTCCCTCTCCGTCTCTCTCCGTCTCCCCCTCTCTGTCTCCCTCTCTCTCTGTCTCCCTCTCTCTCTGTCTCCCTCCCCCTCTCCCCCTCCCTCCCTCTCTCCCTCTCCTTCTCTCTCTGTCTCTTTCCGTCTCCCTCCGTCCTCTGTCTCCCTCCGTCCTCCGTCTCCCTCCCTCTCCCTCCGTACTCCGTCTCCCTCCCTCCTCCGTCTACCTCCATCCCCGTCTCCCTCTCTCTCTCTCCGTCTCCCTCTCCCTCTGTCGCCCTCCCTCTCCGTCTCCCTCTATGTCTCCCTCTCCGTCTGTCTCTTTGCCTCTCTGCCTGTCTCTGCCTCTATCTCTCTGTCCCTGTCTCTGCCTATCTGTCTCTGTCTGTCCCTGTCTCTGTTAGTCTCTATCTCTATCTGTCTCTGTCTGTTTCTGTCTCTCCCTACTGCCCTCTGTCACCCTCTGTCCCCTTACCAGACTCTCACACCCTGCTGTTCTCTTGTCATTCTTTGTCACCACTCCCCTCCCCCCCCCGCCCACCCCCTCCGCTTGTGTGGCAGCTGAGGCAGCTTCCCTTCCAGGGCACACACACAGCCCCACCCGAGTACTTCACAGGTCTTTAAGAGACCATTTGCATGATAACGAGGCTTTGTTGTATTTCACCTCTTAGCGCCCCAGCAGCTCCACTCGGACTATCGCTTGAATCCCCGGGCCCCCACAGAGCAGAGTCTGTGTTTGCTGACACTGTTAAAAAAAACAAAAAACACCGATACGATGTCTGCAAGGTCCGCGGGCCGCCAAGAAAGGCTTGCCGGGCCGCTGGCGGCCCGCGGGCCGTACTATGAGCACCCCTGCATTAGAATAACATTGTGTGACAAATATGTTCTTGTTTGTATGTAAATGTATTCTCGTTGGCCGGAGGTGAAGGTCATGAACTCCGTGGAGTCTCGAGATGTTACAAGTTTACTTGAGGAATTGTTTGAAAGAGAGAGATTTCAATCTACACTGATGACTGCTAAGGCTGTGCAATTTACCTCTTGGATTATGGAGGAATTATTGATCGCAAGGGGCATAAAGCAGAAGAAAACAGCTTCGTATCATCCAGAAACATATGGCATGATTGAGCGCCGTCACAAGGTGTTGAAAGAGTCTTTACAGTATTCTTGGATGTGTGGTGCTGAGCAAAACGGTTGAGCTAAAGAAGTAGGTAAGGAATTACAGGTTGATGCCACATTCCACAAATGGTGTCACTCCTTTTCTGTTGTTAAGTAGAAAGACAGACAATAGTGTCATGTGTCCTCTGTGGGTGAATGAGAAGAGAATGGAAGTAGACAGTGGAAGAAGAGAGAGAGTGCTACAATGATAAAAACGGAAAGTGCATTATGATGAAAGTAAAGCAGACAAAACATCTAATGTGGAGGTGGGGGGATTGGGTAAAGATTAAATCTCCAAGAAAAGATGGGAACATATCAAAGTTTAGTCAAACATTGAGAGTGATCAAGGTGTTCAGTTCAAATGATCATAGGATTTGGAATCTTGGCCAAGTATCATCATTTGCAACCTGAACTGGGTTTGCAGATTGCAGGTTCTCAATGTGAAAATGTAAGGAAGAGTCAAAGTGTGAAGAAGAGACCATTAAATATGTGTGGCTGTGTAATTAGTTGTTTTCAATATATATATATAGAGAGATTTTATGTATGGTTGTATCTGATGTTATTTCTCTCTAAAGTTTCATCTTCTTGTAGGTATTTTGAGTTATATTATTTTTTGGATATGTTGTATATTGTATGGGGGAGGTGGTGTAGTATTCTGGAATTGTAAAGGCTTCTTCAGTGATTAGAATGTTAGGGATCAGTTTGGCTGAGGAAATGGTGGCAGTTGGAGGCTGTTTGTGAATAGGGTCCTTATGATCTCCTACACATTAAAGAAACATCTTTTATCAACCTAGAGTTTATGGCTCTTCTTGAATTCAACAGGGGCTTAATTATTCAAGTGTGGTAGCGTTGTTCCTCTTGAGTAGGTTGTGAATGACAGTCACCATCTTTAGTTCACCTAAAAAGTAATGGTCTGTTCCAAGGAGTCTTAGTACCCACTAACAAAACCCCTTTCCCTCAGGTATAGGAGGGCAGGCCATTGATAGGGTGGTTATCCAAATCACAAATACTACAACCTGAAGTATTGGTTCCACAGTGGTCATGGTTTGTTGTATATACAATAGACCCCCTACTACAATAATTTTACTTTCCCTAGATAGAACAATCAAAAGTATTTGACATAGTATGGAAATTTTGACAAACATGTACCCCTGTTAATTTGCCTATCCAGATTTAATGGGCTCAGAGTTTAAATTAATGACAGATAATGTGCAACCGATCTGTTTACATCCAACCAAATTGTAGTAGTTTCCCTAAAGCATGTACTCTACATTGTGTACTAATCTGTTCTACATAGCTGATGATGTCATTGTCATGGCAATGGAAGGTTATAATTTAAACTCCAAGGAACAGTTATCAGTTGTTTCCTGGGAGCTGTGGAGATGGACAGTCATTAAACTAATCATTCTCTGTGTGATTACCACACAAATGCATGACATAAAGCTCATGACATGGAGCTTAAGCATCTTAATGCTTGTATTTCATTTATTAAAGTATATGATTTTGTTATTTCTGGTCATCGGTGCACAATGCACATCATCTTTATTGGCAGCCTCCTTTTGTACAGCAGCTATATGTCTTAACTATTCTTTTCTGAGACACCATTTTTATTGACAAAGAGCACAAATTTGTATGGACAGTCATTAAACTAATCGTGCTCACACTTACCTGTCTCGGTGTGATTACCACAAATATGGCGACGAGGAGGACTGTCCCTCTGTCCACCTACGTGTGCTGTGCTGAGGTTGCCTCGTGGTCTCTGCTGCTCCAGTCGTGAGGACGGTTGTACTGGCATTTATTTGCTGAAAGGGATGCGGTTTGGCTCTCTTCACCCACTGTGTGTTGGTGGACATCGCTATAATTCCACCACTGTGTGTGGGAGATCATTTTGCCTCATCTCTCACCCAAGAAAGGATTGCTGACAGGTTCCCGCTTTGTGTCCTCCAAGGATCTACTCCGTGATCATTTTCCTCTTGCTTGAAGCTGTTCCTGTGTTTGGGTCACGAACTGTAAGTTCTTCTGACCGTCTGGTGTCTTTTCGAGCTTCCCTCCATGTGCCTTGTTTGTCTTGAACTTTCCTTCCTGTGCCCCGCTTGGCTGCAATCGTCTGGAGCCGTAGGTCCTCCTCCTCCTCTCCTTGCCAGTGGCAACTGATGACTCATTGGAATCTTGCAGCGGTATTGATGATTCTTCAGCGTCATCTGCTCTTTCTCCTCGTTTTTCGTGTGGCAACCGATGACACTCAAGAATGCTGCAGGGCTATTGGTGATTCGTCAGCGTCATCTGCGAGCGTTCTTCCACTGGCTGTGTGACGTAGGTGCGACTAAGCGTAGGTGCGACTGCGCATATGGGAGATACACGCTGGTGATCCCACGGTGTCATTTCGAGAAATCCTCATTCCAGTTACGGCGGTGTGGGATCTACGCGTCTATGGACCTGGGGAGAAAACGCATCACATGCATTTCAGCCTGCCTATCAATTCGTTCAGTAACAGGTCATTGTGTGTTCATTGATTTTCATCTTTGACGCACTGTGAGTTAGGCACTCGTGTGTCTTTAAGGGTGTGTGCCAGCCTTAATTTTCTCGACATTGTTACCTAGGTCGGTAACCTAGCAACGTAAAAGGGAGTGCTTCCCTTTCTCACACCCTCGTTTGGAGTTTCGTTCCTCAGGCAGAACTATCGGTAGCCAGGGTCTTGGCGCTTTGCAGTTTCCTGGTATGAACATTGGAGTGATGCACACAAAGCAGTTTTGCAAGATTACTTTTTAGTATATTTTACAGCGTGTTCCTGTGGTATCTTTATAGTTAACCCTTCTGGTGGAGATCACTGGAAAGTTATTTCGAATAATCTGTCTTTTCACTTTTACAGAGTGACAATGTTTTTGTTTTTCTGTTAATAATACTTCCTTTACAGGTTTATGTTAATTAGTATTATAGTTTTTTGTTTCATTGCTCTGCATTTGTTTTTTGCATTGTAAAGATGCTAAATGTACAATCATCTCCTCCGTTTTTACAGCTTCCGGGTGATCTGCCATTCAGGTGGAAAATATGGTTCAGAGCTTTTGAGAAGTATTTAGGTGCCATGGGGGGTACTAGAATCAGTGCTGAAAGGAAAATGTTTATTTTGGAACATAATCTAGGGTTTGAGGGGCAAGCAGTTCTAGAACATTTACCTCCTCTTGAAGTTGTTGAAGGAGAAGAGGAACTGAACGAATTTGATCAGGCTGTGAAAATGCTGGAGAAACAGTTCGATGTGGAAAGTTGTCTAGTAGTGGCCAGGCATACATTTTTTACGAGAGAACAAGATGTTGATGAAAGTATTGTGTCTTATGTTGCAGCTTTGTGCATTCTTGCTTCTAAATGTGAGTTTGAACATTTTTGCTCTCAGCTGATTCGTGATCAAATTGTAGTGCATTGTAAAGACAAAAAGGTTCAAGAAAAATTACTCACTCTAAAAAACCCTTCTCTACAAAAAACGATTACCATTGTGAAAAGCATTGAATTATCTCATAAAGCCTTGATAGAGCTTAAGCCTGAAAAGAGTGTTGTGGGTGTGGTGAAGGAGGGTAAGGATCAAGGTGACAAGTTACAGGATGATAGAGACAAACCACGCAGTGAGCAAAAAGGGAGTGAGCTCAAATTTTTTAAACCAGAAAAAAAATAAGCTTCTCAAAAAATGTTTGAACAAAATGTGGCTTCCCTTCCCACTTTCCTAATTCTCGGACTTGCCCCGCTAGGAATGCTTCATGTCGGAAGTGCAGGAAACAAGGACACTTTGCCAAAGTGTGTGGGTTCCAGGGTAAGGTCATTGTTGTTTATAATGAGGAGGATAAGGATGATTCTGTGAATGAGATTGTGAGTTCATTAACTGATGTGGATGTATGACGTTACAACGCATGCTGTTACAACGCATGCTGTTACAACAAAAGTTTTACAACGCGAGTGCATTGACAACGCAGGACATTACAACGCAAGTCTTTACATCGACTTGCACTAGATGGCGTGCTAACATTAAAAAAGTGTAATTTACTGTTCCAACTCCAGTCCACGTAACAGTAGGGAAGGTGTTGGGATAGTAAACTACACTATTTTTAATGTTAGCACGCCATCTAGTGCAAGTCGATGTAAAGACTTGCGTTGTAATGTCCTGCGTTGTCAATGCACTCGCGTTGTAACAGTTTCGTTGTAACGGTAGTGCGTTGTAAAAGTTGCGTTGTAAAGGTTGTTCCCCACTGATGTTATCGTGGTTGTTAAGGATGACTCAGAGGATTGTGTTGATCCTGTTGTAGATGTGTTGGTTGATGGAAAGTCTGTACATCTTTTGGTGGATTCTGGAGCACATATGACTATGCTTACAGAAGAATTGTTTGAAAGCGTGTGGGGAGACAAGTCTCTCAATCCTCCAAACAGGAGTCTTGTTTCTTATGAAGGCAGGAGAATTGAATTGAAGGGGGTTTATGAAACAAGTCTTGTTTTCAATGATAGGCATATTCATGGGAAGGCTTATGTTGCAAAGAAAGGTCTTAACATACTAGGGTGGTACAATCAGGGTTTGTTTGGCATAACTCTTAGACCTGGTACTACTGAACAAGTCTCGGTGGTCGATGACATCCCTCGTGGTGAGAGTTTGGGCGCATGGTTCAACAAATTCCCTGGCGTTTTTGCTGATGGCTTCGGATGTGTCAAAGGTATTAAACATTTTATCAAAGTAAAGGAACAAGCTACCCCGGTCAAATATAAACTGTGTAACATACCTTTTAGTATTAGAGATGATCTGTTGAGTGAGCTTAAAAGGATGTGTGAATCTGGTGTCATCGAACCAATTAAGTCCTCCATTTGGTTGTCTCCTTTGGTAGTGGCTCGTAAGAAGAATGGGAGTCTTAGGGTGTGTATTGACTTACGCAGCTTAAACAAAGAAATCTGGGCAGACTCCCATCCCCTTCCTCGGATTGATGATATTCTATCTAAGTTTGAGGGTGTCAAAATATTTTCAAAAATTAATCTTGCCGCTGCCTACCATCAGGTGGAGTTGAATCCAGAGTGTAAGCATCTGACTGCTTTTGTCTCTCCTGTTGGGACTTTTCAGTTCAGAAGGATGCCTTTTGGGCTAGCCTCAGTGTTTCAACGTGTCATGGAAAAAGTCTTGGAAGGTGTCTCCTACACTGTTGTTTTCAAAGATGATATCTTGGTTGCAGGAAGGTGCAGGGAATCTCATGACAAAAATCTAGCAGTTGTTTTGGAGCAAAAGGGACTGTTGCTAACAAACTCAAATGTGTTTTTGGGGGGGAAACAATTGAGTATCTGGGTCACAGAATTTCTGGTGACAGCATTGTACCTAGAGAAGGTCTCATCGAGGCTATTATGAATGCTCCATGTCCTGCGTTAAAAGAGCAGGTTTCCTCATTTCTGGGTGTGTGTGAGTTTTATACAAAGTTTATCCCTAATTTTGCGGCGAAAACTGCACATATGCGAAGTTTATTGAACAGAAAAGTCACATTCTTCTGGGATAAACATTGTCAAGATGAATTTACGAACATCAAGAAAGAACAAGGTTCTTGCTAAATTCTTACGCCTTTTGATCCTCATTACGAGTGTACTGTGTCTGTGGATGCCATTTGGATGGTTTGGGAAGAATGATTTCTCAGATCAAGCAGGGTAAGGAATACACTATTGGGTTTGCCTCACGTGCATTACACCCAAGTGAAAAGAATTACTCTGTAATTGAACGAGAGTTGCTGGCATGCAGTTGGGCTGTCGAAAGATTTAAATGTTTTCTTTGGGGGAAGACTTTCAAACTATTGACTTATCATAAACCGCTTATCCCCATTCTCAGCAGCAACATTGTGAAGGATCACACTCCAAGAAGTGCAAGATTAAGTTAGAAATTGTTACAATATGGCTTTGAAGTTGCACATATCCCTGGCGGGAAAAACACAAGGGCTGATTTTCTCTCAAGATCACCTTTACCTTTGGGGAAACAAGATCTTTGTAATGATGATGATGAGGAAGAATGTCTGATTGCAGTTGTGGATGTGTGCAGTCAGGGATGTTTTACTGAACGTGAGTGGATCTGTGCCATGGAGTCTGATCCTGTAGTCGAGAAAGTTAAGGGTTTCATAGTGTCAGGTTGGCACAAAGAAAAGCATTTGGATAGTGAGCTTCATCCTTTTGCCAAGATTGCTGATGAGCTTACTTTGGAGGGTGGTGAAATGGTCATGCAGGGGGATACGTTTATTCCACCTAAGTCTTTGAGGTCTCACATCGTTGATTTTGGCCATGCGGGTCATCTTGGACAAACTAGCACTAAAAGAAGGATCCGATCTGTCTACTGGTGGCTTTCCATGGATCGCCAAGTCAATGATTTTATATAGGGATGTGTTACATGTTGTACCAGTGACAAAGTCATCAAGGTCGCTGTTCCTCCTTTACAAGAGGTTGATCTACCAAATGTTCCTTGGTTGAAGTTGGCCATAGATTTTGTGGGTCCTTTCAATGTTTTACCCACTAAATACAGATTTGCTTTGGTTGTTACAGACTATTTTAGTAAGTGGCGGGAGGTTCAATTCATGTCTGATCCTAATAAACACAAAGTTATTACATTTCTGCAGTGCCTCTTTGCCAGAGAGGGTTTCCCAAAAGAGATTGTATCTGACAATGGGGTGCAGTTTACCTCCAAGGAGATGTCTGGATTCTTATGTCATTCTAGGATTTCACATCATCGTGTTGCTCTCTATCACCCACAGGCCAATTGTTTTATCAAGTGCACGAACCGCATTTTAGTAGAGTGTATTCAGTGGGCTGTTTCTTCTAGGTTTGATATCAAGGAAGCAGTTCAAAGTATGTTGTGGGCTCATCGCACCACTCCCAGTCCCATCACGGGCACAAGCCCTTTTGCTTTGCTCCGAGGCAGGGAGGCCTCTCTTCATAAGTGTCCGGCTTGGATGAAAAAATGGGGTACACGGTTTTTGTCTGGAAATGCTCAAACTGAAGTCACTCAAGTCCACCCTGTCGTACAAGAGTATGGATTTAAGTCTACCATTCATGTAGGAGATTGGGTGAGAATTAAATCTCCTATCAATCTAGCAAAAGGACTGTCAAAATATGGTCCTCCTGTTCAAGTGGATGCCACTTCGTGCTTTGCTGTAAGAGTCAATGGAAGGAGTTGGTGGAATTTGTAAGAATCTATAAGGTTCCTAGGAGGGTTGTGTTTCAATTGGGGCTTGAGTCTGGCAATGATTCTTTCCATGTCCAGCAAGCTCTGAAGGGGTGTTCTCAGAAACCATCTCAGTCTTCTAAATTATCTTTGGAGTATGTTTCTCCTCGGAAGAGTGGAAGGAGAATTGTTCCTCCTAAACATCTAGATTTATAGCTTTGTCTGGATTTATTGTCCTTCATTCTTGCTATTTGCTTTGTTTCTTCATCTTGTTTTTTTTCTGGTATGTATTTTGCTTATTCTGCATTTGTTCTATGCCCTCTTTTTCTTCAATTCTTTTTGTGCTTTTGTTTTTGTTTCATGAAAATTAAGGAGATGTTGTAGTAGTTTCCCTAAAGCATGTACTCTACATTGTGTACTAATCTGTTCTACACAGCTGATGATGTCACTGTCATGGCAATGGAATGGTATACTTTGAACTCAAAGGGACAGTGATCAGTTGTTCCCTGGAAGCTGTGGAGATGGACAGTCATTAATCTAATCGTTCTCACACTTACCTGTCTCTATGTGATTACCACACAAATGCATGACATAAAGTTCCTAAAATGGAGCTTCAGCATCTTAATGCTTGTATTTAATTTATTAAAGTAGATGATTGTGTTATTTCTGGTCATCGGTGCACAGTGCATATCATCTTTATTGGCAGCCTCCTTTTGTACAGCAGCTATATGTCTTAACTATCCTTTTCTGAGACGCCATTTTAATGACAAAGAGCAAAAATTTGGATGGACAGTCATCAAACTAATCGTTCTCACACTTACCTGTCTTGGTGTGATTACCACAAATTTGGCGACGAGGAGGACTGTCCCTCTCTCGACCTACATGTGCTGTGCTGACGTTGCCTCGTGTTCTCTGCTGCTCCGGTTGTGTGGACGGTTGTACTGGCATTTGTTTGCTGAAAAGGATGCTGTTTTGCTCTCTTCGCCCACTGTGTGTTGGTGGACATTGTTATCATTCCACCGCTGTGTGTGGGAGATAATTTTGCCTCATCTTTCACCCAAGAAAGGATTGCTAACAGGTTCCCGCTTTGTGTCCTTCAAGGATCTACTCCGCAATCCTTTTCCTCTTGCTTGAAGCTGTTCCTGTGTTTAGGCCAAGAACTGTAAGATTTTCTGACTGTCTGGTGTCTTTTCGAGCTTCCCTCCGTGTGACTCGTTTGTCTCGAGATTTCCTTCCTTTGCCCCGCTTGGCTGCAATCGTCTGGAGCTGGAGGTCCTCCTCATCTCCTTGCCTGTGGCAACTGATGACGCATTGGAATCTTGCAGCGGTATTGGTGATTCTTCAGTGTCATCTGCTCTTTCTCCTCGTTTTTCATGTGGCAACCGGTGACGATCTGGAATGCTGCAGGGCTATTGGTGATTCATCAGCGTCATCTGCGAGCGTTCTTCCACTGGCTGTGTGACGTAGGTGCGACTGTGCGTAGGTGCGACTGCGTGTCTAAGAGGAGAACACTGGTGATCCCACGGCATCATTTCGAGACGTCCTCATTCGAGTTACAGCTGTGTGGTATGTACGCGGCTACAGACCCTCGATCATCGGTGCACAGTGCACATCATCTTTATTGGTAGTCTCCTTTTGTACAGCAGCTATATGTCTTAACTAACCTTTTCTGAGACGCCATTTTTAATGACAAAGAGGACACATTTCCAGCTCAATGTGTATCATAAGAGTGTGTCTGGAATCAGAAAAGGTCAAACTTGAAACATGATCTATATTCCACAATCTCCTCCCTGTGAGGGTAGGTCAGTGAACACCCAGCAGCTTTCAAAGGACCTTGTCCTGTAGAAAATGTGGTGAGGGATTTTAGAGAGAAAGAAGACAAAACACAGATGTGGCACCTCTTCTGCTGGACTCAGATTAGGAGGTAGTTCATAACAGATTATAGCGGAAAGGCTCACAGTAGAATGATAGCATGTTTGAGGAAACAGAATATTTTGGTATCTGGTAATTAATATCTTCACAGATCATTGCTTTCAAGCAGTATACAGGCTTACCCCAGGCTTCAAATAACGAGCCTCTGGCAAAACCAGGGCAATATCAGGAGGCTGCAGCATGTAGCATGTGAAACAGACAGATACCTAATGGAAATGTCAAAGTCACAACTTTGCAGGTATGAAACAGGAAGGGAGAAGGAGAAACAATAATGGTTCGGAAACCTTAACCGTGAGCAAAGTGAGAAGAATGAGAACCCTACAACACAGCAAGCTGCAAGGCACATACTTTTTCCTGCTGCTATCAGGTAAAGTCACATGGACATGCTCACCTCAGAGGGCATTCCAGATTAGTTGTTTGACTCAAGGTGAACTGCTGGTCCCTACTTCTCGCCAGACTTCACAGGCTTGTCTTCCACCTCTACCAGCCCCGTCCTGGCCTCCTTCTATGTTTTCTGATTTCTGATGTCTTTCTTTGTGACAATCAATGAGCAAATTGCTCGCTCTTTTTCTGGCTTGGCCAATCTGACTAACAGTCTTCTGACAAAGTGCTCTAAAATAGAAGCCTTCTGCCCAAGAAAAAGAACATCTAGCAATGTTAATGACAACTACTGTAGACATGTCAGAAAAGTTTGGCACACCCAAGGCAGTCATACATTCTAGGTGTAAGAATTGTAAGTCTCTCACAGGCACATTTAATGTCCCAAATCTAGTCCACTTGAAAGAGGTACAGTAACCTAAATTCCTACTCTTTTATGAACAGTGCCTACACTCCATGAACAGTTTCGTTATAGTCCCTCCCTGTCCCGTATGAAAAATGTGACAGGTTGGAGAGGAGGTGGCAGAATGCGGCTTTTAGAAAGAGAAGGTCAGGAAATACAAAGAATGATAATGTGAACCGCATTAAGAAAATATTTATTGTGTTTACTTGACTTAATCATGTTGAATGTCTGGAAACGGTGATAATGCCTAGTATACATCTATTCACTGCTGAAACATGATCAGAGGTGTGAAACTGCCCTGCGAAAGTGATGAGCCCAAACTCTTGTTTAGTACTGGGGGAGCAAGAAGCGCGAGAGTTCAAGATGGCTGCCGCCATCTTAGAACACCTGCTATAAGTAGGGGGGATGGGAGGAACTGGAAGCTGAGTAGGCCATTAGCTGACAGATTTTTAACATTCATGCAGAGTCGTGATATTGAGGCACTGATCCTGAGATGGATAGGGACTTCTACAGCCAGGCTGTGTGGCAGGTGTGTACTCCAGAGTCATTATCTACACAGCTACAATTCTTACAGCCCTGTAGGTTTGAGAACCAGAACTGAGCCTTTACTAGTGGTTAACCTGTAGGAACCTGTAGCTCAGTGCTGCTCGGTAGCACTTCCAGGAACTGCATGTGTAAAAATGTATGTTTTTGGACTCAGAGAAATGTATTGCTGGATATGAATCCAATTGCGTTAATGTAGTAAAGGTTGAAGTTAAGCATGCAACAGGTTAGCAATCCCTCATGATCCAGGAAATGCAAATCCCCCTTCTATGTTAACAGCTATAGAGAACATTCTCTCAGCTGTTCTCCCATATTTATTTGTGTACTCTCCTGGCACTGTGTTTTATGGACACTGATTGCTGGGGTTTGCAAAGAGAAGGTCACCACTGTGAACAGCAACTGGACTTGTCTCCTGGCTGAGATTGCCAGTTGTGATGTAATGTATACATATGGTCATATGCATTGATTGCATATTCTCATTGTTGTATACACTTTACAATACATAATATATTTTTTTTAAACACATCAGGGAGGCTGCCTTTTACCATGTCACGACAGACACGGCCTTTCCTGTGCTGAGTTTTCACTTACAAATCATTACTTTTGTCTATTTCGTTTTTATGGCAGTAAGCCAAGATTAGAGCCCCCAGAATGCACTTGGTTGTCACACAAAAGCCCAGCACTGAGTTTGTGATACATGCAAGGAGGTAGCCAGCCGATATGACCAGTGGAGTTGTCCATCTAATTCATAAAGGAATTTCTTGTGACGGGAGTGAATCCACAAATCTTCCCTCTGTACCTCATTGAGGTTGCATATCGCATTCTGCCATGAACTGGTCTGAACTAGTCAGACAACTCAGTTCTAAACTGGTCCAGATAAGTTCGCATATGCCAAGTTATCAAATCTCTCTGATGTTTACTGGTTGATGAAGGTTGTGCTTTTAATAATTTACCTGGATCAAAGCATACCCAAAGACCTGGGCCTGTGTCCCACAGTGAAACAACAAAATGTTATGGATTGAACCTTGGCAAAAGTATCAGCCACAGGCCGCATTCCAGGTAAACATTGTTTTGCGCCATGAACTGCTCCAGATGGGGCTCAACCATATGCATACCATTCTTGGTCCTGCTTCAATAGGAATAGTGCAGCCCAAACTAACAGGTCACAATCCAGTTGAGTGGTGCAGGGTAGAATGGAGGGCTGCAAGGTAGAGTGCAGTGGCATAGAGTACAGTGGCATAGAGTGCAGTGGTGCCGAGTAGATTAAAGTTGTGTAGAGTGGATTGGCATAGAGTGCAGTGGCATAGAGGGGAGTGGTACAGAGTAGAGTGCATTGGCATAGAGTGTATTGGTGCAGAGTGCAGTGGCGTAGAGTGCAGTGGCACAGACTGCAGTGTTGCAGAGTAGAGAGCCATATAGTGGAGTGGTGCTAAGTAGAGTAGAGTGGCCTAGACTGGAGTGGTGTAGAGTGCAGTGGCTAAGAGTTCAGTGGTGCAGAGTAGAATAGTGTAGAGTGCACTGACATAAAGTAGAGTGATGCACAGCAGAGAGTTGTAGAGTGAAGTGGCGTAGAGTGGAGTGGTGTAGAGTGGAGTGCAGTGACCCTGAGTGGTGGCATAGAGTGGAGAGGTGCAGAGTAGAGTGCAGCAGTGTGGAGTGGTGCAGAGTAGAGTAGAGTAGTGTAAAGTGAAATATGTGTGGTGGGGTAGCGCACTGCATTACAGACAATAAATTCTCATTTGAAATGACCATTATTCAATTCAATTTCAATTTTATTTAAATATGATTTTGGAACTCCTTGGAGATCCACATATTACAAAATAACAGCCAAAATATAATAAAATGAGTCCACATATAATCGACTTTTTCTAGCAAAAAATGTACAGATTATCATACCGTTCATCTAATACAATTCTAAAAAACATTTGAAAAAGTTAAAAATTCTGTTACAGAAAATTTCGTTTGGGGGACTGAAGATAGCATCTATCAGAGATCTTGCGGATAAAATACCAAACTGAATACATACAGGCTTTACCCACAGACGACGGTGGGCCATTAATGCTGGACAGACTAGCAGAACATGTATAGAGTCTTGGACTGAGATATTGCAAAGGTTACATATATTAGATATACCATGCCATTTGGCCAACAGCTTATTCAGTGGAAGGAGATCCTGCCTAAGAAGCAGCCAAAAACGGCGCAAACCGTGGGGTATATTCCAGGAGGCGTAAGGTTGTATTTGTTTAAACAAATAGGAATCAACAGCTTGAGTGGCCCCCTTCTTTTGTACAATCAAGTTACGATCCCTTTCGTAGCTTAGCTTCCATGTGGCTTGTTTTAATGTAAATTTTAATTGTTGCATAGAAAGGTCTAAAAGAGTGGTTTCCTCTAAGTCCAAGAGTGTAATGGCCTTCCTATAATTCTTTATAAGAATCGAATGCACTTTTAGTGGGCCCATCAACTCTTTTGTGATTAGGGATCTTAGTGTGGCTGGCTTTCCTTTGACCAAACAGATAACCCAGCGAATGACTCCTGCCAGACCCTGTGCCCAGCTACTTCTTAGACCGAATTCTAAACGAAGGGCTGCTGCACTGCAACTATTATTAACTGAAGTTAAGCTTCTCAAGAGGGAACCCTCAATAATGTCCAAAAAACCCCATTCGACTAGGTCGATGAGTTCTATGCCGTAAAGCAAAGTTGGGGGGACTTTTGCCCGGAAAGCCTCCAGCAAATAACCAAAGTGTCTTTTACCGGTTGATTTATATAATGCTCTTAGCCCATTTCCCTGCGACTTTGCCTTGCGGGAACTATTTTCTATATGGGATTTGTTGCTCAAGTTGCTATTTACAACCTTACCCAAAAATACGTATGATTTTACTCTTTCTAGTTTTTGGCCTCCCAGCTCCCAGCTAATGTGTTCCAACTTCAGTTTTTTTCGCCCCTCCATACACATTACCTTGCTTTTGGAAATGTTTATTTTCAGGAAATGGTTTTCGGAGAATGCGTATAATGAATGCAGACGGTTGTTAAGGCCTTTTGGAGTAAGGTCTAGGATTAATATATCGTCCGCATACATTAAACAAGAGATATATCTGTCTCCCAGACGTGGGGCAATTCCTTCGCATGCAGATATGATAAGGGGGAGATCACTAACGTAAAGGGAAAACAAAAGAGGAGCTAAAAGACAGCCCTGTTTAAGGCCATTTGCCGATGGAATAAGCTGGGATAAGCCCCTTTCACCCCCCAATAGCACTCTGCACCACGTGTTATCGTGCAAATCTTGTACCAAGCATAAGAGTCTATGAGGCATTCCCAGGGCATGTAGCTTTCTCCACAGTACTTGTCGGTCGACCTTATCAAAGGCCGTGGAGAAATCTATGAATGCCGCATAGACTCTCCCCTTTCTGGCTCCAATATATTTATCGGTTATTACCTGGAGGGCTGTTAAGTTGTCCATGGTACTGTGGTTTTTCCTGAAACCTGTCTGCTCGAGAGGAAGAATATTTAAATGCTCCACCCAATCATTTATTCGTTTGAGCAGACATCTTGTAAAAACTTTGCCGATTGCATCCAACAGTGCAATCTGGCGGTAATTCTGAGGGGATAAACGATCTCCCTTTTTAAACAATGGTACCAGGATACTTCCCTTCCAAGAGGGTAAAACCTTACCTCTAGATAAACAAATATAGAAAATTGGACAGAGTAGCATACTCCATTTAGCCCTGTTCTGTTTTAGTACATTAATGGGCAATTCATCCGGGCCCATAGCCCCGGAGTGCCTCATTTCTCCAATAGCTAAGTCTATGTCCTTTTCTGTAAATGGCTCTAAAGACAAGCTTATTTCGTTTGGCCGTACTTGCGAGGTCACCGTATTATTACTTGCATAAAGATTAGAGACAAAATCCCTCCATATTTGTTCCTCAATAGGGATGGGTAAAGGGCTTGTTCTCAGTCCGCACCCCTCACCTATAAGGGACCAAAATTGCCTCATTTCCCCGTTAATAGCAGCTTCTCTTATTTTTACCCAGATAGCATCCTCTTTTTCTTTGCGTAATGTGGTTAATAGCCTTCTCCGTTTCCTTTTTAACATTGTTATTTTTTGTGCTATAACAACAGATCTATTTAAATATTGGGCCCTTACTAATTTATTAATTTCTATGTTAAGCAGTCTCAGAGGGCTAGTAAATATTCCAAAGGACTTTTTCCTATTGAGCTTTTTTGCCCCTGTTATCACTGACTTCAAGAACAGAGAGAAATTTTCAATTTCAGAGCCATACCAGGAAGGAAGCTCAGATATTGCTACATCGAGCATTTCTTCCAAATTTCGACACGCCCTTGCGTTCCAGTAGCACCTTCCTGATTTGGAACCGAAATTTGTTTGATCACTATTCAGAGACCACTGATCACATTTAGATGGCTTTATATTCATCGAGATGGAGAGGATTCTGTGATCACTTAACGGTGTATCAATAATATCGAGATCCTTCAATAACTCAAATGATTGGGACCCCATTATTACGTAATCAAGAATCGATTCCCCTTGGTAGGATTTGTGCGTGAACTTAGCCGGGGAATCCGAGGGGAGTCTCCCATTTGCAATAATCCCATCCATTTCTGCCAACTCATTTAGTAAAAGTTTGCCACGTTTATTTGTTTTTATATTTTCAGGAAACGCTGCCCGAGGAATATGGAGAGTTTCTTCTCTAAGTTTATCACAGAATAAGTTTATGCTTGAGTTGGAGATCTTGCAATTCAGGTCCCCGACTAAAATTATAGCCGCCGTTGGATCTTTCTCCCTGATACTCTGGCTATGCAAGAAAACCTTTTTTAAGATTGCATTAAAACCAGCTTCCGGTGGTATATAGACATTTATCAGAACCAGACGATTGCCAGTTTTAGGATTGCCAGACTCAAATAAGGTTACTACTTGGAAGAGTTTACTCGGATCCATATAGTGCACATAGTTCCAATTTATTCGGTTCGATAAGAGGCAAGCTAACCCCCACTGGCATGTCCTTTTTTATTCGGGGTGGCGCTACCTTCCAATACATAATAATCTTTCCCTATTTGAATTTTATCGGTACACCATGTCTCCTGGAGGCATATTATATTTGCCTCCAGGGACAAAAGGAATGCCGTTTTCTCCGGACTGTTTTTTAAACCGGCTGCATTCCAGGATATTATAAATAATTCTTTGCTAAAGATGCGAATTAGATAGTTGTTTATTTAGGGATCTTTCTGCAAGAACTCTGGGAAGCCAATTCCATTGAACATTTTCCTCTCCGATATCAGATTGATAAGATGGCAAGGTAGGGTTAGCATAGGATACTAAACGAGAATCCTTAGACTTGCATATTTTTAACTCTGTAAGCTCACCCACCTTATTTATACTACCTGTTGCTGCTTGCAACAGAGAAAAGGGGGGCTTCTGGCGAGTTTGGGATTTAAGGATATTGTTTTGTCTAGTATGCCCCAACACCGGGATTACATCTATTCCTCTGCTCTGCAGATCTTCTGAGCGTTGCAGAATTAGATTGGCTACTAACTTGGAGTGGAACTTCACCCTAGTTATCATCCCCACTTCTGATTTTAATAATTGTACCCTATCTAGATCGGCTGATTGTATTAGTTTCAAGTTAGCAGATTCTTGAAAATATTTAAGCAAGAGGGATCTGTTCAGAATGCATTCAGCATCAAAAAGGGGAGAAAATTCTACCCATACGGTATCTATGCTTTTCTCCTTAGACTCTATTAACGGGACACCTCTTGCAACTACTCCAAAGAAAGGTGTTGCTAGGGGGTTAAGTATTGGAGCTACTTGGCCGGAGGGGTTTTGCTCCTGTCCTGAAAATGTTGGATTTTTTGACCCAATTATATCCCTATTGATGGTAACTTGTTGGAAGAGGATATTTGTGTCAATTGTTGATGATGGGGAGGGGGGGGGAAGTAGATAATAATGCTGGAGTAGCCAAGGGCGGAGGCACAATATTTTCTTTAATGATCTTATTTTCAGGGTTATTATCCTTTTCAGCTACCACCTGAGTTTGATATACCTCATTGTGTAAGGGGGAATTAAGATGTTTTCTAAAGAGGATTTTCCTCCGCCTATTTTTTTCTATCCGTCTCAATAGTTTCCTCTTATTATTTCCGTTCTTTTTTATTATCACTGACTTCCCTTTATTACCATTCCCTACCGGAGTGGCGTCCACCTCTCTATCTCCTTCTCCCTGTTGCTTCTTAAAAATAGGGAAAAGGTCATTCCCAGTTTTTGGAGGGAGTTCCCCACAAAATTTAATTTCTGAATCATTAACTAAAGAACAATTTAGGGTGGGGGATGGCTGGGTAGCACTTGTTTTTACATCCTCGTATACTCTATTTGGAACATTATTAACTACAGATAATTGATCTTTTATTCCTACCTCATCTGATACTACAGAGGAGGAGGACTGCTTCTTTTGGACTGCATCCTTCTCTTTTTGAGTGCCCAATAAAACTTTCAAAATTTGGGTCACTGTATCAAGTACACAGTCGGATCCCCCCACAAATTTTTCCAATAATTGTAAAATGGACGACAATAAGTGTTCTAATATATGGAGGGAATCAGAAATGGGTTTGTCTGTCCCCTGACATTGTAGTGCATTTATCCCAATCAGATTTAAATTGGGGCTTATGGAAAAATTTGAGTGTGAGGACTTGGAAGGGGTACTACTGTAAAGATGCAAGCCAGCATGGGTCGATGTTACCGGGGTTTTTAAGTCCATCTCGGCTTTGACCAGGTCAGTCTCTATGTACCTTTGACATAGGTCTTTGTCAAGGACCATTGGAGACAGACCATTGTTGAAAGAATCTTTTGTTGGCGATATATTTACTGTATGATGGGCCTCTTCGTGTGAAGTTTTCTCTATATGCAAGTTATCTTGTTCTATGTCTTTCTTTGTTTTTATGACTACTTCTGGTACCAGTTCAATAATATTTTTCATTGTAGAGAATAGGGGAGGAGAAAAACCACACTCAGAGGACAAAGGTGCTACTTTTGTTACTACTGAACTATTATCCACAATTACCTTTTTATTTTCAGGCATCTCTCTCGAAGTATTGGGTAATATATCTGAATGGATAGCTCCAGAGTCCTTAATATCCTCCGACATATTGTCCGCCACTATAGCTTTATTCTTACCCCTTTCCCAAAGATTAAAAAGCTGGCAAGTGCTTTTCAAATTAGTGGCTTGGCTGAGCTTATTTCGGAGGGGATTCGATCTGGTTTTTGAGCCTGATCTTCCTACCAGTATTCTCCCAGACCTTAATTTCTTTATCATCATCACAAACAAACAATGAGAAACGATAAAAAGTGTAGGGGAAATTACTATTTAGTGCATCTAGGCTGAAATACTTGGCAGTTTTCTCTAAGGTATAAATTTAATGAACTAATCCTAGGCCTGATAATCTATGTCTACAGAACCTCTCAGATTGTTGTAAACATTCTAAAACATTTCTCAGATGGGGCGAGGAGGTCACAAGACAGGTGGGGGTACTCTGGCCGAACAGTATGCGGATAGACAGATGTTAGGGGGCTGGCCTAGCCTAGCCTTCTCGTGCCTCTGAGGGCCTCAGAGGGCCCGCCCTTGTCCCGGGCTTCTCCCGGGCGCTTCCCGCGCGCTCCCGCGCAGCGGAGCAGTGACCCGTTTGATATAGATTGGGTGTAGAGGGGGGCGTGGCCTACAGGGAGAGCGTCACCAGGTGGATTGGGTGAAGGAAACAGCAGGGACTCTTGGAAGTTGGGGTCCTGCAGTATTCTCGCTCGCAGCCCTGTCTACCAAAAGCCCTCAGTGCGATGTGTCCAGGATTCAGCAAACCACAGCACCGTGAAGCGGGACCCGGGAAGCGGGTCCGGCGAAAGGTAGCGCCTTACAAAGCGCTAGCTGTGAGCCTCAAGGCGCTTCCTCAGTCCTCCAGCGTCAGGATCAAACTCCAGCACAGCAAGTAGCAGTGGAAAGGTAACCGCCGAGGTTCAAAGTCCAGAATCTTTTCACTGATTGCAAGGGGGCGTGGCCTACAGGGAGAGCGTCACCAGGTGGATTGGGTGAAGGAAACAGCAGGGACTCTTGGAAGTTGGAGTCCTGCAGTATTCTCGCTCGCAGCCCTGTCTACCAAAAGCCCTCAGTGCGATGTGTCCAGGATTCAGCAAACCACAGCACCGTGAAGCGGGACCCGGGAAGCGGGTCCGGCGAAAGGTAGCGCCTTACAAAGCGCTAGCTGTGAGCCTCAAGGCGCTTCCTCAGTCCTCCAGCGTCAGGATCAAACTCCAGCACAGCAAGTAGCAGTGGAAAGGTAACCATTACATTGGCACAGACACACAGTTTTCCTGATTAACGTATACAGCACACAAACAATAATGTGTAGACATGTGACCCCCTAGTGTATTGATTTGTTTTGATGGTATTAACATATTTGTTTCCAGCACACTTCAGAATTACAAAAAACTGTGCTTCATTAGTGCTTTCCTAATTCTAATATAATCTGAAATATCTGCATAGTTCATTTACAGACACTTAAATGTTGTTGTGTGCTAGAAAAAGGCAATTCTTTCATAGCAAGATTGTCACAAATAGCCTCTCACTTTGAAGTCAAAGGAAGAAAGTAAACACCAAGCTCCCTTGAAGACAGAGCCTGACATTTGACCTCTGTCTTCGAATGCACAGCAAATGTGACGATATAAGAACAAGATTTAAAGGGCTTTTGACAGAAAGTAAGCACTTAATGGAAGAATGCATTAAATAGGGTATGGTCCATGGGAAGCAAGAACTCAAGCTGGACAGCCTAAAATGAATAAAGCCAGTAAACAGAAAGCAAGCAAATGTGAGTTACAAACCTCGAAGCCCATGTTAAGCAATAGGCAGAATGCATTCTCATTAAAGCTTTCCGAATGTCCCCAACATGTCGTTAGCAAAGCAAAGAGGCTCACGTTTGCAAATCAAGGGAGGTTTAAACCTGTGAAGACAAGCTGTACAGTTATTTTTCATGGTATGGGAGACTAAATGCATTTGTACTTGCCGCATGCAATGTTTGTAGTAATAGAGAACTCTACAGTAAAAAACAGCCCAGAGGACCAGACCATGAAACAGACCCCCAAAGAGCTAAAAAAGAAGCCATACACAGACTGTCAGACCAGCCCTCTGGGCCCTGCCAGATTGCTTTATTGGTCACTCCTACACTGCACATTTGCAGAGCAGACAGTGGCTCGCACAGCTGCTCTGTGCCATTCCCTCCCTATCAACCATGTGAGAAACTTCAGGCTCCATTGCTCACTATTTTAACACCTGTCATCAGCACTAACTTCAAAACTAAGAAATAAATAAAACCAGGCTCGCAGGCCTCAAGTGGGCCAGCAGAAACCACGTTTTTCTCCTCCGCTTGCCCTCGTGTTCTATTAATAAAGATTGTTTTTAGTATGGTTTCTAGCAGGCGCTTGGCGGGCCTTCAGATGTGATCGCGGAATGCGTCCACTAACACAGACATCCCGCTCTTTCTCCTATCTTGCTTTCTTTTCCTTGGACTAGGTCTTTGTTTCCAGGTCCTGGCGGAACGCAACAAATCTGGTCTCCTTATGTGATGCATTGAGGTGAATCCAAATAGATGACCTCAGGCAGGCTGGCAAGGTAGAGCGGCGCTCTTGGAGGGGGAGTTGGGGCTGGTCAGGCAGCCCCAGCAGGAGCAGAATGATCAGCTTGGAAGATACCACCTTGAGACACTTCCTGAGATAGCTAGATGGTCCACATGTCTGAAAGTATTTTGGGGCTGATCGTGGTAAACTACATCGCCATGACTGCATACTGAGACCCCACTTCTTATAGTGAGCAAGAGGGTGAAAAAATCATAATTCCACTGGGGAAGTTTTTAGGAAGAGCTCAAAACAACTTCAAAGGTGTGAAAATTGCCTTCTTTGCAAAACTTCACCTGCGGGTGAATTTGCCACCCCAAATATGCTTATGGAAGATATTTCCCTAAAAACAATTGGTGAAAGAATTCTGTTTAAAAAATAAGTTTTGCATGGGTGTCGAAGATTGCAGAAAATCCTGCTTTTGTAGGATTGTTTGCGGTTTTCTTAAAAACTTTCCACTGATCATGTTTGTTGGCATGTTCACAAGGCCAGAAAAAAACTTCACAACATTTGTAAGAGCCAAAAGTCTCGATTTTCTTGCAAGTTTAAAATAGAGTTGCTGTTGGTGAAATAATGCTGGGTGTCGAAGTCCAGCGACAGCAGGGCCTGCATACTGCACACCCACCACTTATGGGTCACCTTCAAACCAGGGTCCGTCTGTTTCATAGAGATTACCAACCTAATTACATTTTAGAGACACTTTCCTCATGTTGCCAAACTCATAATACCGAGTCGAATATATCTATCCTAACAATAAAGGATGAAATGCGGCTCAACATCCTTTGATTGGGGGTAAATCACTGAAACTCCCTGTGCCTAAGGAACAAATATCTGGCCTTTTGTAATGTAATCTGATGCTCTTGTAAAGCGCTTCAATGCCTTGGGCCGAATGCGCGCTATAATAAACAACTCCTGCAGACCATCCAGTGACCACACACGCAAAGCGGATATTGTATGGAAATTGTCATATTTTTGAAAATTATTTTATTTATTTATTTCACATTTATAGAGCGCACTGTTACCCAGAGGTGTCCTGGCGCTAGTTGACAGAGAGTGTATGAGCAGAGGCTTAATGTGTGAAGAGCCACGTCTTTAAAGCTTTCCTAAAAGACAGGTGGTCCGGCAGTTGTCTGAGGTTCAGTGGCAAAGCATTCCATGCCTTTGCTGCCCCTAGGGAGAAACTCCTGCCTCCCCAACAAGCTTTCCTAACTCTGGGGATGACTACCAGACCCTGCTCAGCTGACCTCAGAAGTCTTGTCGGTCTGTGCCATTGGAAGAGTTGGGAAATGCAGTGGGGACCTAGGCCATACAAGGCCTTAAAAGTAACGCAAAGTGATTTGAAAATAATTCTTTTGCGAACTGGTAGCCAGTGTAGCTTCACCAGGTCTCGTGATACAGAGGCAAATTTAGGTGTACCTGTAATTAGTCGGGCTGCAGCATTCTGCAGAATTTGGAGTTTGTTGAGGAGCCCCTGTTGGGCATTCAACAAAAGGCTGTTACAATAGTCCAGCCGGGACATCACCAGTCCTGTGACCACGGTCCTCTTATGCTCGTCCGCAAGAAACGGCAAGACTTTCCGAATGGTTTTTAGGACAAAGTGCGTTGCTGAGGAGAGTGCATTGATTTGAGGCTTGAAGGACAAAGAGTTGTCCATAAGTACACCCAAGTTTTTAACCTTTGAGACCGGAACTGGGGGGGTGCCCATTTCCTCCGGCCACCAGCGTGGGGACCAGAAATTATCTCTTGACCCGAACAGCAAGACTTCGGTTTTAGTTGAGTTTAATTTGAGACAGTTATCTGCCATCCAGTTACTGACTTCCCGCATGCAGCCTCTGAATTTATCAGCTGTGCTGTCAGTTTCCCCTGGTAGCAGAGATACCACTATCTGAGTATCATCTGCGTAAGATGTTAACTTGAAGCCAAAAGATCTAATAACTGGTGCCAGGGTGGAGACGTATATATTAAAAAAGGTGGGACTCAAGGAGGACCCCTGAGGGACTCCGCAGGGAAGCATGAACGGGTCTGATTCATAGTCCCCTAGTGCCACCTTCTGAGTCCTGTCGGACAGGAAGGCGAGCAGAATTTTAAGCGCATTGCCCTGAATCCCAGTAGCCCTGAGCAGATCCCCTAGTATCTTATGGTGGACCGTATCAAAGGCCGCGGACAAGTCCAACAGGATCAGGGCGGCTCTACCTCCTGCATCCATCACTGTTCTCACGTCTTCTGCTGATTTAATCAGGGCAGATTCGGTACTGTGCCCTGTCCTGAATCCATATTGACAAGGGTCCAGGCCCTGGCCTGCCCCTAGAAAAGAGCTTAGCTGTGTGTTTAGAATACCCTCCACGATTTTAGCCGGAAGGGGTAGCCTGGCTATTGGCCGAAAGTTGTTCAGGTCAGTCACCTCTAAATTCGGCTTCTTCAACAGGGGTAAAATGGAAGCTTGTTTCCAGCGTGAGGGGAACTCCCCACTGTCCAACATAGCATTGAACAGTGGGGTGAGCCCTACGGACACGGCCGAAGAGGCCAGTTTGGCCACGCTGGCTGAACATGGGTCATTAGGGGAACCTGATTTTGTCCGTTGAAGTCGGCTCTCCACCTCCTCCTCCCTGATGGGGGAGAAGTTGAGAAGCCTCGGAAGATTACTGTCTGCCTCTGGGTTAGTTTCTGGAGCGGCGGTCTTGACACGAGTGTCTAATGGACGGAAGATGTTTTCTACCTTTTTCCTGGAAGAATTTCGCCAGATCTTCGCATAGTTTGCGACTAGGAGGTATCTCAGCTGGTTTGGTGACAGCCAGGGACGATACTGTGCGAAATAATTCCTTAGCGGAATTACTAGCCTCCTTAATACGTTTCGTGTAAAACTCATGTTTGGCCTCTCGGATCGCATATTTATACATTTTTAACTCTAAGTAGAGAAGCTTTCTGTCCTCCTCTTTGTAGTTTTTCCGCCAGATTCTTTGCTGCTTTTTACAGGGCATTTTATGGTCCCTGATACGTTCAGAGAACCACGGCGCAGAGGGGCTAGATCGTGTGGAGTGATACGTTTTAGGAGGGGCAAGGTTGCGGCATGCTGCCTCCAGCCAGTTCATATATGAAGTGGCTGCATCTTCCACATTAACCATAAGGGGCCGCATGGAGGTTTTGAGCAAGCTCTCTAGAGCCTCTCCATCTATATTTTTCCACCTCCTGATCGTTCTGGGCGGGTTCATGACCTTACTAGGTCTGGAGGGCGGGGCCAGGCTGATTTCAAAATGCACTACCGCGTGGTCAGACCAGGAGACCGGTAGAATTGCCGTGATTTCAAGGTTGGGAAGATTGGAGAAAATCCCATCTAGAGTGTGTCCTGCCCTGTGGGTTGGGCCGATAACCCTTTGGTTAAGCTCAACCCCAAGCATCAGTTCTATGAAATCCCGCGTATCGGGATCAGAATCACATTCTAGATGAAAGTTAAAATCTCCCAGCGCTGTAAATGTCTTAGCGCAAAGTGCTTCTTCTAGCAAGCAACTGAGTGCTGGGAGAAACAAGGCTTTGGGTCCGGGGGGCCTGTAAATTAGGCCACCCTTGAGAGTTTGATGGTTGGAAAGGGTCAGGTTATAGATAAGTGCTTCAAATAGGTCGGTGGTACCCGACTTTAATGAACCTCTGATAGAGTTATGATAGATAATAGCGAGACCTCCTCCCCTTTTATTTTCTCTGTTCTGGACAAAGCACTCGTACTCAGGGGGGGTGGCTTTAACAATATCCGGACCTGAGGCTGCATCTGTCCAGGATTCCGTTACGAATGCTATCAGTGATTTGGTTTCAACTATGAGATCCGCTAGCTCTATACTGTGTCTCACCAGGGATCTGGCGTTAAGTAGAAGGCATTTGACTGCAGTGTGTTCTTTCCTCATCCAAGGCCTTGATGAGGCCGAACAGCAGTTACTGGTTTGCCAAAAAATCTTGGGGAGAGCCTGCTTGCAATTAATGCAGAGCTGTGGGGGGGGGCAGCCCATCCTCACGCATTTCTAGGATAGCGCATCCCGTGCTCCCGCCTTTGCACCGAAGGGCCAGAAGGGTGTCACGGCTATAGACGTAGTGACTTGACGTTTTCCCTGACCCCGGACCAGGGGTCCTGGCACTAGGCGCGGAACCGGCGCGGACGGGCGCAGACGGGCTTGCCTTTGGCGAGCCTTCGGCGCGCCGCCGGCGCGCCCGCTGCACTCGTCCGCTGCGCTTCCTGGGGAAGGTGGCCATTTTATACCGATCGGGGAGTGAGGGGCGGAGCACTAGTCTGCTCGCCCAGCTCCTCTGTGAAGAGGGCGGGACAACGGGCCACTAGTCACGGGTTCGATCCCCCGAGTGTGCAAAAGAGCAATATTTATAAAGTGTGCAGGTTTTCACGATACAGGCAATAAAATAAAACGAGTACTTTTAAAACAAGCAGCAGGTTATGTAGGGTAAAAAACCACGTACCAAACAACAATGTCACGGAGCTTTAAGTCCCGGCTTCCGCCTCAGGACCGTTCTGTCACATACACACGCAAACAATCAGCTGTGATGTGTAAGGGCGGGAAGTTTATACCGATCGGGGAGTGAGGGGCGGAGCACTAGTCTGCTCGCCCAGCTCCTCTGTGAAGAGGGCGGGACAACGGGCCACTAGTCACGGGTTCGATCCCCCGAGTGTGCAAAAGAGCAATATTTACAAAGTGTGCAGGTTTTCACGATACAGGCAATAAAATAAAACGAGTACTTTTAAAACAAGCAGCAGGTTATGTAGGGTAAAAAACCACGTACCAAACAACAATGTCACGGAGCTTTAAGTCCCGGCTTCCGCCTCAGGACCGTTCTGTCACATACACACGCAAACAATCAGCTGTGATGTGTAAGAGCGGGAAGTTTATACCGATCGGGGAGTGAGGGGCGGAGCACTAGTCTGCTCGCCCAGCTCCTCTGTGAAGAGGGCGGGACAACGGGCCACTAGTCACGGGTTCGATCCCCCGAGTGTGCAACAGAGCAATATTTACAAAGTGTGCATGTTTTCACGATACAGGCAATAAAATAAAACGAGTACTTTTAAAACAAGCAGCAGGTTATGTAGGGTAAAAAACCACGTACCAAACAACAATGTCACGGAGCTTTAAGTCCCGGCTTCCGCCTCAGGACCGTTCTGTCACATACACACGCAAAATGGCGCCTTTAAGTCCGAAAGTTGTTTGACTGAAAACCTCAGTGGATTGTACTTGCAATAAACGGAGGAAAGAAATACTGAAAAGATGAAGTTGTGTTTGGCAAACGGCGGCACTGTTACTGTTCAGAAACAGTGGTTGTTGGAAAATATAGCCTGGGTAGGAAGCCCCACCCCGGGCAGGTACTATTTTCGCGCGCGCATTTAGAAAGCATGTTTATCTGAAGAAACTACCATGGAGCAGAGATGACATTACTGCTAGGCTTGCTCGCCTCAGTTATGTCTGAGGAAAATAACCAGAAGTAATGTCTTAAAAACATTACATCACGTTTTTTTTCACACAAGACCTCTTTCTCTGTCCTGCGGAATCTCTACTGAGGCATAAAGAGAAGTCTGCAGGCAAATGTGAATTACATAGTTTGTTGCTATTACCGCAACCCACTGATTTTTACCTGCACGATTTTCTCATGCCTAAAGTTGTTTGTAGAAAAATGCCATTATTTCCAGGATCGGGCTGGCCTGTAGGGCAATCAGGCAGTGCCCGATGGGCTGGTCTCAGAGGTCAGTATGTGGGCCAGTCTTTTTGGCTGTTTGTGGACCTGTTTTATTGTCTTCTGGCCCGGTTTTTACTGTTGATTTCTCTGATATTAAAACAAGCATTTCCTGCAGCAAGCTCAAATCTATGCAGTCTTATAGCCATTGAAAAACGCTTATACATCGTGCCTTTACAAGGTGAAAACTGCCCCAATTTGCAAACATGCCCCCCCCCCTCCCTTTTAGGAATCTAATTCACCAAGGGGGCCATTTTTATTTTGGTGTCCTGGTCTATTTTGTGTCGCAGTCCAACCCTAATTTTTCAGAGTTTCAACACATACACAGCAGGAATCTGGCCGTATTCAAACATTGTTCCCCTTTCCGAGATGCATAATCAAAATGAAGCGGTAATAAAGAAATCCCTAAAAAATGAATCCTACAGTATCTGTTCTTTTGTTAACGGCGTTGCCACATCAGTTTACCTCAGGACAGAGAATGAGCCCAGCAGGTGCCACCCGTATTTTGTTGGTGATAATAACAATGGCTGATGTAATAAACTTGCCTCATCCCTAGTAGTAATAATGTTACATTGTAAAAGCTTAATAAGGAGAAAAAAATTGTAGCAGGAGAAGAACAGCATAATCTCTGAATCAACCCATCAGAGTTACCATGTTGTTGTACCTCTGAGGAGTACCTCTCCTTTCAGCTACTTCCACTCCACCAGTAGCAGATGGCATAAATGCCCGCAAAACGAGATTGGGTGGGGCTCTATTGGCTCTAAATCAACTCTTTGGCCCGATTACAAACTTCTCAGTCGTGGAATGAGTACCACTGAGTTGATAAACAATAATCGTCCTCTGTGTATTGCCAACATGCCCATCGAGACAGGAGCATAACACAGGCCCCTGGAGACCCTGTGGCACCCTCAGGAGCCATCAAACCCTTTAGAGGACACCCGTTCCGCACAAGGATTTGGATTTTTAAAGATTTAAGTAAAAATACCATCAAGTTGCACAAAGTGCCAATATTAGTCAATGGTCATGGTAGAACAGGACCTAGACGCAATTTGCCATTGACCATCCAGATTTGTTCAGGTCAAGGATTTTACCTTCTGAATTTATTCCTTTAAGTCCCAACCTAGAGACACACAGGGTGGTAGGTAGAGGCTTCAGTTGAGTTTAGTCCAGGTCCAGTTGTCAATGGTTAGCTGGGCAGTTGCAGGAAAAGGCCTCTTGTAGCTTTTTCTATCCCTTCAGCTTTAACAGTGTGCTGAAGCGTTGGCCTGGAAGTACCACGTTTATTACTGGAACAAGCTAGTGGGTGTTAATGAGCCCTAGGTACTCCCTAAATAATGGAGTAAAGTGTACCCGGATTAACCCTACCCATCTTGAACATTTTCGAGATGGGAGAAGTCTTTGGGGACACTAAACTTGGGCTCTGAGGGCCGTGGTTGTGTATAGGGAGTGTACTAAGGTAATCCTAGTATGCTCCCTCAACTAACACCAAAATCCAGTTTGAGGCAGTCCTTGTATCCCTAAGAAACTCAGAGACACAAGTCTGGCAGAACCAAACCAAACCTTTCAGCAGTCAAATAGTGAAGATACAAAAGCTGTTTTGGTATCCTGCTCTCAATCCTTTGAAGTACATCCCAAGTGTATATGTACACCTCCAGCAGACCTGTCACTGTAATGTCAAAAAGCCTCCCACTATGACTAGAGCTTCACCGGCTAGCTGGGCAAAAGTGGGGACACACTTGGGAGTTAGCTGCATCTGCCTGTGAAGAAAGAGGACTCCTTTGAAGTTAATCACATCACAGGCACAACCCCCAGGACATCATGCCAAAGGAAGAGAAACACCACACCACACCCAAGACTCACTGTCCATCATCTGAGACCAATACACATACACACCAGGGGAGCCATTCAGGGTGAGATGTCACTGGACGCTGGCAGTAATGCCTTCCAGGTTTCTAAAAGTGTAATTTCCAAATTTTAAAACAATATCCAACTTTACATTCAAGTTGGATTTTAAATAACAATTAAAATGAGTCTTTGAAATATTTCTCTAGCAGCTTCCAAACTGAATTTAGCCCATATTAAATTTAATAGGGTAAACCAGAGTTAGACTATGGGAGGCCAGCCTTGCTACAGTGAAAAGTGGCTTTGGAGATTTTTCACTGCCAGGACATGTAAAGCTTTAAATATACAAGTTCTGCTTTTTAAGTACCATGCACCCTGCCCTGTGGGCTTTCAAGGCCTACTTTAGGGGTGACATATAAGTATTAAAAAATGAGGTTTAGGCAAGGCAAAATGTTTATTTTGCCAGGTTGAAATTGTAGTTTTAAATCGCACACTGTAATGGCAGGCCCGTGACATGTTTTGCAGTGCTACTTTAGTGGGTGGCACAATGAGTCCTGCAGCCTAATGGTAATATTCAATTTTCCCTGGGTACCTGTTGCACCATATACTAGGAACATGTAAGTGAATTAAAGGTGTCAATTATGTGTATGCAAGTTTTACCATGTTTGAAAATTAGAGCACATGCGCTTTACCACTGGTCAGGTGGGAGTAAAGTATTCAGAGTTCTATGGCCAAATAAAAACAGGTTCAACAACAGACGGCAGAAATCTGGAGTGACCCTGTAGAATGGTCAAATTTCAAAAAACCCTCCTTCTATGCATTCTGTCAAAATTCCAATGCCTGAAGTACTTTTCCCCATACCGTCTGCACTACTAATGTCTGATTGATTTGTGAGCAGGGCCGGCTTTAGGGCGGTGCGGCCGGTGCCACTGCACCAGGTGCTGGCTTCCTGGGGGCTCCGTGTTTGAAAGTTTATTAAGCTTTTGAAGCACCTGCTGCAGCGTTTCTTTCCGCCTGCAATTACCAGGCCTCACATAAATGTCAAGAAAACTCGTGTGATTAATTATCTTCCTGGAGAGAGATCAGCTTTTTGTATGAGGTTTTGACTTTGGTGAAGTTAGTGCAGAGGGTTAATATGCCTGCTGCAAAGAACTTGTATCAAGTAGATTACAGAGTGTGTATGATGTAAACAGGTCAGCAGATTACTGCTTTCAAAAGAGACATCCTTTTGTTACTTGCAATTTATAACTTAAAGACCTAATATAAAACAGTGAGCTATTAACTTTCATCCCAGAACTGCATACACACTGCAAAGTATACATTATTAGAACATTGATTAATGATACAAAAAGGGTTAATTTGGCTAGAAATCGATTCTTATTATTAAAGAAAACTCCCAACTATGCTGTTTCTTTTTCGACTCTGCGTTTGTGCTTCTCCACACCAAGCACTCTTAAACTATACTGCCTACCAGTTTGGGTGACATGTGACTCCTACACTTTCAGTCCTTTGGCTTAAGTAACATTTCCTATACACTGATTTACACTCGTATGATTGATTGTCTCTGTGTAATGTGTGTGTGATGCAAAGTGCTCGGACACCCTACACTGGTATGAGTGGCGCTATATAACTAATTCAATGCATCTGAGAGAGTGTGGTTATGGTGACTTGGTCACTGTTAAAGGGTGCTAGTGAGAGAATCCGTGGTGGAGGTGGTCATTGGGGGGGCACCAACAAACATTGTCGCACAGGGCGCCACCAGCACTAAAGCCGGCCCTGTTTGTGAGTGTGAGCAAAGTGCATAGACAGAGGTGGCAACATGTAGGAAATGACCTGATTAAAACTGTGATGTCTTATCCACTGACACTCCACTATGTAGCCGCTTGTCTTTTATAGAGTAACTTTCATTTGTGTGAATGTACACAATTGTACTTTACAATATGCACACTTAAAGCAAATAATCAAGCAATTTTACTGTCCTTCACAACATGTCATTTGAAAGGAGAAAAGAAAATTGTAGTTGCAACATGAAAGAGGAGAAAGAACAAGGGAAATGTAGCTAAAACTGGGTCAATAAACATGTATAGATGCCTACTTTATTACCCTTTCTAGATTTTTAATCTATTAAATAATATTAGGGCATGTGAATGAAAGATTTGATACAGCCCCAACCTGGCCATTCTTGTGTATTGCTTAATAGTGAGTTTTCAAACATAAAGGTTGGGTTGGCAATCAATTGGAAAGCATGATTAAATGAGGCAGAACAGATCTGAAAAACAGATTTTCACTAACTCCTTTCACGGAGTACCTTCGCCTTGGTACAAAAACACAGCAAGATAATAAAAAGAACAATCATTTATTAGCATTGTCAAGTGCCAGCTTGCGGTGATAGCCACTTCGTAGCGCTGCTGTATGGGAAGGCAAAACAGTGACAGGGGAATACTACCAACTTCTTAGGCAGAGAAAACTCACTCATCAAATGGTGGATCATATGTTGATTTCTCAGTTCAGCTATTTTAGACAAAGCAAATGCCTCCCATCCACTGGCGTAAAGAGTTTTGGGGACAATCGTGGGTAGAAAACGCAGGGACCGTCGCTACCACTCCCCTTGCTCTCACCTGAGCTGGTTCGGGCGAAACACTCCAACCGCCCTGGGCGTCAAAAGGTCTGGGTACGCCACTGCTCCCTCGTGCAATAACCACTCCACGCTATTAGTTAGCGTAAAAGGCCATTTATTAGGACAGGGTTGACACCAAATATACAACACAACATCAATAACCCTTAACAATCCCCAACCTCATGCCTTTCATCCCTCCATTCACTCCCACACTCCAACTACTCACACCCACATCACCCAGCGACCTCTTCACTTATCCCATTCGCTTCCTCACTTCTCTTTCAACCTCCTCCAGCATCTCCAGCCATCGCACTCCTGCATGACGCACCCCCACCGTGCACCTGTATCCCCCTCCCCGGAAGGGTGAGTATGCCCGTCATGGACTCCCCCCCTCCCAAGTACCGTCAACACACCACTTCAACCCGTCCTAAACTGGCACGCTTTATCAAATACACCCCTTTCCCACTCCCAAAACAAGTAGGGTGGGAGGGTGGTCAACAAACTTTCCCTAACCCTTCCCTAACGGCGCTGGGGACAGGAAGAGGAAGAGCTTCCTCTCCTGCCCCCTTTAAACCTTTCCTAAACCCCACCCCCCAAAACTAACTAAATCCTGTCCTACGGTCTCACGCGAATACCCCCAGGGGAAGACTGGTCTGTCGACCTCACTTCCCTTGCGGGCACATCGCGCAATAACCACTCCATGCTGTTAGTTAGGGTAAAAGGCCATTTATTAGGACAGGGTTGACACCAAATATACAACACAACATCAATAACCCTTAACAATCCCCAACCTCATGTCTTTCATCCCTCCATTCACTACCACACTCCAATTACTCACTCCCACATCACCCAGCGACCTCTTCACTTATCCCATTCGCTTCCTCACTTCTCTTTCAACCTCCTCCAGCATCTCCAGCCATCGAACTCCTGCATGACGCACCCCCACCTTGCACCTGTATCCCCCTCCCCGGAAGGGTGAGTATGCCTGTCATGGACTCCCCCCCCCTCCCAAGTACCGCCAACCAGGAGACCCCTGTAGGGCGGTTACCTGCCCCACACAGTTCAAGTGCACCTTTCATCATCAAATGCATTGGCACCAAATGGACTCGTTCCACAATTTACTGATGACATCCCTCATTTCCATCATATAATAAGCATTATCCATGTACGAAAGGAGCACTCCCTCATCGCGAAAAAGGAGAGGCGCCTCGAGCCGTAACCCTGTGTGAGCAATAACTTTAATACCATTGTTACCACAAAAAACTCTCATGGCCCGATTCAGCTTTCGCCTCGCTCTTTCGACAGCGGCGGGTTTCAATGCCCCCCGCCAGATCCGGCGCGGTATTAATTCAGTCCAAACAATACAGGCGCCAGCCAGATTGCTTTGCATAGCTTCCAAGTCCCGTTGCATCAAATGTAGCAGAGACACCCCGGATTGTTTCACCAAGTCATTCTCCCCCAAGTGGATAACAATCATGTCCGGGCAGCCCCTCTGAGACACCTTTTTTGTCAGCCAGGGCAACAAGGCTCCCCAGCGCATCCCGCTCTTGCCCCACCAGTGTACCTCATGGTGGCTGCTCCGCAGGTCAAGGCTATGGCTGTATACCTGCCTGTCCGCGTATTTTGATGTCCAATGAACAAAAGAATGACCGACAATCCAGGTAACCGTCTTAGCTCCTGGACCCACAATGCAACCTACGAAAGAAAAAGAGATTAGTACAATGAACCAAACCACCACCGCTCCAGCAGCCCCAACGCCTACAACAACTCGCGCACCGGCTTTCATTTATGCACATAACGCTCACAACAACGAAACCTCCACTGCCCAATCTGCCTAATCTTATCCCAAGACCACCCCAGCCGGGCCGCCACGGTCACTGCTCCAATCCGAAAAGAATGAGTCCCATACCTCGCAGGGTCCCTACCCACTCGCCTCAGTGCCATTCGCAAAACTGGCAGCAGCTGAAAAGTTGTCACCTGCCTCTTACAGGCGCGGCAAAATATTTCCCCTGCCGATGTTTGTGACTGCTGACAAAAACCACTCCACTCCCGCACCGGGCAGGCCCCTGCACAACCCCTCTTACACAACCATACCCACTTTCCTCTCCCCACCTGGTCAGTCTTGGAACGACCCAACCAAATACCCAAACGTGACCCGTCCAGCCTCAAACACTCTGCCAGCTGAGCCCCTGGACCCTACCAACGCCGACACCTGAAACACCCCAAAAACATCCAAATCATGCACAAACGAAACAACGCCAACTCAGAACCATCATAACAACAATGCTGCAACTCTGCCAACAATTCTACCAACAAGTCAAACGTGATTGCCTCCCTAAGGGCCTCCCCCCAACCTCCCCCCTCTCCTTTCCCCAGCCTCTCAACATTCTGCTCAATAACTCTCTTCTTGCTGGGTCAAAACCCAAATACAACATGCTATAAAAAGAAATCCCCGCCATCTTCCCCGCAATAGTAACCTGCGACAAACCTCTGTCCATACAATCTAAAACAAATTGAACGACACACTGTTCACAGCTGTGTTGGGACATACGCCACGTCGCACCGGTCCATCCCAGAAATGCGCCAAATTCAGACCATGCTAACCGGTAAGAGCGCCTCGTAGAATCATCTATAGACTTCTCGACCAAGCCCACTACTCTCACTCCCCCCAGGCCCAGATACCCCCCGGCACCTTGGTCTTGCAAGCCTCCGCTCCCGGCGCCAGCCTCCTGAAACGCTGCCACTGTGATCGAGACAATGGATCCGCAATGTCATTGCTTGCACCTGGGACATGTTGCGCGCGAAGCAGCACATTGAATCGCAAACATAGCAGCATAAAACCTCGCAGCAAGCGCAGCACTCGCAGGTCCCTCACTTTCTGGTTGTTTACCAGGTCAACCACCGTCCTGTTGTCCACATGAAACAAGACCGATCTGTTCTGAAACTCCAGACCCCACACCTCCAGCGCAACCAGCAAGGGAAAAAATTCTAGAAACGCAATGCTCCTGCCCTGTGTTAACCAATGCCCTGGCCACTGCACCGCACACCACCTCCCGTGCCAGAAAATCCCGAACCCCGCCGCGCCTGCAGCGTCAGAAAAAATCTGCACCTGCCACACCATCCTGTCATCCACAAAATTCAAAAACACACCATTGAAGTCAGCCAAAAAACAATGCCAAACCCTCAAGTCCGCCCGCACCCCCATTGAAATGCTGACTCTGTGATGAGGGAGCACCGCCCCAGACATAGCCATGCCGAGACGTCGGCAAAAAGTCCTGGCCCGCACCACTCGAAAGTTCAACAAACCCAAGAGCAGCTGCACCGCCCGCATATCAATCCTCCGTTCCCCAATCACGTGCAGCAAAAACTCCTGCATCTCCACCACTTTTTGCTCAGGTAACCGTGCTGACCATGCCACGGAGTCCAGCTCAATACCCAGTAATATCAGACAACAGCTGGGCCCAGCCATCTTTTCCGGTGCCAAAGGGACCCCAAAATCACGGGCCAGCCGCTGAAACTGGCCAAGAGCCTCCTCACATTCCCCCGTCTGACCTCTACCAATGAACAGAAAATCATCCAACTAATGAGACACCAGCCGGTGCCAACTTGTGTCCGTGAAGGCCCACTGCAGGAAACAACTGAACGCCTCAAAAAGAGCGCAGGAAATCGCACAGCCCATGGGCAAAACCTTATCAACAAAAATGGCCCCCCCCGAACTGCATCCCCAACACTGAGAAATCCGCCAGATGAATGGGAAGGAGGCACAATGCAGATTTGTTGTCATACTTCGCCAATTCAGCCCCCGGACCACACGCCTGCACCAAACCGATCGCATCATCAACTGACGCATACAAAACCCTGGAAACCTCCTCCGCAATTAAATCACTCACTGAGGTCCCCTCCGGCCAAGACAAATGATGGATCAATCGAAACTCCCCCTGATCCTTCTTGGGCACCACCCCCTATGGAGAGCTAATGAGATCCGGCAACGGCCATGTGTCAAAAGGACCCGCGATCCTGCCTTCCAGCACTTCTTTCCGCAATTTGGCTTCCACCACCCCCGGCAATTCTTTCGCTGACTTCAAGTTCTCCGCCCATCTCCGCTCCCTGGGACCCTGCTATCCCACACAAAACCCCTCCACAAAACCCCAATGGATCTTCAACGCTGCCTCCCTATCAGGGTATCTAGAGAGCCATGGACCCATGGCCTCCACTTCAACCGGTGTAGGAGCCCTTTGGCCCAGCTTGCCCCGTCCTTTAGTAATCCGCCACTGCTCCGAGGGGGTGGCCAGAGTGAAACATTGCGTGACAGGATGGCGTCCGCCGCACTTGGAACACTCATGCTTGAATTTGCAAGGGTGTCGCATGCAGAAACCTTTATTGAAATTCCAGCAGGCCCCTGTGATAGCCCCTGCGGGTTTAGGTGACTGTCCCGTTGCCCCCGCGGGAAAATTCTGCCCTCCCACTACCCCATAAACTCCTTGCCCTCCCGCCCCAGACTGGGCGGGACACGGCTGAAATGGCCGATAAGAAACCGAAAGACCACTGGCCGTGTGCGTAGACGCCGCCGACTGAGTGGAAGACATCCATTGCACCCAAAGTTCCTGGTCTACCTCCCCCCAAGGCTTGTCTAGGTTAACACTGATCCTGGCCCTGAACTCCTCGTCGTAACTGAGCCACGCAAAGCCACCGAAATGCATCTGGGCTTTACGGATAATGTCCATATACTTCAGCAGTGCTATAGCCCTATCCAGATGCTTCTCACAATATACTAGCGTAGATCAAAAACGCCGACTCTCCATATTCACCGGCACTCTCGGCCGCCTAGTCAACTCCCATTCTTCCTCTTTCGAACCCTCTTTGGCCTGAATCTCCCTGTGCAACAGCTTAAAAATGTCCACATACTCGTGCGTTCCAAATCTTAGACCGCGTCTTCTTGGATAAATGAGACCCTAATGGCATAGCCAAGCCCATGTACGGCAATTTCTTGCGATGTTTGTCCCCCGATTCATCTTTCCCATCCTGTTCCCCCGGCTTGTCAGTCTGAACACCAGCACCCACCAACTGCTTACCCCCCCTGCCGTCTCCGCCACCTTGGCCGGTGCTCCCGCATCCCGCACAGACCCATCCCCTACACCCACCGACCGGCAGGCCTTCTTCCGCCCCCCTTTGCAACCGTCATCCCACGCATCCCACCATGCACCCTCACCTGCAAGTTTCACGGCCACCGCACGTTCTTGTTCACTGGCGACTTCAGGCTCTCCTTCTGGGTCCCACTGCTGCTGGCCAGCGGCGCCTGTAAAACATCAAGCCGTCCTGTTGCCGCCTTCTCCCGTCTCCCAGACACTTCACGCACCTCACCGTCCTCCAACTCCTCACCGTCCGAATCATAGTCCAATTGCTCCTCATGCGCCTCCTCAACAGGCACCCTTCGCACCTCACTCACCACTCTCTTCGCACCCTTCCCTTTCATGCCAGGCACAAACTCGTACTCCGGCGCCGATGATGCCTGCTCCCTCGATGGAGAGCAGGCCGCCGCGGACCCCCCTGCTGCTTCGCCCCGGCGTTTGGAGGCCGTCTTGCGCCCCGCCAAGCCCACCCTTGCCTCTGCCAGATTCCACCACTGGCTTGCACGCCCCCCCAGACCGTCGAAGCCTGAGGAGGCCCCAGCGCCATCAGGTCTCTGCAACGTCAAGGCAGTCCCTGCATCATCCACCCAGACCCATTGGCCTCGTGACCTAGGATTCCCCCTGCCCTGGCCTTGCTCTGGCACCGCGTCAAGGCGTCGCGCCTGTGGATCAACCCCCCTTGGCGCTCCCCCCTAACCAGTCTCCCTGGCTGCGCAAAGCACCTGCTACCTCACCTCAGTCTCTTCTATAACACAACACTGGTCGCGTATGCGCTCATCAAGGAACATACAGTACCACCTGTCCGACCAGCGCCGGCCTCCCCCCAAACCCAGACCGGACCCCCAGCCCTGGGATGTGCCAGGGGCACTGCCAACTACCAGCTCGGAGACCCCTTGCCCACGTGCAGCTTTCAAAGGCCCTTTGCCCCTCCCCCCCACCCCCACTCCCCCCTTTTGACCCACCTGAAAGGTCAATGGGCTGCTCCCCCTGGCTCCCCTCCTCCCCCAACTGAGTTACTGCCTGAAAGCACCAGTGCGAAATCATTCCCAGCCTGCTCCTCCCTCTCGCTCTCTGCTCCCCCCTCTGCCTCACTGGCCTCACTGGATTCTCCCTGCCCCCCCGCTGACCCTTGCGCACCCATCACTGAGGCCTTTAGACCTCCCATCACCTCGTCGCACACCGGAGCCCTGAGCGCGCTGCGATCGCCCTAAGCAGCCCCCCCACCCACCTCCTCAAATACAAGCGGCGCTGCCGCGTCTAAAGATACGTGCGCGGGGAGGCTCAGACGCCGTACCCCGTGCTTGAACCCCTCCGCCTGCTGCCTGCCGCCTGCCCCGCCCGCTACCCACCATACCTGATTTGGGCAGTGGTGGCTCCTCCTGACATGCCACCACCGCCGCTGCCACACCAGCCGACGCGGACCGAGGCGTGTGAGTCAACCCAACCCACGCCTGGTCCAGGACGCCGGGCCGCAGGAGATCCGTTCTCCTGGCCTGGCCCAGCACCAGCAACGCGGCTCGCACTGCTGCCACGTCCGGCTCCGTCATGCCGCGAACGACTGCTGGCTGCGCGTGATGTCTCCTGCCGAAGGCCCCTTCACCGCCGACAGGCACAGCCATCCGATCAAGCGCTCAGTGGGACACCAGTAGCGCTAAACTGTCAACCCCCGGTCGACAAACCGGGTCAAATCGACTAGGTCTAACACTACTGCTAACCTCAACAAACTTTCCCTAACCTTTCCCTAACGGCGCTGGGGACAAGAAAAGGAAGAGCTTCCTTTCCTGCCCCCTTTAAACCTTTCCTAAACCCCACCCCCCAAAACTAACTAAACCCTGTCCTACGGTCTCACGCGAATACCCCCAGGGGAAGACTGGTCTGTCGACCTCACTTCCCCTGGGGGCAGCAATCCGCCAACACTAAACTGGCATTCCATGTGTTTAAACCTGACGACTAAAAGGTTGCACCTTCCTAGCACGATACAGAATGTGGACTGCATATATGAACCGGACACCCTCCAAGCTCTTTAAACTCGGTCTCAGGGACTCTGAATATTGCTGGACTTCCGGAAGGGAGACAGGAGATCTAAAATACGTGCACCTCGAGTGCACTTTCTCTAACAAATTCTGGTCTTAGAATAGGGAAACTATCCCCAGAATCTACAAATTAAATAGTCTCCTGGTCTCACTTCGAATGAATTGGATGCATTCCCCCCCTGAACTAAGCCACATTCTAAATGAAGAAGAGCGTCTTTAATGGGACATACTTGTCTCAGCCAGTATCTGTTTACTGAGGAATAGAAGGCTGAAACGTTATGATTTAGTAAGCGCTTACTGCACGCTACGAGCCCCATTAGGATCATATGACCGCTATTTATTATAACAATTGAGAATGTAAAGCTTTTAAGATTAAAAAATGAAAAAACTTTATTGCTTACTTTTACTCGTGATAAATTGTTAGGGCTTTAACTAACCAAACAATAAACATTCATAATCATTATTATCAGTGTTAAGCTCATCCTATTAGAATGGAAGGACATTCCCAAGTAATCAATCCACACATGGTGGGCATGGTCCAATTCACCAGGGGTGCGGAAAACTCACCTACATGAAAAATTCATCAAAGAAAGCCCAAAGATCTGGATACGACTAGACTGATATACTACTAGCCATTTGCCAACTTAAAGTCTCATCTACTCTAGAGCTAATTACACAAACCCACTACTGCCCACCTCTCTTCTACCAATACATCCCCTAAACACTACACACTACATAAAACTCCATTCACCAATCTTTGATTACCACCCACCCCTTCCCACTCCTTCCCACTCCCCCTCTCTTCCCACATACCTCCCTCACCCCCTCACACTTTTCCTCTCTATCCCTGCTACTCTCATCTATCCTTATCTCTGTTATTCTTACATTTGTCTTTCCTTTCCCTTCGCATAAACCTTTAATACTGTACTGGGGTACCCCACTGTAAAGACCATCTACAATGCCTTTAGGGGGATATTCACAAGGATCTATCGCTGAGTCAAGGGCACTTTATCGCAGCCAAAGTTGCGATAATCTTATCGCCTCAATCACAAGCTGGTGTTAACAGCCCACAGCACCAATTTACCTGTGATAGCAGCCGCAAAAAACATCGCCACAGATGACCCCCGCAACTATCGCTAATGAGATGCAGAGCAGGCGTTTCCGTGCCAAAAGCCGTGAAAAACCCCTCCGCAACATTCACAACAACCAGCCAGATTGGCGATAAGAACACAAAACAGGTGATAAGGCACGTTAGCAGCAGGAAAATAACACCTGCTCTGACCTGGTGCAAAGTCGGACCACAGCCTGCACCACAAAAGGGAGCACAGCCCAGAGCCACACCTGAAGAACAACACATGCACCCGGGCCACTGAACATTCAGGCCGGAGGGCCGAAAGGGCAATACCACCCCTCGCCACCACCCCCAGGACCCCCCCTCCAGAGGCACCCCTCCCCGACCAAAGACATGCCACATCAGCTATACCTAAACATGTACAAAATAATCCGCTTGATGTCGCACAATCACAACTGGTGACATGCATGTGTCGTCACAAAAATGGGCATCACACATTCACTTATGAGGCAACAAATGAAACTTTATTAAAATGAACACTGAAATGAAATGAAGACACATGGCGGCTCCCCTGGGGGCAATCCGTAGGTCACAGCCTGCAAGACAAAAATCATGATGAGATGGTGTGTCCAGCGCACATCAAAGGACAGAGAGAGAGCAAAGGAGAGAGAGAGGAAGAGAGGGAGAGAGAGAGATAAGAAGACAGGGGGGGAGAGAGAGAGAAGAAGGAAGGGGGAGAGAGAGAGAGAGAGAGAGAGAAGAAGAAGAGGGGGAGAGAGAGGTAGAAGAAGAGAGGGGAGAGAGAGAGGTGGAAGAAGAGAGGGGGAGAGAGAGAAGAAGAGAGGGGGAGAGAGAGAGAGAAGAAGAGAGGGGGAGAGAGAAGAAGAGAGAGAGAGAGAGAAGAAGAGAGGAGGAGAGAGAGAGAGAGAGAGAGAGTGCAGCCCCTGCGCACCCAGGCCGGACTGCTCACCTGCTGCCACCGGTGTGTCTCCAATCACTTGCCAGTATGTATAGCAGTACACCAGGTCACACATCTGAGACAGAGCCATCATCTGAAACAGGATCCAGATACACGATTGGCACAGTACACACAATTGCACAAGACAACATCGCCTGCCCGCCCATGCAGAGGCATCACAGCCCATCCCGCCGCCCATCGGAGCATGCCCGACCATGCACACCCAGGCGTCACTGCTCACCTTCCGCCACCGGCATGCAGACAGGAGGTCCCACCATGTGCCGCTGCAAGCCACAAGCCCGGCCCTGTGGACATGGCACCCTCCACACCATATAGCCCTGCTCTGCTGGCCACCAGGTCTCACGTTTGGTTCTGGGTCTTGATTACTCCATGGCAGAGGACATACCAGTGCACCCGGCATCATCGCAGGCGGCACACCTGCTCAGCCCAATGGGTGCCACTAACTCTGGGATCCTGGAAGCGACGCCACGTGGCAGTAGGCCCGCGCTGCCCACTGGCTCTGGACTACACTACGGTCCAGCAGGGCACACAATACCTGAGCTGTCCGGACCGCCGGGACGGGGCATCATCGCAGGCTGCACACCCGCTCAGCAGCTTAAGGTGCCACTAAGTCAGTGCACCCAAAGTCACCGTCCATGGCGGGGTACCTGTGCCGTCCGCAATGCTCCGGGTGCCACTAACCCTGTGCAACCCCAGTCAGTGCCACGTGGTGGTAGGCCCGTGACGTCCGCAAGGCCTCGGGTGCCACTAAACTTGTGCGCAACAACTCATGGGCCCTTTATGATTGAGACCCGTGGAGCGTCCGTCATCCAGTCACCACCGGCAGAGTGGAATGTGACGTCATCAGCCACTTATGTTGGCGGAGTCACATGGCCTGTGACGCCTGTGCCGGATGGGTGTGGTGTGCGTGCAAACCTGCCCTCAGGGAGTGGCTGTGACATGCTGACAACTAGACCAGTAACCTGCACACCACCAGCGAGTACGCCTGCAACAGGTAGAAATGAGGGCCCCTCCTCGGAGCGTAAGTGGAGTGGTCTCGCCTGCCGTACACTGAACCAGTGCAGGGCTTGCATCAATGGCTCGTGGGCTCTGGGCATGGTTCAGTTCATGTCTGGACATGGAAGTGACTGATGCGTGTGTCCCTGTTGTAGTGGTCACGGGACCCAGTACACAATATGCAATGTATCACCCTCTGACTGGCATCCCACAGGATAAGCATCATTGACGCAAGGGAAATCACTGTCCCTACATTCATCCACACATTCATACATGAATGATGAAAGACATGACACAGCAGTGCATCACTGGATGTTTATTGCACATCCTGTGCAGTTCTGCAGCTGGAGCGGTAAAGGGCAATGCTGAGCACACTCCACAATATGAGCCCGTGCAGGGCCACTTCTGTCAAAGGCAAAATCCCTTTGGGCTCCTTTATCAAAGCATACAAATACTTTCAGCCACTAAGCATACATCATCCAAATCATCAGCATTCAATTGAAACCAACAAAAGTGATATCAAAATTATTTATTTTAGTATATGGTTCTCACATGAAATGCAATTTCATAAAATCCACATTACCAATGTACATCAAAAAATCCAAAACAAATATAAAATGTTAAAAACAACAGTAAATTGGGGATAAGAACATCAATCTTGTCCAAGTAGCATACCAGGTTTAACAGTTGAATACACAGAGATCCACACTTTTTCATAGTTTTCTTTTTCCTTATTATTAGTGAACCCTGGGAGTGCTTGGGTGCTAGATGAACACAAAGCAAGCGTGGAGGGCCAGCCAGAGTCAATCCGGGGATGACAAGTACTGCGGAAGAGGAAAGGTGCAGTCCGCAGTCTGGTTGCCATGTCATTGGTCATCAAACAGGATATGTCAGTACATGTCACTGTCCAAGGTGAGTGCATCTGAGTGTATCGGGGATCAGTGGAAGGGCATGAGGCCATGTGCGGCACCAAGCAGAAACAGGCCAAGTGGCGGAAATGAATGCTAGTGCCGCCTGATCATAAACCTATCCATGTCCTTGTCCCCGGATGTGTGCTCTGCCCCACCTGTGGGTGTTGCAGTACCGGCTGAGGCACTGTGTGCCACTGACACATCAGGTGCTGGAGTGGATACGTCTGCCGCACTGTGAGGCAATGGCATACCAGGAGGCAGAGATGTGGATGGTGTGGGGGCAGCAGCATTCATCATCGCCAAGCCTTGTGGCAGCAATGCCATTATGATGATCTGCAGGGCATGGTAGATCCCAGCAACATTTCGCTGATGTGCAGCGGTGGCTGCCATCTAAGCGTGGGCATAGTGCTCTGCTCTGCCCGCGGAGTGTGTGTAGTGCTGCCTACTTCACAGTCCGCGAAGTAGGCATAGCAGGCAGGCTACGCACACGCCATGGCAGAGCTGTGTTGCCTGCCACCCGGATCCCTCTTCTTGCTTTATCGCCAACTTCTTCCCCAGAAATGTGCATGCGCGGGCACCCGCGCATGGGCATTTGTGAGGAAGAAGTCGGCGATAGAGCAGGAAGAGTGAGCCCCGGGACGCCGCAGCTCAGGCAAGTCATTTTAATTACTTTTAACATGCTTTTAAACATTATAAGGGATTTTAAAAGAGGGCGGGAGGGAGGCAGGCGGTGCGTAGTGTGCTACGCGGAGTGTGCGGAGTGTGCTTAGATTTTCCCCCACTCCGTGATGCTCCGCGTAGCCCCACTATGCCCACAACGCCCAGGGTTACTGCTATCCTTTCCGCCTCCATTCGCACCATTTCCTCCATGAGCCTCCGCATGTGTGCTAGCTCACGGCTAGTATCGCTGGTGCCCCTCTGAGCGGACAGGTGTTCTTCTCTCCGCGTCAGGACTAAAGCGATGTCAGTCAGGGCTCGTTGGAGACCATGGAGCGAACCTAGACACCCATGGATGGCGTCCAGTTTGGTAGCCTTGAGGTCGAACCCCACTCGCACCTGCTCAGCCGTCTCCCTCTGGGCCTCCAGCACATGGCGTTGGAAGGCTGTGTGTTGTTCCTGGGGGTCTTGGGAGACTGCCGGGGCAGTGGGTGCTTCCTGCTGGGTGGTTTGGGTGGTGGGTGGGGTCTCCTCAATGCAGCTGGTCAGCCCTGATCCTGGAGGTGAGTAGCAGATGATGTCAATGATGTCTAGGAGGGCTTGTGCGTCGATGCTGGGGTTGTCCTCCTCGTCATCAGTGAAGAGTGGCTGGGACTTCTCTGCAGAGGGTGTTGACGGTGGCCCTGCAATGTGAAGGGGAGATGGTGTATTGCAATGTGTCCACATGTGTGTAGCCACATGGTACATGTTGACATTCAGACAGCATGACATTGTACATTGTGACAGTCTATAGATCTGGGCGATGACCCAGAGTCATTGAGGGTGTGCACTGTGCTCTGCTTGATTGTGCATGTGTGCCATCATGGCCATCTCCACCCATTTTGTTTATTACATTCTACTCAATTTTTCTAAGTTTGACTTAAGACCTTTTATTGTTTTCCATTTTTACTTCATTACTGTTTTAGCACTGCATAAATCCTTTACACATTGCCTCTAAGTTAAGCTTGTCTGCTCTTTGCTATACCTAATGGTTGAATGAGCTCAGGTTTATTCAGTGACTTTAGTGGTGTACCCTGATAAGGATTGTGAGGTACTTATCCCCTCAACTAATAACCCAATTTCTTACAGTGTTGTTTATGCCCAACCACACAGGCTTTGTGAAGACTGAAAATCACTGGAGTCTACAATGTCTGCCAAGCCCTCAGATTTTGCATCTCCAGATAAATCACTGGTGTTGCTTACCAGAATATGCACAATTAAATTCACACTTTCCTAATCGATAGCTGCAAAGAAGCACGTGGCAATGTGTAAACTTTTCCCTGGCTGAACTATAATCAAAGTCTGCAGACGATACTGAGCAGCGAGCATGCAAGGATTTTTGCACAATTACATTAGAATGTTCCAGGTGTACCTCTGGGCTAAAATTAGATTTTAACAAGGGAATCAAACTGGAATTACCTATTTATTCCCCTCAAATTCCTCCTTGTTGTGTGGACCATCAAGGTCCAACTCAAAATAGACAGAATGTTTCACACCCCAGGAGTTACTGGTACCCCCAGTACTAGTACCCAGAGTAGGTAACTCTGGGGGTGGGTAAATACTGGCCAATATCCTGGGCCTGTCATAATGAGGGCCTTAGTGTAAATGGGTCCAGAAAACTGAAACATCTCAGGTCCATTTTTCAGGACTCCAGGTAAGGCAGGCATTAAAGGGGTGGAGGCACCAATGAGAGCAGCCACTCTTTCAGCACAAAGTGATGGTCAGCCTTGGCTCACTGTAACGTGGAGGGGTTGAATGTACCACATTATGAAGGCGGGGTGTTCCCTAGAGGGGTAGACAAATTAATTGATAGAAGGAATGTACAGTTCCAGCAAGATCAGAAGCCAAATTAGTTTTTACCATGGCATGGATGGTCCTTGTTCTTTGGGCCAACTCAGGAGGTGGTGGTACAACTGGTGCTGGGGCAAGGATGAGGTCCTCCTGGCGCTGGGGATTGCTTCTGGCCCATAAACCTTCACTCGCGCAGGACAGGTCCTTCAAAAAAGGGTGCAGGAAGAACATGTTTCCAGCGCAATTCCCCACTTTAGCGGAAATCGTCATAGGACAGCTTGGATGCCTAGGAGGCACTGTACAGATACAGACAGAGGGTATAGCTCTTTTAAGTACTGGCGGCCAAGTGCTAGCCCTCGCCTAGATATGGGTAGCGGAACAGAAGGTCTAACTCCCACGTAACAAGGAGCTCTGTTACAAATTTACGAGCCCTGCCACTGAAAAAAACTGAGTGTATTAACAGGCTCTTTCCCTGATAAAATGGGGGAAACAGCATTGGGCTTCCATGATGTGTATTTCAATCCCAAGCCAGACATCAGAAAACAGCTCAAATTTATCAAATTCAATGTGGCTGTGGGATAGGGGCCAGATTTCAAAAATTAATGTGCGGTGTATAGATATCAGCCAATCATTACTAAACACTTCCGTAGGTTCTGGTTACAATGACTGCATTGATTTTTGCCTTCTGAGGAGGGAAATAAATCAGTAGACATCATCCCCGTGAGTAGAAAAAAAAACTTTGACCAATATCATGATGTAATCAACTAGGCAATCTCCACACCAGGGGCAGCTCCTCTGCTAAGGCGTAGGAGTGTTGCCTCACTGCACAAAAAATAAAAATAAAATGACAGTAAAGTATTGTTATTATCATTTTATTTTTCCTATTGCATGCAGTCAGTGGCCTGTGTGCAGTGTGAGGCGGGGTGGGACTGGCCAGAGTTAGGGGAGGAGTGTTTTGCACTCACAAGGTGCGCATGAACTATTTCGCCGGCACTCTTGGGCCGACCTAACAGTTCATGAGCCCTTGTTCCCCCAATGGACGTCATTACACAGCCTGTTGAGGAACATGCCCATGCTCCCTGTCCAAGTCTGAGCGCCGATCCATGGCGCTCAGACCAACCACAACGCTGAATTGCAGAGGTGTGATTGGCTCAGGAGAGCCTGTGTGTTGGGTGCTTCCTGCTGCGGCCCGGATTGCAGACAGGAAGAAGGAAGAGGATGCAGGGGAGCCAGCCGGTTGTTCCAAGGTAAGTTTTTTTGGTGTTAATTAACCTCCATCCCCCCGCCTTACCACCCCGTCCGGCAGCAGCCGCTACTGCTCCACACCAGCAGACAAGAAGATGACCCTATTAAAATTTGAGAGGATGTCCACTCATCAAGTCAGGTTGTAAAGCTTGGTTGGCAGTCACTTAGAGCAGGAAAACCAGGTGAAAACCAAATGAATGAAGGGTACATTTTAAAAAATGCAGGGTGGGACTTTTTTGACATTCAGCTTCATCATTTCGTCCTTCCTGAGGTCCATGATAAACATTAATCATGAAGGAAGAATCCTGTGAGATCATTGATGAGCGACAAACCTTACCATCCTAAGAGACCCAGACCAGGAGGTCTCAGCCAGCATGTTTCAGGTTAAAACTCTCTTTGCCTTGCAAGGTCTCTCGCAGAGGCGGGTAAAGGCATTTGCTGTCCCTGGCTTATGTTGAATGGGCATACAGTTAAAACATTTATTTCAATGCTCATAAGTCATAAAGTGAACTGGAAAAAACAAGCCTCCACCCTGGGTACGGCAAGCCACCTGCCAACTCGTTTTGTGTTGGTAACAGTGCCAGTAACATTACAATGTCGTTTCTCACAGAGACATCTTAATGTTTGGCTTCTTCCCCAAAGCCAACTGAATTACACATGGCCTTGAAGTGGCACAGCAGTTTCCGAAGAGTTTGGAGCCCGATGTAAAAAACTGTTTTTTAGTCACAACATCTACTATGCACAAAAACAAATTCTGCCCCTGTAAAACCAGGAGTTGCAATGTACAAAGGATACTTTGTGAGCCAAAAACGTTGTGACCCCTCGCACATCTGTAGGTGGAAGTGGCAGGCACTGGGCATCCCTTCCTCCTACTGATTCACAATGGACTATATCAATGACCTGATACCAACTCCCTGAAGGGAATGCCATTCCTTGACCTGATACCAACTCCCTGAAGGGAATGCCATTCCTTGACCGGATACCAACTCCCTGAAGGGAATGGCATTCCTTCAGCAAAGTGGGAGAGTTACCACCTGTGGATGTGTATGTTTGGAACTGAGGGAGCAAACAGTGATCCAGCTTACCACTGCATGCCCCCTAAATCTCATTACCAGAAATTGTGAGCTGTTTGTTTAATTGCCAAAGACCTTTTGTGGGCTTGCCAAAAACATTTCAATGGACTTACAGCCTGCCCATTGCTCATCATTAATTGAATTTAATTTCACTGTCATTTACTTGCTTCTTATTTGATGGCTTGCATTCCTGTTCTTGTGTTTGTCCTTCACTTGGAGCATAGCCTCTTTGCCACCCTTTGATTGGCTGACTTGTTTCCTTCCAATGCTCACTTTTAGGGATCTATATTTTTTGGGAGCTAAGCACAACACAAGAGTGTGCCAGTTGCGGCTGCCACAAAACTCCAGTGGGGGGCAGGGGCCGTGGGCTGGGAGGGTAAGGGGGATATCATTTTTTTTAAACATACCTGTCCAGCACCCCACCCGTTAGTGCTCGACTTCACTCTTGATTGTGTCCCAGCACTCCCTGGGACACCAGCACAACTTCTCCACCCAAAATCCAGATGCTGCTCTCAGCATGAGAACAGCCCCAGGAGTGCCTCGTCTGCCGCTCAGACAGTGCCTTAGTGCCGTGGCGTTTCTCCAACTGGCTGTGCAATACAGTTGGGTTGGAAAGACCTAAGTGCGCATGTCTCTTTGACCTGCGTACTTTACACTGCACACCACCCCCTCCTCCCTGCCATGCCCAGCCCCACCCGGCCGCCCCACCCAAGACTCCCTGGCACAGTTAGTCAGCGGGAAAAAAACATAATATAGTTAGATTATCATTTATTTTTCTGCTGACTGACTCAGTGGAGCGACGCTCCTCCATCATTACGGAGGAGCCACCCCTGGAGTGTGCATTTGTTTCCCAGCTCTCTCCCTTGTGTGTTTTCCCCATTAAGAACTCCATGAGAGTTAATGTGTTTTCTAGCTCTCTCCCTCGTGTGCTCTTCCCCTGCATTCATGTGCTGCTCTCTCTCTTGTGGGCTTCTCTTCCCACCAAACCTCCAACCTGCTGTCTCTTTATTGATCTCTTCCTTGTTTGGTGCTTTTATCCTCACCTCTACACCCAACTCTATTTTGTACTTACCTGCCATTGCCCCCATTCGCTCCTCCATTGCTCCCCCACTCTTTATAAGTATTTAATTATTTTTTTTACTTTTAATTTTTGAGTGGAACCAGCAGCTGTCATTTGCTGCTTGGCGTTCCTCTGCACAAATTTCTTTTGCATGCTTACAATTTTTTTATTTATTTATCGATCTAAGTGGCATCCCTCATTTTAGATCGATCAATAAAAAAACTAGCATTAAAAATGCAATAGGTTTCGCAACTGTTTGAGTTAGAGCTATCGGCGTTGTAAATGACAATGGGCCAGATGTACGACGGTTTTAGACCCATTTGAGCATGCTACAAACCTTGGGCCCATGTACAAAACCTATTTTGCGACTCGCTAATGAATTAGCGACTCACAAAATAGGTTTTGCGACTCGCTATTAGGAAGGGGCGTTCCCTTCCTATTAGCGACTCATGACCCATGTATGAATGATTTGTAGCGCAATTGCAGTTGCAAAACACTCGCACATTACCATCTACTTCAAGTAGGTGGTAATGCATGTGAAAATAATTTTTAAGGTCAGGAGGCAGTGGTCCCAGGGACAACTGCATGCCCTTAAACAAATGAAACGAAAACTTTTCTTTTTTTTTTTCTTTACATGCATCCCATTTTCCTTTAAGGAAAATGGACTGCATTAAAAAAAAAGCTGTTTTATTGAAAAGCAGTCCCAGACATGGTGGTCTGCTGAGCCCAGCAGGCCACCATCACTGGGAGGGCCAGCCATTCTCAATGGGGTCGCAAAATGCGAGTGCCTCATTAATATGAATGAGCCTTTCATTTTGCGACCCTATTGGGAATCGCAATTAGTGTCTCTGACACTGTTGTACATAGTAAATTGCGACTCGCAATTTGCGACTCACAATCTAGCGCAAATTGCGAGTTGCAATTTACTATGGTCGTACATCTGGCCCAATATCTTTTACCCATGTGTTATGGAGTGTATGTATATGGTTTGGAGTGGAATTATGTGGGTTGGATTTGAATGGTTAGCTGTGGAATTGTGTTGCATGGAATTGTGTGGTGTGGAGTGTATTTGTGCAGTTGAATTATGTGACATGGCGTGTAGTGGGTTTATGTGGTATAGAGTGTACTGGAATTATGTGGTGTGGGATTGTGTGTTATGGGGGTAATTATGTGGAATGTATTTTGTGTTGTGGACTGGTATGTAGTGGAGTTAAATTATGTGTTGCACTGCTCAATTTTGTGGCATGATGTGAAATTTTGTGGTGTGGATTGGATGTATGTGGTGTGTTGTGTAATTGTGTTGTTGGGTTGAATTATGTGGTTTGTGTTGAATTATGTGGTGTGGTTTGGAAATGTTTAGAGCTGCGAACCACCACTGGGTTAAGCAGAGTGCACAATGGTCAGAGCGCTTCTTCGGACTTAAGCATAGCACTTGCACATGCACAAAGATCCAATGATTGTGTGCCTGTAGTGCTTGACTACTCATTTATTTTAATATTTTTGCCAAAGTTCCTTGCATTCGCATGGTTGCATAAATATACTAATTTTTAAAAGTGATGGCCAGCTTATCATAGCTAGGCCTATGAGTTTTACCAGTGCTTTATGTGGATGTCAACTGGTTTTGTAACAGTCTAAATCTGACCAAGGAAAACATTGTCTGTTAACTACTATAAGAATCTCTTTTATGTTCCCCTGCTTCAAGTATTAGTTTGTAAACACTGTGGTTTATGAAAGCCTTTCACTTTCTGTCAACTAATTATGAAACATCTGGGGGCGAGGGGTATTTACTTTGCAGATATCTCGCACAACTCTTTCAAGCAAGGGCACAGCTTGCATAATAAACAAGCTGCTGGGAAACGATGCACTCAGCAAACCAGAAAGAAGTTGTGTTTAATGTCAAACTTTGTCCTGGCCTTGAGGACTGTTTCATTCAGTATCCCAACATGGCTTCCTTCAGCTTCATTAGTCAGTGACAGCAAAGCCTGTGCCACGCTCATGCGATTGGCTGGCAACAATACACGCACTAGGAATATATGCATTCACGCACAGAAATGAATGCATTAAAGCTAGCGGTCGCAACAAGTGTGCCGCCTATTCTTTTATAGATTGCATATGCGCATGAACGCCTAAGCGCTGAAAACAAACAAAATGAAAACGTGCGCTTAACTATCTCTAACTTAAGCGCTGAACTATTTCATTATTTATAGGCTCTGTTAAAGACATTTAATGTCCTGAGCCGCTGATTAATCTTCCAGTGTCTACAAAAAATGAATGTGTCATCATGTCATGTAACTGGTGCTCGTGGAAAGCGCTCAATACCTTCCAGTTGAGTAAAGAGAAGCTGTGGGTGACCTTGGGGCACATGATAGCTAAACGCAATACCACTAGAATGTGGGGAGCGAGAGAGGCCCGACACTGGCATCATGGAAACAAGAGGTGGACTGGTGAATGTTTAGAGAAAAACAGTCTATGTATCCAGGGGATGTTCAAAGAAATGGTCTAAAATATGGACAAATTGGAATGAATATAGTGGAAGTATATGTGTTCCCCCGTGTCTCCCAACCCTCCCCACCCTTGATGAAGCCATATCAGCTGATTAGTGTGAATCCTAAATATGTATAATTATACCTGCTTATTGTACCATCTCAAACTCATGTTTGATACATCTAAGAGTTTTCTTGTCTTTATGTCATACTACTGTATTTTTGCTCTACTGCTCTCAATAAAAAGAATTATAAAAAAATAAAATATATATATATACCTTCGGGTTGAGTTTGCGCTATATAAAAACCTCAAAAAAGAAAATGAAACAAAAAGCCTGCAGAGCGAGCTGCAACGCTGCAAATGTGTGGCGAACAAAGGGAGACTCCAACATGGATCCCCAGAGTGAGAGGACGTGGCGCAGCAGTCAGAGCTGCCGACTTGTGAGCAGGGGATCCGTGTTCGAGCCTCGGCGTTGGTTCAACATCCTGTGAACGATTGTAGGCAAGTCACCTAATCTTCCCACTGGCCGCCCTAAAATGCAATTATTTCGAGAAAAAAACAACAATTTATATTGGAGGGGTGGTGGGGGCTGACAAGCACTATTGCGGGAGGGGTTGAGGGTGGAGGGCACAGGAATAATTAAGGGGGCAGGCAAATGAAGCTGCTCAAGGGAAGTAAACAGAACAACCGCAATCCTCCTTAAAAAGAAGCCCAAACCAAATTAATATCCTACCAAAAAAAGCCAAACTAACGGTGGGAATCGAAAAGTGCAAAAAGCCTAAAAAAATGCAAGCAACAGAGCTGGAGGCACAGAGAGGGGTGCATCAGTAGCATAACTCTGGCATTAAGAGGAGGTGGGAGGAAGAATGCTATATTTTAATGTAAGCAACTAGGGCGCTGAAGCTGAACACAGACAAACAGTAGCAGAGCAGGAAACCAAGAAAGAAATAGTCCCCCAAAGAACAGATAAAGAACCATAGCGGAATGAGACAGTACTAAGTCCCTGCTCCTGGAAGAAACAGAAGAGAGAACGGAGGGACAAAGAGGCAGGACTGACCACAAGCAAGCCCATATTTTTAAAGGACACTAACATAGACAAATGAAAAGCAATGGCAAGAAGGGGGATGGACTTGAAGCCCACAAGCTGATTACAGCACATCTCAAAGAGACAGCGCACAAGCTGTCTAGCGCGACCTAAAAACGGGGCCTGCATTAGTTCATAAATGCACACATGTGTGGTGATGTATGCGCACATACGTCATAACACATGCACACGTAATAATGTGACCAGCAACAGCAAACATGTCATCATGCTTTTTTTAATTTGCCCATACAGCCTAGGTCTTCAAGGCAAGACCGTTTGCTTTGCTAATGCTTGTTTTTTGCTTAAAGGGACAGAGGCTGCTTTAAAACAAAAAGTCTGCATTCACTGACAGCAAATGCAAGGTTGTAGATATGCTGTCTATCACAGCTCTCCATCTACACATTCGCAGTCATTCACAGGGCACTGCACAAAGACTCCTGTATCATAAATTTGAACGAGCCAGAAGTTTTTGTTACTCCTTGTAACTGCTGGTTTTGCATTGTGACTGATTAGTACATCAGTCGCAGTACAATACTCAATCATGTCACAAGCAGTCGGTGTGAAAAAGCACTGCCTGCTTTGCGACCCAAAACTATGTATACTCTGCCCTTGGTTCTTCTAAAGAATGTCTGATGAAACATAGACATCACATGAGGAGATGACAGCACATTCTCTGATCGTCAGGAGTTCCAAACACATTAGCTGCCACAACTCGAGCGCAAATCACGTTGCATGGGTGTAGTTGTCTCTTTTTGGTATTCTCCCAGGTTCCTGGTAAACTAGTAACAGTAACAGGTTTCCAGGCAAACGCTTGGCAAATGTCGGTGAATTCACATTTCAATAATTAAGAGGCATTTCCACATGTGCAACACCTGTAAAAATTACATATGCACCAAATTCATCTCGTTTGTGCAGTAGCATTTGTCTCATTTTCTCCACCGTTTAAAAAAATCCCCTAATAGAGCTCCCTTCCTCTACAGTCTCATATTAACAAGCATTGGCATAGCCAATAGGTCTCGCCTTTGGGACCTTATAAGTGTTTAGCCATGCAACAGTTGATGCTGTTGTACCAATGATATTGTGCTGTATAACTAAATACTTATAAGGTCCCAAAGGCGAGACCTATTGGCTATGCCAATGCTTGTTTAACATAGAAGTGTTCCTGGAAAACCCAGGCGGTGTGGGAGTGTGGCTCATACATTGGGCAGATAGGGCAAAGGGTGGCACATAGAGGGTGCATTGGGGGAGGTGCTCGCAGGACTGCAAGGGATTAGGTTACAGGGAGGAGAGGCAAGGGCAAACAGAGTGGCTGCAGATGGGGCAAGGGCATAAACCATTACTGTATCTACCATCAGACAATTGAATTAAAATACTTTTTGATATCCATAATATTCTCTGCCAGTATAAGTACAGAATGCAGAGCGCAGGGCACTGCTGATCTTGTATTGCTACTTAACAATTCTAAAATGTATGATAATACTGCAGAGCAAGTGTCCCTGTCTGTAAGTATTTGAAGAAACGTCAATCTTCTGTTGAGTGTCTCTCTAGTCTGCCAGTTACTTAGCCAACTATGATTTTCAGGCTATTTTACCGACATCAATGGGAGTAAATAAGAAACATTTAATATTTTTCTTATTGAAACATAAATAGCTGCACACGTGCTTGTACTATTCTAACATTTTGAGGTGAGTGTATTGTTTTATTGTTGTAAAGTACTTAGCACACTAACACGCTAAAAACATAAAAATTAATAAGCAGTGACAAAAACGAATGGAGATTTGATATTTCACTGCCGAAAAAAATACATAATGGTTTGAGTTAAGATAAACACGAACGCGAATAAATTAAGGAATATAAAGATGACCAAAAGCCTTAATGCAGAGAAATAACCCATTGAAGGGAGGATTTGCTAGCAGATTATGACTATTCAAGCAAGTGAAGAATCTTTCATTTAAAGAGTTGCTAGGCTGCAAACTATTCTTCTATAAAAACGAAGTACAAGGCAGGATGTAACAGGTTTGTTTTTGCTTCATACAACACATGACGTGAGGAGAAATTCTAAGATATCATTAGAAAGGAGGATGGGCTTTGCCAAAGTTGGATCATTATTTGTAGCCATCCATATGGCATTGAATGCAGAACCTATAGTGAGTGTTCTGACTCCATCCAAAGTATAGATGGAGCTGACTATTAGTTCGGAAATCCTAAATTGTTCATAACACATGTCTGAGAGGGCCGTAATGCTTCTGACATACTCCATGTGAAACAGTAGCAATCACTGTCATGCAAACATGATGATATATCTTATCTCAAATACAGGGACATTGGGACGACTGTATACAGTATAATAATGTAAGACCAAAAAGCCAGAAAGCCATAAAATATAAAACTGTTCATCACTTCTTTCCAACGAAGATACGTTCTGAAACCGCTACCAACATAATGTTCCCAGATTGAATTTCCTATTGCCAGAACAATTCCCATACATACCAAGAAAATAAAAATCTGAAATACGAAAGGTAGGGTTCATGTGATTAATTTTTATGAAAAATGCAATAGTTTTATAACTTAATATAATTTTCAGAACATGTTTATTGTCATTTTATCTAAAAGCAGATTTTTGAGCATATTAAAACATGTGTAAACAATGTATTGCAGGTTCCCATACATTATTTGTAAATTGAAAACGTCTCCCATATCAATACTGCACAATAGTAATCCTGGGTGAGAAACAGTCACAGAGGAGTTATACCCACCAAAATTTAAGTTTGTAGATGTGAACAAACTCATACGAAATTCTAGTTCTAGAATGCCCACTCTAAACTTTTGGGAATACATTTACTCCCATGAACATCTTCGTGTTAGTAAATGCCTGTATGGATGCATCACCAAATGTCTATTTGGGCATGCCAGTGACTACTCTGTCAACAGTGGACAGGGCTTTGTATTGATAGATGCCTTTGAATGGAGCGGGACGGTCATCGAGTGTTGGCAGTGGATTAGGTGACTTCACCCTCGTACTGAATTTCCAAAAAGGAGTAGCGATAAAGGAATAAGAAAGAATGGAGATCGGGAAATATTAGGTGGAACGACATATTGGACCTTGTGACCAATAGATCGGGGATAAGCTGGATGTTTTGAGGGGGACTGAATACAGTCACAGATGACTTCTGATCAAAGTTACATGCTTCTTCTTTGGGAAAGAGATGGGGTTAAGAGCATGTCAGGCCATCCCATGGAACATGTGGTTGAAGGAACTATCTAGTAACACCAAGGTGAGGCTCCGTGTGTTACTTAGTGACCACAATGCTGGGTACGGCGTTTCTGATTAAAGTGATGCCTCCAAATCCCCATTCCTCTCCTGAATATTTGGGTCTAGTGGTGAAGGCCCAAATCACGAGAGGTGTGGTGCAGGGTGAAGCAGATACAGTATACAACAATGATTACACACACAATAATATGACTGTCAACCCAGCTTTATTACCTGAAGTCAGCAGCTTTGTGGAAACTGGTTGGAGGACGGGGATCACGTGTCAAACAGGAGTTACTTTGCTCCTATTGTACCAGGTAAGACCTTTCACTTCTCCTGTCCTAGTACCTCCATGATATTTGATCGAAACCAGAGCCCCCAAAACGGGCTGCCATTGACCCTAAAGATAGCTAGGCAGAACTAAACAGGATTTATTTAGGCAGATAGTGTTGGCTACGAACACAGATGTCAATACGCATGATTCTAATAGTTAATAAATCAAGTTCCAGTCTGTGCTTTGACTTAAATAAGCAAAAGTACTTTATTCTCTAACTGCACAAAAATAATTACTACACTCAACAGAAACGGAAAAGGATCATGTACCAGAAACCTGCTGTAGAATATGTGTGGATTTTAGGATGAAAAATACAAAAAAGTGATGAATGGAATGCTTCAATTAATCTCAGCCACTGGTAATTGCCCGGGCCACAACCCAGTCTATCATTTTTTGCCCATCATGCCACCTCAGATTAGAGCCAGCCATATTCAAATCAATCTTGGCCCTGCTCCAACAATAACAGTCCAGACTGAACTGCCAGGCCAGGTCCTCTTCAAACAAGAAAAAAGCAACCCAAGACTGGTTTCGATCTACTTAGACCACTTCATTCGGGTGCAGATTGGTAATAATTTAATGCTTTTGCAGAAGCCAAAGATAAGCAAAATGAGGCTGGAACTGGAGGTTCTGGTGGACTTGAGTCAACATCTCTAAGACATGAGGTAAGAGGCAAGCTTGAGGCCCGAGAGAAGACAAAGGAGTGAATGGGGAGAGGAGTTGGCCTAACGGCTAGGGCGGTAGGCCTCGAACATGGGGAACCGGGTTGGAGTCGTGGCAATGATGCTGAACATCTTGTGATTCTGGGCAAATCACTTAATCTCCCCGTGCCTAACAAAAAATTAATGTGTCCTCATGTAACGCAACTGGTGCTATGTAAAGCGCTCTGATACCTGATACCTTTGGGTCAAGTTCCCGAAAAACTCTGTAAAAAATAAAAATATTAAAATGATCGGGCTTCACGGAACAGAGCAGCTGTGATTGTGAGGACATCATTGAAAGGCATCTACGGCAGAGGAGTTGTTAAGTGATCATGGTGGTGCTTTGTGAGGACATCAGAGGAAGGATGTGGGTAGAACCCCCCCCCCCCTCCCAAGACAAGGGGCATTTTGATACATCGATAGAGAAGATGGATATGAGGATGGCAAGTAGCGTCTTCTCACCATGAAATTGTAGTGGCGAGAAGAAAAGCCGGCAAGGCATCAAGCAGATCACAAAGATCACAATATGAATGGAAACATGGAGATGCCCAGAGTAGCATTCTATTAAGCATGAAAACAGTGTTGACTTGGAACAGGATTGGTACACCACTACTGCAGTGCATAATGAGACCACAGGGGAAGTACATGAGCCTCAAGAAGGTGCAAGGTTAAATCTGAGGGAGGAAGCCCTCAAGTGGTAGGAAAGCGAACAAAGTGGTTTAGGTCAGCCATCAGAGAGTGCTAAGAGCCTCGACGTGGCAAGCATCAGAAGCAGGAACAGAATCATGAGAGATTGTCTAAGATGAATTGAAGGACATCAAGTCAGGGGCAGCATTGGAAAAACAAATCTCAAGTGTCTGGGTCGATGCTGCATGGTGTCATGTTTCAAATGTAAAAGACACACATATGATGGACATAAAGCGGAGAAATTCAAACATTCACCCCCAGTCAAGAGATCTGGGTTAAATCTATTGTTCTATTGCTCATCATGCCACCCCAGTTTAGACCCTGTCATATGCAAAACAGTCTTGACCCTTGCCTAATGGGAACAGTCCAGGCCGCACTGCCAAGCCAGGTCCTCACTGGACTGGAAACTAAGCCTGAGCGGAGTTTGCGGAGTTGCGCTATGCGGAACTCTGTGAAGTGCAAAAAAAGTCTGCAGCGTTATGCGGAGCGCCACAAGCGGCGGAGTCCGTTAGATCAATGCCATTCGCAGTGATTTTCAGTGCCAGGTGCTTGTCCGCTCTGTGCAATCATCGCGAATAGCACCATGCACAGCGCAAGCGGGCGCAGCTTCCTTTCTGCCGCTCAAGTAGATTCTTACTCGAGATGCAGCTTTCTCAACGCGAACGGACATTTTCTCAAAGCAATCGGGCGTAAGCATACACGACCACTCGCAATGAGAAATCTGACCGCCCGCATTGAGAACTCTACCCGGGAGGATGATTTTCCATGCTCGGGGTCGCCAACTTGATGTTGACGATCGCTAAGGAGGACAAATTTCGCTGGTAGGTGGATTATCCTCACTCGCACTCGCCAACTTGACGTTGACGAACGCGAGCAAGGAAAAAAACTCTGCTACGCGGAGCAGAGTTTTTCTGGGCTCCGCGAGCTTTGCGTAACTCAGAGTGCGGAAAACTCTGCAAACTGCGAGCAGAGTGGAGCAGAGTCCACCGCCCAAAATTACTGGAAACAAGCATCCTGGGACCGGTTACAGGGCATCACCCCTCATCAGCCAGGCTAGCTTAAATCCAGTGGCACGATGAGCCTGGGACCCACATCTGGGCATACCCGGCGCACTTACGGCGAGAAAGCAAAAGACACACATATAATGGATGGAATGCAGAGCAAATCAAACATTCACCCCCAGTCAGGAGATCTGGGCTTAAATCCATCATTCTTTTGCTCACCATGCCACCCAAGGGGAAACACCCATTACAACGATTCCGTTTTCACGCGCTGCCATTGCAACGCGGATTTTACATCGCGGTAGGCTTTACACCGCATGCTTTTACATCGCATGCTACTAATGCGCATTCACAATTACATCGCTATCGTTAAAAACGCAAGCAATTGCAACGCGTCTAAATTGATTTGTATAGTTGAGGTTGTGACCTCTGTGAAGTTAGTGCAGAGGGTTCATATGCCGGCTGCAAAGAACATGTACCAAGTAGATTACAGAGTGCATATGATGTCAACAGATCAGCTGATTACTGCTTTCAAAAGAGACATCCTTTTGTTACTTGCAATTTGTAACTTTAAGTCCTAATATAGAATAGGGAGCTATTCACTTTCATCACAGAACTGCATACACACCACGATATATACATTAGAACATTGCTTACTGTTGCGGCACGCATAAACTCGAACCCCCCCCCCCGCACCACTCCTGAACTGCTCATTTTTGCCTACATTATTTATTCAGTGACTCTGCACGCATAAACTCGAACCCCCCCCCCCGCACCACTCCTGAACTGCTCATTTTTGCCTACATTATTTATTCAGTGACTCTGCACATTTAAAACGCAAGCAATTGGGGGGGCGTGGCCACGACGCCGAGCAAGATGGCCGCCTGACGCGGGACCTCCGATGCACCGGAGCTTCTCTTCTTTGCCGGTTCTTCTCCGGAGAGGATTTTAACATCATGAACATCGGTTTTTGATGTGGGAATGCAGCGCGCTTCTGGTGAGCGCTTTTTGACACACTTTTAAGACCGGTCTGCCTCTTTTTTCACCGCGTCCGTTCTCTCCTCAGAGAGCGGCCGCCATTTTGTTTGTCTGAGGCGCGATGCTCGTCTTGCTGCTGGCTTGCCTCCATTTACTTCACATTGCCCTTTTTTAGGGTCCTGCACCTCCTGAATGCCGATTCATCCTCTTTTTTGGACACTGCCTTACCATATGACTACCTTACTGCTTGTGCTGCTTCACGCTACTGGAATGAGGTAACCTCTGATGAGGACTTCCATACTATGTTTCTGCCTCTGATGGGAGCGTCCTTGGCCTGGTTGATCACTGACCCTGCACTCTTCATTTTTGCATAGTCTGGCATTGGCCTGTCTCTATCTGTTTATTCTGGACTGTCTCCCGGAACATTTCTTTATTCACTCCACAAGCTCTCCTATGGTTACTGCTTCATCTTATATGTGACTGAACACCTTCACTTTTTGGTCTTACCTTTTAATCGCCCTCTTCCTTGCTGATGGTCATTTCCGATTGGCTTCTATGGGCAAGTTACGTAACCCAAAATTTGTCTTTACTCCTTCGGGGAACTCTCCTGTGGTAACTTCTTCACCTCACTCAACGGCGGACTCTCCTCCCAAGGCAGCCCCAATGGCGGGAGTAGCTCTCCCTCGCTCCTCCTCAACACAGCCGCCTTTAAACAAATCCTCGCCTCCGTCAGCAACATCTTCTAAGCGTCTCAAACAAGATGCCTCTTCTTCAGAGAAGTCACCATCCCCTATTTCCATGGAGATGCTTTTTGAGGAGATTCGTGCCCTTCGGCCATTTGTGGAGGAGACCAACAGTAAGATGCAGTTCCTTGAGGAGAAATGGTCGTCCATGGACACCAGAGTTACATCTGTGGAGCAACAGATTTCGGATATTCAATCTACTTCCCAGAGGGTCTCCTCCTTGGAAAAATCTGTTTTGGCGCTTCAACAGCATACGGAGGAATTGGAAAATAGAAACAGGAGGAATAACCTTCGTATTTATGGTTTACCGGAATCTTTAGAAGGGGATGATCCTGTGCTCTTTTTCTCCTCCTTTCTCCCGAAGCTTTTGGATATGCCGTCCACCACTTCCCTCAATATTCAGAGAGCACATAGACTTGGTCCTCGCTCGTCCACATCAACCAAGCCAAGGGGAGTCATTATTCTTTTTTTGAAGTTCACAGATCTTCTCTCCGTTCTCTCAGCGTCCAGGGCCAAGCGTCAGATCTCCTGGTTGGGTCAGAGAGTGTACCTCTCCCAAGATGTTTCAAATGCTACTGCCTCTCGTCGGAAGGAATTTTTGTCTCTACGAGCTCCTTTGAGATCTCTTGGTGCTAGATATGGTCTATTCCACCCATGCACTTTCAAAGTTACGCACCAGAATCAGACTTGGACTTTCCAGGATCCTGCTGAACTCAAAAATTTCATTCATATCCATTCTAATTCTGCTATGGAGACCTCTTCCTCTTCTTGTGGCTGATTGTTCAATTGTTTTTTACACTTTCAGATTACTTGAAAATGTCTAACTTTTGCTTCCCTTACAGGTCATCCATTTTTGTCCCTGTCTTTGTTTCTCTCCATTTATTAGTCTTTTCGTATTGATTATGAATATACTTTCTTATTCCTTCGTATCTAATTTTCATCTCCCTCTATCCTTTGTTTAATAATTGTATCTTGTTATTGTCCTTCATCATTCCTTCTTGATTTCTTTGCTTCTTGCTTCCTCAGTTCTTTTCTCTATGTATCGCTCTTGGATTTTTACCCTTTGATTGTCATAGTGTCTTTTCTTATTCTCATATGTTACACATTTTTTATTCATTTATCTAGATGGACCGACTGCCTCTTCATCTGGCTCTTCGGTTATGTTCCTTGTTCCGGTGCGATCTGGTCTGGTCTCCCGTTTTGGGGGATCTGTCTCGTTGAGTGTCGCCATTTCCCCGTTGTCCTATTTCGTTCTCCCCTCAGGTATGTTTTCCTCAGTCATCCCTTTGGGATATGTGCTGTCTCTCCTTGTATTTGCTTTCCTTTCCCGCTTCCTTTCTCCTTTTCTCTCCCCTTTACTGGTTGATCAATTCCGATTCCCCTTTATTTCTTTTTATCCCTCTCCTTCCTTTTTCAACCTACCTTACCGATATTTCTCAAAGTTTTCTCTTTTTCGGCTTGTCTTTTGCGCATGCCCTCTCTTTTTCACTTTTTCTGTCCTATTTGATTCTATGTTATTTGTTAATTCAAAGTTGTTACCTGGAATGTAAAAGGTTTCATTAACCCTATTAAGCGGCAGAGAGTTCTGTCCCATTTGGCTTCCTATAACCCAGATATAGCTCTTTTGCAAGAAACCCACCTTAATGATGTTGAATCTCTGAAGTTAAAAAGAAGTTGGGTGGGTACAGTTTTATTTTCACCCTCTGACAACAAAAAGAATGGAGTCGCTATCCTCTGTCACAAAAGACTTAAATGTACGGTTCTGTCCCAGGAGACGGACTCTGAAGGTCGTTGGATACTAGCCAGATTACTGCTGAACTCTATTCCTTTGACTGTTTTCAATGTCTATGGGCCTGTACAAGCAGATTGTTCTTTTTGGCCTTTAATTACAGAGAAATGTATTCAATATAAGGATGTATCATTTATTTTGGGTGGTGATTGCAACCAGATTGTTGACCCGTTCCTTGACCGTAAATCCACAGTCCGTTTCACACCGCACAAACCCCACAAACAATTCCTTAATACTATTTCACAATCACACCTTATTGACTCTTGGCGTCTTACACATCCTGACACATTGGACTATTCCTTTTTCTCTCCTCCTCACTCATCTTTTTCTCGCCTTGACTATATTTTCCTCTCTAATTCTTTATCTCAGAATGTTCTGTCTTCTTCCATTGAACCTATTGTTATCTCGGACCACGCTCCCATCGTAACAGATTTTGACTTACTCCCACCACATCCTAAACCCTCCCGATGGCGCTTTAATAGTGCACTTCTTACTGATCCCAACTTTTCTTCCTCTTTTCGCTCCTTTGTGGAAGAATTCTTTTCTCTTAATTCGGATCCTAGTATTTCTTCCCACACTCTGTGGGATTCCTTTAAAGCCTCTGCGAGGGGGTTCATCATTGACTTTGTCTCCCGGAAGAAAAAACAGTTTACTCAAAAGCGGAAATCTTCCTTGGCCCATATAAAATTCCTGGAGCATCAGTTCTACACATCTTCTGATAAATTTATGTCACCGGATCTCCTGCGAGCTAAATTGGAATTCAACAAATTAACTACTGACAATGCTTCTTCGGTTCTTCTCCGCAGTAGTGCAAGGTATTACGGAGGTCGCAATAAATCTGGTAAGCTCTTGGCCAATTATCTTAAATCCCGTAAGGAACGCACTCTTATAGACTCTATATATTCTTCTGTTGGCACTCTTCTCCACAAAGACAAAGAAATCCTTGAGCAGTTTCAATTGTTTTACCAGAACCTTTACACCCCAGAATGCCCTCCCACTCCTTCTCTTATTCAGAGTTATTTTGACAATCTCCCTAAACCTTCTAATTCTCACCTTAATTTTCCGGATCTTGACCTCTATCTTTCACTACATGAACTCTCTGCAGCCTTGACATCCCTTACTAAAGGCAAAACCCCTGGCCCTGACGGCTTTCCTGTGGAATTTTATTTGCATTTTTCAGACATTTTACTGCCTAAACTTTTAACCCTCTTTCAATCATTTTGCTCATCCGGCAAGGCAGAAGGCACTTTTCAAGATGCCACCATTTGTCTGATTCCCAAAGAAGGTCGCGATCATCAATTTTGTAAAAATTACCGACCGATTTCGTTAGTCAATGTAGACTACAAAATCTTTGCCAAATTACTTGCAATGCGCCTAGACCCCCTTATGCCTCACCTCATTGGCAAAGAGCAATGTGGCTTCGTTAAGCGCAGGCTTACCTCGGACAACTCTCGCCTTTTTCTTAACGTCCTAAATAAGGCTCCCTCACTCTCAACCCCTCTTGCTGCTATCTCTGTTGATGCAGAGAAGGCCTTTGACAGGGTTGACTGGTCTTTTTCGTTTACTTCATTGCGATGGCATGGCTTTGGTCCCAAATTTATATCCCTTGTCTCTCTCCTATATTCTGCTCCCAAGGCTTCGGTACTTGTGAATGGACAACTTTCTCCATCTTTTAATCTTCAGAGGGGTGTTCGTCAAGGTTGTCCTCTTTCCCCACTCCTTTTTGTCTTATCTCTTGAACCCTTTTTATCCTCCATTCGCAATAATACTTCCATTTCTGGTTTCCCATATGGTTCTAATCAATTGAAACTTTCTGCCTATGCGGATGATATCTTATTGTTTATTTCTGATCCTGAATCCTCCGTACCCCCCTTGCTGTCCGAGTTTAACTCTTTCTCTTTGGTTTCAGGTTATAAGATCAATTCGGACAAAACTGAAATTCTACCTCTCACCTCATCCTGTCTCCCCCATCTTTTCTCTGCTACTGGTTTCGCCTGGAGTAGCTCCAAGATTAAGTACCTTGGCATTTTGTTTTCCAACTCCATCTCATCCTCGGTTAAATTAAATATGTCGGCAGTTATTTCCAGGATTGATCAATCGCTCTCAGCCTGGAATCCCCTCTTTCTTTCCTGGTGGGGTCGATTGGATTCAATTAAAATGATGATTGCTCCTATTTTAATTTATACCTTTTCTATGTTACCGGTTCATATCCCTACATTTTACTTTAAAAAAATCGATTCTCTTCTTTCTCGATTTCTTTGGAAAAATAAGAAATCCAGAATTTCTCTTGCCACCCTCCGTAAGTCCAAATCGAATGGTGGAGTTAACTTTCCTGATTTCCGTCTTTATCATAGATCCTTTTCTTTTCGTCAGGCTTCGAGATGGATCTCATCAACTCTTTCTCCTTTCTCGCCCCTTTGGCTGCTCATTGAACACTCTTTACTATTACCCTTCTCCTTTGCTGAGGTGGTACGATTCTCTGCCAGGAATCCCTACTCTCTCTGTCCCCTATTCAAACATACCTCCTCTCTTTTAAATCCTTTGGTTCTTCCCTCCGTGGTCACACGCACGTCCTTTTTGAATTCTCCTATCTGGTATAACTCTCTTATTCTTCTAAAAAATAGACCCATTTTTTGGAGATCGTGGAGGGTAAAGGGCGTATTGTGGGTCAACCAACTTTTTGATGGCATATCCCCTTGCTCTTTTCCCCAATTTCAACTTTTATTTCGATGCCCTCGTTCCTTTCTTCGGAAATTCACAACCCTCATGGCAATTATCCTAGATCGTTATTATTCTCTCCCCTCTACAGCATCACCGTCACCTCCCCCTCCCCTTCTAAGTATTCTTGCTACACTCCCTAAAGCATCTCTCATCTATAAATCTTTTATAGCTCCTAATCCTAATCGCGTCAAAACTAAAGTGGAGCTTTCTTGGGAAACAGATTTTTGTTGTACTTGGCCGATTGCTCTCTGGGATAAGCTGTGGTCCAGATCTTTAAAAATTTCTCGCTCTGCTTCTCTTACTCAATCCTTATTTTATCTGTATCACAGACTCTACCTCTCTCCCCTTTCTTTATCCCGTTTTTCCCCCTCCTCTGACTCTAAATGCTGGTCTTGTGGCTCTTCTGGTGCCGACCTTTTCCACATGTTTTTTCTGTGCCCAGTCGTTTTTACCTTCTGGGGGAAAGTGTGGTCATGCCTCTCTCGTATCTTCTCTCTCCCTTCCTCTTTCACAAACTCTTTTCTCTTTTTGGGTAGCCTCTCTGAACCTTTGAACCTACCCGCTCATCTACACGGTCTCTTTGACCTAGCGCTTGCTCTTGCCTTCCAACACATTTCTTCCAACTGGAAATCTCTAGCTTCTATTTCCCTACAAGGCTGGTGGAATTCTTTATGCCATTTTCACAGACTGGATGTCTCCTTTGCCTCCACTTGTAAACCTGTTCGTAACGTTGATCTTTTCTGGTTGCCTCTCACCACGTATCTGGACTGCTTGGCCCTAAAGAAACCCATACGTCTCAATGCAGAAAATTTTAGGCCCCCTTGAATGTCTTGAACTCTCTCCTTTTGTTATCCCGTATAGGTTTATTTAATACTATTGCTTGTTTATGATGGTAATTTTGCATCGCTGATTTATATAGTTTGAATATATGCCGTAAATATTAGATAATGAATGGTCTATATTATTTCTTTATATCTTCCCCTCTCCTTCCCCCTCTTTTCCTCCCTTATCCTATCCCTTCTCTTGTCTCCCTCAATGTTAAAATTCTCTTAAAATGCTTTGTGGGTTTCTAACAGTGATATCAGCAGTATTAAGTTTTCTCATTGGATTCTGTATTATTGCAATGTTTGCTGATATCTTCCTTTTGTTGTCAATTCTTTAATAAAGCTTTCAAACATAAAAAAAACCGCAAGCAATTGAAACACGTCTAAATTGAAACGCGGCACGCATAAACTCGAACAGCGTTTCTTTCTGCCGGCAATTACCAGGCCTCACAGAAATGTCAAGAAAACTCGTCGTGCATATGATGTCAACAGATCAGCTATTCACTTTCATCACAGAACTGCATACACACCGCGATAGATACATTAGAACATTGATTACTGTTGTAAAAAGGGTGCATTGGGCTAGAAATCGATTCTTATAATTAAAGAAACCTCACAACTATGCGGTTTCTTTTTCGACTCTGCGTCTGTGCTTCTCCAGACCAAGCACTCTTTAACTATGGCCTACCAGTATGGGGGACATGCGACTCCTACATTTTCTGTCCTTTGGCTTATGTATCTTTTCCTATACACGCGCAAACATTGTCGCACAGGGCGCCACCAGCAATAAAGCAGGCCCTGTTCATGAGCACGAAAGAAACGTGGCGATGGGAATTACTCTAGTCCTAACACTGAAAATTGGCCTTAACCCTTTGGAAACGGAGGGGTTATCAAAACCATTGCTGGTAAACGGGGGGGGAGGGGGCGAGATTCGCCTCGGGTGAACCGCACGCTCTGCCACACACTCCGATGCTACGACGTCCGATGTGACCGTTCGCGATGTTTCAGACTTGCCTATAGGCAGCAACGCATTAGCGTTGCAACTGCGCACGATGTTATAAATGACGTTGTGTTTGATTGCGCGATGTATTTGCGGCGTGGTTAACGCACGCGATGTGATCGTGCGCGATGTATCGTCATACATCCCCACCCAAGTATAGACCTTGCCATATGCAAATCAGTCTTGACCCTGTGCCTCATGAGAAACAGTCCAGCCCACACTGCCAAGCCAGGTCCTCCCTGACTGGAAACAAGCATCCTGGAACCGTTTTCAGGGCATCGCCCCCTCATCAGCCAGGCTAGCTTGAATCCAGTGACACAGTGAGCCTGGGACTCTTGTCTGGGAATACCCGGCACACTTAGGGCAGGAAAGCAAAAGACACACATATGATGGACAGAATGCAGAGCAAATCAAACATTCACCCCCAGTCAAGAGATCTGGGTTAAATCCATTGTTCTTTTGCTCACCATGACACCCCAGTTTAGACTCAACCATATGCAAATCAGTCTTGACCCTGTGCCTCATGGGAACAGTCCAGTCTGAACTACCAAGCCAGGTCCTCACTGGACCAGAAACTAGCATCCTGGGACTGGTTTCGGGGCATCACCCCTTATCAGCCAGGCTAGCTTGAATCTAGTGGCACAGTGAGCCCGGGACCTACATCTGGGCATACCCCGTGCTCTTCTGGCAAGAAAGCAAAAGACACACATATGATGGACAGAATGCAGAGCAAATCAAACATTCACCCCCAGTCAAGAGATCTGGGTTAAATCCATTGTTCTTTTGCTCACCATGACACCCCAGTTTAGACTCAACCATATGCAAATCAGTCTTGACCCTGTGCCTCATGGGAACAGTCCAGTCTGAACTACCAAGCCAGGTCCTCACTGGACCAGAAACTAGCATCCTGGGACTGGTTTCGGGGCATCACCCCTTATCAGCCAGGCTAGCTTGAATCTAGTGGCACAGTGAGCCCGGGACCTACATCTGGGCATACCCCGTGCTCTTCTGGCAAGAAAGCAAAAGACACACATATGATGGACGGAATGCAGAGCAAATCAAATATTCACCCCCAGTCAAGAGATCTGGTTTAAATCCATTGTTCTTTTGCTCACCATGCCACCCCAGTTTGGAACCAGTCATATGCAAATCAGTCTTGACCCTGTGCCTCATGGGAACTACCCATCCCGAACTGCCAAGCCAGGTCCTCTCTGGACCGTAAATAAGCATCATGGGACTGGTTTCAGCCTGGCTAATGAGGAATGATTGCCCGAAACCGGTCCCAGGATTCTTGTGCATGTCTGGCTGCCAGACAAAGGGACATGCACACTTTAAACTTAAGTGCACAACTCCCTGCTGCCGCTCAGCAGCACTAGCCCTACCCCGCCCTGACACTTAGGGGTCTATTAGGATGGCGGGTGGATGGCAGCCACTGGGCTGGCGGTGGCAACCACTGGCAGACATCCGCCCGCGATCGCAACCCTGAAAACCGCTGGTCCCATTAGCATGGCGGTGATGACCGCGGTGGTGAGAATCCCCGCCTGCCACTTTTCCGCCTGTACCATTCCGCACGCATGCCTAGTGGGTGGAACTGGACCGCTACAATGATGCCAGTGCAGGGCCAGGCTCCGCCAGCATGATTATGATGCCGGAGGTAGCCAGCCTTTCCGCGGCGGTGGAACAGCCATGGAAAGGCATGCGGAGAATGTCTCCGGGGTCCTATTGCAGGCCCCCAATGTGTTGGGGGGTGTGGGTGCACCCCCCTACATGTCCCTGTACCAGGTGGCAGGCACTGTGCAGTGCCTGCCACGCAGTGCAGTGACATGCATGAAATGCTCCTCTTCACAACGCGGCGGTGCTGCTGGCAGCAGCAACCGCCGCAATGTTAATCACCAGAATCCGACCGCCGCAGTCGGATTTCGACTGCTGAGCATCCTAACTGGACCAGCAGTTATGCCGCGGTTCTTGCGGGCGGTCTTATCCCGCTACCATGGCGGTCGGGGAGAATTTCCAACCCCCATCCTAAAAGGCCCCTTAGTGCGGGACGGGTTGCTGAAAAATAAAATGTTAATAAATAAACTTCATTACCATTTAATTTTCAGCTCTGGGGCTTTTCTGGTGGCTTTTTTTGTGCGGTGGCGCTCCTCCACTCAAATGGAGGAGTCACCCCATACCTGCTAGATAGAGCAATCAGGTAGATTTCAAGAGGGGTTCAAAGAAGAATCAATCAATCAATCAATGGCATTTATAGAGCACACAACAACTAAAACAGAGTGTGCTGGCGCTACAGGACTGTGGATGCTGATGGAAGTCTGGCGGCTTAAAATGCTGAATAAAAACGCCACATTTTCAAATTGCATTTGAAAGATCCTGCATCTTTGATCTCCCGAAGATGCCTGGGCAGAGAGTTCCATCCCCTCTTTGCCAACACAGTAAAAGAGGAATCACACCATCTTCTCTTCTTAGTTTTGGGCAGAACAGTCAAGAGACTGACTGCGAAGCAAAGAGCTCTAAAAAGCTGATATTGTGTGAGCCTCTTACATAGATATTTAGGTCCAAGCCCATAGTGAGCTTTGTGTACTAACATCAGTCCTTTAAACTGCACTCTTGCCTTGATGGGCAGCCACTACAATTCCCTAAGATGTCTTTGAATAGAAGTATGCTTAGGAATCCTAACCAGGAGCCAAGCTGCCGCATTCTGTACCAGCTGGAGTCTCTTTAGGAGGTACTCCAGGAGACCCCAGTAGAGAGCATTAGCATTGTCCAGCACTGATGTTATAAGGGCATGGATCACCCGATTTCTGGTAAAGAGTAGGTAGGGCGAACAAAAACTTCTTCAACACCCGCAGAAGGCCATTGCATGTCCTGACTACACTCTACACTTGCGGTTTAAAGGCAAGGTTACGGTCAAATTTTACACCTACAATCCACTGTCAAAGGTGATGGTGGGGGAGGAGAGGAACAGGCCAAATATTACCTCCACACAGTGGTGGTGGGGAGCCACAAACCAGATTATCCGTCTTGCTTGTGTTACATTGGCGATTAATCTGAGACATCCACTGGAACACTGCCGACAGGCAAGATTTGAATACGTCCTGGGCACATGAGATATCCCTGTCCCATGTCAGGATCATCTGCATATCGTTGGCATAAGATATTATTTGAACACCGTAAGAATGCCAAAGGCGATAGGTATACATTGAGCAAAGTCGGACTTAGAACAGAGCCTTGAGGGACACCAAATTCCAGGACTTTGAGTTCAGACACAAAAGTGGGATCCATACCGATTGTGATCTGCCTGTCAAAAAGAAACTGAGCCATGACAAGGCAGGCCCACCTACAACCACTGCCCGCAGATGCTGCAACAGAATAGGGTGGGCCAAAGTTGTTAAAGGCCACAGAGAGGTCTAACAGCAGTAGAGCCACCTTCTTCACACTATCCATGGCCAGTTTGATAATACCAGAAACATCAACAAGAGCAGTTTCCATTCTAAAACCCGGACAAAAACTGGACAGAGTTGGATGCAGACGCGGATTGACAGAGAACTAGCTAGAGAGCTGAATGATGAGTTTTTCTAGGACTTTTCAGAAAGTAGGCAACAAAGAGAACGGTCTGTAATTAGCCAGAACAGTTTTGTCCGCCAAATGTTTCTTTAGCAATGGGATCAGTTTTGCTCTCTTCCAACAATTTGGAACAATAGCCTGCAGCAGAGACTCATTTAATAACAGATTCAGAACAGAGTTAATAACCTCATCATTAGAGGCTAGAATAAGCGGTGGACACAGATCATCGGGAGAACCAGACTTACAAGCTTTAAGAGTTAGCTCTGAGTCTTCAAGGGAGATAAGAAGAAACTCTGTTAAGGTGCAGGAGTCACAATCAGCAACTACAAAGTACTGATGTTCCTCTTGATCTGTGGACTTGACTGAAGAATTATGACCTGTTCCCTTCAGAGTCCCCACTATACCCCGGATTTTGAGTTTAAAAAAATCTGAAAGTTGGGAGCAGAGTTTTAGCGAAGGGTCCAGGTTCTGAGAGAGGGCGTGCAGGTTGGTAAACTTTTTTGTGATTTTAAAAACTTCTCTCTGTTTATTGTTCGCCCTTCATAATTTCACTGACAAAGTAGTTTGTGTTTTTTTTTATTTCCTTATGATAAACAGACATTTCCTTTTTATAGCACTCCTTCTCTACTGTTCCAGTGATAGCTTCTTGCACCGCTATCTCGTACGGACGAGACAGCGGTGAAAGAAGCTCAAAATAGCTCATTGTCAAACCAGGGAGCCGATGGCCTTTTCCTGCTGGTTGAGCTCACTTCATAAGGTGTAACTTGATCAGTCATATTATTGAGCTAAGCATTGTTTGCCCGAACATCAATTTCAATATTGCCAGTGAACACCGGGACCCTGTTCTCAAGCATTGCAGTTATTTCATCTAGGTTTGTCTTGGCCCACTTAAAAAGTGACCTAGCTAGAAGGCCCAAAGTTCCAGCCACCATAGATAATTGGACCTTGGCATACATCATTTATGCAAGAATCCTTTGTGATAAAGACCAATCAGGCACACGTAAACTTTAGAGGCATGGTATGGTTGAGGTACAATGCGAAATGTCAGTTCAGAAAAGGATAGGACAAAATAATGTTACAAAGGGAGCTAACAATGACCCATGGCTTCAGTGGATGACCCTGACACAACCACTGCCAGTGAAACTCATGGCAGTGATCTGACATTCACCGCTCAGAAATACTCTAGCCAGAAGAGACAGCAAGCATTTGCAAGGCAATCGGTCTCGCCTTTGGGACCTTATATGTATTTAGCTATGCAGCACATTAGCCTGGGTGCTGAAACATCTACTGTTCTTTAACATGGAGGGAAAGTAAGCACCAAACTGCATGACACGCCAGGTATGGGAACACATGGAGAGAAATATTGCCTTTCAGCGGGAAATGGTATAGTCCAAAGCTCTGTTTTTAATATAAAATCAGGGCCTTGGTGGTCATATCCCTGAAAATCCAAGATTTGAAAATAAGATTATTGTCTATGGGTGCTTGTGGAAGACAATTTTTATGAACTGGAATCTAGGGAAAGCTAAAGTGATTCTGGTATTCTACTGACGTCTGCTGGTCGTTTTCTATCAAGAAAGGTAAATAGAGGCAGTTGCCATAATTTTTTTTTTTAAAAGATCCCTAAGCAGAAAACAATTCTGGTATTTTACTGACCTCTACTGGTCGTTCTCTATCAAGACAGTTAAATAGAGGCAGTTGAACAGAAAAAGAAGTCTCTAAGCAGAAGCAGACAAGTCCTAGGGCTGATCTCCAAAGCCCACAAAGTACATACACCTATAAGTATATACTAAAGTATATACAAGAGGTCTCCAATGCTCGACGTAAAAATGACATGAAACAGCAGAAACACAAACTTATTTGTACTTTATTCAATCATTTGCTAAAGCTAATGTAACCTAATTAACACAAATGCAAGAGCAGCCTAAATCTATTCTCAAATGGGACCTAGTTATAATGTACAGTTACCTAGACAAGTTATTTATTTTATTTTATAGTACCGACAATTAATCATATAAGATTGTGCACATTGTAGTTAGGGATAATAGAGTACACTCTCACGCACAGTTTCAACTCTATTCACATTATGGTTTTTCAAATCATGAACACCGGATTACAAGTGCATGCACAATGATTTCCTAAGTACAGTAACTAGAAAACCAAGGGGCATATTCTCAAGAAGCCATCGCCGAGCTATCGGTACTTTATTGCAGCCAAACTCGCGATAAATTTACCGCCCCATTCACAACCCGGTGCTCACAGCCCATATCACCATTTTTCCAGCGATAGCATCCTCAAAAAACATCACCACAGGTGCCCCGGCAATTATCGCTAATGAGATGCAGAGTAGGCGTTCCTGTGCGGAAAGGCGCAATAACACCACTCCACAACATTCTCAACGACCAGCCAGATCGGCGATAAGATCACAAAACATGCGATAAGGCGCGTTAGCAGCAGGAAATTAACACCTGATCTGAGCTGGTGCAAAGTCGGACGACAACCGGCACCAGACAAGGGAGCACGGCCCATAGACAAACATGAAGAACAACAGATGCCCCCGGGCAACTGAACATGCAGCCCGGAGCCCCAATAGGGCAATAACAATCACCACCTCAGGACACCCCCCCCAGCTCCCCGCCCGGACCAACACTGAGGCAGCGTAAACAAAGACAGCGACCTGCTGAAAACGCACCAACCTCACAGACCCAACACCAGGGAATGCCATTGCCCACCACAGGCTCAAAAGGACAACCATCCTATGCATCCTGACCACCATTGCCCACAGGCCGACGCCACCAACACAGCGGACAACCAACATCCCTCCGCAAACAAAGCTGCTGGCTGTGCTGCACCTGTAGGCCTCTGGGACCTGCCAACCAACAACTGCCAGAGTTGGAGGAGTCTCAGAGCCAGCCCAATCCAAGCCCCCCACAACTGTCTTGGATGCCATCATCAGCTTGGTACCACACTACCTATCCTTCCCCCACACTGCGTAGGAACAGCTGGAGACCAAGCAAGGCATCTACGCCATAGCTGGCTTCCCTCACATGTCAGGGGGCAATTGACTACACACGTCTACTTGTGCCCCCTGGTGACACTGCACACAATATCCACTACCGAAACCACACGCATACCATCACTGTGCAGGCAATAGTGGACCACCTGGGAATCTTAACCAACGTCGACGCCAACCACCCCTTCCTAGTGCATGGGTCCTACATCTTTCGACAGTCCATCATCAACCTGCGCTTCCTGGCTGGCACCTACGGAAAAGCGCTGCTCGTTGGAAAGTACCAAATGAACACACCACACACCTCAACTCCACAATCATGCAACTCACAACACTGGGAATGCACACGTCACAAACTCACATACAACATGCCAAACAACATGCCCACCCACCAGACACGACAGCAAACCTTCCTCTGGCAACCTGGACCAGCCATGCACATAAGCCATCAATGGCATGGCACCTCAGCCACACGATATCAGATTGTGGGAAGAGGTGGGTACCAGGCATGTGCGAAGGAGGCAAGTGACCGATGAATGAGAATGTACACAATGCCAAGTGCGGCGTGGAAGCGATGTCCAGACTGCAGTATGCAGACCACACCTATATCCATGTCTACATACACCGCTGGTGTATGGAGTGTAGTGGACAGTGGGCGCAACCATGTCACCCCAGCCAGTGGGGAAGATCCCGGAAATGTAGCTTGTTACGTCCCCCCTTGTAAGCGTGAGCAGAGTGGGCTGGCCTGGCGTACGCCAGGCCAGCATCGGGGTGTGAATAAAAGGCATGTAACTCTGGGCATGGTCCTCTTCTGGAATGCCCAATGTCTCTGCCAGGGTGGTGCCCTTCACCCCACCATGAGGCCGATGCCCTCGCCGTGAGCGGTGTTGCCTGCGTTCCTGTGTGCCTGCTGCAACCCGGCCCACGGGCCCCGTGCCAGTCCTGCCAGGCCATGGGCACCCAGGCCTCAATGCACACCTGCCGACACCGGCGTGTGTCGACGAGGGCCCACCACATGCCGGTGCAAGCTCCAAGCTCGAGTGCCGTGACCCTGGCAGCCTCCTCAGACCATCACGGCCTCCGCGACACAGGCCCGCAGTACTCCCTTCTCGCCAACGTACTCCACCGGCATGCAAGCATGAGTCTTGATTACACCATGGCAGAGAACATTAATTATGGCTGCTTTTATCTAACTATACTCCCTTCGATGTGGTGACACCAAGTCTGTGTATAGCATTCCAACCACACGCGTCTGTGTGCCCACACGGACTACTGCCCTAGGGCCACACTGCGCTGGAGTAGGTCACACATTTGGAACTGAGTCTTGATTTTTCAATGGCAGATTACATATAATTGGACGCAAGGAGAGGTGTAAGAGGATGACGCGTTTCAGTTTGGAGGAAAAAAAGGTTCATCATTACGGAGGTGATTGAACACTACCGACAACTGCCCTGGTGTCACTAACTCTGTGCATCGCAAGCTGACGACATGTGGCTGTGGGCCCCTGCTGACCGCTGCCTCCGTCCAGCACTGCGGTCGAGTAGGACACACATTTTGAATTCATGCTTGATTTATTTATGGCTGACTTGATATCATCATACAGGCCTCATCACAGACTGCATCTCCTTTCAGCTCCGGTGCCACTAAGTCTGTTCCCCGAGATCCATGGACACTTTCTGGTTGGACTTTGGTGGGACCTGAGTCCATGGACTGGGGGGTTGTTGTCACCATCATGTCGGTGATACTGACTTTGTGGCAAAAACGAGGCAGTAGCATTCCACACCTCCATTTGCTGCTTCCAGACGGCTTCTAACCCCTGCATCATGCCCTGGAGGACACCTTCCACTGTCCCCCGCAACCCTCCGCCACATTCACCTCGGACATCGATGAGGACCCGTTCAGCTCGCGGGCCCATCTGACTGCACCGCAAGTCACCGTCCCGTGGCGGGGTGCCTGTGCCGGCCGCAGTGCATCCGGGTCCACTAACTCTGTGCAGCTCAAGTCAGGGACCCTGTCTCCTGAGATATTGGATGGCCTCTGAGACGATGGCCTTGGGGTCATCGGCGCCATGTGTATGTGGCCCTGCGCTGTCCGCTGCCTCCGGACTCAACTGCGTTACACCAGGGCTCACACATCACATCAAATCCTGACCAGACCGGACGACGCATCACCGCAGGAGGCACACGCCACCACCCCCAGGTCCACCTCCAGCCACCAACTGCTGGAGTCGAAACAGTTGTACTGGCAGACTGACGGAGTTGTTCACACCTGTGGTGGATGCCATCATCTGCCTCGTACCCTGCTCAGCACTCCAGGTGCCCCAACCTCAGTGCACTGCAACTCACGGACACCACTGTTTGCATATTGTGTGACCTCTGTACTTGCTCCGGCTACCTCCATGATGCTCCGCAGTTTTCTCTGTTATGCTGGTGTTTTCTGTTTCCGTTTAACTGGTGTTCACTGTTCAAGTTTTTGCCAGCACCAACCACTTCTTGCTGGCTGGCTTACACTCACCCCACACACATCCGGCACAGGCGTCACTGTACAAGTGGTCCTGCCAATAAAGGGGCCGGGCGCATGTGCCCGTGGCCAGTTCCACAAACTATCTGCGTGTGTCCGTGTGGTCATGATGTATGCATGAGGGCCCCGGGCCCGACAACATTACATTGTGTTGTGTACAGCGAACGCCAACATGTCACCGCAGGCAGCGTGTTAGACCTTGGACATATAGCTTTATAGTCACCCACTCAATACATAAGAGGAGTGTACTGGGCCCTCGTACACAGGTCCAGCGTGGGTGTGTGGATGATAATTGCAAGCCTCATGGCGTGGTTCAGTACTGGAAATGTGCAAATGCATGTGTCTCTGTCGCAATGAGGGTCTCCTTTGTGTGGTGTAGGTGGTCCCTGAGGGGAAATAGACACCCACGCATGTGATCTAGTTCATATTCCATGGGTTTGGACCCCACCCGCACCTGTTCGGCCACCTCCGTTTGGCATCCTGACACCTGGCATTGGAATGCCATGTGTAGATCAATGAGGTGTTGGGAGCCAGCCGTGGTGGCGGGTGCTTCCTGCTGTGTTGTCTGTGCAGGGGCTGGGTTCTCCTCTATGTAGCTTGGCTGCCCTGGTCCTGGTGGTGGGTTGCCTGGGATGTCCATGAGCTGTTGTGGTGCGGCGGGGTCGAAGATGTGGTGTTCCCTCCAGTATCACTGTAGAGTTGTCTGCTCTGCTCTGTTAAATGTTATGTTCAAAATAGACTTATAGAGCGCACAGCTACTCAAAAGAGTATCCCGGCGCTAAGACAGAAAACCAAATGCTAAGAGAGGAAGAGAGAAAAAAAACAGGAGGTGTTGTTTGTCCATCTGCAATGTGAAGGGGAGATGCGTGTTGACATTGTGTTGACATGTATGTTGGAACATTGTTCTAGTTCACATTCAGACTGTATTACTGTGTACATTGCGACTGTTTGTGAGGTGCTGGATATTTGTTGCTGGACAGTGGACATTTGGTCTACATGACGGATGTGTGGTTGTACATGTGCATTTCCATTTCACATTTTCCTGCTATGTTGAATGTGATTGGCCTGTTTCTGCGCACGATCGGACCCAGATGTATCCTCTGTTCTGCAGGGTCGGTGTTGCACTTTGTGCCACATTGTCGTCGGATGTGCTGTTATTGCTATGTGTGTGTGCTGCGGTGTGCCACGGGGTTCGGGACATGATCCAGGGTCATTGTGGGTGTGCAGTGTGCTACACATCGTTGTGCATGTGTGCCATTGTGACCATCTCCCCACATTCCTCCAGTCCCTGGTTGTTACTCGCCCTGTTCATGTTGTGTCAGGTCCTCTCGCGCTGTGTCCTGTCTCCCACCTCCTTACAGTGTCTCCACACTGATGACTGTGGCCTCAGTTTCCTCCAGCTCCTCCTGTGGCGCAGGACTCCCACCTCCTGTTGCCATTGCTGCCTTCCCGTTGGCAGCGGGTTTGTGCTTGGTTTGGCTTTTCACATCATGCCAGCGCCTCTTGTCCTCCTCCATTGACCCCCTCGACACTACGACTGCATTCACGGTGGTCTAATTGTGTGTCAGTTGATGATAGTGTTCTGTCACCTCTGTGACGCTGATCTGCTTTTCCTGTGGACTGCACCCCGTCTTCCTCTCACTCTTCTCCTTGGCCTTCCCCGACCCCGTAGTTCCTTGCTGGTGGCTTATGGGGTTCGCGTTGGCCTCTGCACTGGGTCCGGACGCATCCATGGTGCTAGAAGGTTACGTTTTTTTACTCCCTTATATTTCCGTGGCTTTTATGGTGCATTTTCCCGCATGACGCGTGGGAATTGCAGGCCTGTGGCTGGTTTTCGCTGGTTTCTGTATCGCGATTTGTGTCATCACTGCTTTTTTCGTGTTGGTGTTTCGCATTCTTGCGGCGTCGCGTTGATTTTAACGCGTTTATTTGTCACGTTGTGATGGGTCTATCGCATGGTACCGCCGTGTTGGGAATACAACGTTAACACAGTGTTATTTTCCCGCGATGTGAAGAGTTGTGTTCAGCTATTTTTGCGTTCTTGATATTATCTCCCCAAGTTTAATACAAAGTGACATGAATGTTTTTCTATGCTCATTGATTGTAGCTAGAACTGTAGTAAAGGTATCTGGCAAAGGAGTTACAACCGATGTGCTGAACTTTAAACGAAAGATCTTGAATTCTGGTTCCACAGATGACTCCCAAATATATATATATATGCAGGCGTTACACATAAAAAAGGAAGTGTGGCACATGTAATCTAATTCATATATATAAAAATTCATAAATAAATAAAATTCAAAACCTTGATAAAAAGTGGCCAGGGAGAAATGTATTTGGTTAGTAAATGCTACGAGTCCTCCGTCAATGACTCTTACCCTGACTGGCTGGTAGTATGATCCTGTCCCAGGATAAGGGATCTCACCTCACATGCCATGTACCAGAAATACCGAAAAGTCCAGCTGCTTTTCCCAGGAAATAGTGCCTGTGGATACAAGGGCTGAAAGTATTGAAACCCCACTGAAGATATCAGGATGGCATCAAAAGTGAAGAACGATGGAGTGAAGAATGGTGTCTTCGCAGGGTCAATTACATTCAAACGTTAGTCCCACTCAGACTTCTGTCTAAAAATGAACTTTAAAATCAGAGGCCTCAACCGAGAAGCTAATCATTCTTCTAGGGGAGTTCTACTGTTTAATTCACCAGCCTGTTCTAGTGTCAGGTATGAAAAGAGTCTATCGTCGGCAGCAATTATGTTGTGGGCAAAGTTTATTGTTGTGCATCACAGGCCTTTTTGTGTGACACAGAAAGAGTGTAAAATAATATATGTGTGTCCATTCCCTCCCTGTGTCCACTATTCAGGTGTTTCATTACTGTTTTTTGGAGAGGGCCGACCCCCCTTGAATTGATATGACTGTCTGTAACTTTGGCTCAATCCTGACATGTGGGAGCTTCACACAATGTTGAGACTAATAACATGAACGTTAGCTTCTTTAAAAACACCACTTTTTAGACTCCTCGGGGTATATTATCTAGTAATGGCGATAATGATCGCCAACGCAAGTTAGCGTACATTTTTTTATCGCTTCTTTTCCCGGATACTTATCGCATTCTTATCGATGTATTATGAACACGTCGGTAAGATGCGAGGGTGTCCGGAAAAGGACGCGAAAACTCCCGCTAACAGCACAGCGATGGCAATAGGGATTGTGGTGATACCTTACCATCGCCGCGTTATCAGCGATATAATTTCAGCTAGATTGATAATAGTGGAACTAGGTTGCTAATAGTGGGGCATATTATCAAGCCCATTTTCGCCGCTTTATCTGCCGATTTCGGCCGAAAAGCGGCAATTTAAATATCGCACTATTATCAAGGACACGCTAACATGTTTCCTTGATTTAGTAGCTCTTCTTTGATAATATGCCCCGGTGTCTGCAAATCCCCTTTTAACACGATAACTGATACTCTCCCTTACACACCTCCATGTAACATCATTGTTAGTCAGGATTTTTTCTGGTGTTAAATTCCGGTGCTAACATGGTTCAGCGCACCTTTTATTCTCGCTTCGCGGGTCCGGGACTTCTTTAATAATAGCGCGATGTAGCGTTAGCTACTTTTAACGTGGACCATTGGTAAGGAACGCCTACTTTGCATGTCATTAGCGATAATTATTGCTAGCATGCAAGGCGAAAGGAAACCGCCAGCTGACGCCGGAAAGCTGGCGCTAACACATGTTAGCACAGCCTTGCTAATAAGGCTTTATCGGCAAAAAGTGCCACAGAAGCGGCGATATTGCCCTTGATAATATGCCCCCTCGTTTGCAAAATTAGGTTGACTTTCTCAGATGGACTATTACTGGTGCTGTCCATTTGTTTTCTTTTACATTGACTAGTAATTTGCATTTCTGTTAAACTTCTAAACCTTCACAATCTCTAATAATTTTATTTTTGTTAATCTAATTTTGACATTTTTATAATTACCTACTCTTCATATTCATAACACACTCAGAATGGCATCTGTTAATATCTTATGATTTACACATGCCAGGGAGCCCTATGGCAATTTCAAAGGGAGCTTCTGAAAAACCACATATTAATATTAATAATATCTGGTTTTTGTACCACATATTTGTATTTATATTTTTCAGGAGGTCTTTTGCTTCTCAGATCATATGAATTATGGCTACCTCTTATAGTTATTTAACAACTCACCTGGGTTTCTACACACAGTGAGATCAATATAGTAGTTGGGACACCTTTCACTCGACTTCCAATGAGTTGTACTCAAAAAGGCCCACAGCTTTGCATAGTTCTGTACACTACCCAGACACCAACACATGTTGATGCTCTTCTTTTAAGGTGTATAGCTTTGCACTTAACTCAATACGTATCTCATAAGATTTAAATTATACAAATAAAACATGTATTCGTTCACCAAGCACAACTTGGAAAAATGCCATCTGATCCACACGACTGAGGTCTCTCCCCATAGCTCGGGACAAGTATGGTCATGGGGCATTTAAAAAACAAGCATTGGCATAGCCAATAGGTCTCGCCTTCGGGACCTTATAAGTGTTTAGCCATGCAACAGTTGCATAACTAAATACTTATAAGGTCCCAAAAGCGAGACCATTTGGCTATGCAAAGCGGCCGCGAAAGTGATCGCGATCAAACATCAAAGCGGCCGCGAAAGTGAAAGTAATCGCGGTTAAGCGCAGCGCACGCGCCCGCGCACATGCACTGTAGCTCTAAGCTGGCCTGGCAGCACTTTTTGGAGCCCTCTCAATAAGTCTCGCCAGACCAGCGCATGCGCTGGGTCAGGCGAGACCTAAAAAATAAACCTGGCAAGGGCCTAGTGTGCAGTAACGCCTCTATTTTAAAAGAGAAAATATAAACCTAGCATGGGGATTTTGATATAGATATCTATGAATCTAGTCTCAGCATAACTGCCTTAATTCACTGCCTACCTATCCTTTTACGTTGAATTTTACTGCATTTTTGACCAGAGTTCTCATGTTATCAAGTCACTCAGAGTGAAAGCTCAAGTTAGGCGCTACCAGTCGACAGCTTCAAGGCTTTAGACATATTGTTAGCCATCTGCACGCGACTCACACTGGTACCGCTCTGTCACCTGAGGCACATGTTCAGAAGCAATAGGGTCAGTCTCTACAGTTTCAGTTTTGAATGGCATGTTTTGGCATGGTATTTATAAAATTACAATGATCCAGTGAAATTTCTCTGAAATGCTTGGCATTTGCTACCCCTTTTCTAGGGCACTCCACCCAGGGAGGCTTGGATACATTCACGAAGACCGGGGCACAATTGGAGGAATCCTGATGGGCATTCAATGAGTGAGTATGCACTCAACAGCTATGCAAATTGAAACCAGAATGCCAGTAGGATGGTGAAAGAAAGTAGGTACACAATGCACATGTACCAGTTAAGATATGTGCTCTGCTGCAGTGGTTGGTCTGTCAGGGTGAGCAATAAAGGACTGAGGGAAAGATTCACATATGTTTTCAGCATTTATCATCATGGCCCCCAAATATGGCAGGTGGGCTATGAAGGCTCCATAAGTTTGGAAACAGTGATATTGTTTGACAAAAAATGATTAAAGAAGTGCAGAAGAGGAAAGTTGCAGAATTTGGGCCATTATGCAAGTTGATGATGTTCACTTTGACCATTGTCCCAAGAAGACCTCATGAGAGTTTAAAATGATCCACAACAAATTGTCAGGAAAATATGGCTCAGCCTGTGATTTAGTTAAGTTAGAACAGTGGCTTATTCAAACACTGACAAGGTGATTGACATGGTGAAGGGGTGTGGGTCGGCTGCTTCCGATATATTCCAATTATTTCTCATTCCCTAGGCATGCAACTCTTGGGCCATTTACTTATAGACGAGGCTCAAGTGTCCCTGTGCATTGTTTGAGTTGTGCTGCAGAGTGCCAGCCCATAGATTGATGGATAGACAACCCTCCATTATGAGGACAATGTTCTGTTCATGGAGGTGGTGGAGAGACATTAATGAAGAATTAGAGTTCTCATTTCCCCAGAAAAGACTGAAGAGCTAGATACATTGTTGATCTTTTTGGGCATTAAATTAGAATCTGATGAATCAAGACTACTGACGCGAAAATTAGACAGGTTGAGAATTCTGTTAGGCGAGATCAGTGGAGTGCAAAAATGCGAACCGTGGAAGGTGCAACGACTACTAGTACATCTGTACATCATGTGCTAAGGGGTGGGGCTCAGTAGGCCTTTCTCTATTCACTTGGCATTGGCAACGAGAGGCCTTACAAAGGACATCACACAGGCAGAATGAACTGTGCTATGAGAGAGGACATTTAAGAAATATTTCTTAATGGTTTCAGCAAGATGTATGTGCGGATGGAGGAGGAGGTGTGGGATCAATCCAGGTCCTTTATGTGCCAAAGGTTTCATTTTTACCGGGAAAAGACTGGCGTGTGGAGACCTGGCCAGACCTACGAAAACATTACGAGCACCTCACAGCCTTCCTTGAACTCTTCCCACCAATCGATGCACTGGCACTACTGAATGAATTCACTGGTCAAGCAGTCCAGTGAAAAGAAAGTGGCGTTTGTGATTTAAAACGAGATGGCTGTGTATATATGATTCATGAATTAACAGCAAAATGCAGGATGATGGGCAGGTTGTAGTTGACTGTATCGAAGCGCTTGGGTTTGAAAATTATTTTTCAAGCTTGCCTTGTGCCGGGTGTGGACAATGAAACTGATGACATATTATCTTGCTCACAGTGGATAAGATTTCATGGGTTGATTTCTTGAGCAGTGGACAGTGCCTAATTTGTAAAATAATAAGTGCCAGGACCCTGACCAGGAGGTCACTGCAGCTTGCACCACCCATCGCCCCTGTCATCGCTGCCAAAGCAACTACTAACCATCTCTCTCATCTGCAAGTGTGACATTTCAGATTATTCCAGGTCCCTAAAGCAAAAGGAATGGCTGGGGAGGTAGGTATTAGTAATTTGTATTGTATAATGTATTCATAAACAATCATTGTTCTGCTCATCTCGAAATTAGATGAGCAGTGCCACCATGTGGCAGACTGTCATAAGTGTGGTGTTGACCATTAAGTGCGGGTGCCGAGCCCCGGAAACCACGGCTCAAATTAAGCAGTGGTCAAAAAAAGAAGGAGACTAAACATGAAAATTACTGTTATTTGCAAGAAGTGGGGGATAGGGTTTGTGTATCACTAAGACATGGTTTTTTTTAAAGCTAGACTTGTTCTGGAAAGATGAGGTACTTTGTTATTTTTTTTAGTATGGAGTTATAGGATTTGCTTGTGGGATGCAGAGTTCATTGAAGCAGCCCCTGAAAATATATGGACTTCTCCAAGTTCGGGCAGTTCTGGAGCCGTATTGTACAATGCGGTGTATTTTCTTTGTTAGTGACAGGGGCACTTTTCTCAAGGAAAGTGTATTAGAATGAATGTGTGTAGTATCTTACATCTCTGTCCCTACTTGTCCTTCTCCTCTTTCATCACATGCAATGCCTCTAGAATGCTACAGTTTGATGATGCTCCGTGGAATGTTGGGTGTCTCTCAAGAAAGGCACAGTTGAGATGAGCTGAGCTGGCTGCTCCTGGTGGGGTTTGTACATTATTACTTCCGGACTCAACTTCTTATCTTCAATAAACCAACCTGAAATACCTCAACGTATCCAGCTTCATTTCTACAATTTTATGGCGATGACTTGATCTTACCATCAACGTGCTCAACTCAAGAAGTCAATTTTCAAGAAGGCAAGATATTCAAAAAGCTTCATCAATCTTCAAACTTCAAACAAAGCCCCACCAGTGACCTCACACCGGTCGCCCCAACCTGCACATCTCTGACCTCTTCTATTTTCTTCAACTCAAGTGTGTTCTCATCATCTGCAACTTCAAGGGAAGCGGCGTATCTTCTACTACAACCTCTCTACTGCCTTCAGTGAGGTTCCTCCTGCCTTCCAGTTCCTGCTGTCTCCCAGTCCCTGCTGTGCATACAGTATCTCAAGAAGCAAGGTATAGGTGCTCTGTTCTGCACAAGTTTTCTACTAATTTCAACATCTAAGTTTGGATGTCCCAGGGATTCATTTCTACAACCTACGGTGCATTTTCAAACTGCTGTGGATGTTTTCAACATTAAAGCTTCTTAAGGTGAGCTGTGGAAATGGCACTGACACTCGCATCTACCTCCACATACAGATGCGTTGGGACTTCAGCATCTCTATAACCAGTTACAAGTTGTTCTAATTGGCGGAATGTGTTTGGTGTCACACAGCTGCCGTTCCTTTCGAGCAAGTGGGAAAGTCATGTTAGTCTTATTTTGACTAGGATTTTTGTTCTACACTGAGGCTAATTCTGCTTCTCAACCTCCACCTTCATGTTTTGAAAATAAACGTGGCACAAGCTCTTACCAGCGCGCATTACCAGATTACCAGATTCCAGATTATCTACAGACCTTTGCCCTTTCTCTGGCTCGATCTTCTGTCAACTAAATGCAAGTGCCCATGCAGCATCTCAAGTAGCAAGGTAAAGGTGTTCAAAGGTAACCAAGAACGAGTTTATCTATTCTTACGACATTATGGGGAGAAGTCTTCCCCAGTTTCTGGAGGAGTGCGCATTGTAACCCAGCGAGCGCTTACAGTGCCTCAACAGTACCTCTACAATTATTAACTGCCTGTGTTTGCATTTCCTGTTGGATGGAGTATTCCTGTCTTCAGTTTCACACACAATCAATTTCGTTGGGACAAGTTCTATTACATACAGTAAGGTCAGTAAGGTTCACATCTACTTCCATCTTTACTGCCTCAACAACCTACGTAATCATAGTCTTCCTGTATTTGAATTTGGACACTCAATTGCTTCTGTCCGGTGCAGAGAAGTTTAATTTCAAGTTAATTGCAACGACATCAAAGGGAGGTGTGATGACTGTCAAAGTGGTTCAAGCTTTTGTTGCAACTGTACTGGAATTTATCTACTAGTACTATTCGAGTAAACATGTGCTCGCAGCGTGCTTCTTTTCTACAAGTGGCGGCGCTGGAAACCTTCTTAAGGCACATTCACTCTGAAGACGATTTACAAAGTGAGACTTTGTTTTTTTTTGTCCTTGATTGTTGGACTCCTCTGAGACCTTCGGTTTTGCCAACCGTCGTGTTTGCTTTTCAAAGCATGCCACGCAAGCCTGGGCCAGAGCGCGCGCTTACCTCCACCTTCTTCATGGTGCCTGTGACGTTCTTCTGTCTTGTGTGCAATCTGCTGCCTTTTGTTCCTACATGCACAAGCGTGCCGGTAGCCACTCTGCGTGCATCTCCACTGCATGCTGCCATCTTGTGGCTAGAACCGGAAGCTCCAGGTACCCTACACAGTTCATATGGGCTCAAGAGACTTTATTGCCAATCACTCTCCGTGTCTAGCAGTTAAGCTCTATTTGTCATTTAAGTTTCTTTTTTCAAGGGGACCACGAACGTCATGGTGTCTCTCTAGATGTCCTGCCTTTAGGTCATGTTCTCTAGCCTCATCGAAGATTCCACCTGTTCTGATGTCTCAACGTATGGTAGGCTGTGGACTCTATTTCAAGTTCATGTGCCTGCCCCTGGTTGTAGTTCCTGGCACTTGTTTGGATGCTCTCCAGTAAAGGGACGCCTTGACTCGACTTTGACACTCTGGAGGTACTTTTGCCTCACTGTATACTCAAAATCACCTCAAATGTTTTTGGAAGATAACTCCCTCATGTTTTGAGCGTTAAGGCATAGACATGTTTTAAACGGGCATTGTGTTAGTCACTTTGCCATATGTAATTTGTGCTCCACATACGTTTTGCTTTTTCCTGTGTTCAGATTGCTTTATTTAAGGGGTGCGCTTTGCAACATTTCCATCCACCAGTTAGTTTATGGTTTTAAATCTCTCCAGAGTCAAATCAAATCAAATCAAATACAGCTTTATTCGATTAAAATCAATAATCATAAAAGCATGGATATCACAGTTCAAGTTAAAAACACAAACAAATATGACTACATTAACAACTGGTTCCTTGATTTGAAGATACATTTAAAAAAAGCATTGACTGAAGCAACAGCAAAGACAGTATCTAACATTTGTAGAGCAATAAGTGCAGGTCGACAGTGCCTGAGGCCAAACAATTTCAAGACTGGCAAAATCCATCTTTTCCTAGGAATGGAATAGAATTTACACAGATGTACAACATGCAACGTTGATTGAGTCGAGATATCGTCGCAGGGACAATTGCATAATTGTTTGGACCAGTCGTTCCGTTCCGGGAAACTTAATAGCCTGTGAATAATTCCCAGGCGAAATCGAACTAACAGAAACCTATTAAAGTCACCATCTACTAGTTTTATATATGGTTGAATTGATAAATGAGTAGAAATCAACTGGTGGCTCTGGACTGATGTTTTCTTCAGTTCAATGGCCAATCTGCGATCATTTAGGTAATCCAAACACATTTTTTTCAGATCTTTTCTCGCTATCCCGGCCAAGGTTGTGGGGTTATCGTAAAACTCACAATGATCTAATTTGCCACAGAATGATTTGACGTATGTTAGCCATCTAATCTTTAAGACCCCTTCCAATTTTAAAAGGTCAAGGATTATAGAGCGGTTCAGAGCCAGATTATCCGAGGTCCAAATCCTGTGCCACTCGAGTATTGGTTGTGTTTTGATAATGTCTTCTAAATAACCAATTCCTAATTCTACGTGGCATGAGTAAGTTGAGGTGGACTCTGGAACCGCCAATAAAAACCTTAAAAATTTATTTTCCACCGTCTGTAAGGTAGTGACATCAACGACCCCCCAGACACCTGCTCCATAAGTAGCAACAGAGACGCATTTTGCGTTATATATTTTTAACAATTCGTAGGGGGGCCTTTTGCCCAACTTTTTGCTAAAATTATGTAGGGCAGTCACTGTTCTAACGAACAGGATCCTCCTAGCTTTCACAGCTTGATGCCAACTCAATTTATTATCAAATAAAATGCCCAAGTATGCAAATGATTTGGTGTACTCTATAGGTTTGTCGTATACAAACATGGTCTTCGGGGTTCTACTCTGTCTAGTACCGCAAGACATAGCAAATGTTTTGGTAACATTAATAGTGAGTCCCAAATTGGTCATAAAATTCTCAAAAGCAGTGACAACACGTTGTAGGGCAAGGGGAGTACGGGCCATTAACACGGCGTCATCAGCATATAGTAAAGCCGGAATGGGTCTAGAATCTATTTGAGGAAGGTCAATACAATTAAGTACTAAGTGTTTACCTAAACCATTAATATAAAGATTAAAAAGGAAGGGAGCGAGAACACAACCCTGTCTCACTCCCTTACCTATCCTAAAATCAGTAGTACATTGACCCTCAGTCCCGTACCTCACCCTTGCCTTGGCCCCTGCGTAGAGCTGTTTGAGAAAAGAAATTAGGGGAATATCCACACCTAAGTCTTCTAGGATTGCCCATAGCTTATCATGGACGACACAGTCGAATGCTGAAGATAAATCGACGAAGGCTAAGTATAAATTGCCCCTTTTCGCTGTCGTATACTTATTAATTAAAAGATTTAAATTAAGGCTCTGATCCACTGTCCCCATACCCTTGCGAAATCCATATTGAGTGTCACTTAAAATCCCAGTGTCTTCAGCCCATTCTTGTAATCTGTTTAAAACCACTCGACCAGCAATTTTCATCGAAGAGTCTAACAGGGAAATTGGACGATAGCATGCCGGGTTAGCTCTATCGCCTTTTTTAAAAATGGGAACTAAAATAGAGACTAACCAGGTAGGAGGAAGACTTAACGCACTAGAAGCATTAAAAAGTAAGGTTAAAAGAGGTCCCCATAAATCAGGATTACATTTAAAAAGGTCCGCAGGGATGCCATCCGGACCTGGTGCCTTGCCCCGTTGGCAAGCCAAAATGGCCTCATTTACCTCATGGGGCTCAAATACCAGATGAGTTGCGGATTCTGCACCCTGCGGGGGCTTCTCAAAATCCACTAGGCCTGGGGCGTTTTCATTGTCAATAGGACAAGTATAAAGCTGCATATAATGACTAATCCATTCTTTTTCAGGTATTGCAATCTCAATGGTGGCCCTATTCTGGTTAATTAGGAATGGAGCATTGACGGCTTTCCAGAAGGCCGCCGAGTCTTTCGATAAGGCCGCTTCCTGAAGAGTGGACCACAGTATCTTTTTTACTTCCAATTTCCTATTTTTCAAAGCGATTATATATTCCCTCCTAGCATTAGAAACATCGATTGGGTTTTTGGGATTGGCATGTAGCACGTGCTTCAGCTTTGAATATGCTTTAGTGCATATGTGGTCAAACCACCCAGACTTTGTAGCCTTACTTTTATTAGATTCAACAAAAAGAGCCTTTTTAATAGATTTTCCTATTATTAAGAAATTCTCCAAAATGGCTCTATAATCACCTGGATCTTGTAGACAGTTTACAATGTTACTATAACAATCTCTGACTAATGTACCCAGAAATTCTTCAGGATTAACTCGTTCCCAACTTAGTACGTATCCATTCTGTCTGGTGAGTTTGATGTTATCAATATTGTTGAGATCTCTGCCCCTCTTGCCAGATGGATGGGACTTCATCATCATGCATGTACTTTGTGGGAAATGGTCACTTAAGGCTAGGTCATGTGTATAAAAATTCATAACTCTAGAAGAGTGCCTGTTATGTGACAATATAAAATCTATTGTGGAAGAGGCACCACGACCATTAAATGTTGGAGAGAACGCAGTTGGAGGGGTAGTTAACATGTTACAAAAGCCCAAATCCAGTGTTGATAAAACATCATTAAGTAACTCTCCTTGGATTGTGTGTGCAAAATGTGGCAGACAATCTTCGTCATTATAATCGTGAGTTAAGCCACATAGCCCTTTACCTGTATGTTCACATAATGGGCAATTAAAGTCTCCCCCCCACAAAAGGACTGCATCCTTGTTCTGGGAATCCTGAATCCACTCCAGCTTTTCTAAAAGGGTTTTTAGAGTGCTCACAAATAGTGGCTGAGGAACATTATTATAAAAGTTTACTACTATCAATTTCAAATGACGATCACAAGTAAGGCCGATAATTTGGTAATAGGGGCCATCAAAGAAGTTACATTTATCAAAGTTCAATAAATTGGAAATATAAACACAAAGGCCACCCTTTGCTCTACCGGAAAAGGATGGAACTGCTGGTGTAAAAAAGGTTCTGAAACCAGCCAGGTGAACAGTTTCCACTAGCCAAGTTTCCTGTAGGCAAAGAATATCGAAATTCCGTATAAAGTCCAGCCAGATACCATTTGACAATTTCGATTTCAGTCCTGCTACATTCCAGTAAGCAATTTGAAGACCTTTAGGACTAACTCTTGCATTCTCCCCCTCACAGTCATGAACCACAATTTCCATAGGTGACCACTGGGACATACAAGTTTGGGGACCCATGGTCGTGAAGTCAGGTGCTAGGGTAGTTTTGGGAATTATAGAATCTAAGCTTGAACTTCCCACTAAGTCCGGACGGAGAGGTATAATACAAGCCATGTCACTTCGCCGTACATTATTATCGAGAAGTGGCATGCAGATTTCATCTGTACTAGGCGATGGCGCCGCCCCAGGTGTTTGGTCCAAAATGTCCCCTTGCTTGACCAGTCTACTATGTCAGTCTACATCTTCTAGAGGGGGCAAGGACTCAAATCGGTTATATGTATGTATAGGATATGAATGGCCAAAGTCTTTGTTTGGAGCTCTTTTTCCTGAGGCACCGGGCTTATAAAAGAAACCCAGGGGAACCACACCAATGTTGCCTGGGATCAGTGAGTGATATTCCATAGAGCCCAAGATCCATTGAACAAATTGAGGTGTCTTAAAGCTCAAAACCACACAATCACCTTGCAAATTTTTAGAATCTCTTCCCACCCAGCCCACCCTTCTTACCATTTTAAATTCCGCAAACAATCTGCCTGTTTCACCGATCCTAGAACCCAGCCACGCCAAGGATTTATTTCTTAACTCCTGCCAGGGTTCGTTCTGGTCAACTCTGAGTTTTGGTACGTTGGTTAGAATCACAGTGTAGGGTGTCGCGGGGGGCGGTAGGTCGAGGAAAGGGGCAGTTTGTGCAGGCACAGGGCTTACAGCTGGTACCATATTGTGTCTACTGACGTCACCAATGTTGTGGTCTGGCAGGGTTTGCCTTTGATGTAAGCAATTTGAGGTACTACCCTGCGATGTGAGTGAACGCACACCAGGATGTCTGTTGTTGTTCGACTGTGTGTTGTTAGATCTAAATGCGATCTCAGCTTTGTCTTTATTTGGCCGGTTTATAGGTACGATAGAGTTGGATGTCGGCACTTCGGAAGTAATAACGTGCTTGGGATATTTAAGTATAACCTCTTCGATTACACCAAGCCTAGTGGAGATGTTACTGAGGGAATCCCTAATAAAGGTATCCAGTGCCTCTAACTTGGTTTGAATAGCTGATAAACTAGCCTGGGGTGGTTTATGGGACGAGGTAAATTCCAAATCACACGATGCTTTTTTAGATTTTTTTGCAGGGGGCTTGTTAGTTCCTTTGGGACCGGGTTTAGGTAGATTGACTTTAGCCCTCGGGGTTGAATCTACCGCTAAACGTGCGTTTGTAATTGGGTGTTTTGAACGTTTAGAGGGTGGTTGTAGTTCAGCGTCCTGTTCAGAAAAGGATATATGATCTGGAGTGTCTTGTACACACCCATTACTCGTCACAATATGGTCAGCCACCGATTGATTACTATGGTTCGCCGGTAAGTCCCCTGAGCAGACTGTAACAACCGTGCCATCACGAGAGATGGCTTCTTCAACCGACACTATTTGCTCCTCCAAGGCTCCCATTGCGCCGGTTAGATAATTTAAAATAGAGGCGCAGGGTCCCTCCCCCGCTTTTGTCTGTTTCTTAGACTGGGAACTTACAGCTTTTCTCTTAGTCATTGTGTGAAATCTAAATAGGGAAGACTAAAAGGATAAAACAGACAATAAGAAAGAGGAATACCACAGGGTAGTAACTCAGATAAACTATAAAAAGCAGTATAATAACCACTTAGCTGGTAAGACAAGGATGTTCAAAGGTAGAAGGGCCAAAACACCAAAAACCAAAGTCATAGGCCCAGCCCGGTCTATGCCTGGCTATGACGGGCTAAGACGGGCCCGTCTTGGCCCGGTCTTCGCACGGGCGCGCCCGCGCGCGTCCCGCGAAGCGGGACCGCCGCCGTCAATTTCACTGCCGCCCAGGGACCAGGGTCAAAGTGCTGGGTGCCTTTAGGTCAGGGCCTCTGGAGAAAGTGCAAAGTGCAAGGTCCTTAGTGCGCGTTCCTCCTCCTGCGGTCTCCCGCGAAGCGGGACCGCCGCCGTCAATTTCACTGCCGCCCAGGGACCAGGGTCAAAGTGCTGGGTGCCTTTAGGTCAGGGCCTCTGGAGAAAGTGCAAAGTGCAAGGTCCTTAGTGCGCGTTCCTCCTCCTGCGGTCTCCCGCGAAGCGGGACCGCCGCCGTCAATTTCACTGCTGCCCAGGGACCAGGGTCAAAGTGAGCCCGATGTCACAGTCACAAACGTCCTCTTCTTCCTCATTACAGCATGCCTCGCAGAGCAGCGCATGCGCTGCCCAGGCTCGACCTACAACTAGGGGGCTTCAAAGCCGCTCTTGATTGCTTGCTTCCTGCTGGTCAGCCCTGTGGTTAGCACTTTCCTCTTATTGCATGTGAATCTCCTCTAGTTTCAAGTTTATTTTTATTATGCATAGTTACTAAAAACCATTGCAGTGTGATGAACTGTGAATTTTAGATCGATGGGCGGGTCCAGCACCAGGACCTGTTCATGTTTCCCCCCCATGGCTTTTGGGGGGGTTGCGGGGGTCCCGGTGGAGACGGAGGGGCGGCGCTGTAGAAGCTCGCAGTAACTGCGGCGCTGTCAGCGGGCGCAGGCTCCTCTTTCTCCCCTCCGGGTCCCTGCTCGCCCCTCCGCTCGTAAACTGATTCAACACAGCATAGACAAGCGCTGCGCGTGCACACACCAGAGTCTACTTGGACGTATTGTACAATCTTGGGGATGGGGACTATTCCCATTCTCTCTTCAAGTCAAATTTCAATCCAATTGATATGTAAGCGATTGCAAATGTTTATGTTACAGTTTTCTCAATTGTTGTCCTTTGCAGGATTCCATGTGTGTAATTTAGATCTAGCTCTATCGTGTGCATTTTTGCACCTTAGTTACACACTTTCAAGAGCTCAATTACTCTATTACCCCGATACTCTACCTCTTCGAATGACATACATGTGTGTTGTATACCCTAGTACGGATTGCGCATTTCAATTGTTCTATTTTCTGTTTTAGCTCTGCTCCTCACAGTGTGTGAAGTTTGCGGTGTAGTTCCATTACTGTGGACGTCAAGTGACCTCTACACGAGGTTGTCCAGGTTGCACGTTCTCAAAAGTTCAATTACTCGATTTTCTCTATTTCTCAATTTGTGCAATATTCCCTTGCAGGGTACGAAGATCAATTCAATTCTCAATTTCAGTTTGTGAAGTATTCCCTAGCTGGGATTCCAAAGTTCAATTACTTTATTTTCTCGACTTTTCGATTTGTGTATTCTTGCCTAGTTGGGATTGCAATTGTGCTCTAAGTACATTATTTCTATAGTATTTTTCTATGTTTCAAATCTATTTTCAAGTTTATTGTATGAGGTTTTTACTCTTCAAGTCAAGTTGTTTTACATTATACATTTCTTTATTGCTGTGTTGTTTACAGGGACGGAATGGGTCAGATCTTCATTCATTCATTCTCTTCTCTTTAATCTCTACCCCTCATGCTGTGTTGCCTCCTGTCGCACCTGTCTGGCCAGAGGGGGGGGGGGGTTGGCATGTTAAGATCAGTACATTTGGAGGAGGAGCCAAGATGGCGGACGGACAGGACGTCTGAGCTCCCGGCTCCGCAGCCCGTCTGCTGTTTACATGACATCCTGATCTTTAATCCTGCCTACGGCGCGAGCAAATGTAACCACGAATGCGCTGATACTTCCCGCATTCCTCCGATGTTCCCGCCGGCTTTTTTGGTCGAGGATTCATAGAGTTTGCCGACTTTGGACTTTGCCCACGCATTCTGGCCCGACCACCACCGCCGGACACCGCTTATCACGTACGGTGAGACGACCTGGGGCTGGACCGGCGCCGGGGGAAATGTGACCGGACGTGGAGTGGGCGGCCTGGCGGAGCCTTCTTCGCGACGGAGAGAATTCCTGTACGATTGGGTCCGGGCTGGCGAATCTTCCTTTGTCCTCCTACCAGCGGTCAGAGCGGTGACCGTTTGAGAGCGCCCACCACCCGCATTGCAACACAGCCGAGGGCTCTCCCATCGTGTGAGCCCCGTATAGCGAGCAGCAACCCCTCTTGCCCTCACTATTGTTCCTCCGTCCTATGGAGTCGCCCTCACCCCTCCGAGGTGGGCTGGCGGCGGAAATGGTGTCGGCGCCGGTCTGCTTCGCCGGAGAGGCGGAGGCCGCCATGTCCCTGACGCAGGCTTCACTGCCTGCTGTCGAGCTGGAGGGTGTCCCGGTGGCGCCTTTACATACAGTCGGCATGCTGCAGCAGGGAGCAGACCTGACCTATGGTGATATCCTTCTAGCCCTGGGGGACTTGCGGGCGACATGGTGCCAACGCACTCGAGAACTGGAGTGGAAGATCGATGCTGCTATGCCATCCAGGGAACTACTGCGGTTGTTTGACCCCCCAATGCCTCTCATTCCCTTTGAGGCGGATACAAATTGGCGACAGGGGGGTACTATGGATCGTCCTCTCCCTGGTTACAGTGTCGAGGGTTTGTCTAATGATCAAGTTGCAGATACAAAGCTCCCTTCCACTTTACAAGCTGAGACTCTGCCTCTGCGGGTGTTGCCGTGTCTGCCTCAACATCGCCGGAGTGTGTGCCGTTCGGTGGGGAAAACTGTGTTTGTCACTATCGATGTGGTGATGGTCTATGACTGGGAACTCTCGCTTCTTCTCCCTCTGCGTCTTCTTTGCCGTGAGCGGCCATCTTGCTCCTTTGTTCTGCCTGAGGTACACTCCCAGCGGCGGCCATGTTTGGTGGGGTCTCCGCGTTCAGGCCAGGGTTGATGTTGCCTCCCTTGATGATCCTGCTTGACCGCCTGGCATGACCCGGACTAGAATATTTGCTTATGTATCGGTTGTGCCGCATGTGTGTAAATTGCTACTGTTTACCGCGGGGGTGGATCTGTGGGGCCGCTCAGGATCGGGCCGGGGCTGGGCGATTTTCTTTAGTTTGCTGTACGTATTGGCGGGCGGGGACTAGGATGAGGCTGCTAATTATCTGCTTTGCTCGCACATTTGAAATGGAGTCTCCCCACCTGCCGCTTTGCTTGCTTCTTCAGTTGTGCTGATGATTTTCAGGGTGGGGGATGCTTAATGGGCTGTGGTGACCGGGAGTATGTAACATTTCCTCCTCCTGCCTTCTCTGGGAGTCGGAGACTGGGAGGTTATTTCCCACTCTCCGGACTCTCTTTCCTACTTGGGGTTCATTTGGGGCGACAGGCATGCCTATTGGGGGGGGGTGGGCCATGGCCTTCCGCTGGTATGCAGGGTGGGGGGATGGGATGTGTTCTATGTCTTCTTCGTCTCTATGGCCCTCTCTCTCTTTCTTTCTCCCTTCCTCTTTGGTTTCCTTTTCTTTTATGTTTCTTTGTTTCTTCGGGGTCGGGGTTCAGTGTTAGTAAGGAGCTTATTGTGTTTTATCATTCTGTGGTATAGTGTATGCTCTTCGTCCCTGGATGGTGGCCACCTGTCTCCTTACCAATGCCTTCCTATATAACGCTTCCTTCTGGGTGCTCCGTGAACGGTGATGTCTCTCCTGGTCAGTGATTAGCTTCGACTCTGTTCGAAGTACACTACGTTGTACTCGACAAAACCATAAAATTAAACCTTTTCTTATCCTGACATTATTGTTCTATGTTCTCCAATGTCATAGCGGCCGGCCCCGAGGGGGTTGTAGGCAGACGCTGTGTATTGTGCATCTATCGAAATAAAGGTTTTTAAAAAAAAAAAAAAAAAAAAAAAAAAAAAGATCAGTACATTTTTCTCTCTTTAAGTTTCTATGTACATTGTTTTGTTGTGGAAGAAAAGGAGGTATGTTATATCCTGCTTATTGTATATTGCTATGTATGCCTCTATCCACTTTATGCCCTTCTAGTAGAATGTCACTGTACTATGATCCACTACGGAATGTTGGGTGCTGGTTAAGAAAAGCCACAGTTATGATGGGGCTGAGCAGCATGCTGGCTGCTCCTGGTGCGTCTTGTTCCAGGCTACTTCACATATTCCGGTCATCAACTCTATTGCTAAGAGCATGATGTTTCAATGACGCAGAACAGTGCATGGTCGTGAATATATCTGAGGTCTACGAGTGGGTCAGTGTCGTCAAGTTTAAATTACTTGACATATACCTTGACTAGCACTACTGTGCTATTAATGTATCTCACACCATTATTATGCAGTTACAGACACGTTATTGACTTTACTTATGAGTCTAAAATGACTGTTCAAGTTTATCTCCTGTATTTCTAGCGTTGTGGGATTCTCTTTCAATCTCTAGTAGAGTTTGTCGATGTCACTGTTGATTTCACATTTACCTGTTTTACTATGTGTCTAGTCCTTCCTAGTTGGGGTTGCATATCTCTGGTTACATGCATATGTTTATGCCCTCTCAAGAATTGTATTTCATGTGTTTTCCAGTTAAGACTGTTTCTAGCGTTATGTCAATGACATTCATACTTGGTTTGCTGTTTCTCACGTTTCTAGCCCTTAAACATGAACATACTTTTACAACGCATGATGATTTCCTTCTAATGTCATGTGAGGTGTGCCTAGGTCATTGGTGAGTCGTATTTTCTTGTTTATATTGCCTCTCACATGATCGTATGCTTCGTCAAATCAATTTTCAATTGCAAAAGGTAGTTGACCCTGTTCTATTATATGTGTGCATATTTGGGCTTGTTGTACATTACATAATGTTGCAGTTGCCTCAGATCATATCCTTCGCTGGGTTGTATACTGTGATGTTTCTATGTGCCTCAACGGGGTATATATATGACCTTAGCTACTCTCTCGAGAGGTCAATTTCTCTATCATCTCAATGTACATGCATGCGTGCAGTATTCCTTAGTAGGGAATGCGTATTTCTCTACACGTATTAATTTGCATGCATTCCAGTAGCATTCCCTTGTTGGGATTACATTGTGTTGTTCTTACCACTGTACTCACGATTTCAAATGGTCACTCTCAAACAGTTCAATTACTCGATTTTTCAATGTTTTTCAATGTGTGACCTCTTTGAGGTTGTCAATTTTTGTTGCTGCCTCTCAACATTTTTGTTTTTTTTCTCCAATGTTTGACCTTTTGAGGTTGTCGATATGGGGGGTTCGTCCCTCTCAATTCTTCAATGTTTCTTCAATACAACCTTCACTAGGTTGTTGGGGTTATTTCTCCTCAATTTTTCAATGTGTGACCCTTTACGAGGTCGTCTCAATATGGGTTTTATCCCTTTCTTTTGCTCAATATGTGACCTGTTACTTTGTAATGCTATTCCAAAGTTGTCTACATTATATTTTATTGCTGTTTCTACGGGGTAGTATGATGGATCTTTTGTTGTTCTTTCCTCTGCTTGCTATTTCCATTTTTTTCAATGCCTGTTTCCTTTCATCTTTTCTTGCCAGTGGGTGTGTCTGGAGTAGTTCTTGGGTTTCTCTTTCCATTTTCTTTCTTGTTGTTTTATGGAGAAGGGAGGATGAGTACTTATTTATGTGTTCGTACCCTTCGGTGGTTTCCTCCCACTCTTTCTACCCTCCTGTTCCCTCCATGCAGTTTTTCTCTTTTAGCCAGTTCCTGTTGTTGCAGTGTTTTTTCTTCTCTACTGTTCTATCTGTTGTTGGGTTAGTGAAGAAAGGGAGATATGTAGTATTTTACATCTCTGTCCATGCTTGTCATTCTCCTCTTTCATCACATGCAATGCCTCTAGAACGTTACAGTGTGATGATGCTCTGTGGAATGTTGGGTGTCTCTCAAGAAAGGCACAGTTGAGATGAGCTGAGCTGGCTGCTCCTGGTGGGGATTGTACATTATTACTTCTGGACTCAACTTCTTATCTTCAATAAACCAACCTGAAATACCTCAATGTGTCCAGCTTCATTACTACAATGTGCTGCCTTCAGGGCAGCCGCAAACTTGTGCTGCCCTGGGGCAGCGCGTTCAGGTGAAATATGGAGGAGCTTTGAAGCAGCCGCTCTGTGTTTCAACTGTGCAGGCATCACTACGACTGCACTTTTTAAGAGGGGTAAGAGATACCCATGCAAGTGGGTGCAGTGGGTGACTGCACCCACCTGAAAGGGGATGTCTAGGGGGTCCTATTAACAATCTCCAGAGGGCTGCCATCAGGGTGTGCACTGACAGTGTACCACCTTGTAGGTGGTGCACTGTCAGCGCGCCTCCTGACAGCTTCTGTACCTTTGCGCCCACACCTATGATACAGCCCGGCCACAGAGACAAAAGAGATTCCCTCATTATGAGGTAATGCCCTCTGATGATAGCACTGGCGCTATATGTGCACCAGTGCTATCTGTATTATGGAAGGGACTGCACAAGCGTCTTGTCGTAATACCAAAATGCCCCCGGAGGCTCGCAAAGCAGGCACAAACGCCTGTTGTGCCCCCGGGGCACTTTGAATAATACGGCCCATGGTTGTTGTTGGCCTTTTAATGAACCTAGGTTCTTTTCAGAAAAGAGTTCTTTCATGTGCAATAAGTAGCCATTATGAATCTCGCTGCGCACCGGCCAGAGCAGTATCAACCTTGAGAGGATACCGCTCTGGTCAATTCTTAATGGCCTGCTGCTCCTGCGTCCGGCATTAAAGGGTGCAGAAACACTTGACTGCGTTTTACCGGGTACAGAAACATATTCAGCAAAACCACCTGGACTTCGGGGCCAAGGGCACAGGTGCAACCCGGCCCCAAGAGACCACCTCCTACTGAACAGAGGTGGGACACGATTCACCAGCCCAAGCACCCCCTGAGTCCCCTGAACTTGCATTGCCACCAGTGCCTTCCCAGACCCCAAAATTTGCAGGGCAACCTGTTGGGGCCCGTCCACTCGCATTGAACTGGTTATTCTGGGTCACCAACTTTATTCTCTATTCCGGGCAGCATAACTGGAATTCGGGATGGAAAGAGGAAGAAAATGCAGTACAAGGAGCTTCTATGGACTGCAGGATTCTATTTCCTATTGTGCTTTTAATATGGGAAAAAGTGATGCACCGGTGGTGCAAGAGGCTTGTAAATATGCCCCTGAGTGTTCTACATCATGGATCTTTTAAGCGTTTGATGCTCAGAAGAGTGAATACAAGTTAATACATAATCCTAGCCTCCAATCTTGCAATGAAATCAGTAATTCTAGTCTAGAATATCACCTTAATGCCAGGCATATCTTAATCGAGCTGTATATGACTAGGTCAAGCAATAGCAAAGCCAGACTTCTCTCACTTTTTAGGTCAAGCACTGTCAGGCAGCACAAGCTGTCTACTTGTATAAGACCTATTATGGGCTTATCAACAACTTCCAGGGGCTAACAGCCCACACACTGCTTACTATTGGTCAGCTATATTGTCACTCTAATTTGCTGGCTTCTTATTTGTTGGTTTCCCTTGTCCCCGTTTGTCCAGCTTGTGTTCATCCTTCCCCTGGAGCATTGCCTATTTATCATTTATCTGCCTGCACAGCTTCTATCCTTCCACTCCTCACCAGTGCTTAATTTGAGCCGGTGGTTTCCAGTGCTCGGCACCTGCACTTATTTGTCAACACCAGCACTTATGACAGTCTGCTGCATGGTTGTGCTCTTTGTCTGATTTAGACACGAGCCTAACAACAGTTGTTTATTAATTCAATACACTTTAAAAACGACTAATACCTGCCGCCAAAGCCATTCTTACAGCTTTGGGGGTCTGGAATAGTCATAATTGTCACACTTGTAGGAGTGTGATGGTTAGTAGTTGTGTTGTTCCTGTTATGGCTGTGCTGACCGTTGCAATGGACGGTGCAAGCGGAAGTGGCCTCCTGAAGAGGACCCTGGCACTTCAAGTTTTACAAATTAAGCACTGCTCCTCACCTTTAGGAAACGACTTTTTAAATTTTCCATAAGCACTCTCAGTGAGTGCATGTGTTTTCCAGCTCTTTCCCTGATGTGCGTCTCCCCCCTTCAAAAGCCCAATTCCTGTGCTCCAGGTTGCGGACTGTTTTGTGTTGCAAGGCTGCTCTTGTGTGCTCTTCCTCCTGCCAAAATCCCTCCTTATCTGGCACTCCATGTTACCTTTTTGCTTGTTTGCTTAACCCCTGAATTCTGTGTTGCTCTCTTTAACGTGCTGCTTTTCCCCTCCTCAACCCCTCCCCATTGCCCCTCCCCTCACCTCCTATGTTGTCCCACATGTCCGCACTCTTTTTAAAATGTTTTTTTATTGGGTAGGACCGAGCGCAAATTACTATCGGTCACTCCGCCTTAAAAAAAATCCGCATTTTCAAATGGTGCCTACGCCATTTAGATGGCGCGCATGCTCAATGGCGCATAAAAATAACACCAGGATAATGATGCGCCGCTGTAGCCACATCATCGCTGTTTTTTTGTGGTTTTTTTTGTTGCTCTTTTTTGTACTTTTGGCCATGCTGCACAGCATCTTACAGAAAAGTCATCAATGCCAAAAGGCATTTCAATATTCAATAAATACCAAAGGTGAAATATACTGGCTTCACCAATGCTTGTTAGAACTTCTGTAATAGCAAAATAAAAATGGATACAGGCAGACGATACAATCTGAAGAGTTTTTATAAATTCATATAAACCACACCACACTGCACCCTCCCGGCTGCTCCATCACATGTCAGCCATGCCCGGGGAACAAGGGCTAAAAAGCCCCCGATAAGTTGACTTTTGGGAGCGTAATTGGGCCGAAGATGATCTGGCGACGAGCCTGGAGGAATGTCTTCACGCTGGGCGTGTGGCTTGGAGCGGTCTCTCCACGGCTGCCACACACCGCGAGAAGAAACACGAGAAAACAAACAGGAATTTCGTACAGGATGTTAGCGGACTAGCTCCGCGGGGACGAACGCAGTCTTTCCTCGCTGTTTGCCTGCCCTCCTGACGTCATGGTCAATCGCGCTTCGAGGTCGGCCATGACGTCAGCGGGGCGCGGCGGATCGGCAGACGGGAGCGCGAAATCTTCACGAGCGGTTGTCTCCCCGCCTGCTCCTCGTGGGCCGTTGTTATAAGCATTTGAAAATAATAAAGAGTTATCTTCCCCACACATGTGTCTCGCCTCCCTCACTCTGCCACTACAAATGGCGACGAGGGTTAATTGATGCTGTACGGCCCACGTGTGGAATCCGGTGCCCCGAGCCCCTCGTGCTCCTCCATTGCTGCGGTGCTGCCCTCTGCTGGTCCTCTTGCTGCCACGTGGGAATTCTTACGACGCTTGGTCCGTCCTGCTGCTGGCTGGGTGCTGCGTGTCCCCTCTGGTCCCCGGCGTTACAGTCTGCTGCCTGGTGAGGGGGCTGGAGTGCTGGACCTTGCTGTCTCCTGTGCCCAGGAGGTGTGCCGTGAGGATCATCCTTCCCTGTCCCACCCAGTGTGCTCCGGTGGGCGTGGGGCCCTACGTGCAGGCGCTCCTGCAGGCGCGGTCCAGTTCTGCGTGCTGAGGTTCCAGGTCGTGCTGCCAGCCGTGCCTGTCCGGTGGCTGTCTTCGTGGTCGTCGTCCTCCTGCTGCGGTCCCTGACCTCCAACGATGGCTCAGCCGGTCAACATCTGCGTGCCTCCCCTGTTCCTTGATTCTCCTGGTAAGCCGTGCATGAAATGGAAGGGGTGGCTACGTGCGTTTGAGAACTATATCGTTTCCGTAGACAGCGAGGGGTATAGCCCCGAGCGCAAGAAGGCGCTATTGTTCGGACTGCTGGGGAAGGCCGGCCAGGAAGTTTTTGACAGTCTGCCAGTGTTCGTGGACCCCTCCGGGGCTCCCGCTCCTCTGAATGTGTATCAGGAGGCGGTTAAGCGGCTTGAGATGCAATATGCCGAGGAAGGTAACATCATGGTGGGGCGCCATAAGTTTGCTCTGCGGCGACAGGAGGAAGGAGAGACTATTGAGGAGTACATTGCCTGCTTACGCATTCTGGTGCAAGACTGTGAATATGCGGAGATGACCGATACTTACATCAGAGATCAGGTGGTGTTCTATTGCCACTCTAAGAAGGTGCAGGAGAGATTGCTGTCATGTAGAAACCCTTCCCTGAAGGATGTGGTGGCCATTGCGAAGGCCGTTGAGCGTTCCATGGTGTCCACTAGGGAGCTTGCATGCACAACTCAGGCTTCGACGGTGTGCTACGTGCAGGACAAAAGTAAAAGTGTGTCAAGGACTCCCGACAAAGCAGCAAGTGATAGAGGGGGTGGCAGGAGGCCGTTCGCCTGTTTTAGATGTGGGGCGCGGGACCACTTGGCTGATAGCAGGTCTTGCCCGCCTCTGACCAAGAGCTGCACGAAATGCAGGAAGGTGGGCCATTTTGCAGCTGTGTGCAAGACAAGGAAACCAGGTGGGGGCATGAAAGTGAGCTCGGTGAGTGATAGCGATGCGGAGGCGAGTGCGGACATAGTGTTGTCCATTGATGCCGAGGACGGCAGAGTGAAGGGGCCTATTGGCTCCGTTCTGATTGGTGCTGTAGAGCTGCAGTTTACGGCTGATTCTGGTTCGCCTATAACCCTGATATCTGACACCACGTTTGATGCAAAGTGGCAGGGAGTGCGGTTGCGTGAGACTGATGTGAATCCCAAGGCCTTTGGGGAACAGGACATTGTGATGAAAGGGTTTTTCTGCGATACACTCACCTTTCGAGGGCGCACTGTGATGACGAAGGTCTATGTGGCTGAGAAAGGGAGAAGCCTTGTGGGGTGGAAGGACCTGGCGAAGCTGGGTGTGATGCTAGTCCCGGGAGCCGACGATCCCATTGTTCTGCGTGATGACTGGGTCGGCTACATACAACCTGGTGAAGTGCATGGGGGATTGGCTGAGGTCATTGGTGAATTTGAGTCTGTTTTTAGGAATGAGGTGGGGCGTGTGAGAGGGTTTGTACACGCCATACAGTTGAAAGAAGGGGCAATACCGATAAAGCATAAGGTTAGGACGGTCCCTCTCTCTGTCAGAGGGGAACTGAAGAAGGTCCTCGATAAGTTGAAGCAGGAAGGCGTGATAGAGGAGGCAGGCGCATCAGAATGGGTGTCCGCGATTGTGGTGTCCAAGAAGAAGAGGACAGGGGACATTCGTCTATGTGTGGACCTGCGGTCCTTAAACAAAAATATCCTGGTGAACTGCCATCCGCTGCCCAACATCCAAGAAATTCTGTCGTCCACGTCAGGGTCCAAGTTCTTCACCCTGATAGACCTGAAGTCAGCATACCACCAGGTGTGTCTCACGGAGGAGTCCAAAAAACTGACCACCTTCATTACCTCGTTCGGAGCGTACAGGTACGTCCGGCTCCCCTTCGGCCTTGCATCGGCGTCAGGGGTCTTCCAGAAGTTGATGGACTTGCTTTTCTGCAACATGAAGGGCGTCGAAGCATTCCAGGATGACATCCTGATCCACACGAAGGATGAGAAGGGGCACCTGGAGCTGCTGGGCACGGTGCTGGAGATCCTGCGGGAGAAAGGGATGACGGTCTCCAAAGACAAGTGCAAGTTCATGGAGGGCAGGATAGACTACCTGGGGCACGTTCTAACTCCAGATGGTATTGCGCCCAAGGAGGATCTGGTGAAGGCCATTTGAGATGCCCCATGTCCCGGAGATAAGGACGCCTTGTGGTCATTCCTGGGGCTCAGCGAGTATTACTCGAAGTTCATGCAGGGTTACGCACTCACAGTGGAGCCCCTTAGGAAACTGCTGCGGAAGAACGAAAAATACGTATGGGCGCAGGAACAACGAGCTGCCTTCGAATCCGTTAAGCAGGCCATTGTCGCGGCTCCAGTGTTACAGCCTTACAACAAGGATCACCGCAATGTCATCACTGTCGATGCCAGCGCCAAAGGGATCGGCGCAGTGTTCTGCCAATTCCAAGGGAAGAAGGAAAGCACCATCGCGTTCATATCCCGGTCGCTGAGCGACGCAGAGAAACACTATAGCACTATCGAGCGGGAGACGCTTGCCTGCGTCTGGGCAGTGGAGAAACTAAAGAACTATTTGTGGGGCAAAGAGTTCGAGCTAGTCACGGATCACAAACCGTTGATTTATATGATGGACGGCGAAGGCCGTGGTAATGGAAAAGCCAGCTCGAGACTCCCGCGGTTGCTGTCCAAATTGCAGGATTACCACTTCACCATCAGACACATCAAGGGTGGCCTCAACAGCAGGGCGGATTGCCTATCGCGCCTGCCTATCGCCGGCGAGGAAGAAGGATCCCTAGACGACACGGAGTGTGTGGTGGCGATGGTAGACGCGACGGCTTTCTGCGAGGGGTCTATCTCTGAGGAAGAATGGCTGGCTGCCCAGGAAAAGGACGTGACCCTCCGAAGGGTAGTGGACCACATGACAACTCATTGGCCTCCGGTACGGAACTTGCACGGGGCGCTCAGATGTTTCCAGCAGATAAGCGCGGAACTTACGATTGAAGATGGTTTCCTGAAAAGGCATGAACTGTTTGTGCCCCCGGAAAGTCTGAGGGACAAGCTGATCAGGATTGCTCACAGGGGCCACCCGGGGAGTACAGCCACCAAAAACCCCCTCAAGCAGTACTACTGGTGGCCGGGGATGTGCAGCGACGTCTGCGGTTTCATTGATAGATGCGGGCCGTGTTTGAGAGCCGACAAACATTGGAAGACGGCCAAGGGGGAACTGCAGATGGTGGACATTCCAGTCGGCCCATGGTGCAAGATTGCCATAGATTTCGCAGGCCCGTTTACCATTCTGCCGGACGACTGCAGGCATCTCATCGTCCTTACGGACTACTTCTCCAAGTGGATCCACTACAAGTTCGTTAGGGAGGTTACTACTGACCGGGTGATCAAGGTGCTGAAGAAAATCTTCGCGACGGAGGGGCAGCCGAAGATCATGGTTTCCGACAATGGTACCCAGTTGGTGTCCCGGCAGATGACGGATTTCCTGGCCAGGCTGGGAATCAAGCAGGAGAAGACCCCACTGTACAGTCCGAAGAGCAATGGGCAGGTCGAGCGGATGAACAGGTTCCTCAAAGAGGGTATCCAACAGGCTGTGGCGTCTCAAATGAACGTGAAGGCGTTTTTGGCTGATAAGGTGCACACTTTCCATAACACGCCTAATGAAGTCACAGGTCATACGCCGTTCTATTTGATGAGAGGGAGACGGTGCATGAGCGAGCTTACCCCCAAATTCAACAATTGGTATGACATGAGGGACGGAACGGAGGATATACCGGAAGAGGGGTTGAGAGTCAAGGAACGCATAGTGGCTAAGCAAGAGAGCAACAAACTGTATGCTGACATGGTCAACAGAGCCAAACCGAAGGAAATTGCGCAGGGAGATTGGGTACTGGTGAAGAAGCCCTACAATTAATGAAGGGGGAATCTGTATTCCAAACCCCATTGCGGGTACACGGAGCAACCAGAGGGGCAGTGTGTCTGGAAGGTGGGGGATGGCGTAGCAAGGATGACGTAGTCAAGCTCAAAGCTGGACAAGAGGAAATCATCATGAAAAGTGGTCGCATGCGTGAATCCGAGAGCGATGATAGTGTGCTTGAATGGCAAGACAATGAGGTCACCGGTGGAAGTATGTGCGATGATGAGGTTGGGGGCAATCCCCCCGCACAAGGCTGGGCCGGATGCGGAAGCGCACTTACTAGTGGGAGCACAGGGCATGGTACGGGAGGTGCTGAGAGGCAGATGGGCCCAGGCTCCAGACCAGGGAGGTGTGACAGTCGCAGCATGGGGAGCCCGGGCCAAAGCGGTACGGGAGTTGGTGGGGTGGCACAAACTCCGTATGTTACCCCTAGCAGGCCGACACGGCATGTCAGAGCACCCAAGAGATTTGATGACTTTGTTATGAGATGATAATGTGTTTCATATTTTTTCTGTTGATAAGGGAGATGTCGTACAGGATGTTAGCGGACTAGCTCCGCGGGGACGAACGCAGTCTTTCCTCGCTGTTTGCCTGCCCTCCTGACGTCATGGCCAATCGCGCTTCGAGGTCGGCCATGACGTCAGCGGGGCGCGGCGGATCGGCAGACGGGAGCGCGAAATCTTCACGAGCGGTTGTCTCCCCGCCTGCTCCCCGTGGGCCGTTGTTATAAGCATTTGGAAATAATAAAGAGTTATCTTCCCCACACATGTGTCTCGCCTCCCTCACTCTGCCACTACAAGGAAGCATGGTAAACTGGCAGAGGCGCAACTAGAGCCAAATTTCGGGGGGGGCTAAGAATAATTTTCGGGGGGGGGGCTGAATCTTTTAAGCCATAGGCAGAGTGGAGCTGCAGGGGCTCTTAGAAGGGGTGAAACAACAGCGAGGCCTCATTAACATGCAAATGGTCTTTTAAAGACCTGTGAAGTGCTCGTGTGCGGTTGTGTGCGCGCCGGGAAGCTGTCTCATCCCGGGCTGCCACACACGACGGGGGGGGGGGCTTAAGCCCTGCGAGTCCAATGGGTGTTGAGCGCCTGTAAACTGGAGCCGACGTTTTTACAGCTAAATGTTTTCAAATGTAAACACCTGTTGATTGAATTACAGCCTCACCACCCTAGCAATAGAATATTTTAAAAAGCGCATGCACGTCTGAATTTTAAGAGGAACCTTCATGGAGGAACTTGCACTGCTTTGCACCATTAGAGCTTTCAGTTGTGATCTTCAGACTTCCATTCATGTCAGATATGCCAAGCACAGCGACAAAAACACTAGAAAAAGATCTCACCTTTGTATGGACCAGTGGCGTAACGATAATTGAGGGAGCCCCCCTGCAAGGTACATGAAGGGGCCCCCTCCGGACTCTTATCAGGAGCTCCCCTGCCGAAGTGCAGTGCTGAGGGGGCCCCTTGGAGCTTGCCCCCCCCCCCATGCCGGGGCCTGTGTTACGCCCCTGGTATGGACTCAGGGCCGGCTTCACAGCTGGTGGCGCCCAATGTGACAATGTTTGTTGGTGCCCCCCAATGACCACCTCCACCACGGATTCCCTCATTAACACCCTTTAACAGTGACCCTCAAGTCCCCATTACCGCTCTCTCTCTGATGCAATTCATTCATTTTATACTCATTCCAGTGTAGGGTGTCCGAGCACTTTATATCGCACACACTTTACACAGAGACAATCAATCATATGTGTGTAAATCAGTGTATAGGAAACGTTACATAAGCCAACAACTATAAGGTGCAGGATTGACATGTCATCCATACTGAAAGGCATTATGGTTTAAGAGTGCCTGTTCTGGGGAAGCACAAACTGAATTTAAAAATTAACACCATGGTTGGGGGTTCTCTTTATTGATAAAAATTGATTTCTACCCACATGAACCCATTTTGGGGTATTAGGCTGATGAAAGACTATTTAAAAAATCATAGCTCTCTAAACTATTTTTTTCAGTCTGCATGCAGTTCTTTGATGACAGTTAATTGCTCACTGTTCTACATTAAGATGTTAGCTTATAAGCTGCAAGGAACAATCTCTCTGACAAAAGCAATAACCTACTGACCCATTTACATTATATGCACTTTGTGATTTGCGTGGTACACGTTCTTTGCAGCGGGCATATTAACCCTCTGAGCTACCTTTCCATTAATCAAACTTCCACTAGACAAACCTTCAATCTCTTTCTCTCTCCAGGAAGAAGATTAATCAACTGACTGATCTTTACATTTTATTATTGACTGAAAATTGTTGGAGGCAAAGAACGCAGCAGCAGGTGCTTTTAAAACCATAATATATGGTGCCCCAACATGAAGTCAGTGCCTGGTGCAGTGGCACCAGGCGCACTGCCCTAGAGCCAGCCCTGTATGGGCTCTTCAGTTAGCAGCAACACACACTGCTTTCCTAGTTCTGCTTCAGGTGAGGCGTGTTCTGAGCACCTCTCATCAAAGGTCTTCGCAGTAGGAAAGGACCCTCAAGACCTTTAGACAACTTCACTGATTGCCACTGCCAGCCTGCTCCTTATTCAAGACATACTGGACCATCTACAAGCCAATGATCTATGTTCAAGATTGGGACCTCCGTTGGAGCACTCTTAGCTCACAGTAGTAGTGTCACAAGAATGGAAATCAGAAAATGCTGAAAGGAGAAGAGCAGAGATACCAGTCACTCTCCTACTATACTTGTAGGACCTGTAACGTAATCCTACGCTATATCTGCAGGGTTCCATCTTTTCTCCACTTTCACAAGAAGTGGAAAACCAATCTCTTAAGCAACACCTCATCACAGGGTAACAACACACATGCCACGCCAGCTGTGAAAAATTCACACACCTTTCCACTCCACCCCTTGCCCACTTCCATCTCTGCCTCTCCTATCCCTGCCCATACCCTCCCGGTAGGCATCATTTCAGCATCCTTCTACATTATTCTTCGGTAAAAGATTACCTTTGAAGCAGTAGCCCCACTTTCATCTTCCCACAGATAGATAGACAGACAGACAGACAGACAGACAGACAGACAGACAGACAGACAGACAGACAGACAGACAGACAGACAGACAGACAGACAGACAGACAGACAGACAGACAGACAGACAGACAGACAGATAGATAGATAGATAGATAGATAGATAGATAGATAGATAGATAGATAGATAGATAGATAGATAGATAGATAGATAGATAGATAGATAGATAGATAGATAGATAGATAGACACTTGCTTACAGGGGCTTACGGCCAGTCTTCTTCATTCATTGGTCTGTTGCTGTGTCATTCACATTTTTCTTCCACCCACCAAAGCATATAGCAAGCAGCAGCCAATATTAGCCATTGACCAATTTCACTGCGCGTGACGACATTCCACTCTTTCACAATGGATACTTCTGCACAAAAAGTAGGTCTATTTAGTGCAAGGGAACATTATACAAGTGTGGGATTTTTTTAGACTAAAAATAGTTATTGTCTTTAGTTCATTTTTCTTAGATTGGGGAAGGCCTGGCAGTTCCCTCAACTAAACGATTTTTTTTTTACAAAAATCATGACAAAACAAGCATTTATAGTTTGTGTATAATTTTAGCAAAATAAAAAGGTTTGGTTAATACCTAAGAATGGCAGAAAGCGATTGGTCTATCACATAAAGTTGACTGACCAATTAATTAAGGGTGAAGAGTGGTAGATTCACACCCATCACATTTAATGTTGCGAATCCTGACTTCAGAATCATTACGTGAAATACTGGGCTATGCCCCTGTTGGAAGTTAGCTCTCTATACAGTGTACGAAAATGTAGTAAACTGTGCAGAGAGTCCAGGGACACCCAGATTAATATTCAGAGGCAAAAGTAGATAATACTAACGCTCTATTTTAGGTAGTGTGAGCGACCGGTCAGGCTTATCAGAGGGTAGTGCTAAGCATTTAATGCACTCACAGAGGCAATACATGATACACACACTCAAGAATAAATCCGAGACAAACTTGCAAAAAGAACACTGATTTTCGTATGATTTTCAAGACCAAGAACTTTGTTCTCAGGCAAGTACTTTTTAAGTTATGAATTTTTTTAAAGTTCGAAAAATAATGCACAGTTGTGCTCAATTGCGGGCAATAGAAGTCTATAGAGAAAACCACAAAAATGCATATAAAATCATACAATCAGTTCTCAGGGTTCATCTTCTGGATTTAGCGTAGCAGCGAGCCAAGTCCCACTGCTCCAGCAGCAGATCGCCAAAGGCGTCCCAGATTCGGCCAGGAGCAGGGTGCTGAGGTCTTTGGTAGCTGGTGCGCTACAAAGAAGGGGGCCACCTCAAAACAGACTGCTCAAGGGGACATAGAGGTAAGTGTGGGGAGACCCAAATTAGGGATCAGGTCGCAAGTGCCTCAGGACCATGGGGGCACAGCTGGTTCATCATTACTCCCGGCCGGGCGGGCAGGGTGCGGAGCAGGTATGTGAGCCGGGCTTTGCGTGTCAAGGCGGTCTTTGCAGTCAGAGGCAAGCAGTTTGCAGGGATGATTTCCAGACAGCTGGGCCACTCACAAAGTGGGTCTCAGAGGTTCAGATGTCCCTCAACTAGTGCTTGCTTCCTGGTCAGTTGAAGTCTGAATTGGACTCTTCCAGGTTGCAGGGTGTCAGGTACACGGGTATTGGTGCAGCACGGTTTTGGTAGATCCCAGTGTAGTCACACTTGGCAGGGAGACAGATCTGACCCGCTGGAGCTGGTGTACTGTTTCTGATTTGGTTATTGTGTCAGCGTCAACAGGGAGCTGTAAGTCAATAAGCCAGACTCGGCAGGGGATGGTGCCTTCGGACTGCAGGGAAGTAGCTCCTCTACTCCAAGGGAGATCTCTGGCAATTGGCAAAGAGCTGGAGGTGTTCCGGGGTTCTTGGAGGCCTCACATTAGCTGGACAAGACAGCGCACCACGATGGTCGAGTCCTTGAAGACAGCAGGCAGGGTTTCCTACTAAAATTCTCCAGCAGGTACTCTGTTCTCAGGTCAGCAGCTCTTATTTGTCTGTTTTTTTCTTAGGTCCATCGAATCTAAAGTTCAGGGTCCAGGGGTGCCAACTAAATACTAAATTTAGGGGCATTACAGGGGGAAGTAGGTAGTAGACAATGTGCTACCTACCTTTAGGGTGTCTACACCCTCTATGTGACCACTTCCTTTTGGGAGTGGCACAACCCTAACCCTCATTGGCTAATTCCCTCTCAAACAAGATGGAGGAAATTAAAAAGTGGGGTCCACATCACCTGCCCCACCTTAGGGGTTGCGCTGGCTGAATGTGGGCCCACCTCTTAATCTAACTAATTTTCCCGCTTGTCCTCCCGCCAAATGTGGAGCAGGACAGGGGGGTTGGCATCCTCCACTATCAATGCCTGGGTTGCATTTCAATGGCGGTATCACCTTTGAAGCTACCTACCTTGGAAGTCCAATCCAGCCTGGGGGAGGAGTGAAGAAACTACGTCCAATTTCACACAGGGATGTGTGCCATGTTGACTCTTCCATTTTCTCTGCACCAAGACACTCAGCTTGTAACAGCAATTTGCATGGTCTTGGTGAGGGGTCCCTAGGGTGGCACAATTTGTGCCTCAGTCCTAGTGAACCATCTCCAGTCCCCATGCCCTAGTTCAAGGCTTGCTGAAGTTGTGCCAATCGTGTTACAGTTTTAGGAAAGAGCTCTCTCACTTGGGGGCCTGGTTAGCTGGGACCAAGTACGCTTTCATTCGAAATCACATCATGTTTCAGTCAAAAAGTAGGGGATAACCATGTCAAAAGTGGCACTTTCTCACAGCCCAAACTACATCAACGCAGGTAGAAGTGGAATGTGCGCTCACCCGAATGCACTCTGTCCAGAGAAGGGTCTGTGCACCACTGCCACATATAGCCAATCAGGATGTTGATGTTCGTGCTATTACGTGTCGGGCACGGTGGGACTTGAAAAAGGCCTGAAACTGGAACATCCATACTCAACCCTGCTCCTACAGGCAGGTAACCCTTTGCTTCCTCCCACCAAGAAAAAACATGATAAAGTACTATTGCAGCGTTCTGGCCTAACAATAATGAGAGGGTGGGGATGTGGCATAGCGGCCAGAGCTGCCAAGGTAGGAACTGGGAACCAGGTTTGAGTCTCTGCGTCGGCTCAAGTTTCTGTGATTCTGGGCAAATCACTTAATCTCCCTATGCCTACCGAAAATGAATGTGTCCCTGTGTAATGTTAACTGGTGCTCATGTAAACCCAGCGATAATTCCACGAAGTTTGGCGATAGCTTGCTGATAGGACCTCACATACTTAGCCATGATATCCACCTTCCATAGGATATCATGGCTAAGTCAGTTTCAAAGCAGGCGTAAGGAAAGTAGCGATAACAGAGGTTATCGCTACTTTTCTTGTCGCTATGCTGCTTTGCGTGAGGCTTGATAATAGGAGAAATGTCGCTTAGCGACATTTCTCCCGTAATCCTGGGGAGGAACACCCACTTTGCATCTCATTAGAGATGCAAAGATGGGCATTAGGAATTCAGGCGCTAAGGCAAGGTTTCACGCGATAGCGTGACCTTGCTGATATAGCGATAAAATTATCGCCGCTTTTCGGCCGAAAACGGCCGCAAAAGCGGCGATAATTTTATATCACCACCTTGTAGATATGCCCCATAGTCCTTTATAATGATCCGTAAATAAGGCTGAATAGTAAAGGTGATCAACGTAAGTTGATGGGCCTGTACAGTTGCTTTAGTCATAATTGTACAAATTCAAGCTTCTTCTAGTAAACTCATGCAACTATCCTTAAAATCTTTTCGAGTTACAGTACTGAGGGTACTGGGATCATCATAATATTCCGGATGTTCGAGATTACAGGCAAATTGTTTTATATCTTTCAGCCACTTTATGTGCTTCACCCCATCTTGCTTACAACAGTCCCCCATAACTTGGCGATTGAATAAAATATTAAAGCTGACACATTCATGTAATGCAACTTTTGAAGTCATTCCATGATGGAATTATGGTAATAAGAACATTGATTTGATAGCAATCCGTGCGTAATCTAATCTTGTTCAGATCACAGTAACACAGATATCACCAAAAACCAAAGTGACATTAATCCACCAATTATTAATCGTTTGTCTACATTGTATACCTAAGCAAAGAATAATAATCATTTATTTCAAATGTTTGCTCAAAATAACTGCGCAATAATTCAGCATTACTTTTCAAGCAACAACATAAACAAGTGATAACACTGAACAAATGACTTTACTTTTTGTGTGTGGTAAGGTTCTGCAGAACCTCTAGGGGGAAATATAGTGCTGGACTCACCCTAGACACAATGTGTGCTTGGTGGATTATGGCACATAATGTTATAGGGTTAAATTATAAATCTAATGTAGTGCTTGGGGATTTATAGCGCTTGGAAACAGGTTTACCTTGTAATTACGATGTATTGCTCAGTGACTCGTAGCACTCAGTGAACTGGACTCACAAAGTGGAATCCTATATCTGAGCACCAAACATGCTTTACCAGATGTGCCCAGTTGTGCTGAAGCAATTTTTAGAGTGGAGGTGTTGCCATCAATGTTACATCACCAAAGTCATAGGGATAGGGGAAAATCCATGCATCACACAAAGAACAAGCATAGCAAATGCATGCATGAGGAGAGTGGTAAGGATGTAGCATGCAGCTGGTGGTCACACAGTTGCACATATATTTATGACAGCGTATGCATAGTGACATACTGTTTGCTGATTAAACTATACAATGCACAAATAATAATGTGTGCAAATCGGGTTTCAGCAAATATTTCATTTGTGCACCACCTGGTGTATGGCTTTGCTTTGATCCTATTAAAACTTTTGTTTCCATCATACTTCCGAATTACAAAATAATGCTTCATTTCTGCTTTCCTAACTGCTGATATATTCTTAAGTATTTGTGCAGTTCATTTACAGGTATTTAGATTTTGTTGCATTAGGAAACAAATGACAATCACAGCCTTTCCTTCCACTTGCTCACTTTTCTCTAGAAGCGCTTAGAGACCTGTAGGTGATTTGCGCTATATAAAAGTCATATAACATAACACTGTACCCAGCAAAATTGTAGTATAGTTCACTTTACAAAATCTAACTTTAAAGTCAAAGAAAGAAAAGTGAACACCAACCTCCCTATTAAAAGAATGAGCAGCAACATGTCAGAAGACAAAGCCTGACATTTGACCCCCCTCTTTGAACTCACAGCAAATGTGAGGAGATAAAACAAAATGTAAAGGCATCTATATTACTCATTCCCATTTTGAGCTACAGTTTGGTTATTCTGGGTGTGCTGCAGGGCTTATGGGTGTTCAGCCGGCTCTGTCATCTTTCTTTGAGAAAAAAAGCTAGAATATGTATTGTTCCTTTTAACTCACTTATATGGATGCCTCCTCACCACTGGGGTGCAGCTCTGACATGGGTGGCTGTTTCCCTGAAATCCAGGCTATCTCAGAGGAACATACTATACAAGTATGGCAATCTATTCATCTAGCCTTTGCCCAGCCAGGACATTTTACAAGCTACCTGCACCTATTGCACCTTCTTTGTGTCAGCTGATCAGAGCTTCTCCCCAGTCTAGCACATTGCCATCTGAGTGGCAGCAGGCTTCTGTGGTTCCATTGTTAAACATATTAACCAATTATCGGCTTATCTCGCTCTTTTTTCCATTTTGCGCTAAAGCAGATGAAAAAGTTCTTTACAAGAAATGGGTAGTGAGGTTTTCACTGCGCAACATCTAATGGTTTGAGTCTCAAAAATTGCTTCTTAAAGTTTGCATCAAAGGTAAAGGCTGTATGACTGTAGGACTCAAGAATTGAATTTTGGTTCCAAGCCTTTGATGAAAAACGACAGATATAGAAAATAAAGCTTGGAATAAATTCCGGATACCGTCTACCTTCAATGAACTGATGTTTTGAAATATTTATGCCACTGAGAATTTTAGTTATTGCTAATTGCTCAGGGAAATAAATTTCAGATGAAAAAGTTGTCAATAAGCAGATGTCTGTAAAAGTTCTAGTCAATTCTTACATTATTTCTAAGCATGGCACTGAAGTTGTGTCCATAGCAGTTCAGAAGGAACTGCTTGTGATTCTGGACAAAGATTGGGTGGCAGGCCTCATTCTTCTCAAGCTCTTCACCATCTTTGAGGTGGTGTGCCATCTTTGCTGTTGAAAAGTCTGTCAGGTATCAGAATATGCGAGCTTCCCTATAACTGGCTTAGTTAATTTCTTTTTTGCAACAATTCTTTATTGTTTTTTTCCCAATACACAAACAGGTAATACAGCAATCAAGCATTATGCATAGGAACCAAGGTGAGCCATCAAGGGGGAGGGGAGCCGCTGGGGACAGTCAAAGCCTGGGAGCAACGAAAAACAGCACACACATGCCATCCAAAGGGTGGGGGGGTAGGATTCAGCAGGACTTAGACCCGAGGGGGGGGGAGAGGAAAGGGGTAAAGGCAAATCAATCAATTTGGATTTGTAGAGCACGGCTAATCACTTGCAAGGGTTTTCAGGGGTTTGGTTCACGCTAGGATCAGTTGAATAGCCAGGTCTTGAGCGCCTTTCTGAATTCCGGGAGAGAGGATGATGTTCAGAGGTGAAGAGTAAGGTAGTTCCAGAACTTCGCGGCAGGGTAGGAGAAGGCTCATCGTCCACTGCAGCTTTGGCAGATGCGGGAAGTGTGTGCGAGGGCAAGGAAGACAGAGCACAGGTGTCTGGAGGGTTGTTGGAAGTTCAGGTGGTAGTGATGTTTGCTGGCCCTGGGTCATGGTAGGCCATGTAGGCATGTGGAAGCATCTTGAATTGGCATCTTTGCTGGATGGGTAGCCAGTGGAGGTTCCCGAGGTTATGGTGATATGGGCCAGTTTGGGGAGGTTGAAGATGAGTCTTGCAGCCGAGTACTGAATCATCTGGAGTCTCTTCAGGTGTTGGGTAGCGATTCCTGCGTAGAGCGCGCTGTCATAGACCAGCCAGCAGGTGACTAGAGGTTGACTATAGCTTTGATGATGGTTTCCCAAGATTTTTACAGGGAGCCATCTGAAGATCTTTCGGAGCATGCAAAGGGTGTGGAAGCAGGCGGAGAAGACTGCGTTGATCTGGCGTTTCATGGTGAGTCTGCTGTCCAAGATGATGCAATGGTTATGGCGTGGCCTGTCGGTGGGGTTCCAAGTTCAGAAGGCCACCAGGTGTCGTTCAACGGAGAGGTGTTGTTCCCAAAGATCAGCACTTCCATCTTGTCTGTGTTCAACTTCAAGCAGTTGGTCTTGATCCAGCCACCTAGACTAGCCATGCAGTTGTGGAAGTTGGTCCTTGTGGTTGTCTTCTGAGAACGAGAGGATGAGTTGGATGTTGTCTATGTAGGATATGATGTTGAGGTCATGGTTTCTGACACTGTGGGCCAGAGGTGTCATATAAGTGTTGAGCAGGGTGAGGCTGAGGGATGAACCTTGAGGGATGCTGCAGATGGTGCTCTTTGGTTCCAAGGCGAAGGGTGGTAGGCGGATTCTCTGTGTATGTCCAGGGAGGAAGGATACGATGCGTTTGAGGGTGTCTCCTTGGATCCCTATGTAGTGGAGTCTCTTGATGAGTGTGTGGTTGGATAAGGTATTGAATGCTGCTGAGAGGACAAGAGGGATCAGGACCACTGTTTCAGCACGGTTGAGGAGGGTTCTGATGTTGTCGGTGGTGGCGATCAGGATGGTCTCTGTGCTGTGGTTGGCACAAAACCCTGGACAAAGACGAAAAGGTAGAACACACCAGCAGTGAGGGGGGAGCAGACATCAGGACCTGCTGAATGGGGTCGACCTCTATTAAGAAGGTGCTGAGAGGCGGGAGGGTTGCTGGGAGGCGGTGGGAGAGGCCTTTGGGAGGTGGTAAGTGGGAAGCGGGAGGGAGGAAAGGCAGGAAGAAAGCAGGAGGTGGGCCAACAGAACAGTGAACACAACACTCTTAGACAAAGGAACAAAGCTAGCAAACTATCACAAAACACTGAGCAAGAGATGAATGGCAGAACAGCAAAGAACAGTGAAGACAACACTCAGGCGAAAGGAACAAAATGAGTGCATTATCACTAACACTGGGCACAAGACGAATTTCAAAACAGCAGACAGTGAACAATGAAAACAACACTATCAGGGAAATGGAGCATAGCGAGCAAACAATCATGAAACCCTTAGCAAAGACGAAAATGCAGGAAAAACCGTCAATGAGGGAAAACAGACGTGAAGCAAATGGGTGCAGAGGGGCAGTGGAAACAGGAGAAATCCGTATGGGTGTCAAGGGGGAGGCAACGTTGATAGTAGAACAGGATAAGGAACAAGGATGACATCACCTAGGCACTGGGGTAGTAGGGCAAGGTACAGCCAAGGTATGCGGGGCGCTATGTGGAATGGGCCTTCAATCACTTCAGGACAGGTCCAGTCCAACAGAGGCAAGAAAAGGACCCCAGATCACCTCAAAAGCATCCAGATTGTCATTGAGTTTGTATGTGATACATTCATGAGTAGTGATGCAATGAAGTTCTATAAATCATTCCCCGACGGCAGGGACCACCGACTGCTGCCAGTGCCAGAGAATGCACAGCTTCACCATATTTAGTGCAGTGGCAACCCACCTGTGTTTCATGTGAGGTGAGGTGAGGGAGATTCGAGGTATCAGTCATGGTGATGCAGTGCCACAGCCACCAGGGGCTTCAGGGCTATGAGAAGTAAAAGAGGGGAGAGAGGACAGCACTGGCAAGTCCCACGCTCCACAGGGAAGGGTGTCATAGAGAAGATGCACCTTCCAGATAAAGTCCTCATTGAAACCCATATGTGAAATTACGTGGAAAAGATAGCGCCAGTCAACATGATTAAACGCTTTCTCGCCATCCAAGCAAAGAACCAGAAATTCAGAAGGATCATCCTTCGTCTGCCACAATAGATAGGACAAAAGCAGAGATGGTCTCGGAAGTTACGACCCAGGATAAAACCCACCTGGCACTCGTGAATCAGGGGGGTACGACCTTACCCAGATGAGTAGCCAGAACCTTGGCCAACACCTTTGTATCGATGTTGAGCAGTGATGTCGGGTGTTGACTGGCATGGTCCAAAGGGTCCTTACCTGCCTTAGGGAGAAGGTTAATGGTGGCGTTTTTTAGAGATAGCCCCCAACATGCCCGCCTACTCAGCCTTCAGGAACGCCCTCATCAGGTGGGAGACCAAAAGGTACTTCCCTGCTTTATGGAATTTGCCTGGAAACCCGTCCTCTCTGGAAGATTTGCACATAGGGGGCTGCTATGGCGTCAGCCACCTTTTCCTCAGTGATGGCCCCTAACAAGGCCTCCCAGCCTGCAGCAGACAGCACTGGCAAATGTGGCGGGGCAGGAACGTCTCCATCTGCTCCAGGGTAGCAGCTTGGTCGGCAGAATAAAGGTAGTCATAATAGGAAGAAAAACAGGTGGAGATGTCATTAGGGTAGATGAGGAGGGCACCTGCTGGATCATGGACCACCAGGATTGTAAGCTGAGATTCGCTTTGATTTATCTGGGTGGCTAAAAGCGGGTCCACCTTCTCATTGTGGTCATAACTGCGCCACCGCAGCTTGATTAGCGCCTTCGTGAATTAGTCTGTATTAAATTACGAAGTAAGTTGGATTTGAGCAAGTTCCATCCGTTGGAGGGGATACAGGGTAGGGGAAGCCTTGTATTGAGTCGTGAGAGTACGCACTTCCTGTTCCAGAAGTTCCCAGCACTCACGCTCCGTACATTTGGCAACTGCCATATCTGCAATCATATTGCCCCAAAGAGTCACCTTGTTGACAACCCACAGCATCCTACCAGTGACAATGTGCCCTTGTTGTCTGAGAAGTAGGACTGGATATGATCGCGCATGTGAGAAGTTAGCCTGATATATGCTGTCCACTAGTTATAGTGGGCACCTTGTATCAGTCCAAACAACCCATTATGGTGATAGGTTAAAGACAACCTTTAATTAAAGCTATCCTAGTGGTAGCTATGGAGAGCAGCCTTCAGGCTAAGTCTTGAAGGAATGTAAAGCAGCTTGTTTTACCAGTCTATAATCTCTTGAATGACCAAATGAAAGGACAACCACACCAGGTATTTTTTTTTTAAATATATGTATTTAAGATAAAACACACCCCTGTAGTCTCTTTATGAGACTGGAGTTCCAAGTACTTAAGTTACAAGTCAGTATTCAACAGCAAAAGCACAAATACACGTTTGGGCCCTAGGGGCGTACCAAACCATATACCAATAATGTGGTATAAGAACCACGACTGAACTAGACACAAGGCCTAGAGCCTGTAGAAGTGCTTGGACCACAAGGAACCACCCAAGGTAGTGAAATGGGGTACCAACGGGGAACGCGTGCAGTGTGCGAAGACAGCCACGAATCGCTGTTAACTTCTATGTCGCGGTTTGAAATTAAGAGTTAAGGACACTTAGAGGATGGCTACGAACGAACCCTTTTGGACTTAGAGGTGTCTAGAGCCAACACCCACGGGAGCACTGGAGTACTCACCCAGGGAAGCCGGGTGCATAGGTGTCTTTTGGTGTCACGTTGCGTCGCTGTTTTCAATGGAAGCTGGCAAAGAAGTGCTGCTGCCGTGAAGAGGAGAAGTGTCCGGAGAGATCCAAGCCTGGATCGAGGATGGAAGGAACCTGAAAGCAGAGGGGACAGAGTCTGGGTCACCTACCAGTGACCAGGGGCACGATAGTCCAACGCCCACAGATGTTGGGTGCTTCAGGTGAGTTGACGGGTGTCTTGATTCTTCAGCCACGAGGTTCAGGAGGAGTTGACCAGGAGCTGCATTCGAGCTGTTCCACCAAGTCTGTCGAGAGCTGCGGTGTCGGCGACCAGATTGGACCCAACAAGCCTTGGCAACGGCAAGTCACGCGAAAATAGAAAAAGGACATCGGTGCAGACCAGCAAGATCTGTGGGACTCACCCAGCGAGGGAAAGTTGGGGCACGTCTGGAGCAACCAGGAAAGCCCAATCAGAAGAGGAGTTGTCTTCGTGGGGACCCACTAGTCAACGGGCTAGCGATCGCAAAGGTGCCTCAAGCGGTCGCACTTGAAACTGGCCCACGGGTCACTCGTGGAGTGGAGGCCAGAGATCTTCGGTGCAGGAGGTGCTCAAGGCTGGGGCTACTCCGAGCCTAAAGCACAACTTCAAGGAAGACCAGGAAGATGATGGATCAGCAAAAGATCACGGTGTCCAGGGGTCACAGTTCCACATCACCCACGATAGCCACAGGCCTCAGCTTTGCTGTGAACTCAGTGTAGCCTCGGGGAAGTCTGGAAATCCACCTCTGGTGATGCAAAGACTTTGGCATTCGGTGGGAGCTTCAGAGTTGCAGACCGGACAGTTGCTTCTTTGGTGCCTGCCAAGCAGGAGAGTCACTCCTTGACCCCAAGGGAGATTTCTTCGGTCTTCTAGCGAAAATAGAAAGTTGAAGGTCCAGGATATATGTTGCAGAGTTTCGTCCAGGGTAATCTAAAGTCTCAAGGACTGGGTTCCCATATTTATACGAAGTTTGGGGGTTGGGCATACTCTAGGGACCCACCTATGGGAGGGTTTGGAAAGAGAGGTGGTTACACCCATTTCTTTTGTCCGGTTTCGCACCAGATCAGGGGCAGGTAGCCCCTGCAACCGGTTTGAACTGGACTATGCACAGGGACACCAAGTGTGCCCCCAGTGCAGGACTTCAAAGCACCAGAGAGTGCTCCCGCCCAGCCCCAATACACATCTGCCTGTCTGGGGAGGTGGTTACACCTCCCTGGGACACAAAACCTATTGTCCAGGCCTCCCCTGCCGGAGTTCGGTCAGCAGCAGGAGGCCAGACCCGTGTCTGTGGCAGTGGCATCCATTTTGTGATGCCAGGGCTTTAGAAAGTCTTTACCGGGTAGACCAGTGTGAACATGTCTCTACCTCTAGAAGGTTGAAAGGCTACCCCTGCCGCCAGAATTGGCGGGGGTAGTATTCCAAAGTGTTTGACACCAACAACGACATGTTTCCGTGCAGCCAGTCCAAAGTTAGCATTTACAGCGAGGTTATAATGCACTTAAGAGTATATGGTCAGGCTGCACCACAAACAGCATCAGAGGGGGTACTCCGAACGCTGCAGATGGGCACCCTCTCACAAAAAAACCAAGCACTCTGCCTCCAGGATTGTTAAGGCCTGCCATAGGAGTGACATATAGGTTTTATATGTGTGTGCAATGGTAGTGATATAGGTAGCCTATACCACAGTAAGGGGTGCATGCACCACCTTACCCAGACTGCAGTAGCAGACCAGTGGTGTCATTTTGGAGTGCTTCTCAGCGGTGGCATAATACATGCTTCAGCCCCTGGTAGGCCTCTGAGGTACCTATGCCCTGGGTACATAGTATACCATATACTAGGGACTGATAAGGCACTCCAGAATCCAATTAGATATGTACCTAATGTACATGTGAAGGACTGGGTTATTTCTAAGACCCAGCGGTGCCAGGGGACAACAGCTGAAACCTTCGTGGGTTACCTGTTCTGGCGTACGAAACACAGAGACACGGGACACTTCCAGCGACGTCAGAGATCAGCGTTTATTTACTGCAGGGATACAGAAATCACAAGAAGTACACAACGTGTAGGTTCTCGGAGACTGCTTCAAATTGCAAAAGTGGATCGCTCCTTTTATACACGTTTTTGCCATTACACAGTATGGCGAACAAAGGTTACAACTCAGTTCCCACAATAAACTTCAAAAAGAGTCGTGTTCATGTTTCAGGAGACCGGAACATAATTACAGCAGCATTGCCGGTTCCCAACTGTAAAAACATCTCTTCTCTGCAATAAAACACATTCCATCCTGACCGTAAACATATTAGGAGAGGGGACAAAAACAGATGCAGAGAAAGGACAAGGATGCACAACAGGTTAGAAAAGAGTGTTGGGAGTAATAAAGGAAACTTGATAACAGGATCAAAGACCTCGTGTCCAATGCATGCATGACTGAAACAATAGACTAGCACGGCAAGATGAGCCTCGAGCGGGGCCATCTGCCCTCGCCGTGTCATTTCCCTTGTCGTAAAAGTCACCCTCAAAGAAACACGTGTCCCTCGTGTAAGCTTGGGAGTCCCAGGGTCACGAAGCGGACAAAGTCCGTTCGCTGGCTACTTGAGGGCAAGAAACAAAATGGATGCCGTATCTAAAATGGAACCCGAGGGTTCGGATGAACAAACCCAAAAATGAGACGAACCATACGTGGTTGCATAGCGAAACTGCGTACACCCACTATACTCGTCATTTGCGGTTCGTAGACACCAAACTCATCCATATTCGTCACCACTCAAAAAGTGTCGTTCCGTCTCACACGGAACCTCAGACGCTCCTTTTGCCCTCATGTAGGCAAGCACTAGCCAAGATCGGAATCGATTTCAATATTCATCAGATCGTTCAGCTGCTGCTGGAACATCATTCTATTCATCAACGTCTCCTTGGTAACAGATGGCCGTCTTATACACATTGTAGCACAGAGGCCACATAAGGCAGGACCACACTGTACACAAAGACAACACGTGAATAGAAACGTTACAACAACCCCTACGATCATCAGGATCTTCCAACCCCAAGTTGACATCAGACCCCAAAACCATCCTAAAAGTGTCCAATTACCTTCGTCCACGTGTATGGACTCGGAAATCTTGTGCAACTTTGAGATGGCTTGGTAGACAGTTGGAGCATTGTCAGGAATGAAAATGCAACAACTCGAATGGATAACTTTACACACACCACCTCTATCTGCAAGAACAACATCTAGAACCATCCGGTTCTGCAACGTCATGAGTCTATCCGCCTGAAGTTCAGCTGTTAAATTGCCGAGGGCACTCGCGGTAATATTAGCAGTCGACTCAACTACACGGGTCAACTGTCTTAGGTTCCTACTATTAACCATAGGTCCCCAAAACGGCAAGCACCCTTAAAGAAGTCTCCTGCTTCTTGACCGGCAGTATCCTCGTTGCTAATAACGCCTCTCACAACTCTAGTCTTGTGATAGTCTGAGGCAACTGTGAAAGTCGGTGGTAAAAGATTCGCAATATAACAGGTACACGAAAAATCACGGGGTAACCATGTATATGCGCGTTCATAACATACGAAATAAGTGCCCTTAGCAGTCAGAAAAACAGGGGAAGAGAGCATCGGTAGGACATACGTGTCAGTGCAAGCACTGTTCCCAAGTTGTGCTCTCGGATTTCGACCCAAACCTTTCAAGCAGAAATTACCGAGGTGTGGTACAATCCATATTGGGGACGAGCTCTTAAGCTGTCTGTCACCCACTGACGTACTATACTCAGCCTCACTCAGATCTTTATAGGCTCGCACCTCTTCATCTGGGATAAGCGATGCATCCAAAACATCTCTATCTAAATCCGCTATCGCTATCGCCAAAGGCTTGTGATACGGACCAGGACCAAAATCGACAGAGCGTGGCTCTCGACTGGGGTAGGAATCTAGTGCACTGCGAAACATAGTTTGGAATGCTCGAGCTGAACCCTGGGAGCTGTAAGGAAGGACCAAATACGGAATACCCCTATCCATGGTATGTGGCATTAACCCACACACCCAACAGTTGGTAGTATTCATCACCAACTGATGCTGATGTAGGAGTTGAACGAAGGAGTTATTCATAAATTCCGCACGTCTAACCTGTTCGTGTTGAGGCAAGGGATGAAAAGAATGTGGGGAAACAGTGGTGATGGAGCTTAGTTTAGGAGAAAGGGTAGGTGAAACAGAAGGTAATAACAACTGTATTCCAAAATACACTCCGCCCACCAATAGCATAGACACAGTCAGAAACAGTAGGAACACCTGAAACAAAAAACATTTTGTTCGTACAACCCAATGTAACTCTGATCTCTGCGCCGACATCCTTTCTACTTCCAACAACTTAGAGAATGCCATCCTCAACAAACCGTCCATGACGTACTTGACGCACTTCGTTCTGAGTAGCGATTATCAATCCCCAGGAGTTCCCAGGAATCGACAAAAGTAACCGACCTAGCGTCAGAAACCTGCTAAACAGAAAGGAGTACCCGCACGGCCCTACGGTAACCCGGATGGTAGGGTTTCCTCAAAACGTTTAGTTTTAATACAAATCTCTTAGCAGCGAAAAGCACAAAAAAACTTAAAAGAAAAGGATGTAATTGTCCATAATGTTCATAGTACGAGAAAAGGGAAAAAAACAAATATACGACTAATTTTTATTAGTCCTTGAACGAAGAAAGTATCGACTTCTTCCAGGTCGAGTTTGCTCTACAAATAATTGTTCAGCTGGCGCAACAGTGTTCGATGAGGTGAACGACGAGTCAGACCTTGGGTTCTCTGCTACCGATGACTCCACAAGTGGGTTTGGCAGCGACAAATCATCCCCTACAGGTTGAGCGTCACTAAACGGCACAAAGTTTAAAGGAGTCTCAGTTTCCATTGCCGCAATCCCAGTTCTCACCCAACCGTCTGTTGGTGAGGGGATCGGTACCTTTTTCGTGTGACTGGCATGAACCCAGTTTTTCCGGCCCTCCAATCGAACCGCAGTCCTCGTTGTCAACAAGACTTGAAAGGGTCCTACGAATCTTGGCTCCAAGTTACGTTTCCGACCAAAATTTCGGGTAACGACCCAATCGCCTGGCCGGAGCTGATGTCCAGGACCCTCTGTCTGCACCGGTAGAGCTTCAAAGACCTGTTGATGGATTAACCGTAGTTTAGTGGTCAAATCATGAAGGTAATCAATTAGCATTGGATACTCAAGACTATCAAAGGCCCTAGGTCTCGGGACTCCCCAAATGTTCGCAGGGCGGCCGAACACAATCTCATATGGGCTAAGCCCTACTCGAGAGTGTACAGTCGCTCTGGTTGATAGGAGAGCCAGAGGCAAGGCATCAGGCCATGATAGACCAGTCGTAGCTTGTATCTTTGCAAGTTTCAGTTTCAGGGTACCATTGTACCCTTCAACCATACCCGCTGCCTGAGGATGATTAGCGCTATGGAATTTTTGACGAATTCCAAGGCCCTTACACACACTCTGCATCACACTTCCCACAAACTCACTTCAATTATCCGACCACACGATCCGTGGCATTCCATACCTAGGAAAGTATTCCTTCAGCAGGATTTTCGCTGTGGACAGGGCAGTATTATCCTTAAGAGGATAGGCCTCAATCCACCTAGAGAACGCACAAACCACAACCAAAACATACTTCAGGTTATTGCATCTCTCCATATGGATAAAGTCCAGTTGGATAACCTCAAAGGAACAAACAGGGGGAGCAAAATGACCAGGTGGAGTGGGGGTGCCCTTGCCAGGATTGTGCATCAAACACACCATGCAATTCTTAACCACTCTCTCAGCACACTTAGTAATACCCTCATTCTTCCATACAGGGGACAAGAACTTACATATTCCTTTTGCACTAATATGTGACAACCCATGAGCCATCGTCACGACAGCTAATACGTACGCATCTGGTAACATCCACCTCTGACGTTCCGTCAAGTCAACCCAACATCCATGCATATCCAACTTTCCCGTACTTTCTTTCCACTTGGTCTTTTCAGCTTCAGTAGCTTCGTTCTGAATTGCTTTCACACTCTCAACAGTATTTTCACACATACCAGTCTCCGTCGGCCATCTTACTGAACTTGTCATGTACATTCGGGTTGTAAGATTCTTAGCCGTTTCCTTAGCGATCTCATCCGCAAATGCATTACCACGACCAACATCATCCGTCACTTTCCGATGTGCACTACATTTAACAATCGCCACCTGTTTAGGCAATGTAAGTGCATCCAAAAGATCATTCACGAGCTGCCCGTGTTGGATCTTCGTACCATGCGATGTCATAAATCCTCTTTCTCTCCACAGTCTTCCAAAACTGTGCGCAACGCCGAATGCGTACTGACTGTCGGTAAACACATTCACTCGCTTTCCCTTAGACAAAACACACGCTCTTGTCAATGCAATCAACTCTGCCGCTTGTGCTGAATTCTGATTCAATCTTGCAATCTCCACAACTGTGCTCAACGTCACTACAGCATACGCAGTCGTCACATCACCATTCGGCAATTTAAAACAAGAACCATCAACATACAACGTACCATCGGGATCTGTCAATGGAGTGTTTTTCAGGTCCACACGACCCTTTGTTTCTTCCTCAGTTCGTAAATAACAATCATGTGGTGGTACATCATCTGATTCCATATTAATCGGCAACAATGTCGCCGGATTCAGTACATTACAGCGTTTGATCTGTATGTGACTTGCCAAAAGGGTCAGCTCGTACCCAGACAACCTTGCACTCGTCAGATGTTGAGTTTTTGTCCGATTCAAGAGAGTGTCAACTGCATGCGGAACCATCACTATGAGCATATTATCCATGACAAGACCTGCGGACTGTCGAATAGACGCCGCAGCTGCCTCCGTCGCCCTCAAGCAACTCGGCAACGCTCTAGCTAACGGGTCTAAGGTCGAGGAAAAATATGCACACGGGCGCTGCTTGCCACCAAATTGTTGCGTTAAAACACTCAACGCACAACCTTCCCTCTCGTGGACGTATAGTGTAAATGGCTTGCTGTAATCAGGAGTACCTAACACAGGAGCCGAACACAACGCATCACGAAGTTCAGAAAAACTTTTCTGACATTCTTCCATCCATGGCAAAGGAGTCGAAACATCCTTACACGTGAGAGCTATCAATGGCTTCGCTAACAGTGAAAAATTTGGAATCCACTGTCTGCAGTATGACGTGATACCTAAAAAGGTACGCACATCTCTCTGAGTCGTCGGCACAGTCATTCGAGCAATTGCTGCGATTCTTTCAGGGGTTAACCTTCTTCCCGCCTTTGACAATAAGTGACCTAGGTAGGTAACTTCTTGACAACAATATTGCAATTTAGAAGGTGACACCTTGTGATGTAAGTCGCATAGATGCTGCAACAGTGACACAGTAGCAGTCTTGCAAACTTGTTCAGTGTCTGCAGCTACCAACAGATCGTCAACGTACTGAATCAAGGCCGCACCAGCTGGCAGCACAAATGCATCAAGTTGGCTCTTAAGAGCTTGGCTGTAGATCGATGGGCTCTCACAGTAGCCTTGAGGTGCACGTTTGAACCGAAAGCTACGACCACCTAATGAAAACCCAAACAAATCTCGACTTTCTTCAGCAATCGGAATGCTAAAGAACGCATTCTTCAGATCGATTACCGAAAACCATGATGCAGAGGCTGGAATCAGAGTCAGTAAAGCTGTAATGTCGGGCACCACAGGAAACTGCGGGACAACAATTTTATTTACCTCCCGTAAGTCAATAACTAGACGGTACACGGGAGGCTTGGAGGGATCAGTTCGCTTCAGAATAGGCAACACAGGACTATTACACACGTTACCCCGTGTCTCCTCAATAACATCTTTATCGATCAGATCGTAGATGATCGCTAATAGTGCCCGTTCACCATCAAGGGAGATACGATACTGGGGTATGCGCGGTAATCGCGCATCGAATTTCAATTGAACAACATAAGGTGGTATATCCAGCAGGCCCACATCATTGGGACCTGTCGCCCACAAAGAAGCCGGAAGAGAACTCAATTCCGGTGGGAGCTTATCGATCGACAAATACATAGGGGAAATCACACTGTGACCCAATGTAAGCTCCACTCCCGTTGGAGAGCAGTACAAAGTCGCATGTAACCTTTTCAACAAATCCAAGCCCAAAAGATTCTCACCACAACCAGTAGTCAAAATCAAAGGAGCTTCTAACTCGTGAGACCCAATCGTAAGGGGCAAGGGGCTAGAGACTGGATTGCTAACGGGGGCACCAGAGAATCCAACGGAAACATTTGTTAAGCCAGACAAAGGCGCGCCAGGGAGTTTCGAATGCATGATGGAACTTTTTGCTGCACCAGTGTCCAACAGAAAAGGCTCAACGACGCCCAATGTGGCAACTGCAACATAAGGCCCTCTCTGATCAACCGGAACTGATACTTCTCCCTTCCTTTGTCTATGGCTGTCCTAGTAGATACCGCCCGCATCAACATCACGCTCGACATAATAGTCGTCCACATGATACTGTGCAGATCTACCAGACGAGAGGTCGCGTCGATCGAAACAATTCTGCGAGTCTGAGGAAGTGACAAGACGCTCGGCCTGATTCTGAGTAACTCCGCGACCTCTACCACGTGAAGCTTGTTGAGGACCACTACGACCTCCTCGAGCCGACACACCATTGTTCCTGTCACGTAGAACTGGACAATTAAACTTCAAATGACCCTCCCCTCGACAATATGCACATTGATTATATCCCAACACAAAGCGAGGTGCGGGAGAGTCAGTGCGCACCTGCGATCTGGAAAACTGTGATTGTGATCGATTTGGCTGTTGCGAGTCATTGAAATTTGAGCGCGGAGGATACGCTTGCTGCAATAAGACCTTAGTTTTAAGATCCTTCGTTTTCTTATCTGCACGTTCACTTTCTTCCTTTTCTCTGTTTTCGTAATATTGGGCCGTAGCCAATATTTGAGCAGTGGTAGAAACAGCCCACGAACTCTCGGAATTCTTCAACTTGTTGCTAAGTTCGGGCAACAAGTTCGATACAAATTTATCAACGAACAACCGCTGACCACCCTCCGAACTCATGTCCTGACCACTATGATCAACAAATGCTTCCTCAAATCTCGTAAAGAAATCGGAGACACTCTCATCCCTCTTTTGCTTGCACGCGGACAATTTGTCCCAATTGACGCGCATTGCTGGCATAAGCGTTTTCATAAGAGTAATTATCCTCTGGGGCAAATCCACAATAAGCTGTTCAGGTTTAGCCCCACCAACTTGCTGGGCGTCTGCCGCCGTAAGGGCAGCCCAGTCACCGCCTAACTCAGCCGCGTGATTCTCGTGACGAATTTTCGCCCAAATCGGCTGAGGCACTACATTGCCAAACAACATGTCGATATCAGCAAGGTTCATAACAGTAGCATCCACTAATTGGGACAACTCCTTATAATAGCCTGCAGGATTCTTACGGGGATCGGGCAAAGTTTGCTTCACCTGCAAAACTTCCGATCGCTTCCAAGGGAGGTGTATCCATACCCTCTGAAAACGTCCTGGAACAGCAGGATTAGCATTAGGATCACCTGGCATCCACACTGGGGGAACTTCCCGCATAGGATATTGACCAGGTTTTGCCATCCACTCTTCAGTCTCGTCTTTAAACAATGCTCGAGGTTGCACTGTACATCGAAAGGATAACAGGCGTTCTAGAGCAGCTCGAACCTTATCACCTACAATCACACCAGTTGTAAATTGATGCTGGAGCTCAGAAACCTCAGACGGTACATTATCGACCACATCATGATCCCACTCCTCCTTCAACGATTTACACATTTCCTCAAACACGAATCGTTGCGTGGGCGCATTAAACTGAGAAAATGTTTCAAACACTACACGCGAAGTGTACTTAACAGGGTTACGAATCCATTTACGTGCCAGTTTTACCAACGATTCACGTTCCCTACCATCAGGGAGCTGGCTGCGCCTCTGGGCAACATCAGAAAGAGTCGAGCCGAGTATTGGCCCAAAAAGCGGAGAATAAAGAGTAGCAACAGCAGTCAGGAGACGGCTACGAACAGAAGGAGAAGAAGAAGAAGGCACAGGAGCAGCGACAGTAGGAGTGGAGACAGTAGAAGTGGACGCGGCACCAGGAGTAGCGGGAACGACAGACTGAGGAGGGGCTGGGAAAGGCGCAGTAGGAAGAAAAGCCGGTAAAGGAGGATGCACGATTTGCGGCACAAGAGGATTCGGGAGAGCGGGAGGAACGGCGGGCTGACCAGCAGCCGCCAAAACAGCAGGTTGAGGAATAGGAAGAATCACAGGACCCACAGTATCGGGAGCATAGGGAGGTGGTGATTTCAACAGATAAGATAGTAGCTAATCTTCTATCACTTCTTCTCCCGTCTTATCGGCATTAGACGGTAACACCGGATAACACTTATCCACCGCCATATGATGAAGTCGAGCACTAATTTCCTGCTCTTTCTCATCTTTGTCTCGCTGATACTGTTCTGCATTTCGCATCACCGTAATGACACCTTCTCTCTTATTTTTCTTACTCTGTTTGATTTCTTTCTGCTTGGCCTCTTTACGCCATAACGGAAGGAATCAAACATGGCTGGCCTAGCCTTTTTTTTAAACAGTTTAGCTTCTAAATTATCTAAAACGGCAGTTTCGAAACTACCATGTGATGGCCAACTAAGAACACCATCATTTTTAGTGTAACGAACCCAATATTCGTTATATACGATAGGACCCACGCCATGGCGACTATAGAGCTCGTAAATTGGAGTTCCAACCGGAGGTATCGGACATGAATCCTCCAGCCGGGAATCCGTTCTGCAACATTTAAGAAACCCAAACAAAGTACTACGGCCAGGCATCGTGCACACTAACCGAGTTTACAAACTTCAAGGGCTATCGAATTATGATGTCCTCGCACAAAAATGCAAGACCCTCGGTTTTTGGCAATTTCAATCGTCAAATAAAACTTCAACAACTAAGAACCACAAATGCTATGGAACCATGCAAACAACAAAGGAACACTGGGAGCGACCCACAAATACTTAACTGAAAGAACAATGGCGTCACCAGGAAGGCCCGTCTATCGTCTCGCCGTACAAAGGACTACGCCAGGCGCCAATACAGGTCGACAGTCAGGGCATCAGTCCGTCGCAGCCGTCAGGAGGCGGGGATCTTCGCGGGAAAAGACGTCGGGCCACTTATTTCGACAACTGGATCGATGAAGCGGGGTGCACCTTCCCTCTGAGATTTCACACGAAGTTCCTCACGATCGTCGGGCTTTGGACCGGTACCGCTGATGTCGCCCCACATTGGGCGCCAACTGAAGGACTGGGTTATTTCTAAGACCCAGCGGTGCCAGGGGACAACACCTGAAACCTTCGTGGGTTACCTGTTCTGGCGTACGAAACACAGAGACACGGGACACTTCCAGTGACGTCAGAGATCAGCATTTATTTACTGCAGGGATACAGAAATCACAAGAAGTACACAACGTGTAGGTTCTCGGAGACTGCTTCAAATTGCAAAAGTGGATCGCTCCTTTTATACACGTTTTTGCCATTACACAGTATGGCGAACAAAGGTTACAACTCAGTTCCCACAATAAACTTCAAAAAGAGTCGTGTTCATGTTTCAGGAGACCGGAACATAATTACAGCAGCATTGCCGGTTCCCAACTGTAAAAACATCTCTTCTCTGCAATAAAACACATTCCATCCTGACCGTAAACATATTAGGAGAGGGGACAAAAACAGATGCAGAGAAAGGACAAGGATGCACAACAGGTTAGAAAAGAGTGTTGGGAGTAATAAAGGAAACTTGATAACAGGATCAAAGACCTCGTGTCCAATGCATGCATGACTGAAACAATAGACTAGCACGGCAAGATGAGCCTCGAGCGGGGCCATCTGCCCTCGCCGTGTCATTTCCCTTGTCGTAAAAGTCACCCTCAAAGAAACACGTGTCCCTCGTGTAAGCTTGGTAGTCCCAGGGTCACGAAGCGGACAAAGTCCGTTCGCTGGCTACTTGAGGGCAAGAAACAAAATGGATGCCGTATCTAAAATGGAACCCGAGGGTTCGGATGAACAAACCCAAAAATGAGACGAACCATACGTGGTTGCATAGCGAAACTGCGTACACCCACTATACTCGTCATTTGCGGTTCGTAGACACCAAACTCATCCATATTCGTCACCACTCAAAAAGTGTCGTTCCGTCTCACACGGAACCTCACATGGAAACCATTTTAGAGAGGAAGCAGCTAGGCTGGGGTCCTGATTAGCAGGGCCACAGCCAGACTAATGTCGAAAAACAGTGAAACACCAGCAAAAAGTGGGGGTACCCATGTGAAGCAGATCCTACTCTCCCACACAACCCCCCCCCCCCCCAAACGCAGGGACATTAAACTAACCTTGACCAGTTGAGTCTTCATGTTCTAAGTGGAAATACCTAGAGAGTCCATCTGCATTGGCATGTTTACTCCCAGGTCTATGTTCCACTGTAAATTCCACCCCCTGTAGGGAAATGGACCTAAGCAGTTTGGGGTTTTCACCCGTCATTTGTTTTAGCCATAAGAGGGGCTTATTGTCTGTCTGAACAAGGAAGTGAGTACCAAACAAATATGGCCTCGACTTCTTCAGAGCCCAAACCACAGCAAAGGCCTCCCTCTCAATGGCTGACCAACGTTTCTCTCTAGGGGCCAGCCTTCTGCTTATGAAAGCTACTGGCTGATCCTGACCTTCATCATTCAATTGTGACAGTACAGCCCCTACCCCCAATTCAGATGCATCTGTTTGGACAATGAACTTCTTGGAGTAATCAGGACTCTGTAGAATGGGAGCAGTGCACATTGCCTGCTTCAGGTCATCAAATGCCTTTTGTCAGCTAGCTGTCCACTGAAACTTTTTGGGCATTTTCTTAGAAGTTAAGTCATTCAGGGGTGTCACTATTGATCCATACCCCTTGACAAATCTCCTAGAGTACCCAGTCAGGTCTAAGAAGGCTCTCACCTGAGTCTGGGTGGTTGGAGCAACCCAGTCCATGATGGTCTGGATTTTGCTCTGCAGTGGTTGAACCTGGCCTCCACCTACAAGGTGGCCCAGGTACACAACCTGACTCTGCCCTATCTGGCACTTGGTGGCCTTAATAGTGAGGCCTGCCTTTTTCCGGGCCTCCAAAACATTCCTTAGGTGGAGCAGGTGATCCTCCTAGGTGGAGCTAAAGACAGCAATATCATCTAGATAAGCTGCACTGTAGGCTTCCAGGCCTGTGAGAACTGTATTCACCAACCTTTGGAAAGTGGCAGGTGCATTCTTCAAACCAAAGGGCATCACCACAAATTGGTAGTGCCCTCTTGGGGTCGAAAATGCTATTTTTGGCTTTGCATCATCAGCTAGTCTGATCTGCCAGTAGCCAGTAGCCAGCTGTCAAGTCAAATGTGCTAAGGTACTTGGCTGAGGCCAAAGTATCTATAAGCTGCCCTTGGAACTGGATGGGCATCAGTCCTAGTGACTGCATTGAGAGCCCTGTAGTCCACACAAAACCTCATCTCTCTTTTCCTACCACTGGTGTGAGGTTTTGGCACAAGGGCCACTGGACTAGCCCAAGGGCTATCTGAGGGTTCAATAACTCCCAAATCCAACATTTTCTGGACTTCTGTCCTGATACAGTCCCTGACATGGTCAGGTTGCCTATAAATCTTATTTTTAATAGGCAGACTGTCCCCAGTGTCCACTTCATGAGTGCACCAGGTAGCCTGACTTGGAGTCAGAGAAAACATGTTTCTGAACTGATTGAGCACCTGTCTGCAATCAGTTTGCTGCTGGGCAGTGAGGCTGCCTGCCAAGGCCACACCATCAACTGACCCATCATCAGGGTTCTGTGAGAGGAGGTCAGGGAGTGGGTCACTCTCTTCCTCCTGTCCTTCATCAGTAGCCACGAGCAAGCTCAATGTCAGCCCTGTCTACATATAGCTTTAGCCTGTTGACATGGAGAACCCTGTCGGGACTCCTGGGAGTTCCTAGGTCTACTAAGTAAGTAACGTCTCCCTTCTGATCAACAATAGTGTGGAGTCCACTCCATTTGTCTTGGAGAGCTGCTGGGACCACAGGCTCCAACACCCACACTTTCTGTCCTGGCTGGTAAACAGTCAGTACAGCCTATTGGTCATGCCAGGATTTTTGCAGTTCCTGGCTAGCCTCAAGGTTTTGAGTTGCCTTTTTCATGTACTCAGCCATCCTGGAGCGGAGACCAAGTACATAGTCCACTATGTCTTGCTTTGGGGGCTTGAGAGGTAACTCCCATCCTTCCTTCACCAAACGCAATGGATCCCTGACAGGGTGACCAAACAAAGGGGCTGTAGCCAACCTCCTTTTGTGGCACCTCCCTGTATGCAAACAAAAGGCAGTCCCATCTTCGCCTAAGCTTTTCTGGGAGCCCTTTAATCATGCCCTTTAAGGTTTTGTTGAACCTTTCAACCAAACCATTGCATTGTGGGTGATAGGGTATGTGAACTTGTAAGTCACGCCACACTCCTTCCACATTGCCCTTAAGGTACCAGACATGAAGTTGGTACCTCTGTCTGATACCATCTCCTTAGGAAAACCCATTATTGAGAAAACTCCCAACAGAGCCCTTGCCACCACAGGTGCTGTAGTGGTCCTAAGGGGAATAGCTTCTGGGTATCCGGTAGCATTATCCACTACCACCAGGATAAATCTGTGCCCAGATGCTGTTTGGGGATCCATGGGACCAACGATTTCAATCCCTATCCTTTCAAAGAGCACCCCCACCACAGGTAGGGGTAGCAGGGGGGCCTTTGTAGTGCCACCTGCTTTGCCACTGGCTTGGCAGGTTACACAGGAGTGACAACACTCCTTTGTGTCTTCAGACATGTGGGGCCAGTGAAAGTGAGGGACAAGTCTGTCCCAAGTCTTGTTCTGGCCCAGGTGACCTGCTAAAGGGATATCATGGGCTAGGGTCAATAGGAAGCCCCTGAACTTCAGAGGTATAACCAACCTCCTGGTGGTACCAGGCTTGGGGTCTCTACACTCTGAGTACAGGAGTCCATCACCCCAATACATCTTAAGGGTACCACTAGCACTCCCAGCAGCCTCAGCAGCAGCTTGCTGTCTGAGGGGTTCAAGAGAGGGGCAGCTCTGCTGCTCCTGGCTCCGATCTGCCCTGGAAGGGCCCCCTGTCCCCAAGAACTTAACCTGATCTGGCTCAAGCTCATCTGGTACAGTTCCTTCTTCAGGACTGTGATCATCTCCCTCAAGAGACTGATCCTCTTTCTAAGTCAGGGGGTGGCTCTGCCTTAACCCTTCTGCTCCTCCTCTTAGATGGTACTTGGTCCATTCTTCCAGAATCCAAGGCCTGTTCAGTTTCAGATATTTTGGCCTGTGACCTGGTCACAGCAAACACATCTGCAGGGATGCCCAGCATTTCTGCATGAGTCCTGAGCTCTACTTCTGCCCAAGCTGATGTCTCTAGATCATTGCCAAGCAAGCATTCGACTGGTAGGTCTGCACTCACCACAACCTTCTTAAGGCCAGTTACCCCTCCCCAGGAGTAGTTAACAACTGCCAGAGAATGGTCTGTTCTGACATTGCTAGCATTGGTCACTTGGTACATTTCACCAAGTATAATCTGCCCAGGATCCACAAGATCTTTTGTCACCATAGTGACACTTGCTCCTGTGTCCCTGAATGCCAAAGCCTGTACTCCATTGATTAAAGGCTGTTGCCTGTACTTGCCCAAGTTACTGGGACTCACAGAGGGGGTCATATCCATGCCCCCATCACAGACAAGAACAGCCTGAGTGGTTTCTCTGACTAGGCCAGAGCCCAACTCAGTACCCAGGGTCAACCCTACTATACCCTTGGCTTGTGTATTCCCATCACCAATTGTAACTGCACTAGGGGGAGCAGGTGCCTTAGGGGCATTGGTGGGGGCTGCAGTATTCTCTTTGGACTTGGTGCAATCACTGGTCCAGTGTGTCTTTTGCATACAGACTTTGCACCATGGTTTGTTTTGGCCTTTCCCTTTGTTGGACTATGAATCCCCACCTGAAGAAGATTTTTGGGGCCCTTGTGAAGACTTCTGGTCTTTACCCCTCTCCCCACCCTTGTCAGAGTTCTTAGAATCTTGCTTCTTAGGGTCACCACCTTGGTTCTGTACCTTCTGCCTCACCCTGGTTCTGACCCATTTGTCTGCCTTCTTTCCCAATTCTTGGGGAGAGGTCAGATCAGAGTCTACCAGGTACTGGTGCAACAGCTGATTTTGACAGTTATTAAGAATCTGCTCCCTCATTATCAGATTGAACAATCCTATGAATTCACACACTTTACTGCCCAATAACCAATCTTCCAGAGCCTTAGCAGCGCACAATCAACAAAGTCCACCCAGTCTTGATTTTGTGCCTTTTGGGTATCCCTGAACTTAACCTGTATTGTTCAGTGGTTAGGCCAAACCCATCTATCAGTGCACTTTTCAATATCTGGTAATCATCAGCATCCTCTTCTCTTACAGTGAGGAGCTTATCTCTACCTTTGTCTGCAAAGGAGAGCCATAAGATTGCTGCCCACTGCCCTTGGGGGACCCTCTGTACTTTACAGGCCCTCTCCAAGGCAGTTATCCATTTGTGGATGTCATCCCCACTCTGGTAGGGAGGGACACTTTTACTTAGGTTTCTATGGTCATAAGACCTCTCCCTATCTCTAGGGAAATTGATGCCACCAAGGGACTCTAGTCCCTCCTTTTTTCTAGCTCTTTAGAGCTCTAGGGCTTCCCTATTTAGGGCCATCTGCTGCTTTCCGAGGTTAAACTGAGCTTGCTCTTACTTCAGCAGTCTCTCTCTCCTCTCCTGGGAGGTTTCCCTCCCTCTGTGAGAAGAAACAGAGGTCCCTACAGATGAGGTAGGCTGGACAGACTCCCTTGAGAGAGATCTATCCCTTCTAACCCTACTTTCAACTCTTCCTGGGGGGACAAAGAGGGTAGCATTGTGCTCATCCTCATCATCCTCATCCATGGAGTTGGGTTTCCCAGATCCTGATCATTGTCATCAGTCTGGTCAACAGCAGAGGTTGGGCCAGGGGGAGTTCCACCCCCAGATCCACCCTCAACTGCTGCCCCACCCACTCTGCCTACCCCTTGAGGCCCACTAGGCCCCGAGAGATCATGCAGTCTGAGTATCTGCAAGAGATACTGGGTGGTTGGGCTTTGCCTATCTTCAGCTTCCTAATGGAACATAAGGCCCTAAGCAGAGCAAAGGTGAGATCCTCATATTTATAGGGGAGAAGCCCACTGGCTTCTGGCAGGGACCCACTGGTTCCTGGCTGATTAGACATTACTAGTGTGTGTGGTGTATTGCACTACCTACACTAGTGTGGCCTACTAAACTCTCTTGAGTTGTAGAAAGGGTGTGCTAAGCCCTTGACACACAACTCTAAGTTCAGTAGAACTTACTGTATACTAAGCTTGATATTATATGTACCTAAGGTACCTTTAGTGGTTTTCAGTTGATCAATTCAATTGAGATTATATGGTAAAACAATAGCAAGCTGGAATCCCACACGCTGCACACCAATGTGAGAAGTTGGCCTGATATATGCTGTCCACTAGTTATAGTGGGCACCTTGTATCAGTCCAAACAACCCCTTATTGTGATAGGTTAAAGACAACCTTTATTGAAAGCTATCCTAGTGGTAGCTATGGAGAGCAGCCTTCAGGCTAAGTCTTGAAGGAATGTAAAGCAGCTTGTTTTACCAGTCTATAATCTCTTGAATGACCAAATGAAAGGACAACCACACCAGGTATATATTTAAAATACATGTATTTAAGATAAAACACACCCCTCTAGTCTCTTTATGAGGCTGGAGTTTGAAGTACTTAAGTTACAAGTCAGTATTCAACAGTAAAAGCACAAATACACATTTGGGCCCTAGGGGCGTACCAAACCATATACCAATAAAGTGGTATAAGAACCACGACTGAACTAGACACAAGGCCTAGAGCCTGTAGAAGTGCTTGGACCACAACGAACCACCCAAGATAGTGACACAGGATGCAGTGTGAGAACACAGCCACGAATCGCCGTTAACTTCTATGGGGAAAGTCGCGGTTGGAAATTAAGAGTTTAAGGACACTTAGAGGATGGCTATGAATGAACCCTTTTGGACTTAGAGGTGTCTAGGGCCAACACCCACGGGAGCACCGGTGTACTCGAGTTACCTCACCCAGGGAAGCCGGGTGCATAGGTGTCTTTTGGTGTTGGGTTGCATCGCTGTTTTCAATGGAAGCTGGCAAAGAAGTGCTGTTGCCGTGAAAAAGAGAAGTGTCTGGAGAGACCCAAGCCTGGATCGAGGATGGAAGGAACCTGAAAGCAGAGGGGACAGAGTCTGGGTCACTTACCAGTGACCAGGGGCACGATAGTCCAATGCCCTCTGATGTCGGGTGCTTCAGGTGAGTTGACGGGTGTCTTGATTTTTCAGCCACGAGGTCCAGGAGGCATCAACAACAACCAGGAGCTGGATTCGAGCTGCCCCACAAAGTCTGTCGAGTGCAGCAGTGTTGGCGACTAAATTGGACCCAACAAGCCTTGGCAACGGCAAGTCACACGAAAATAGAAAAAGGGCGTCGGTGCAGACCAGCAAGGTCTGTGGGACTCACCCAGCAAAGGTAAGTTGGGGCACATCTGGAGCAACCAGGAAAGCCCAATCAGAAGAGGAGTTGCCTTCGTGGGGACCCACTAGCCAACAGGCTAGCGATCACGAAGGAGCCTCGAGCGGTCGCACTTGAAACTGGCCCACGGGTCACTCGTGGAGTGGAGGCCAGAGATCTTCGGTGCAGGAGGTGTTCAAGGCTGGGGCTACTCGGAGCCCAAAGCACAACTTCAAGGAAGACCAGGAAGATGATGGATCGGCAAAAGATCATGGTGTCTAGGGGTCAAGGTTTCACGACACCCACGATAGCCACGGGCCTCAGCTTTGCTGTGGACCTAGGGTAGCCTCGGGGAAGTCTGGAAATCTACCTCTGTTAGGAAAAGACTTCGGCGTCCTGCGGGAGCTTCAAAGTTGCAGACCGGACAGTTGCTTCTTTGGTGCCTGCCAAGCAGGGGAGTCACTCCCTGACCCCAAGGGAGATTTCTTCAGTCTTCTAGCGAAAATAGAAAGTCGAAGGTCCAGGATATATGTTGAAGAGTTTCGGCCAGGGTAATCTAAAGTCTCAAGGACTGGGTTTCCATACTTATACTAAGTTTGGGGGTTGGACATTCTCTAGGGACCCACCTATGGGAGGGTTTGGAAATAGGGGTGGTTACACCCATTTCCTTTGTCCAGTTGCGCACCAGAGCAGGGGCAGGCACCCCCTGCAACCGGTTTGAACTGGACTATGCACAGGGACACCAAGTGTGCCCCCAGTGCAGGACTTCAAAGCACCAGAGAGTGCTCCCGCCCAGCACCAATACACATCTGCCTGTTTGGGGGGGTGGTTACACCTCCCTGGGACAGGAAACCTATTGGTCAGCAGCAGGAGGCCAGAACCGTGTCTGTGGCAGTGGCATCCATTTTGTGATGCCAGGTCTTTAGAAAGTCTTTACCGGGTAGACCAGTGTGAACATGTCTCTCCCTCTAGAAGGGTGGAATGCTACCCCCGCTGCCAGAATTGGCGGGGGGTAGTATTCCAAAGTATTTGACACCAAACAGGACATGTTTCCGTGCAGCCAGTCTAAAGTTAGCATTTACTGCGAGGTTATAATGCACTTAATAGTATATGGTCAGGCTGCACCACAAACAGCATCAGAGGAGGTACTCCGAACGCTGCAGAGGGGCTCTGCTCATGCAGGGGCACCCTCTCACATAAAAACCAAGCACTCTGCCTTCAGGATTGTTAAGGCCTGCCATAGGAGTGACTAATACGTTTTATATGTGTGTGCAATGGTAGTGATATAGGTAGCCTATACCACAGTAAGGGGTCCATGCATCACCTTACCCAGGCTGCAGTAGCAGACCTGTGGTTTTATTTTGGAGTGCTTCCTAGGGGTGGCATAATACATGCTTCAGCCCCTGGTAGGCCTTTGAGGTACCTATGCCCTGGGTACATAGTATACCATATACTAGGGACTGAGAAGGCACTCCAGAATCCAATTAGAGATGTACCTAATGTACATGGAAACCATTTTAGAGAGGAAGCAGCTAGGCTGGGGTCCTGATTAGCAGGGCCACAGCCAGACTAAGGTAAAAAAACAGTGAAACACCAGCAAAAAGTGGGGGTACCCATGTGAAGCAGATCCTACTCTTCTACAGTGCAGCATAGCCTTCCCCTCAGGCTGCTAGTAGGCAAAGGCCTGCATGCACCAGCAACCGGGAGCGTTGCATTGCAGCCACATCCAGCTCGAGCAACACTGGACTATGGTTGGACAGCCCTGCCACCAGAATGGTAACAAAGGAACGTATACTCCCAGTACCCAGGATGCAGAAAACTTCACGCATCAACCAGATCATGGTTGGACATCAGGTCCCCAATGAGCGTCCTGTCCCGTCTGTTGTGTGTATCACCCCACCTGTCTGATCCAGGACAGGGTCTGGCGCCAAGTTCATGTCACCACCCAACAGCACCAGCATTCTGCTGGGGAGGGCAGGAGGTGGGAAAGCTGGGCAAAGAAATCAGATTTGCCTGCAGTGGGAGCATAAGCTGCCCCAACCACCACATGTCTATTTAAAATCTGCAACTTTGCCAATACCAACGGCCCCCTATGTCTGACCAGGTCCTAAGCACCAAGCATGACAAGGATTTATGAATAAGGATGGCCATGCCACACTACTTTTAGCAATTGCTCAACGGGGAAGCTGCACTGGGATCAGACACCGACCTACCACTACTAATGACTGTGCCCACCTACTCTTGTTCAAGCTTGGTGGACTTAACAGGGGACAGATGGGTCTCCAGTAGGAGGGCTATGACTTGGCTGTTCATTCAGGCATATTTATAACTCACCAGGACTCAGGCTACCCCTAATTATAGCACCAAGAAACCGACCGGTATATATACGCTCTCAATTTCTTTTTAACTTAACATAAGATATGACCACATGCTTGGTATACAGATAGTGCCAAATCTGAAGGACCCCTTGGTAGAAGACTCCAGGAGCAGGACAGTGCGGATAGGAAACAGAGCAGGGAAGGGAAACAACTAGGGAGGAAACAATCAAAACAAAACAGGGCCAGAACCCAGCAGGGAACACTACTTTAGAGCTGGGCTTAGGACTGTGCCGGCAGCACACGTCAAGCACCCCTGTCTGCTACACCATATAAGAAATTGGGAAGAAGCGACATGTAAGGTGGCCCAAACCCCGAGAGGAAAAGGCTGGCCAAGCCGGGTGGGAGACGGCTGCAGTGAAGGAAATTACGGAAAAGCCACCCCACGTGAGAGTTGGAAAGCCAGACCATGTAGACAGCCGGGGGGGACAGACAAAGGAGGTGCAAAGCCCAGCCAGCAATGAACAGGGGAGCAAAGTCCCCCCAGGGTCACTGACTGGCCAGGGGGGCCAGATGGCACTTGGTTTAGGCAAAAGAGCACGGCAGCAGAGGAGTAGACTGCAGCCAACGGGGCTGCAGAGAAACATGGCAACAATGAACCACAGAGAAAGGTGAAGTGGACAAAGAACAGAGACATCAGTGTGGCACAAGAAAAGCAATAAACAGTTTCAAAACAAGGATCTGTTCAAATCTCCCCATCAGCGTCATTGGATGCCTCTCTTAGCTTCAGCGCTGACCTGGACGTGTCTCTGTCCTTGCGGATAACCTCCACAACACGATGAAGACCCTCACATTCGGACTTCCTTTGCTGCAAGCCCCCAGTACTAAGGTGGTGGGGCTGGTACTTTGGTTCCCACGGGGGTGGACGTGAACAAAGGGGGAGCCGCAGCATTGTCCACAGCCGTGTCCATTGCAGAGTCACCCAAGATGACCAGATACATTTTGTGCTCCCCAGAATCTGTGAAGGCCCTTGTAGTGCCGTCCATCATTAGTACCATCCGTGCAGGTTACGTAAAGCTGTATTTGATCTCCCAATACTGCAAGCGGGGAAGGTGAGCCAGGAAACGCCGTTGATTGGAGTTGGTGACAGCCATGAAATTTGCCCAGAATGCGGTTACCATCAATATCAAGGGTGTTGCGTAGTGCCAAGCAGCAGAGAGAACAGCTCTTGTGTGTTGGTGGTGGAGGGCACAAGTAATAATGGGATGTAGTGAGTTGAGTGTCAGTGCCCAGCGGGAGCGCACCCAGTGCACCCTCTGCAGGTCCAGTGGGTCCTACAGCCGGAGGTGTAGCAGGTCAGGTAACATGATATAAAGTAGTCAATCATATCATCCTGTTTTGCCCTTTCAGGCACACCATAAATCCAAAAGTTGTCCATCTGGGACTGATCCTCCAAGTCTATCACTTTGTGGAGTATGAATTAAAGTGTCTCGTCCCCAGTCCGGCAAACTGTTGTAATGGCCCTCCACATCGTCCAGCTGGCGGTCCACCGTGTCCAGGCAAGTAGGAATGGAGAGCACCTCCTGGCAAACTGAATTGACCTCAGCCATGAGAGCCATCAAGTTGGTATTCATGGCAGTGAGGATGGAGTTGACAGCAGAGATCTCCTTGAGGACGGCTTCCATGCCAGCGTCATAAGCCCCTGTAGGGGGGTGCGCAGAAGACTGAGAACAGCGCACTGCCTCAGAAAATAGGAGTTTGAGGGCCAGTTTCTTCTGCATTGACATACACTACAACTGGCGAGCAGGGGGTGCCAGGCAAGCCCGCAGGCAATGAGTAGTCGGGCTGCAGGCGAATGTAGGAAGAGTGGCCCAGTCGTCAGCCCCAGGAATGGATGAAAATGCCAGATACGCCACACCTCAACAATGGGGGCGAAGTGTGCAGCCCAGAGGTCAGATCACAGACAAGATGAAAGCTGCAGGGCCACAGCATAAGCACTGCAGACCAAGCGGCAGATCTGCCAAGTCTCAGGGGGACACACACAAGCAACAGGAGTGGTGCGCCAATGGGAGGGCGGCGCACAGTGAGCACAAGCAAGGTGTGATCCATACTTCAAAGAAACAGAGTGGGGAAAGCAAACTGTCCCTGACCGCTGTGGGCCCTCACCTTTGCAGTATAGGAAGCGCTGCGCAGTAAGGGTGACTCCCGCAGCATAACTGTCCAACCACACAAGGGCCCTCCATGGGCGAATGAGCCTAACAGGACCCCTCCAGTCCAGAGAGGCGTGCGCCCAGAATGAATGAATCATCCAGCTCTGGACCAGAGAGGAGTGCCTGCAAGGAGAGGGGGTGCCGGTCCCAGACCCCTGGGCTGCTGAGGTGTGAAGTGGCAGCATCCGCACTGTCACGCCCAATGATGCGTGATAGGTGCAGCAGGCATGGTACACCTCGGCCAGTGGCTGGCATGGTCAAGAAGAGGGGCTTTCACAGGCCACAATGTAGGAGGTGAGGGCCATTAATGCTTCTGAGCGCCAGGCAACAGCATGGAAAATGCAGGCTTCTGCGGCTCCAGAGAGGAGCCAGCGATGAACACCTGCTCCGAGCAATGACGGTGGCAAGGGTAGGGCCTCCAACTCCAGACTTCCCTGGCCACGAGGCTCCAAGGCACCGGGCCCCAGCCTAGGGAACGCTGCCCACCCAGCCCCGTGTGCAGGCCAGTGATAACTTTGTGGTTCCTGTCACCACTCAAGTCCAGGTGCTGCTGACTGTAGGTGCGAAAGCGCCAAAGGCTTCGCCGCTGTGTCTGGTCCTTGGGGGGCTGTGCGCCCTTAGATCAGCCCCCCCCCTGGCAGGTGGGGTCTCAGGGCACCAGGCCCGGGATGTGGCCACACAGGAGACCCTCCAGGCGAGCTAGAGCAGTGGCACGATGGCAGCGCCATGTGGAGCTTCAGCAGGGAACCGCTATCTCATTCGGCTCAAAGCTCCCCTCCCATAGTTCATTTCTTAATGGCCAAATTCAAGCTGTGCTCATGCCATGCCACCATTCAGTTGAGAAGTGGAGTTCCACAGGGATCTTCCCTCAGTTCCACCCTCTTTAACATTTATATAATTTCCTGAACAGATTTAATTAAAATTAACCACCTCTCCTGTACGTGCTACACTTAAGACACACAAATAATGTTGAGACTAGACAGGACTGGAGAAGTCGCTGGCTCACATTTTGAGATGGGATCAAAGCAGGCGCTGGTTAGAAGTCCACTAACTGATTGAAATTAATTTCAGACAAAACTGAGGTTCTGCTTGGTGAGCGACTACCCTCCTGATGGGCCACCAATTGGTCGCCTCTTGAGCCTGGACAGCGTCCTAGCCCTGTTCAAGCTGTTTGCAACTTGGGAGTCATCATGGATGGTCCTTTCTCATTGACCCCACAATTTGAGAAAGTTACTGCTCTTGTTTCAGACAATTAAAGAGTCTACTTTAAAATCCTAAATCTTCATATCATACTATTCTTCTTGCAAATCAATTGCACCTTGGTCTAATGGCCTAGCAAAGTCATCATCTTTACGTTTTTCCGAATTATGCTACCCGATTTCTACTTGACTGACCACGACATGTGCACTTTTCCAATCAGCTTCCACCTCTTCAGTGTCTACCAGTGGAAAAAGGTGTACCATTTCAAAAGCCTGTGCATTTGCTTCAAGGTGCTACATGGTACTGGTTCTACTATTATCAAGAATCTATTCACTCAACATGTTCCTTCCAGATCCTGATGTCCATATTCAGCCTGTCTTCTCAAAGTTCCCAATATTAATTTGTAAAAATGATAAGTGGTGCGCCCAAAGTTTTCTTGGATGCCCCAGCGCTGCTGAATGCCGTGGTTGCCGAGTACCAAGACTGGCGAGTCTTGATTCCAACTCATCCCTTTTTCATCCACCACTCTACACTTCCTGTTTCTTTATTTCGCTCTTTCAGGTTCTTTTTCTTCAGTATTCTTCCTTTGCATTGTTTTTCATCTTTTTCTTCCTCCTTCTTTCCCTCTTTTCTGTCTTTCTCTGCCATTTCTGGGTTAAGAATAGGTCCCGCTCCCCAAAAACGAGTGCAGCTTCGCCCCACCTGCGAACCAGCGGATCAAATTAAGTATTGCTGCTACATCTGAATTTTTTCCTTCATAAGATCTGTTTTTCTCAGACTCTGACAGTCAGAGATTGAGGGGCCCCTTTTCAAATATATGCTGTTTGATACATAGATTGTTGAGATGCATAATTGTTTCGGCAGTTGCCCGCAACCTTGATAAATATGAAATTAGTTTTTGGGGGCTCTAGTAGTTCTGTAGTTTTTATGCTGAGCGTATTGATTAGAGTAACCATTTGGATGCATCTTGGAATGAACCAGCTCTCTGCTTACTAGTTGTGCAAGTGTGCTTTGTGTCGCCTGTTACGCTCTAAATAATAGAAGTTGCCACTTTTTTGTACTCCTACTAAAATAGTGCAGCACAGCAAAAAATACATTCTAGTGTCCCTGTTCACAAAATCCCAATCACATCAACCATCATTATATATGTCTTAGTCCAATTCTGCTCTATAATATTTTACTGACTGTAATGTACTCATTATGGGCTGGGTGATTCGTTAGTAGTGAGCAGGTCAAGCAATGCTCACCATTCTTTAAGTTTAAAGGCCCAGTACTCTTCCTTGATCAGCGGTGCAGTCTCAGGCTGAGTAAAGGAAGATTGGCCCATAGATGGCCATTATCCAAAGTGGAGAGTGTGCCTTCTGTCAGTGATGGCGCACGTGCTAACTCTAATCTTGTGTAGTCTTCCATGGACAATGCAGTGGGGATGGTCTTGTTTCTTCTCTTCTGGAGGACATTGCTTGCAGTGTTACAGGACATATTACCTCCCTGTTACTCCTAATGTCTCACAACAACAACATGGTGATTTCTGAGTGGTCCGGATATGATGGTCTTCTTTTTCCCCACATAGACCTTTGGTTGCACTACATTCAAACACTGGGGTCACAATATCCTAATACCAATCACTACTTGCACTATATTGTCAAGGTAGGTAGGTGTGAAGTTACAATAGTTAATTTACACTTCACCATAGACAATTACTTTCTAGTCAATAGTGTGACATATATATGTACTGGAAACAGCACAGGACCTGTGAGTTACTCTTGGATGCCTTCCATAGGGGCAGGTTCATGGTTGTAGAGTGCCTGTTGTCCTCAGACAACCTCTGATTTGTTATTTTATTCTTCTCTCTAGACCTGGAAATTTGCTTGATGTTAGATTCTTCTTTGTACAGAGAGAAGTAACTGCGGGTCAGGGTTGTATGTATTCCTTTTGGTCCACATCAGACTGATTCCACCAGAGCAAGAGTTCAGGAAATCTCTCTGGCTGAAGATTTTTGCGGCATTGGAGCACCGTAAGAGACATTTGGCCTACATCATCAATAGCCTTTCAATGATTTTCTTCAAAAATCCACAGAAACCAAATAGCTCCTCTGCCACCCCGAAGTATTAATTCTCGCAGTAGAGTTTTTCATATGGCCCCAAGACAAGAATATCCGCCCACCTAGCAGGCATCAAAACCTAGACCTTTTAAGTGTGTGTACAACTGTGTGGGTGTGTAATCACCATCAACTGCGGAAGAAGCTCATATACGCATCCCCAATGTGAACCTCGCTCTTAAATCAACTCATAAATCACAGATGAGACGGGCACGCCAAATGATTCTGATGACTCTGTTTCAGTCCAATGTATCTTGGTTCTTGAACCTCCTTATCCTATTACTTCTACTTCAAAGAAGGGATCTCTTCTCTCAGCAGGTGAGGTGATTCCTTGTCTGTATTCACTGAGTGTGACATCTGCTCTTGTGAGCCAAGGTATGGTCATTTCCATCTACTTCATAATACTATTTAAATTCTTTATGTGGCAATGAAAGACATCAGTGCAAATGACTTTGGGGCATATTATCAAGCACGGCGTTAAAATGATCGCCGCTTTAGCGGCAGAAAACTGCAGCTAAAGCGGCGATAATGGGCTTGATAATATGCCCGTGAGAATTCCAATAGAAGCCCATGTTGACACCAGAACATGGGCTTCTATTGGAATTCCCAAGGGCATATTATCAAGCCCATTATCGCCGCTTTAGCGGTAGTTTTCTGCTGCTAAAGCTGCGATATTTTTAACGCCGTTTCTTGATAATATGCCCCTTTGCTTTTGTCACTGGGCTCACTAGAAGATTAGCTCATGTAGCATGAAACAGAAAGTGACATTTATTTCTCTTTTGGCCATCTTAGGCAGCTATACATTCGGTTTGGTGACAATGATGCCTATAGGAACCCAGAAACAAGCCATTAAATAATTACATTTTGATGGGCTCCTCTTGATCTATCCCCTGCTTGGGAAAACCCATCCCGGCGAGATTTATCTGTTGTGTGTCTGTGTTAGCTCATAGGCTATTTGAACCCATGGCATCTGGTGACATTAAAGTAGACACAGGTAGGACCACTCTACCTATCACCTATGCATCACCAAGTTCAATTACTGAGTTTCCTCTGACAAGGGTTCTTACATTTTTCACAGGACAATGTCATTCTCATAATTCTTTCCTATTTTGCCTCTGACTTTCAAATAAGACAGTAAATATTTGCTTCTGTCTGGATTGTGCAAAGACTTTCAAGTCAATAGCCCTTTATCAAGTAAATATTGGGCTATCTCCTATATTCTGGAGTGTGATTGAGCTAGAGGTGTCTCAATGTGATATTCTTATGACTTATCACTGATTAAGACCTGATGTTATGGTGGATTAGCTGGTAGAGCTCAGGAGAGTGTGCTCTCCTGCCTTGCGTTGCCCTTAGAAAATTCTGTAAATTTTTACTTTTTGGCTTTAACATACATTGTAATTGTAATTGCATTTATATAGCGCTTACTACCCCTGACGTTGAAGTGCTTTTCGGTGAGTATCATGCATCTCTGGAACCCAAAAAGGATTAGTGGTGAATTAGTATAGGGAAATATGAAATAACTTTGAGCGGTGGACATGTGAGTCTGTTATTTGGGTTAAAAAGGATAGTGGAGGGATAGAAGAGGGAGAGGCTTGCATTTATATAGCGCTTGGTACCCCTGATGAGGAATCTAAGTATTTTCCGAGGAGTAGCACACTGCTCTGGAACCCAAACAGGATTAGTGGTGAATTAGCATAGGGAAATGTGAAATTAATTTAAGAGATGGACATATGAGTCTGTTAGTTGGATTGAAAAGGATAGTGGAGGAATAGAAGTGGGAGAGGTCTAGAAAGTGTTTATTTGGAGATCATAGCAGCAGGAACAGATTTGTGATGAGTAGGAGGCAGGCGCAGTCAGGACAGGTAACGGCGGTGCGGCGGGTGTGGGGCGGGAGTGGGTGAAGTCGACAGATGATGGGATAGTGAAAGTAAAATAAAAAAACACTTACCTTGCGCTCGCCGCATCGGCGACTCGGCCCGAATCCAGTGGCACAGCCCGTGCTCACTGTCTCACTGAATTCAAATTAGCCTGGATGATGAGTGAAACCCCAAAACCAGTCCCAGGATGCTTGTTTCCACTCCATGGAGGACCTGGCTTGGCAGTTCAGGCTGGACTGTTCCCATGAGGAGCAGGGTCACGGCTGATTTGCACATGGCTGGATCCAAATTGTGGTGGCGTGGTGAGCAAAAAAGTGATGGATTAAACCCAAATCTGTGACTGGAGGGTGAATGTTTGCATTGTTTAGCATTCCGTCCATCCTGTTCTTTTTGAAGAAATATGATTGGATTACCTCCATCCTGATGGACTTCATCTGCTGACCTTGGCAGCCCACACCATCTTCAAAACCAGCTGCATCCTTTACCAAGCCATTACCACCAACTCCCTCATTTGCAGACAAATTCACCATCTCTGGTGGTTCTTGATACAACTGCAGCCAGGACACCATCAGACTGCACCTCTTTTTCTTAGTTTCCTTTAACCCGAGCTTGGAAGTTTCCCGCTACAGTTGCCTCGACCGAAAGGCACTTCATAATCTGGACAGCGGGAATGTCTCTGGGCCTCACTCCAATAGCCTATCCAGCCTCTCACGCTGTCAACGCAGGAGACAGATCCTGGCAGAGTTGGCGGGCCCGCGGTTGTCTTCCTTCCAATGCCCAGTCAACATCTAAATCGGGCGGGCGGACCGTCAAAAAAACAATGGTGGGATGAGTCCTACCAAGATCTAGATCAGGCCCTTATTGTCCTAATGCTTGTTTGTGACCTTGTCTAGAGCTCTTCTGCATTTCGGCTAGGTTCGCGCTATAGACATACCACATTCACACAAACATGCTGTTCTGTAAGGAGTGGTGATGTTAAATGTAAATGATACACCTTAGAAGAAATGTATGTACATGTAGCAGAGACATAGGAGGTCTCTTATCACCTTTCACCAGGTAGTTGCCCACAAATGGACACACAGGTGCTTTGCTCTATCACCCTAGCATTACTGCTGTACCCCAATTGCTGTGTTGTTTGTGTTTCATATTGAAGCCCTATGAGAGCATGTTGAACAAATCCTTCCTGTTGTTGAATTAATGCCCTTTCATTGTTCCTCCTTCTTGTCCCTCATCCCCTTAAAAGCAGTCTTTGCACTGACACTTTTGCAACTACTGAGGCATGAAATACTTTTTGTCAATTACAAGCAGTTTCAATCCTCTAAATTATCCCTTGTGTTATAAATGCTGCAGAAACAGACTAAGTCTATTTTTTTCTCTTCCTCTATTTTTTTGCCACATTTACTTTTCTTGTGGCACATCACTTTTAATGGACCCATACTTGCATACACTGAGCTAGTGCGGTAACCTAGGGGGGCGCTGTGTTTAGCAATATCTTATGATATGAGAGATGAGGGGCTATTTTGCAGGTGTTAGTGAGAGAATCAGAGGAGGTGGTCAGGGGATGTGGGTGCGCCAATAGTGATTGTCGCACCGGGCGCCACCAGTGCTAAAGCCGGCACTGCGCCAGCATGCCGGAAATGTGTAAATGATCTACCTAAGCCGGTCCATCTCTGCCAGTCAAAGGCCTTCTTTATGTAGTCTGTGAGCCCTCTTAAGACACGAGCTCCTACCTCACAGTGAGTTTCAAAATCAATTCAATTAAGCCTGCGTGAGTGCAGAAAAGGGTCAGGTTCTAACAACCCTACACAGGGGCGCAAATAGAAGCATCAATCAACTTTTGTGTACAAAGGATTTCTGCCCTGAAAGTTGACAAGTGCACAACGTCTAAATGCACAGCATTGTGTCACACAAAATATCAGCCAATGAGGATGTGGAGTGATGGAACAGTGGAGGCACCATTTGAAGGGGCGTAGCTTCAGAGGGGGGTGTACAGGGTATTACACTCCCCCTAATAAATGTGTTTTCCACCAAAAAGATGGGTCCAGGTGCTTTCAGTCGGGTATGGTGGGACGTCTATCAGATTTCACCAGGAATTTTTACATACACACAGACAAAAACGTACACACACTTTTCTCCCTCTCTGTTTAGAAAGTCCTCAAAAAATATTGGTTATTTTACAAAATATTGTTTTTTCTCTCTTAATACTCAGTGGCGTAGCTAGCCCTATGGCTGCTCATGACGGTCTCAGCATTTACTGGCGTGCGGCGGCCGCAGTAAAGAGCAGGGTGGAGGTGCTCTCGAGTATTTTCTCCGTTTGATGCCCCTCGTGGCAAACGCATTGAAGAACGGGGAGTTACTTTGCCACCCCGAGATGGCAGATGATAGCGGGGGAGGCCACTGCCCCCAAAACCAGTGCTGCCCAGGGCTGACAGCTCCCTGCTCCTCCCTAACTACGCCACTGTTAGTACTCCTGCCAATCCGCATTCCTCTCCATTTCCACTGTCCCTTAGGCTCCTCTCATACAACCTGCTTGTCATCTTATGTAATTAAACATTATACGCCAGCCTGATTGTTGGAAAACCTGAAGTTCACACTCCCCAAATCTAACTGGCCAAGCTACGCCCCTGACCAATAGGTACCTTACCCATAGGCCCCTAACAATCACAAGAACCAACAGCATGATATAATTACGCAAAAGGAAAGCTGGTGCCCACATTTTGGGAAACAATATAAAAAGCACCCAGCCCCCTCCCCCTTTTGATTCCCATAAAAGTTTACTATGGACATTGCAGTATGCTGACAGAGACTGTGAATGATGCAATTCACTAGGAATAAACCAGGAAGAAGGCAGCTCAGGGAAAAAAAATCTAAAAATTGAGGGTGACGCTGTCTAGCAAACCTCAGGAAGAGATCAAAGTTATAGGCTTAGTAGGGACGTAATATATAAGTGCACTCACCCGTTAGCCAACTACAGGGATGTTGCATGTAATACCAGCTGAAATAAATCTCTTGCTGCATTGGCTCTTACAGCATACTGGTCCTTCCAGTAAATATGCACAGAAGTAGCTAGAGTGTCACAAGCTGCGCTGTAGCTTTAGTTTTTAGTTCACCAGGATTTTTCTCAAATAACCACCTGTTTTTTTCACTTTTTACTGTGAGTGAATCTCACTACCTGAGTCTCACTCAAGGAAAATTCACAGTGATTGGACTGAGTGTGTTTACTGCCAGTGTCTGCCTTTTAAGATAAGGCCACTGCTGAGCAGCTAGGGTAAGAGGCACTGGGTTGGTCATGCATGAACACGTGTTCACAAATGTGTGAGCTGCACGTTTGAGACAACTGCCGTGAGCAGGCCAGTAATTGCACACAGGTAACCAGGAGCAGAAGGAACTCTACAAGCACTGGTGCTGACCCGAGGTAGGCCTTATGATATAGCAAACACAAGGAGATGATGGACGGAGCGCTGACATTTTTCAGACACTCACACTCACCCCCAGTCATAGATCTGGGATGAATCCATCATCGTTCTTTAGCTCACTTCACCACCCCAGTACAGACACAGCTATATGCAAATCAGTCTTGATCCTGTGCCTCATGGGAACAGTCCAGCATGAACTGCCAAGCCATGACTTCCCTAGACCGGAAACAAGCATCCTGGGACTGGTTTCGGGGTAACACCCCTCATCACCCAGGCTAACTTGAATCCAGTGGCAAAGTGAGCAAGAAACCCACGTCTGGGCATACCCTGCCAACTTAGGGCGTACAAAGCAAACACAAAGAGATGATGGATGGAGCGCTGAAACTTTTCAGACACTCACTCCCAGTCACAGATCTGGGATGAATCCATCATTGTTCTTTAGCTCACTTCGCCACCCAAGTTCAGACACAGCTATATGCAAATCAGTCTTGACCCTGTGCCTCATGGGAACAGTCCAACCCGAACTGCCAAGCCATGTCTTCCCTGGACTGGAAACAAATATCCTGGGACCGGTTTTGGGGTAACACCTCTCATCAGCCAGGCTAGCTTGAATCCAGTGGCAAGGTGAGCAAGGGACCCACGTCTGGGAATACCCTGCCAACTTAGGGCGAACACAAGGAGATGATGGACGGAGCGCTGAAACGTTCCAGACACTCACACTCACCCTCCAGTCACATATCAGGGATGAATCCATCATCGTTCTTTAGCTCACTTCGCCACCCCAGTTCAGACACAACTATATGCAACCCAGTCTTGACCCTGTGCCTCATGGGAACAGTCCAGCCCGAACTGCCAAGCCACGTCTTCCCTGGACCGGAAACAAGCATCCTGGGATCGGTTTTGGGGTAACACCCCTCACCAGTCAGGCTAGCTTGAATCCAGTGGCAAAGTGAGCAAGGGACCCACATCTGGGCATACCCTGCCAGCTTAGGGGGAACAAAGCAAACACAAGTAGATGATGGACGGAGCGCTGAAACTTTTCAGACACTCACCCCATAGTCACATATATGGGATGAATCCATCATCGTTCTTTAGCTCACTTCGTCACCCCAGTTCAAACACAGCTATATGCATTTCAGTCTTGACCCTGTGTTTTATGGGAACAGCCCAGCCCGAACTGCCACGCCGTGTCTTCCCTGGACCGGAAACAAGCATCATGTGACCTATTTCGGGGTAACATCCCTCATCAGCCAGGCTAGCTTGAATTCAGTGGCAAAGTTAGCAAGGGACCCTCGTCTGGGCATACCCTGCCAACTTAGGGCAAACAAAGCAAACACAAGGAGATAATTGACGGAGCGCTGAAACTTTTCAGACACTCACCCCCAGTCACAGATCTGGGATGAATCCATGAAAGGTTTTTAAACATTAACCCTACAACTCCTGGGGACTTGCAACAATTGCCCGAGGAGAGGTTTTACTGAAGTTTAAGCACCCACAAGAGCTGGATCTTTTGCTATCTGGCTCCTGAGTGCAGGAAACTCTTGTAGTTGGTCCAATGGCTGCATTCTGTGGCATGTAGACAGTGAAGAAATACTCTGACACATATGTTTTTTTTAATACCAATGCTTTATTGACAATATTGTCGAGGAACACTGCAATGTTTAAACTTATAATAATTTTATTTGAGCATGGTTATTGTCTCCATCAGTCTTAAAGGTGACACACGTATAAATCATAATAGGCATACAAAATAGTGATGGATGGAATGCTTGAATTAATCTCCGCCACTGGTAACCACTCAGGGCTGCATCCCAATTCATTGTTCTTCTGCACACCATGCCACCTCAGTTTGGACTCAGCTATATGCAAATCAGTCTTCACCCTTGTTGTGTAGTTCCTATAAACCCATGTAGGATCTGCGCGTTTAGACAACATAGACTGCGTGATTGGTGTCCAGACTGATTCCAGACACCCCCCACTGGGTATGTTCGCCTGTGCGTGACGACCACCTGTATACCAGCTAGCTCAAAGTGCCACTGTAAACTCCTCTTATCAAGGAGAGAATAGTTCTTGGCAACTATCGAACATGACAACTCTGTCCAAATCAGGGATCATGGAAACAGTACAGTACTTTTCGCTCAGTCACTTGTGCTCACTTTTTCTCAGAGAGATACACCAAAATAAACAGTGGGGACGTTTTCAACAAGTATTTATAGAACCAGCGTCATTCTAGTGTAAAATATGTGTGCTAAAACAACCTTAAGACAGAAACAGATATAAATGATTATAAGCACCAACAGAGTATATGGATGGTAGATATCCACCATAGTGCTAAAAACAATGAATATATGCAAGCATATAAATACATGACAGTTACAATGCGTACTCCCACAATGCAATCCTAACTAGATGTACCTAAGTGTATCTAGCATGTATGTAGTTGTAGAGCCAAGAATCCCCCTAGGCTGAGGCCATCCCTGTGACCTGAAGTGAGAGACTGTGGGACCCCGCCTTGGTCTTGAGATGGACACCCCACGAGGGATGTCAGACCACTGCAAGCTGGAGTGTCTGCGTGCAGGAACCTCAGTGTCTTGCGTCAGTGTGTCAGCATGGAAGTCTTTCTGCTCTGCCTGCTTTGGCAATGGTATGGTTTATATATACCCAAAAGGTACCCTCAGGGGATTCTACCGTGCTGTGTCATATAGGCCGATGATGATAGAAGGGATGACCCTTATAGATAGCTATTATGCAGAAGATGGTAATCCTGCTTTGATTCTGAGAATATTCATATATAATTAATGAGGCTAGTTATCGGGGAAAACCACACAACATCTTATGCAGTGCTTAACTAGGTACAAAGTCAATACCAAAACCCATTATGTAGTGTAATGGTACGGTAAATGTAGGTGAAGGGTCAGGAGACTACTTAGGCCTATATATTGGGGTTCCCCATGAAACATAACACCCTGCTCCACTAGGAACAGTCCAGTCCGTACTGTCAAGCCATGTCCTCTCTGAACGGAACACAAGCAACCCGGGATAGGTTTTGCCCTAGTTTTGGGCTCATTAGCTAGGTACAGCTTGGTTCCAGTGACACAGTGTGCACAGGACCCACATCTGGGCATATCTATCTCACTTAGGGTGCCACAATAAGTATACAAAACAGTGATGGATGGAATGCTTGAATTAAGCTCAGCCACTGGTGATTACTCGAGCCACATCCTAATCCATCACTATTCTGTGCACCATGCCACCTCAGTTTCGACAAAGCTATATGCAAATCAATCGTGACACTGCTCCAGTAAAAACAGTTCCGCCCAAACTGCCAAGCCAGGTCCGCTTGAACTGGGAACACAATCAACCCAGGGCCGGTTTCAACCTAGTTATGGGCTCATCAGCTGGGTACAGCTTGGGTCCAGTGACACAGTGTGCACAGGACCCATGTCTGGCATACTTGTCCAACTTACGGCGACACAAAAGTATACAAAACAGTGATGGATAGAAAGCTTGAATTATTACTAGCCACTGGTAATCACTCAGACTGCATCCCACACCATTGTTATTCTGTACACCATGCCACCTCAGTTTGGAACAGCTATGTGCAAATCAATCTTAACCCTACTCTAATAGGAACAGTGCAGCCCAAACTGCCAAGCCAGGTCCTGCCTGAACCGGAACACAAGCAAACCCAGGATAGGATCATGCTCAATACCTGCACAACTGAAATCGTCCACAGGATTAAGATCAACTGTTTAAAGCTGAAGTCCGACAAGACCGAAATTGTGATATTTGGGAGAGTACTTAACCCTGGCACTTCACCTGGTATCCAACAGAGCTAGGCTTGGCATCCACCCCCACCACTCATGCCAAGAACCTCGGGTTCATCATCAACAGCAAACTCAACTTGACCATCTAAGTCAATTTCTCAACGATTCATGCCTACCTACCCTGAAGATGCTGAGGAGGAATTTCAAATGGCTCCCAATGAGCATCCGGAAAACAGTCAAGAAAACCCTGATCACAAGCAGGGCTGGACTATGGGTATACCCTCTATGCTGGGACACCAAAACACTAACCATAAGGCTGTAGACTCTTCAGACCTTGGCAGCCAGAATCACTCTCCACCTCCCACGTTGCGCTCCCATCACACCACACCTGAAGTAACTCCATTGGCCTCTCATACAGAAACAGGCACAATTCAAACTGCTCACCTGCACTTTTAAGGCGCTGCATAACAATGGAGCAGCATACCTCAACAATCTGCTCTCACAAACCTTCCAGACGCCTCCACTTGTCTGGACTCCTACTTGCACACATCGCATGCATACGGAAATCCAGATCAGGTGGTCGAGCCTTTTCCCACATCACCACTCCTCAAGCATGAAACAACCTGTCACTGCACATAGGAGCATCCTCCTCACTTCATACCCTGGAATCTGAAGGCCTGACTTTCTGAGTAGTCCCACTAGGCTGTATGTTTGGCTAGGCCCATGCCTGCTCAGCGCCAGTATACCCTCCAGGTGATAATGCGCTCCACAAATTTGCATACCTTAACATGTCATATTAGTGCAACATTCTGATATGGCACACAGATACCAAAGACGAAAACGCATACGCAATACATGTACAGGCATTCTACCATGCAATCACTGCTTCACCGGTGTGTAGTACTCATGGAAAATATATATTCAGATCTGTACCATTATTCAACGCCTTGAAAGGGGTGTCTACGGTAAAGGCCTATGAGTAAGTGTGCATGACACACATTGACTGGGAACCCATAAGTAGATGGCAGATCAAATGCAACATCTGTAATTTATACTCAGTTCCCCACCGCAGGTGACCAGGGTTACGCCTAAGAGGATGGCTGGTGACTCCTTACACAAATCCCGACACCCCAGCAAAAGCCAACACACAGCCCACAGAAGGACATGTGGCATCAAGGAACATATCTTTTGGTGTACTCAAGTCCAGATTATGATGCCTAGACCTGTCTGGGGGTAGACTGCTTTAGGACCCCAAGATTGTCAGTGACATGAGTGCTGGCTGTTACACGTTATACTACATAGCTGTGTGACACAGAATGTCTTCCAAGGAAAGGATGACACCAACACAGGCCCCAATCGTGACACAGACTCACAGGGTGGACCAATAAAGAGCCAGGAAATCCTCCAGAACTTCTTCACCAGTAGGTCCCACAAACAGAGCAACAAACTACTTTTGTGTCATTGAGTGAAATTTGTATCCTGATGCTGCCACACATTAATGTAGTAAATAATGAATAATCAAATGAAAAGATGAGCCAAACACTCAGATGGATGCAGGTTTCTTCTAATTTGGCCCAGTTTTTGGGGAAACAGAGATAACATAAGAAACTTACAATGCCATTTATTTTGCAAGTGAAGAATATAAATGATGTCCTCTATAAGTCGTCACAGGTTCATGCAAATGCCTCTTTTTGCCAGAAGACCCCTGTTCCTTGAATTGTAGTATTTACAACAATCCTTTATGCCACACAGCAAGCCATCGTGCCTTTCTTTACCACTGTCCAATGAGGTAGAGGATGAAACCATCAGAGACTATTGTTTTTCTTCTGGTTTGAGACCCATTATGGGGGTTTGGTGTGGATTACAACTTCATGTACATCAGTCATGCACTAAGGGAAACTTGCTAAGTCTTCCTGGGGTTTTACAATGTGGTCATTGGTCATCTGGTCACACCTGCCCATGCCAGACTGGCGATTTTTCATCCAAAAACTCCCTGGGACCTTTTGCACAGTTTTACCTGCCCTAGAAGACATTTCTTCAAGGGTCTACTTAGCCGCATTGACTGGTGGATTGTCTACAAGGGCTTCCTTGATTTCTATCAAGGTGTCACTGAATTTCATCAAGAAATTGTTGAGGTGCTTTTAGTACTAGAACATGGAACTCAGGGGCTTTAAGCATGGTTTGAAAGATTCTAGAGTTAGACCCGTTTCAACAAAATTGGCATTGTGGATCTGACGCTATATGATTCTGTTGGTCTTCGGTATCGGTGGACATCATGGCAACCTTAACTTTGGGGGGCTGCAACTTTGACTGTTGCTGGCATGCATGTTGTTTATATGATGGCCTCAAATCCAAGGCTACCAGTTGTTAGATCAAGTAGTGCATTTGTGGTCCCATACAGCAATAATATCCCAGTGGCACCATTGCTGCGTGGGAGGAGTGGTGTTTGCGTCATGGAGGCATCTTCACAGGCGGTGTGGCATTGTCTGTTGTGCTTCCACTTGGACAGCAAGGGCCTATCAGTCAATGTGAAGTGTTGTTACATCACACAGATCGCGATGATGGGTCCACGCTTGTAGAAGTGTTGTGAGCTGTACAGCACAGAAAGGTCAGTAAGGACATTCACCCTTGCAATGGTCAATGGCCATTCAGCACTGTACTGATTACATTCCATGGTTTAGATCAGGATTCTCCAAACTAGGTCCTGGAGGGCCGGATCCATGTCATATTTTTAGCATATCCCCTTTTAGACAAATGTAGTTATCTTAAAAATTAGGCGTGGATCAGGCCCTCCAGAACCGAATTTGGAGAGCCCTGGTTTAGATGGAGCATGCAGCTAGGGTTACACTATTCCAGTTAGCACTGACACATGCAATGACTTCACATATTTCATGGAGCTGTGATAGCTACATTTGGAAAAGGGGCCCAAAGTTTTTTCATAGGCGGTCATAACAAGTGCTGCCAAATGCTGGGGCTAAGGACCCCAAGGCCGCTTAGTCTTAATTCCATGTCATCCCTCTTTCCTACTTCACTTCAAACTCATTTCTCTTCAGCTCTCTTTTGCAGCTTCTTTTTTTAGCCCTGTTTCTTCCTTTGTCATTGTTTCCTTGTTTCTCTTTCTCCATCTTTCTCCCTTTCTGTTTTTTTTATCTCACTTGCTATGGGTCAAAGTCTGATGATCAAATATAAGTCTCGATCCACATAAAGAGTGTTTGTGCCCACCACCAGCATCCAGCAGCACAAACTAACAACTGAGTGCCATGTGTGGCTCAGTCACGGATGTGTGACAAATTCTTTGTTTACTGACACATTCTGTGAGTAGGCATTACTACACAGCCAGTAGTACAGCAGTTGCATCATTCATTGCTCCAGTGTGACATTTTAGTATTGCACTATGGACAGGGCTTTAAGTGGGCCAGGTCCTGCCGGTGCTCAGCACCGGCAGTTCTAAAAAGCAGGTGCTGAGATGGGTCCCTATCGGGTGCTCCGTTTTTGTACCACCCTTCACTGCCTTTGATGTAACTTCGAAGAGACTCGTTGTAGGTCTTCCATAGTCTCATCATTTCAGAACTAAAGCATTTTCAGTATTATATTTAACGAAGACATCATTGTTGCTTATTTATCTTATGCAGCTAACAACAATTGACAAAGCCAATAGTCCTGGCCTGTTGTAGGTATAATGTTACTTGCTCTATTATCAGTGACGTAACCCAGGCCCCCGCAGACCCCGTGGTGTGGGAGGGCCCCAAAGCTCCAGGGGGCCCCCTCAGCACAGTACACTGGCCGAGAGCTCCTGACTGAGTCCGGAAGGGGCCCCTCCACGTACCTTGCAGTGGAACCCTCTCAATTTTCGTCACACCAGTGTGTATTATATTTTTGGATGTACCGACAGAAAAAGCAAAAGAACAGTCGGTGACACACTATGCTAACCACAGGTTTTTAGCTTAGGTGGTTTTAAGCCACACCCCTAAATACATAGGCCAAGCCTCTTCGAGAGACACCCTCCCAGTTTTTTTCATCCCACTTAAAGCCCTAAGTGTGGGTCATTTCATGTTGGTTTCTTGCATGTCTGCGAGCTGTATATGAGACACCTGCATGAGACCATGAAAGCTGTTGGCTCCACGTGGGTGTATTTGGATTTGTATACCAGGAGTATGTTCTTCCTTCATGTCAGCTGTGTAGGTGCCGTCAAGTATCCTGACTTTTTTATTATTATTTTATCTACAGTCCTTTTTGTGGGTTTGACATTCATTTTTCCGAATGTCATTTTAGGCAAGCTTTCATGGCAAGTGGGATTCTGGAGGATACAAAAAAGGTGGTTTTGTTGTTTGTTCACCTCACTGAAGAGGACTTCGCTTTTTCCTACTGGCTTCAGCTTCTTGGGACCCTGAATGCACAGGATTATCCTGGATCTGGGACTCTGCTATATTGGGCGATCATGGGGGCATATCATCAACAACCGGCGATAATTATCGCTAAGCGCACTTAGCGCTAGGATAATTATTGCCGGCTATCGCTTGTTTTTATCGCGGAGATAGAGCGCTATCAGCGACGCTTATCTCCAGAGCGATAAAAATAACTGAGTTAGCTGCCAAATGTGCAATTATCGCTGGGATTCCAGCGATAATCGCACAACGTTTGGCGCTACGTTGTTGATAGGGCAGGGCATACTTAACCATGATATCCACCTTCCATTGGATATCATGGCTAAGTCAAACCAAAAGCAGGCGTAAGGAAAGTTGCGATAACCAAGGTTAGCGCTACTTTTCTTATCGCTATGCTTGTTAGCATGCCCATTGATAATTGGAGAAATGTCAGCTAGCAACATTTCTCCAGTTATTTTGGGAAGGAACGCCCACTTTGCATGGGAGGCATAGGGAAAAAGGCTGCTAACATGCGATTATGCATGTTAGCACCCTCTTGTTAATAGGGAGAAAACATTATCTCCACTTTTCTGGCTTTTAAAGCCAAAAAAGCGAAGATAAGGCCCTTGATGATATGCCCCAAGATTGGTTCCCTGCTGTTATCCAAGTCCGGAGGCACCTGCAGCACTTCAGTGTGTATTCTTTTCGCGCCTTGCGCTATCGGACAACGAGGTTCCATTATTTGCATATGCGCGGGCAATTGATGCTTTGCCTTGCGGGAAAATCAGTAAATCTACCCCCGAGTTATTTTAGCTGAGTCAAATAAAGGAGGAGAAAAGAGAGAAAGTTCACAACAGGGTCGGTCAGCCTGTCTCACCACGTAAAGTGGAGAAATACTGCCCTCTTCTGTTCAACCAAGAAATGCAACAGTTTCTCTCATCACTAACAAAAACCACTTTGCCCCAGCCCCAAATGTAATCTTTTTTATTTAAATCATCGTTCTGGTGGCACAAGAGAGAGAGAAGAGAAGAAGAAAAAAGAGAGAGAGAGTTGTTAAAAGAAAAACGATAAGTCCCAGAATGCAACATGCTCTTCATAAAATCCCAGACTCCGCTGAAGCAGTACCACACGCGAAATATGGTCACTTAGTAGCTATAACACGTTTAAATTCATCCCCATGTCTGCACCCAAAATATAGTCAATTCTTTTTTCTCTGCATTCTGGTCCTTCCCTGAGGAGACGTGCAAAAAATTACTAGTATGAAAACACAAAGGAAAAATCTTGAGTGAACTACTGACAGTTGACAGCGGGGCAGGTTGAGATCTCTGTGAATATATCTATTTTTCAAGGACACTGGTGCCTTAAGCCAGTCTCTGGTGGGGATGGGGCGCTGTGAGTCGTCTCTGGCAGGGTTTAGGCGCTGCACGTCCTCTGGATTGTGCTGCACCTGGAGCACCAATTGCGCAAAAGAAGCCTCATTCAGCTCATCGCCTCTGAAGGAGACTGCCGCACCCCAGCCAGGGAGCTCAGTGCAGGGCCGAGGGGCTGAGTGACTTGATGCAATCTTCTGCGCAGTGACGACTGACATACCTGGGAATTTTAGGATGCGATTCACCCGAAGACTTGGCGGCGAGTGAGTGCTGCCACAGGAATGGGCAGGTGGTGTCTGTGATGAACAGAGGCAAGTGGTACCCACCCACCCACAACTCCAACCCTGCTCCTAAAATATACATTTTCTTGCAGTGATATTACATGTATTCTTGTAACTGGTAGAGTGGTTCAGTGGATTAATGTGCCTTTTGGCGAGATCTGCACGTAAAATGAAGGTTTTAAGGCCAAATCCAGCAGTGCTTAATTTGTAAACAAACAAAAAAAATGCCAGGGCTCTTGCCAGGAGGCTACTGCTGCTTGCACCACACATTGCCCCTGCTATGCTGCCAATGACAGTAACAACACAACTATTAACCATCATACTCCTACAAGTGTGACATTTCAGACCATTTCAAGCCTCCAAAGCCATAAGAATGTCTTGGGCTGCAAGTAATTGACAAAAAGAGCATTCAGAAAGGAGCGGAAGACCTGGCACTCTGTGAAGCAGTATTAGGCCTTGTATGTATGTATGTATGTATGTAATATTGGTATAGTACAAATCTAACTGAAGGGGAGCTGAACGCTCTATCAAAACCTAAACAAAAAACCCACAAATGATAGGAGGGGCTGCTGAGTTCCTAGACCAGAAGTGGACTCTTACTGCGCTGTGATGTAGTGTTCTTTAAAGAGGGGTGCCTTCAGCTCTATTCTAAAGCGCAGAAGTGTTAGTGAGGTCACAATGGATACAGAGACGTAATTCAACTTACAGGGTGCATAAATGGGGAAGTCCTGATGTTTTTTAATTTCTTTTTTTGCATTTTTATATTTCCAATCTAATGGTGTCCGGGTTATGGGTGTTCCAAGAGCCAGCGGAGATGCTGCCACCTGGAGCACTCCTTGTGTCTTGTTCATTCTACTAAATGTCAAATTGCCCAGATGAAATACAGATGCCCATGTGCTAAGAAAACGTGAATAACACAGCATAGGAGAAAGGTCTTCTCAATCAGATGAAATGCTCCCACCCCCGCACCCCTGTCCATCCCACCAAACACTGCCAAAATTCACTGACTCTCCCAGGTTTGGCCCTGCCCTTAGCAGTCCAAATGGATGCCAATTCTCCAACCCAAATGTAGAGGAAAACACATCATCCACACTTAGAAACCCAGATAATATAACAGGTTTGACCTATAGCCCCTCAAACAGTCTCCTTAAGTGCATGTGTAAATGCATGACGAATATAAGTATTGGGGTGAGTGTCTGAAAAGTTTCAGCGCTCGGTCCGTCATCTCCATGTGTTTGAATACAATTATTGGCAAAGGGTCTGATGTGTTACCGTAACACACAATAATATGATCTGTGATCCCGCATAAGGCGTCTCCCCCCATAATATACACGCAGTTAGCCACATAATCACATGTTGAGCTCATCTACTCACAATAACCTCTGCATGATTAATCAGATGTTAATAATGATCAATAGACGTTTGGACTAAAACCAATTCACATTATCCCCACGATAATCACTCGGTAAACAGGTAAAATACTAACTTCCTTAGACCCACCAATTAACCAATGGCTCCTCATCAACATGTCATCTTTTTTTTTAGTTTAAACAGCTTTATTAAAGTAATTAGAAGCATAGGTACAATATATAACAATGCGTATAAAACAAGAAGCACTAGATAAGCAAACTGAATATACAATTTGACGGAATAAGTGATATAAAAAATCTTTCATAATCTAAAGATAAGCCAAAGAGGAAAGGCAATAATACAAATTTGTACCTAAAGAGTAAATAGCATTTTACGTTTTTTAATTTTTCATAAGAAAAGAGAGTCTAAAGAAGGATGAAGGGAAGAAAGAAAAAGTAGGAGAAAGAAAGATAGACAGAGAAGACGGGAAAGAAAAGAGAGAAAAAGAAGAGGAAAGGAGAAAAGAAACTGGAAATATCATAATATTGTCATCTAACATAATATTGAAGCATTAATCTTATAATAATGACATTGGTTTCCAAAAAGAATAATAACTGTACATGTGACATATGAAAGAAAATAAACTAGGAGAAGAAAAGTGAAAAATACTCATGGTGGTTGATAAACAAAAGAACTATCTTGAGTACGTAATGCAGATGCAGATAAGTAATTAGTGAGTGGAGACCAGAGGGCTTCTTTTCTAATAAGTTGTTGAGAAGTTTTGGAAGAAGCTCTGTCTAGTCTGTGGTGATAACAAAGAAGGTTCCATCAGGCTGAGAAGGAAACCTTAGAGGCATCTTTCAAGTTAGAGTTGATTACCTGAAGGGCAATAGCAATTAACAAGTCCACAAATATGCCCACCTTGCGAGAACCAAACCAGTATGAAGAGTTACTTCCTAAAAATATGGAGTATATATCAAAAGGGAAATTAATAGTACAAATAGAGGAAACTGACTCACATACCTTAGTCCAAAAACGGGCAATATTAGGGCAAAGAAAAAAGTAATGCATAAAGGAGCCAGCAGTAGAAGGACATACCCAGCAATTCGGGGATAAATGTGAACTATACTTGGAGAGTGATAATGGAGTTAAAAATAGTCTATGGTAAAAATAATAAAGGGTCTGAGTAGTGCTAGAGTTACAAGAGGTGTGATGTATTGATGTCCAAATGAAGTTCCATGTATGAACAGAGAGGGTACGTTGTAAATCAGATTCCCATAAAAGTTCAACTTTACTTTTAGGACGACTAGGAGAAGAAAAATGTAGATACTTGTAAACTTGGGAGGCTCTAATAAAATGGGAAGTGGATAAAGGTTCTAACAGAGGATCTTGAGAAGGAAGAGAAGATCCAGAAAATGGAGAGAGCTGTTCCGTTAAAAGCAAACGGAGAGACTCATATCTTAGTAAAGAGGATGCAGGTAAGTCAAAAGCGGACCAAACCTCTTGTAAGGAAAGACAACGAGAATCCTGTATTAATTGTTTAACTTGAAAAATCCCTTTGGTAGCCCATGTTTTCCAAAAAATTGTGTGATTGGACAATTTTATGTTTTTGTTATGCCAATGAGGTGAATCCAAAAATGTCTGTAAAGGACTTTGAGATTTACATTTAATAGGATGAAAAATTAAAATGAATTTTGAAATCGTTGGGTAATTAAAAGAATGAGGAGGATGGGTAAAACTTGCTAAAAGAGAAAAAGGGAAAGGAGAGATCAAAGATTTCTCCAACCTGTGCCATACAGAAGTGAAAGATCCTTCCATGGTAGAGAGATATGGTAACATTTGGCGAATTAGAAAAGAGGAATGATATTGTCAAAAATTGGGAAAATGGACACCGCCCCAATCTTTAGGAGCAGAGAGAAGGGCCAAAGAAATACGAGCTTTCCAACCATTCCAAAGAAATTTACTCAAAATTCCATTAAGAGTTTAAAAAAATTTCAATGGTATTTTAACAGGTAACATGGATAAATAAAAGTTAATAACGGGAAGCAACATCATTTTAATGGTGTCTAATCTACCCCACCATGACAAAAAAAGGGGAGACCATCTGTCAGCCATATTTTTAACTTTTGTTAAAACCTCATCCAAATTGAACTGAATCGTTGTTGCAAGGGTAGAAAAATATGTAACCCCTAAACAAGTAATATTATTAGTATTCCATTTGAAGCCGATACCCTCAAACATACTTCGCAAACAATATTTATTTAAAGGGTGCACTTTAGATTTGGAAAAATTCAATTTATAGCCTGACGAGGCTGCATAAGAAGAGAGAAGTTCGGTAAAAGCAGGCATAGAAATGGAAGGATCAGAAACATATAACATAATATCATCTGCATAAGCAGTACATTTTATTTCAACGGATTTGTGCGTAAAGCCTCGAAAGGTGGGGGAGTGTCGTAAAGAGTGAAGAAAGTGCTCATGAGAAAGGATAAAAAGTAACAGGGAGAGAGGACATCCCTGACGAGTACCTTTTTGTAAAGGGAAAAAAGAAGATTGAGAGCCGTTAACGAGAACTGAAGTAGTTGGAGAGGAATATAATAATTTAATAAGGGACAAAATAGAAGGAACAAAACCCCAAAACCATGCCATTTAAGAGCGCGCATCATAAATAGCCAATGAACGCGGTCAAAAGCTTTTTCCGCATCCATGGTTATGGCGGCTATAGGGGAAGAACTCTTAGATGCAAGATGAATAATATTGAGGAAAGTTCTGGAATTATCAGAAATAATCCTTCCTTTAACAAACGCTGTTTGTTCAAAACCAATTAAATTCGAAAGGACTTGATTGATACGAAGGGCTAATATCTTGGCGAATAGCTTACAATCAAGGTTAATCAAAGATATGGGACAATAGTTGGCGCAACGGGAAGGGTCTTTATCTTTTTGGGGAATGAGGCAAATCATAGCTTCAAGAAAAGAGCCTCGAGCCTCTCCACTAAGAACAAAATATTGAAAAAGAGATAAAAGATGGGGCAGAAGAACAGACGAAAAACAATAATAGAACTCAGCAGTAAGACCAGCAGGACCAGGAGCCTTATCCTTAGGTAACATGGACAAAGCGGATTTAATCTCTAAAAGAGATATATCCCCTTCCAAAATAGAACAGTTAGGAAGAGGGGAAGAGCGGGGAGGTAGTGAATCAAAGAAGGAATCCAAATTAGCGTCAGAAGGGGAAGATTCAGGAGTGTTAAGGGTCTTATAGAAATCTGTAAAACACGTTAATATTTCTTCATCTTTAAAACGGAGAATATCATTATCATCAATAATCTTAACAACTTTAGATCTTTGAGATTTCACCTTCAAATAGTTCACCAACAGCTTACCAGCTCGGTTTCCGACCACCATAAAATTTAGAGTATATTTTTAGCAATGTCCCCGAGGCCTCTTCTGTGGATTTCCTATTAAAATCAAGTCTTGCTTGGACCAAAGTCTTAAGGGAATCAACATTTTTAGATGAAAAATATGCATGTTCCAATTTTTTAGTAGAAGAGAGCAAGGAAAATGATTATTTGCTAAACTTTTTCCTTTTGTTAGCTACATAATCAATAATGAAGCCTCTAGCAGTAGCTTTAAAGGAATCCCAAACAGTATGAAAGGACATATCAGGACTAGAGTTAAGAAGAAAGAATTCAGATACAAAATCTTTAAAACGGCTTAGAAAGGTGGGATCTTTGAGAAGATAATGGTGAAAATGCCAATGACGAGATTTAGAGGACAAAGAAGGAAGATCTAAACTAATCAGAACAGGAGCGTGATCGGAAATAAGAATGGGGCCAATCTCTGCAAGTAGGAGGTTGGAAAGGAGGTGCGGGCTCAAAAATATATAATCGATTCTAGAGGTAGAATTGTGAGTAGGGGAATAAAATGTATACTCTAAACTATCAGAATTGAATATTCTCCATGCATCCACTAGGCCTCTCGCAGAAATGGTCCTAGCAAATGTTTTTTGCATTTTATTGGCAATGTACTTAGTGGAGGATTTCCTATCTGTGAAGGGATCCATGACCTGATTACAATCACCACACACTATGCGGTTAGAACTAGAACATGCATGAAGAGTGTGGGACATGGATTGCCATGGATTGTGAGTCAATGCCTGTGGGACCATAGATGTTAAGTAAAGACACATGGGAACCATTGATAATAGTGTGGGGAAGGAGCCAACGACAATCCTCATTCTTCTCCTCTTTTTCTATGGTGAGGGATAAGGATTTGTGAAAGAATACTACAACACCATTTTTCCTGTCTTTGGAAGGGGAACAGTAAACATGGCCCACCCATTGCTTGTTAAGGGAATTAACATCACTCTCATTAAGATGGGTTTCTTGTAACATAGCTATTTTATATTTTATAGTCTAGAGAGATGGGTAAGTACCCGTTGCTTTTTAACAGTATACGCAATCCTTTTACATTCCATGAGATAATCCGAAAGTTATCAGTCATTACAAGTCAAAAAAGGCAGTAATAATATTAATAGTAATAGACAATTCAACAAAATTGTACAGTCAATGTGAAGGAAACCAAAAACAAAACCATGAATGTATTGAGAAGTGTACGATTGAACATAAAAATAGAGAATAATGCAATTGAGTAAAAAAGAATAAACATGAAAAAGAAAATGAAAAAGGAGAAAAATCAAGAGAAAAAAGGGGAAGAGAAAAAAGGGAAATAAAAGAAATACATGCAAAAATAGAAAGATAAATCCAGAAAGTAAGAGAGAGAGGATGAAAAAGGAAAAAGCACAGAAGGAGAAGAGGAAAGAGAAAGAAAGTGTAAGAGACCAGTGATAGAAAAAGAAAAGTTGACTAGAAGTCGAGAGACTTCAGTCAAGTGAGAAGGAATAGATATCCATAGTGAAGAAAATAACATGGGGAGGCGGGGAGCTGCGAGAGAAGACAGACGACAGAACCGATACGGGTGAACAAGATCAATCAAGACTAAGAGATAGAATAATTAAATAGAAAAGAGGTAATCTAACATAGAATAACAAATCCATAGCGTCCCCTTTATGACAAGATATAAATTGTCTCAGGTCTTCAGGACGATTAAAGGAGTAAGACCTCTCTTTATAAGTAACCTTAAAAAAGCAAGGATGGACTAGACCTTATCTGGCGTTCATGGATCGTAGAGCTGGGCGAAGAGAAAGGAATTCTTTGCGACGAGCTGCAGTGGCGTGGGCCACATCTTGAGAGAAGAAAACTTTTTGACCAGACCACAGCATCTGCTTCCTTGACTTTGCTGCTGAAAGGACCATGAACAGTTCAGTGTATTCCAAAAACAAAACAATTATCCCTCTGGGACGATTTACTGACGATGAAGGAGAAGGATCTGCAGATTTAGGGCCGATGTGATGAGCACGCTGTAAATTGAGAGTTGTGCCGTCTTTCATACATAGAGAAAACTATGCACTTCCTCTCTCTATTTATTTTTAAAAGCAGAAACGTACAGAAAATTCGGCTTCTTTTGAGTGACTCCTCATGCTGTTCCATTTGTGAATTCCAAGTAAACAGATGAGCAGAATGACTGTATGGGAAATTGTAAACTAAGACGAGGTTTCCTTAAATAACTGCATATCTCAACATACAAACTTGGTATAGTGCTAATATTTTCACGTGGGTGTGCTGTTTTGTTATTCTCAGCTGCTTAATGCGTTAAAACAAGGCACGCATCAAGGTATGCACATTTATCGATTAAAATAAATGTGGAAATATAAAAGTTACGACTTCAATTATTCACAATATAAATATGGGAAATACCTATATGATGAACAAAAAAATATGGCTAAACACAGATGGAAATGATCATAAAATTAATTCCATAAAACCTGAAACCTTAATCACAATCAACACTCTTCAATGGTTAGATTCCTTTTTGTCTAGTGCACCCAAGCATAGTTTATGCCACTGCATCATTCTGCATTCAAAGAACTCTCACGTGAATAGCCTCTGAACCCTGCCCTGATCCCCAAATTATTTAATATATAAATAGCACCACTGATAACTCTGATTAAAAATATTTGACTTGTGATATATATTCACATGCTGATAACACTCAGATTATGGTGTGGTTAAACAGATTTAACCCAGAGCCGGAATGGGAAACAAAACCGGCCCTGGCAAAGTGGTAGGCCGGGGTTTGTGGTGCGGCCGAGCTGTTTGTCGGGGCCGGTTTCGGACGATTTTGTTACAGGGAGCGATATTGCAGCTATGCTGCAAAAACTGCCCTGTAACAAAAACGCCCCCCCCAGGGGCCTAAAACCGGCCCCACCCTGGCGGCTCGCCGGGGAAACGACCGGTGCCCGCTACGGCCAGTCCGGCCTTGATTTAACCCCTCTGCATCAAATAACTTGCCAACTTACAGATGCTTCCAGGGTCTAAACCAATAGCGTCGAACACAGTGATACTCAAAATACGCCGTGGGCCACATACGGCACTCTTGGTCAACAACAGCACTGGGCTGCTGTTTACTTGACTCAGCACTATGATTAAAAAGATGTTAAATAAACAGACAATCCTTTATTTAAACATTAAATAAAGTTAAAAAAAGGAAGCAAACTACATTGTGCTGCATGCTTAACTTCAGGAACACCTCCATTTTAAAAGACATAGTGCAGCAAAAGTGTAAAAATATGATAAGGTTTCTTCAAAAATTAAAAAGTATATTTAATTAACACGCAGAACCATTTCACCGCAGTATATCAGATTATGTCAGTGCACTGAGAAGTATTTTCTTTTTAAGTGATAGTATTCAAACATAAATTCAGAAACATTCATTTTTCACTCCAACCAGAAACAAATGCCAATAGTGAACTAAGAGGCAAGTCAGTTGTTATGTGCACTATTTGGGTGGCCTGGGTGCCTATTATACATTAACATCATTATAGTTCATTAAATCAGACACAGGAGAAGGTTGTGTACACTGCAGATCCTGAATTCATGCATTTTGGGGTTCTCTTATACCAGCTCCCTCCAAATCCCCTGGACACCCCATTTCGAACCCTGGGCTCTCATTTTACAGATCATTGCTTTTAGGTGCGTGGCTCCAGTTGGGTGAACTGAACGAAGCCTACAACTCCCAGAATACACTGATTTGTTAAATTAAACCCAGCACCAATGCTTTCACTTCACACTGCATGCCGTTTCACATCATCATATCCCACGCTGTGTGCAATATTTAGGATGCATGTGATTCGCTCTATGTTTAAACAAATCGGATCAATGCATAGCTAAAAGTGGCCGGCGTGCAAGATCTTCACTTCCCTCCGCCCTTTCAAATGGAAGAGGAAACAGAGACTCCTTGCTCTTGTGCCGAGGGTGGAGTTCGAGCGCCCCCTGCTGTCCTATGGGTCTCATCGATAAAACGTCTATTTAGAGTACAGAGGAGCCGCAGATTCAAGGTGCTCCAAAGATCCGCTCTCCATTCAAAGTCAGCGCTGAAATACACCCCACGGTATACAGAACCCCAAGCGCCAGGGGTCACCCACTAAACCCCACGCCCCTGACACATCTGGATTCCGGGTCAGTGGCCCTGCTAGACTGGGCGAGTCAACAAATTAGTACGGAGAGCAGAGCCGCGAGTCAGACTTGGCTCTAAGAGTCTGTGCGAGAGCCGAGCCAGTGAAAATGTTTTGGCATTCAAGTCGTGCAGCCAACGTCATGTAAAACTATGAAAAAGTCGTTTCAAAATAAAAAATAAAAGTGTATGTCTCTAACAAGCAGAATCATTTCACCTTAATACATCAGATTATATCACCGCATTGGGAGGCATGTATTGGAACAGATAGTTTTTAAACAGGGCCGGACTGGGAACCGAAACCGGCCCTGGCAAACTGCTCAGCCGCTCCCAGGGGAGGGGGATGCGGCCTAGATGTTTGCTAGGGCCGGTTTTGCCGATTTTGTTACAGGAGGCCGATATTGCTGGCCCCTTTACCAAAAACGCCCGCCAGAGGCCCAAAATCAGCAACCACCCTGGCGGCCCATCGGGAAAGCACCTGGTGCTCGCTACGGCTAGTCCGACCCTGTTTTTAAACATGAACTTCAAATTATTCATACCTCCTCCCACCCCTATGATAATGCTATTAGTGAACCAAGAGGCAATTCAGTTGAATGTGAACCCTATAGTACCCATGGGGTAACATGAGCGTTTATTAAACCAAGTATAAGATTTGTGTACAAAAGCACATCCAGAATGAGCGCATTCCTTATTGTTTTCACATGTGATCATGAAGAAAAAGGAGGCAGTGAAATAAAATAATTGAGTAGAATCACACAAGCTGGCCAAATAAGGAAAGCTGGGATTGATTTCAGTTTTGCTGGTTTCACATTAAGCAATTCAGCCCGCTTGATGGGTAGCTCTTTGTCCCTCCCATTTGCATCAAATGTTAAGGCTTTGCCTTCAATTCCTGGCACATGAGGTTTAAAGATGAGTCGCGTCCAGAACGACGTAACGGTTGAGCTCTTTGGGCTCGAGGGCGGAAAAGGACCTCGAGCTGAGACAGAGCCAGAGATTCGGTGTCTTACTCACCCCTAAACCCCAGGCAAGGGGGCATTTCCCATTCTCCTCACTCTGCATCAGTACCAGTGACATACAATGCCAAATCATTGGTGGCCACAAACAAGCCCCACCGCTCATCACTGCCAATACCCGAGGTGCCGCCCTACCTCATAAGTTACTGCAGGCCCCAAAGTTTGCAGCTACGCTGCACACTACTCTGCTGGAACCTATTAGTGCCAGGGACCATCATATCTCCAGTGCTCTCCAAAGAGACTAGTGGGGTCTGGAGTCTGGAGCACACAGGTGACATCTGGGGCTGTAGTACAGAAGAGCCCTAGGGGTGCCCTGGGCGTTTGCGCCTGCTTTGCTTGCTCCCAGGGCAGTTTGGTATTACAGAAGGGGCCGCAGACGCTTCTGTTTCCCCTTATGTACTACTGCTAGCGCTGGCTCACAGTAAGCGCCAGGGGTATCTTCAGAGAGCGTTCCCTCATTTGCAGGGGGGTGTGGCCCCATGCAAATGAGTGAATCCCTTTGCCTCTGTGCCCGCCCCATATTATAGATGTGGGCGCAGAGGCAAAGAAGCTGTCAGGAGGTGTACTGTCAGTGCACCCACTGATGGCAGCCCTCTGCAGGGGGTAAAAGGAGTCCCATGAACCCCCCAGACATCCCCTAGCAGGCGGGTGCAGTTACTCACTGCACCAACCTGCAAGGGGATCTCTAATCTACTTTAAAAGTGCAGGCGGGCTGCACTGTGAAATGCAGAGCGGCTTCAAAGCAGCTGCTCCATTTTTCACATGAATGCGCTGCCCCCAGGGCAGTGCGAGTTTGCATCAGTCCTGGGGGAAGCGCATTCATGGTAATAGAGCGCACCTTCCCTGGTTGCGCCCGGAGTACCTGTTTCAAGATGCACCGGGTGCAAACAGAGAAAGAGCGCCCTCTACATAATAGGGCCCCTGAGCATTTTTTCATTTTGGGGGCAAATTCCATATCTGTGAGCCCAATCACAAAAAAGTGCTCTTCCCAGTGGAAATGCTTACTAGCGCCTGTGAATTTGCACCTGCACTGAAAACAGCGCATTAGTGAAAGGCGGATTGGTTAGTTGAAACCCGATTCAGATTTAAGGGGACCATGGATGCCCCAGCAAGCTAGTGCAGTGCATAATTGCACCTCCTGCACGGGGAGATGCATTGGTGTCCCTGCGAACCACAGATCCCATTCCAAAAGGAAATAATTGTGAGGCTGGCTGTGTGCCACCTCATATTTATTGCACAATCAATGCACCTACCAACACTTGCTTATGGGCCTGCTGTGTAGTACGGCATGGGCACAGGGTCAAATGTGTTCTATCATTTGCATGGAGCCACACATACATGCAAATGAGGGAATCCACAAGCATCGGTTCCCATTCTGTAATACCATCGTACCCTGGGGGTGCTAAAACGAATATAGCACTTTACTACGCGTGCTATTACCACGCAGTAGACAATGACCGCGTTGTTACCATGCATGGCTTTACATTGCAAGTCATTTCTACGACTTGCGCTAGATGGCGCGCTGGACTTAGGAATAGTATAAATTGCTATTCCTACTCCAGTTAGTGCAACAGCAGGGAATGTGTTGGACTTTCCCAGGTGTTGCACGCCACCTAGCGCAAGTCATAGAAACGACTTGCGATGTAAAACCACGTGTGGTAACAATGCGGTCGTTGTAACAACCGCGTTGTTACCTACCTGTGTGGTAACAGCAGCGTTGTAAACGCCGTTTCCCTGCAAAAACACGTACCAGTGACTGTGTGTAATGTGGCCCCTAATGTTTAATATTACTTTCTGTCTAGAACTCCCCTCTGCACTGGAACCTGGGGAGGCAAAGTGAAGGTAACAAACCTGACAACCCAAAGAGTGGGGGCCAGGGCCTGGCTTGCAGCTGTGGCCCTCTTAGACTTGCCCCACTGTCCCTCTCACCCTGCATGGAATCCAGCAGAAAATAACGCCTTTCCACTGTGGTTTCGAAGAAAAATATGAAAGAACTGCTCATGGCCACACTAAACGACATTAAAGCTGATATTAATGAAGTATGATCCTGTTCGGATCACCTGTGCCTCGCGCATGAGTCACACTCACTTTATTACAGTCATTACAGCGTCACGCTTCGATACCTACGGGTTGCAGCGCTTTACGGAAACCATTACATAAATAAATCTGTTCTGCCTTCTGCCCTCCACACAGAAGTCGCTTCAAGCCTTGCCCGGGTTTCTAGAGCTCGGTCTGTGAGACACACTAATCACCACAGAAGCCCCAGTGTAAACAGCAATAAACACTATTAATACTATATTAATGTTTCAAAGGGGCATTGTATAGGTGTGGCATGACGTATCTAAAAGCAGGTTTGCAGTCCTACCATTTTTGCACTCGCACAGCTGTAAAGAAACCCCAGTGCCCTGCCAAGCCCTCTCCTCTGGAAATTCCAGTCAACCAGTTACAAGTGGCGAGTGGTGGACGCAGTTGCGGCCTACGGATTTGTGGGCACTGGGGTATATGTGTCCATTTTAAAATAGAGCATGCAGTCTGCTTAATCAAGAATTCCAACTAAAACTCACTGCCACGTATAGGCACCAGTAACCAGTTCCAGGGTGCAACTGGAAACACCAGGATGTCCTCCAGATACGTTTATTAGAAGCACAACATTCACAGGCTTCTAATTGGACACTTTATAATCCATTTCTAATTGGTCCACTGGAATTTCAGTTGGACACGAATTTGACTCTTCCTTTTAAAACACGCTCAGTTTCTCACTGACCAAAACCTACAATGAAAATGTATTGAACAAAGGTCTCTGCCATCTCTTGAAACCTGCTTTTCAGCTACACAGAGGGAGGTTTCACGTACCAACATAGACACATTTTACTTTGATTACAATCACAATTTTGTAGCTTGGTTTAAATTCACCGCAAATTTGTAATACACACACTTTTCATGTACCAGCATGAAACTGCATGGGTGGATGGATGGATGGCTGCGTAGTACGGTGGTAGATGTAAATATAGATAATGGGTGAGTATTAGAGTGGCAAATGGATGGGTCTGTGGATGGAAGAGTAGAACCTGGGTAGCTCTTGGGCGAGTTGATGGATGATTTTTATACTTAGATCCTTCTAAGGGAATTGCCTCAAATTAGTTCCTAGCTGATGGATAGGATGTACAAGAGATTCCAAAAGATGAGTTTTTTTTTTTTCCTGATGGCGAGCCGCAGTGCAGCTAGCTGTAGGAAGCGTGGTCTGTAGGCAGAGTCCGCAGACGGGAGCTCTAGGACTGTGAAGCGCCTGGCTGGTTTCACACTGCACTGTGAGCATAGGATCAGGCACTAGTTTTGATCAGGTAGGTGTAGGCAGCATCCATAAGTGCGGTGTTGCATGTTGTCACTGCAGCGGTTATGGGCAGAGTAGGATAGGGATACGTGTACTAGGTATAGAGTCTTAAAGCTCTTAAGGGTGAATGAGTGTGGCACTGGGGAACCTAGTTCCAACTATGTAACTATGCAGTGTTTCAGGAGCCAATGAACACATTGTTTAAGTCATCATCATCATCATCAGTCTTTATTCGATTTAAAATGAATCATAAAAGACACAAACATGAAAACAATAGCACAATTGTTGTGCCCACAATGGTACCAAACAGCAATAAATACATTAAAAAAGTATTAAGAGGAACATTAAATAAGTAATGTGCTGATGAATAGATCTTAAAATATTAGAAAGGAAAAAAAAACACTATCAGATTGTTTAAGTCTACTAAAGGCATCCTGTATTTTCAAGATGATGTCCCGCTGATGTGGGTGGATAAGAAGCAGCATGTCCACGACGTAGATGGGTGTTAAATATTCTTCGGGTGCATGGGTTGACAGCCGAATAAGTTGGACTTACTTGGGACATGAAGTGATATAGAGTGGATCCAGCTGTTGAAAGACATCAAGGGAAATTCTACTCATTCAAATAAGGAAGTGTTTTGAGGATCAGTTGTTTCAATCAAGATTTGAACAAATTGTTCAAGAAAAATATATTCTTTACGGCAACTTTCAAAGAACTAGGCTGAAATTGTTTGGTCAGATAATTGCCAAGATGATTTTGGAAGGATTAAAACTTACATTTTTACAGAAAGTTTTTTACAAGGCTTCAATCCTTCTACAAACTGTATTGTAATCATGGACTCAAGTTACAAGGGAATTGGAGCGGCTCTGTCGCAAAAGGAACCAGGCAGAAGGGAAGTAACAGTAGCATTGCGTCAATAGCTTTGTCACCAACAGACGACCAATACTCTGTTATAGAGAAAGAGACACTGGCAGTTGGTCTGAGTCTTGAATATTTTTTACAATTTTTGTGTGGCTTGGAAATCTTACTGAGATGTGATCACAAACCATTAGCCTTATTTTTATCTACTGAAAAGTAAGTAAGTAATGTATTTATAGAGTGCAACGAATGCCGAGGCATCTTGGCGCTGAACTGTAACGAATCATGGAACTGTTGCAGAGTGACAGGATTAAATTCGCTTAGTTGGTTTTAAGCATTCTCCTGAACAGGAGTTTGTTTGCTTATAACCTAATTGTGACCGGCAGCGAGTTCCAGAGTTTAGCTGCCCTATAGGAGAGGCTTCTTCCTCCACATCTAGCTCTTCGGATTTTTGGAACCTGAACTAGTCCTTTATTGGCTATTCTAAGGTCTTGCCGCGGCATGTGCCAACGAAAAAGTTGCTGTAAGTCCAACAAACCACCTCCATATAGCGCTTTGTGCATCAGACACAAAGCTTTAAATTCAATACGCTGGACTGGAAGCCAGTGAAGCTCCCTAATACTGTTAGATATGGGATGGTATTTCGGGATGTTGAGTAGCACACGAGCTGCTGCATTCTGTGGGGATTGGAGTTTTAGTAATTGGCGTTTGTCAATTCTAGAAAAAGCGTATTGCAGAAATCGATTCTCGAACGAATCAGTGCAGTGAAGTGATGGATTACTTACTGCCACTCCTGGGATAGCTCACTTCTCCATGAGACGAATGGACTACAATTCTAAGATCCAATACATCCAAGTGTCAAGAACAGGGTTACTGATTGTTGAAGTAGGCTGCCACTGCTGCTGGGAGAAGTTCCTAAAGATGGTTGAGAAGATTGCAGGGTTGCACGGTTGGTAAAAGAGGAGTGAGATGCTATAACGAAAGTGAAGTCGGAAGAAGCTGATTTGAAGTTTGTGTATGAATATATCGAACACGGATGTCCACAAAAACAGGAGTTGAAAAAGGAATGGTGTTTGATTTGAGAAATGTGCAGTGAACTTTCAGAGAAAGAGAACAGATTGCTAAGAGGGATGAATATTGTTCCTCCAGTTCATTTAAGGGGAACAATAATGGAAATCTGTCATGAGGGTCACTTAGGCATTATTAGCCCCTTCCGTGCTCATGATGAGCTCAGCTCGTCATGAGTCACAGTGGAGCTGTGCTCATGACGAGCTGAGCTCGTCATAACAGCCGCGGCCCGCCCACGCGCAATTAATTCCCCGCCATTGCGGGAGAGTTAATCAGTGGGTGGGGTCGTGACGAGCTCAGCTCGTCATGAGCACAGCTCCACTGTGAGTCATGACGAGCTGAGCTCGTCACGAGCACAGCAGCGCCGCGCCCCCCCCCGCACCGTGGGGGAATTACCCCCGCAGGGAAGGGGTTAAGTGTAACAGGAGAGTGAAAGAGTTGTATTGGTGGCCAGGTACTGATTTAGAGATGGAAAGTTTGGTACGGAATTGCTTGAAGTGGGAGGGTTCTGAAAAGTCAAAAGATACACACAAACCACTGTCTAATGAAGTGACATGGCTTGGAAGAAGATTGGTGAATATGTGATAGAACCTGTGGTCATAGCAAATGGTGACATGAATAGTTATCACGGTTACTTTTCCAAATGACTAGACATTGGTTTTGCAGAGCATTCAGATACTGAGGTTATGGTGAGGTTTCGAGATGAGGTATTCCAAAGAGAAGATTGAAGAGAAAGGTAATGACAGACAAAGAGTCTGAGTTCACTGTAGAGGGGTTGGAAGAATTTTTGAAGAGTAATGACAGGGACACAAATTTACATTAGTTTATCATCCCCAAGGTAACAGAGAGGTTGAGAGGTTCAATAAAGTGATAAAAGATGCAATACAGTTAGTTAAGAGGCAGAATAGGAACTGGGTCATAAGGGTAAAGAAAATCGTTTGGGAGTGTTGCATCACCACGACTGTCATGCAGTACTGCCCATTTACCATCTTGCAGGAGAGGACTCCATACACAAAAGATAACCATAGTTGGAAGTGGGAAGGCAGTGTAAAGAAATGGTCGCCAGAGATGAAGAAGGGAAATATCAAGGAAGCAGAAGGTGCGTGTAAAAGGTGTGTGATAAGAGATGAGGAGTGAAGGGTGTGGTTTTAGACAAAGGAGACAGGGTGAGTTAAGAAGCATGGTATGGTTCAGAAGGGTGAGAGTTTTTTTACAGGACCATTGCAAGTGGTAGAGATTTTTACCAATGCTGCCAAACTTAGCGATGGTAGAGTTCAGTATATGACTATATCAGCGAAGTGCAGAGGAAAGTGCACTAGAAAGTGTGAATATTTTGCGCAAGATAAGAGTGGAAATCCAAAAAGCTATGGATGTTTGAAAGTTGAAAGCAACTGTCACATTGCGAATTGTACGAGGAAGTTAACAGATATGACCAGTAGTTTCCTGTCACATCTGCGAGCAGACAAGAAGTGGTCTCCGCAAGAGCAAATTTGGGTGCACCATTTTGCAGCCATACAGCACAAGATACGTAAAATGGAACTGTGAAGAGCATGGATGGCTGTGGTACACTTGAAGCTCCTCTAGATTCTCACCTGTTTCCCCTCATTTCCCACAAGTTAAGATGGAGCGAGGTTTCAGGAACCAAGGGCAGGCGTCGGCCAGACCCCTGTGATGTGCAGTCTGCACAGCCTATCAGAAGACATCCCTCTGACTTATCCCCAGATGGAAAGGATGGTGTCTCCAGCCACGTGTCTAGTGCACAGGCCCTTGCTATGACTGAGGACCGGTGGCAGTGCACACACGGGAGAGATGAAGGCCATGTACTCCGATGCAACTCTGCGTGAAATGGGTCTTCGCAGGATTGGTCTTCCTTTTTTTTTTTTTTTCAAACCGTTTTTATTGCAGGACCAAACATATCGTAGAACACTCAGGACAAATGTTAGTAATGCAGGTTTCCCGCCCCCCTTACCCATTTATCCGTGCAGTATACACAGCCGTACTGCCCACATCCCGGAGGCCGGGCGGCACCACTTAATCATATGGTACATCGTTACAGTTCTTACAAGTACGATCGTCTGGTGGGGAGATCCGCTGCCCACTTTTAACGTTATCCACCTTCTCCCCCTAATACCCATGAATCTCACATTCTACTTCCATTAAGTTTGAGCTTGCAATCCCTCCCTGAGCTCTCCCCCCCCCTCCCCAGTGTCCCCCCCCCATAGCGCCTAGTCAGGAAGAGTTAGTGTGTGTGGTGGTTAGCAGGAAAGATCCAGTAATCCCTTATCGTGTGTGATTGGCAGGGGAGCCGGTATCACGACTACATCGGCAGCGTCATCAGAGTCCTCGTCTTCATCCCCGCTGGTTAGGCTGTCCCGCAAGGCCTAAAGGATTGGTCTTCCTTGGGCCCAAACACAAATCTATAGCCAAAACAATATGGAGAGCACACACCAGTCACTGCAGTGATTCAACAGAGGTCAATCAATGGAAAATGATGGTCGTTATATGCGTCACTGTTACAGTTCCAAGCTTCTCTGGGTGTTTTGGTTTCTGTTGATATGACTGTAGACGTGTGGTCTTAGTTCTTCGGGTGCCATGCCATCCATAGACACTGTGGGCCTGATTTAGAGCACGGCAAATAGGATACTCTGTTGCAAATCTGACAATTATCCAGTCCCCCATATTACAACTACCATACGATATAATGCAATCGTAACACGGCAGACAGGATATTCGTGAGGTTTGTGACGGAGTATCCCTTCTGCCAAACTCTAAATTGGGCCCTTTGTCTGGGTACGCGGAGACCACAGACGAGATTGTGAACTCCAGTAGTGCCAAGGCATCACAGATGTGAGGGGCGCTGCCACAGAGGCCACAGGATCTGAAGACCGCACCACAATGCCAGGTAGTGCACATCCTTCCCTGGAATGCAGTGGGCTGCATTGAGCTCCTCCCACCTCAGCTCTCCACAGTCCTCCTCCTCTATATAGCAGCTTCTTCATGCTAAGGCACCTCTAGTAACCCTCCTCGGCAGTCATTCGACTCTTTCCCTCAAAGTAGGTACAAGTCAGCTCCTCCTGGCAGGCTGCAAAACATTGCAGGGTCCTGGTACCAAATCTAGTAATACCCCAACCCTGTCACAGAAAAGAATTTCTCAGTCCAGACTGGTGCAGAACTTTGGATTCTAAATAGAGAAATCTTGCCACACTCAATGATAGCTTCTGCCCCATTCTAATACCACATTTGCAGACAGAGTTTGTGTATTCCACAATTCCAGCTCTTGGTATAGTTTCGGGCAGTTCCTGCATTTTGCTTTGCACTGGAAAGGAGCCCTAAAGTAGCACAATGTAGTGCTATGTGTGACTTTGCTGTACTTTGCCTCAAGAGGACATACCCTTGGTGATACATGGACGTTCCCATGCAACCACCCATGGTTTTTGATGCAAAGTCCTATTTCCCAAGAAACAGGTAGATAGGGCTTTGCACCTAAAATGTATTGCTCCAAGAGGCAGGCATTACGTTGGAGAAACATTTTTAGGCAAACGTTTCCAACTATTGCTGTACTGTCCAGCACACTTAAAAAGTGGGGAAAGTTTTAAACTTTGTCAAAGCATAATATTGTTCACTAGAAGGTGATCCTTCCATTACAAAACCTAGGCCTCACATAACACTCACACCCTTGCACTATTGTGCAAGGGTGTGTGCATTGGCACAAGACACCCTAACGTGCCCCAACACTAGGGGCCTGAACATCAGTGCCATACGATGGCAAATGTCACAGTGTCTTGCTCTCTTCCTTTTACGCAATGCAGCACAGCAAGCTTGGTTTCTGTGCTTCATTGAATGAAAACTGAACAAATCTGCCCCATAGTCTTTCTCTGAGTGTCAGCATGAAGGTGGGGTGAAGCTGGGAGTCTCCTGCTAAGGGAGACCCAAAGCAAAGGCACAAAAGAGGCCTGCTCGCTTAACACTACTCAACCTGTTGTAACACTTCAGGGAAACAATGGGCGAAGAAAGGACAGGTGGTTTACCCTAAACTACAGTAGACCCTCTGTCTATTATCCTCCACACCATAGAGCCTGGACCTCAGAAATGCATAGGAGAAGGCCCACAATTCACATTGATATCAGAGGCCCTCTCCGGGTACAACTCAGCTCACAGTTGTGCATCCTACTGCACATTAATAATGTAAACACACGCATCAACCATCTCCCACATGGATGGAATGCAGGACCCCATTGCATGGAACCTTCAGATCAATTAAAAGAACATGGGAGAGCCCATCAGGCAACTCTACCTGGCATGCAACAGGTAAAAAGGTCAAACCTGCCACTGAAATCTGTTGCTGCCACCACTGTCAGTCCTCCACAGCCCAGTGAGCTGATAATAGTCATGATCAGTGAAGGAGCGCCCCTCACAACTACAGAGCCCCGCACTGGGTCCCATTCTGTGTCACATGCAGCCCTCAGTGCACATGCATGAGTGTCTTGTTTGCTGAGACAAAAAATCAAAAACTGAAATTTGCTATGGGAAATTCAAAGCAGAGGGCGCACGCTCCCCAGAGCAATGCAGGGGACTTTCTCCATACCAAAGACATTAAGCATCTTGCCTGGATGTGCACACCAATTAGTTATGATATGCCCAGTCACATCTTCAAATGCCAAACCACAAGCACATAAATTCTCAGAACTAGCTTCAAATGCTTTAATGATGTACAGCACTCTGCTTCCTTTTGGCTTAGTTTGCACTATACAAAAACACACACATGCTTTCGCCCAGCCCAAATTCCCAGGGCACAACCTCAAATGTCAAGAAACAACCATCACAAGACCAAAAACGATCATCAAACATAGATGCATAGGTTGGAATGACCGAGCAGAGTCTCAAAGGCCAGCAAAAAGTCTGTATGCCTAGGTATAGCCATCTAGGCCCATTTCTGTTTCACCTGTGCAGGAATAGCTGCAAATGTCTGATATAGCTCCATTTTCAGTTTCAGTTTTAATATGAACATGCACAGATTTATGTGCTGAGATATTGCATTATAGAGCAAATGCGGTCTCATATGTGAATGTATGATGTTATAACACGTACTAATACCACACGTGCCATTACAACGCAGGTATTACTACGTCAATGCCTTTACTACGACCTACCATTACAAAGCAAATTTTTATCACACATATGCCTCTACCATGCATGCCAATACAACGCCAAAGCATGCGTGGTAAAGACATACACTTGGTAAAAGTGTTGTAGGTGTGTACATTTCTATATATACCCTTATACCCCCTTAGACACTTAAATTGCCCTACCCACCCAAAAATCCAAACCCACCCTAAACCTTAAAATTACCCTTCCCACCCAAAAACCCAAACCCACCCTAAACCCTAAAATTACCCTTTCCACCCAAAAACCCAAACCCGCCCTAAACCCTAAAATTACCCTTCCCACCCAAAAACCTATACCTGCCCTAAACCCTAAAATGCCCCTTCCCACCCAAAAACCCAAACCCGCCCTAAACCCTAAAATTACCCTTCCCACTCAAAAACCCAAACCCACCCTAAACTTACCCTTCCCGCCCAAAAACCTAAACCTGCCCTAAACCCCAAAATACCCCTTCCCACCCAAAAACCCAAACCCGCCCTAAACCCTAAAATTACACTTCCCATCCAAAAACCCAAACCCACCCTAAAATTACCCTTCCCTCCCACAAACCCGCCCTAAACTATAAAATTACCCTTCCCACCCAAAAACCCACTCCTTCCATAAACCCTAAAATTGCCCTTCCCACCCAAAAACCCAAACCCGCCCTAAACTTACCCTTCCTACCCAAAAACTAAAACCTGCCCTAAACCCTAAAATACCCTTTCTCACCCAAAAGCCCAAACCCGCTCTAATCCCTAAAATTACCCTTCCCACACAAAAACCCAAACCCACCCTAAAATTACCCTTCCCACCCACAAACCCGCCCTAAACCCTAAAATTACCTTTCCCACCCAAAACCCCAAACCCGCCCTAAACCCTAAAATAACCCTTCCTTCCTAAACCTTAATATACTTGCCTTATACTTGGGTGGCGCTAGAGGGCGCACAACAAGATGGCTGCTCAATAGAGCAGCTCCGCCAGCAGAGCCATCAATCCGGATAATATCCTCAAGTTATGCCAGCAATCCGCGACTTGCCTGCAGTGGAAGCGTAGCAGAGACCAGTGGACAGCCTCTCCTATGAGGCGCTGTCCTCTTTGTCATCGGGCAGCCGAGTGGGGAGTCTAACCGTCTCTCGGGCCCGCTTCGCCTCATGGCAGCCGGCGACGTGCTCTGGCTGAGGTGAGTGCTGCATCGCGCACTGATTGGGACCGGGAGGCAGCTTGTGGGGATTCCGCAGTTCGGCTGGCAGCTGGAGGGCTGTGTGGATTGATTTGGGGGTGGCGAGCACCCTAGCGTGGTATGCTTTAGGTTCGCTGGGGTGCATGCCATTTCCCAGCCCTGATCTGCGTGGCGCTCTGGCTGCGGGTCGTAAGCTGCCGGCATTGACCCTGCTCCCGTTCCGGCCCAGACCACGCAACTGCGGCCTCCCGCAAAACCTGGACACCGAACCGGGCCTGCACTAAGGTGTGCGTTCCCCCCTGACTGTGGCCTACCTGCGGTTCCCCTCGGCAGGGCCTCTCTTACATCCAGCGACTGCCCTCCTGCAGCGGCAATTTCAGTGTCTTGCCGCCTGACACTGGGGTGGGGACCCCGATCGGCAGCCGGACTCGTAGCTGGCATCGCTCCATATCGACTGCTTGAGGCAGAGAGTGGTGTGTCTGGCGGTCAAACCTGCCGTTCATGCAGCATAAATGACGTGCCTCTCGAGTCGGCATATCCAACAAGGCCCCCTACTGCTGTCTGCTACTGGTGACCTGAGACTCCCATATTTACTGATGTACGGCGGTACTCTCCTCTCTGGCCTATCTCCTGTGCCGTGACCGGGGGCGACACCGGTCTTTCTCCTGCTTCAAGACATCACCATCACTAGGGCCTGCTTGCAAGATGCCCTAGCCTCTCCACCTGTAACCATTGGCGCTGTTGCTTTGTGCCATCTCTCTCTGCCCTTACTGATATTCCACTTGCCAGACTTGGATTTTTGTTGGGCCTGAGTACGGGAAAAGCTCACGTGATTCATGTTTCCAGTGTCGGCCGCTGCTTCCTGCGGGGCTCAAGTGGTGGGGTGCGCAGCGCCTAATTGGATACTGTGCCTTTCGCTGCTGTGCCCCCCTTCTCCGGGACATTTTTGGTGCGAAACACCTGTCTCAGGTACTAATTGTGGAGCAGGCCCACAGGTCTCTTGCCTCTCGTCCTCCGCCAGGCGCGGCGCAACGCCCCATCATTGCCTGCCTACTCAATTACCAGGACCGGGATGCCATCCTCCCCATGGCCCGGGAGAAGGGCAATATAACGCATGAGGGCAATACCCTTGCTTTCTACCCCGATTTCACCGCCGCAGTCCAGGAAGCCCGTCGGGAATACCAGCCAGTAAAAAAAAATCTCATCGCGGCACAGGTACCTTATGTCATGTTTTACCCGGCGCGGCTGCGCATCGACAATAACGGAAGACCTCGGATCTTCACCACCCTCAGGTCAGCAATGGACTAATTGAAGACTCTAAACCGGCACAGCCGGGGCCCCCTCCTCTGACGCAGATGGTGGTGGCGGCACATCACGTGAGATACCTGACGAACAATGATACTTGATGGTCCCTTGTTTTGCCCCTCCTGGCATGCTCCAAGTTGACTCTCCCTGCCTGCCAACTGCATTGTAACTTGGTACTGTGATAGGAGGACAATGCTCAGCGGCCTACATTATGCTGTTGTACCGCCCTGTACTCTATGTTACAATACTACTCATGTATAGGCAGATCTATCACTATCTGTGTCACTACACGGCAATGGCTAGACGACATTAATATTTTTGCACGGCCACCTCGTAATACCATGGGGGGGGATTTCTGCTCTCCAGCGCTCCCACATGAGTGATCCCCATTACTGTTCATTCCCTAGGTGCTACGTTTGGAGACTATCTGGGGGGATTCGGAATGGCTTTGGCATGTTGGGGCTGCTAAAGTGGGAGGGGGGTAATGGGGGGCGGGGGTTTTTGAGGGGTTTGGTTCTGTGACTCTTTTCATTGCTTTTCTTAAGCTAAAGGTGGATGTTCTTTCATGTTTCATTGACGTATCATGCTCACTGTATAACCTGTCTTTGACCTGCACACTGCTCACTCTCTAATTACCTGTCTCACGTGGAATGTACGGGGTCTCAACTCACCGAAAAAGATCCATCAGGTCCTAGCTTATTTAGACTGCCACGAGGTCACCATTACTCTGCTACAGGAAACACACCTTACCCCGCGGGCCGATGGACGGGTTGGGTCACAGTGGTCTGGCTATCGGTTGGCCTCCTCCTACTCCTCCTATTCATGGGGTGTACTCACACTGATCAAGAAGAATGTCCCATTTACCATGATCACAGCCTGTATCGATGATGCTGGGCGTTATTCCATGGTACATGGGAAATTAGCGGGCAGTCTAGTCACAATCGTAAATACTTACGGGGCAAACATTGATGACCCTAGAACTTTTGAGCGCATCATCTCCACACTGCGTGAATGACCATAAGCGGTGATACTGTTGGGAGGGGATTTTAATACACATTTAGACCCAAGCAAGGACAAGGCCAATGGCAGAGGAGGACAGTCTCCTAGGACGGCCCGGGTCATTAACGAGGGAATGTCTGAACTGGGGTTGATAGATATCTGGCAAAGATATTGGGACAAGCGTGAGTGCACACATGTATCCACAGCACACAACAGCTGGTCCCGGCTAGATTACTGGCTGCTGAGTGAGACGGCAGGAGGTTGGGTGTCCCAGGTGGAGGGATTACCTCGCACACTATCTGATCATAATCTGGTACGTAATGCACTACAGTTGCCAAACATTGCGGGACATTTGTTCACTTGGTGCCTCCGCTCTGAAGCCCTGCTCGATCCTCTCTATGTCATGACTGTCCGAGACGACATCACGCAATATTTCTCCCACAACAAGGGCTCAGTAGGCAGTGCGATGACTCTCTGGGAGGCCTTTAAAGCCACTATTCGGGGCACGTATATAAGCACGGCTGCCGGTATGCTATCAGACCTGCGAGTACAGCTCACTAAAATTGAATCCACACTGCAAGACCTTAAACGTGCCTACGAGGCTTCGCCATGTGCTCAGACGCTGGCGGCGATCAAGAAGGCCACACTGGAATACACTGAGCTAGCGGAACGAGAGGTTAAGTACATTGCCAGACGACATGTTGCCTGTGCCTACGGGGAGGGGGGCGTCTGGGTCGCCACCTGGCCCATAAGATAGAGATCGCCTACACCACCATGTTATCTCTAAGGTCACTGACGATTCTGGATGCGATCACTACACTACCCCGGAGATTTTGGCACAATTCAGCACCACGTACGCAGACTTATACATCTCACAGGGCGTGGCTGACAGTGACGATTTGTATGCATACCTTGCAGACATTGCCATCGCATGGCTCTCGGATGGACAAAAGGAATTTCTTAGCCAACCGGTCACGGTAGAAGAGGTTTGGGCAGCGATTAAGTCCCTCCCAAACAAGAAGGTCCCCGGCCCCGATGGCTTCCCTAGCGAATTCTACAAAGAATATGCGGAGGAGCTGACCCCTCATCTACTAGAGAAGTACGCCGAGGTATATGACTCTGGCAAGCTGCCTCCCACCCTTCAGGAAGCCCTCATCATTGCCTTACTCAAAAAGGACAAACCGCCCCATAGATGCGACTCATATAGACCGCTGTCACTAATTAACACAGACGCCAAGATATTGGCTAAGATTTTGGCCGTCCGCTTACAGCTGTTTATGCAGGGGCTGGTTTTACCAGATCAATCCGGTTTTATCCCGACCAGATCCACCTCGCACAACTTGCGGACACTTTTTGCCATGTTTCATCTTCTTGATCCTGGTTTGCAGGCGGCGGCTGTGATGTTGGATACCGCAAAGGCCATAGAATGGAGTTATCTTTTTACCATCCTGCATCATATGGGATTCCCCCCCATGTTTGTTAACTGGATACGCCTGCTATACACTGACCCTGTGGCGCGAGTTAGAGCGGAACACAGCACATCCGACCCAATATGCATTACTAGAGGTACGTGCCAGGAATGCCCCCTCTCACCACTTATTTTTGCGCTAACACTGGAGGCCCTTGCCTGCATCGTTAGACAGCGACACGGAGCCTCGGCGCTCCGCTTTGCCCATCGCCCCGTTGGCATTTCCCTATATGCAGATAACATGCTGTTATTTATCCCCGAACCGCAGACCTACATGGCGCCAATCCTGTGAGAATATGTCAGTTTGGGCTGTTCTCCGGATTACACATTAACTGGTCCAAATCGGTGGTGGTCCCGCTGACAGAGAGCACTCTATCGCACGAGCTTGACTTCCCTCTGGAATGGGCCACCGCCCCTGGGAAATATCTAGGGGTGTGGGTACACAGGGACCCGGATACAGTCATACGCGAGAATTATGGCCCGGCGTACGCGAAGTTAGAGCGGCAGGTGGACAAATGGGTGAAACTACCATTGTCGCTAGCCGACCGCATTGCTCTAATTAAAATGGTTGTGCTGCTTCAATTTTTGTATCTGTTTGTAATATACAGATCCCTCTAACACAACACTTTTTTAAAACTGTACGATCTCTGCTCCTTAAGCTCATTTGGGGGGGTAAGCAAGCCTGTGTGAACTTGGAGACACTCACTCTCGATTACAAACATGGTGGGTTTAGCGTGCCTGATTTTTAATTGTATTATTTATGTGCTCACACACAGTACGCTTACTATTGGCTTGGCGCACACAAATTCATCCCAAACATTGCGGTGGAGGATGGAGACGCTCACCCCATCCCGCTGAGCTCCGTGTTAACACACTCTAGGCGGCAGACTCCCTGCTCAGAAATCAACACTGTAGATGCCACAATAGGGGCTTGGCAGGCAATAGGTCGCATGGCCAGGAAACTGCCATTGTATTCCCCCCTCTTGCCTCTAGCGTATCACTCATACCTATCCGTGACACTTGAAGTGGGTGCCATGCGCATTTTACGACAGGTAGGGCTAGTCAAGATGCAGGACCTGTTTCCAGACGGGATCTCTCTGACTGACAGCGACCTAAGTTACATACAGAACAAAACACCCCTGTCCATATTTCAATTTCACAGGCTCAAAAAGGCGATACAAACCTACTACCATACCTTCCCTGCGGAACATCTGACACTACAAGCTCTGTACACCCTGCTCCTCTGTCCTATGCAACATAAACTTCTCACCAAACTATACCGCTCTACCAGAGAGGAGAAACGGATGCCACATAATAACAGCTTAGAGAAGTGGAATGCTCGCATGACTCCGCTACTAACACCTAAAGACTGGGAACACTGCTGTCAGCTCACAGGCGCTCTCACATCCAATGGTAATCTTCGAATAATCAACTTCAAATACATACACCAGGCGTACTATACCCCACACAAGCTGTTTAAATATTGCCTTCGAGATACCAACGCATGTAAGAGGTGTGGTGCGGTGGATGCTGACTTCTGGCATCTATCTTGGGAATGCCGTAAAGTGGCGCTGTTCTGGGAGGGTGTGATAGGCACATTATCCAAGATGGTTGGGCTCGAATTACAATGTTCACCGCAGGTGTGTCTGTTGGGTCTTGTGCCCTCGGTGAAGGGCGCAATAGGTAAACTGATGAAAATTGCTCTGCTCATAGCCAAGCGATGCATAGCAATGGTGTGGGAAAACGCAGCTGGGCCATTGACGGCACGGTGGCTTCAGGACCTGGCGGCCTGCCGGGACAATTTGGTGCTTTATGTGGAAGAACTCCCCTCCGCCTCCAGACCTAATGACATATGGGAACCACTGTTACATTATTTGAGATCCGTTGAGCAAGCTACGCCACCAAACAACACAGAAAGCTGAGTGTGTAAAATGCTGCGTGATTGAACATGATACCCATCATATTCTGGAGAATATTACTGTATTGCACCTGGTTGACATCTATGCTTACGCCACAAGTTGCTAAGTTGGTGAAGCAATTTGACATGTTTAGTGCTGATAACTCTGTAAACCTGCATATGTTTAATAAAACTTTAAAAAATAAAAAAATAAGAAATACTTGTCTTATACTTACATGTAAAACACATACGCCTTTACCTATATCTTTTCAACAAATTTTGTTGTAAAGGCGTGCGTGGTAAAGGCATATGCGTTGTAATGACAGGCGTTGTAATGCAATGCGTTGTGATGGCATGCGTTGTAAAAGGATGCGTTAAAAAAGTTTCGTTATAATGGCTGTTTCCCCTCATATATATATGGTTGCGATGCATAAGTCCAAGTGGCTAGCACAGCCCCCACCTTCTCAAGTGATATATGCAGGCAATACAGTAGTGCTGTGTCTAACGAGTGCTTCTGTTTCCATGACAATAGTACTTATTTCGTTAAATGCGGTAGGAGTGAAGGCTGAGGGCCTTATTTACAAGACTTTGCAGTAGGGCAGCGCCGCCGGCCTTCCTGCAGCGCGGATCTGTGGCAAAAGAAAGGGCAGGAATGCACCTATCTATCAGATGCAGCGCATTCCTGTCCTTTACCCCTGCGCTGGCACACAATGGACCGCCAAGGCAGGCATCTTTGCGCTATGGTGCAAGGGTGCCACCGTTGCAGCCATGATTGTTTTTGTGCAGGAAGGGAAACAGAGGCGTAAATTTGTTGCCGCTGCCTCAGAGTTACGATTACTCATAAATCTGGGACAGTGTCAAAAAGAGATGGGTGTTGCTAGGAACGCCCCCAGCAACACCCATTGCACGCACCTTTAACGCAGGAAACTGCGTTAAAGGGAACTGAATTTACAAGGAACGATTATGCCACGCAAAGTGGCTTAGTGCTGCCTGGTAAATATAGAGCAGGCTCCTGCGCCGTTGGATTGTCCCAAAAAGCGATGCTCCGGTGGCGCCGCCTCATTGTAATTGAGGCCCTGAGTGTGCAGCATTGGAATTTCAAACTTCGATTCGCAGCATATCTTTTAGTAGTGTGTTATGTCACCACATTCACACAGAGCGGCCACGTACCTTGATTGGCACCACAGCTATTAACTGTTGCTCTTAGTGGTACCCTAACTGCTTGAGTGCTTACCCTTCCTTCTCTTGATCCCTCCTGCCACTGCATCAACCCCCTCTGTCCTCTACTGCTCAACCCCTCGTTGCCAGCCACGTGGCTTCGGCCATCTCACCCAAAAAGCATAATTGGGAGGCTCAGTTTTGAAAAAGAACAATCCATCCACAAGCCTTTTCCCTCAATTCTTTAATATTCTTCCCTGCAATCAAAGTTGCATTCCAGGGGTTCCTTAAAGTGCTGTACAATCAAGATAGCAAAGTATTTAAATGTCACCAGTTTGCCTGACAGATTCACCTCTGCTCCCTTCCTGCACCCAACAGCTCTTTTTCAATGCTGTTGTGTGCTTTGCATTGGTGTCGCCTGGTTGTAGAAAGAGGCGGCCAATGGTAGCTCTAAGGCTTCATGGGCAATAAGGCCTGAATGAGCTACATTATCGGACAATGAAACGTCATCCATCTCCTAAGGAAGTCTGCAGCAGTTAAGTCACAGAGCTCTTTGCACCTTGACGTAAAAGAATGCTGGAAAACATGCCTGAAAACACTCGAAGCCTAAACGTCAAGGCACTACAAAGGAAAGGAAAGGGAAGAAGAAGAACATGGAGAAGAGAATAAAGGGACACACTGGAGGGAGAGCTCAGAGGGAAAGAGAGCAGAAATGTAGATAGGTGCATCATTAAAGACAAGGTACAAAGGAGCTTGTAAAGGGAGACAGGGCCAGGATGAAAAGGGGCCTAACTGGGGAACCAAAAGCAGACCTGGCAAAAATGATTAAACCAGCCCTGCTCCCTTCATCTCCTGGCACAATCTCTCTTTCCATCCTTGTTTCTCTCTCTTTTTTCCTCTCTCTCCTCCCTCTCTGATTGCTTTCTCTTTACCTCTGCCCCTCATTCTCTCTCTCTTGAAGCCTCCATGTGCCTGCTACAATTAACTCGTGTATCTGGGAAAGTGACAGAGGCCCAAGGAGCAGCTCTGGGCTTTCAAACCCGGCCTCCAGCCCACCGGGGAAATGCCCGGTGGAAAAAATACCTGCCTGGCCCTGGAAAGAAAGCCTAAAGCCACAGAAAGAGGCAGTGGGTGAGCGAGAGACTGAGGTGAGTGTCTGGAGGAAGCGGTGTGAAAAACGTGTGCAAGATGCTGTCGCAACTGTTTCCTAGTTCCATTTGCGAGTTTCTCATCCAGTCTAAGGTTTTTCTTTGTGCTCTGGGTTTTATTGTCCAGTTGATCCAATATTAAAATCACAACCACACCTATAAGAAGGCAATGAAAAACCTGCACATGACAAACTACTCAGGCATGGACCTGGGATTCATGAGATTCAGTGCTGCAAGGCAGGGTGGGAAGACTGGAATGAAGGCGGGGGCGTTAAGAGGCGAGAGAGACAACCTAGCGCCTAGAGAGACTTGAGGAAGAGGCTCCAGTAGAGACTGGCACATAGCAACACACAATGAAATAGACTAAATTGGCCACATGTAGAACCAAAGTGCATGACAAAATATACAGCCTTATCCTTACTATGCAATGTCTGACATGATGTCAGAAGCATTTACTTCTCCTTTGGCCTGTAGACAATGTTCTCTCTGTTTCCACATCTAACATTTATTTTGTGTTTGTTCCGTCCTTCTCCTCTTCCCAATCCCCAACCATGCTTGCTTTTTTTGGGGGGGTGCAGACCTGGTTGCCCTGGAAAACGTGCACTGGAGTGATACAGGGGGCTGCTACCCCAGAAGAGGTCAGTTCCGCTTAGACTGAGGCAGGAATAAGAACTCCAAAGCTAGTAAAGCATACATACTACAGGACAGCCGAGGTAAGGCTAGTGCAGCTTGCTGTGAAGTGTCGTCACGCAGACTGTGATCAGCTCGAAGCTCTCATGTGTCACCCCAAAGACCGTGTTTGCCCAGGACATTTAGACTGCACATCTGATTGTCCCTTTCTGAAGAGGACTCCGCTCACAGAAGGTAAACAGTCTCTACATTCTATATGTGAGGTGGTCCCTACGATCTCTGAATCCAGGGATTGCCATGACAGTGCCAGGGGTAGCAAGAGGCAAGCCAGGGGTAGTAAGGAAACCACGAGCTTGGCAGCGGCCATTTTAGGTGCTGAATTAGACTAGCACTTTGTGAAAATTCACAAGTTGGGAGTGCCTGGCGAGTTTCAGAATGGGTGAAAGAAAGTGAGCATGTTACGTAGGGAGTTAGAGATGTGGGCAATGGGGGATAGCAACCCAGAGCAGATGGGGGGCACCCAACTCCCCATTGCATGCAGCCAAAGGCCATGCAGTGGTGGGCTGGGCAAAGGCCCTGGTGGGCTGGGCACAGGCCCTGGTGGGCTGGGCACAGGCCCTGGTGGGCTCGGCACAGGCCCTGGTGGGCTGGGCACAGGCCCTGGTGGGCTGAGCACAGGCCCTGGTGGGCTGGGCACAGGCCCTGGTGGGCTGGGCACAGACCTTGGTGGGCTGGGCACAGACCTTGGTGGACTGGGCACAGGCCCTGGTGGGCTGGGCACAGGCCCTGGTGGGCTGGGCACAGGCCCTGGTGGGCTGGGCACAGGCTCTGGACCTGGTGGGCCGGGAACAGGCCCTACAACCAACATCTGCAGGGCATGGCTAAAGGAGCACAAGCCGTAGATCGGGCTACCCAGCATGTTGTTATCTACACGGCTGTTTTATGTGTCTTTGCTGTTGGCAAATTGGTGTCATAAGCACAGCGGTCAGTGCAAGTTATGTGCATTGAAAACCGTAACGGGCAAATTTCAGTGGTTTTACGCGTTTGAGCCAGAAGACTTCATCATTTGTGTTTAATTTGTACTTAATTTCCCTCCTCTGCTTGTACTTAATGTCCATTAAAGATAATGGGGTAACCATTATGGCGCTAATTTCTGCCCTCTTATTTACAGTAAGTGGCGATCGTTTTGACGGCACCACCATTTTCCAGTTGAATCCTTCACTGTGAAGGTACGTGACCTGTTAACTACACTGCGTTACATGCCGTCGTGTACAATGGGGATTTCTAGAGCCTATTTCTGTTATTTATTGATTACAGAATCCCTGATTAGTTCAGATGTCGGCCGAGAACTCTAACGAGAGAAAAGGAAATTAAAATCCCATATTACCCTGACTGCAGGTGAGCGTCTGTGACACTGAGGGATCCCTTTATTGTTCCTTCATTCTTCATACACACATGTCCCTTATGTAAAATTATTTGTACTTACAGGCAGCCAGCCCTACTTTTTTGTCCTGAGGAAGACCCGTTCTAGATGCACACAACCCTGCACGATTATATAGGGTCGAAACGTCGACGTGCTCTGTCTAAATCGTCCACGCACTTCCACAATCAGAATTGGGAAATCATGTCCAATTGTGGTCAATGCTCTTGATTTGTGGACTCTATCTGTATCACTTTATGTTTGTTATCTATGTGATTCGTGTATATGGCAAATGTGATTTTTTGTTAATGAGTCTATGTAAGCACTGAATGTTCTATGTTGTATCTGTATTATGGTTGGTCAGACCTGTAAAATGCACAGCTTTTTGAAAAATTTCCGGACACTGATTATAAAGTAAAAATTAATTTAATTTCTGAATCCTTTTGTTCATGTGTGTATATATTTTTTTTTTTTTTTTTTTTTTTTTTTTTTTTCCCCCTCTCCATGAATGAATGTTTATTGAATAAGGTTTAGCATTTATTGCAAGTGTAACTAAGCTTACCAATTCCCGACAGAACCATTTTTTGCCTTTATCACAAATGTACTTAATGTCCATCACCTGCTGCGCGTAGCCTGTGGCCGGGTTCTGTGCCCCCCTATTCCTAGCACACAACCCCGCACAGCCTTCAGCCATACTGAATAGAATCTGTGCAGAGTGGGGTTTAGAAAAGGACCTGCGACCAAATTCCAGTTACACACATCTTTCATCCATGAACTGTGAGGGTTGCCCGCAGGGCCCTGCCTGTGTGCCCAACTCGCCAAAGCCAGTCAAACCCCACTTCGCACAGCCTTCAGCCATGCGGAGGATGTGTTGTCCATTTTCATTATTATTTTCCAGAAATGGAAAAACTATTTTCCCAAATGTTCTTTTTATAGTGGGAAAAAATTCCTCTTTTAAATCTGAAAATAGTTATTCCATATATTTTTTTTTTTGCTGAAAACTCACGAAATTCATAGAAACTGAGGGTTTCAGCAAAAAAATCAGGCCTTTTTCCTGCACCTAAAATGGCTGCCTCTGGACCACAATTCTTACATGAATCCCAATTCTTGAGCTTTGAACCCATTTTTGGGGGGTTTCAAGATGCATTGTTCTTCATCTCTGGGTGCCTGCCAGCAATCCCAGTAGTTAGGCATGGCTGGGGAAATCGGTTTCCCGTTGCGTGAAACCTGTGCGCCATTGCTGACTCGTGAGTTTCAATGTGGCTGGAAAAAAAAATTCTGCCCATCTCCAGCCAACAACATTTTAAAAAAAGATTAGAAAGATGATTTACAGAAATGTTGAGTCATGACCAGGGCCACTGGAATTCTGAGGCAGGGCAAGGCGAAATTGTGCAGCAAGATTGAGTAAATTATTCAGCATGAAAAGGCAAATAAACTGTATAATGCAGACCATTTTGTGACATTCTTTTGTCATTTTCAGACTTGTTAAAGCTGTGTGGGCCCTGTTTGAACTTCATTAGTACCAGTTTAACACCCAAATATAGCAATCAGCAACAGAAAGGTGGGGGGGGCAGTAAAACTTTGCACAGTGCCCTCCATCGTGTAGCTGTGTTTTTAATAACTTTTTGAACTGTTTGAGCTAGATGTTTTTTTTATCTGCAATTTGTTTTTGCCGCAGATTATGGATTATGCGTCAAATGCGTCAAATCTATAATTATGCAAAACACGCTGCACCCCCAACAATCACATAATTCCAGTGGCCTAGTCGTGACTCCCGTTTTAAAAAGACAGAAATATAGCAATAGTTTTAACTCTTTCAAGATTTTGTTTAAAGATATATCTCAAAAACTACTAAACGAATTTACACAAAACCAATGAAGGCATGCTTTCTAGGTAAAATTCGCCTTTTAAGCCAAATTGTGAATATATTCATTCAGAAGATTTGGTTGTGGGCATGAGCATAATGTCCTATGGGAGTTTTGAGGGGAAAATACTTCTTTTTTACAGCCCTCCCTTTAATTTTTCCAAGTGCACGGATCTGCATGAAAATAGGCATGCCAAAACATAGCTGACAAAGGCAGTAAACTGCCAAGTTTCATGCAAATCTGTGCACGGGGTCAAACCCGTAGGGAAAGCAACAAAATGCATCTTCAGTGCAGAGTGTCTGAACCATAACTACATAGAGGGATGGATGGAGGGAGGGGGGCTGGATGGATGGATGGATGGATGGGGTGGGTGGAGGGATGGGTGGTTGGATGGATGGATGGATGGATGGATGGATGGATGGATGGATGGATGGATGGATGGATGGATGGATGGGTGGATGGATGGATGGATGGATGGATGGATGGATGGATGGATGGATGGGTGGGTGGGTGAAGGGATGGGTGGATGGATGGATGGATGGATGGATGGATGGATGGATGGATGGATGGATGGATGGATGGATGGATGGATGGGTGAGTGGGTGGGTGGGTGGAGGGATGGGCGGGTGGATGGATGGATGGATGGATGTTAATAACCTGCATGAGCCTGGGAAACTTGAAATCTCTTCCTTTTTGACCTGGCTAATATTTTAGGGGGGAAAACTTGCATACTTTACATTTTAGAAAGATGTTGTTGAGAGCCAATTAGGGAGTTTCATTTGAGGCCAAGGAGATCTGAGCTGCCTGACCGCTCCTCTGCCCGGTGTGAGCCAACAGCGCAGACAGGACAGCCAGGCCCCGGCCGGGTGTCGAGCTTTCAGGGTGCGGGAGAGGCTGTACAGCCTTTATTTTAACACCTATTGAAGGTACACAATTCCTCACACACAGACGATTTCATGGAAAATCCGCCCCCTTCTCACTGGCAAAGTCCAGAGACGAGACTGCAAATCTACATGTGCCCCGAGGGGCTGGTTTTCACTTTTCTTTCTTATTGTAAAAGGGAAAAAAGTCCTGCCTTTTGATGACTTTCAACATATTTTTAACTAGATTTCATATAAAAATACCAGCCGCGACAGTAAAATGCCTGGCAGGTGGCGGGCTTAACAAAAAACAATTTAAATGCTATGGCACTAGCTCAACTTCTAACCGCACGCTCACATGATCCTCGTGACGCAGCTGGGTTTCTGGGCTCACGTTTTCAATAAAGGGAACGGCCTGCAGTTCTCATCATTCCAGCACAGCGGGTTTCAAAGCCTCGAGCAATTACAGTTGATTTAACGGTAGGAACAGCCTAATAAATAGTTTTGCCCAAGATCACACTGTGTGCCCGAAAAACTCCCCAGAAAAAAATCTCGCAGAGGTGTTTGGAAAGAAGGTCTAAAAAGGTGATTGGCGCACTGGTTTTGGAGCAAGGGAGCTAAATAGAAAGGGGGCGTCCAAAGGTTTCTGAAACGGAAGAAAACAGGAGGGTTTGAAAAGCTTTCCAAGCACCGTCCTTGTCAGTTCCTCTGGGAAAGGTGTTTTAAAATTAGTTAGCCTCTGTGGAGAAAAGGCACAACAGGTGTGCAGTGCTTAATTTGTAAAATATGAAGTGCCAGGGCTCTGACCAGGAGGCCACTGCGGCTTGCACCACCCATCGCCCTTGTCATTCCTGCCAAAACAACTACTGATCATCTCTCTCGCATGTAAATGCGACAGTTCAGATTATTCCAGGTCCCCAAAGCTAAAGGAATGGCTGGGCCGCTGGGGGTCAGGTATTTGCAATTTTAATGCATAATGTATTCCTAAACAACGGTTGTTCTAAATTAGATGAGCAGCGCCACCATGTGGTAGACTGTTCAATGTATGGTGTTGACAATTAGGTGCCGGTGCTGAGCACCGGAAACCAATTAAGTGCCGGTGCTGAGCACCGGAAAGTCCGGCTCAAATTAAGCACTGCAAGTGTGCTTGGTGGATCTATAGGGTATTAAATAAGATATATGCACACAGTGAGTGTAGCTTTAATTGCAGGATATTCGTAATCCCAAATAAATCCCTCTTTCTAACCGACATCCTCGCTGCTAAAGTGCTAAACAAAGCACTGCTCCTTCCATCCAATGAGGTCTGATCATTTGTTCCTTGATTCTCTTCCCCTGTTCTGACCCACTTGGCTTCTTTCCATGGGTACACTTGAGCCCAACTCAGCTGAAAAAAGGGAAAATGGAAGTTGTTATAATTTATACCCGTAGGAGACAGGGGCAGCAAGGATGACAGGTGAGCAAGGGTTCCAGGAGATTCAGGGAAGCCAGAGCCTACAGGTGGCAACAAAGGTGACCAGGGGTCTAGGAGCTGCAGTGAGCACTGGTGATTGGCGTGCAGCCTTGCGCTGTGGGGCAGTTCCTATGTCGAACAGGAGCGTATATTGTGCTATGGAGTCTCTGTGACGATAAGACTGTGGTTTGGGTGGCCTTTGCTGGACAGTATACTAGCATTAAAGTAAACAGCAAGGTGGGGTGGCAGAAGACCAGAATGTGATACACACAAATTAATCAGACTACGAGCCACACATCCCACATATTATAAAGCCACTAAAACGCTCGGGCATACTTTGGGTTTGACTAAACATGGTTTATTTGACCTTATGCTGGCTTTAGCCTTCCAACAAATTGCATTTAATTGGAAAATCTCAGTTAATCTTTCAGTTCAGAATTGGTGGAATAATCTATGTCATTATCATCGATTGGAAACTGCTTTTGGCTCTTCATGTAAAACGTTTGTTAACAGAGACGTATACTGGTTATCATTAACGTCTTATCTATATAAGATTGCAAAAGCAAAACTCTCTGGTACATATTCTGAGAATTTTAAACCTCTGTGAACTATCAAGTTTCTCTGCTCTTTTCTTATTTGGCTTTTATCTTTGTTATTTTTTTTCCTCATGTGTAATTACAATTTTCTCACTGATATATACTGTCATGCAATATTTCTCGATCTCCAGTTGTAAGAGTATTCCCCCTTCCCTCCCCACTTTTTAGGTCGAGCCTACAGCAGAGCATGCGCTGTTGCTCAACTTTTAGTAAGTGGGATTTAAAAGTGCTTCCCACCGGCTTTGCTGGCCTAATGCTTGCGTTCACGCGAGCTTGAACATGCACTGCTGCCAGCTTGCTGATTACTTTCACTTTGGGCGCTGCTGCACGCGCACCACTCGCGTGTCTGCCGGCGCGCGCGTGCTTGCACACAACTCCCTCCGCCTCTCTCTCTCCCGCTGCAGCCCCCATCTTTGCATTCCCCCCAATGCTTGTTTAGGGATGCCCTACGTTTAGTAATGGAGTTGTCATTACAATAGAGGTTATCGCTGTGTTAATTGGACAGCCCCCCCTCCCCAACAATTCCAGACAATCTGCGGGTGAGTAGTAGTTACTTGTAAATAACTTCACGTTTTGGAAACATATCCATTATTTCAAAGCAACTCAAGTTATTTGTCAGAAAATAGTGCTAAGTAATACGGTGAGCCACCACACACGTTTTTTCAGTATGGAAAGAGTTAATGTACGCGTAACGCACCGCACCACGTGACCCCTAACTGATGCATTCCTGTTCATTACCTCACATAATGCAGCGCAGATACGCCGCTGCTGCCTGCATACAGCACACAGTGTACGGCCTCTAGCCGCTAAATACACACAGATCATAAGCGCCGCACAGGGCAAGCGGGGTCGTGCTTGCAGCTCCCAGACTCGGCAAAGCCTCAGCAACCCCGACACTAGACTAAAACACTGCACCGCATAGGACACAGCGTACCACCACCAGGCATGAAACCCATTTCCTTACCACCAGTCCAGCACGGCAATACACTAACAAACACTGCCCCCGACTGGACCCACCCCGAGGCCTGCAGCCCCTTTCCTTACCACCCCCCCCCAGAGTGTCACTCTGCCACCACCGCTTCCTGAAGTGAGGGCACAGACCCTCGTCTACACTGGGCGGCAATCTACCATAGTAAGGACCAGCCAGCAGCCTGTCCCAAAGAGATATAAAAACAAGCAGTGGCATACCCAATAGGTCTCGCCTTTGGGACCTTATAAGTGATGTTGTTGCACCAAGGATATTGGGCTCCATAACTAAATACTAATAAGGTCCCAAAAGCGAGACCTATTGGCTATGCCAATGCTTGTTATTTTTCTGATGCTGTCTAAAATGTAAATAGCTTCTCCTCTGTTTTTATTGCTTGCTTCCTCATATTATTTGCTTTATTGCCGGCTGATTATGACATTAATTATTACTTAATAAATTATTACTTAATAAAGCTTATTAAACAAAAATGTAAAAAAAGCTCGGGTAACTTGCCCACAGAGAGGGTGAGTAGAGGTGCCCAGTCCTTCTGCAGGTTAGGATGCTAACAAGAACATACTTCCACCACATTACTCTGGCTCCATATCAGTGTTTTAAATGGGTCGGTACTGCCCGGTACGGAGTACCGGCACTTTTTTATTTTGGGAGGAGAGTACCGGCACTTCTCAAGAGAAATGCTATACTATTAATTTGAGAGTACCGGCACTTCTCAGACACAAGCAGGTACTCTGCTACAGAGTACCTGCACTTCTATTTTTCTATTTCATGCACTGCTCCATATAGCGCATAGAAGCCATGCTTCGTTAAGTACAATGAAAGAAACATGCACTACTGACAATGAGGAAATGTCAAGAAACAAAGTCATGCATATTCAGCCTTTTTCAAAGCAGTTGTGTTGCGGCCAGCTCATGCTCGAGGACACAAACGTCATATATTTGAAAGTTTTAGTTTTGCACTAAATGTATTTATATAGCTATTGTGCTCTGCAAACCCCCCTTTTCTTCGAAATCTTGAAGTAACCCTCATGAAGTAGGATCTTTAGCTTGGCCTGAGAACAGAGCCCTATTTCACAGCTGGTGACGTCAAAGTGAGCAATCAGCAACAGATGGGCAAACCAGTGCCCCCCCAGGGCTCAGGAGGAACCCTCACCACATACTTCACCAGAAGCTCCACAACAAACACCGGAAACCACATCTCCAGAAGTACAAAGCTATTGCAAGGTTTGAAGTAGAGACCTCCCGAAGGGAGACTGAAAGACCGCGTGGATACCAGATCAAATAATTAAAGTTTGAGACACTGCGCACTCGCCGTCATCCCCGCCCCCACACCCCATCGAGATCTAGACACCAGTGGTATGGCCACTACTTGAAAGAAGGAATGGAGAAGATTACTGGAGGACAGAGGGGCGAGTTGCGCACAGAGATGTGGGTGTGGCCACGTAGAACACTTTTACATAAACACATACGGACGGCCACATGGTGAGGATGTGTATTATTTTAAAATGGCATTTCTTGTGCACAAAGGCTGAGAAAAATGTAGACTCTAACATTGATTTGAAACCGCACGACCCTTCACAGCAGCACCGGAAGCAGAACTCTGAACGGAACATTTAGAATGTCGTAGGCCCTCGGTGTGACATCACGAGATCCAGGGGACAAGAATACAAAGGGGTCTTGCACGGGGGAGGCCGCCACTGCAGCAGAGAGATCGTTCGTCATTAAACGGTGGCAGTTGGGGGCGGGGGGTGTAATTTTACTGACACGTGAATGGATCCGTTTTAGTGACGTGATAGTTAATTATTCCTAGAAACTGGATATTGTCCACATTCTTCAACCCCCCCCCCCCCTCCCCCCCTCCCCCGTAATCCGGGAGTGCGTGGTTTCACCGACGGATTAGTGATGTCATGGTGACATGTTGAAAGTTTTTCATTGTGACGCATCCTTTGTATAATAAAAAGGCTTGTAACCTGGGCGCTGCAGCATTCAGCGCTGGGGCAGGAAGGATAAGGGCTGGAGACTTAAGATGGTGACAAAAAGGAAGTCGCCAAGGAGTGGGGACAACAAGGGAACAAGGTGAGTGAATAAATCCAATGAAAACTGATATGAAAACCGAACTGAAGAATGAATTCAAATTCACTTGAAAATCCGAAACTGCCCTAACCCTTCATTTCGTTACGTAGCCCACCCTGAGGGTCCTCCCAACTCCAATCATCCCTCCGCCAATCAATTCCTCCCTTCGCTCCCCACTTCCCCTCTATTCCCATCCCTCCCTTTTATTCCTAACCCTCACCCTCTCCCTTCAATTCTGTTTGATTTCTTTCTATACACCCTCTATTTTCCCATCACTTTTTTCCTCTCACCTCCACAGCCTTTCTCTGCCTTATCCCTCTCTTCCTCTCACTTTATATAATTTCCCTCTGCTATTTTTTCCTCCCATTACCTATTTTCACCTATCTCTTTCCTTGCCTGTTATCCACCCTCTGTTCCTCTAGCCTCCCCTCTACCAACCTTCCCTAAACTTCCTGCTTCCTTTTATTTCTATCTCTTCTCTTCTGTTCTAGTCCTCCTCTATTCTCCTGTACCTCTGAGCCATTCACCTTCCATTCCATCTGTCAACTTTTCCCTAACCTTTCCAGTGGCTGCCGCTTTTGAAAGTAGTGGTAGGACGAGGGGAAAGGGGGGGCTCAATTAAAAAAAACAAGTTTGCTTACCTGAAGGGCCACTGCCTCTCCTCCTTCCGACGCAGGAAACAGGAAGCACACAGGCCCCCAGACTCCCCTAAGCACACAGGCCCCCAGACTCTCGTAAGCCAATCATGACTTTACTGTCACCAGCATGACAGCAGCATTATGATTGGCCTGAGCGCCGTGGTTCGGCGATCGGCTAGGGACTGGAAGCCTGTGCATGTTCTCCACCTGGTGTGCATGTTCTCCACCCAGGCTGTGCAACACAGCCGGGTGGAGAGCACGCTAAGTGCGCATGATGGTTTAGCTGGCTCAAGACAGCCGGCCAAACCGCCATGCACACTCACATTAAACCACTCCTCCTCCATCTATCTCCCTGTGACACAGCCCAGCCCTGCACTGCCATAACCTGGCACGGGCTCCATTGAGACAAATAAGAGGATAATTAACAATAGTACCGCGGTGCACTCAAATTTCCAATGATAGAATTTTTTTTCCTAGTTTTCTCAATGTGCGTCCCTGTCCTAGAGCTGTATCTGAAAACGATTTGGGAAATTCTTATGTACCAATTGTGTCTTGGTACTTGTAAAATATTTTTAACCCAATGCATTTCAGGTCATTGGCGACCCTTCCTCAGGAGTCTCATCATGACAGTCCAACTGACTTGAACATTGTGCGTTCTGGCTTAGGAGACTGGAAATGCTCTTGAGAGAGAGAAGGGTCACCAATGACCCAAAATGCATTGGGTTTAAAATATTTTACAGTCTAAACTGCAAAAAGTACCAAGACGCAATTGGTACATAAGAATTTTCCAAATCAATGACTAAAAGGAAATAATTGAATCATTGATGACTTAGAACTAATTGGAAAGTATCTTCAATAAACTCTCCAAATCTAAAAAAGAAAACAGAACGGTTTTCATGATAAGTGCTCCCCTCAGCTGGGCAGCGGCTGTTCCAAACCTGGCACCCCTGTAGCCAAATACGAGGATAATAATATAACGTTATTAACATTTTATTTTTCCTTTTACAAACAGTGAGGTGACGCTCCTCCGCCTTAGCTGAGGAGCCACCCCTGATCCTTCCACCCACACTTCTTCCCTTCTGTTCTCTTCACCCTCTTCAATGCCGTCAGTTCATTTCCCTTAAATTTCCCCAACTCTTCCCCATTGCTTCCATTCCTCTTCAATATCCTTCACATCCTTCCTTTTTTGATGACCCTTTTCTCTATTCCCCCTGCTTCTATTTTTCATGAAAATGAATGGCAAAGAAGAGATCCCCTTCACTTCAATTTCATTTTTTGCCTCATTTCATTTATTTTCCTAATTTCCTATCTCAACAGTTTCTTTACTGTTACCTTTCTCTTTTTTACCCTTTAATCTCCCTCACTTGCCCTGCCAACCCTGTCCTTTATTGCCATAAACGTTCTTCTCCTAGGCTTCCATCTCCTCTCCTCTCATCTCCTCTCTTTTCTTTTCCTTTCCTTTCCTCTCCTCTCCTTCCCTTTCCTTTCCTTTCACATTCCTACCCATTCAGTCCCCTTCCCTTCCATTTTGTTCCCTTCCCGTCCACCATCCATTTGTTTTGCTCCCCTTCCACATCATTCATTTCCCTCCCAATCCTACTCTTACCCCTTTCCTATCCTTTCCCTCTCCATCCTAAACTTCGTCTTTCCCCTTCCCCTTTCCTTTTTCTCTCATCTGCTTAACCTTTCCCCTTCCTTCTTTTTACTTGTCCTTTCCCTTATTTTGCTTCCCTTTCCCCCTTCCTTCTGTTTTTTAATGTATTTTACTGTCATTCCTTTTTAATTTTCTTTCTGTTCCTTCCTTATCTTCTCCTTTACCACCCCCCTATTTCATTTCCTTTCTGCACACTTCCTTTCTCTTTCCTTCCCATGTCTTCCCATTTTTTCATTTTCTTTCTTTTCACTGCCTTTGCTTTTCCATTTCAATATCACGTTATCTTTCCTTTCTATCCATTCTTTGCCTTTTGTTTGCTTTCCATTCCCTCAGCCCTTCCATCCCTTCCACTCCTTTCCTTTCCTTCCTAAATATTCATTTTCACCTCTTTCCCATCCTTTCTCCCATCATCCTATTTATCCTTTCCTTCCCTTTCCTTTCCTTTCCCTTCCTTATTCCTCCCTATTCGGTCCCCATTATTTCCCTTCTCTTCCCCTCAATCTTCCATTCTTTTTCCTCCTCTTCCACTTCTTTTCTTTCCCTTCCAATCCTACTCTTTAACATTTTCCCTTTGTTATTTTTCTCTTCCTTTCCCTCATCATGCTTCCCTTTCTTTCCCCTTCCTTCTTTTTAGTGTATTTCCTTTCCCCTTCCTTTCCCTTCCTCCTTACTATTCATTTCCTCACCCCTGCTGTACCCTTTAGCTCCCCCATTCCATTACTTTTCCTTCCCCTCCTTATTTTCCCTTTCCTTTCATTCCCTTCCCTTTCCCTCTCCCATTCCCTTTCCCTTTCCCTTTCCCTTTCCTTCCCCTTCTTATTTTCCTTTCCTTCCCTTTCCCTCTCCCTTTAACTTTCCCTTTCCCCTTCCCTTTCCCTTTCCCATTCCTATTCCCTTTCCCTTCCTTTTCCCTTTCTCCCTTCCTTTCTCTTTCCTTTCCTTTCTCTTTACCATTCCTTTCCTTTCCCTCAACCCTTTCATTCCTGTCCCTTCTCTTCCACTTTCATCATCTTCCTTTCATCTACCTTCCCTCCTCTTCCTTTCTTTGTCTTTTCCTTTTCCCTTTCCTTTTTTCTTCCTTTCATTTCCTTTCCTTTCCCAACCTTTCTTTTCACACTCCATTACTTTTCCTTTCCTTCTAATTGTTTCTTTTCCCTGCCAATACTACACTTTCCATTTCCTACCTTTTTTCATGTCTTTTCTCACATCGTGCTTTCCTTTCACCCCTTCCTTCTTTTTAATATATTTCCTTTTCCCTTCCAACTTCCCTTCCTTTCCCTACCTTACTTTTCTTTTCCTTTCCCCCCCCTCTGTTCTGTTTCCTTTCTGTCCACTTCTTTTCTTTTTTATTTCCTTTCCTTACACTTCCCTTTCAACATCTTTCTTTTGTCTACCTTTGCTTTCCCTCTCCATATAATCTTATCTTTCCTTTCCTTCAACAATCCATTACTTTTTTCATTTTCATCCACTTCCTCTTCATTCCATTCACTCCCTGTCCTATTCTTTCCCCTTCCTTCCCTTTTCCCTATCTTTTAACCTTTTCCCCTCCTTCTTTTTTTCTGTTCTTTCCCCCATGTTGCTTCCTTTGACCTCTTCTTTCTTTGTAATGTAATTTCCACTCCTTCCCTCTTCCTCCAACCTTTCCTTCCTCTTCCTTTCCTTTCTTTTCCTTTCCAGTTGCTTTTCTTTCCTATTCTATTCCTTTTCTTTCTCTTCCACTTCTTTCCTTTCCCTCTCAAGCCTATTATTTCCACTTTAATATCCTTTCCTCCCCATCCTATTCAATCTCCTTTCTCCTTTCCCTTTCCTTCTTTTTCCTGTCTGTTCCCTCATCTTATTTCCCTTTCCTTTCCCTTCCCTTTTTAAATGTATTTCCCCCTCCCTTTCCTTTCCCTTCCTTACGTTTGTTTCCCTTCAACTACTTTCCTTTCCTTCTCAATCCTACTCTTTCCACTTCCCTATCCTTTCCCTTCCCTTCCCTTCCCTTCCCTTTCTTTTTTTCCTTTTTCTTTTCCTTCTATATTCCTCCCTATCCAGTCTCCATTATTTCCCTTCCTCCCCTTTCCCTTGCCTTCCCCTCAATCTTCCATTCCTTTTCCTCCTCTTCCACTTCTTTCCTTTCCGTTTCCCTCCCAATGCCACTCTTTCATATTTGTTATTTTTCCCGTCCTTACCCTCATCTTGCTTCCCTTCCCCTTCCATCTTTTGAATTAGTTTCCCTCTCCATTTTCTTTCCCTTTCTCCTTACTATTCCTTTCCTTCCCCCTTCTGTAGCCTTTAATTCCCATATTTCCCTCCCCTTCTTTACTTCCCTTTCCTTTCGTTTCCAATTCCTTTTCTTTCCTCTTCCATTCCTTTTCCACTCCTTGCACTTGTTTCCTTTCTTTTTCAGTCTTATTCTTTCCACTTTCTTATCTTTTCCCTGACAATCCTATTCCTTCTCCCTTCTTTTTCCCTTTCCCTCATCTTCTTACCCTTTCCCTTTCCTTCTTTTTCCTATCTGTTCCCTCATCTTATTTTCCTTTCTTTTCCTTTTTTAAAATGTATTTTCCCTCCCCTCCCTTTACTGTCCCTTCCTTACGTTTGTTTCCCTTCAACTTCTTTTCTTTCCCTCTAAATCCTACTCTTTCCACGTCCCTTTCCCTTTCCTTTTCCTCTTCCTTTACCTTCTATATTTGTCCCTATTTGGTCCCTATTATTTCCCTTCCCTTTCATCCCCTTTCCTTGCCTTCCCCTCAATCTCCTATTCCTTTTCCTCCTCTTCCAATCCTTTCCTTTTGTTTCCTTTCCTGTACCCTTTAATTTCCCCATTTCATTACCTTTCCCTCCCCTCCTTCCTTTTCCTTTCCTTTGCTTTCCTTCCCATGTCCACTTCCTCTTCCTTTCCTTTCCCTCAAACTTTAAAATCCTGTCTCTCATCTTCAACTCCTTGTCACAGCAGAGAGTAGGTACTAACCTTAAGCCGGGTGCAGCAGGAGCGATGCTGGACGTAAGCAACCCTTTCCCCTTTTTTGTGTGGCCCTCCTGTGAGTAAAGATATATTTTACCTCTACAGCGAAGACCACAGAGAGGGGGGAAAGGGAAAAAAGGGATAAACGAAACAATAAAGAGGAGGCAGTTGGGATCTTGGGAAGACGCTTGGGAGTTGGAACATTCACTCCCTCAACCGTCCTTCGTTCCTGCAGAAAAGACACACACAACAGACTATTAGTGTGGCCCCTTTCCCTCCCACAGCGGTGTAATACAATGTAGCATGAAGGAACACACGCTGTATATCTGCCCCAAGCATTCAGGAGTCATCAGACATAGAAAATAAGAAGAAGGAAGCAGGAAATCCTGCCAAGGAGTGAGGTACTTATCTCCCCTTCAGGAACGTCAAGGGCCTCGAAGTAGCGGTCTTCCTCCATTGGGGTAACCACCAACTTGCGTTTGCCAGAGCAGTATATGCGGCGCGTGCTCCTGCACATTGACGCCGAGAAATTCCCAACCATGTAGTGCGTGTCAGAGTTCTAACATCCGAGCCTTTTAGCGGCTCCTAGGGGAGTAAGGGACAACAGAAATAGCGCTCCTATGCGCACGTGTGTAGCCAACCGCCACGTAACGGTGTTTTTCCGTGTCTGAGCTTCTCACCAGCTCTCCGCTGTGATGCAAATGAAAAAACAATAAGTGCTCCTGCGCGTGTGTGTGGCCCACCGCTATAGCAGCGGTATAATACAATGTGAGAGCCTCTCACCGGCTCTCCTAAAATAGAGTCATTAGCTCTCCTATGCGCTCGTACGATCAAGGCAGCGGCCGAATGGACGTTCACGTAAGAGCCTGTACCGGCTCCTCTGTAACGCTGGCAAAGGAAGCGGGATGCACGCGCACCGCTTCCGGCGGCGTGAGAATGGGCGGCTGCCCGGGGTCACTCTTTGGTGCTCACACGCCCCCTACGTAAGAGCATAGGATGGCGGGTTACGGGTTTCAGCTCCTGCGGCTGAACCCGTCTGACGGTGATTCTGTGGGCACGTTTCGTTGCGTTTCTCCGGCAAGTCTCGGCTCTTACTTCCAGGGTTTCCTCAGTTTGCAAGTTCCCAGGATAGCGGGAGACATCCAACGGGTTTGTCGAGATCCTTCAACGGTCAGAGTCATCAGGTGACGAGCCCCGTGTACTGGGAGGGAGGTGGTTAGATAGGGAGGCCTGAAAAGCGAGGTAGGACAAACACAAACTCTGTGGCAGGCATTCCGGGCGGTGTAGTGCTGCATTCATCCCCCATGCACCCTACATTATAGGCGCGCCGTGACAGAACCCCCTCTCAACGACCGCCGCCTCGGCGGTCCACCAGGCTTAGTAGGGAAGCGTCTGTGGAATCGTCTGAGGATGTGTGGACAATGTAAGTGTGTTACAGGTTCCCAGGACCGCTCTTCTGGACCATATCCCTTCCAGTCTATGAGGTATTGCAACCTCCCTCTAACCCGTCTGAAATCAAGGATATCATGAACCTCATACTCTTCTTCCTCGTCTATTTCCACAGGGTTAGGCGTCGCCGGCCGTCTAGTGCCGGTGCGATAGGGTTGTAAGAGTGAGACGTGAAAGACCGGATGGATGAGCCATCTAGCGGGGAGCTGCAGTCTCATAGCTACCGGATTGATTATGCTAACTATGGAATAGGGTCCCACAAAGAAATGAAGGGTGAGAGAAGAAAAGGGGAGGTTGAGAGAATGGAAAGGTGAGATAAGGGAAGGGAAGGGTGAGAGAAGTGTAGGGTGAGAGAAGGGAAGGGTGAGATACGGAAAGGGTGAGAGAAGGGAAGGATGAGAGAAGGGAAGGGTGAGAAAGCAGTAGGGAAAAGTAAGGAAGAGGAAGGGAAGGGTACAGGCGGGGAAGCATGAGGGAAGGAAACGGTGGGGTAAGGGAAGTATGGGGTAAGGAAGGTAAGGAAGGGTGAGATAAGGGTTAGGGAAGGGTACTGGTGAGGGAAGGATAATGGAAGGTGAGGCTGAGGGAGGGGTGAGGGAAGAGCAAGCGTAGGTTCAGGTATATGGCAGGATGAGGGTAAGGTAAGGTAAGTAAGGCGAAGAATGATGGTAGGGTGAGGGAAGGGAAGGGAGGGAAGAGGAAGGAAGAGGAGAGGAAGGGAGAGGATGAGAAGGGAGGGGAAGGGAGGGAAGGTTTAGGGACGGAACGAATTGAGGGAAGGGAAAGCGAATTTGAGGGAAGGGAGAGGGAAGGGAAGGGAGAGGGATGGGAGATAGAGAAAGAAGGGAAGGGAGAGGGAAGAGAAGGGTGAAGGAAGGGAAGGGAAGCATGTGGGAAGGGAAGCATGGGGGAAGGGAAGGGTGAGGGAAGTGAAGAGTGAGGGAAGGTTGAGGAAGGGAAGGGAACTTGTGAGCGAAGGGAAGGGTGAGGGAAGAGTAGAAGAAAAGTTTGAGAAGGGTAGGATGAGAGAAGGATGAGAGGAGGGAAGGATGAAAGAAGGGTGAGTGAAGGGAAGGGTGAGAGAAGGAAGGGGAGGGAAGGGGGAGAGATGGGGTAGAGAAGAAAAGAGTGAGAGATGGGAAAGGAAGGGTGAGAGAAGGGAAGGGTTAGAAAAGGGTGAGAGAAGGGTGAGAGAAGGGAAGGGTGAGAGAAGGGAAAGGTGAGAGAAGGGAGGGGTGAGAGAAGGAAAAGGTGAGAGAAGGGAAGGGTGAGAGAAGGGAAGGGTGAGAGGAGGGAAGGGTGAGAGGAGGGAAGGGTGAGAGAAGAGAAGGGTGAGAGAAGGGAAGGGTGGAAGGGAAGGGTTAGAGAAGGGAAGGGTGAGATAAGGGAAGGGTGAGAAAAGGGAAGGGTGAGAAAATGGTAGGGAAAAGTAAAGAAGGGGAAGGGAAGGGTGGGGGAGGGGAAGCGTAAGGGAAGGAAAGGTTGGGGTAAGGGAAGTATTGGTAAGGGTGAAGGAAGGGTGAGATAAGAGTTAGGGAAGAGTACTGTGAGGGAAGGATAATTTTAAGGTAAGGGTGAGGGAGGGGTGATGGGTGAGGGAAGTGCAAGCTCAGAGTCAGGTAATGGGCAGGATGAGGGTAAGGTAAGTAAGGGGAAGGATGATGGTTGGGTGAGGGAAGGGAGGGGTGAGGTGGGGAAGGGAGGGGAGGGGAGGAGAAAGAAGGGGAAGGGAGGTTTAGGGAAGGAACGATTTGAGGGAAGGGAAAGGGAAGGGTGAAGGAAGGGAAGGGAAAGGAGAGGGAAGGGAAGGGAGAGGGAAGAGAGAGGGAAGGAAAGGGAGAGGGAAGGGGAGGGAAGGGAAAGAAGGGAGAGGGAAGAGAGGGAAGAGGGAAGGGAAGGGGAGGGATGGGAGAGGGAGAGGAAGAGGGAGAGGGAGAGGGAAGGGAAGCATTAGGAAAGGGAAGGGTGAAGGAAGGGAAGGGTGAGGGTAGGGAAGGGTTAGGGAAGGGAAGGGTGAAGGAAGGGAAGAGAGAGAAGTGTGAGGAAGGGAAGGGTGAGGGAAAGGAACTTGTGAGGGAAGGGAATGATGAGGGAAGGGTGAGGGAAGGGTGACAGGAGGGAACGGTGAGGGAAGGGTGAGAGAAGGGAAGAGTGAGAGAAGGGAAGGATAAGAGAAGGGTGAGAGAAGGGAAGGGTGGGAGAAGGGTAAGAGAAGGGAAGGGTGCGAGATGGGTGAGAGAAGGGAAGGGTGAGAGAAGGAAGAGAGAAGTGAAGGGCGAGAGAAGGGAAGGGTGAGAGAAGGGAAGGGAAGCTTGAGATAAGGGTGAGAGAAGGGATGGGAAGGGTGAGTGAAGGGAAGGGTGAGAGAAGGGAAGGATGAGAGAGGAGAAGGGTGAGAGAATGGTGAGAGAAGGGAAAGGTGAGAGAAAGGTGAGAGAAGGGAAGGGTGAGAGAAGGGAAAGGTGAGAGAAGGGTGACAGATGGGTGAGAGAAGGGAAGGGTGAGAGGGAATGGAAGGTTGAGAGAAGGGAAGGGTGAGAGAAGGGAAGGGTGAGAGAAAGGAAGGGAAGGGTGAGAGAAGGGAAGGGTGAGAGAAAGGACACCATTGTTGGGGTTTGCGTTCTCGCCTTCGTCTCATTACCTCCCTATCTGGCCTTTGATTGTCTTAGTTTGTCCGCTTGTGACCCCACACATAGCCATGTTGCGGCTTCCAATCTCATTCCCTTAGGGATCTGTTCCTCTGTGTTTGCCTGGCCCGCTGCTCCTGGTCCTTCGGCCTGCCTCTTCTCCGGCGATCCCCCGTGGGCTACGGCGGTGTGTTGCGGCCCTTGGTGCCTGGAAGGGGCCTCTGGCTCCCAAATGGCCTGCTGCCTGGGCCCCTGCCGACCGATTCAATGGCCCTTGAGTCTTGATTTTTGATTTTTGGGCGCCCGTCTGGACTTGAGAATCCGGTTTGCCCCTTAATCTGCCCGCAATTGAACCGGGATAAGAGAGGTTTTGCGGATTTCTGATTACTGCCTGCGAGGACCCCTGCCTGCAGCTCTACCCCTGCCTGCTCCCCTATGCAATGTATCCTATTGTTATGCGACCCTACCACTTACTGGGTCCCCTCCCGCCACCTTCTATTACATACGGTTGCAGAGGTCATCTGGTTCAGCTCGCAGCTACCCATGGCCTATCTTGGCCTGTCGTTTTGCCACTCTGCTGCCACCTATGATCCTCCACTCAATGCACCACAAAATGGCGGTGCACGAATCTGGAGCTGTGTCCCATTAACTGTTTCCGGATACCCTGACCTGAACCGGAGCCCATACTCTGAGCGCTGGGTCTACACAGAACTCCCTAATAATGTTTGGTCACTGACTACCGTCTAGGCCCTCGTATGTTTTATTTTCTTCCGCTACCTACAACTTTTACGACTATTTTGATGACTATGATTGCTTTGTAATTTGTACAGATCGACTAGGCCTCCTAATACTATTTTTATTTTATTTATGTCATGACTTCTCTTATCATTTATGCTTGTAAATGAATGCATTTATAATTTATCAACTAGGCCTCTAATACTATTTTTATCTTTATCTTACCTATGCCATGACTTCTCTTATCACTTATGCTTGTACATGCATTCAAAATTTACTGCCCTAAACTCACACATATTGCTCCCCACCTTAATATTCTACCCCCTCATCCCCCTTTATCACCCCCCCTCTTTAGTCCCCTAGCACTTATCCCCCTCCTCTCATCTCTTCTCCTTTCACCGAACCTCCCACTTTTATAAGGCTTATTACTGATTGCTTAATCCCCTTACGTCTCCCAACGAACCTCACCGACCTGTCCCCCCTCTCCTATCTTGCACTGTCCCCCCTCTCCTCCTGTACCCACTTTCAATGCATACTCCTGCCTCAGCCCCTACCTGACCTTCCCTCCCGTCTCCCTTCTAGCGCTGACCTTGCTTGTGTCCTCCCACCCCCTAATTGCCCGCATTGCCCTATTGCAACTCTAACCACCACCTCACAGACCCACCATGCCCCCCTCAATCTCACCCTCACCCCCCATGACTCTTCTCTCTCCAAACATGGTCCTAACTAATGGTCTATTCTTGACCCCCCGAATCTATCTAAAAACGCAAAAAATGTATTTGAACACAAACTCCTCATCCGAAACCCTGAAACACTTATTGTTGATAATTACATCAGCCTCACTTCCCCCATTAAAACCAATTACATCTTTTACTCTAAACGCCCCTCCAAATGGAAAAGCATCTTCCTACAATATCTCCCAATCACCAACTCAATCAAAATTCCCTATGGCTTTAAATTATCTACCACGCTCTCTCCTGCTTTTTCTGGCGAAATTAACATCTCCATTTTCAAAACGGGGAATATCCTCATTCAAGCCGCAGAATCCCACCTCACCACCTTTGAACACCACTTCAGCACCTTGACCTTCCAACTTAACAAATCCACCCCTAAACATCCCTCTTCCCAACCACATAACCCCCTTCCGCTCTCTCCCTTACTTTCTACCCCACCCTCCCCCATGCCATACCTACAGACAACACCATCCCCAATCAATAACCTCACTCCCCCCCTCCCCTGACATCTCTACAGATAACACCACTCCTCATTCGCTGACCTCCATATATCGGCTACCCCAAACTACCCTCCCTCTTCCTGATATCCCCCTACACACCCCCACTCCTAACTCCACATGCATTCTAACGTCCTGTCCTTTCCTTCTCCTAATTCTTATATTTCCAACCCGTTTCCTTCCTGCTGTCCCCACCAACCTGAATCCCTTCCTCTCCACCTTGAATCCCCTCTCATGCCACCTCTGGCCCCATCATATTCCTCTCTGAAACCACTTTCTCACTCCCTGAAATATACATCGCCCCTTAACCATGAAGCTGTCCCTCTCCTCATTCATCACGCCCTTCCAACTTCTCTTACCTCTACCCTTGAGGGCTCGAATCCCCTATCCCCCTTCACGCATCCTCTCTCGCCCTATGACTGTTGCACTCTTCCTACCCCCCACCTTCCTCTCAATCCCTCCAAATTACGGACCTCCTTCTGCAGCCAATACTGAACACCCCCTATCCGCCTTCCCCGCTCCAACTATGTCCCCCCTCACTTTAATAACCCAGTTTCTACGCAACATAGAATGCATCCTCTCCACATTGACGAGAGATGTCACCCGTCTTAGAATAGATTTCAATGTCCACAGCTCCAGAACCCTTCTTGGTCGGGCAAACTCCCCTTACGCAGTCTGAAAAAACACCACCAAGCACAATCCTTGGAGAACTACTCCTCTCCACTGCCGTATACATAGACCTCTCCGCACCTCCTGCCATCTCTCCCCATCTGATCTTACTGACCTATGCAACTCCTACCATCCCAGCTCATCTGACAATAATCCTACACCATACTACTCCAACATCCCTGTTATACTGGCGACAAACGGAATCCCCCTCTCTCCTGTCTCACCCAGACCCCCTCCTCAACTCACCACCATCCACTCTTGCCCACCCCTCAAATGTAACCCTAAACCACTCACCTGCATGCTTGTGAACTGTCGATCCGCTGTCCGACATGTCACTGAAATTTCTGAAACTATCCTTAGCGAATCCATTGACATCGCGTTCCTCATGGAAACCTGGCTAAATGACCATTCTACGAGCATACTTAACCCACTCTCCCGTCCAAGTTACTCCATGCTTAGAAAAGACAGACATGTCAGAATAGGTGGTGGTTTAGCCATCATCTTCAAAGACGATATTCAGCTCTCCCTTGTTAACAAATCTGAACACTCCACCTTCGAATACCTTGAAGCAGAACTAAAAGTTCAAGGTTCCCTCCCTATTTGACTACATAACATCTACCACCCGCCCAGAGATCCTCATCCCTTCGTTGATGAGTTATCCAACCTTCTAACACAATCCTCAATATCCAACTCTAAAAATCTCTTCCTTGGAGATCTTAACCTCCATTGGAACGACGATGATCCCACAATCATCCTCCTCGCCAATCTTCTTGAGACCAATGACCTCAAACAACTATGTCAGTCCCCAACCCACACCAAAGGAGCCACCCTCAACGCTATAATTAACAACAAAGATCTGGCCTTCTTGTCCAGTATCATCCCCATCGACTAGTCTGACCAACACCTCATACTGTTCACCATAGATACCACAACACCACCAACCCCCACCAAAATCATCAAACCTAAGAAATGGACCAGAAATCTAAATCTCATCCCCCCTGATGTACTTGAGTCCAAACTGCATGCTCATCTTCTCCATATCCCTTCCTCTCAAAACACAAATGAGCTGACTGAACACTTTAATAATACAGTCACCGATACCGTAGACCAGTTGGCCCCTCTGAAACAAAAAAAACAAAGAAATATCCCTTCCAAATCATGGTTTAACTCAAAGCTCAACAAAGAAAGACGTACACTCAGACTGACGGAAAGAACATGGAGATAGCATCCTTCCCCCTCACATCTGGCTCTCCTCAGATTAGCTAGATCCAAATACAAGAAACAAATTTTTAATGAAAAGGCATCCTTTTTCCGAACTCAACTTGATCGGGCCAAAAACAGACCGAGAGAACTGTTCAACATTGTTCGTAACCAAACTTCCTCCGCACCTCCAATTCCGCTGGCTTCGACGACTAGATGTGAAGAAATTGCCCACTTCTTTTCTGAAAAAATCGCGAAGATAGATCAATCCTTCTTTCAACTCTGATCCCAATCACCCCCAACCCACCCTTAAGATCTCCTAAAAAACTCACTCCGCGATCACTACACCCCCTGATCCCACTCCGAACATACACACCACTTTTCCTCACCCTTACCTCTCTGCACACACTCTCAATTCAATACTTACCCTAAACCACTCCCCATACTTACCCATAACCACACCTCCTTAAACCACTCTACCTAACACTCAACTAAAAAATAATGCCTCTTGGCACAATTTCCACCCTGTAACTGAGCATGATGTTTTTAACATCATTGGCAAACTAAAACTGTCCTCTCACACCAAAGACCACCTCCCTTCCAACCTTGTTCAAGACCTTAAACACATCATTACCCCATTCTGGACCTCTATCATCAACACCTCCCTTGCCTCGGGCTGTGTCCCTACCTCCCTTCAACTTGGACAAATCACTCCCATACTTAAAAACCCTATGGCCGACCCCAATGACCTTAACAATCTCTGCCCCATCTCTAACCTCCCCCTTCTTTTCCAAAGCCCTCGAAAAATGTGTCCTACTCCAAGTAGATAAACACATCGAAAACTACAACTTACTGGACCCCCTATAATCAGGTTTCAGGAAAGGTTGCAGCACCGAAACCGCCATGCTTAACATTGTCGATGACATCCATCACTCCCTCGACAATGGCGAGACCTGCCTACTGATCCTCCTTGATCTCTCTGCTGCGTTCGATACTGTCAACCACTCTGCCCTATTTAACTTCCTCAGAGATTGATTCGGCCTCAATAGTACGACACAAGTGGTTAATCTACTACCTCCAACACCGAACACAGGAAATCAAAATTCACAACTGCTCATCAAACCCCACTCCTCATGGAACCCCGCACCCTCATTCTTAAACAAGCTGGTATCAACTACCACCTTTATGCCGATGATACCCAACTCTACTATAAGATCAAAACCCATGCGGACATCCTACACCTTAACAACACCCTCACCATGATTCAATCCTGGTTCCAATTAAACTATCTCAAACTCAACCCCAAAAATACTGAAATCATTCTCTTCTGCCCTAAAAACAACCATCTCCCCATTCAAATCTGGATCTCCGACCTCAATGTCCTCAACTGCACCCTATCCCTGTCCAACTCTGTAAAATCCCTGGGTATCCCCATCGATAATAGCCTAACTCTCAATGTGCACATCAAAAACTCAGCTAAAGGAGCCCTCTCCACTCTCCGTCATTTGAAGAAAATGAAGCCCTTCATCCCAACTGATGACTTTAAATTAGTTGTCCAATCTCTTGTCCTTTCACATATTGACTACGGCAATGCCATCCTCACCGGAATCCCCAAGGTCCACCTAGCTCCGCTCAAATCTGTGCTCAACCTTGCAGCAAGGCTCATCACCGACTGCAAGTGCTTCGACCACATCTCCCCTGCCCTCAAAACCCTTAAATGGCTCCCCATTGAAGGCAGGTCCGTCTACAAAACTGCTTGTATTACACACAAAGTCTTCCATCAAAATACACCACCATACCTGGCCAACAAAATCTGCAAAGCAGGCAGCACACGACCCTTGAGAAGCACCAACGCTCTCCTCCTAGTCCCTCCCCTGCAAGAAAAGAAATCCACTCAGTCCTGCTCCTTTTCCGGAAATGCCCCAAACACCTGGGAGGCCCTCCCAAAAGACCTACGATGTAACCCTTCCTACTCCAGCTTCAAAAAAGACCTAAAAATGCACCTCCTCGATAAATATTGGGGATCCTAACCAGTGCCGTCAACTCGCCCTTTCCCTTCCACGTCTCTGGCCCCCATCCTTCATACTGTTTCCCCCTTACCCACTTCTCTCATCCTCTCCCCTCCTACTACCCCGCTCTTACCAAATTTCCCCCTTCTGGTTCCATCCTCCCCTGTCTCACGTCTAACCTCCTACCCCTTGCTGCCCTTCCATGCCTGTCCCCTTCCCATACCTCCATACGAAATTTGATCTCCCACTTCCCGGTTTTACTTTTGTATGTAGCACCCGCTCTTCCTACCTGTGTATTTGATTTATGTATACCCATGCTGTTTCTAATTTGTTGACATATTGGTTTTACATGCTGTTAACTGATTGTTTTTATACCGTGACCACCTTCTTACCCATGTAAAGCGCTTTGATACTTCTGGGTCCAGCCAGCGCTATATAAAACGTCTAAAATAAATACATTAAATAAATAAATAAAAGGATGGCAAGGGTATGAGAAGGAAGGGAAGGATGAGAGAATGAAAGGGAAGGGAGAGAGAAGAGAAGGGAAGGGTGAGAGAAAGGAAGGGAAGGGTGAGAGAAGGGAAGGGCAAGAGAAGGGTGAGAAGGGAAGGGTGAGAGAAGGATGGGTGAGAGGGAAGGGAAGGATGGGAGAAGGAACGGGAGAGAGAAGAGAAGGGAAGGGTGAGAGAAAGGAAGGGAAGGGTGAGAGAAGGGAAGGGTCAGAGATGGGAAGGAAGGGTGAGAGAATGGAAGGGAGTGTGAGAGAAGGGAAGGGGAAGGGTGAGAGAAGGGAAGGGTGGGAGTAGGGAAGGGTGATTGAAGGGAAGGGTGAGAGGATGGTAGGGAAAGTAAGGAAGGGAAGAGTGAGGGAGGGGAGGCGTGAGGGAAGAAAAGGGTGGGGTAAGAGAAGTATAGGGTAAGGGTGAAGGAAGGGAAGGAAGAGTGAGATAAGAGATAAGGAAGGGTACTGTGAGGGAAAGAATGGTACGGTATGGGTGAGGGAAGGGCAAGCATAGGGTCAGGTATGTGGCAGGATGGGTTAGGGAAAGGTAGAGTGCTGGAAGTGTGAGGAAAGAGTAAGGGTAAGGTAAGGGATAAGGGAAGGGTGAGTATAGGGTAGAGTTAAGAGTAGGCTCAGGGTAGGGTGTGAGGGGGAGGGCAGGAGAAGAGTAGGCAATTTAAGGAAAGGGAGGGCAAGGGTAGGGTGAAGGAAGGGGAAGTGAAGGGAAGAATAAGGGAAGGGAAGATTCAGGGAGAATGAAGGGTGAGGGTAAGAGAAGGGTGGGGGAGAATGAAGGGAGAGGGAAGGTTGTTGTAAAGGGAGAAGAAATGGGAGAGGGGCGAGAAGGGTGAAGAAGAATGAAGGGAAGGTGAGGGTGAGGGTGAGGTTAGGGAATGGTGAAGGAGAATGTGGATCAGGAAGAGGGAGAATGAAGGCTGAGGGATAGGAAGAATGAAGGATGACAGGAGAATGAAGGATGAGAAAGAGTGAAGGGAAGTGTGAACGATAGGGAGAGTAAGGGAGAGAAAAGGACGAGGGAATGCAGAGAAGAGGAGAGGGCAGGTAGGTGCAGTGTAGGATTAGGAAGAGGGGATGGCAGGGTCCCCTCCCATACCTTCCCCTTCCCTTTCATTTCCTTTCCCTGCCCTTCCCCTCCCTCCCCTCCCCACACCTCACCTCTTCTTCCCTTCCTTTACCTCACCCTTCCCTCTTCATTTTTTACTTTTTCCCCTACCCATTCCCTTACCTTTTTCGCCTTCTCTAACCTCTAACCTCTCCCTCACCATTCCTTTTCCCCACCCCCTCCCTATCCCTATCCCTCACCCTCTACACCTTCCTCTCCCACACCCTCCCTATCTCCTTCTCCTTCCTCTATTATTCACCCTTCACTCTCCCTACACTATACCCTTCCCTAACCCTTCTCTCACCTTTCTAACCCGACCCTACACCTTCCTTACCTTACACTCATCCTTGCCTCACACTACTCTTCCCTGACCCTTACCTCACACCACACTTCCTTCCCTCACCCTTACTGCATTCTTCCCTTACATCACCCTTTCCTTCACTTGCCTTCCAATCACCCTTTCCTTCCCCTACCCTCACCCAACCCTAACCCAACCCTATGTTTTCCCTTTCCTCACATGCCCTCACCGTTACCATCCCATCATCCTTCCCTCACAGCACCCTTCCCTAGCTCTTCTTCAACCTTTACTACACTTCCCTCACCCATACCTCATTCTTCCCTTATCTCAACCCTTCCCTTCTCTCATGGTTCTCCTCCATCACCCATCCTTTCTTGCCTCCCCTTCCATTCCCTCATCTTACCCTTCCCTTCCATTCTCTCATCCTTCCCTTCCCTCTTCATTGTCGTTATTTTATTTTCTCTCCTCCTTCTCCTCCACTCCACTTCCCTTCCCTTCCCAACCCTACCCTACCTTACCCTACCCTTCCCTACCCCTTCCCCTCCTTTCACTTCTATTTCCCTTTCCCTCTCCCTCTGCCTCTACCTCACACTCTCCATCCCGCTCACTCTCCATTCTGTCTCATTCACCCGTCCCTCTCCGTTTCTCTTCTTTTTCCCACACCCTTCATTCACCATCATCCCACCTTTCACTTATCCTTCTATCACTCTTCATTCTCCTCACCCTCCCCTTTCGTCACCCTACTCTCCCCCTTTCCTTCCCTCATTCTTCCCTCACCGTACAATTTTCCCCACCCTAACCTCGTCCTCACCCTACCATCACAATTCCCTCACCCTCAACCTTTCATCTACCCTCACTCTTCCCTCACTTCCCTAACTATACCATACCATTCCCTTCCCTAACCCTTCTCCCACCTTTCCCTTCCCTTTGTTCCATCACCTTGCCCTTCTATTCCCTCACCCATCCCTTACCCAGCGCTTCCCTGCCCTTTCCCATTCCTCTGCATAACATTCCCTTGACTTTCCTATCTCCTGCCTGTCTTTCCCTCACCCATCCCTTACCCAGCGCTTCCCTCACCTGTCCCGTTCCTCTCCGTAAAGTTCCCTTGACTTTCCTATCTCCAGCCTGTCGTTCTCTTACCCATCCCTCACCCAGCGCTTCCCTCACCTTTCCGATTCCTCTCTGTAGCGTTCCCTTGACTTCCCTATCTACAGCCTGTCTTTCCCTCACTTGTCCCTTCCCTTACCCTACCTTTACCCTTCCTTTTCTTCACTCTTCCCTCACCCTTGTCTTCCGCAACCTTACCTTCCCTCACTCATCATTCCCCTTTCCCTCCTTCTTTGCTCACCTTACCCTTTGCTCACCTGTATCTCTTCCTTTCCTTCTCCCCCTCCCCTGTTCCCCATCTCCCTTCCCTTTCCTTTCCCGCCCTACCCTTCCATCCCCCCTTCCTAATACTTCCCTGCACTTCTCTGCCCTCCCCTCTTCTCCCCTCTTCTCCACTTTTCCCTCACCATTCCCTCACCCTTTTCTCTACCACCCTCTCCCTCTCTTACACCCTTCCCATCCTTCTTTCTGACCCTTCATTCTCCCCATTCCTCATCTTTCATTCTCCCCATCACTCAGCCTTCATAGTCCCTCTCCCTCATCCAGATTCTCCTTCACAATTCCCTACCCTCACCCTCCCCTTCATTCTTCTTCAGCTCTCTGACCCCTCTCCCTCACCTTTCTCTCTCCCATTTCCTCTCCCTTTCCCTTTCCCTCACTCTTCTCTCAACCTCACCCTTTATTCCCCCTCTCCCTTTATTCTCTCTCACCCTTTACTCCCCTCACATTTCTCTCCACTTACCCTTCATTCTCCATCAATCTTCCCTTCCGGTGTCATTCCCTTCCCTCACCCTACCCTCGCCCTTCCGTCCCCTCACTCACCCTACCCTGATCATACTCTAAAACCTACCCTATGCTCACCTTCCCTTACCTTACCCTCACCCTTCCCTGACCTTACCTTTTCCAAACCCTTCTCTCACCCTTCTCTTTCCTCAACTTTACCATACCTATCCCCTACCTGGCCACCCCTTCCCTCGCCCTTCTCTGTACTTCCCTGCCCTCCCCTCTTTCCCACAATTCCCTCACCATTCCCATGCCCTTTTCTCTCCATCCCTCTTTCTCCCTAGCTCTCAGCCTTCATTCTCCCCCTTCATCACCCACATTCTCCTTCATCATTCCATACTCTCACCCTTCACTTTGTTCTTCTTCGCCCTTCTCTCCCCTCTCCCTCACCCTTACCCCTCTTTCCTTTTCCCCTTTCCCTCACCATTCCCTCTCCCTTCATTCTCCCTCTTCCTCACCCTTTATTCTCCCTCACCCTTCACTTCCCTCACCTTTTCCTCCCCTCACACTTAAATCTCCCTCAATCTTCCCTTCCCTTATCCTACTCTCCCAGCACCCTTCCCTCACCCTGCCCTTTCCTTCACTCACCCTACCCTCACCCTACCATCAGCCTACCCTTTCCTTCATTCACCCTACCTTCACCCTTCCCTTCACTCACCCTACCCTGACCCTACTCTTAACCCTATTCTATACTCACCCTTCCCTTATTCCTCCCTCACCCTTCCCTTACCCCCACTCTGCCCACACTTTCATTGCTCTACCTTTCCCTAACCCTTCTCTCACCCTTCTCTTCCTTCCTTCATCCTTCCTTCCCTTTCCATTCCATACCAGTCCATTCCCATCCCTTCTTCCCCTCTCTCCCCTTCTTTCCTATTGAGAGAAGGTTGAGGGAATGGTGAGAGAATGATGGAGAAGAGAGGGGGCAGGGAAGTGCAGGTAAGGGTTAGGAGAAGGGAAGGACAGGGAAGGGATGGTGGAGGGGGAGAATGGGGCTGAGAATGGGGGGACCGCAGGAAAGATGAAGGGAAAGGACAGAAAAGGGAATGGAGAGGGAAGGGAAGAGGAGGAAGGAATATGGGGACTGTAAAGGATGGGAAGGACATGGGAAAAGGAGGGAAGGCAAGATTCATCCAGGAAGGAAAGAAAAGGTAGCAAACGGAGGGGAAATAGGGCATTGGAAAAGTAGGGAAAGAGGAAGGTGGGGGGTGAGGGGTGGACAGGCCAGGAAGATAAAGGAGTGGAGTGGAGTGGAGAGGAGAGGAAGCAGATTGAATGGGGGGGGGGGTAAGGAAATGGGGAGGAAAAGAAAGGAGAGGACATGAAAATTAGGGTAGGAAATGAGATGGGAGGAGAGGAGAGGGCACAAGGAAAGGGGGGAAAAAGAAAGTCAAAGCATGGGAAAGGAGATTATAGTATTTGTAGGAATGTTGATACATGTTGGGTGTTTGTAGTTGGGAAGATTCTCAAGGGTTTGGAGTGGTGACAGAGGCAAGGGTTAGGCACAGAGGATTTTCAAGTCAGTTTCAAGTCAATTTCACTTCAGTTTTCTCTTTTTGGTGTGATTTTCAGTTTGGTTTTCAGTTCAGTTTTCATTTGAATTATTTACTCATCTGTGCGCCCTTATCTCCACTCCCCTCTGTTGTGGATCTTGGACAGTCTGTGCACCTTCAGGCTTGTAGATGTTGTCAGGGCCAGCCCAGTGGCGTAACAAAACTTGAGGGGGCCCCCTGCAAGGTACATGGAGGGGCCCCCCTCCAATCTTAACCAGGAGCTCTCAGGTCAGGGTACTGTGCTGAGGGGGTCCTGGCACTTGAGGGCCCCTGCACTGCAAGGGCTGTGGGGGCTGCGGGAGCTGCAGGGGCCTATGTTACGCAACTGGGCCAACCCCCCAACCCAACTGCAATCCTTCCTTGAGTTACACTGGAGAACTTTCAACATATCACCATAACATTTGTAATCCCTGGGTGATTCTATGATTTTCAGGTTAAAGGAGAGCAGGGCAAGACGCAGAGTATGCCTTGCCCATTGACAGGAACATCTATTAAGTCATTAAAATTGATCACTGGTCTTGAACGAAGACCGCACCCCAAAACTGACATACTGCCTCCAAAGTGGTCTCTCTTATTGTGTCTGCTCCAGTGGTCGGCCTCTCCTGTGCAGGCTCGATTGCGTCCTATACCCTGAGCCTTATTACATCAAACTGAAGTGCCTATGATATCACCAGTGTTCCCTTAACAGGGTTCTGATTCTTTTGCTGCTGAGAAGAGTTGGATCCTTTCAAATCAAAGTTAGAACCTACATCTTCGCAGTACTTGTATAAAATTGATTGATTTTTACACTTTATTCTCTCTGTTTGTCTGCAGAGAACTCCCCTACTTTATATGTGAAAGGATTCCCATTGGGTAAATGCCCGATTCTGTATGTCTGTCGCACTCCTCTCTAAGGGCCTCATTTTTTAAAACTGTTGTATCGCTGCATGAAAACAGCGATGCAACGGTTTTTACTGCACCCTCCTTGCGACATGATTGATGCGTCATATTTACTGTGTGATGCATCTTGTCGCAAGGAATGACAGATATGTCAGGATTACTTTCACATGTGCGTCAGTCTTACACCTGTTGTGAGGCAGGCGTAAGATTTTGATGCAGTAGCATCTTATAGATTTCATTGCGCCACTTCCACGAGGATTTTTGCGGGGGAACTCCCACCCTGCACACAATATACCTGACGCAGGTATAATATAGCACAGGGCTTTACAAAGTGACGCTTTTGTAAATATAGCGCAACGTGGGGCATTTTTTACGCTGCCGGTGTGTGTCACAAAAAGTGATACACCGGCGGCACAAAAGTCTTGCAAGGGCTCATAAATAAGCCACTAAGTAATCGCCCTCTCTTCTCTTAAGAAGTGATAATACGAATGGCTTGCCCATCACGAAGATTAACACTTAGGTTTGCCTTTCACAGTAACTTAAAGGAGTGGTAACTTCGGGTGGGTATTGGAGTATGCCCGTGAGTGTCGCCAGCCTGCCTCGGATTCTTCCTGAGGGTTCTGGAGGAGGCGCTTCTGGCGCTAATGATGAATTATTGTCTTTGTGGAGTGTAATGCTCCCTCGGGCTCTGCAGTCTGTCTGTTTCTGCTCTTTGCCCAGCTTGAAGTCATCAGCTTGGTTCCCTGGGTTGACCTCGTTAAAGATTGGGCTTTCCTTTATCTAGTACATATTTATGACTGTACATACGGACTTTGATGTAAAGAGGGCCAATTTAAAGTTTTGAACGATGCATGCCTGCAAAAAATTTCAAATTCAGCCAATTTTTATCTGCAAGTGCAAAGTAAACACATAACAAAGATAATAGAAACATAAGACAGGGCTTCAATTTTTGTTTTTACAGAAACTTCTCATACTTTTTGCCAAGTCAAAATAACTTTATTTGTTACCATACCATAAAAGTTTGACAAAAACACCTGAAATTGACTCCCGCATGGCGACTTTCTTACAAAAATTAATGCGCGACCCCAAGAAGGGGATCAACAGGTCCTGGCGGTCCTGCCAGGACAAACTCCTGGATGTCCTGGGCCCTTTAAGTAAGATCCTCGACATGGCGGAGGAGGCGAAAACATCTGGTTCCCTCATTTCCCCGGAGTCCTTGTCAGGCTGGGCCCAGAGAGCCATTGTGTTCCTGGGCAACACGAACTGGGCAATTTCTACTGAACGACGGCGCCCTCTTTTGATTAAACTGGACCCCAAACTGGGAGACCTCGCGGATACTGAAACTGGGGTGGTGGCCCAAGGGGGCCTGTTTGGGGATCCCTTCATGAAAGAACTGGGAAAGTTTGTCAACACGTTTACTTCCCTGGAGAGGGCCCAGTCGACCATTCGAAAGGTCTTCCCTCGGGTTTTCCGGGGGGGCGCTCGACCGGCCGTGGTTCCAACAACCAGCCACGTGGGCAAGGCCCTGCTAAAGGACAGTACCAAGACCAAAGCCGTTTTGGCAACTTCTACCCCACGAAAGGCAAACGAGGCAAGGGACGAGACTTCAGAGGAGCTGCTACCTCTTCCAATGGTGAGTCTACTCCCTTCTTCCCTTCTAAAAATAGGGGGGTGGCTGGGGAATTTTTTACAGGCCTGGACTTTTGTCACGGGGATCCCTCGCAATTTGAAGCCAGGGGATCGGCAGAGCTCTGTCCAAGTTGGTACAATCTTTAATCACCTCCCTAGAAAACAATAAGTCCTCCAACAACCAGATTTTGGCCCATAAGAGCAAAGGGGTGATGTCAATGTGATCTTCTACATATTCCATCTCCAATTCTATGTCAGGACTGGAGGCGAGGATTATGCCTTCTATTCTTCAACTTTATTACACAGCAGCCATTAGTCAAACAATAGACTACATTTCCCATCAAACCCTGGGGAAACTGTAGTCAAACAAAATAACCAATATGCATTGTCCGTAGTCCACCAATAGGGGTCCTCCAGCACCCAGATAGTCTACCCTCACTGGTCCTTCCTCCTCTTTCTTCGCTGCTCAGCAGCCGAGTTAAGTGTTTTTCTACATTGCTTATGTGTTTCTGTCATGTTGTAGTATAACGATATTCTATTTACATGCTTTGCCTCACATTACTTATTGTCGTTGGTTATTTAACTGCTTTCGCGTTCCACTGACGTTGTGATAATTGTTGATTTATGCCACTGTTGAGGTGATTATTATTTTGTTTACCGCTGTTCACTGAAGCGTTTTTAGGGCCTGTTGCCCGTCCGTGCAAGCAGTGCGGGGCCGTCCCGCGCCTGATTTCCGTTCTGGTCAGACTCGCGGGCGTGTACCCGCCCGGTTATTGGGACCGCAGGAGCCGACCTCCTACACGGCCTGTCTGGTGCTCCTTGCTCCTCCGCCCGTCAGGGGGTGCGGTGGGTGTTACTACGGCGCGCGCATTTTAAACCCCGAAGGGTCTGTGCGACGCGCCGTAGCGGGGTTCTGACCTGAGGCGTTACATGAGCGGTGTGGTCTCTATCGTCTTCAGAGGCTTCCACTCGTTGTACTGCGCTCACGCTCCACTCAGCAAAAACATTGTGTGGAGTCCGTATTTTATCAAATAAATGCACGCCCGGTTGGGTCTGTACTGCAGTGCGTGACACACGCTTTAGGACACCGGCCCAGGCCAGTATTGTCCAGAGGACTTCTGTATATCTTTCATTATCATTACCAGACTTTCTTACAAAAATTCATGCGCGACCCCAAGAAGGGGATCAATAGGTCTTGGCGGTCCTGCCAGGACAAACTCCTGGATGTCCTGGGCCCTTTAAGTAAGATCCTCGACATGGCGGAGGAGGCGAAAACATCTGAGGCCAGATGTATCAAAGGGTTTTACCCATTCTGTGTCTATGGGAAAATGTGTTCATACATATGGCCCCTGGTTCCCTCATTTCCCCGGAGTCCTTGTCAGGCTGGGCCCAGAGAGCCATTGTGTTCCTGGGCAACACGAACTGCGCAATTTCTACTGAACGACGGCGCTCTCTTGTGATTAAACTGGACCCCAAACTGGGAGACCTCGCGGATACTGAAACTGGGGTGGTGGCCCAAGGGGGCCTCTTTGGGGATCCCTTCATGAAAGAACTGGGAAAGTTTGTCAACACGTTTACTTCCCTGGATAGGGCCCAGTCGACCATTCGAAAGGTCTTCCCTCGGGTTTTCCGGGGGGCCGCTCGACCGGCCGTGGTTCCAACAACCAGCCACGTGGGCAAGGCCCTGCTAAAGGACAGTACCAAGACCAAAGCTGTTTTGGCAACTTCTACCCCACGAAAGGCAAACGAGGCAAGGGACGAGACTTCAGAGGAGCTGCTACCTCTTCCAATGGTGAGTCTACTCCCTTCTTCCCTTCTAAAAATAGGGGGGTGGCTGGGGAATTTTTTACAGGCCTGGACTTTTGTCACGGGGATCCATGGGTTCTTCAAACCATTCAGGGTTTTCATATAGAATACCAGGGGACTCCTGCCCAATGCACCAAGCCGCGTCCCCTTCAGTTCTCCCACCATGACTCTGGTAGACGAGGAAATTTCCTCTCTCCTGTCCAAAGGGGCGCTTGTCCCCACAGACCTTCACCCGCAGTGTTTCTTAAGCAATACTTTTCTTGTCAACAAAACAGATGGCAGCAAGCGCCCGTTAATCAATCTGAGCAGCTTCAACGAGTGGCTGGTATACCGCCACTTCAAGATGGAGGGTATCCATCTTCTTCGGGATATGCTGCGCCTAAACGATTGGATGGTCCGCCTCGACTTGAAGGACACCTATCTGGTGATCCCGATCTTTCCTCCCCACTGCCGTTTCCTGCAGTTCCTTTGGCACGATCAGGTTTTCGAGTTCGCCTCCCTCCCGTTCGTCATCTCGTCGGCCCCTTGGTGCTTTATCAAGGTCCTCCACCCTGTGGTGGAGTGGTTAAGAGCTAGGGTTATTCGGATGATTGTCTACTTTGACGACATCCTGATCATGGATGCCTGCCCGCGTCGCCATCTTCATCATCTTCAGATGGCAGTAAATCTCTTGCAGGGGTTGGGGTTTGTCATCAATGAAACAAAGTCAATGCTTTCTCCTTCACAGTCTCTGATGTTTCTGGGTTTCGTGATCAACTCAAAGTCTTCTTCTCTCAGCCTTCCCACTCGGAAGATTGCGAAGATCCGTCACTAGCTGCGTCGTACCCTTGCAAGAGCTCAGGTGTCCCTCCGGGACCTAGCCCGGGTGGTGGGCTTGCTTTCGGCCTCTATACAGGCGATCTTCACAGGCCCCTTACATTACCGCGCGCTGCAACATCTCAAGGTGCCTTACCTCCGCAGAGGACTCCCTTACTCACACAAAGTTGTCTTGTCAGGGGAAGCCAGGGACTAGATACATTGGTGGTTACAACACATGGAGTCTTGGAACGGACACGCCATTTTCGGTTCCGCTCCAGACTTAGTTATCGAATCGGACGCCAGCAATCAGGGCTGGGGTGCCAGGTGTGGCGAGTTTTCTACAGGAGGTTTGTGGTCTCCAGAAGAACGCAGTTTACACATCAACTGCTTGGAGCTCCTTGCGGGCTCCTTCGCGGTTCGTTGTTGGACCAGGGATCGCATTCAGTCTTCCGTCCTCCTCAAAATGGACAATATCTCGGCGGTCCGCTATATCAATCATCTGGGAGGTACAAGATCCAAGCCCCTCTCCGACTTGGCAGCCAGTTTTTGGCAGTACTGCCTGGAGCATCATGTCTTGGTGACAGCGGAGTATCTTTCAGGTCGAGAGAATTTGGTAGCGGACTTTCAGTTCCCGGAATTTCAAGGATTCCAGCCTTTGGAAGCTAGACTCAGGAGTGTTTCGCTGACTCAGGAGTGTTTCGCCGATTGAACGATATTTGGGGGTCCTCTGTCAATCGACCTCTTTGTCTCGAGGCTTGACCATCAGTTGCCTCGTTACTTCAGTTGGAGGCCGGACCCTCTTGCGGTGTCCACGGACGCCTTTCTCCAGGATTGGAGCCGGGAAACCGGGTATGCGTTTCCCCCCTTTGCGATGCTGGCTCGGGTCACGGCTCAGGTCTGGTGTCAGGGAGCAGAGCTAATAGTCCTCTCTCCTCTGTGGAGATCTCACGTTTGGTTTCCAGTTCTTCTGGAACTTTCCTGGGATTCTCCAATCCTACTCCCCCTGTTCCTTCATCTTCTCCTCAGTCCCGACGGGGTGCCTCATCCTCTAGTTCTGCAGAACTCATTACGGCTTGTCGCATGGAGAATTACCGGAGACGATGGGAAGTCCCGGGCCTTTCGGCAGCAGCTGGGTACCTCATGGCTAAAGCATGGGCGGACAGTACTGTCAAGCGTTATAAATCCGCTTGGGGCAGGTGGTCCCGTTGGTGTCTGTGAAGGGGTTGCAATCCCGTGGACACGGATATAGTTAAAATCCTGAATTTTTTAGCCCATTTAGCGTCTGAGGGTCTTGCTTACCGATCGGTTAACACCTTTCGTTCTGCTATCTCGGCTGGTCATGTGCCTGTGGGCAATTCTCCGGTTGGCGAGCATCCCCTAGTCTGTAGACTCCTCAGGGGCATTTGGCTTTCATTACCTCTGGAGCCCCATTACTCAGCCTTATGGGACGTCAATCAGGTCCTCAATTTGTTCCTTTCCTGGCAGCCCAACAGGTTTCTGTCCAGGAAGGAGCTGTCAGCCAAGTTGGCTATGCTCCTCTGTCTGGTCTCTTGCAGACGGGTTTCCGATGTGAGAGCATTGGATATTTCCTCTAGGATGTTCACTCCTTCTGGGGTGCCACTAAGAAGGAGGACCCCTGAAAACAGATACGGGCAGGTATACCAGGGGAATAAACAAGTACCAAAAGAAACAGAGTACCTGCCACTAATGGATAATAAATACGGCCCTGGAGAGGGTCCGGATAGTTAAGAGCTTCAACCAAAAGGCAAAACCAGGACACAAGAGGAACAAGCAGACAAAGTCTAAACAGATTAGGATATTTTTAGAAAAAAGTCTTTTTATTTCATCATGATTCGTTATATGGATATAGAATTCATTTTTTTGGAGAGAGTTAACAGGGTAGATTAAAGAAAGTATTGGGGAGGATAATTGAGATAATACAATTTCCAAATAACAAATTACTAACAGTCCCAAAACCACTCCTTCAGACAACCTTACACTCAGATTCTCTCACATCCGACAACATCAACAAACAACATATAACATAAATGTATGTAGATTAAAACATGTGCAAAAATGGAAATAGTCATTTTAACAAATCAAATTGCACTCTTGTCACCGCATTTCTTGTTATTGTAAACGTGCCTATTGGTGCTTTTTAGCCGCATGGGCTGTTTAAAGTCCATTCCTTCCAATTTGATTTGTTAAAATGACTATTTCCATTTTTGCACATGTTTTAATCTACATACATTTATGTTATATGTTGTTTGTTGATGTTGTCGGATGTGAGAGAATCTGAGTGTAAGGTTGTCTGAAGGAGTGGTTTTGGGACTGTTAGTAATTTGTTATTTAGAAATTGTATTATCTCAATTATCCTCCCCAATACTTTCTTTAATCTACCCTGTTAACTCTCTCCAAAAAAATGAATTCTATATCCATATAACGAATCATGATGAAATAAAAAGACTTTTTTCTAAAAATATCCTAATCTGTTTAGACTTTGTCTGCTTGTTCCTCTTGTGTCCTGGTTTTGCCTTTTGGTTGAAGCTCTTAACTATCCGGACCCTCTCCAGGGCCGTATTTATTATCCATTAGTGGCAGGTACTCTGTTTCTTTTGGCACTCCTTCTGGGGTGACCTTCACTCTTTCGAGAAGGACAAAATGTCACACAAGGGTGATTTCATACCCAGAATTCCCAGATTGCCCCAAGTTGTGCGTGGTTCGTTGCTTGAAAGCTTACGAGGAGATGACAGAGGAGTTTCGTCCTCCGGGGGAGCGTCAGCTCCTCATTTCTCTCCGCAGGACTTTTCAGGTGGTTTCTTCCCCCACCATTGCTAGATGGGTTCGGTGGGTTATGCAGGAAGCAGGAATCAGCCTTAGGGAGTTTGGCGCCCATTCGGTTAGAGGGGCTATGGCTTCCAAGGCTTTTGGCTTGGGTGCCCATTTGGAGGATATCCTCAACGCAGCGGACTGGTCTTCGGACTCAACCTTTAAGAGGTTTTACTTCAAGCCTGTGCTAGATATGGCTCACCTCGTGGTGAGCAAGCTTTGAACTAGTATAATCCTTGTCTCCAGTCCTGACATAGAATGAAAAATTTCCTAGCTAACGTAACGGAAAGTTCCAATTCTATTAAGGACTCGGAGGCGAGGATTATCCCGCCCTAGGGATCATATCAGGATTCCCACCGCCCCGTATTTCAGTAAGTAACACATTTTGGGGTTTTGGAATTGCTTGATTGTCTGCTTTGTTCTCTACCATGTCACGCTTGTATTCTGCTGACATCTGTTTCTCTTCTTGAATTGATGGTTCCTTTTACCTCCGTAGGGTCTGACTCCAACAAACAGGACGTCTGAGGAGTTCGGCCGGATGACTTCGCGCTCAGAAAGAAGAGGAAGGACTAGTGAGGGCAGACTATCTGGGTGCTGGAGGACCCCTATTGGTGGACTATGGACAATGCCTATTGGTTATTTTGTTTGACTACAGTTTCCCCAGGGTTTGATGGGAAATGTAGTCTGTTGTTTGACTAATGGCTGCTGTGTAATAAAGGTGAAGAATAGAAGGCATAAACCTCGCCTCCGGGTCCTTAATATAATTGAAACTTTCCATTACGTTAGCTAGGAAATTTTTCATTCTCGATGACAAAAGAGTGTGGGGGCACTATTTGGGGTCATCAGTAGCCTTTTTATAAACTTATTTTCCGTAACTTGAAGAGGGCGACTTTTATGGTGGTCCCAAACCCCTGCCCCGTAAGAAGCAACAGATAAACATTTTGCTTAATATAATGTGACTAGCTCAGTCACCGGCTCATGGCCTAGCTTGCGGGCAAAGCGGAAAAGCCCTTCCACTACCCTGCTTGTCTGCTGAGTTCATGCAGTGGCAAGTGGTTCCCACTTCATCTCATTGTTGAATACGTCTCCTAAATAAGTACAATTTTCCAGGTTCCCAATACTCTTGCCCCTTACAATAACATTTCTGTTTTTTGTCCTTTTAGGGCCACACACCATGACATGAGATTTTGTAAAATTAACCTTTAGGTCAAGAGCCGACATAAAATCTGTGAAGGCATCAAGTGATTTTTGCAGGCTGTTTGCTGTCAAGGCCCAAAGCACGGTGTCATCCGCATATAAAAGTAGCTAGACTGATTTCCCCCAATACTGGGGAAATCAATATTCTTTGCTAATTAAAATGCCTCTAAACCATTAGTATAAATCAAGAAAAGAAAAGGAGCTAAAATGCACCCCTGCCAAACACCCTCTGTGGAGACAATGGGCCTAGTCTTTTCCCCCTGTGTACCATATCTTATGGCCACAGTGGTGTTAGCATGAAGTCTTCTCAGAAGGGAAATCAGTGCTTCCTCTATGCCCATTTCCCCTATTAGCGCCCACAATTTCTCCCTGTTAATGGTATCAAAAGCACCGGACAAGTCCATGAAGGCCAGGTGGCTAGAACCTCTCCTGGCCTTCATGTACTTGCCCATGATCAGGGACAAATTGAGGCAATGCTCAGTGTTACCCATCCCCTTCCGGAAACCTTATTGGGTTTTTGAAATGACCCCCTTGGTACTTGCCTAAGCCTCAAGTCGAGCAAGGACAACCCTCAGCAGCACCTAGATAGTAGCGTCGATAAGGGAAATTGGCCTATAACAGGCGGGGTCATTCCTGTTGTCCTTTTTATACACAGGTACGACAATGGCCTTCTTCCAAGAAGCTGGGATGGGGCCAATCACTACTGATTTAAAAACATTAGCCAACAGGGGTGCCCAGAGGTTGATATTCTTTTAAAAAAGATCTAGTGGGACCCTATCTGGACCTAGGGATTTCATATATATTCCTTTTGCTAAGGCTTCTTCAACCTCTGCCACTGTGAGAGAGGCACTACAGGTCAAGGAAGGTCAAGGTTAAATCCACGGGCAATTCCTCACTACTCCCCATTAGCTGCAAGCAGTTTGGGTTAAATGTGGTCGAGAAGTGCGATTACCAGGTATCGCCCAAAATTAATTAACCCATTTTTTCACCTCCTCCATAAAGCGTGGATGGTTAATAATACCCCAAAAACTGTTACTGTCTTTAAGGGCATTTGCTTTCTCCAAATCCTCCCTGGCTAAATGCCTCAATTCATCTTTCCTTTTGTTAATGGTACTTTTATGTTATCGTCTAGCACATTTAATTTGGGTCCTTTTACGAGGGCTGGCCTGAAGGGCAATTTTTAAATTCTTGTGGGCTTTCGAGCATTCAGCGTTAAACCACTGTGCTTCTTGAGGCTCCTTTATACTAACAGGGCGGGTTAGTCTATTAGCTATGTCTGTACAGATCCTTTCAAAATCGCGGACAATCTCAACTGAGGGGGAACCTTGTTGGAGGCTCCGCATTATCAGATCATAATTTATTTTGACTGTTTCAGCCTCAAATTGGATAGGGTTTATCTTAACCAATTTAATCTTACCCCTTTAGTGTGGTTGTAATGAATCAGGCGACCATCGCCCATCCCTGCCTTAGCTGCAATGTTAAGAAAGACAGTGAGTGGGTTGTGATAACTAGAAGAATTGGGTACCACCTCGAAGTCACTGGCAAACGATGAGAACTCCCTAGAAATAAACATAAAATCAATTAAACTTTCCCTGCCACCACCAATAAATGTGGGACACTGGGCTGAGGAACTGCTAATCAAACTATCTAGGTCATTCTCAAATGATAATAAAATGTAACGCCTCCCCCTGCGGTGTATGGATAAAATGTGCCAGAGGTTGGCCCACCGAATCCAAGAGGCCACAAACTCGATTATTGCTATGCACACAAGAGGTACAATTGAAGTCCCCCACCCAAAGGATGCATAATGGCTGCCACTTCCCAGAAGCATTATCAATTTACCTCTGTAAATCTTCTATAACATGACATCTATTTGAATCCAAACTATTATAGTACCAATTTACAAATAATAACCTGACCTGCGTCAGGTTTGAAATCATAATCAGTTGAAACCAAGGCAACAAACTTACACATAGGGCTTTTATGGAACTGTATTTAACTGTAATTAGTGTCACCAACCCTCCTTTTGCCCTCCCAGCCGATGAAGGGGTGGCAAGAACATTAAAAGCATGATATCCGTCCAACACAATGCCCTCTTTAAGCCATGTTTCCTGCAAGCAGATGATGTAACATCCGCTAACATACTCCAACTAAACCTCATCTGATAATTTAAAGATAATTCTTTGAACGATGCATGTCTGCAGAAATTTTCAAATTCAGCCAATTTCTATCTGCAAGTGCAAAGTAATCACACAACAAAAATAATAGAAACATAGGACAGGGCTTCGATTTTTGTTTTTTACAGACACTTCTCATACTTTTTACCATTTGTCAGTGTAGTGTGTCACTCTGACTGTACTCCCAGGGTGAAGCAGGTCCTTGTTTTATTCCTAATCTGCAGAAGGATATGGCACCTCTCCTCTGTTCTCTCCCCTGTCTGTGGGCCGAGATCCTGGGCTCTTAAGTGATTTCACAGTTTCTGTGGATCTCTGTATCTGAATGTAAAAATGTGGAATTTGTGTCACGGTTTTCTGATCCTACTGTTCAGGGCTGTAAGTGGGCCGGGTCCTGCTGGTGCTCAGCACCAGCAGTTCTAAAAAGCAGCTGCTGAGAAGGGTCTCTATCGGGCTCTCCATTTCTGCCCACACCCTCAGGGTGATTTATTTCTTTTTTTAGCTCTGCAGCAGTACCACCCTTCACTGCTTTTGAGGTAACTTCAAAGAGATTCGTCATAGTTCTTTCACAGTCTTATAATTTCAGAACTGAAGGATTTTCATTTTATATACAACGAAGCCATATGTGTTGCTTATGCAAATAGCAACCATTGACAAAGTCAATATTCCTGGCTTGTTATAGGTATAATGTTACTTGTTGTATTATACATTTGGATGCAATGACAGAAGCAGCAAAATAGCAGTCAGGCCGCACATTGTGCTAAACACAGATTTTAAGCCACACCTTAATTACATTGGCCACGCCCCTTGGAGAGACGCCCCAGTTATTTGATCCCACTTAAAGCCCTGCTCCTGTTTATCTTTTTTCTGCTCCACTTTTCTTGTTCTTTAATAACTCAGTACACCAGATGGGAGCTGTCAGGTAGATTTTGCCTGAGCACCTGTGCTTGGGGTCCGTTTCAGAGGCGAAGCTAAGTGTTTTTGCATTAACTGTTTGGCTGGGCGAGTGATTATAACAACAACTATTTTAAGTACACTGGGCTTCAGGTTTTCCACCACAGGGTAACTCTTCTTGCAGTGAACTGAGATAAAGAAGAAAGAACAATACAGAGGACAGAAACTTCGTCCCACAAAAATATTGACTTGACAGAATATGTATAGTTGAGCATATATTTGCTATTCGTAACCAAATCTATGTAAACTGAAGATATATTTAAGGCTTGTATATACACATATATTAAAAATTCAGGGGCATATTTACAAGGGGTTATCGTCATCAGAACATCACTTTTTTTGACGTTCTATTGCGATAACCCCATCTCCTTATTTACAAGGTGGTGTTAAGCCACTTAACGTAGCCTAATACGCCTTGTAAATAATGCCCCTAGTCACACAGCACTTGGCGTGAAAGGGGCAGGTAATGGGTGTTGCTGTGGGCGTTCCGCTGCAACACCATTGCTTTTTGATGCTATCCCCTATTTACAAGGCTGGCGTAAATATGGATCAGCGCAAAAACTAAGACCAAGGAAAACCTGGTCTTTAACTGGACCAACAAGGAGAAATTATTAATTTCTCCTCATTTTTGCTGTTTGCAAATCGCCATTATTGATTGTTCGTGTGCAGGAAGGTGTCCCTTCCTGCACATAAGCAATCATTAAATAATGACGAGTTGCAACTTCTGTATGTGCTACATTCTTCCGCACACATTGAAGTTACAAATCACCATTAGTGATTGTTTATGTGCAAGAAGGGACACCTTCCTGCACATGAACAATCATTCCCTGCAAACTATGGTGCAAGGGTGCTTGCTTTGGCACTAGGTAGCTAAATTTAGCGTCAGTGCTAGGGGAAATGCAGGGGTGCACCGTATTATTGTAAATATGGTGCATCCTATGTTTTCAGATTGTTGGAGCGTGGCGTTACTGTACTGGAGGAAGTCAACACCATACACCATGGGGTGGTAATCCATCCAATAGCTTTATTGAGGTCACAACCCAGCGTCAGTCCTCCACAAGGTGCCAGGGGTTAACTGCCTACCTTAGAATTCCCTCAGCCTCACAATCTAGCTGAGAACCCTGAACATGGAACATATGGAAATCCCCCAGAACATAAAATGATATACATCATAACACATCCCCTTCCGTTCTAATATAAACAAAACAAGAAAAGCAAAGAAAGAAAACAAGAAGAAAAGAACAAAAACAAAGAGCAATATATGCAAAACATCTCCTAAGATCTAGCATAATCCTCAAGATAGATAGGTGGTCTCCGAACTCTTGAACTCCTTTAATCCCCTGTATCACCTTCCCTAGGTGACTCAAAACTCACTTGGGCCTCCCGACCACTGCCCACTTCATCATCATTCATTAGCATCACACCCAAACATCCCTCCTTGCACAGCCATTACCTTTTTAATATAAAGCTGCATTCCTTAAATTCCACTTCTCTTCGTTATCCAACACCACAAAAAACGTTCCTACTCTGTCAACATGGAAAGAGCTCCTAAACTTAGAAAGCCCCTTTACAACTCCCCCTGACTTTACCTTGACCCAATCTCCAACATCAATTCTCATTTTACTCTTACACATGAAAGCATCACTTCTGCGTCCTTCATTCTTGACTCAGTCTCTCAACCAAGAAGGAGCTAACTTAGTTCCAGGTATCCGCCCATGGATCTCAGAAAAAGGAATCCTGTGGGTAACACTGTGAACAGTGGTGTAATACGCCCACACCATATTGCTTAGCATCCTCCCCACATCGCTATTGTTGGCAACCGCCAGTTGTATAGTCCCTTTCACCAGTCTGTTCACCCTCTCCACCGAACTATTTCCTTTCTGGTTGTACAGCGAGGTGCATGAATGTTTTATACCAGACCCTTCCAGAAAAGTCATCATCTTGTGCGATGTCAGCTGAGTCCCATTATCCATTACCAAGACCACAGAAACATCCTCTTCCTCAAATATCGTCTCCAGTACTGAGATGGTACTCCTCGTGGTAACATGCCTCACGAACTTGACACTTATCCACCTAGAATAAACATCCACTACCACTAACGCAAATCTCAACTCAACAGGCAAATCCACCATAGGTCCAAAGAAATCCTAAAAAATGGTACACCACGGCTTTCAGGATCTTCGATGTGCCCCCCCCTTTGCCCTTGCTGCCTACCCTTAGTCTTTTCTCACTTTCCTAGTAAATGCAACAAGCTTCTACTATCTTTTAACTTGGTCATTAAGACCTGCCCACCAAAATTCCTCCTTGAGCCTCCTACTAGTTAACCCTTGACCCAAGTGGCCTTCATAGACTTAATCAAACAGCCTACGTCATAACGCTATAGGGGGAACAAAGCGATCACCTCTCATCAAAACATTTTTGCTGCACATTGACAACTCATCCAAAACCTTAAACAACGGTTGCACGGCCTGAGACAACGTTCTTTCTCTCGTGGCACCACAAAGCACAATATTTTCCACTTCTTTGAGAACACCTCCAACACCATCTCCACCTCCCATTCCACCAAAGTGAATGCTCCCAGATCACACCGTACAGCATCGTGCACAGAAGCCACAGCATCTTCTACTTCCAAATTTCTTACCACCACATCATCAACACTTTACCAATTCAAAGACAATCTCGATAGGCAATCAGCTTGCACATCCCTCCACCCTAACACAAATTCAATTACATAGTAAGTATTGCTGAAGTCTCACTTCCAATCTAGCCAGTCTAGCAGAGCCTTTGTTCCCCGATGAAAATATCTTGAGTGAAGGTTTGTGATCAGTGCGCATCACAAATGCAGTGCCCCACAAATATATCTGCAAAAACTCAGCACCCCAAGCAGTGGCTAACGCCTCCCTTTTCTATGATTGAATAGTTCCTTTCTGATTGGGTGAGCGTCCGCAATGCAAAAGGAACCGTTCTTTCCTTTCCACATGCACTTGGGATAATACCACTCTCACGCTACTCACACTTGCATCTACAGTCAAAATAAATTTACATTTTTTATCACACAATGATAAAATGCCAGCATCCCAAATTTCTCTCTGTATGTCAGGGCCGTTTCTAGGTGTTTTGCCGCCCTATGCGAGAATTGAAAAATGCTGCCCCCTCCCTTTTACTACCATCACTCTCTCCCCCTGTCATCCAGGCTAGAAGAATTAATGCATTAGATCACAAAAGATGCCTCGTTATGCTGCATAATTTGCCTTTTTTGACGCATAATTTAGCCAACTCTCTGCATAATTTGGTTCCCCCTGTGGCTTAATTTCAAGTGGCCCTGAGTATAAATAACACCAACAATCAAAGAGCACATGGGAAAACAGTTGAGCAGGTTAACCGCTTGCTGCAGAGATCTGCAGTGTTAGCTGGTCACAAATTCAAATATTTCCACAGTATACTCAGCCTTTTATCTTTCCAAGTTAAAAAAGAGTCCCTTTGTGTTGAGTAATATTGACCTATTATCTAAGCCCCGAGGCACAATTTAATTAGCAATGTATGTTTTGTAAGTGGGCGTATAGAGCGCAAACGTAGCCGTAGAACATCACTGTGCGGTACAATAGATGCCTGGGTACATTTGAGTGGTAATTCATATAGAGCTGCCAAACTGACTCTAGAACCAGGTGGATTGGAGAGTCTCGCTGTATGATTTTATTCACGCAGGTCAAGCATCACACGCTTCATATCTAGCCGCTGCTAATATGTCTTGCCGCATAAATCGTGATAAACATCCCCAAAAGCTAAAGCGCACGAGGCAAAGCACAATGTGAACTTGTTTTTCTTGCAGGTTAGAAAATAAATTATGGCTATTCGTCTTTTTTCACTATTTCCAGACCATAATAAGACCCGAACCTGTATTTTGGGGTGAAAAAACAAAAAACGAATTTCAGATTGAAGTGATGGGGAAAAATAAGCCTCTTGGCACCATATATTTTTCATGTGTGGTGTGCTATTAGCCACCTGTTTGCACTGCTTATAAACAAATGAAATTTGTGAATTATAAATCAATTACCTGACACGGTTATTTTATTTCCTAGGCACCAAAGCAGCCAACACACACAGTCCATCCCCCACGCACCGAGAGAGAGGGTGTTGTGACGTGCGAGTAGTCACCGTCACTGGCTGCTGCATAAAACACAGCAGTGATAGAGTCTATGGCTGACGGGGGAGGAAGAGCACATCGTTGCTCTGAGGGATGGGTGGCAAAACGACAATCGTCTGTCCTGCCTTTGCTCCGGTCTCCTATTCTGGTATAAGTCTACTAGGGGTCACTCTACTGCGCCTGGTCAGCAGACATAAATTCGAGAACCAAACCAGCAGTAGTGCACTACTCACTGTTTTTATTATATTTGGTCCTGATGAAGTGTCACTAGACCCGTTAGGGGCTAAGCAGGCACGAAACATGTTGACCCACTACACCACCTCAGCTCTATAGGAACATTACATCCTTGTAGGGGTCTCTCATATTTTAATTAAACCTGAGCTACCACAGGAATAAAACATATGACCGAAGGACAGATCTAGACTTATTTTATCTCACTAACCCAGTGCACTAGCCAGCCCTCACACCCGCACGCACCCTATGGCTTCTTCAAAATATCTCCGCCAAAGAGCCCCGTTTACAGGTGCCGGTCGGGCATTGCAGCGCCGGCCCGATGAGGAGCATGGCCCAATGATGAAGCATGACATCTTTCGGGGTGTGTGAGGGCATCACGAAGAAAGACCTCCCTTTCCCTTCCCCTCTCACTAGGAACTGCACACCCCTTTGATACACATTTTGCCCTGGAGCTTGTGTGCAGGATCTGCTTAAATATAGCTCCTGGTCCCCCTGCAATGAACATGGAGCGCTCGTGAAGAAACACCAGGGGATTCCTTAGCGCGCGTGCATCACAGAGATGATTCTTTGCCATGCGATCCAGCTCAAGACACCGACATATTGTTCAAAAGTACCTGGGCATGTGGCATTTAGTTACATAGGAACCGGCGTCTACCCTCCTCACGCGTTGTCCATTTTTGTTGCTCTCCAGGATTTCCCTTCTTTAAAATATCCGAGAGCTACGCACCGCTTAGAATAAGGTAACCGGAAAGTACAGGACCACCAGGGTTGTGTCAGCTCTGCTGTTCTTTCAATACTTAAAATCATCACCAAAATGTACTGAAGGAAATCAACACCATACACGACACACAATACACCACCGGCTAGTAATCCATCCAATAAGCTTTAATAAGGACCCAATCTGGCGTCAGTCCTCCACAAGGTGCCAGAGGTTAACTGCCCACCTTGGAATCCCCTCAGCCTCACAATCTTGCTTAGAACCTCGAACATGGACATATGGAAATCCCTCAGAGCATAAAATGACATCCATACATCATAACAGCTACCAACTGTGGCGTAACACCACGCGCCGCCATTCTGTTGTGAATATGCCCCTCAATGTTTTACAACACCCCTTAGCATATAGTGGCACGTGTTTGCTCTTCACATTGCCCAGGGTGTACTGAAGTGGATACCTGTACTTGTCAGTTCTGTACATTTCCCGTGCCTGTCTTTGGCTGCCTGAAATCTGTGCAGCTAACATTAACACAGGGTAATTGCAGTGATGTTTTAATACATGGGCAAAGTGGGCAATCACCTAGAGCCCCCGCCTTCTACGGGGCCCCCTGCTGAAATCATCTCGCTCATTCTAGCTTCTCTCTTTGTCTCTCTACCTGTACCAATGTCACCACTCTCTTCCAACCTGGTTTCACTCTTACACTCCCTCAACTTCTTTGTATTTCTCCTTCTAAATTAGTCTTCACTTCACATCCCTATGTGTACCTTCCCTTTGTCAAACTTTCTCTCTTCTCTTTCTAACTCATCTTTCTATACCTAACCTCTCTCTCTACCTCAGTCTTGTTCTTACTCTTCTCTTTTTCCCTTACCAATCACTACATGACTGTCCTTTTCGCTATGTCGCTACTTTGTCGATTCCTCTTTCTTACTGCCCCAACATCACTGCTCACTATCACCCCATGTCCCTCTCTTCCTCTCTTCCTCTGTTTACTTCTGTCTTATGTCCCCCTGCTTGCTTAACATCACCTTTGTCTCTCTCCCTCTCTCCCTAGCTGTCTCTACACCGCTTTACCTCGCCCCTTCTCTATCTTGACTCTTCATAGCCCGTTTGTATACCTCACCTCTCTCTATCAAATACACCTCTCTCTACTCGACCTCTGCCCCTCTCCACCACGTACTGTGCTTACTTCTACATATCTACCTATCTCTCCCTACCTGACCACTCCATCTGCACTTCACTGCTCTGTTTCCATTTTATCTCTCTGTCTCTCTTCCATCTACTTAAACTCTCTCTCAACCACATATCTCTCTTTACCTAATCGCTCTATATATTTCCATATCTCTAGGCCTTTCCTCTCTCTACCACTAGAGGTGCTTATATCTACATCTCTCTCCCTACTTCATTTTTCCAACTCACCTCTCTCTACCTCACACATCCATCTGTACCTCACTGCTCTTTCCATCTTACCTCCTTGTCTTTCTCCTACAGCTACTTAAACTCTTTCTCTACCTCCTCACTCTCTTAACCTCACCACTATATATCTCTCAATTCTCTAGACCCCCTCTCTGCCTATATCCTCTTTCTCTGGTCTACCACTCTGTTCTTCGTCTCTATCGCTACTTGATTTCTCTCTACCTCAAACATCACTCACACCTCGTCTTTCTCTACCCCGTTGCTCTCTCCCTCGCACCACCTAACCTCTAATTTTACCTCACCATTTGGTCGGTACCTCACCTCTCCTCCCGCCCTCTCTTTATACCTCTGTTCCTTGTACCTCAACTTCTCACAGCCTTATTTTCTTCTCATTACATCTCTTTCTCTACCTCTACTTCGATTTCTGTCTAGTGCCTCCTCAATCGTTCTTCTCCCCCCGAGACCATTTGTATTTTAGCTCATCCTCTCTGCTTAATCTCTCTCTCGCTCTCTTTGTACATCTGTCTCACCTCTTTGCCTATGTAATGCCTTTAGAGGCCTAATTTACATAGCAGCGCGTAGGCGCTTAAGAATGCACCGGAGCCGACATGTGGGTGGTATGCACGCGGCTCCCGACTGACTCGTCGAGGCCACGCCCATTTATTTTTAACCTCGCTAGCGTCTGACGTCACGCGTCGGCGCTAGCGCGTCCCGGCGGCGCGGAATGCTAGAACGCCTCGCGCACGCCGGACACTACATTCCTTCCAACTTTTATAAACATTAAACAAAACATAGGACCAAAAATTCAACGATGAGTCTGTTACCAGTCTGCCAGTCCTTACAGGTTACACCATATAGCCCGCCAGCTGGGATGACGGTGCCGGGTTCTTCCGCAGGTTGTAGCGGGACGGACCGCCTCTGGAAAGGGCCACCTCAGGGGCTCTGCGCCTTGGGGTGTTCGGCTCTGCCCTGGCTGGGGACCCGCCAGGCAGACTACCCCCCGGGGTGGCTGGGATGGACGGGGAACCGCCATCCTCACCCCGCCCGTCCTCCCCCTCCTGATCTCCGCTCGGCTGGTCGGGGTCCGGCCCCTCTGGCTCGGCCCCGGGACGGGAAGGTGTTCCGGGGTGGACCTTTTTGAAGAACGACACATCTCGCGTGACCGTTTCGGCTCCTCTTTGAGCGGTCGCCATCGTGCCTGTCCGGCGGGTGACGACCCATGGTTGTGGTTCAAATGGGAGTCTGAACTTGCTGCCTGGGTAGCGGTCCTTCACATACACTCGGTCCTGTCGTTGTATCATGGACTCTTTAGCACCCCTTCGCTGGCTGGCGTGGTCATTCGAGCGCATCCGATTGGCTAGGGTCTTCTCATTTGAGGCTTGTGCCGGAACCCAAGTGGGGTGGTGTGGGATCGTGTCACTTACAATTCGCCCCATGGTGGCTGTTCCTGGTGCTGCCTCGGTTGTGACGTGGGGGGTCATCCGGTATTCCCGCAGGAAACTGTAGATTGCTCTTTCCAGTGGAGATCCATCGGCCATGGCGATGCGAATGGTTTTGTTGAGTGTCCTCATAAACCTCTCCACCTCTCCATTGGCATGGGGCCACCTTGGTGTTACTTTGCGGTGGTGGATCCCCCAGCTCTTAAGATACTCGACAAACTCCTGCCCCTGGAAAGGCGGTCCATTGTCGGTCTTGACCACCCCAAAGATGCCATGAGTGGCGATGGTTTTCTCGAATTTCGCTATGACTTCCGTGGCTGTCTGGCTCCCCACGATTTCAACCTCCGGGTACTTGGTGAAATCGTCGATGATGACCAGCGCATACCGTCCATCGGGGAGGTGTCCGAAGTCGGCACTCACACACTCCCACGGTCTCAGGGGGTTATCTTCGGTCGCCACGGGATGAGGGCGTTCCGGCTGTCCTGCGGCTTGGCACCACGTGCAGGTTCTTACCGTCTGCTCCACCATCGCATCCATGCCTGGGAACCAGACTTTGGCTCGGAGCCTGCCCTTTGTCTTGACCATTCCTTGATGTCCTCTGTGGGCGAGGTCCACCGCCTGTTGAGTGAGGCTGGCTGGCATGACTAGTCTCGGGCCTCACAGAAGACATCCTTGGGCGTCGACGGACAGCTCACTCTGCACTTTCAGGAATGACTCCAGTGTCAGCTTGGCTTGAGGCGTCTTTCTGTTGAGCGAGGCTTGGATTGCCCTCCAATCTCCTGACCTGACAGCCTCCGCCGCTGCTCTCACGCATTCATCACCTTCTGAGGCTTCTATGATTGCGGCTAGGCTCATCGGGAGGGGTCGTGACCGCTCTGTCACATACCGGACGTACTCCTCTGTGTCCTCGGCCTCCTCCTTCTCTTCTGTTGTGGCTTTCCGCGGGTGCCGTGATAGGTAGTCCGCCGGGTTCGTGGCCCGGGTTTGTACTCCACTCGGTAGTCGTACCCTTGTAGTTGGAGTATCCACTTTTCAATCCGGGGAGGCGGCTTTGAGGACGACCCTTGGAACAGAGGAATGAGTGGCTTGTGATCGGTTGTTACCGTGAAGTGGTGTCCATACACGTACACGTGAAAATGCCGGCATGCCTAGTGGATGGCTATGGCTTCTCGCTCGATTTGCGAGTACCACTGCTCTGTTTCGGTCAGGGACCGGCTGGCGTAAGCAATGGGTGCCCACTCCTCGTTGTCCTGGAGCTGTGTCAGGACTGCTCCCAGCCCAAACGGGCTCGCGTCGACCACCACGTTGGTGGGCTTTGCCGGGTCGAAGTATGAGAGGGTAGTGTCCGCGGACAGGGCCGCCTTCGTTGCTTGAAACGCCTGTTCCTGTTCCTGGCCCCACTGCCACGTGGTGGACGATTTGGTCAACTCTCTGAGGGGTTTGGTGAGGTTGGAGAGGTCCGGGATGAAGCAGCCGCAGAAGTTGACCATGCCCAGGAAACTCCGGGCCTCCGAGATGTTCATCGGAGCTGGGGCATCTTGGACATCCTTCACCTTGTCCGGGTCCAGGTCCGGGGCCACCCCTTGGTCCGAGAAGGTGTACCCAAAGAAGCTGATCTTTTTCTGTAGGAACTGACACTTCTCCCGGTGCAGGGTCAAACCTGACTCCTGGATCCTCTTGAGGACTCCTCTCAACCGCTGGTGGTGTTCCTCTATGGTTGACGCGTAAAAGAGCAGGTCGTCGCTCACATTGAGCACGCCGGTGGAGCCCACTGAGCACTTCTCTGATGGTATTTTGGAATACCTCGGCGGCACTCGAGATGCCGAAGTTCAGGCGCCGATACCGTCTGAGGCCCACATGGGTGGAAAACGTGGTGATGTACCTCGAGTCCGGATGAAGTGGTAACTGGTGGTAGCCTGACCGTAGGTCCATCTTCGAAAACCACCTGGCCCCGTTCAGCTCCCCCAAGATGTCGTCAATGGTGGGCGTCAGGTGTCGCTCTCTTTTGACCGTGGCGTTAAGGAGGCGCATGTCCACACAGATGCAGACTTGCCCTGGCTGCTTCGGCTTCCTGGCGATGACGATCGGGGATACCCACGGGGTTGGCCCACTGACCTTCTCGATGATGCCTTGTTTCTCCAGGGCCTCCAGCTCCTCCTTGACCTTCTGCCGCAGGTGGAAGTCGATCCTCCGGTGTCTCAACGCTACTGGTTGGACCGATGGGTCGATGTGTAAGGATAATTCCTTTCATTTCAGGCACCCAATGCCGTTGAAGACCTCTCCAAATTCTTCCATGATTGTATCCAGCTCTTCCTCCAGGACTGCCATGGCGAATGAGATCAGTCTCAATTCTTCGGCCGACTGCCCGCTCAGCAGCATCCCGCTGCCCTCTTCTGTGACATAGACGGTGGTGTTGACGCTCCTCTCACCATCTCTCAGCGGGGGTTTGACCCGCAGTTGGTGGTAGACATTGGCGGCCATCAGCTCGATGGAGGCCCCAGTGTCAATTGTCGCCTTTACCTCTTGACTTTGTACTAGGATGCGACATTTCGGAAGTCTGCGCTTCTTCTTCTGTGGTTGGTGGATTGCGAACACGTAATGGACTGGGAATTCTTCGGTGTCATCGTCCATGTCCTCACTGTCTGCTTCTTCTCGTACCGCATGGGCTGCCTCTTTCTTGGCTTTGGTGGACCGGCATACCGCCGCAAAGTGGTTCATCCACCCGCAGGCGCCGCACTTTTTCCCTCTAGCCGGGCAGTCTTGCATGCGGTGGGGTTGGCCGCCACAGTACCCACAGTCTTTCCTCTTTGCCTCCGGCTGCCGTCTCCCTCCGGCTTGCCTTCCTTTTGGCCGCACTACGTTCACCGCTTCCGCCACCTGCACTTGCTCCATCTTGATAGGGCGATGTAGGGCCGCCTCCATATGCGAGGCTCTCGCTTGCAATAGCTCCTTCGACCGTCCGAGGGTGAGGATGTCCGTCAGGGGCTTTCCTTCTTCCTGGAGGACCGTGACACGGAGCTTAGACGAGTAACAACCCTGTATGATTTGCCCTCGGATCTCCTCCTGTTCGTCGCGGAACCCACACGTGCTGGCTAACTCCTTCAGCCTGCCATGGAACGCATCCAGGGACTCATCCGCCTCTTGTTTGGCCTGACGGAAGATGAACCGTTCATAGTCTCTGTTCGCCATAGGCTCGAAGTGGGCGTTGAGCGCGTTCAGCAGTGTGTGGTATGTCTTCGGCGTGGCTTCCACGAGAGTCTTGTAGAAGCGGTGGATGTCTTTTCCTCCAAGGTGGAGCAGCAACGCTCTGCGCCGTTCCCTCGCGATGCCAGCCCCTTCGAAGTAGATCTGTAGACGGTCTGTCCAATCCCTCCAGCGCGGGGCCAGGGATGACGGGGTGCCGTCAACGGCAAATGGCTCAATGGCGGGAATGGACGCCATCTTGGCACGTGCGCAGCACGCGGTGGAACCGGCTTCCGCTCCTCTGCGTCAACGCCACCAGGCGTGCACCCTCTCCAGCCGCGGCGCGTAGACTTCCCTCGCGCAGCTATACCCAATGGTGGGCGCGCCTACCTCCAGACGTCATCCACGGGACCCCTTCGGTGCTTCTGGGTTGGGGCGAGCACAACCGGCATGGGCCCGAACCGTAGGAGGGCGCGGTCGTCGTCAGGCACCTCGTGGGGCAGGTGTGGCACCACCTGGGCGAGACATACTCCTCACCAGCCGAGGATTGGGGCACCAGGGCGCACACAGCAGCACCGTCGACGGCTCGGTGGGCCTCCAGGGCACATGCAGTGATCCTCACCAGGCCTCATAGCAGGCTCCACCAGGACACCAGGAGGGGGCCTGCACACACAGGCTCAGGACAACTGGGTGGCCAGAAGGGGTATTGTGGGGCCCAACCAGCACATCAGGGCTCAAAAGACCCTCGTCGCCAGTGTAATGCCTTTAGAGGCCTAATTTACATAGCAGCGCGTAGGCGCTTAAGAATGCACCGGAGCCGACATGTGGGTGGTATGCACGCGGCTCCCGACTGACTCGTCGAGGCCACGCCCCTTTATTTTTAACCTCGCTAGCGCCTGACGTCACGCATCAGCGCTAGCGCGTCCCGGCGGCGCGGAAGGCTAGAACGCCTCGCGCACGCCGGACACTACAGCCTATACTTCACCACGTGTTTTCTTCATCATCTATCTCTACCCCTGTATCAACTTCATCTCTCCATTTCTCGGTCTCACATGTCTGTCCCTCACTTTTCTCTCTAAAACAAATCGCTCTCTTTCTACCCCACCTTTCTCACATCACTGTTCTTTCTGTTACCACCTCTTTCTATACTTAACTTCTCACGTCGCCCATCTCTATACCTCACCACTCACCCCCTACCCTATACCTCTCTATACTTCTCTACCACACCTTTCTACCTGTCTACTGCAAACCTCTCTACCTGTCTACCGCAACCTCTGTAAGTCTCTAGTTCTATTTCACCTTTCATTGTACCATATCTTTCTCTTTGCCTCACCTCTTTGTGTACCCCACAACTCTCTGCTCTTTCTACATTTCTTTAATGGCTCCCACTACCTTCCTGCCTGTCACTTAAACCATCCCTATCTTTCTAACTCTGTCTCCACCCAGCTGTTCTTCTTTCAGTTTCTGTGGGTTTTTTCAGCTACTTTACAATTCCCTCTGTGCTTTATGACTCTCCCTACCTCACTTACTTTTCTACTTCGTATCTAACGGTACCTCCCTTCTCCAATTCCTTCACCAAAGACAAAAAGGCGGAGCCGGCCATGGTGGTGATTTGAGGCCCTGTCCCATGAACGGAAATCGTCCACGCAGAGGCAGCACACCCAGACCACCCACGGGGGGCCAGCGAGAAACCTGCAAGACTGCTGTGGTGAGAAACAGAGACTCCAAGAAGGACGGTAGTGAAACCCAACAGCTGCAGCCAGGGAAACAGGTTATTTGCTGCATGATATACAATACCCTGTGAACCTACGGTCAGTACCATTAAAAGAATGGGGATAAGAGACAGGTGCTCTTCGAACGCTGTAACACTAGGGAGTGCGCGGAGGAGAAGCCGGTCATGTCCCCAAGTATATCGGAAAGGGCCACTCCAACTGCGGTGCAGGGGGTGAGGGGAGCTCAGTGGACGGACATAGTTTGAGGGGGAATACCGGGTTACCAGCCAGGAAGACCAACAGGCTAGAAGGAGCCAAGATCATTCCAGTGCAGGCGGCAGTGAGTACTGCTGGGACCCTTTCCACTTCTGGATTTTTCCTTGCCCCGCCCCCCCCCCCCCTAACAACCGCATGGGAGCTACAACTATGTAACTGAAGAATCTACCAAAAATAAAAAATATTTTTTTTAAAACATCCCCAGAGTTATGATGGGAGGGAAAGGCCCATGTGGCACCCAGCAAACGAAATCAAACAAGTATGCACTGCCTAGAGACCAAGTGAACATGATAGTGATGGAGCCAAGCAATACTATTATATCCGGAACATCGATGGGCAGCATTTTTGCACCCAGCCTGGCGAATCTCTATGTTCATCTTTTTGAACAAAATAGTGTGTTGAATGATTCTAACCCTTTTCGAGAACAAATTGCAATTTGGAAGAGATATATAGATGATATCTTTGTGATCTGGCATGGGACTGTTGCTACACTGCTAGAATTCCATTCTTGGCTGAATTCTCAAAATAGGTTTCTGAGATTCACAGTAACATATGATAAAGCCAATTACCCTTTTTGGACATCTTGATCTATCCCACACTTGGCACACTTGGGAGCGAACTGTATAAAAAACCTCAGTCCAAAAATTCATTACTCAGTTTTCAGAGTCATCATCCTAAGTCTCTTCGAGAAAACTTACCGGTCGGACAGTTCCTACATATTCGGAGGAACTGTTCCACTAAGGATAGTTTTGAATTTCACGCTGGACAGCTATCAAGACAACTAAAGGACAGGAAATACCCGAAACATCTGGTTAGACAGGCCTGTAAAAGAGCGTCCAATAACAACCGGGACGCTCTTCTGGAACCTCCCACATCTAAAACACCACTTACCAGAATAACTTTTGTAAACACCTTTAGTACACTATCCAATAGTGTACAAAAATCTGTCCGAAAACATTGGCGCATTCTTAATGTGGGCAATGAGAACATCCCACTCCCTCTTTTCTCTTTCAAAAGAGGGACCAGTTTGCGAGATAATCTTGTACATACGAGACCCAAAGTCAAACTAGGCACGAGAATATCGACATTATGGGATTTACCACCCATACAAGGTCACTATCCATGTGGTTCGTGCTCGGTATGCTCTCAGACGCAACCAACAAAATCAGTGGATATTGGGTTTGAAAAACCATGGATTCTACGAAAACACACAAATTGTAACTCAGAGAAAGTCATTTATCTGATTACATGTGTGGTAAATTTAAATTACCTAGACTTAATTTATGCGGTAAAATACAATACGAATAACTCAGTAAAAATAAGAGGCAGAATCCGTGGTATTCGAGGGTATAATAGGGAGTTTATTCCTTACAAAGGAATGATGGTTCGAACCAGGCAATCGAGTTCCGTCACCACGAGGGTTCAGGAAGGGATCAGCAATACATTATTGACAAGTTATAATATATATAGTCAATGCATTACAGTAAAGACAGATGCAGGAGGCGTTACAGCTGATAAGAATATACATACGTAATAGAAAAGGCGTTACAATAGGCGTGCATAGAGGCGTTATACTAAAAACGTCATTATGATGATGACACAAGTGGGTGGATCCATAAGAGAATCCTGCAAAGTCAGCAAAAATACATGGCAGAGATGCGCGCGCAGCCGCATGACGTGTGATTGACGTGTAACTAGAGGGTGAAGGGAACTTGACATTTAGCCCTACATGTGGAGACAGAAGTCTGGGGTGTCAGGACAACCTAGTCCTAAATCATATCTAATATCTTGTGTTTAAGTAACTATATTATCTAGAAGGAAAGGTCTTCTCGGACAGATCCTATTCTATACTGACTGCTAGTGCGTGTACAAGCGTCTAAGTGTCTACATGGGATGCGAGGGGGCATGGGCCTACCATGGTAACGAGAGTCATGAATTACTTGTACGGAGACAGTAAGGCCGGGCCCTTTGCTCTGCAGCTAGAGGGATGTTTACCTAAGCTATTTAGACAGGAATGCATTTCTTGAGGAGCGAAACAGATAACTTGAAGGCTGAATACAGTTTTGGCAGGCAACAGGCCGGGCTAAGCACCGTTAGCCGCGCAGGAAGTAAGACAAAGTTCATGGATACAGATGCAGGTCCAGGCTGGAGCATTCAGAGGCAGAAGCAAGAAAAAGCTCGATGGCAGAATTCAGGGCCTACCTTGCCAGAGCTGGAAAACGTGAAAAGTATACCATATAAAGACGGTGGCAAGGCATATTTAGGAACGGAATATCTGGCCCATTCATGGCAGATATGAAAGAGTACATATTAACGTTGGACACAATTGTATTTGCGTCTTCATAGCTTGAAGTGGATGGAACATACATGTACTTGTAGCATGTACATGGAGCCGTTGGGGTCTAGATAGGGGACACAATTGACCATAAAAATTCATATTTCCTCATTCCCTCCTTGTCCCCTACGGACCCTCATGAAATATCGATCTTCAGGAATCCATCAATCTGTTCATGTAACATCATTTGCTCTTCTTTCTTCTTCCGGGATCTTGAATGAAAACTTGAACGTGGAATACACGATGTGGCACACAGGCCGCAAATCGCTGGTCCACATTGTAGACATAGGCAGCAACTGAATACTATGAGAAGGCCAATACCTAGGAAGGATAGGACTTTCCATCCCCAGGCTGACAACACGCTCCAGAACCAACCGGACCATGTCCAGGTGCCTGCATTCTGATGTATCTGGTTTGCAATCTTGTGAAGACGAGTTATGGCTTTATATACGGATGGCGCGTTTTCTGGAATGAAAACACAGCAACTTGATCCGATGACCCTACAAGCTCCGCCCCTATCTGCTAGGATGACGTCAAGGACAAGACGATTTTGGAGAACAACAATCCGCATCGCAGACTGCTCCTCTGTTAAGTTGCCTAGGGCAGAGGTAGTTTCATTCACTACTGCTTCAAGGGTTCTAGTTAATCTACGTATCAGTTTACTGTTTGAGACAACACCTATGTAAGGAAAGAGACCTTTATTGAAGTCTGTATATTGTTCCCATGCTGTTTCGGTGTAGTCAACAATCGGGATATCTCTCTGGGGTCTATGGTGTACTAGATTGGTATTTCTATGATAATCAGGAGGGGCTAGGAAAACAGGTGGCAGAAGGAATGCAATGTAACAGGTACCATCCCAATCTAGGGGTAGGCGTATATATGCGGTGTGACCACAGATGAAGTAGGAGTGACGGGAAGCTCTAAATGTAGACTTGCCTTTATCACTGAATTCGATCACAGTAGTACATTTACTATGACCCAGGTGTACTGAACCGTTCTTTCTTACACATAATTCAGCTTTGACTGGTAATACGGACATAGCAGGCAAGACTAGTGTAGCTTCAGATTCAACATTTAGAATCATGAGGTTAAGTGTAAAATTACCTAATCCATACACTTCATTTTCTAGGTCAGTTCCTGTTCTTTGGGGAAGTCCCTCCTTGTTAGGATAACAGGCTTTAAGCAAAACTAAGTTCAGGTTTCCCCATACCCAGTTGCTCTGGTATACTACAGTGTTTGGATCTAAAGAGTTAATCAAACTAAACCATGCTCCACAGGAACCATTGTGTGTGAACGGATATGGAAAGAGAGGCAGAACTCCTTTGTATTTCTGATAGGGAGGGAGTCGGCCACATATCCAACAATTTGTAGCATTGCTGGTCTGATGGGAATGGTGTAACATACTAATGAATGTGTTGTTGCGCAGCGCAAATCTATAGGACAACTCATGTGGAGGTAGTTCACTAAAAGAATGTTCGGCAGTAACATTGTGAGCACGCTTGAAAATAGGATAGTACATATGTAACAGTATACTTGCAGCAATAATAAAAAGACTTAGAAAAAACATAATCAACAATGTCACTATACAGTGACTATGAAGTGATTTACAGTATGCATGTTTCTTGAGCTGTTTCTGTCTATTTTTCTCTCTCATTCGGTCTAGAGGATACATGTCAAAGACTTAATTCAACCGATTCACCTTGGAGAGGACTTAAACAATCGAATTGTCTGACTTGCTAGACCTTAGTTTCAGTTTATAGTTCTGAGATTCGGTCGGTTCAACCAGGGGGAGTTTTGAATCAGTCTCTGGAAGGGGGCAGGGCTGAGAGTTCAGTTCGGATGGTAGTCCATGAAATTTCTTGATATGACTCGAGTGTAACCAACCCTTGCGACCTTCGACCTTTACTGCTGTCCTCGTTGTTAGAAGAACCAGCTTTGGTTGTAGCCAGCGAGGCTCCAACGGACTCCTCCTGTCGAAATTTCTGACGAAAACGAGATTTCCCGGAACCACTTCATGGGGCTTTACCTCGGTGTTGTCGGGAAAGGCTGCAGCTACCTGTGAACGGCAAGATTGTAGTGCAGACATCAAGGAAGCAAGGTAATCTGTCAGCATATTACAATCAACATCAGTTATTTTACGAGGTATAGGCGTCCCCCACATATTTGGTGGCCTACCGAAGACCACCTCGTACGGGGATAGCCCTGTGCGAGAATGTGCTACCATTCTCATGTAAAATAGTGCAACCGGTAAGGCTACTATCCAGTCGACACCTTTCTCTCTACAGATTTTAGAAAGCCGTATTTTCAGGGTCTGATTATGACGTTCCACGAGACCTGCTGCCTCGGGATGTCGGACACAGTGGAATTTCCATTGATAGCCTAACAAGAGTGAAATGTGTTTCATTAGCTCGGATGAGAACGGCTGACCATTATCTGAGTACACGATACGGGGCAAACCATACCGTGGGAAGAATTCACGAACTAATTGTTTGGCAGTAGTCGGGGCAGTGTAATCTGAAACGGGATACGCCTCTGTCCAACGGGAAAGAGCGCATACAACTACGAGGACATATTTGAATCCTCGACATCGTTCCATCTGGATATAATCCATCTGGAGGACTTCAAAAGGGTGATCGGGAGGTTGAAATCCACCCTGCTCTACAGGTACGCCTTTACCTGGATTGAACTGACAACAAATCATACAAGTTCGGACTTTCTGTTTGGCTGCAGCTCGTAAGTGTTTGTTGAACCAAACTGTCTAACATGGCTTTTTCTCCTAGATGTGCTGGACTATGTATTGTGTTAATGATAACTTGAACCATTGAGTCGGGGAGAAACCATATAGATTTTCCCTTCGTCATCCATCCCTGATCTGTCTGGATCCCTCCTAATTCAGTCCATTTCTTTATTTCCTCTGGTGTAGCATGTGTCTGTATGTCAATTACATCAAGAGCGGGATCCTTAACTGTCATGCAGTGTGTCGGCGTCGGAACTATTGTCTTTGTCAATTCAGTTGCATGATTCTGATTCTGTGCTGTTTGCTTAGCTGTTCGGTCTGCTAGGTCGTTACCCTGGGAAATAATATCGATGATTTTTGTATGAGCTTTGCACTTCATGATAGATATTGAAGTAGGTAGATGTATTGCATCTAATAGAGCTTGAATGAGGGGACCGTGTTGAATGTTGGCACTGTGAGAAGTCAAATAACCTCTCTCTCGCCAAAGGACTCCGAAGTCGTGTACGACTCCGAAAGCATAACGTGAATCTGTGTATATGTTAACTTTTCTATTCTTGGCTTGAATACAGGCTTGTGTCAGAGCAATAAGCTCTGCTGCTTGAGCTGATAATGTGTCAATACAATTTGTTTCAATGACTTCGGTGTCTGTCGTGACTGCATAGGCGGCCACTAACTTTCCTGTACTTGTTCTCATACATGAACCATCTACATAAAGTGTCAGGTCTGGATCAGGTAATGGGACATCTGTCAAGTCTTGTCTGGGTTTCGTCGTAATAGTAATGACTTCAATACAATCATGTGCCAGTGGGTCTGTTCCACTTAATGGCAAAAGTGTGGCAGGATTTAATGTACTACAACGTCTGATTTCTATGTGTGGCTGAAACAATGTGAGTTCGTAACCTGTCAGTCGTGCTATAGTCAAGTGTTGTGTCTGTGTCCGGTTCAAGAGAACCTCTACTGCGTGTGGTACTTGTACTGTCAATTGATGTCCTAATACTATGGAATCGCTTTGTCTAATCGCTAGAGCTGTTGCTGCAACTGATTTCAAACACGCAGGAAGAGCCTGGGCTACGGGATCTAATGTGCTAGAAAAGTAAGCACATGGCTTGTGTGATCCTGCTTGTTCCTGCGTGAGTACTGACAAAGCAGTACCTTCACGTTCTGTAACAAAGAGTGTAAAAGGCTTACTGTAACATGGTGTCGCTAAAACAGGTGCTTGGCATAAAGCTTTCTTTAAGTCTTCAAAAGCTTGTGTATGTTCTGGAGTCCAAGGGAGGACAGTCGATGTCGCTGCCTCCTGGGTTGTCAACTGAATGAGTGGTTTAGCTAAAAATGCATATTGGGGAATCCACTGCCTGCAGTACGAAGTGAGGCCTATGAAGGCCCGTACCTCCTTTTGTGTCTTGGGTGGTGGCATGTTTACAATTAACTGGATACGATCAGGTGTGAGCTGTCTCCCCCATTTGGACAGCAAGTGCCCTACGTACACAACTTGCTGGGCACAAAATTGCAGCTTTGAAGGGGACACCTTGTGCCCCTTGTCGGCTAGGAAATGTAAAACCGTCAGTGATGCTTTTTCACATTCGGGTTCGCTTCGGGCGGTGATCAGCAGATCATCGACATACTGAAGCAGTGCAGTGTTAGCAGGCATGTGGATACTGTCAAGTTGTCTTTTCAGTGCTTGGCTGTAGATGCTAGGGCTTTCTGTAAATCCTTGAGGTGCGCGTGCGAATTTAAAACTTCGTCCATTTAAACTGAATCCGAACAAATATTGGCTTTCCGGATCGATTGGGACGCTGAAGAAGGCGTTCTTGAGGTCAATTACAGTAAAGAACGTTGCCTCTGAATCAATAGCTGTCAGTAATGAAGAGATATCTGGGACCACGGGATATTGTGGTACAGTGCATTTATTTAATTCTCGCAGATCAATAACTAATCGATATACTGGGGGTGCTTTTGGATCAGTTCGTTTAAGAATCGGAATAATCGGAGAATTACATACATTGGAGTCGGTTTCTACAACCACTCCTTGTGCAATGAGCTCGTCAATGATTTGCAGTAAAGCCACTACAGCATCTGGCGGTAACTTGTATTGTCGCATTCGTGGTAATACCACTCCTGTTTTGAGTGTAACTCGATATGGTGTGATGTGCATACAACCTACATCAGTGGGGCCTTGTGCCCATAAATGTGCAGGTAGATTCTGTAACCGGTGATCCATGTCTCTAGACACGTAGTGACCTTTAAAGTCACGCAAAAATAGTCGTACTCCGTCCGGAGAACAGCATATTATAGCTCCTAGAGCTTTCAATGTTTTTATACCTAACAAGTTTTCTGGGCATGATTTCGTAAGCAATAGATCTGTAGTCCGTGTTAATGGACCGACTGTGAATGCAAGTGGTTGCGATACTTCGTTAATAGTGGGCTTTCCTGAAAAACCAAGGGAAATATTTTGTGAGCCTGAGAGGGGTGCCCCTGGAACTTCATCATGACTTATAGTTGTTCTGCTTGCCCCTGTATCGAGTAGAAACTTTCTGTCTTTCCCTAATACTTGACTCTGCACATAGGGACCCTCTTGATCTACAGGAACCTCAATAAGGGGTAAGCCAACCTCCCTCTCTAGGCTATTTCATGTGTAGCGTTGATACTCTGGATAGTCATTTTGTGCATACTGGTACATCTGTTGTGTCGTGTTTTGTGTTGCGGCAATAGGCTGTGGCTGTTGTTGTGGTACGGTCTGTTGTGCAGTTTGCATAGGCTGTATATTCTGAGGTACTTGTTGTTGGATCTGATCCTGTCTAGGCGGACGTGGTCTCTCCTTGGTTTTACCCGTGGAGATATTATGTTTCAAAACTGCGCAATCGTTTATATAATGACCTGGCTGTTTACAATAGTTGCATGTCCCTTTAACGGGAATCGCTGAGTTACTGGACTGTGCCGCACCCTTTTTATGACCGTCAGCTGGAACTGACTGAGCGACAAGCATTTTCATTTTCGTGTCTTTCATACGCCTTGTTTCGTGTTCTTGTTCTTCTCTAATTCTATTCTGGTGATACTGTAACATTTGTAACATTTGTGAAGGGGTGTTAGCTTGCCAAGTGCTCTCAACTTTCAATACTCTGTTTTTAACCTGCGGCAGTGAATTCTCGACTAGTTTTGTCACAAAAAGGTGTGGATATGACTCACTATTTGCTTTCAGGCCACTATTAATACCAAAACATTTTTCAAATCGGGAATAAAAATCACTAGTGTCTTCATCGGGTTTCTGTTTACAAGCTGAGATTGCTCCCCAATCTTCCTTTTTCGTAGTTAACAAACGTGGCAATACTTGCACTAATAGACCTGGCAATGCTTTTGTTTTGTCCCCAAGCCCTACGCCTGCAGTCCGGTTAGTTTCTTCAGCTTCTAATGCGGTCCAATCAATCTTTTGGTCTCCCACCTCCCATTCTTTTTCCTTGAGTTTCTCATAAATACCGGCAGGCAATAATACTTTCAATATTTTCATAATGTCAGGATAGGTATAATCACCCATGAGTAACATGTCTTTTAGTTCACGGTGAAAACCTGCTGGATCTTTGTCATTGCTAGGCACTAATTTTTTCATTTCCAATAGTTCTATTTTAGTTATGGGCGTGTACACAAACACGCGTCTAAACGTATTGTCATCATTTCTAACTGGGTGTACTTCGCGTAGGGGGTTCTGTCTGTCTATGTAATACGGGTTTCTCTCCATGGAAGGAGCTGGATCATTTTCTGGACACAAAAAGGCACTATATCTATGTCTGTATTCCAGAATTACTTTAATTAGATCGGTACCTAGACCTCTCCATTTATTCATGAGTAGTTCTATCAATATATCAGGTAGGGGACCAGGATCGGAGTGTTGGCCTTTATATAATATAAGGAGATGTTGTATCATGTATATACTAGCTAAACGCTGTTCGTCTGGGGCAAGATTCAGAAACGTGTGTGCTAGCGCATCATTACTGTATTTTTCAGAGCTGTCAGCCCATTGTACTGCTGACCTGGCTAATTCTTGTTCATCCATAGAATCGAGCACATGGTACCCCCTTCGTTCTCGAAGTAATTTATCAGTAGCCTGGAATAAGTGTTCAGGGGTCCTTGGATTTGTAATAACTGTTTGAAAAATTCTGTTACATTCTGGATGTATCGGACGTATTGTTTTATTAAAAGATCTTCCTTTTCCTACATAGGCTATCATTTGTTTAGCTGGTAATTCGAATTGTCCTGTGTTCATTTCTGACTGTTCCTCCTCCTCTTCCTCTGATTCAGTTTTATCTGCTTCTACTCTGTTTTCATGTATTCGTTCTACTTCTTTTCTGATCCTTCGGCACATGGCTTCTATACACTTCTGTTTATCATGTCTCCCGTCTGTTATATTCTGACCCCATTTGGTAAGTGCTTGCATTTCCTCCGAATCTACCTCAGGCCTATCTCTATTTCTGATCAAGCAGTTTATGAAAAAGCGTAACAATAATTTTTGTATGTCTACTTTCTGGTATTCCATGGCTTCGGCAATACTTTCAGGACCTTGCCCTGATTGGATAAAGCGATATATTTTGTCTAGATGTTCAACCATTCCTGGTAACGTCATTAAATAGTTTGCAGCTCGTCGCAAACGTACTGAAGACAGCAACATTCTGTCGTGTTTTCCTGGCACTGGATCATATCTACAATCGGAAAGAGGCTCGTTTAATATACTGTCTGATATTCTTTGGGGTGTACGTCGATATGCTAAATCTCTATAAGTCAATCTAGTGTTTGGCGGTGGCGTGGAAAAACCTCCTGTCGCACCCCCTGAGGTGCCAAGTCCAAAAGGATTTGTTGGGTGCAGGGTAGAGAGTGTCGGTGCAGGAAGGACTGTAGAAACAGATGGAATTGTTAGAACTTGAGTAGGAGTTTGTTGCTGCGGAGGTGAGTGCAGCTGATTTTGGGGTTGAGTGTCGTTAACGGGTGGTGTGCGTAGCTGTACACCATTAGCATATTCGGGGGCTGCATCATCTAAATAGGAAGAAAGGAAAATGTCTTTTGCGGTCTTGGGATGTACTTTAATCGGGAGTAACGGAGGTGGCAGATCTTCTGGTACCTCCAAAGTGGCCTTAGGCAAACCCTCGGCCAGAAGAGGATACATACCATTCATAAGAGTGTTTCGTTGTCTGTCTACTTGTTCTGATTTTACTCGGGTACCTTCATCAATTAATATGTTTTCTCGGGCCTTTTCTGAATCTTCCCTACTTTTCTCTTCCTTTCTGAGCGCTTTCACTGTGCGCCAATGCGATTCTTTACGCCATAGTTCAATGGCATCTTTCTGTGACCGTCTGGCTTTCTTTTTCCATAACGCTTCTTCTATTCTCATGATGCAATCTGCATCCCATGTTCCAGCAGCGGGCCATCTCTGACTCTCTGCCAAATCCTTGGTGTAGTCCACCCATAGATCAAGATATAATACGGCATCTAGGCCATGTTTATGGTACATAAAGTACCCTGGAGTGTCCCTAGGTGGGATAGGAACAGCTTCCTCGAGTATCCCTTTTCTAGTTTTTATCTGTCTTAATTTTGAAAATAACGGCATCTTGAACCTTGTTACTTAATTCTTACTCGGTTTTTGAACACAATAATTACAATAAACACAATAATGAAGATCGAACAATCACTCATACCACGACATTTAAAACATATCAAAACATTTTAGAACGAACAATAATAATTAGAATAAAACTAGTTAACTGCATAATACTAAATATACTGTATGTACTGCTAAACAGTACAGATACACTGCTAAAACAGTGCAGACCAGGTCTGTGTACCCAGACCCGTCTTGACCGGCACAAACTAATGTGCACGTCTAGATGCGTCCTCAGCAACGGTACTCACCGGGAAGCACGGAACGGAAGGCCTCGGAAGTCTGGACTGGACTAGACCAAACTGGACTGGACTCGACTCGTGACTTAGATACTTCGGAACTTCGGAATCTGGTGGGCCTCTGTATACCTCGGATCTTGCTCTCTCAGCTAGGCTCTGGTCGGGATTCTCCGCACTCCTCACCGCCTCGTCTGGGTGTTGATCGCAGCCTCAGTCGCCCCCGTTGGCCTGAGGGAGATACAGGAAATCCTGCGGGTACGCGTAATTGTCCGTCCGGCTGTGGCAGGAGACCGGGTCTGCAACGCACCTCCGGCGCGTGGGGTGTGAGAGGTGTCCCTGTTCGGGCGCCAATTATGTGGTAAATTTAAATTACCTAGACTTAATTTATGCGGTAAAATACAATACGAATAACTCAGTAAAAATAAGAGGCAGAATCCGTGGTATTCGAGGGTATAATAGGGAGTTTATTCCTTACAAAGGAATGATGGTTCGAACCAGGCAATCGAGTTCCGTCACCACGAAGGTTCAGGAAGGGATCAGCAATACATTATTGACAAGTTATAATATATATAGTCAATGCATTACAGTAAAGACAGATGCAGGAGGCGTTACAGCTGATAAGAATATACATACGTAATAGAAAAGGCGTTACAATAGGCGTGCATAGAGGCGTTATACTAAAAACGTCATTATGATGATGACACAAGTGGGTGGATCCATAAGAGAATCCTGCAAAGTCAGCAAAAATACATGGCAGAGATGCGCGCGCAGCCGCATGACGTGTGATTGACGTGTAACTAGAGGGTGAAGGGAACTTGACATTTAGCCCTACATGTGGAGACAGAAGTCTGGGGTGTCAGGACAACCTAGTCCTAAATCATATCTAATATCTTGTGTTTAAGGAACTATATTATCTAGAAGGAAAGGTCTTCTCGGACAGATCCTATTCTATACTGACTGCTAGTGCGTGTACAAGCGTCTAAGTGTCTACATGGGATGCGAGGGGGCATGGGCCTACCATGGTAACGAGAGTCATGAATTACTTGTACGGAGACAGTAAGGCCGGGCCCTTTGCTCTGCAGCTAGAGGGATGTTTACCTAAGCTATTTAGACAGGAATGCATTTCTTGAGGAGCGAAACAGATAACTTGAAGGCTGAATACAGTTTTGGCAGGCAACAGGCCGGGCTAAGCACCGTTAGCCGCGCAGGAAGTAAGACAAAGTTCATGGATACAGATGCAGGTCCAGGCTGGAGCATTCAGAGGCAGAAGCAAGAAAAAGCTCGATGGCAGAATTCAGGGCCTACCTTGCCAGAGCTGGAAAACGTGAAAAGTATACCATATAAAGACGGTGGCAAGGCATACTTAGGAACGGAATATCTGGCCCATTCATGGCAGATATGAAAGAGTACATATTAACGTTGGACACAATTGTATTTGCGTCTTCATAGCTTGAAGTGGAGGGAACATACATGTACTTGTAGCATGTACATGGAGCCGTTGGGGTCTAGATAGGGGACACAATTGACCATAAAAATTCATATTTCCTCACATGTCCCTGTTCACTTAGATACGTAGGAATGACAACACGCAAGATCAAAGTCCGTATCAGTGAACATAAAAGTACCATCAGGCGAAACAAACAAGCCACCAGATTAACCAACCATTTTCTGACATCTAATCACAAACCAGAAGATCTCAGATGGCTTATATTGGAACAACCCTTTATTCCATCGCACGTCACAGATATTACCAAATTTCTATTCATAAAAGAACAGAAATGGGTATTCAAACTTCAGAGTGATTGCCGAGGGTTGAATGATGAAATACCATGGACATTGTTATGATAGACTAGGTCATTTGCCATCTAATCAGTTTTTTAAAGTCTATCGCGCCATTGTACCACTAACTAATAATGAGCAAGCTCTGATCTTACAACATCTATTTTTATTGTGGTTACTGTTAAGATAACTTCTCAGTACGAGCTAACCAGGCCATCATTGTGCAAACATTTATGTTATCAGTGACTACCTCAACCTGAATGTATCATTCTTGGGTGCATTTTGCATTGTTTCGAGACCCCGGTTGTTATCAATCTTGATCACATTGTGGAAGAGGCAGCTCATTTTAATGGCAAGTATGAGGGTATTGCCCAATTGGCTTTGGCTAGACTCATGGCGCTTATCTTACAACATAGGTGTTGGATTATATGACACTCCTGGATGCATATTGTTCGCATCAATCATGCGCGCTACAGCCAAATACTACATTTCCCAGATAAAATAGTTTGTTCACGCTAAACGCAATGACGTCATCTATATGCGTCCCGTCATTGACGCACACCGCGCACAAGACGCGGTGAGTAAGACGCCTTGCAGTCTACTTAAATATGGATCCCCACCGATGCCGGTTACCTCCCCTTCCAGTTCAGCACCAGAGAGGGGTACCGACGGAGAGGTGAGAGTGGCTCCATATTGAAGGCTATGTTAGTCAATTATGATTACTATACTCGATACACGAGGTGGTGTAAAAAATGCCCAAGGCAGCACTTCCTGTGTCTATAAGCTTAGACCCTGCATCTTATATATGCACGCTTTACCTATGCTGTCAGTAACTGCGTTTCAAGACTTTCCTTTTGTTTATTGTTATGACTATTTCGATTTTGACCTTGTATAACTACTAGAGGTCCTTTATAAGGTTTTCCTGTCATTATGACATTCAAGAATCTTGTTATTGGACTGTGAGATTAATGCACATATAGTTCGCACAGCATTAACACTCATCAATATAGGGGCTCCTGTGAAATTACCTGTCGTGGTTTTTTTAATATGCGCTATAATCATCTTATAAATCAGGTGGATGACACTGAACGAACCATCTCTAGGTTGTGTAATGTTTTACACTTGTATTATATTTTAGAGCGGTGCCTCCTAACCTGAGCGGTTGCCAGGTGAGGCGAGGTGCACACCCACAACGAATCGGGTAAGTTCCCAAAACCTTCTTACGAATTGATATGACAGACTTTGAGGTGTCAAGATACATACAAATTATTCGCATAATTGATATTTTCAATTTATATGCGTGTTTTGACCTAATCGTGACGCTACACAATTGGTTTTGCTTTCTCTATGAGCTTGCTCTGCTTTCGATTTTTTCTAGGTAAACATTCCAGAACCATTCTCTATAGATCATCCTGGACCAACAGCAGGGTTCAGGTTGTATTGTTACTGATTCTTTTTTGTTAGGTTTGCACAACAACACTAATTCTTGCAGTAGCTTTTCTTTGGTCCTGACGAAAGCCTGGATGGAAATATCCGTTGGCTGAAACATGTAGACCAGTTTTCTATTACAGTTATTTGTTCAAACTGTTAAAGCACTGTTTTTATTTTTTTGCATCAGGGCAGCGCCTTAATAAACTACTTTTGTGCCTTGTTAGTCAATTTTAAACAGCACTTTTTTCTTTATCACTTGCACTGCAAACATCACCCTGAACCATTACTTATTTTGTCTCCTTCACTATAAGAATAACATACTGTTATATGCATCTGGGACATACATTGAACCAATATCTACATAATTCTAGTAGAGTACGGTTCTCTGTTAGTTCCGGGTTCCCTGATGATGAAGCGAGCCACTTCGAGTGGGTGATGGGAATCCTCTTTTTATATATGCATATATATATAAAGTCCAAATCCCCACTCTGAATCAAAGAAGGGTCCGACACAGCCAGGATGCATTCAAGAGGATTTATTCCAAGGTAAGTTAACAACGCAAACTTTGTAACGTGCGGCAGACGCGTTTCAGCAGTTCAGCTTTCCTCAGTGCCTGTTACGATGTTTAGAGCCTCGCACCTGGTGGCCATTTGGATGTTCGTTTGGCCACTCCTGGAATCTTACTTGAGGCCCCTCCTTTTCTTTAAAGAGATACTTCAGCTCGCGCTGTAAAACCAGACCGCTGCATGCTGGTATTCGCAGTCCTTGTGTGGATCCCCCTTGAGTAAGTGGGAGTTCCAAACACCCAGTGGCGTCCCAACAAAGTGGCCTCCGGACTGCACCCAACCGCAGCTTGCTGCCAGATTGAAAATCCTCGCTGAAAACCTCTTGATGCTCCCAGCAGTTAATACTGCTCCTCTCTCCCCACGCAGTGTTACTTCACCCTGTGGTGCTTCAGTCTGCGCGAGGGGGCGCCGCGTTTTGCATCATCAAACACAAGTCCATTCTAATTGCTGGCTAACGCGGTGCTGCCAGACCGAGAGGGGGTGTCAGAAAAGCCGGTGCCTGCAATACCGGCAAAACATAAAGTCCAAATCCCCACTCTGAATCAAAGAAGGGTCCGACACAGCCAGGATGCATTCAAGAGGATTTATTCCAAGGTAAGTTAACAACGCAAACTTTGTAACGTGCGGCAGACGCGTTTCAGCAGTTCAGCTTTCCTCAGTGCCTGTTACGATGTTTAGAGCCTCGCACCTGGTGGCCATTTGGATGTTCGTTTGGCCACTCCTGGAATCTTACTTGAGGCCCCTCCTTTTTCTTTAAAGAGATACTTCAGCTCGCGCTGAAAAACCAGACCGCTGCATGCTGGTATTCGCAGTCCTTGTGTGGATCCCCCTTGAGTAAGTGGGAGTTCCAAACACCCAGTGGCGTCCCAACAAAGTGGCCTCCGGACTGCACCCAACCGCAGCTTGCATATATATATATACATATTGATATATACACGTTAGCAGCCAGACTCGACTGAGCACTCATTTTCAGTTTTGTAGTAGCGTAAAGGTCACACATAGTATTTGACTCACAGTTTTCATTATATATATTATACGGTGATTTGGGGATTATAAACTGTTTGAGTCCTTAAACTGAATCCCTTAGACCCTCACTCTTTTTTTAGATATCTTATTACTGTATACTACTATATCCACCACAGAGGCGATTGGGACAACTTTACAGGATATCATGACAGTGCTTCAAGGGGTAAAAATAGACCTAGAAAGGAAAATAGACACTGTGACCACGGAAGTCTCACTGATAAGGGCAGACCTGCAAAACGTGGGCTCTAAAGTGAAGGTGATTGAGAATGTAAAAAACTCATTAGTGGTGGACACAAAAGCACTTCAGAAGCGGGTACAGGAACTCGCTACTACAACAAAAGCACTGGAGGCAAAACTGGAGGATCAGGAAGGTCGCTCTCACCACAACAATGTGCGCATTATTGGCGCGCTGGAATGGGCAGAGGGACCTGCTGTAGACCTATTTGTGGAGGATTTAGTGGTTAAAAAGCTCCAACCTAAGGGGCTATCTAAGTATTTCTCTGTTGAAAGGGCACATAGAATCCCGGGAACAAGACCAAGGCCGGGAGCCCCACAGCACCCTATTATTGCCTGCATTTTTAATTATCGAGACCGGGACGTGATCCTCCAAGCGGCCAGAGGTGCTCCACCGCTACAAATAGACAATGCAATTGTATCCTTCTATCTGGATTTTACGACAAAAGTGCAGAAGGCAAGAAGATCATTTCTTGAGGTAAAAAACACTGCGGGCAAAGGACATTGAATATTCAATGCTCTTTCCGTTCACCCTTTAAAGTAACAGCAGAGGGTATGATATGGAGATTATCCACCCCGGAAGAAGTATAGGATTGGCTCGATGGATGGCGAACGGCAGGAGGGACGCAATGCAGGAATGGAATCACAAGTGCAGCTGCAGACCACAAGATAGAGGCAGAGGGTGATTCCTCACTTACCCACTTTCAACAGGGAAGAGTATCGGACCCCTCAAAAGACTGAGACAATGAGAGGAGTTATGTTTATTAAGAGTATCACATCGAACACTGGAACGGGGTAAGACAGAGATAGACAGCCTGCTATTGATAGGAGGAAAAAACTTGGTAATGCAGGGATAATTGACTGACACTATATACTAAGCAACACCACAACAAGGCAGACTGAACACATATGCTTGTTAAGGACAACAAGTCTGTGACAAACAAAAGTAGTGCAGCAGTTCTAAGAAACGGGTTGGAAGGCCAATCCGGGAGGCAAGTATTGGGCTAAAGCCCGCCTGAAGATCATAGGTTTAGTTATTGGGCAAAAGGCGCTCTGCAAATTGAGGTGTGGGTCATTAAGAGCCCACTGTTCAGGGTAGCAGAGTGAGGGAGTATGCTGGTTGGGGTTTCACATTTTTTGTTTACTGTTACAGTACATCAAATGCATAGTTGTAACATACAGGGGGACAGGGGGGAGGAAATTTAATGGAGCAAATACAACACGCTCATTCACATCCAGGGCGCTAATATATGCACATATCAGACACTGATATAAAGGGAGCAAAGACACTGGAGCACCCTGATAAGCAGCATCAAATGACACCGGCGACACCCCCCCACTGGGCAAGACTTATTGATCATGACCAGGAACGTAAAAAGCCTAGGTAATAAAATTAAGCGAACAATGGTGATGCAGTATATCCGATGACATGCATCAGACATAGTCCTTATGCAGGAAACACACCAAGCGGGTAACACCTAGGTTATAAACTATTGGCCCATGACGGGTTTATGTCCGGGTCCAGGGAAGTGGGAATACTAGCCAGAACGAAACAGCCCCTGGTGCCTCAACGAGTGTGGAAAGATAAGTTGGGGAGATATGTTGCACTCACCGGTATACTGGAGAACAGGGTCATCAATCTGTGCTCGGTGTATGTACTGCCCAAAATGCACTCGAACACATTACCCAAATTGAGTTCACTACTGTAAAATTTTCGAAAAGGGTGCTAGTGATGGGCGGTGACCTAAATGCAGTGGTTGACCCCACTGTGTATAGACTACTGAGCGTTAAGAATGAGGGGGGGGGGAGAAGCATTCAAGATATTTGTAGAAGCAATGGGGCTGCTGGACATACGGCGTGCACATAACCCTTTAGCTAGACAATACACGTACTATTCTGCGTCACATCGGGGTATTCTCGACTAGACTATATCCTAATGCTCTTTCTCGCGATTGGCTCCTTCTGCGGAGCACGACATAAGGCACGAGGCGTTTCTGACCACTCACCAGTAGAGGTGAGACTAGTAGGCCCCAGCAAAACAAATATTCTACCTTCCCACATAGACCCATGGCCCTTAAAAATAAACAGACACAAGAGAAAAACTGAAAACCGTATTCACTACTGTCAGGACAATCTGTGGTCAGTGGATTCACCAGTTATGATTATGGGAAGCGTAAAGGCAGTAATACGGGGACAGGTGCAGGCACTGGCAGGGGGGATAAGAAACAAAAGGAACTCCAACATGAAACGCTTGAAAAAGAACTAGTGCAGTTAGTCATCGTCTGGGAGCTGCTGTACGAAGTTGCAGTGAAGATTTCTATGTTACAACTTAGTTACATTCTTGAAAGTAAAAAATCGCCAGCTACATGACGCTGCAGGCTGTAGCCAATGAGGGCTCAACGAGACCACATAGCCTTCCAAAGAAGAGTGGCTGAACAAGATTTGCTGCTGCGTAGAAGAACATAGGGGGAGCTGCTGCAAAGTCAGGCCAACCGCTGATGGCCTTTGAGCATATTAGCAAGAAGGTAAGTCCCAGTCTTCTGTCGGTTCTCAGGTTACTTTTGGTGGAAAAAACGTTTGGGAGATCAAACATGATTTTTCTACCTGTTTCCAATCAACGGTTAGCACGTATTAAATATAAGGTAACTCAATGTTATCCCAGGGCAAGTAAAACTTAAAAGTACATGCCCAACTTTTTTAATGCACTGCACCCTGCCTCTAAGGGCTTCTTAGGGCCTACCTTAGGAGTGACTTATATGTACTAAAACGGGAGGTTTAGGCCTGGCAATAGGCTTCTTCTGCGGAGCACGACATAAGGCACGAGGCGTTACTGACCACTCACCAGTAGAGGTGAGACTAGTAGGCCCCAGCAAAACAAATATTCTACCTCCCCACATAGACCATGGCTCCTTAAAAATAAACAAACACAAGAGAAAAAACTGAAAACCGTAGTCACTACTGTCAGGACAATCTGTGGTCAGTGGATTCACCAGTTATGCTTATGGGAAGCGTATAAGGCAGTAATACCGGGACAGGTGCAGGCACTGGCAGGGGGGATAAGAAACAAAAGGAACTCCAATATGAAACGCTTGAAAAAGAACTAGTGCAGTTAGAGATGAAACTTGCAAATTCAACAGACCCAGCAACAGGGGTGGACCACTTAATCTGACTTAAGCAACAAGAACTAAGAGACATAGCCGAAGGAAAGGCCAGGGAATATGTAAGGGCAACCCAGAGGCGCATATATGAAATTGGGGGCAGGGCCACGAAACTACTAGCATGGCTTGAAAAAAGAGATAGGGAGCTAAACTGGGTATTGGAGGTTAAAAACCTGTAGGAGGACTCCTTTAAGACGGGAAAGATCACAGCTGAGGCATTTGCGTCCTATTATGAGCAGTTATACAGATCCTCGATGACCCTCACCAAGGGGGACTGTATAGAGCTCCTGGCCAAAGTGCATCTACCCTCACTTTAAAGGGGGGAGGGACCGGAATGAACTGGAGAAAGATATCTCGGAAGAAGAGATATGCGGTGCCATATGCTCACTACAATCGGGCAAGGCGACAGGGCCAAATGGCATCCCGGCTGAGTTATACAAGTGAGTGGCGACTCTGGTGGCTCCACATATGCTGCTTATGTTTGAGGAATCACTACAACAGGGTATCTTGCCAGAGGATCAGAGGACGGCCATGACTGTGATCATCCCAAAACAGGGTAATCCTATGGAGGATTGCTCGTATAGAGGCCAATTTCCTTGTTAAATGTGGAAGCGGAGGTCTTGGCCAACATCACTAGACTAACCAAGGTAATCCATTGATTGATCGACCCGGGTCAATCAGGATGTATGCCTAAGAGAAGCACTACGTTAAATCTCAGGTGCCTCTATGGGGTACTACACGCAACCAAGACCCAACCAGAGGAAGATGCTGTACTAATGGCGCTTGATAGCATAGAATGGCAATATCTATTTGCGGTGTTGGAACGTCTTGGAGTTGGCCCTAGTCTTCGAGCTTGGATTCAACTATTGTATACAGACCCCCTGGCGAGAGTAAGAGTCAACGGCACAGTGCCTAGACAAGTGAAATTACACAAGGGCACAAGACAGGAATGCCCGCTTTACCCCATGCTGTTCGCACTTGTGCTTTAGCCATTAGCAGCATGGGTTAGGACTGACCCATTGTTAAAAGGTATACCGATTGGAGGAGAATGGGAGGAAAGAACTTTGTTATACGCGGACAATATTCTCCTGTATGTCACTAGGCCCCGCTCCACGATACATTGGATAGTCCATATCTTCCAATTATTCTGCAGTTACTCCGGGTATCAAATAAATTGGAGCAAATCATTAATATTTGTACTGGGAGGTGAAGTGTTTCTCCTGATGAAAATAGGACGAGCGCTGGTAGTGAAAACGAAATTCAAATATCTGGGAATAGTAATCTCACAATCAGAACATGTCTTTAGGGATGACAATTTGTCACCCCAACTGCATGGACAGAGGAACGACGTGGCACATTGGCGAAAGTTGCCGTTGTCACTAATGGGACGAGTCACCATCTTTAAAATGATGGCTCTGCCACGCCTAATATATATACTACAAAATACCCCACATAAGATACCACTGGGATATTTTAAAAAGATAGATTCTGAGATAAGACAGTTACTATGGGACAGGGGCAGCCCCTGGATAGCACTGCATAAGTTGTAGAGAGGACCATACGATGGGGCTATAGCAGTCCCAGATATACGTAAATATTATTGGGCGGCCCAGCTGGTGACGATCAATGATTTGGTATATGCAGGAAGAGAGGAACTGGCATATTGAGTGGATCACTGGGCTATGGGACAAAGGGAATGTCTGGAAGCCCTGTATAGCAAGAAAGCATTGGATAAATTACCAACACACACACGAACAACAGTGAGGCTGTGGAGAGAGGCAACCAAATTATTGGGCTGGGAAGGGAAAATAATGGGGCACACTCCTCTGTGGGACAGCGATCTCCTGGAGGAAGTGCGAGACCTAAAGGTATTCCGTGCATGGGCACTCCTGGGTATTGATTATCTGGGGGGTATTTGGGTAAACCAAAATATGGTAGACTTTTCAAAACTTCAGTTCGAATATCAAATGTCAGACAATGAGAAATTCAGATACTTACAATTGAAACATGCCCTAATGACACACATTAGCAGGGCAGGGCAGGGCAGAACATATACCGGAAGCAACACCACTTGAAGACACAATACTGGTAGACCCAATAATAACACACCAGACCCATTACTAGCCCTTAGGGAGAAGTGGGAGGCGGATATCGGGATCTTAGAAGAGGATGATTGGCTGGAGGTCACACAGCCCTAAAGAGGTAGCTATAAAAGCACGATTTCAATTGATACAAATTAGAATTATACACAGGCAATGATGAAATAGCTTTTAAAACCTTGCATAATTGTTATGATACCCTACTCTCTTGGTTTATATTTTAAAAGTAAGAGTAGGCCTGGTTTAGAGACCGGATTTAATCAAAATAAAGTTAGGATTTAAGTACAATAAAGTTAGACCTAACATATACAAACAACGACTAATAACTTACATAATCTCAAATTAAGCATTCCAGTTAAATTTTTTTATATACACATCAAGACATACATACCGTTCAGTGTAAAAAAGCTAGTCAAAAACCATGTTACATGGTTTGTTCCAAATGTGAGTGGAAAGAGCTGCACTGGAAGCTCATATTTGGCATTTGACTTTAAAGCAATTTGCTGTGTTCATGCACACTTCACAACTCACTTTTAAAAACGTCAAAATGCAAATTAAACAGCGTAATGGTTTTTGTGTTTTAGTTAAATATACCTACAGTTTGGGCCAATTTAGCATGTCCAAATTGCCCAGATGTCAGAAACAGATAGCATTCAGACTAAATATAATGTGGGTTGAGGGAGTGTCTGACATGAGTTATATACAGGCAGATCCATTTGCCCTTCTGATTCCAACCCCTAAACCAGGGTTCTCCAAAGTCGGTCCTGGAGGGTTGGATCCATGGCAGATTTTTAAGGTGTCTAAATGTATCTAAATGAGGATATGGTAAAAGTCTGTCATGAATCCGGCCCTCGAGGACCGACTTTGGAGAACCCTGGTCCTAAAGCTCAGTCATCACTCCAGCTTACTCGATTGTCAATATGCCACGCTAGGCGCTTAGCTCTGGGACAATCTCAAGGGCTAGATCCCTTGCGTCCAATCCAAAATTCTAACCTCCCTGTGAAATGTAGCTCAAATCTGATAAATCTTATCCTGCTGTAACTTATTGAGATGGCAATGCAGCATCGACAGTCGCATTTAATAAGAGATGCTATACAAGTGCACTCACCCAGGAGCACACTTTGCTGGTCTTCATTGCACAGTTAATGTGGGCATTGTTGAAATTTCTCACTTTACCTTTTTTAGTGTCTTCCCCCAATCTTTGGCCTCCAGTTCGATGGCCTCATTATTGGATATAATAATAATTATCACACCTGATACATTTCAACTCCAGTGTGTGTGGAATGAATCGGATGCGATACGTATCACCTATTGTGAGTTTTTCGTTAAAAATGGGACATAACAGGTGGATTTTGCTGCTTACCACTTCTTTGCCAGGAGTAAAATATCATTCGGTTTGACCTGCTAAATATTATCCCAGGGATGCAGGTTTTATAGTGTCTGGTCATTACCAGGCAACTCTTTTTTTTAAGTTCAAAAAGTAGGTTTATTAAGAGGAAGAAAAAAGATAATACAAAAACTATAATAACAATTAAATATTACATACATTAAAGCATTTTAGAGGTAATAAACACAGAAAATAAAAAAAATGTTAACCAAGTATACATATCAAATATATGTGAGAATAACAACAATGTACAAATAGTCAGTGCACAAATCAAAAGTACAAACTATGCTGAGATATAAAATATGTAAGTTAAAAGGAAATAGAATTAAGCAATGTGAAAACAATGTAAGGGGAGTCATGGAGGTTTGGACACTTCTTGTCGAAGGGGGAGGCAACTCTTAATTCCGATATGTGCCATAACAGGAGTTGTATACAACAAGGACCTGTTCACACTGTGAACGGATATTTCATACATCCGTATTGATTGCCATAAGCGTTAGACACTCATTTGTAGCTTGCGATTCTATCGTCTAAGCTATTCTACGGTGTAGTTCACTAAAAGAAAGAAAAAGAAATGTTGCCTACGAGGTAAGTAAAAATGACTGTCTATGTATAGTAACCTTATGTCTCCACCGCCCACATGTAGTGAAAAAAGAAGTGAAAAGGAGTGTTGGTGCCTCACGGTAGCGCCACCACAGAGGGTTAAGCAGGATGGTACTCGCCTGCTACCTCAATTTCTCATCATCAGCTACCAACACTCCAAAAGCAAGAAAATGTGTCTAATGCTAGTGATTAACTATATAGGTGCTAGGGTGTGTAGTTTAAGAAAGAAAAGGAAACAGGAACTGTGCTATAATGTGTGCACCGTCTCAAAACCCCTAAGTGATATATACTAATATCAGAAAAAGAGCTAAATCACACTGGCTTGCATACTTTATTCTAAGCTGCGTGATAGCTCGTATGTTAAAATGCCGACATGTTTCGTTACCATTGGACAACACTCACGGCAACTTCTTCAGGGCGTGGGGTCTGTTCGTTTTTCCCTGCACCTCTATTTGTCGTTTAAAAACAATTCTGTGGGAGACAAAAGAGAATATACACACACACAACAACACAAAACAAAACTGGGTTGGTAACCTGTTAAAAATAGGGCGATTGTCCTATGTATAGTCTTATAGAACCCCCATATGGCATATATTTACCAGGATGTAGCCCACCATGGGCATACCTTTACCCTTGGGACCTTGCGGCTCTGTGTGCGCGTTCAAGGCACCACTTGTTCCACTCCAAACGTGAGTCTGTAATGTATAATACATAATGAGCAATGCATGCTTACTCCCGTTTTGATATCTCATTCGTAGGTAATACGGGTGTGTCCCCCTCCCGTCTCAGGTGGTGCCTCTACATCTGGGAAAATCATTAATGGGTACCTCTCTTTCAACATCCCCTTTAAAAAAAATGATGATGATGTTCCCCTCCAAGTGGACAACCTTATCCACACTACCTCTTTTTGTATTCCAACCTCGGTATATTTAAATCTCCTCTCGTTAACCTGTCTCGAGTCCGATTCCCCAAGATTCACACTGTCTTTCAACACTCACCGTGCAACTGTTCGTAACTGGCGTTTACTCAGCCCAGGAACAACACGGTCGTTCCACGGCGCTGTTTAAAAGCGTAATAGCGCGTACCACGTGATTCGACTACGCTAGCAACAGAGCTCGATATAGTGAAAGAGGGGCGCCATTTTGGAATGGGCAATGAAAGATAGGCTCGCCGTGAAAATGTACTTCACTGTTAGTTTTACTCAATATTATACCTGCCTAGCCAATCCATTGCACGAATTATGTATCATCTAATCAGTCTACGCTCGTCCCATTAAGATGCAATGCTCGATATGGTGTAAAAAGAGACTCGATGTGGTACAAAAAGTGGGATTGCCATTTTGCAATGGGGAATATCATGTTGTGTCTATCTGTATTTATTGGCGTGCTTACTTTGTCGAGTATCCAAAGTGATGTATTTACTAGGATATTCCCACAGGTGTGTATCCAAATGTGATTTTCTCACAGGTAAAGGCGAAAAATAATGAACCTACAGTGTCAGGTAGCAGGCAACAACGATGATAACTCAACGGTCAAGGTTTAAATATACTAGAATTGCGTTACTGGCACTAGTGACTCATTAATGCCATATGCTACATGTTTACTCGTTACACTGCTGGTATAATCTCTATGACCATGAATTTTCATAATAGATCATGCAATCACCTTGCTCCATTCTATAAGGTCATTTAGTCCATTCTGGTCCACTCCCTCTTGATAAATCCACCGTGCTTCCCTATTATTCAGTCTGGATTCAATATTGAATTGATCCCCTGTGACTCTTTCAAGGACTACCCAGCGCACTTCTTGGGCAGTATGTTTTTGCGTTTGAAAATGTTGCACCAATTTGGTGCTCAATTTGCCTGCACGGAGTGTGCTCAGATGTTCCTGTATTCTTGTTTTTACCTTCCTGGTGGTAAGGCCGATGTAGTGAAGCTCACAGGGGCATGTCAGTCTGTAAATTACATGCGAGGTGTTACAGTTGCTAAATTTGTTTAGAAACCAGGTCTTGTTGTTTTTAAGAGTAACACTTTTGGTTGCTGATGTAAATGCGCACACGGAGCAATTACCACATGGGTAATGCCCGGAGGGGATGTTGGTTTCGCGTGGACTTATTTTGGGTCTAGTGTGGACCAGCCGGTCCCGAATATTCACAGACCTTTTGAATGCGAAACGAGGAGGAGGCATCTGCATATTGGTGGTACTAAGGAGATACCAGTGCCTCCGAATGATTTGCCTTATTTTTGTGGAAAGTGGTCCGAAAGTGGTGACCACTGGGATACATTCACCTTTTTCCTTTTTGGTCTTTTCCAACAGGGCTGCACGGGGGGTGTTATATGCTCGTTTTTTTGCCTGTCTTATGACCTTCCTTGGGTAAGCTCGATCCTGTAGCTTAATGGCCAAGATATTTGATTGTGCAGAGTATTCCTGTGTGGTGGAACAGTTTCGGCGATATCTTAGAAACTGTCCCACGGGCAAATTGTCACGGAGGGCCCTCGGGTGGTAGGAGCTGTAATGTAAGAGAGAATTTTTGTCCGTTGATTTATGGTGGACCGTGGTCACCAGCCTATCGCCCTCAGATAGGATGTCCAAATCCAAATAGACTGCTCTAGTTTTACTTATTTCCCAGGTGAACTTTAAGCACTCGTCCAAGCCATTGAGCCAAGCAAGGAAATCATTTAGTTCTTCCTCGGTCCCTTCCCATATACAAAGTATATCGTCTATATATCTCTTCCAGAGGACAATGTTCCTCTGGAAGAGATTAGTGTCTGTATTGATGTGGTAGGCTTCGAACTGGCCCACATAAATGCAGGCCAGACTGGGGGCGAATGTAGCCCCCATCGAAGTCCCCGACACTTGGAGATATATCTGATCTTTACATGAGAAGAAATTTTGGGTTAATGCAATTTCTATGCATTGGAGGACGAAGGTTTGGGGGCAGTCATAAAACCATTCAGAGTCCCTCAGGGCACGCGCCGCTGCCACCAGCGTGGCCTCCTGAGGGATGCTGGTATACAGCGACTCTATGTCGATGGTGACAAGAAATTGGTTTGTTGGATTATAAGAGACATTCTCCAGAATTCTCAACACGTCCGTGGTGTCCTGGACATATGAGGGTTGGGTGATGACACATTCCCTTAGGAAAAAGTCTGCAAACTGGGATAGAGGTTCTAGTAGCGACTGGATGCCGGAGACAATCGGTCGTCCGGGCGGGGGCTGTTGTTTTTTATGGATTTTGGGTACAATATAGAATGCCGGCATTCTCGGTTTTGTGTTAATCAGGAATTCGGCTTCCCTATACGTAACCCATTTCTTTTCTTTAGCCTCGGTTACCAGTTGGATAATGGTCGCCTGCAAGTCATTGGTAGGGTCCCGCGCTAGAGGTCTATAATTGCAGCGGTTCCCCAAAAGCCTAGCCACCTCTGTGTCGTAGTCAAGAGTGTCCATCACTACGACCGCCCCGCCTTTATCGGCTGGCTTAATGGTGATTATTTGATTGTTTTGTAGGCTTGTCAATGCCTGCCAGTCTCTAGAACTCATATTGCTGTAATCCGCAGTCTGCATGCTTTGTTCAATTTGACCAATCTCTTGTAAGATCTTTTGTTCAAACACCACAGTCTCTGGGCCTGTTGTATTGCCAGGGGGGCAAAACTGAGAAGGGCGCCGCAAATTTGTACAAAAATTGGATACGTCCTCCTTTTCCTTCCCGGCGAAAAACTTTTTAAGTTTTATCTTCCTCATTAGCCCGTACAGTTCCGCCCGGAGTTGGAACCCATCATGGCGCGGGGTAGGGACAAATCCCAACCCCTTGTTAAGTATAGCGGTTTCCGCCTCTGTAAGGGGATAATGAGAAAGATTGACCACAATGTTGTTAACCTTAGCAATTATAGGGGTGTTCTGCCTCTGCTGCGGGTAATCCTGGGGGAGAAGGCCTGCCAGGTTGAGTTCGGGTTCTGCCGGGCCCGGCCCCGTCCCCGGCCTCTGTAGTTGTTCCCCCTCTGATCTCCCGTGTTTAGTGTTTGTTGACCTAAAAAAACCCTAAACATAGCTCCTAGGTCCTCATTGGTTCTATCTTGGGGATTGAACCTGACCCTGGGGTTAGAAGTTGTTGTTTGAGCACCAGTTTCATCATCTTCGCTGCTCGTATTATCGAACGTCCAGTTGTTAGGTGTCCTCCTGCCCTGTTGGCGACCTCCCCGTCCCCTAGGTTGAAACGTGGATTGGGGAGGTGGTGGTTGCTGGTAATACTGATCTTCAACATAGGGAAAAGCCCACTCATGACTGAATCTCTCTAAGTTGCGCTTTAAGCCTTTAATCTTTTGATTGACCATATATGCCTGATATTCCCCGAGGTCATTTTGGATCCTAGCTAGTTGTTCTTTCGTATCAGTGATGGTGGTGTCCGCTTTTAGGGTTTCCTCTATATCCAAGATTTCTTTAAGGAGTTCATCACTGAGTCACTTAGCTGTATTGATTATCAAGACAAGCCAGTCCCGGGTGCACTTATTAGCTATATAGCTCCAGTCCATCCGGAATCTCTTGTCTTCTAAAAAGATCTTAGGCTCAATACGCACTAGGAGACTGGCTGGTGCTGCTCCTGCTCTTAGGTATTCCGTCATGAGCGCTCCATGGAGTGCAATTCTTATTTGTCGTTTTCTGGTATTCGACAGTTTTTCCCATTCTTCCCTAGCTGAAGTTGTCCCATCAAGGGGTGCATTGGGCAGGAGGGAAGGGCCTGATAATATGGATGCAATGTGTTCGTCAGTGAAGGCTAGACAAAACTTGTCCATCTCACACCGTGATGACGTGTATACTGGTGGAGGGAGAAAAAGGAGAAAGGGAAGGGTGTCCTATTATCTAGATAAAGACTACCTACAGGCGACCAACCGAGCTATGTAGTGCTGTGCTGTGCCTCGTGTGCAAGATGAAAATATTCTTAAAAAGCTCTTACGGCTAAGCTGCCGTTCTCAAGACCAATCTACAAAAAGGAGCTAAAGGGGCAGAGAACAGGTCATCCCCCACTCAATCCATTGTATACAACAAGGACCTGTTCACACTGTGAACGGATATTTCATACATCCGTATTGATTGCCATAAGCGTTAGACACTCATTTGTAGCTTGCGATTCTATCGTCTAAGCTATTCTACGGTGTAGTTCACTAAAAGAAAGAAAAAGAAATTTTGCCTACGAGGTAAGTAAAAATGACTGTCTATGTATAGTAACCTTATGTCTCCACCGCCCACATGTAGTGAAAAAAGAAGTGAAAAGGAGTGTTGGTGCCTCACGGTAGCGCCACCACAGAGGGTTAAGCAGGATGGTACTCGCCTGCTACCTCAATTTCTCATCATCAGCTACCAACACTCCAAAAGCAAGAAAATGTGTCTAATGCTAGTGATTAACTATATAGGTGCTAGGGTGTGTAGTTTAAGAAAGAAAAGGAAACAGGAACTGTGCTATAATGTGTGCACCGTCTCAAAACCCCTAAGTGATATATACTAATATCAGAAAAAGAGCTAAATCACACTGGCTTGCATACTTTATTCTAAGCTGCGTGATAGCTCGTATGTTAAAATGCCGACATGTTTCGTTACCATTGGACAACACTCACGGCAACTTCTTCAGGGCGTGGGGTCTGTTCGTTTTTCCCTGCACCTCTATTTGTCGTTTAAAAACAATTCTGTGGGAGACAAAAGAGAATATACACACACACAACAACACAAAACAAAACTGGGTTGGTAACCTGTTAAAAATAGGGCGATTGTCCTATGTATAGTCTTATAGAACCCCCATATGGCATATATTTACCAGGATGTAGCCCACCATGGGCATACCTTTACCCTTGGGACCTTGCGGCTCTGTGTGCGCGTTCAAGGCACCACTTGTTCCACTCCAAACGTGAGTCTGTAATGTATAATACATAATGAGCAATGCATGCTTACTCCCGTTTTGATATCTCATTCGTAGGTAATACGGGTGTGTCCCCCTCCCGTCTCAGGTGGTGCCTCTACATCTGGGAAAATCATTAATGGGTACCTCTCTTTCAACATCCCCTTTAAAAAAATGATGATGATGTTCCCCTCCAAGTGGACAACCTTATCCACACTACCTCTTTTTGTATTCCAACCTCGGTATATTTAAATCTCCTCTCGTTAACCTGTCTCGAGTCCGATTCCCCAAGATTCACACTGTCTTTCAACACTCACCGTGCAACTGATCGTAACTGGCGTTTACTCAGCCCAGGAACAACACGGTCGTTCCACGGCGCTGTTTAAAAGCGTAATAGCGCGTACCACGTGATTCGACTACGCTAGCAACAGAGCTCGATATAGTGAAAGAGGGGCGCCATTTTGGAATGGGCAATGAAAGATAGGCTCGCCGTGAAAATGTACTTCACTGTTAGTTTTACTCAATATTATACCTGCCTAGCCAATCCATTGCACGAATTATGTATCATCTAATCAGTCTACGCTCGTCCCATTAAGATGCAATGCTCGATATGGTGTAAAAAGAGACTCGATGTGGTACAAAAAGTGGGATTGCCATTTTGCAATGGGGAATATCATGTTGTGTCTATCTGTATTTATTGGCGTGCTTACTTTGTCGAGTATCCAAAGTGATGTATTTACTAGGATATTCCCACAGGTGTGTATCCAAATGTGATTTTCTCACAGGTAAAGGCGAAAAATAATGAACCTACAGTGTCAGGTAGCAGGCAACAACGATGATAACTCAACGGTCAAGGTTTAAATATACTAGAATTGCGTTACTGGCACTAGTGACTCATTAATGCCATATGCTACATGTTTACTCGTTACACTGCTGGTATAATCTCTATGACCATGAATTTTCATAATAGATCATGCAATCACCTTGCTCCATTCTATAAGGTCATTTAGTCCATTCTGGTCCACTCCCTCTTGATAAATCCACCGTGCTTCCCTATTATTCAGTCTGGATTCAATATTGAATTGATCCCCTGTGACTCTTTCAAGGACTACCCAGCGCACTTCTTGGGCAGTATGTTTTTGCGTTTGAAAATGTTGCACCAATTTGGTGCTCAATTTGCCTGCACGGAGTGTGCTCAGATGTTCCTGTATTCTTGTTTTTACCTTCCTGGTGGTAAGGCCGATGTAGTGAAGCTCACAGGGGCATGTCAGTCTGTAAATTACATGCGAGGTGTTACAGTTGCTAAATTTGTTTAGAAACCAGGTCTTGTTGTTTTTAAGAGTAACACTTTTGGTTGCTGATGTAAATGCGCACACGGAGCAATTACCACATGGGTAATGCCCGGAGGGGATGTTGGTTTCGCGTGGACTTATTTTGGGTCTAGTGTGGACCAGCCGGTCCCGAATATTCACAGACCTTTTGAATGCGAAACGAGGAGGAGGCATCTGCATATTGGTGGTACTAAGGAGATACCAGTGCCTCCGAATGATTTGCCTTATTTTTGTGAAAAGTGGTCCGAAAGTGGTGACCACTGGGATACATTCACCTTTTTCCTTTTTGGTCTTTTCCAACAGGGCTGCACGGGGGGTGTTATATGCTCGTTTTTTTGCCTGTCTTATGACCTTCCTTGGGTAAGCTCGATCCTGTAGCTTAATGGCCAAGATATTTGATTGTGCAGAGTATTCCTGTGTGGTGGAACAGTTTCGGCGATATCTTAGAAACTGTCCCACGGGCAAATTGTCACGGAGGGCCCTCGGGTGGTAGGAGCTATACATTACAGACTCACGTTTGGAGTGGAACAAGTGGTGCCTTGAACGCGCACACAGAGCCGCAAGGTCCCAAGGGTAAAGGTATGCCCATGGTGGGCTACATCCTGGTAAATATATGCCATATGGGGGTTCTATAAGACTATACATAGGACAATCGCCCTATTTTTAACAGGTTACCAACCCAGTTTTGTTTTGTGTTGTTGTGTGTGTGTATATTCTCTTTTGTCTCCCACAGAATTGTTTTTAAACGACAAATAGAGGTGCAGGGAAAAACGAACAGACCCCACGCCCTGAAGAAGTTGCCGTGAGTGTTGTCCAATGGTAACGAAACATGTCGGCATTTTAACATACGAGCTATCACGCAGCTTAGAATAAAGTATGCAAGCCAGTGTGATTTAGCTCTTTTTCTGATATTAGTATATATCACTTAGGGGTTTTGAGACGGTGCACACATTATAGCACAGTTCCTGTTTCCTTTTCTTTCTTAAACTACACACCCTAGCACCTATATAGTTAATCACTAGCATTAGACACATTTTCTTGCTTTTGGAGTGTTGGTAGCTGATGATGAGAAATTGAGGTAGCAGGCGAGTACCATCCTGCTTAACCCTCTGTGGTGGCGCTACCGTGAGGCACCAACACTCCTTTTCACTTCTTTTTTCACTACATGTGGGCGGTGGAGACATAAGGTTACTATACATAGACAGTCATTTTTACTTACCTCGTAGGCAAAATTTCTTTTTCTTTCTTTTAGTGAACTACACCGTAGAATAGCTTAGACAATAGAATCGCAAGCTACAAATGAGTGTCTAACGCTTATGGCAATCAATACGGATGTATGAAATATCCGTTCACAGTGTGAACAGGTCCTTGTTGTATACAATGGATTGAGTGGGGGATGACCTGTTCTCTGCCCCTTTAGCTCCTTTTTGTAGATTGGTCTTGAGAACGGCAGCTTAGCCGTGAGAGCTTTTTAAGAATATTTTCATCTTGCACACGAGGCACAGCACAGCACTACATAGCTCGGTTGGTCGCCTGTAGGTAGTCTTTATCTAGATAATAGGACACCCTTCCCTTTCTCCTTTTTCTCCCTCCACCAGTATACACGTCATCACGGTGTGAGGTGGACAAGTTTTGTCTAGCCTTCACTGACGAACACATTGCATCCATATTATCAGGCCCTTCCCTCCTGCCCAATGCACCCCTTGATGGGACAACTTCAGCTAGGGAAGAATGGGAAAAACTGTCGAATACCAGAAAACGACAAATAAGAATTGCACTCCATGGAGCGCTCATGACGGAATACCTAAGAGCAGGAGCAGCACCAGCCAGTCTCCTAGTGCGTATTGAGCCTAAGATCTTTTTAGAAGACAAGAGATTCCGGATGGACTGGAGCTATATAGCTAATAAGTGCACCCGGGACTGGCTTGTCTTGATAATCAATACAGCTAAGCGACTCAGTGATGAACTCCTTAAAGAAATCTTGGATATAGAGGAAACCCTAAAAGCGGACACCACCATCACTGATACGAAAGAACAACTAGCTAGGATCCAAAATGACCTCGGGGAATATCAGGCATATATGGTCAATCAAAAGATTAAAGGCTTAAAGCGCAACTTAGAGAGATTCAGTCATGAGTGGGCTTTTCCCTATGTTGAAGATCAGTATTACCAGCAACCACCACCTCCCCAATCCACGTTTCAACCTAGGGGACGGGGAGGTCGCCAACAGGGCAGGAGGACACCTAACAACTGGACGTTCGATAATACGAGCAGCGAAGATGATGAAACTGGTGCTCAAACAACAACTTCTAACCCCAGGGTCAGGTTCAATCCCCAAGATAGAACCAATGAGGACCTAGGAGCTATGTTTAGGGTTTTTTTAGGTCAACAAACACTAAACACGGGAGATCAGAGGGGGAACAACTACAGAGGCCGGGGACGGGGCCGGGCCCGGCAGAACCCGAACTCAACCTGGCAGGCCTTCTCCCCCAGGATTACCCGCAGCAGAGGCAGAACACCCCTATAATTGCTAAGGTTAACAACATTGTGGTCAATCTTTCTCATTATCCCCTTACAGAGGCGGAAACCGCTATACTTAACAAGGGGTTGGGATTTGTCCCTACCCCGCGCCATGATGGGTTCCAACTCCGGGCGGAACTGTACGGGCTAATGAGGAAGATAAAACTTAAAAAGTTTTTCGCCGGGAAGGAAAAGGAGGACGTATCCAATTTTTGTACAAATTTGCGGCGCCCTTCTCAGTTTTGCCCCCCTGGCAATACAACAGGCCCAGAGACTGTGGTGTTTGAACAAAAGATCTTACAAGAGATTGGTCAAATTGAACAAAGCATGCAGACTGCGGATTACAGCAATATGAGTTCTAGAGACTGGCAGGCATTGACAAGCCTACAAAACAATCAAATAATCACCATTAAGCCAGCCGATAAAGGCGGGGCGGTCGTAGTGATGGACACTCTTGACTACGACACAGAGGTGGCTAGGCTTTTGGGGAACCGCTGCAATTATAGACCTCTAGCGCGGGACCCTACCAATGACTTGCAGGCGACCATTATCCAACTGGTAACCGAGGCTAAAGAAAAGAAATGGGTTACGTATAGGGAAGCCGAATTCCTGATTAACACAAAACCGAGAATGCCGGCATTCTATATTGTACCCAAAATCCATAAAAAACAACAGCCCCCGCCCGGACGACCGATTGTCTCCGGCATCCAGTCGCTACTAGAACCTCTATCCCAGTTTGCAGACTTTTTCCTAAGGGAATGTGTCATCACCCAACCCTCATATGTCCAGGACACCACGGACGTGTTGAGAATTCTGGAGAATGTCTCTTATAATCCAACAAACCAATTTCTTGTCACCATCGACATAGAGTCGCTGTATACCAGCATCCCTCAGGAGGCCACGCTGGTGGCAGCGGCGCGTGCCCTGAGGGACTCTGAATGGTTTTATGACTGCCCCCAAACCTTCGTCCTCCAATGCATAGAAATTGCATTAACCCAAAATTTCTTCTCATGTAAAGATCAGATATATCTCCAAGTGTCGGGGACTTCGATGGGGGCTACATTCGCCCCCAGTCTGGCCTGCATTTATGTGGGCCAGTTCGAAGCCTACCACATCAATACAGACACTAATCTCTTCCAGAGGAACATTGTCCTCTGGAAGAGATATATAGACGATATACTTTGTATATGGGAAGGGACCGAGGAAGAACTAAATGATTTCCTTGCTTGGCTCAATGGCTTGGACGAGTGCTTAAAGTTCACCTGGGAAATAAGTAAAACTAGAGCAGTCTATTTGGATTTGGACATCCTATCTGAGGGCGATAGGCTGGTGACCACGGTCCACCATAAATCAACGGACAAAAATTCTCTCTTACATTACAGCTCCTACCACCCGAGGGCCCTCCGTGACAATTTGCCCGTGGGACAGTTTCTAAGATATCGCCGAAACTGTTCCACCACACAGGAATACTCTGCACAATCAAATATCTTGGCCATTAAGCTACAGGATCGAGCTTACCCAAGGAAGGTCATAAGACAGGCAAAAAAACGAGCATATAACACCCCCCGTGCAGCCCTGTTGGAAAAGACCAAAAAGGAAAAAGGTGAATGTATCCCAGTGGTCACCACTTTCGGACCACTTTCCACAAAAATAAGGCAAATCATTCGGAGGCACTGGTATCTCCTTAGTACCACCAATATGCAGATGCCTCCTCCTCGTTTCGCATTCAAAAGGTCTGTGAATATTCGGGACCGGCTGGTCCACACTAGACCCAAAATAAGTCCACGCGAAACCATCATCCCCTCCGGGCATTACCCATGTGGTAATTGCTCCGTGTGCGCATTTACATCAGCAACCAAAAGTGTTACTCTTAAAAACAACAAGACCTGGTTTCTAAACAAATTTAGCAACTGTAACACCTCGCATGTAATTTACAGACTGACATGCCCCTGTGAGCTTCACTACATCGGCCTTACCACCAGGAAGGTAAAAACAAGAATACAGGAACATCTGAGCACACTCCGTGCAGGCAAATTGAGCACCAAATTGGTGCAACATTTTCAAACGCAAAAACATACTGCCCAAGAAGTGCGCTGGGTAGTCCTTGAAAGAGTCACAGGGGATCAATTCAATATTGAATCCAGACTGAATAATAGGGAAGCACGGTGGATTTATCAAGAGGGAGTGGACCAGAATGGACTAAATGACCTTATAGAATGGAGCAAGGTGATTGCATGATCTATTATGAAAATTCATGGTCATAGAGATTATACCAGCAGTGTAACGAGTAAACATGTAGCATATGGCATTAATGAGTCACTAGTGCCAGTAACGCAATTCTAGTATATTTAAACCTTGACCGTTGAGTTATCATCGTTGTTGCCTGCTACCTGACACTGTAGGTTCATTATTTTTCGCCTTTACCTGTGAGAAAATCACATTTGGATACACACCTGTGGGAATATCCTAGTAAATACATCACTTTGGATACTCGACAAAGTAAGCACGCCAATAAATACAGATAGACACAACATGATATTCCCCATTGCAAAATGGCAATCCCACTTTTTGTACCACATCGAGTCTCTTTTTACACCATATCGAGCATTGCATCTTAATGGGACGAGCGTAGACTGATTAGATGATACATAATTCGTGCAATGGATTGGCTAGGCAGGTATAATATTGAGTAAAACTAACAGTGAAGTACATTTTCACGGCGAGCCTATCTTTCATTGCCCATTCCAAAATGGCGCCCCTCTTTCACTATATCGAGCTCTGTTGCTAGCGTAGTCGAATCACGTGGTACGCGCTATTACGCTTTTAAACAGCGCCGTGGAACGACCGTGTTGTTCCTGGGCTGAGTAAACGCCAGTTACGAACAGTTGCACGGTGAGTGTTGAAAGACAGTGTGAATCTTGGGGAATCGGACTCGAGACAGGTTAACGAGAGGAGATTTAAATATACCGAGGTTGGAATACAAAAAGAGGTAGTGTGGATAAGGTTGTCCACTTGGAGGGGAACATCATCATCATTTTTTTAAAGGGGATGTTGAAAGAGAGGTACCCATTAATGATTTTCCCAGATGTAGAGGCACCACCTGAGACGGGAGGGGGACACACCCGTATTACCTACGAATGAGATATCAAAACGGGAGTAAGCATGCATTGCTCATTATGTATTATACATTACAGACTCACGTTTGGAGTGGAACAAGTGGTGCCTTGAACGCGCACACAGAGCCGCAAGGTCCCAAGGGTAAAGGTATGCCCATGGTGGGCTACATCCTGGTAAATATATGCCATATGGGGGTTCTATAAGACTATACATAGGACAATCGCCCTATTTTTAACAGGTTACCAACCCAGTTTTGTTTTGTGTTGTTGTGTGTGTGTATATTCTCTTTTGTCTCCCACAGAATTGTTTTTAAACGACAAATAGAGGTGCAGGGAAAAACGAACAGACCCCACGCCCTGAAGAAGTTGCCGTGAGTGTTGTCCAATGGTAACGAAACATGTCGGCATTTTAACATACGAGCTATCACGCAGCTTAGAATAAAGTATGCAAGCCAGTGTGATTTAGCTCTTTTTCTGATATTAGTATATATCACTTAGGGGTTTTGAGACGGTGCACACATTATAGCACAGTTCCTGTTTCCTTTTCTTTCTTAAACTACACACCCTAGCACCTATATAGTTAATCACTAGCATTAGACACATTTTCTTGCTTTTGGAGTGTTGGTAGCTGATGATGAGAAATTGAGGTAGCAGGCGAGTACCATCCTGCTTAACCCTCTGTGGTGGCGCTACCGTGAGGCACCAACACTCCTTTACACTTCTTTTTTCACTACATGTGGGCGGTGGAGACATAAGGTTACTATACATAGACAGTCATTTTTACTTACCTCGTAGGCAAAATTTCTTTTTCTTTCTTTTAGTGAACTACACCGTAGAATAGCTTAGACGATAGAATCGCAAGCTACAAATGAGTGTCTAACGCTTATGGCAATCAATACGGATGTATGAAATATCCGTTCACAGTGTGAACAGGTCCTTGTTGTATACAATGGATTGAGTGGGGGATGACCTGTTCTCTGCCCCTTTAGCTCCTTTTTGTAGATTGGCCATAACAGGAGTTACCACACATATTACAACTCACCGAGGCATTTGTAATGGATGGCCATGTCTTCAGTTTGGAAGGTTATTTTACATGTGTGTGATGAAAGGACTGCATCTCATTTTAAGTGTTCGTGGTCTGTATTACTACTTTAATATCAAGTTAACAAAAAGTGCTTCTTCACGTATTGTTAAAAATGAAAAGCGAGATCCCCAGCGTCACTGTATGTCACCGTCAATCGTTTCAGATTACAGTCTGTTTTTTAGTGGAAGCCCAGCACGGGCCAGCTCACCATTGAAAAGAGCAGCTGAAAATTGCACTCTGGGGCAGAACTGCATTCTGTGTTGGGTTTTGGCCTGTTATGTGTTTGTGGTACTAGCTCTAATACTAGGTAGACCCCTCCCAAAAAGCAGGTGAGAAAAAGTGTTCTACCCTGAATACACAGAAGGCAGTAAGAGACAGTAAAATGCCCTTTGTAGTGAAAAGATATCAGGAGACCCACACAATACAAAGTTTATGAAAGTGGCTGAGAGAAATTCAAAACCAGAAAACTTGTTTCTGCTGAACTCGTGTTTTGATTTTTTGCCTGAACTACCCGACCTTAATGTGAAAATGAAGAATATACAAATGAAAAAAAGTATTAATAAGCGATTATGAAGAACCAATAAGGCAGAAAGATATTGTGCATTAAAAAGACCATAAGGATTCCATAGCGGATGCCAGAATGAATTCAATTAAAGAACAAATGTTCACAGTAACTGGGGTCAAAATATAAACATTCTTACAATTCTTACTTGTTAGTGATAACTGGAATCAGTATAGTGTCAGTGGTGTTTTTACATGATATATATCAACATACATATATTAATTAAATCGTCATTGAATAAAAAAATCGCAAAAAATCACGAAAAGATCACATGCTAAAAAATAGATGTACAAACAAAGAAAAATTATTTTTTTTGATTAATTTAAATCACAATTATAGATTTGCGGAAAATGGAAGCTACTATGAGTTTTTGTCAGATGCAAACTTCAGCAAGGCTGACTAAGCCTTTCACATTTTCCAGGTAAATAAGATAAAATACTTGTGTTAGATTGACTGGGAGAGTGGGCTTGAAAGAACAATGAGTCAAACCCACCAGCACTTGGTGACTACACTTGGTGGGAGGGCTTGTGATGGTGTGATGGAGCACTAGCAGAATTTCTAATGGCAAATAGATACCAGCCGGCAACTGAGCATTCTGGAGGTAACAATGACAGATAAAGATCTGTGGAGAGAAGGATAGGGAACTGCGCACAAGGTCGGTAGGCGCGGAAGGAGAGAGAATGCTTTGGCCAGTACCGTTCCTTGGGTTTGGTCAGACCGCACCAAATATTCTCATCCTGGGTCCCACCAAACCTAGTGACTGCACTGGTAACTTTTTATGTCAGCCCTGTCTTTTCAACTGACAGTGATGGATGGCTGCATCACAGTGCTTTTTTTGACACACTATCTTTTGTCCATGTTGATCTGGCCGCACTTTCTTCCTCCATCCCTCCTTGCTGACTCCCCCTCTGCCTTCCCTTCTGCCAGCAATAAAAAAGCACTTTGATGCTGGTGTGCGCTGCTGTACAACAGGGCTGTAAAATATTGATATAGCAAATACCTCTCGTAGTCGAGACCTATTGGCTTTGCCAATGATTGTTTTTTCTTCTGCCATGGAGAGCAGCGTCTGTTCCACCCTGCTGAGAACTATCTTCCTGAGAGAGGAGTGAGAGGACTGCACCTTACGCACAGAAAAATACTGGATATTTGTTCAAGTTCTATGATTCTGCAACAGCCCAGGCGTTCCTGGGCAATGTGTAGCGTTTTTCAAGCTGGACCTTGTTCACTAGCACAATTATTCCTTAAAAAACATATTGGCTATGCACTGCACAGTTGCTCGATTTCACTGCATTCTGGGGCAGATTTACAAGCCCCTTGCTACACTTTTGCACCGCCGTTGCGTCACTTCTGTGACGCAGCGGCAGAGTAAAAAATACGGCCAATTTACAACGTGGTGCATCTAGGGAGATGCATCACGTTGTAAAGCCCTGCGTCACATACCTGCGTCAGGTATAATATATGCAAGGTGGGTGTTCCCACGCAGGAAAGCCCAGTAAAAGTGACAAAGTGAAATCTACAAGATTTCACTGTGTCACTTCTAGGACGCCACTGCGTCAAAACTGCATGCCTGCTTGAAGCAGGCGTAATGAGTGACGCAGTGTAGTAGGAATAGGCCATAAAATGCATTGCTGGAGTTGCGTCTTGCTTGCGACACGACTCCAGCAATGCTTGACTTTTGCCCCAACAGATGCGTCAGAATTTCTGACGCATCTGTCAATCCTTGCGCCATGGTGCGCCGTTTTGTAAATACGGTGCATCCATGGTGGAGCAAGGGTATCTCAGGGTGGCGCAGGGAAAGTGACGCATCTCTACAGATGCGTCACTTTCTTGGAAATCTGCCCCTCTGTTCCTTCCCTTCTATCTGCAACTGTGTTGCCTTTCTAAGTAAGGTGTATGTCTCTCAGCCATGACATTTTGGTAAACAAACCTGCTCCTGGCAGAGCCAAGCTCATTGGCCCACACCTTCTCTCCTTCACAGTGTCCACGTAGCACAGCCCAGGGATGAACACTGCGAGACTATTAACTTTGTTACTACTACTAAATGTACCTCATAAAACAGAGCTTTGCAAAAAGTAATGACAGGCAATAAAATAACATGCCACAAAAATGCAAATGTGTGCCGCAAAAGTTCCATCTTGGTGCTGCATGTTTTTTTTATCCAGATGAAATATCTTGGATGCTCTGACTGTGAGTGGGGCCACTGAGTCTTTCATCCTTCTAAGGTTGGTAAAATAAGCACCCTTGGGTTACAATACACATCTACTATCAGGGTCAGTAAACTATCTAGAGGGTGAAAGTTACAAACATTTTTGTGTTACAGTGTCTGACTACTGTGTGGATCCATTTAACTAGAAAGCCTGTTTTGTAATTAGCCATGTTACGCTGCCTGGCGAGAGCCCCTCATCCTTCTACAATCATTTTTGACCAGTTGCTTGTAATGCAAAAGTAGAAGTGCAGGTACTCTGCAGCAGAGTACCTGCTCGTTTCTGAGAAGTGCTGGTACACTCCAATTAAAAGTATTGCATTTCTCTTGAGAAGTGCCAGCACTCTCCATCTCAAAATAAAAAGTGCTGGTACTCCACACTGAACAGTACGGACCCATTTAAAGCACTGCTTTTGACACCTTCCCATACTTAATTTGAGCCGGTGGCTTCTGGTGCTCCGCCCCAGTTACTTAATTGTTTTGCAGTGCTTGACACCAGCACTTAATTGTCAACACCCACCTATGGCCACTTGGTGGCGCTGCTCATATAATTCGGAGATGAGCACAACAACAGTTGTTTATTAATACAAAATGCTTTAAAAATTACTAATACCTGCCTCCCCAGCCACTCCTTTTGCTTTGGAGACCTGGAATAATCTGAACTGTCGTACTTGCAGTCGAGAGAGATAGCTAGTATTTGTTTTGGCAGCGACGACAGGCGCGAGGGGTGGAAGCTGCAGTGGCCTCCTAGTCAGGGCCCTGGCACTTATTATTTTACAGATGAAGCACTGCACCTTCCCTCTCTCTAGACGACCCCTCACAAATAAACTTCCCAGAAAAAGAAATCAGCAGAGCCAATCCTTTGTTGTTTTTGGCTCACTGGATTCAGCTTCTAGAAAGAAAGGGGTATGTGTGAATAATTTGCCAATTAACCCACCGAGCTTCCCTTTTCCCGCCCAGACATGGTGATTGTTGAGAACTCTAGTATTGCTTTTTAGTGCAGGCCGCACCCCTGATGCAGAGAATCCACTGCACACGACCAAGCTGCACACCAAGGGCCTTATTTATGGGCTTATTGTCGTAGGGCAGCGCCGCAGTCCTCCCTGCTGTGCTGCCCTACGGCAAAAGGAAAGGGCAGGAATGCGCTGTATCTATATGATCTATGTGCTTCTCCCCTGCACAGGTGCCCAATGGGCTGCCGTGCCCCAACGCAGGCACCTTTGCACCATTGTGCCAGGGTGCCTGCGTTGCTTTCCTCTGTCTATTTCTGCAGCACACATAGAAAATTGAAAGCACGAGGAGAAATGTTTTCATTTCTCATCATTGCGCCTCCCTAACGCCAACCCTGGGTTCTGACGCATTCCCAGGTGTACGATGACTCATAAATCTGGGAATGTGTCAGGTTCCACGGGTGTTGCGTGGGAACACCCACAGCAACAGCCATGGAACGCCCCTTTCACGCAGTTTTATGCGTGAAACGGGCACATATTTGTAAGGCCATGAAAAGCCATATAAAGTGGCTTTATAAATATGCTGTGGCACATTGCGCCACCAGAACGTCACAAAAGTGACGTTCCGGGGGCGCAAATGTGCCAATAGGGCATTGAGGCCCCAAGGGACTATCCAGAAATACAAAATATCCCACTTTAAGCCACACCTTTGACTGCACGAAGTGAGCGAGTACACCCTCCTTAGAAGGGTTCCCGTTACCCTTTCAAACTTCTTTCTGTCCATCTATCCCTTTACGCTTCCTTCCAGACTTCTACCCTTGCTCGTCACCCTCCTTTCCTCCTTTCACCTCCTGCCCTTCCCCTTTCTGTCCATCATTTCACTCTTCATTACTTTCAGCTCTCTTTCCTCCCTTTCATACTTACTTCCTTCCATACGTCTTTCTTACCTTTATTCTCCTCTTTTTTTCTTATCTACCCATTTCTTTTCTTTCCTTTCCTCTTTACTTGTTTTTTCTTGTCTACAAAGAGAGAGGTAGCAAAAGTGGTCGCCATCTATGCAATAACGTTTTGCAACCTGTCTCTGAGCTACCTACCAATAGGTCAAGACACAAACTCTCCGGTTGCAGGGGGTCGCAGAACAACCGGCCTAATACATATTAATTAGACAGGATGCCATTTCAGACCCCTCTGATTGGCAAGAAAAATAAGGACATTGGCTTGGAAGAGACAGCAGACCTCCACCTCTGTGTTCGCACCCTCAAAAAGGATTTTTTTTTAAAGCAGTCTGTGTTACGTAAAGGAATCAGTTTCCACTTTTGGAAACACCTGGGGGATCAGATAGTGGTCTATAACACAGTTAACAAAAGAGAAGGAGCATACAGGGAACAACTTTCGCCTTGCCAGTCACCAGCCTCTTTGAAGTGCTAGTAACTGGTCAATGGTTTGCAGTCCAAAATCATTGTTACATGCCACTGCTGCTTGCAATTAAGAAGGGCTGCCCCTTTCACTCTCCCTCCTACTTGTGATTCAAAATAGACTGCAGAGCTCATTTTATGAGCTGGAAAGGCTTTTAAATTTACAAGATGGCTTCAGTACATTGCGCTTTTGCATTTGCAAACCCTGTGATTTTCTGAATCGCATGGTCAGGATCTATGATTTTCTCAGAAACATGATCAGATATTAACAACTCCAGCTCAGTTTCTAAAATGTGCAGCCAACAATGGTTCTGTTCTGCTTTCATACTTTGAATTGCTAGATACATTATTTAAACAGGCATTGGTAAAGCCAATAGGTCTCGCCTATCCAAGAGCTATTGGCTTTAGCAATGTGTTTTAGCCCTTATGTACACCACTGTGGTTGCTGTTCAGCATGGTTAAAGGTTAGTGCCATGGAGTGGGGTGCCGTGGGGTAGGTTGGAGTGGGGTAGAGTGGATTGGGGTAGATTGGAGTAGAGTGGAGAGGGGTAGATTGCTGTAGAGTGGAGTTGGGGTAGAGAGGTAGAATGCAGTGGAGTGGATTGGGGTAGATTGGAGTGGGGAATTTAGATAGATTAGTGAGGTAGATTGGAGTGGAGTAGATTGGGCAGTGGGGTAGATTGGAGTGGTGTGGGGTGGATTGGGATGGTGGGGTATAATGGGGTAAATTAGGGTAGAGTGGGGTAGACTGGAGTTGAGTAGATGGGGATGGAGTAGATTGGGGTAGACTGGAGTGGGATATATTGGAGTGGGGCAGATCAGAGTACAGTGGAGTGGTATATATTGGGAAAGATTGGAGTGGGGTAGATTGGGGAAGAGTGGGAGTGCAGTGGATTGAGGTAGGTTAGAGTGTTAGTTGGGCAAGAGTGGAGTGGGGTAGACTGGAGTGGAGTGGGGTAGATTACGGTGGAGTGGGGTAGATTGGCGGGTTAGAGTAGGGTTGATTGTGGGGGGGATTGTGGGTGGATTGGAGTGGGGTAGACTGGAGTGGGGAAGATTGGAGTGGAGTAAATTGAGTGGAGTAGATTGGCATCGAGAGTTTTGGATTGGAGTGGGATAGAGTGGGGTGGAGTAAATTGCAGTAGGGTGGGGAGGGGTGGAGTAGACTGCAGGGGGGTAGGGTGGAGTGAGATAAATTGGGGTAGATTGGAGTGAAGTGAAGTGGATTGAAGTGGAGTGGAGTAGCTAGGAGTAGGGTAGGTTGGGGTGGAGTGGGTTTGATTGGAGTGCAGTAGAGTAGATTTGAGTGTGATAGTTTGGAGTAAAGTGTAGTGGGGTAGATTTGAGTAGAGTGGAGTGGAGTGTGGTACAGTGGAGTGGGGCAGTTTGGAGTGGGGTGGGGTAGACTGGGTGGATTGGAGTGTGGTAGATTGGAGTGGGGTAGATTGTGGTGGACTGGAGTGGGGTATATCGGAGTGGGTTAGATTGGAGTGGGGTGGGGTAGATTGTGTTGGGTAAATTGGGGTGGGGTAGACTGGATTGGAGCGGGGTAGATTATAGAAAAGTGTGGTGGTGTATATTTGGGTATAGTGGGGTGTGGTAGAGTGGAGTGGGGCAGATTTGAATGGAGTGGAGTATATTGGTGGATTGGTGTGTGGTAGATTGGAGTGGAGTGGGGTAGATTGTGGTGGATTGTAGTGGGGTAGACTGTGGTAGATTGGAGTGGCTAGATTGTGGTAGTTTGGAGTGGGATAGCTTGTGGTAGATTAGTTTGGATTATGGTGAGGTAGAGTGGGATGGGAACATTTAGGTGTGGTAGAATGAAGTGGAGTGGGGTAGATTGGAGTGTGGTAGACTGGTGTGGAGAGGAGTTGAATAGTTTGCAGTGGCGTTTGGAGTGGAGTGGGTGAGATTGGAGTGGGGTAGGTTGAGGTACATTGGAGTGGGGCGGATTGCGGTAGATTGGAGTGGATTGGTGTGGGCTAGACAGGGGTAGATTGGAGAAGAATGGGATAGATTTGAGTGGAGTGCTGTAGATTGGGGTGGAGTGGGGTAGATTGTAGTGGAGTGGAGTAGACTGGATTGTAGTGGAGTGGATTAGATTGGGGTAGATTGGAGTGGAGTAGATTGATTGAGAGTGGGGTCGATTGGGTTAAAGTGGGGTAGATTGGGTTAGAGTGGGATAGATTGAACTGAAGTAGATTGGAGTAGGGTGGGATAGACGGGGGTGGAGTGGGGTGGGTAAATTTGGGTGGGGTAGATTGGAGTAGAGTGGAGTACATTGCGTGTATTGGAGTGGGGTAGATTGGACAGGAGTAGATTTTAGCGAAGTGGAGTAGATTAGGGTTAATTGGATTGGAGTAGAGAAGAGTGGAGTGGGATAGATTGGAGTGGAGTGGGGTAGATTGGAGTTGGGTAGAGTGGAGTGAAGGGGTGTAGACTGAAGTGGCGTGTTGTGTTTTGGAGTGAGTGGTGTAGATTGGAGTGGCGTGTAGTCTTTGGCATGTCGTACAGTATCTTAGAATGGAAGGGCATAGAGTGGAGTGTAGTAGAATGGAGTGGCATTGAGTGGAAGGGCAAAGAGTGGAGTGGAGTGGCGTAGTGTGGCAAATGCATTGCGTGGTAGTTCACTACCAAAACAGACAACACATTTTGAATTGAAATGACCATTACATTTCCACCAAAATACGGTTTTACTGCACATAAACAAGGTGTGCTAATCTCATAACATAGTGTATTGATGTGTTTTAATGGTATTCAAATATTTGTTTTCACCACACCTACGAATTACAAAAACAAAATATGCTTCATTTGTTCTAGCTCTACTATATTCTTAAACATCAGCACAATTCATTTTTTTGTTGTGTACTAGAAAAGAAAAATCTTGCACCCTCTCCTCTTCGATAAAACTCAACAGGATTGTCACATAAATTCTCTCTCTTTAAAATCAGGCAAAGAAAAGTAAACACCAAGCTCACTCACAAGAGAGAGCTTGACATTTGACATCTGTCTCTGAATGTACAGAATAATGTGATAAGAACAAGATTAAAAGGCTTATTAGAGAAAGCGAGTTCGTAGAAAAATACAGTAAACAAGGTTTGGGCAATATAATATGTCTTTAGCTGCGCTGTCTGGTAGGTTTCGACCTAAAAAGTACCAGATTTCTGTAAATTTGATCATTTCAGATTTAAAAAAATACAACTAGTCACTAAATACATACATCATGGATAACATTTGTTGCAGTGTCACATTAAAACTATGGTAGTCTTACTAATAGTAATAGCACTTGCCCAGCCAAGACATTCTGGTACTGTCCCACTAACAGTAGAGCAGCTCTGCAAGGAAAAACGTTTACCGCCCTCCTGTGAGTAAGGCATTTCTGCTGAGATGCTCTAATGCTGTCCAAACTACAGGCACCATGCTCAGAGTTGCAGGGGCTGTCGATTACAAGTACATCAGCCCACATTAAGCCCTGCAGAGATGTTTTATTATGGCCCCTTACAAGTACAACTGCATTGTTGAGAAGTGCTTGGGTAGGTGCTACAGTTACATCATCCCTGCTGTAAGGCACAGCCACTGTCTATTACAAACATAACAGCCCTGCAAAAATGCTAAGCATCCCCATTGACAGGTAATGGTGATGTCTATTGTATGTCCAGCTGCCCTACTGAAAAGTGCTTGGGCTGTCCATTACTCTTATAGTATCCCTCCCGTAAAGTGCAGGTGCTTTCTGTTACAAACATAACTACCCTGCTGAGCCCTGAAAAGAAATGTGAAAACTACGACCTAAAAGCATAGCTGGCCCTTTGACAGTTACTGGTGTTGTCCGTTACAAGTACATTTGCTCTGTTAAGAAGTGCTCGAGCTCTCCGTTACTCCTATTTCATCCCTGCTGTAAAGTGCAGGCACTGTCTGTTACAAGTACAACTGTCCTACTGTGAAATGTTGCTAGACCAATACCAGTTTTGCTACTCTGCAGTATTGGTGTAAAAGCTCGAGTTCAGCAGAAGGAAAGCTAAGCATCAGTGGAGAAAGGGCTACTCCACTTCAGAAAAAACTACACACCCCTTAGGATTTAGTTACAACTAAGGGTGGGCGGATCCGCGGAATTCGGCGGAGTGATACACTGCAATTCCGCAGAGTTCCGAACATGCATAGTGGTTAACCAATGACGCTTTCAGCCCAGCCAGCAGCTACAGGAATGCAGATTTTCAATTCCTTTAACAAACAAGAAGGTGCCTGAGGTGCCTGCGCCTGTTTTGACATGACTGCCAGAACAGCTCCAATGTAACCACTCTTTAGTTGTAGATTATGCCCAAAAACAGTGTTACCAAAGAAAGTAAATCAATAAACATCATAAATAACTGTGAAATATAAAATCTGTACAAATGTGCACACAGCCCCTGGGCTGTGCAGTAGCAAGGCACTAGCAGAGCCTGGCACCAGGGCAAAGAGCCAAACCAGGCTGCAGTCAGTGCCAGTGGCGGCTGGTGACATTTTAAGCTGGCGAGGCGTGAAAACAAAGTTTGGTATGAGGGCCCTATTGTGAGCGAGCGTAGCAGGCGACCCGACCATTATGAGGGGGATTTAGGGGATTCTCCTCCCTCTAAGAAAAGTTTTAAAAACGAGTAGGCAAATGGTGCATTTTCAAGTGGATTTGAGAAAGCAAGAAGGTTAATAATGAAATTGTGAAGGTGTGGTTATGAAATCAATAAAGAGATTTCATATAATATTGACATAAATACAGCCTGAGCTAATTACTGTCACCCTAGCCACATTCTCAAATGTACATCACAATGCAAGCTTCCCTACCTGTCTTTTGGCAATGGTTTGCATTTCAATAGAAAGTTCATGTTGAGCCACAATTTCAATGTCACAGGACAACGAAGGACATCCCTTAGTAAGGTACCCTTACACATTTGTGCCTAAAACAACTGCCAATGTAATGCTGCAAAATGAAAACACCTAAGGACATTTTGCAGGCACAGTTTCATTCTGAGGTTAGCGGTTTTGTTTTTAACCTCTTGAGTGCCCATGACGAGCTGGTCTCGTCATGGGCCGCGGTTGCGCTGTGCCCATGACGAGACCAGCTCGTCATAAACCCCGCCCACTAATGCAACGGCCGGCACAGGCCGGGGAAAGGGGCGGGCACTCAAGGGGTTAAAGGACATTCTAATATACTTTTGAGTAGCGCTCGTGCTGCTGTTTAGTGGCACTATAAATATAACCCATATATATTATTAAAACCAACCTTCACAATACACAACCTTTTGACCTCCGAAGGTTGAGTGAGTTTAGTGCAGGCTGAGTTAATTGCTTCCGCGCTAGCACATTTTCAAATGTATATCATAATGCAAGCTGCCGTACCAATACAGTAGCAATAGTTTGCATTTCAATAGAAAGTTCAGGTTAACCACTATTTCAATACCGGAGGACATCCCTTACGCATTTTACATGTGGAAGCAGTTGCAAGTCATTTTATACACAAATGCACTGAGAAAATCTCACAACTGAAAAGCTATTGTTTCTTTAAAGAGGGAGGTGTATGATGCTAAGAAAGGGGTGACATCCCTGTAATGCGAGTACACATTCCACCCACCCTTGTTTGTGGTGCTCCAAATCGCAGTGAAGAGGATGAAAGACATCCCTTTTTCACTATGCAAAGTTTTAAAAAATACAATACAGTTAGAGTTCAGGACAACTTTAAAGGCATAGGTGGCATTTGCTACACCGTGCATAAAAAAACACCCAAATTCCTAGAGCATGAAAATGAACAAACAATGGCGTTCATCACATCTGATGTATATCCTTAAAATCTGTTGAGCGATGACATGGGCACAAAGTGTACAGCTATTGAAAAACGTTCTCCACATAAAAAGCTTGTGCGTAAATAAAAAGCTGGCATGATAATGTTTAATAGCAATAAATGTGTTCCCTAATTGATTATATAGCTCAGAGAATTAAACGAGGCCTCAACGCCACAGAAGGCACTGGGTAATAAACAGTTGTGGCTCGCGCTCTGATACTCGCGGGGGGGGGCGAGTGTTAGGGGTCGCGCGCGGCACGGGGAGATTAACATAAAGCACCATCTCTGTACGTAGTTTATTGCATTTATTTGTGAACCGCACTTGCTTATTGCCATGGAAATAAATGGGAATTTGTTGATCAACCTGGTAACACGGCGACAGAAGAGGAAATTACTTTACAGCAAATGGAGATAAGAATAGGATAAGAATAGAATTGAGTGGCCAAGGGTTAACTTGCTTGCGTCCAAGCCTCTGCATAGCAAGAAGAAGCAGAGAAATGAAAACTATGCAGGCAGGATGTCTATGGTCCTTGTCTGTCATGGAACATTATGTTTCTATATTTTTCTTTACGCCTTTCATTGCAAATTTTATTCAATTTATTGCACACTGAGCACTTACCTGTGCTCCTAGGATTCAAGGTCAACTCGATTTTAATGAGAGTTATCCACTGAAAGAATCAAGAACGATCGAAATGCGTGCTGTGTATCAACTGCATGGACCAATAATTTTTCGTTTCGCTCTAAAGCGTCACTAAAAGCAGGTTGCTTCCTTTGATACGTGGTTAATAACAGAATGCCAAAGTATACTGTAAAATGTGGACTACACCATCCGCACAAATCTGTATCATATCTGTAATCCATGTTCCGCAGCATGGGAGTGAGATAAGCAGTCGCGGCTCGCGCTCCAATATTCGCGGAGGGAGGGGTCGGGCACGGCGCGGGGGACATGAACATAAATCACCATTATTAAGAAAACAAACTAAACTTACCGGATCCGCGCTGCGTCTGTGAGTCCTCCTGGGCCGGGGTCCGACTCGCGCGTTGGCGCCTTGGCAAGTACCGCCTGCTCTCAGCCGATCCAGGCGCTGCTCCAGCACCAGTGCCAGGATTGGCTTGAGCAGTACTGCGCATGTTCTGTTTAGGGCTTAAAATTTTTTGCGACCAGCCCGAACATGCGCACTAGGCTGCTCATTAGAAGAGCAGCATGGAACAACCCTCGCTCTTCTAATGAGCAGCCTAGTATGCGCATATTCAAGGCTGGTCGCAAAATGATTAAGCCCAAAACACAACATGCGCACTCTTGCTGTGCGCTCCGCCGACCGCCTGTAATGCATGTGGAATCTGGCGATGTCAATCTCAGACACTGTGACTAATGTACCTGAACTCCTGTAGTGCTGGCCCGCCCCTCCTGAGCCGACTGCTTCATCTCTAACTCGGACTCTCTCACTCACATGAATGCAGTCCCTGGGATTGCATTGTGTGAGTGAGAGAGTCAGAGTTAGTGTGACGGCAACGCTCGGTGGACGGTGGGGCAAAGCCCAAGCGCCCTAATGGACGCACTGCCCCTGGTCAGTGCCCGTCACCAGGCACAACTTGCCGGTCATGCTCTTTCCCCAGGGCCGCACCAGCCTGCCTCGGGGTGCCCCGGAGCCAAGGCAACCTGATCAGCCCACCCTCCTCTACTGGGAAATTCACGTCACGTCCGTCTTTCTCCGCCTCTTTACCAGTCTTCTACATCAAGGACTGAAGAGTGAATATACGAAGAGGGTCCAATAAGGAAAGCTGGTTTGCTGACTGACAGACCATGGGCAATCCTGTGAGATTCCTTCTATCTCCTAATTAAGGAAAGCAGGGGCGTAACACAGGCCCCCGCATCCCCCGCAGTGCGGGGAGGCCCAAGCTCCAGGGGCCCCCTCAGCACTTTACTTCGGCCGGGGAGCTCCTGATAAGAGTCCGGAGGGGGCCCCTCCATGTACCTTGCAGAGGGGCCCCCTCAATTATCGTTACGCCATTGTGGGGAGGGTAGACAGGGGTGGTTCGGATTGGTTTTTGGATATGGGAAGCTATACTGGGACGGTATGGTGGATACTGGTGAAACAAATAATTTCTCATTGTGGGGTAAAGCTAAAAAAAATCTTGTCAGCGGCTGGGATTTGAGGGAACTATACATAGGCAAGAAACCTAAAGTTTAACAAGCTTTATGTCATATGTGTCACGAGTATGGATTATGCAAAGTCTGGGCGAAATTAAGGCCTAACGATCAAGGTTTTACGTACTACTCGGCACCTCATCAGAAGCATGCAAGGTTAGATTATTTTTTTGTCTCACATACGATTAGCCAGAAAAGTACAATTGAAAAGGCCCTCAGATATCTCTCAGATCATAACCCACTGATACTTGAGGTACAGGGAGGGAGTGATCAGGGGAAATCCTTTTCTTCATGGACATTCGAAAGAGCATTATTGCTGGATGAAGCCTATGTGGAGTATATGAAGAAATAGATTCCGGAGTTTCTGGGTAGGAATCTTGGATCTGCCTCCCTTAGCATAGTCTGGGATACACTAAAAGCCGGGATAAAGGGGGAAACAATGCAATATGCCATAAGGAAAAATAAAGCAGAAAAGGTGATCTTCATTCTCTGCAAATCCGTTTGGCACAGGCAGAAGGCAATTTAATTAAGGCCATTCAACAGAAGGAAAGCATAGAGGATGCATGCTTAGGGGTGGCAATAAACAAAGCTGCAATAGGGGAGAAACTATTGAAAAAAGCTGTTGACAAAGCAACCGTGCATCGTAAGGAGATGTACCAGTGCAGCAAAAGCGTTGGCCATCATCTTGCGGTTAGGACAAAGCAAGAAGTTACTCGAAATGAAATCAAAGTAATAAGACATCCTGTGGCAGGTTTGAGGTAAATGTAAGTGAAATCCGAACTGCTTTCTGTAATTTTTACCGGACTTTGAGAAGTATCTGGAACAGCCTGCTGAGGTGTTCCTATCAAGAGAAGAGAAGGACCTCTTAGATCAATCACTAGCATGGAATGAGATTGAAACTTCCCTTGCTAGTTTACCGAGAGGGAAAGCGACAGAACCGGATTTGATCCCCACTGAATTTTATAAAGTCTTTCAAGAACAACTGAAAGAAATTATGAAGATCTTGTTTTTACAAATTACAGAGGGGATGAACACACTGGCTTCTTGGGCTATAGCAAAGATTATTATCTTTCCCAAAAAAAAAACCTAGCGAGGAGTTTGGATCTTATCGCCAATAACCCCCCTTATCAATGGGGATGTGAAGATGTATTCCAAAACTCTTGCCTCTCGCTTGTCACTAGTAATTCATAAAATAAATTGTTTCCCCGAATCAACATGGCTTTATTCCAGGGAGAGGTACCATCGAGCATATTAGGAAGATCATCACGCTGTTTGACGTGAAGCAAGTGACAGAAGACCCTATGGCCGCAATTTTTTTAGACGCTGAAAAGGCTTTTGATAGGGTCTCCTGGCAGTTTCTTTGGGCCTCTATGCAATGGAAAGGGATAGGGGTACAGTTTATTTGTGCAGTGAAAGCCCTGTATAAAGATCCTGAGGCTAGAGTTTGCGTTAATGGGGCACTAACCGAAGCATTCAAAATAACGAGAGGTACGCGCCAAGGGTGCCCTTGCTCCCCGTTATTGTTCGCTATCTATATAGACCCTTTTTTTAAATACTTGGAGAATTCAGCAGATATCCCCCCGCTATTTGAAACAGACCATACAGAAAAGGTGTAGGCTTATGCTGACAACGTTGCGCTAGTCACATCACAATCCGAGACTGCGATGATAGGATTTGAAAAGGAAGCCCAAAGATTCGGCTCAGTGTCTGGATATGCCCTAAATAGGGAGAGAACACAAATAGTAGTTAATGAATTTGCACCAAGTATGGATAAAAGAGTTATTAAAAGGACCACATATTTGGGGGTGGTGATAACTGCTGAAATCGATGAGATAGTTCAAGAAAATTTGGAGCCGTGTGCCGGTGAAATGAAAAAGGCACTTAAAAGAATAGATAATTTGCACCTCACATTAATTGGAAGAGTAAATATGGTTAAGATAGTATGTTTTCCTAAGGTTTTATACTTTTTAAGAGAAATTCCCTTGATTTTTATGAATGCCTGGTTTAAAAAATTCGAAAGCATCTTTGCACAGTTCATATGGGCATACTTTAGACCAAGAAGAGTGATTAAATATTTATTCTTTCCTAGAGAACATGGTGGCTTGGCCTTACCTAATCTTAAATTATACTGTTAGGCAGCCTCCATTAAACATTATATAGATTTTTTTAATGCAAGCCCTGGGATGGAGATATCTAGTGATAGCTACCCCTATGTATATGGGAACGGTCATGATGTAAGAGGGTGCCTATGGCGCCAGCACAATTTTGGATATTACAAAAGAGTACGCTTTAAGACTCTATATATGGCTTTTAGGGTATGGTCTTCTGTGCGACGTTTGGTAAGTCTAGGGCAATTATACGCCCTTTGTACAGAAAAAAGACATCTCTGATATTTTTAATGATTACTACTTTGAGTAGTGGATAAAGGCCGGTATAACCCAGGTAGGATGCCTGTTCACAGCGGATGGTTTAATGTCATTTGAGGAGGTGAGAGGAAATTTTGATCTAATTAATAGAGAATTCTTTAAATATTTACAAGTCAGGGTCTTTTTGTTAAGAAAGGGAGGACGAAAAGAGAAATTTTAGAGTTTTGAATTAGTGGATAGATTAGGACGACCTGAGGCACCAAGGATTGGATTATTATATGCATTACTGAACAGCTATAGGAAGGATGATTTGGGTAAATGCTCATCAAAGTGGCAAGAGATGCTGGGAATATCGGATGCAGACTTTCAAGAGGCCTTTTTAAATACCTGAGGGTTTTTAATGCCGGCTAACCTTCAAGCACAGTTTTATAAAACATGTTTTGGATTATATTATACCCCATATCAGATTGCCAAATGGGGGAGGGTAAAGGAGTGTTTTGCCCACGGTGCACGTTATATAAGGCAGATTTAATGCATATGTTTGCCATCTGCAGTGAGCTTGTCCCACTTATAGGAGAAATAGAGGTGTTCTTACAGGAGAAGTTGCTGTTGCCGGTAAAAGTCACCCCCAGGTAATTATGCTTGGAATAAATGACCTGGGTAAACACGAAGGTGGGGCTTTTATCTGTATAGCAATGGCAGTATATAGAATTTGTATAGCATCAGCATGGCTGGACGCTAACCCACCAATATTTCATCAATGGCTAGCTCGCTTACTGAGAACATATCGTCTCGAGAAAGCTAGTTATGAGCAAAGGGGACATGAGGCCAAAAAGAAGGGAGCAAAAATTTGGCAATATTTTGCCAATTGGAGGGATCGAGTAGATGGGTAAGCCATTTATGTCTTATGAGGCAGGGGGCGAACTTGTTTTATATTTGAGCGCACCCTGATTAGTAAAAGTGGCTGTGGTAGATTATACAGTAAATTGGGTGTTCTGGTTAAAGAGATGTATGCAAAATTGATATGGAAAGGGTATGGTATGCTATACCTCAGAATACTGGGCGAACGCGAGATCAGAAACATGGTCATGACATTTAAATGCTTTCTGAGACTTCATGTATGTACTTTTTGAAAATTTGCACTGTAATAACCAGGTTGCTAATATGGTTTACAATGTATGCACGTGCACTTTATGGTAGTTGTAGGCTTTATATGTATTGGTCAGGTGGTGAAGACCCTTTTTTTTTAAGTACTTGAACATCAAGCTTATAATTAGAAGGTGTTGTGGCAAAAAGCACTCTAAGCTAACTGTACTAGAAAAAACTGAGTTGTCTTGTTTAAAAATGTGGCTATGGGAAATGTAAATTACTCCATATTTTAGAATACTATGGGGCAGATTTATGAGTCCCTTGCGCCACTTTTGCGTCACTTTTCCATGTTAAAAGTGACGCAAAAGTGGCGCAAGGGGCTCATAAATCTGCCCCTATGTACCTTTTGATATGACGCACTTTATTTATCAGGCTGCTAACATAGTTAATAATGTATGCACATGCACTTTTTGGGCTAGATTATATTGGCCAGGTGTGCAGTTTACTTCTTTGGCACTTTAGTACAGCGATGGGGAAGTTGTCGACTTGATATGCATATGCACCTTATGGAGGGCCCCTGACTGTGATGTGATATCTCAAAGATGCTCTTAAGAAAATGTATTTTAGCTAAAGCGAATCAGAAAACAAAAGTCATTTGTATAAGATGTGGTATCGGGTAAGGGAATTGTATTTGATCTATAAAAGTGTTTGGTTTTGATTTGGTATAAATAAGATACCTAAACATTTAACAAAAAGAACCCACTAGGAAATTGATAGGATTGGGGTTAGGTAGGGGGAGGGATGAGCACGGGGAGATATTAAAAAAAAGTGTGGGAGAGAGATAGAAGTTGATTGCATTGTTTATTTCCCTGTTCTCTCACTGTTCATGAAATTACTGGCATCGGCATCCCCGATGGCTGCGTATCTCATGTAGCATTTTTTTAGGCTTTACCGGTCTCCATAACGACCCGCACTCTCAGAGAAGCCTTCCTGGTCTCCATGACATTACGACGCCTCTATGAGACCTTTCCCCGGTCTCCCTGACGTTGCGAAGTCTCTATGAAACCTTTCCCCGGTCTCCTTGACGTTGCGATGTCTCTATGACGGTACAACGCAAATTCAGCAATCGCGTCCAATCTGAGCACCCGTCGTCTATGAAGGCAGTAGTCCCTCTTTGCTTGTCTTCTCCCCCGTAACCCTGACAACACTGTCAGTTATACTGTTGCAAGCCACCATGTCGAGTGGACACGGAGAAAATCGCTTCAGGAGAAAAGCAATGACCTTAAAATTAGCTCTTCCACACCACCTAGTGGTTCATTTACCGAACGATTTAATACCGGAGAAAATATTGAAGGATTAATTTGTGACAAGCTCCACTTAATTTACATTTTCTGAAACATACAGACATATATATTGGGGGAAAAATGGCTGGTATATTATCTATATAATTAATATTTTAAAAAAATATAGAAATGAGTAATACCCAGGAGGAATCTGGGCTTTTTAGGGATAACACAAGGTAATTCGTTCAGGAGTAACTAAGGGGCATATTATCAAGACATGCGATACAATTATCGCCGCTTTAGCGGCAGAAAACTGCCGCTAAAACGGCGATAATGGGCTTGATAAAATGCTCTATAGAATTCCAATTGAAGCCCATGTTAGATGTGAAGGACATCTAACATGGGCTTCAATTGGAAATCCATAGACCATATTATCAAACCCATTATCGCCGTTTTAGCGGCAGTTTTCTGCCGCTAAAGCGGCGATAATTTTATCGTCTGTCTTGATAATATGCCCCTAAGATACTCCTTTAAAGAGGCGGTGGATGCCACAATTGGCAAAAGAAAGAGGAGATCACCCTCACAAGAGGATTATTACTCTCTTTCAGATGAGGAACTAGCCTCTGCCTCCAAACAACAAAAAGGTGGTAAAGTTTCCCAAAAAAGGAAACATACCTGAGAAAGCAGCTGAGCACGCATATGGCACTGGCAGCCCACGTGCTGCAATAGACAATGGTGCTCGCAGCAGCCCAATAGAAGAAAGCCACCTAAACGGTGCACAAAGAAAAGTTGTATTTAGCGGCGTGAGCAGAATGAGTGACCTTATGGTACATTAGATCATGGAAATAACTTTAATTCTTAGTCAGAAAATACTACTTACGATTTGGACTTAGATGAGTTTATCTTTGATCCACAGGATAAGTCTGATTTTCAGAAAGATTTTGAGGAGACCCTGGAACAACCCACTACCTCTCAAAAGATCAAGGGCCCCTTCAGGGGCGAAACATTCAATCCTATCACCATGAAACACCCCCGCAATTCTGAGTGGTGGCCTCTAGAACACATATCTAAATATTTAAGTCATTGTTTAGAAAACCACTGGATGAAAATATGCGCAACCTTCTTAGAAATGAGTGCCCAAGGCCCTCCACTGGGGACACAATATGTAACACCCCTAACCTAGATCCCAAGATAATTACCTTTCTTTTCAAGTTTGGAAAAGATCCTAGGAAAGGTAGCGAGACATGCCTTAAGCAATCTCAAGACAAACTTCTCGACGTTCTTGGCCCACTCACACGTATACTGGACATGGCGGAAGACGCCAGGGGGAAGAACATCCCTATTAATATAAAACTTCAAAGAGGATGGGCACAAAGGGCATTGTGCTTGGTAGGTCATGCCAATGTCAACCTAATTGTAGAGAGGTGCAAAGTTGTATTGATGAGACTGAATCCCAAGTTGGCTGATCTATCTTTAAAGGAAGACATGGGCGACACCAAAGGTCTCCTATTTGGGGACAACTTCATTAAGATGATGGGCAAATACGTGTCCACTTTCACAGCCTTCAGTAAAGCGCAATCTAATATGCGCTCAGTTTTTGGTTCTCGCTCCCTTTTGGAAGGGCTGACAAGAGGGGAATGGCTGTCAGCCGTGGAACCTTCCGTTCTCAATTCTACCCTTAAGGGCACCAAAACTATGGGAGAGGTTACCGACAGAACGCAAGTTTCTACCCTCAAAGGGGAAGAACCACAAGGAACCATGAAGGAAGATCAAGACCTTCAGGATATATAGGTGAGCAACCCTTCTTCTTCTTCAGTCTTAAAGATAGGGGGAAAAGTAAGACAGTTTGTGCAAAACTGGAAAAGGATAACTCAAGACACTTGGGTTTTAGAAACAGTTTCAGGTATCAAAATAGAATTTTGGGAGACCCCATTCCAATTAAAAGAACCCAAAGAATTCATCTAAGACTCAGAAAAGATAACCCTTATAGATGTGGAAGTGAGACAAATGCTAGACAAAGGAGCTTTGAGAGTAGCGAAGAGTCAGGGAAGGTCACAAGGCTTCGTAAGTACAATCTTTTAAGTAAAAAAGGAAAACAAAGGCTGGCGTCCAGTCATAAACCTGAGGGACCTAAACAAATTTTTTGTTTACAGGCATTTCAAAATGGAGGGTATACACCTCTTGAGGGACATTCTTCAAGCCAAGAATTGGCTCATAAAGCTAGACCACAAAGAGGCCTACTTTAGGATTCTCATGGACGAGGACAGAAAAATGATCTCCGTTTCACATGGAGGGGAGTGCTCTATGAATTCCTTTGCCTCCCCTTCGTCCTGTCCTTGGCCCTGTGGTGTTTCACAAAAGTACTCTGACCAGTAGTAACGTTCCTCAGGGAAAGAAGAGTGTACCTAATTACATACCTAGGCGACATCCTCATCATGTCTCAAGACAGACTAGAAGCTCAGAAACACTTACTAATGACAATGGAACTCCTGGAAAGCCTGAGTTTCATTATAAATACAGAAAAGTCAGTATTGACACCTACTAAAATAATAGACTTCCTGGGCTTCCAAGTAGATTCCACACTATCCCAATTAATTTGACCTCACAAGAAGGTGGTAAAGATAAAGAAAGACGTCAGGATGGTCTTATCCAAGGACTCAGTTCTACTCAGGGATCTAGCACAGGTTCTAGGACTCCTTTCTTCCGCTATTCAAGCCATCTCCTCGGGTCTTCTAAATTACAGAGGTTTACAGAGACTAAAGGCCCTAGGTCTAAGGAAAGGACTATGGTACAGAGACTTGTTAACTCTATCACAGGATGCACAAGAGGACTTAACTTGGTGGTTAAAAAACCTTGACGCATAGAATGGCAGAGACATCTTCAGGAATGTCCTAGACTTCGTAATAGAGTCAGATGCGAGCAACAGAGGATGGGGAGCCCGGATAGGGAACTCAGAGACTGGGGGAAGATGGTCCCTAGAGGAACAATCGCTCCATATAAATTGCCTGGAGATGTTGGCAGCAATGAATGCCATTATAAGCTTCAAGGAGATTCTAAAGAACTCAAACACACTAATTCATTTAGACAGTTTCTCTGCAGTTTCTTATATAAACAGATTAGAGGGTGCAAAATCCAAGATGCTTTCAGACTTAGCGAAACAAATTTGGTATTTTGTTGGGAACACAAAACAGTTCTAAGAGCAGAATTTATTCCAGAGGTTCTAAATGTAAGCAAGGACTGGAACTCTCGTTTCCTCAGGGATTCCAGTGATTGGGAATTGCATCCAGAAGCCTTCTCCTTGATACAAGAGTTTTGGGGGCCAATACAGCTAGATCTCTTTGCAAGCAGGTTACATTTCCAAGTTCCAGGTTACTTCAGTTGGAAACCGGATCCAGGAGCGTTGGCTGTGGATGCATTCATTCAATCATGGGGCAAGAACATAGCTTATGCCTTCCCACCCTTCTCCCTGACCCAAAGAATTATGTGGAAGGTGAGAGTAGAATTCTGCATTATCATTCTTGTGACTCTCCTTTGGAGATCCCAAGTGTGGTTCTCAGGAGTGATGAAACTAGCTATAGACATTCCACAACTAATCCCAGTATCCTTAGGCCTTCTTCAGGGCACAGATAGAGAGGAACACCCTTTGGTCCTAGAAGGGAATATAAACCTTCTTGTTTGGAGGATCTCAGGGTAGCTAATAGATATTCAGACCTTTCATCAGAAGCTACAAGACTATTGAACGAATCTTGGACACCAGGTACAAGGAAGAGATATAGAGGTATCTGGAATAAGTGGTGTAGTTGGTGCATGGAGAGAAATGTGGATCCCGTGGAGGTCCCTGTACAACAAGTAGCCAATTATATAGCGACTCTCTTTGATTCTGGCCTCTCCTATAGGGCAATTAATTGTTATAGATCCGTTATTTCCTCTGGTCATGCTTTAGTGAATAAAGTAGCGATTGGTAGCAATTCTCTAATCAAAAGAGTTAAAAAGGGTGTTAGACTAAAAAGACCACCCAAAGCACGGTGTGAATCCATGTGGGATGTCAGGTTAATATTCAAACTTTTCATAGCTTGGTAAGATAATTATTTTTCTTTCTCTTAAACAAATATCCATGAAACTAGTCATTTTACTTTGCTTAATTTCTTTCAGAAGAGTTTCTAATATAAAAGCACTTGAATTATCTAATAGATTTTACTCCAACGAAGGCGTCTAAAGGTCATATTAGACAGGGGCGATTTGAGGACATTCTGAAGCCAGCACACTTGTCAGGAGAATCTATCTTAATACTTTTCATTACAAGCCAATCATGTATTTTGCAAAGCTTTAGACTTGTCATAATCAAGCCTAGGTCTTGTATTAGAATGGAAATCTCTCTCACTAAGTTGACAGGAGGTTTGATGGAGGGATGAACCTTCTCTTGTGTTTTTAGTAGAATGCATATCTCCTGTCACTAGTGGTGGAGATTTCCATTCTAAAAATAACATGCTGCCAACAGAGCAGATGGGCACATACCAGTGCTGGTGAGAGCGCACTAACTGAGATACCAACGGTTTCAAGCCACTAGTCTATCTGTTACTGCAGAGGGCCTCTGCAGCACACTAACTAACAGCCCCTTCCTAAGGGAGCTCACACATTTGTGCATCTCCTAACATTTGTTTGCCAGTGCACTTATTTCTGAGATAAGGTACAGAGACAAACGTGTCCAACCACTTGTGTGAGGACGCACCCCATTAAGATCAAGTGGGCACAAAAGTGTGCCCATGTGCTTTGTATTACAGAAAGAGTTGCTCTTTGAGCACTGGTGCACTTAAAAAAATGTGACACAGGTGCTCCTCTTGTGAGATTATGAATGGTTGCATATAGTCAGGCGCGGTTGGCAGTGGGAGTAGCTGCCGGGCGGTGACGTGGGGAGGGGGAGAGGCAGGGTGGGGGGGTAGTAAACTATGGATTACAGAGGTTTTCAGGTAAGTACACATATAAATAAATAAAATGAATTTTGTTGCGCGCACTGCATCCCCAAATGCGATGCAGTGCACGCAACAAAATTCGTTTTATTTCTTTATATGTGTACTTACCTGAAAACCTCCGTAATCCATAGTTTACTACCCCCCACCCTGCCCCACCCCCTCCCCACCTCACCGCCCGGCAACTACTCCCACTACCAACCGTGGCTGCATATAGTGCTAGAAACAACAGAATCGTCATCACCTTGCCTTCTACCGGGCCACACTTACATATTTCCAGTGCTTTAAATGGTCCGGTACTCACAGGTACCGAGTACTGGCAATTTTTTTTATCACTCTCTGTAAAGGCATTCCTCTCCTGCCGAGGAGAGCACTGGTATTTATGAAAGGTAGGTTCATTGCCTGATAGTGCTGGTGAACACAAGGCTGTCAGAGTGGAACCTTTCTCTGACAGCCAAGTTGCTCTGTAGCCCTGAGCAGAGCCCCAACTGAACTATTCAGAGTGCGCTCATCTGCATAATGTCCCATGGTGGTCACAATCACGCTGGGTTTGATAGAGCACCGTCCATTCACGCATTATGCTATCAATCACATTCACACTATGGTGTGCACTTGTGAAAACACATGAATCGAGCCAGACCACTGACAGCAGCAATTAAGAAAGCCATGGAAGGTAAGGGGTTTGAATGGGGGCCTCGGGGGGAGCAGAGCGGAGCGGTCTCCCCCCGGGGTCATTCGCCCAAATGGTACGGGCACAGAGAGAGGTAGGCGGCGTAGGCGTAGCGTGCAGCGCGAGGCGTAGGTTATATAAGGAGGTCAGGGGCGCGAGCGTGGAGTGGCGCAGCGTCGTTTTAGAAGCAGTTAGGTGTGGGAAGTTTGTTTTCTCCCACCCTCCCACCCAAAAAAAAAAAATATATATATATATATATATATATTATCTACTGGCGGTCGCCAGTAGATAGTTATAGTTAGGACCGTGTTTCCATAGGAAATCCGCAACATTCTATTTGGAATAACTTTGGCGCCGGTCGACGAATCCTCGCGAAATTTTCAAAACTAATGGGGCGCTACGCTCCGCTCCTACCCTGAAAGTCTCGGGGGGATTCGTCAAGCGGGGGCTGAAAAAAAGGGGGGTCCCAAAACGCGTTTTCCCCATGCATTTTCCCGTAGGACCTTTAGTCCGAGCTACAGCCCGAACGGCTGAACAGAATTACTTGAAATTTGGCAGAGAGGTAGTCCTCAGGTCAAGGATGTGCCTTTTGTAGGTCTGGTGTAAATCTGTTCAGTAGGTCCTGAGAAAATAGCATTTAAATCAATATATATATCTGTAAGCGCGCAGGGTGTGCGCACAGTGAAAAACCAGAAAAAAAAATAAAAAATAAATACATAGCTTAGCATTTAAAAAACCGTACAAATTCACTGAAAAAACCATAGGTTTCACACACGTTATAGTTAGGAATTATCATTTACAAAACCTTGCAAATTCACTTAAAAAACCATAGGTTTCACACAGTTAGCTGTACATTTCACTCGTAAAAAACCAATGAAATTCCACGTTATAGTTAGATCAGGTAACTATAACTTGCGCGACCGCAATCCACAATGTGTAATTTCAGATGTCATCATTGATGTCATGAGTGATGTCACTGACCATGTCATGAGTGATGTAATATGTGACGTCATCAGCAGTTTATTGTGGGCGCGCAAGTTATAGTTACCTGATCTAACTATAACGTGGAATTTCATTGGTTTTTTACGAGTGAAATGTACAGCTAACTATAACATGTGTGAAACCTATGGTTTTTTAAGTGAATTTGCAAGGTTTTGTAAATGATAATTCCTAACTATAACGTGTGTGAAACCTATGGTTTTTTCAGTGATATATATATATATATATATATCCCCAGTTTCACTAGTGTCACCGCTGTTGTTTATCGGACCTCGGTTGCGGGCAGAGTTTTTCAATAATGTCCCCAGTTTCACTCGTGTTACTCTGCCTCTTAATGGCGGCGGGCTCCGGTAAGGTAGCGAACCTCAATATTACTCCAATTCATGCGATTTGTTCTTCTCACAGAAACCGAGGCCAGCTCCATATGCGTGGTTGAAAAGGATTTTTATTCGTTACATGGCAAACAAAAGCCCGACGCGTTTCGTCATGTGATGTGAAACACTTTATTTATACTTAAACAACGATTGTTGTTTAAAGTATAAATAAAGTGTTTCACATCACATGACATAACATAAATGTAGGACTACTACACCACATCGGGATCCTTGCAAAACGGGCAGCCATTTTAGAGTGGTACTTTTAACTCGTAAAGTATTCATTGCGCTGTTTTACTTTTAAACAATGCAAAATAATCAATAAATGTTCAAACATTTAAACATAATTTCATTATAGATGATATGTTCCAAAGATTATAACATAATTACAATTACAACATTTGTAAATGATAATCCTGCCCCAGTGGGCTGTTGCTCAATGTCCCAATACTGCACTCTATCACTTCGGAACATAATCGTTACTAAACGCCCAAGTGGGCCGACATTCAGTATTACAGCGTTTCAATGTATAACGTACATGTTATATGCCCTTAACTCATATCCCGCCAAATATCTATTAACATCATGCCCTAGTGGGCCTATAAACTTTAGATATCATTAGCTTTTTGCTTTCATCCTCATCATTTGATGATGGCGTCTCCGTCTCCTACAACATAAAAAACAGTTCTGATCAAAATCACTCTAAAATGTTAAAATACAAACTTATGCAGGATTTACACGGTTCATTTAGCAGGGTTACAGATTGTATGTACGGATTTACATTTACCCTAAATGGACAGACAATTCCTCGTCCTTATTCAGTCCCGTTGGATGCATTGTCTCATATCTAATAATCATTTTAGATTCTAACCTTCTTAATTCTTTAATCCTGTTCCCTCCTCTTTCTGAAATTGGAATTCTTTCCAGAGCACAATATTTCAGCAGATTCACATTTTTATTGTGTCTCTCCTTGAAATGCCGGGCTATCGGGTACTGTTTATCCTCATGAATGATCGCTCTTCTGTGTTCTAAAATCCGTTTTTTAACTTGGTGAATAGTACTCTCAATATAAATAAGTGGACAGGGATACATGAGCGCATACACACAGTAATCAGATTTGCAAGTAAGATGTTGGTTAATGCTAAATGGTTTCTGATTTTTGGATAACTCGATTTCTTTGATATTAGTGCTATATTTACATGCCTTGCATGATCTACAGGTGAAAAATCCCTTTATTTCATGGCCCTTGGTTGTTGTGGAAATGGCACTACTACACAATCTATCGCCTAGCGAGGTACATTTCCTAAAAATAATTTTAGGATTGTCACCTGTGTATTTTTTCAGAGTTTTGTCAGTGCCCAACACATTCCAAAATTTCTTAAGGCAACGCTTAACTTCCCAATGTTGGTTATTGTATGTGGTTATAAATCGTACGGGTAGTTCTTGATCCTCATCTTTCTTTTTGTTTTGCAATAAATCAATCCTATTTATCAGTTGGATTTTATCACATGCCTGATTTATTGTCTTATTAGAGTATCCTCTTTCTTTGAAACGAGATGTCATATTTTTCTTTTCTTCCAAAAAGTCACTATCCACACTACAATTTCTCCTGGCTCTCACTAGTTCCCCGTACGGGATACTATTGATCAAATTTCTAGGGTGGCAGCTCTCTGCATGCAATAGACTATTACCGGAGGTTTTCTTTCTGAATAATCTACTTTCTAATTTGTTGTCCTCTACTCTTAATTCGACATCCAAAAATTAAATTCTCTTATCATGGATAGTACTAGAGAACTTTAGATTTAAGTCATTATTGTTTAAGGATTCCACAAATTCCTCTGCTTGCATCTCTGAGCCCTTCCAAATGCAAAACACATCATCGATGTACCTTGCCCAGAGAACGACGTGATGGGTGAAGGCCGTGATCTTACTCGCCACCTGCTCCTCCCACCAGCCCAGGTACAGACCCGCGTAACTGGGGACGAAGCAGGTTCCCATCGCCGTTCCCTGGGTTTGGCGAAAGATGACATGGTTAAACAGGAAAAAATTGTTGGTTAAACATGCTTTCATCATACAGAGCAACATTTCAGTATGATTATAATAAATCAACTTACGAGATTTCAAGAAATGCCTACTTGCCTCCATACCCAAATCATGGGGGATACATGTATAGAGACTGTTGACATCTAATGTCATTAATAACATATCCTGTTCCCATACAACATCTTTGATCAGCCTTAGGAAGTCACCTGTGTCACGCACATAAGCAGGTAAGGATTGAACATATGATCTTAGGAAGAAATCTATATATTTAGAAGTATTCTCATATAGGCTTCCTATAGAGGAGACAATGGGTCTTCCCGGAGGTTTTTTGGCATCTTTATGTAACTTGGGCAAGAGATACATAACTGGCAATTTGGGATATTCACAAAAAAGAAATTTAAATTCATCCTCGGTTAACAATTGTTCATTCTTCCATTTAACCAAATTATTTCTGTATTGCTCATTGCTTTCTTCATAACATATCCTGTTCGATTTCACATAATTGCTCATATCACCCAACTGTCTAGTCCCTTCATCAAGATACATCTGTAGTGGCCAAACAACAATATTTCCGCCTTTATCGGATTTCTTAATTACAATAGATTTGTTCTCCTGTAATTCTTGTATGGCCACCTGTTGTTGCGGAGTGAGATTCGATCTTATGTTATTTTTACTCTTACCCAACTTTTTAAATTCTTCCTTCACACCTTTCTCAAATATTTCGATTGCATCGCAGTGGATTTGCGGTAAGAAAATTGATTTAGGTTTAAAACCGCTTTCACTACTGCGATCCATAGTCAGTTGTTCAGATATCTGTACATTTGTAACATCTTCGTCATTGCCCCCCAGTTCATGCATGGTTTGTAATGTTTCCAAATCATCAATAGTTAAACAAGAACTTTCAGTAGTTGCTGCACATTCTAAACTAGTTTTATATTCATACCATTTTTTAAGTCGCAGCTTTCTAGTGAAATGGAACAAATCAATTCTTCCTTGCGTGTAATCAAACCTTTTAGTGGGACAGAATGTTAAACCCAGGGATAAAACATTGATTTGATCAGCAGTAAGTGAAAAATCTGATAAATTTACCACAGTCAGTTGATCTGCTACTTGTTGGTTGATTTTCCTCGTGTTCTCATTCACTCGAAGAAATCCACTCTTCCCGGCATTTTTGCGCCTTGCCTTTTTCCTCCTCTGGCGCCTCAACCACGACCTTTGTTCTCGTGGGGTCCTGGACTTCCATGTCCTTGCCGCGCGAAGGCCATTAGGTCGAATTCCTTTAAAATTTTGGATTTTACTCCATTCCTTTCAGCCTGTTCCGCTTGTACATTTTCTGGTATGATTATCTCTGTTTCATCATCTGTAGTTCCATTTATAGCGCTTGTTGTATTGTCTGTAGTTCCATTTGTAACATTTGTTGGTTACACTGTATCTTGACTTATCGCTGGTTTAGACGTAACTATATCTTGCACGTCTCTTTGTACATCTCTTTGCACCTCCTTTTGAGTATTCTCTCTTAGATAATCAAATCGTTTCCCAAAGGTGAAAATCTGTCCTAGATCATAATCTTGTTGATCACGGTGGAATTTTCTTTGTTTTTTAAGCTTGATTTCCTCTTCAGCTTTCTCTAATCTGAGATTCAATTTCTTCATGTCTAGTTCAAATTCACTTTCGGTGCATTTTTGTTTTAGTAGCACTGTTAGTTTGTCTATTTCTATTGCCAGTCTCTGTGTTTCTTTGTTAGCATATTTAATTAATAACCTTAGCATGACGGTGGAGCAGGTATGATTATTTGAAGCCCATTCCTCTATTAATTCAGGGTCGGGGTCGTTAAAAGTAGGTGTGATGAAGATTCTTAAGCCTCTTGGGACCATTTCCACATCTACGTATTTTTGGAGCGCAGTAGCTTCCCACTATTTTACTTGTTCGAGTTTTGCCGCCTTCCATAGTTTATCCCAAAGGGCTTTTTTACTTTGGGATTCATTTACCGTACTGTTGCTTCTCCCCTCCCCCACTGCTGTATTAGTGTCTTTGGGGATAAAAAGAAGCTCCGCTGCTTGCCTCCGTGTAGCTTCTCTGTTTGCCGATAACATAATGCTTGTGTATAGAGTCCACTGATTACTAATCGGACTCTGTGCGCTAAATAAATATTCGCGCCAACCACACTTTCCTCGGTTGCAACTCCACTTGAGTCACACCGGTTCTGCCTGCACACCGCCGTCCGCGTTACTCACAATTCCGACTGTTGGATTTCCAGATGGCTTCCGGGATAACAAACACTCGTTACCGGTCCTCCGACCTCACCAGTCTTCGCTTTCCCATTGAACGCCACTTGATCCACGTAGTGTCACCGCTGTTGTTTATCGGACCTCGGTTGCGGGCAGAGTTTTTCAATAATGTCCCCAGTTTCACTCGTGTTACTCTGCCTCTTAATGGCAGCGGGCTCCGGTAAGGTAGCGAACCTCAATATTACTCCAATTCATGCGATTTGTTCTTCTCACAGAAACCGAGCCCAGATCCATATGCGTGGTTGAAAAGGATTTTTATTCATTACATGGCAAACAAAAGCCCGACGCGTTTCGGAGCAGCCGCTCCTTTGTCATGGGTCAATCAACGATTGTTTGTTTAAAGTATAAATAAAGTGTTTCACATCACATGACATAACATAAATGTAGGACTACTACACCACATCGGGATCCTTGCAAAACGGGCAGCCATTTTAGAGTGGTACTTTTAACTCATAAAGTATTCATTGCGCTGTTTTACTTTTAAACAATGCAAAATAATCAATAAATGTTCAAACATTTAAACATAATTTCATTATAGATGATATGTTCCAAAGATTATAACATAATTACAATTACAACATTTGTAAATGATAATCCTGCCCCAGTGGGCTGTTGCTCAATGTCCCAATACTGCACTCTATCACTTCGGAACATAATCGTTACTAAACGCCCAAGTGGGCCGACATTCAGTATTACAGCGTTTCAATGTATAACGTACATGTTATATGCCCTTAACTCATATCCCGCCAAATATCTATTAACATCATGCCCTAGTGGGCCTATAAACTTTAGATATCATTAGCTTTTTGCTTTCATCCTCATCATTTGATGATGGCGTCTCCGTCTCCTACAACATAAAAAACTGTTCTGATCAAAATCACTCTAAAATGTTAAAATACAAACTTATGCAGGATTTACACGGTTCATTTAGCAGGGTTACAGATTGTATGTACGGATTTACATTTACCCTAAATGGACAGACAATTCCTCGTCCTTATTCAGTCCCGTTGGATGCATTGTCTCATATCTAATAATCATTTTAGATTCTAACCTTCTTAATTCTTTAATCCTGTTCCCTCCTCTTTCTGAAATTGGAATTCTTTCCAGAGCACAATATTTCAGCAGATTCACATTTTTATTGTGTCTCTCCTTGAAATGCCGGGCTATCGGGTACTGTTTATCCTCATGAATGATCGCTCTTCTGTGTTCTAAAATCCGTTTTTTAACTTGGTGAATAGTACTCTCAATATAAATAAGTGGACAGGGACACATGAGCGCATACACACAGTAATCAGATTTGCAAGTAAGATGTTGGTTAATGCTAAATGGTTTCTGATTTTTGGATAACTCGATTTCTTTGATATTAGTGCTATATTTACATGCCTTGCATGATCTACAGGTGAAAAATCCCTTTATTTCATGGCCCTTGGTTGTTGTGGAAATGGCACTACTACACAATCTATCGCCTAGCGAGGTACATTTCCTAAAAATAATTTTAGGATTGTCACCTGTGTATTTTTTCAGAGTTTTGTCAGTGCCCAACACATTCCAAAATTTCTTAAGGCAACGCTTAACTTCCCAATGTTGGTTATTGTATGTGGTTATAAATCGTACGGGTAGTTCTTGATCCTCATCTTTCTTTTTGTTTTGCAATAAATCAATCCTATTTATCAGTTGGATTTTATCACATGCCTGATTTATTGTCTTATTAGAGTATCCTCTTTCTTTGAAACGAGATGTCATATTTTTCTTTTCTTCCAAAAAGTCACTATCCACACTACAATTTCTCCTGGCTCTCAATAGTTCCCCGTACGGGATACTATTGATCAAATTTCTAGGGTGGCAGCTCTCTGCATGCAATAGACTATTACCGGAGGTTTTCTTTCTGAATAATCTACTTTCTAATTTGTTGTCCTCTACTCTTAATTCGACATCCAAAAATTCAATTCTCTTATCATGGATAGTACTAGAGAACTTTAGATTTAAGTCATTATTGTTTAAGGATTCCACAAATTCCTCTGCTTGCATCTCTGAGCCCTTCCAAATGCAAAACACATCATCGATGTACCTTGCCCAGAGAACGACGTGATGGGTGAAGGCCGTGATCTTACTCGCCACCTGCTCCTCCCACCAGCCCAGGTACAGACCCGCGTAACTGGGGACGAAGCAGGTTCCCATCGCCGTTCCCTGGGTTTGGCGAAAGATGACATGGTTAAACAGGAAAAAATTGTTGGTTAAACATGCTTTCATCATACAGAGCAACATTTCAGTATGATTATAATAAATCAACTTACGAGATTTCAAGAAATGCCTACTTGCCTCCATACCCAAATCATGGGGGATACATGTATAGAGACTGTTGACATCTAATGTCATTAATAACATATCCTGTTCCCATACAACATCTTTGATCAGCCTTAGGAAGTCACCTGTGTCACGCACATAAGCAGGTAAGGATTGAACATATGATCTTAGGAAGAAATCTATATATTTAGAAGTATTCTCATATAGGCTTCCTATAGAGGAGACAATGGGTCTTCCCGGAGGTTTTTTGGCATCTTTATGTAACTTGGGCAAGAGATACATAACTGGCAATTTGGGATATTCACAAAAAAGAAATTTAAATTCATCCTCGGTTAACAATTGTTCATTCTTCCATTTAACCAAATTATTTCTGTATTGCTCATTGCTTTCTTCATAAAATATCCTGTTCGATTTCACATAATTGCTCACATCACCCAACTGTCTAGTCCCTTCATCAAGATACATCTGTAGTGGCCATACAACAATATTTCCGCCTTTGTCGGATTTTTTAATTACAATAGATTTGTTCTCCTGTAATTCTTGTATGGCCACCTGTTGTTGCGGAGTGAGATTCGATCTTATGTTATTTTTACTCTTACCCAACTTTTTAAATTCTTCCTTCACACCTTTCTCAAATATTTCGATTGCATCGCAGTGGATTTGCGGTAAGAAAATTGATTTAGGTTTAAAACCGCTTTCACTACTGCGATCCATAGTCAGTTGTTCAGATATCTGTACATTTGTAACATCTTCGTCATTGCCCCCCAGTTCATGCATGGTTTGTAATGTTTCCAAATCATCAATAGTTAAACAAGAACTTTCAGTAGTTGCTGCACATTCTAAACTAGTTTTATATTCATACCATTTTTTAAGTCGCAGCTTTCTAGTGAAATGGAACAAATCAATTCTTCCTTGCGTGTAATCAAACCTTTTAGTGGGACAGAATGTTAAACCCAGGGATAAAACATTGATTTGATCAGCAGTAAGTGAAAAATCTGATAAATTTACCACAGTCAGTTGATCTGCTACTTGTTGGTTGATTTTCCTCGTGTTCTCATTCACTCGAAGAAATCCACTCTCCCCGGCTTTTTTGCGCCTTGCCTTTTTCCTCCTCTGGCGCCTCGACCACGACCTTTGTTCTCGTGGGGTCCTGGACTTCCATGTCCTTGCCGCGCGAAGGCCATTAGGTCGAATTCCTTTAACATTTTGGATTTTACTCCATTCCTTTCAGCCTGTTCCGCTTGTACATTTTCTGGTATGATTATCTCTGTTTCATCATCTGTAGTTCCATTTATAGCGCTTGTTGTATTGTCTGTAGTTCCATTTGTAACATTTGTTGGTTACACTGTATCTTGACTTATCGCTGGTTTAGACGTAACTATATCTTGCACGTCTCTTTGTACATCTCTTTGCACCTCTTTTTGAGTATTCTCTCTTAGATAATCAAATCGTTTCCCAAAGGTGAAAATCTGTCCTAGATCATAATCTTGTTGATCACGGTGGAATTTTCTTTGTTTTTTAAGCTTGATTTCCTCTTCAGCTTTCTCTAATCTGAGATTCAATTTCTTCATGTCTAGTTCAAATTCACTTTCGGTGCATTTTTGTTTTAGTAGCACTGTTAGTTTGTCTATTTCTATTGCCAGTCTCTGTGTTTCTTTGTTAGCATATTTAATTAATAACCTTAGCATGACGGTGGAGCAGGTATGATTATTTGAAGCCCATTCTTCTATTAATTCAGGGTCGGGGTCGTTAAAAGTAGGTGTGATGAAGATTCTTAAGCCTCTTGGGACCATTTCCACATCTACGTATTTTTGGAGCGCAGTAGCTTCCCACTATTTTACTTGTTCGAGTTTTGCCGCCTTCCATAGTTTATCCCAAAGGGCTTTTTTACTTTGGGATTCATTTACCGTACTGTTGCTTCTCCCCTCCCCCACTGCTGTATTAGTGTCTTTGGGGATAAAAAGAAGCTCCGCTGCTTGCCTCCGTGTAGCTTCTCTGTTTGCCGATAACATAATGCTTGTGTATAGAGTCCACTGATTACTAATCGGACTCTGTGCGCTAAATAAATATTCGCGCCAACCACACTTTCCTCGGTTGCAACTCCACTTGAGTCACACCGGTTCCGCCTGCACACCGCCGTCCGCGTTACTCACAATTCCGACTGTTGGATTTCCAGATGGCTTCCGGGATAACAAACACTCGTTACCGGTCCTCCGACCTCACCAGTCTTCGCTTTCCCAATGAACGCCACTTGATCCACGTAGTGTCACCGCTGTTGTTTATCGGACCTCGGTTGCGGGCAGAGTTTTTCAATAATGTCCCCAGTTTCACTCGTGTTACTCTGCCTCTTAATGGCGGCGGGCTCCGGTAAGGTAGCGAACCTCAATATTACTCCAATTCATGCGATTTGTTCTTCTCACAGAAACCGAGCCCAGATCCATATGCGTGGTTGAAAAGGATTTTTATTCGTTACATGGCAAACAAAAGCCCGACGCGTTTCGGAGCAGCCGCTCCTTTGTCACGGGTCAATCAACGATTGTTTGTTTAAAGTATAAATAAAGTGTTTCACATCACATGACATAACATAAATGTAGGACTACTACACCACATCGGGATCCTTGCAAAACGGGCAGCCATTTTAGAGTGGTACTTTTAACTCATAAAGTATTCATTGCGCTGTTTTACTTTTAAACAATGCAAAATAATCAATAAATGTTCAAACATTTAAACATAATTTCATTATAGATGATATGTTCCAAAGATTATAACATAATTACAATTACAACATTTGTAAATGATAATCCTGCCCCAGTGGGCTGTTGCTCAATGTCCCAATACTGCACTCTATCACTTCGGAACATAATCGTTACTAAACGCCCAAATATCTATTAACATTGATCAGAACTGTTTTTTATGTTGTAGGAGACGGAGACGCCATCATCAAATGATGAGGATGAAAGCAAAAAGCTAATGATATCTAAAGTTTATAGGCCCACTAGGGCATGATGTTAATAGATATTTGGCGGGATATGAGTTAAGGGCATATAACATGTACGTTATACATTGAAACGCTGTAATACTGAATGTCGGCCCACTTGGGCGTTTAGTAACGATTATGTTCCGAAGTGATAGAGTGCAGTATTGGGACATTGAGCAACAGCCCACTGGGGCAGGATTATCATTTACAAATGTTGTAATTGTAATTATGTTATAATCTTTGGAACATATCATCTATAATGAAATTATGTTTAAATGTTTGAACATTTATTGATTATTTTGCATTGTTTAAAAGTAAAACAGCGCAATGAATACTTTATGAGTTAAAAGTACCACTCTAAAATGGCTGCCCGTTTTGCAAGGATCCCGATGTGGTGTAGTAGTCCTACATTTATGTTATGTCATGTGATGTGAAACACTTTATTTATACTTTAAACAAACAATCGTTGATTGACCCGTGACAAAGGAGCGGCTGCTCCGAAACGCGTCGGGCTTTTGTTTGCCATGTAACGAATAAAAATCCTTTTCAACCACGCATATGGATCTGGGCTCGGTTTCTGTGAGAAGAACAAATTGCATGAATTGGAGTAATATATATATATATATATATATACATGAGGGGACCATGCGGGTTGGGTTTGGGGAGGTGTGTCTCGCCACAGTTGGACAGGTACTCGCTCAGGCACGTATAGTTGTGTAGGCAAGATGGGGAGGGTAAATTTGGAGCGGATTTTACCCAACCCTCGTTATTGGTAAGTTGTTAAAGAAAAGGGAAGAAAAAGGATTGAAAACAAAATATGGAAATGCAAAAGTAAACATTGGTTTTGCTTGGAAAATGTACAGTTTGTTAGGCATAGTGATAATAAAATGGTTTTGGCCCAAATTGCGAAATTGTTCTAGGAAATTAAGTTGCCTGAAGTAATATGAGTTACCTCGTCCAATAAAGTGGCCTTTTCTGCTATTGAGTTACATTTGTGGTGTCCGTTATTTTGGGCGAATGGTTTTAATCCCACCAGAATCTTTTGTGTGAGTGTCTGATTATGCCTGTGTTTGCCTACTTGTGTGTGTGGGTATTTGTGAGAGAGAAAAGCGAGAGAAAGGTAGAGAATCCGGCACTCTCAGGAGGTATTTTAAAGGAAATGTGTGCATGTCTGCTTGTTTCATTCTGTGTGTGTGTGCAACCTTGAGAATATATCGTTTTGTGCCAAACAACAGCAAATAACAGTATGGCATTAAGAAGCTGCAAATATGACAAAACAAGGAAATGTTAACATAAAATTAAACGTGCTTTTCATTTGAGTTAGCCTGTTTTGTTTATATAAACGCATTTCTCATGTGTTTTGGTTTGTACTGCAACTGGGATAGAAGCCGTAAAGTATCATCATCTCCAGCCCTTAGCCCCGCCCCTAGCCCCACCCACTCGCCACACCTTTAGCTCATTATAGAGCACCTGCACTTATTTTTCCCATTTAAAGCACTTCATATACCACACTTTGGAAGCTGTTGGCATAGCCCTGCATGCCTCAGTCTGACCTGCAAGGGCATGACTGGTTTGCCAACGACATCACTTCCTCAATCGAAATGACGTGCCAAGAAATCCCGAAGTAGGATTCACTCCTTCCTTGGCAAAGGTGTGAAAAGGGCCAGGGGGCACGCTTATAGGTGCTAGCTGGTGGGAGCAGGGAAATCCAGAGACCGAAGCTGAATTTTTTCAAAAGGAGCCTTTACTCTAGTGTTCTGTGCTGTTTGCGCAGCTGTGGAAGGGAGGGCCGTTTGAGGAAGTAAAGGAAACCCTAGTGAAGAGAAGGCTCCCCAAAGAGCACCGGAGAAGGCGGTACTGGCTGGGGCTGGTGTCCGGCCTCGTGGGGGTGACTCATCAGTGGAATCAGGTGTGAGGCGTTAAAAGCGCCGAGCTAGAAGACTCCCACAGTCTTCTGTATGTGAGCATTATACGCTCTTATTTTTATTTTCATGCATTTTATGAAGCTAATACAGCAACTAATTATGTGTTCTGCCAAGCACAGGGGCTCACCTGTGTTTCTCCACGTGCAGGACCCACGTTGTGGCTGACGAGCGGTTTATTTTCCAGCAGGCGTTAGAAATTAGTAGGGTTCAGAATAAACTTGCTTAAATGAGTTTCACACTCACACTTTGCACTTTGTAGATTAGTGCCTCTAAACCCAAGGGGCACGTCGCTGAAACTGGTCCGAATATTGAGTTAATTAGCTTCCACCACAAATACCAGGAGGTGCCAGAAAGAAGAGAGTAAGAAAACTGAAAGAACAAAAACATGGTTATACAAATAAATATAAAACGGCCAGTAGGCCTGAATATTTGGCAATCTTTGTTTGGTCACTTGAAGGCCAAACTACATTGTAGTATGTCATGGACATGGCATATGAGATGTCTTGCATTGTCATTGGGTTATTACTTCAGAATGTTATGGTGTCACACTTGATGTCACTGCGTTCCATGTTGTGTCAGATGTTATTGGCAGTTGCTGCTTGGAGTTAGCATGGGTGAGATCTCTGAAGATTAAACCTTCTTGAACTTTACTTCTACTGTCTCTGGATTCATTACTCCTGAAATCCTACACTGGCGTAGTCGGCAGAGAAGAAGAGATCTCAACACAACCTCATAATTTTCTTTTCTCTTCAATTTTTTTTAATTTTTTTCACGAGGTGCAGAGCTCCTGATTGGCCTCCAACCTGGACTTAAATTCGTTACTGCTAACTTGGGAGCTGAACTTTCTACCTATGGAACCTAGCATAACATTTAATGTCTTGCTGTGGAAGCGTGTCTTGGATTTCTGAGTGACAAGAAAAAGGATTACAATCTAACTGTGCTGACACAAACTTGAACATTTCGATGCAGCTGTGAAACGTAGGATTTGCTAACCCATCAGTTTCACTACTTAAGCGATTTTGAGAAGAGAAGATTTGCTGAAATTTGTATATCGCTGTTTGATTGTGCAGTGCAACCGTTTCGTTTTAAATCATCACGGACTGCTCACCTTCACGTGAAGCTCTTCCTTGTTGCCTAGTTGGAGATCGCGCTAAGAACGCCGACTTCCTCCTTCTTTGTTCCCGTCACTCCATTGTTTATTCCTGTGATCGAGTGAAGCTGCGTGACTCACGGGAAGAAGCCACTACGTGGAAACGTCTTCGCGTGTCAACGTACAAACGTCACTACGAGGAAGCGTCATCGCGTGTCAACGTGAATCCATCTTGTAGCGTTCTCCGACACGCACGGTTTGACTGTGCTTGGTTTCTATGGAAGCTTCTGTCGTCATGGACTCCTGGCTTGAAGCGTAATTCCTCAGTTGGCAATAAAGAAGCTTTCGCCGATACGCACGGCTTTAATTCAAGTGCGTTTCTGGCATTTTGCAAGTTCTTCTGATACACACGTTCGTGCTGCTTAAATACACGCATGCTGCGTGCACACATTGGTACTTCTCTTGTTGTGTATGTTTGTTGATATTTTTTTTTTGTTGTGCATTGTGTACAAGGAATATCAACTCGCTAAAATTTCTTTTATTTAATTTGATGCTTCTTGAGTAAATAAATCCTACATACATGCATTGTGACCTACTTCAGTGCGGATATTAGAACGTTCCTGAGTGTTCTCGAATGTTCTAACGCTTCTGGAGGGTCTGGTTTTGGCCAGGTCTGTTTCGGCACTTGTGTGAACTCACAACTGTCTTTATTATCCGATGACGTTTGCTTTTGCTGCACGGTAAGAGATGCGTTCATGCAGTGGCCGCCATCTCTCCCCTTGTCGCAGTCCTAAACGGAAATCAACTTTTTGTTCCGCAGTCTTCAGTAGAGGTGGTGGGCGAGCCAACAAATAAACAGGGGGATCCGAGTCAGAGCGAAGGCAAGCGTCTAGCTGGGTTATTAGGTCTTCTGCACGAGCCGAGCACTGAAAATGTTTGCTATGTAAATCAGACAACAAATAATGCGTAAAATATTACTAAATCTCTTCAAAATAAAAAAAGTGTATTTTTTTAACCTGTGGAAGCTTTGACATTAACACGTCACATTTTAGCTCTGCATTGTGAAGTACTTATTAAAAGGGATGTAGTAAAAGGAGTTATGGTGAAAAAAAATATTTTCCTAACACCACATAATTTTAGCGGGGAAGCCACGCTTTATCCAGGTTCTCTGGTTTCACTTTGTACAAATCAGCCACTAACTCGGTGTCTGTTTGTCTTTCGTTAGGTAAATGCTTTGTTCTTACCACTTTGTGCATTTTTCTGCAGTTTTTGATAGCACAAAGTCGACACTAGGTTTTGGAGCCTTTTGTAAGCACCAGTTACTTCAAATAACGTTACATTCTTTTTTCGTAGGCATGAGAAGATTATGGGGCATATCTACAAGGACGGCGATAAATAGACGCAAAGCGCGCTTAGCGCTTTTCTATTTATCGCCGTCCATCGCTTGATTATATTGCCCTGTTAGCACGTTATTTACACTATACAAGTACATACACATTTACATTTACATTTACAATGTATTTCCCCAGGGCGATATAATTACCAGCGATAGCGGGGAGATCGCCGTTTTGCAGGGAACATCGCTGGTTTTCCAGCGATGTTCCCTGCAAAACGGCGATAACCTTGCTGATACGCAGCACAATCCACCCCCATAATAGGTATGCCTAAGTCTGCATTTTAGCAGACGTTAGTTTCCGGCGAAAACAGCGGTTTTCACCCAAAACTAACGTCTGCTAAAATGCGTTGGCAGCCTTGTAAATATCGGGATGTGCACATCAACGATATTTACAAGGTTGTCCTGCCCAGTGACGCCCACTTTGCATCTCATTAGAGATGCAAAGGGAGGCGTTGGGTAAAACGGTACTAACATGCGCTAATGCATGTTAGCACCCTCTTGTTAATAGGGCGATATTTTTTTTAAAAAAGCGTAGATAAAGCCCTTGTAAATATGCCCCTAAGGGATTTGCCCAGAATAACAGAATGTTGAGCCAACACCAGCCTCAAACCTGGCTCCCCAGTTCCAAAGCTGGCAGCTCTGGCTGGAAAGCCACACCCTGGGTAGAGGGAGGGTGGCAGGTGGAAGCAGCTGTCAGATGGAAGCCACGTGAACGCTTGTCTCGTTCTGGGCTCGAGAGTCCAACAGGTCCTCGAGCTGAACCAGGGCCAGGCTTCAGGCTCAAGCCTGGCTTGCAGCTCTCAGTTGTTCCCCACCTTTAGTCTGCTGGTAGTACAAAGCTCATCACTGCAGTTTTTTGTCGGTGGGTACAGCAAAACTAAAGTTTACTTCCATCATGTTTTTCACTAAACTTCTGTCTTAATTTTACACTAGTTAAGTATTGTCCGTATAATAACTGACCTAATGGCGAGAGCTGCTGACCTTGGAAGTGGGAACCTGATTCATGTCCATTCTAGGCACAACATCTAGGTGAACCATTTAATCTCTTGTGCCTAAAAATGTGTAACTTAATCAGCTTCTAATGTAAAGTGTTTTAATGCCCTTACACTAAATCCAGGCTATATAAAACGACCCAAAATATCAGTTTTCTTAAATTTACAAAGGATGGACTGCCTCATGTGTGTGTTTTCTGTGCCATATCCTTCAAATAGAAGAGTATATTGTAAGGGCCTTTCTTTGTGAAACGGAAGTTTGATTGTTTGCAGATCTCACTTTATTATAACTTTAAAAAAAACAGGGGAGAATCCCTTTTAGCATAAGTGAATAATATAATTTGGGTGAGGCCAGTCATGACTAGCTCTATGAGATCTCCTGGGCAACCTGTGGTAGGCCAGAAGGTCTGTACATGCTACATAGTAATTTATATAGCTGGTAACTGGTACTACTATATAGAAAAACTCATTGTTCTCGCTATAGGGGCAGGGCTGGCAAGCAATCAATCAACAAGTGCTTAATACCCATAAAAACATTTAAAACGTGCCATATACAAACATCATCCATTAAATTTATCTTCAAAAAATTCCACAGTACTATTAAAAACACGCATATAGCAGTGGAAACATCCAGTGCTAATTATTTTAAAAGATATTAAAAAGCTTCAATATCCATATTAAATCCATAATTCTCACAGATTCGAGTTAGGCTGTCCGACCGTTCCTTATTTTTTGCAGTTTTGTCCTGCATTTGGGTGGCTTGGCCCGTTGCCTGTACTCAACGTGGGGCATATTATCAAGAAACAGAGTTAAAATTATCGCCGCTTTAGCGGCAGAAAACTGCCGCTAAAGCGGCGATAATGGGCTTGATAATATGCCCTTGAGAATTCCCCTAGAAGCCCATGTTCTGGTGTCAACATAGGCTTCTATCAGAATTCTCTGCAGCATATTATCAAGTTCATTATCGCCGCTTTAGTGGCAGTTTTCTGCCGCTAAAGCGGCGATAATTTTAACACCCTGCTTGATAATATGCCCCCTAGTTCGGGGTCCCAAATGTCCCCCTTTTTATGGTGTGGTTTGGCAGTGAAGCTGTTGCCTGACAATTATGTGAACATCACAACAGAGGGCCTTTGGTTGTGTTGGGAATCAGGAGTACATGTTTGGTTGGGTAGAAGTTGTGTGTGTCCACAAAAGAAGTGCTTGCCCTCTTCACAGCTGTGATGATTTTGTTTATTTATCCAGCTGCCTGAGCTTCAACCTTCGAGGGCACACACATAACACTGTAATGCTATTGAAGTGCTCTAGATAGTTAGATAATTTATAGTGTTTCTAGCAAAAGCACAGATTGGAGGAGGGCGATCATTAACCTATATGGATGTTTTAGGTCTGACTTGACATTGGAACACACACCTGACCTTGTAACCTACACTAATATTATTCTACAGTTCTTTGTTTCCACTCAAATACATGTCAATTTCCATGCTATTTACTTTTAATGCTTCATATTACCATACAACATTCTTTTAAACTCTGACCTATTGGCATTGTCAATGCCTGTTTGTGTGTTGTTGTTTTTTTTTTTTTAATCACAGCTAGCCGACTGACAGGACTCCTCGAGTGCCTTCAGAGGGTGTCGGCACCTCACTATTTTAGCCCCATATGATCTGTGAGAGAAGGGCTTGTCTATGGTTACAGAGGAAAGAGACCTGTGCAATGCAACTTCACAGACACAGTCGCTTGTAGAGAATTCAACATTGAATTGTACACATGGAGTTAATCAACTCTGACTGAGCGAATGAAAACCAGAATGCAGACCTGTGCTGGGAATATGCCTTTGGTGTTCAGTTCTCCCATTAAATCTCTTCGAAGGCTCACATATATGGTCAGATCAGCCGTGAAGGGTACAGGGAATGTATGATTTGCCCATGATCAACCATTTTGGTAAACCCGTGTTTGTAATGCAGTACTGCTTGTTCCAAAGACTATTAGTTTACCACCATACTATATTTGGGTGAATCGACCAGGAGAGTGAGCGCTGTCTACCCACTCTGCCCTTAGGGAATATCGAAGGCAGTTTTTTTTTAAACCACAAATTACTAACATTTTCTATGTAACACTTTTTAGGCTGATTCTAAATAATACACCCAATCTTGGATTAAAAATAGGGGTAGAGGAATAAGTTAAAAACTGATCGCTCAAGAGCATTACATTTGTCCAAATGGGGAGGCCGGATCAAAAACCATATACTCTGGTTCCAGGTTCCAACTAGACCACAACTAGATGGCAGTGATTGGAAAAGTCAAGGCGAAAAAACCAAAGAATCACCCTTGTCAGAAAAATATCACTGTACTGTATGCTGTGCCCAGATGAATAAATAATCCAATGTTTATTTATAGCATTTTCAGGTAAAGTGGTGAAGACAGGATTAGATGTTAAATCTAGGGGTGGTGTCTTCCCACCCAAGTGAAATGGGTGTTTTTCTATAGCATTTGCTGCAACTATTGTGTACATTTTCTAAGGCCCCCACCACTGCCCTCATATTTTCATAAATTGGGAAAAGGAAAGAAGTAGATTATGAGACTTTTTTTTAGGTCCTAGGGCACAGGTGGGCACTGGACAGTATCCGTGATTGATACTGGTGTTTCAGGTGCCTAGACTATTCCATTTCATTTGGATAACAGTTATTCATTTTGCAAACCTGTCTCTCCAAAGGTGCCACTAGTGATAAGTTAAGACTTACTCCAGGAGGTTGTAAAGGGGTTGGAATACAAATATAAAATCACATAGAAATTAGACTCAATATCCAGTCAAGTTATATTTTTAAAAGAGTCTTCTTTGGAGGAGGGGGTAATGGAAATAAGCCCCCAAAATGAGCTCAGTGAAGGACAATACCTCCTGCTCCCCAACAAGTGCCTTCTGGTGTGTCCAGGCACACAAAGCATCCCCTTCAGAATGTCATCTAGAAACTTTAGTTGCTTTCAGCAGCCAAAGTTTCCAGGTGAAAGACACTGGGTACACAGATTTACCACAGGCGGTTTAATCCCTATCACCAGCACCTTCAGAATGAACAAGGCACTAGTAATCAAAGCCTTTGTGGGCCGCAGAGCATCAGTGCCAGTTAACTTGTGTGAGATTCTCTATGCCCTCCTGCTCCAAGTGTAGGATTTCAGTTCTAACAGTACGCTTCTCCAGGAAATAAGTCAAAGAATTTAGCTTTAAAAAGAAGTAGAAATCTAATGGCTAGGTGGCTTTGATACAGAAATCAACTTTTGATATTATGTTACTCCCTGTAAATGTAAATGGCCACTACAGAGTTCTTTTTTATGTTCTCTTTGGTGCCCAGAGGTCCTAATAATTACTGTATTTATCACCTGTACACACTGACTAGTTACCAGTTCGCCCTATTGTCTTCAGGACATCATCTACCCTATTCCCAACGACCCTTGTAAAGTAGTGACATAACAAAACCTGAGCCCCCCTGCAAAGTACATGCAGGGGTTCCCCTAAGCTCCGGGCCCAGTCAGGAGCTCATAGGCCTGGGGCCCACCACTCGTACACAGTGCCGGAGGGCCCCTCCCCACACCGCGGGGGCAATTGTTACGCAACTGTTGTAAAGATATATGCTGGAGTCTTTACAATTGCATTACAGAAATTTCTGTTTTATGTGGGAGATGCCAAAGAGTTAATTCAAGCAGCACTGAATCAGTACTGTATCCACTCCAACCTCCCTTTCACATCTAGACTGATAAATGCTTGAAGATGTGAATTGAAAAAGGGCACCAATATGACAGTCGTAAAAACACATTGTTATATGTTTATGATTTTGCAAGGACTCTCCATTCCTATAAAATGGTGGAGCCTAGCCAATATGGTACTCGGCTGCTAGCTGCAAAGTTGGTCTGGGAGGTCTGTTTGAATGGCCCTCTGCAGGGTCACACCAAAACATTTTGCCTTTACCTCTCCTGCTTTTCTGAATACGTTGTTTTAGCATCAGTACTCTGTGCACTTTACTACTGCCAACCAGGACTGAAGTACTTGTGCTCTCTCCCTAAAACATGGTACGATTGACTCACACCTGATTGGCATGTTTAATTTACTTACAAGTCCCCAGTATATGGAACTACATGTACCCAGGGCCTGTACATTAAATGTTACTAGAGAGCCTGCAGCAATCATTGTGCATCCCACTAAAGTTGCCTTTTAAAATATGTCTCAGGCCAGCCGTTGCAGCATGAAGGGTAGTTTTAAAACAGCCAATTTGACCTGGCCAAACAACTTTTTTTATACATATAATTCACCCTAGGGCGGTGACGACTCTTCCGCTAAGGTGGAGGAGCGTTGCTCCACTGCTCAGCTAGCAGTGCAAAACAAAATATGATAATAACAATAGTTATTATAATTTTATTTTCTTTGCAAGACTCAGAGCTAAGTCCCTTGGGGTAGGGCTGGGATCGCCGCTGTCAGAGGACAGTAAGGAGTGGTTTGCACTCCCTGAGTGTGCATGACGGTTTGACCAGTCCTTTTGGGCCGGCCAAACCGTCGTGCTCACTTAGCATGCTCTCCACCAGGCTGTGTTGCACAGCCCAGTGGAGAACATGCCCAGGCTCCCAGGCACTGCCTGAGCCTGGGAGCACTCAGACCAATCACTACGCTGCTGATGCATCATTGTGATTGGCTAGGAGAGGCAAGGAGCCTGAGTGCTTCCGGTTCTTCGGACGGAGGATAGGCAGCGGCGGCTGCGACGGCGACAGGTAAGTTTATTTTTTACTATTTTTTTATCCCCTTCCCCCGCCCCACCACCCCCATTTCGAGGCAGCTACCGCTGCCCTAAGGTAGACCCTAAACAGTACACAGGGCAGGGTTTATTTAATTTAAATAATAGGGTTTATTTCATTTAAGTTTTACATGTCCAGTTAGTGAAAAACTCCTAAATTCGTATATACCTACTGTAATATCTCCTATTGAATAACATTGGGTTACCTTATTACATGTAATAAGGGCTAACTTCCGATAAAGAACAGATAGGGTTGTCAGGTTTGGCCTCAAATTTCCCGCGTCACCCCACGGATGCAAAAGGTGCGCAGAAGTAGATGGAGACTTTTACTACATGATGTGGCTATGCCTGTGAATTACGAGATATTGGGCTGGAGTGGGCAAGGAGTCTGACAGAGATAATGGGCAGGCAGATCAGTGCAGACCCCGTTCATTGTCTACTGGGGCTAACAAAGCCCACCAAAACCACAAAAAACATGCATAGATTCCTTGACCGCGCCTTGGTGCTGGCAAAGGCTGTATAGTGATGGTGTTGAAATCCCCGCTGCATCCTCTGCTTTCTAACTGGCTAGAAGACATAAAAAAGGGTACATATGCTGAATTGGACATGGCTACACAAACCACGGTTCCTGCTAGGCACCCTGCAACTTCGACACATTGGGAGGGGTTTTAGAGTGTGTGAGTGAAGAAGGTGAAAGCCAAAACAGATGAGAGACCACCATAAACTACAATACCACTGAAAGCATCTATTACACATAGGGCTGCTTTTAGTCTCTAGATGGGCCCTCATCCCATTTCCCTTTTCCTCACATGCGGAAATTGAAGACAAACTGCTTTAGTTACTCCTCCATTGGTCGGGGATAGGTACATTGTAATAATGGTTCCGTTTACTGTTTTTGTTTTGCACCAGTGTTCACATACAATTGAGAAAATAGATGGCAAATAGCACTGTAACATGTTGATAATAGTCTCTCGCATGTGTACTGTTTCTTTTGAAAATGCATACAGTGGATCTGTGGTATGTTGTTGCAAAACTGAATAAAGAAATAATGCAAAAAAGAAATTGAACTCAAATGAATTCTAATGTAATATCCTCTTTAACGGTAAAGTGGGATTTTAAGTCACAATTCTGAAAATGCCACTTTTACAGAGTTGAAATGTTCTAGTCCTAACGCACCTGAAGCACCCGACATCGGTGGGCATTCATCTACCGAGCCCCTGGTCACTCCTGAGTGACCCAGACTCTATCGACTCTGCTTTTAGGTACTCTTCGACAAGAATCAACCTTTGTATGCCAATGGACACTTTTCTTCCTTCCAGCAGCGGCTCTTCTTCGAAGTCTTCCATTGAGATCAACGGCGGTTTTCAACACCACTTCAGACCTATGCACCCAGCTTCGCTAGGATAGGTAACTCTGGTACTAGGGTATCCAAAGGTGGGGTGGCACTCCAACCGCCTAACTTCATCAGGAGTTATACAATAATGGGGTAACCCGATAGGCTACTGGACCTGGGTAAATTACGGTACAAGAAAGCAGTGGTCACAGCAGTACTCATTTTAAAATATAGAACACACCATCACCATGTAATCAAATCTTACAATGGATTTAGTTCAAAACATATTGATTTATTCAATGAAAGACAGCATGGGTAGTCCATACATCATTAGTATATAATACAGGTGCTCCAGGTGGAGGTGAAAATTTGCCCAAAAAGGAAAGTGTGTACTTGTGAGGGTAGGAAAGGTTATGTGCAAGTGATACTCATTAGAACAATGTTGGAAACCAATGCAGCCACATTGAGGCGAAATTAATACATGGACATAGTAACATCCAGACACCGATATTTAATCTCTCTTATGTCAGTACTTGTCCACTCTGAAAAGACTGTCGACGTTTCGACCCACTAGAACTTGTAGGTATATCAATCCTTACATGGGGTCTTCATCAGGACAAGGGGTGAGAGGACACACCGTGTGAGACCGTCCTGCAACTTCATGCGGTCAAAATTTAAATGGTAGGGCCAAAGGCTATAGCCTCAGAGAGGTAAAAAATGAACAAATTGATATGTGGATGGGGCAGGTAAGTTAAACAAGGCCGATGGTAAAGTTGAATACAAATGGGTAGTAAAAACGTCAATCCCATCACATCTGGGAGACCGTTTGAGGTGACCTGAAAGTATCCATGATCCGTATTTAGTCAAAATGCTTATGACATCATCACGATTGAAAGAATGGATCCAAACCTGGCCATGTTATTACGAGTACCTTCAGACACTGACACAGTCCAATGGGAAGGGTCCTTAAACTTTAAAACCTCAACAGCGACTTCCCCATAGAATTGTACAGAGCACGCAGTCATGTTCCACACTGCACCCGTCCTCCGTGGGGCACATACTTACTCACCTTGGGTGGTTCCTTGGTGTCCCAGCGATTCTACATCTTCTAGACACTGTTTTGACTCTAGTCGTGGTTCTTATACCACTATTTTAGTATATGATTTGGTCTCCCCCTGTAGCCGACTGTTTATTGTGCTATTTACAATTGTTTCTTTGCTACTGTATTGTGTGCTTTGTGAGTATCTTCATGTAGAAAATACTGGGTGGTACTAGAGAATGTTATATCAATAAATACATATTTTTATAACTACTGTGTGGTTCTCCTTTCATTTAACCAACACTATAAAGTTGCATCTTGGTAAAACAAGCTGCTTAAAATTCCTTCAAGATTAAGCCTGAAGGCTGCTCTCCACAGCCACCACTTGGATAGCTTTCTAAGGTTATCTTTGACCTCTTAAATCACCATAAGGGTTGTTTGGACTGGTACAAGGTGCCCACTTTAATTAGTGGACAGCATATATCAGGCGAACTTCTCACATTGGTGTGCAGCGGTTGGGATTCAAGCCTACATTGTCTTACCAGGTAAATCTTTGTATTTATTAACTGAAAACCACTAAGTACTAGGTATATATAATACTGGAATAAGTAAGTTCTACTGAACTTAGGGTTAGGTACGTCGAGGGTTTAGCACACCCTTTCTCCAACCTCAGAGAGTTTATTTCCCACTAGGTTAGGTACTGCAACACCACACCACACTTAGTATGTCTACTAAAGGAGATGTCAGAGACTCTCTGCCTTCTAGATACAGTGAGCTTTCATTCCAAGAATTGAAAGCCTTGTGTGCCTCTAGAAAGTTGAAGACAGGGAGAAGTGCCAACACTCAACGACTAGTAGAGGTGTTACTGTTAGATGACCCAAGGAAGACTCCTGGGTAAAATGAACAGGACAGAGTGGGTGGGACAGGGAATGAAGACAGGAGGTGACATCTTTTATGACCTGGAATCTAACCCTGACCAGGGAGAAGCTGATGGTCCTCACCTGGATAACTCAGACCTTCAAGATGAGAATGGAGGAGGCCATGGTGGCCCTCTCTTTAATCCTCCTGGAAGAGTGCAGAGTTTACCAAGAATATCCCTCTGCAGAGTCTAATCACTCAGGACAGTCTGTAGGGGCCTCTGTATCTAGCAAGAGGGACCACTCTTATGATATGGAATACCAATTTTGTGAACTTGAAAAAGCTAGGCTTAGGCTCAGGCAAGAGCAACTGGCCCTTGATAAAGAGTCCCTAGAAGTCCAGAGAGCTAGGACTAGAGTCCCATGGTGGTAGCAACAGTGTCCCTAGAATAGAATTAAGGAACATTCCTTTGATAATAGGAACCTGAGCAAGATTGTCCCTCCCTACCATGCTGGGGACGACATCCATAAGTGAATAACTGCTTTTGAGAGGGCCTGTAAAATTCAGAGGGTTCCTCAAGAGCAGTGGGCAGCTATCTTGGGGCTCTCCTTCTCTGGCAAAGATAGAGATAAGTTCCTCACTGTTAGAAAAGAGGATGCCGACAACTACTCAATCTTGACGAGTGTTTTCATTGGTGGGTTTGGCTTAACCACTGAACAGTATAGGATTAAGTTCAGAGACACCCAAAAGACTCAGAATCAGGATTGGGTAGACTTTGTGGATAGTGCCATTAAGGCTCTGGAAGGCTGGTTGCTTAGCAGCAAAGTGAATAATTTCAAGGGATTGTACAATTTGATTATGAGGGAGCAGATCCTTAATAATTGCCAAAATCAGTTATTGCATCAGTACCTGGTTGAGTCTGATCTGACTTCTCCCCAAGAATTGGGAAAGAAGGCAGATAAGTGGGTCAGAACCTGGGTGAAGCAGAAAAACCGGAACAATGGCGGTGACCAAAAGAAGCAAGATGCTAAAAATCCAGATAAGGGTGGGGACAAGGGTAAAGATCAAAAGTCTTCATCAGGGCCCCAAAAACCTGCACCTGGGGAAGAGACACAATGTAACAAAGGTAAACGCAAACATAAACCTTGGTGTTATCTCTGTAAACAGAAGACACATTGGACAAGAGATACTGACTGTCCAAAAGCCAAGTACAATCCTCCTACCACCACTGCCCCTAAGGCAACTGCGCCCCCTAGCACTAGTACATGTGGTGGTACAGGGAACAAGGGATTAGTAGGGTTAACCTTGGGCTCTGAGATGGGTTCTGGCCTAGTCAGAACTCCAGCTCAGTCTGTGCTTGTCTGTGAAGGTGGCATGGATCTTGCCACCTTGTCAGTCCCAGTAAACTGGGCAAATACAGACAACAGCCTTTGATCAATGGTAAGAAGGCCATGGCATAAAGCGACACAGGAGCAAGTGTCACTATGGTGACAGAGAATCTTGTGGACCCTGACCAAGTCATACTTGGAGAAATGTACCAAGTGACCAATGCTAACAATGTCAGGACTGATCATTCCTTGGCAGTTGTTAATTTAAGCTGGGGAGGGGTAACTGGCCCTAAGAAAGTTGTTGTTATCTCAGACCTTCCAGTTGAGTGTTTGTTGGGCAATGATTTGGAAACTTCAGCTTGGGCTGAGGTGGAACTAAGGACTGATGCAGCAATGCTGGGCATCACTGCAGATGTGTTTGCTGTGACCAGGTCACAGGCCAAACTGGCTAACACTGAACAGGTCCTGAATCCTGAAATCATGGACCAAGGGCCTTTCAAGAGAAAGAGCAGGAGGGGTAAGGCTGTGTCTTCCCCCCAGACTCAGAGTGAAGATCAGTCTCTTGATGGAAATGATCTTAGTCCCTGTAAAGGAACTGTCCCAGATGAATTTGAGCCTGATCAGGTTGAGTTCTTGGGAACATGGGGCCCTTCAAGGGCAGACTTGAGTTTGGAGCAGCAAACCTACCCCTCTCTTGAACCCCTCAGATAGCAAGCTGCTGCTGAGGCTGCTGGGAGTATAGGTGGATCCCACAGGATTTATTGGGATGAGGGACGCCTATACTCAGAGGACAGAGAGCCCAAGCCTGGTGCCACTCAATCATTCAAATATGGCGAGAGTTAAGGAATCATTATCGGGTTTGCCACTAGTCCTATATCCATGCGAGTGATCAAGCACGTTAAGGAAACGCACGTCCAACCGGCGTACGTAAATAGACCAAAAATGGCCGCGAGCCTGATTACTGCTGAACCAGACGAGGACGCGGAGCCCAACAGAGAGGAGGTAAATGTAGCTTTAGGTTCATATTAGGAGAAGGAAAGACAAAAATTAGAGATAAAACTGCATATAGACTCAGGCAAATTGGCAAGCTAAATTTACCCAGAAATACAAACCGTGTTGACCGGAAGCCTTAAGGAGTGTAAGCCATCATGACACTCGATTTCTAGAAGGCTCACATTCTGATTAATTGGAGACAGGGTGGGTTCTTTATAATATCTGGAGTTATTTGAACCATGGGGAGCACTTTCAAATAGACGTTCAACCTGGTGTGGTTATATTTAGTAAGAATTGATAGACATTTATTTATGCCACCAAACAGGAGAACGGAATAGATCGCGAGACGCGGAAGAATAGATATCGCCAGGACAGACGATAACGAAAAAGATTTATCATGAATAGATCGAAAAGATAAGAGCGAACAAGGTATGTGTATCAAATACATACGGGCGAATTATAAATGCACAAACGAAATATTTGGTAACAGTGTACACTATATAACCAGCTAGATCTGAAATTAACCAAATAGACATATAGGTAACTGGCCAATTATCGACATCAGCTTAGCTAACATCAATATGTTTATGAACAAGGGCTTTTCTTTAAAAAGAGTTATTAAAAGTAAAACCTCCACAATATACTCGCTCATATATCTAAACCCGCAGATCTGATCCCTCCCGTGAAGACAGAAAAGAAGGTGCAATCCTCCGCCATATATATGTTTTATTGGAAGTCATATTGATATCCAGAAGAACACAGTTTGAGCAAGTAAGTACTCGAGGAAAATGTATGGAAGATAATATAGGAACATGTTAATAATTAGAGATTAGGACCGTACATTTACCGGCCTTCAGTTTGTGAGACACACATTTATCTTTCTTGTCCTTAGAGTCAAAATATCATATATTGTCGTTCAAAATAAGAATACAATCTGGGTTCAACTTACTAACCGAGGTCAAAAACGAGAACAGCCAATTGGAAAAAGGGTCAGTATGAATTTGTTTGAAATAGATTAACAGATATAAGTAGGTTAGGGATATAGTATAGATGACGTGTATGTACCTCGCATAGTTCCAGAAAAGCGCCATTAAGATACATCCCATTCAGAAGTAGAGGACTTATTTCTACGTAAGAATTAGAAGGGCCTGTCATTCTCCTGTCATATCAGATCCAAGGTTATTAGCCGATTGGTCATTGTTAGTACGGTTACAGTAGATTGAAAGCGTCCTTTTCTTAACGGAATACAGGGTTGTTGCATTCTACAACTTTATTTTAGGAGTGTTGAGTTCAGTACAGAGTGGAGAGACTTTGGATTGGATCCGATAATTCAAATGAATTTATACACAATTTATTTTTGTTAATGAATAATTATTGCCACATTGACTCCCAAAAACAATTCGTAAAATTGGTTTTTAATTGGTACATGTTTTTTTGTTATTATTTTTCACATATAGTGTAAAACTCAGAGCGGGTTCCTGACGAAGGCCTAGCCGAAACGCGTTGTGTCAATCGACCGCCTATGTGCTCATTTATCATCAATTGAGTATAAATCTGATAAAAATAAGTTTTCACTGTTTTTTGAATATTGTTTCAGTCTATTGAATGTGTGAGGAAAAATAATCATAGTAAAAGAAATGAGAAATTATTGTGATAACATCAGCAGGCTATGTAAACTTATTATGAAAAACTAATCACAGTTTAATCAGAACCTACATATTGTATATAGGAATTAACTTGTATATATATTAGTAACATGATGACGTATTGATATATTGCTGTCCAAAAATATATATGTTGACATAAAGAAAACAATTCATTGTAAAAAAAAATATTGAAAAACGAAAAACAAAAAAAATATATTTATATTTTGTATTAATTAAAGAGATATATCATGCACTTATTAGCCTGTTTGTTTATCCATTTTTAGATTTATGTGTGTTAGGCATATTTTGCTAACTGTTAGTGGAATGTGAGATAGCTTTGTCTAATTGGGAGTCAATTTGCAATTAGTATCTACCCGACACTGTGCCCGGTGTTCACCTTTTCCCTTATTAGTTTATTCCCTGCTTGGGCTGTATATCAAGTCAGCAGGGGCCCCGTTGCTTTACCAAACATATTATCTCGCAGCCTGTCTGTGAGGGTTTTTTTGAATATCATCACTTGAAGCTTTTAGATTAGTTATATTATTGAATTTAGGATCCTAATCCATTAGTCTCTTGGCTTAGACTGATTAATACACCTTGATATTGATCATTGCGTAAAGAACACAAAACTAACTAAATATGGCCAATCTCCAAACATTTGGATTTACAGATGAACAGTTTGCCAATATGGTAGGCAGTTCAAGTAATTTTGGACACCAAACTCTTACAGGTACAGATAAAAATGATGATGTCACATCACTTTTAGCCCTTAGGAAAAAGATCAAACGTATCGAACTACATGGCCAATATATGTTGGAATATCTGAAGGCAGGAGTTATACCGCAGGGTCTAAGAGTTAGAAACATACCAGGGCTATTTGTTCAAGTCAAACAATTTCTTGAACGGTGGGCTATGATTTCCAATCGCTGCTCCTGCGACTATATGATGTTGATTGTGGAAACAGCAAAGGAGGTAATTGAACAACTAGCTGCTGAAATCTTAGATCTGGAAAATAAAATCAAAGCCTCTTGTGCAGTAGAGATAGCAAAAAAGAAATTAGAAGAAATAGACAAAGATCTGTACTCCTACACAGAATATCTCAGTAAACGCAAGATAGAGAAACTAAGAAAAGATATAAGGTATTTCAGCAAGGAAGGTACATACCCATACTTAGCTGAACAATTTTACAATCAAGCAGGAGGCATGCAATATGAATCAGCTATGAATAGACCAACACAAGTCAGTAGGAAAGTTACCACATTCTCTGACACAACAGACTCTGATCAGGAAGAACAAGCTCAAGAGTTCAGAGATAATGGATTCAATGCAGGAAGATCACGAGGAAGACAGTCTAATTTTTTAGGGAGGCGTTACACCAGACGTCTGTTCTGCTTGGGTTTTCGGATCAGATAGAACTCGCTCATCAGAGCCTCACTAACCCAGCCAGAACATTACCCCCTCCCTAGAACCTATTTACAATCCTAGAACCACATAAATCTATCACCTAAGGACAGGGGATTCCTACTATGCATACCAAGATCTCACAATCGGCGGCCTCGCGATCCCATACGGATCCAGACCTCTCTGCCCATACGACAGTATCACAGGTGGCGGCCTCGCGGTCCCATACGAACCCAGACCTCTCTGCCCATACGACAGTATCAGCACAATCGGCGGCCTCGCGATCCCCTACGAATCCAGACCTCTCTGCCCATACGACAGTATCACAAGTGGCGGCCTCGCGGTCCCATACGAACCCAGACCTCTCTGCCCATACGACAGTATCACAGGTGGCGGCCTCGCGGTCCCATACGAACCCAGACCTCTCTGCCCATACGACAGTATCACAAGTGGCGGCCTCGCGGTCCCATACGAACCCAGACCTCTCTGCCCGTACGACAGTATCACAAGTGGCGGCCTCGCGGTCCCATACGAACCCAGACCTCTCTACCCAGACGGCAGTCTCAGCACAATCGGCGGCCTCGCGATCCCCTACGAATCCAGACCTCTCTGCCCATACGACAGTATCACAAGTGGCGGCCTCGCGGTCCCATACGAACCCAGACCTCTCTGCCCATACGACAGTATCACAAGTGGCGGCCTCGCGGTCCCATACGAACCCAGACCTCTCTGCCCGTACGACAGTATCACAAGTGGCGGCCTCGCGGTCCCACACGAACCCAGACCTCTCTACCCAGACGGCAGTCTCAGCACAATCGGCGGCCTCGCGATCCCCTACGAATCCAGACCTCTCTACCTAGACGGCAGTCTCATACGACAGTTCATCCTATGATCACCATAACATACAAAAAGGGAATCAGTCTCACTATTCATCAGATCACACAAGGATTGCCAGTTCGGGCATAGCCTGTTCTCAGGTTTGAGGGGCTCCTCTTTCCCTTATTCAGTTACCACTTACCTGATCAGGGTTAACATCTGTTCATAGCCGCAGCTGACTAGAAGAATAGGCTACCCTCTTATACAAGAACACGCAGCACATGTTGGTTCACTACAAACTGGATACTTTATTACTCATTACATACACAATCACATAACATTACGATATAACACATAACCTGCAAAGAAAAGTGAAAGATTAAGTTGTACACTCTAATAAGAAAGGGTCGACATCACCTTAGTGGTATGTAGCCTGCACTCAGTGGTCATCTAGGCTCCCCTCTCGTCTGTGCCTCGGCTCGCCTGGAATCACCCTTCTCCGAGTCACTGGGACCTCTTCCTTATCGGCTACTCTCTCCTCTCTGGCTATTCTGTTAGGAAAGCATCTGTCTCTCGGTTCTTCTCCGCCTTCAAGATGGCGTCTGTCTTCCCTGGAATAAGTAGTAGCTTTACTGCTAACGGCTAGATGCCGCCTACGGACTGAACATGTAACTGCCTCCGACTTTCACTAATATAGAGGTGCATTTCCTCATGGAAAATTCCGGCCCGTAACCTGCCGCCCACCAAATTCTTGTACCTCCCCGTACCAAGGACACGTTCCCAGCCGGCCGGCCTGATGTAGTGTCTTCGGCATGAAGAAAAATACAATCCTTCGATAAGGGCCGGCCTGAACCGGTTCTCTCCAAGCGAATAACACCTCATAACTAAAACATTACTCTTGACCTAGAAGAATCCCAAGCTGCCGGAGCAGAAAGAAAGATGGAGTCTCTCCCGTTTGAGGCCTACCAGGCCTGAATTCAGCACGGCTCCATGAAATACCCTCACTACAGGACAGGTTATCCCTAATACTAACGAATCTATCCCCTAGGCTATGTGTGCAAGCCCTGATCTATGGGGAAGAGCACAGAATCATGTCGAAGTGCCTAGTAAATAGGCTCCATTCACTACTCTAACCCTTAGGCTTGAATGGTAAGAGACTGAAGTCACATTCAATCGCTTGTTAACACAAGAAGGCCAGGAAAATCGAGCAGAACAACGTCAAAACTGGAGACCCCGATATCAATCACGCTACCCCACTCCACAATTCCAACCGCGCTTCCAGGGCAATCCAGCGATGGACTACGACCAATATTTGGTAACCCGGAATGCGCAATACTGGAGGGAATAAATATCCTACCTGTATTCAATTTAAGTCATACGCCCTTATCTGACTCAACTATTGCCTTATTGTCCAAAGGATTGACGTTTGCCCCTCATTCAGGCCTCAACAAATTTGAGTTAGTGAGAGATCTTGTAGCTCTTTTCAGAAAAATAAGACTGAAGGTATTTTTTGCAGGCGCAGACCCTCAACAGGGAACCCTAAATTTATCTGGTCTTTCACCAACATCTTTATTTACACCTACCTTAGACCAACTTCCACCAGAGGTAGCGATATTTGAAAAAGTAGTCTACAACAAAGTTCTGAACATCATTAAACATGTTCCTGCAACACCGTTCAATTTGAAAAAAGAGGAATACACAGCAATGCAAACCCTCAAACAGGCATCACATTTAACGATTAAAGCCTGTGACAAAGGTGGGGGTATAGTCGTATATGACACTCCCACATATGTCATAAAAATGAATCAAATGCTGGGAGATACAAGATACTATCGTATTATTACCAGAGACCCCACAGCTCAAATCGTTAAACAAATACTCAAAATAACAAATAAGGCACTGAAAAATGGAGACATATGCATTAAAGAATGGACATTCCTTAATAAAGAAAAACCTAAAATGGCTAGCATCTACGGCATACCAAAAGTACATAAGAACGCTAGCGACCCGCCGCTGAGACCGATAGTCACCACTATTGGATCAGCGACGGAGCCATTAGCTAAGTACGTAGATGCATTATTATGTAAACACATTCCCAAAACTCCAGCTTTTGTAAAGGACACTAGACATATTATCAATCTTTTGGAGAACACACCTTTTTGCACGGATAATCAATATATGGTCACTATGGACATAGAGGCCTTATACAGTAATATTCCCATTGGAGGAGCCATCGCGGCCGTGCATTGGTTCATAAAGGCTTACAACATTGAATGTCCTTCTGTTTTTGTGTTGGAATGCCTTAAAATTGTGTTAGAGGATAATGTGTTTGAGTTTAATCAACAACTGTACAAACAGAATCAAGGCGTCAGTATGGGGGCGTCTTGTGCCCCAACGGTTGCGAATATTTACATGACCTTTTTTGAAAAGAACTACATCTACAACGAAATAGCACCATTTTATGAATCAGTAACCAAATGGTCGAGATTTATTGATGATGTCTTTTTTATTTGGTCAGACACATATGAGAAATTGCTTGAATTCATTGAGTGGATTAACTTATGTGATGAGAATATTAGCTTTACTAACAACATTAGTTCTGAACAAGTAGAATATCTAGACATCCTCATTAAACATCAGCAGGGAGTATTAACAGTCGTGTTGTTCACTAAAACCACTGCCAGGAACACACTACTGCATTACGACAGTTATCACCCCAAGAGCCAAAAGGATAACATACCGTTTGGGGAATTTCTGCGCCTCAGGTGAAATTGTACGAACATCAGTGATTTCGATGAGAAATCAGAGGACATGAAGAAAAAATTTCATGCCAGAGGTTATCCGAACAAAATTGTACGGGATGCCTACAAACGAGCACGCTACTATGATAGGCAACACCTACTTACAAATATAAAAACCAAAACAAATCCACCTCTGGTCTTTGCAACACGGCATTCTATGTTGAATGCCAGAATACGTCAAGCAGTATGCTCTAGCTGGCATATACTAAATGTAGAAAACTCTAAAGAAGGGGAAATAATACCTAAACCGCTATTTGCATACAGGCGCAATAAAAGCTTGAGAGACCACATAGTACATTCAAGGATGAAAAATGAGACTACCTTTATCCAAACCAATCTGGAAGGCTCTAAAAAAGTGGAGGGGAACTTCAAATGCACCACGTGTAAATCTTGCTCAATGGCCATTGAAGCAGTGACATTCACATTCAATGGCGTTAATATTTCTCCCAAGACATTTAACAACTGTAAATCAACAAATGTCATCTACTTGATTATTTGTCCATGCCACATGGGATATGTGGGAGAAACAGGGAGAGCATTTAATGTCAGACTGACAGAGCATAGATCTGCAATTAGAACGCAGAAAACATCGGCACCCATGGTGCAACATTTTTTAGATCTGGGACATACACCAGATGACATTAAGTGGTATATTTTGGAAAAGATTTGGCCCCGAGTAGGAGAACAGACGGATAAAATCAGAAAAATGAGAGAGGTGTATTGGATGTTTATCCTTAATACAGCTACATCAGGGTTGAACCAAGAAATACCTTGGGATCAAGCTATTAAAAATAATGGATAATCCATATTTATGACAAAGGTCAGTCCAGTTAAATTTTAACCTGACCTCATGTCAGGTCAAATAAACTGAAAAGAAAAGGGAATGGACATAGAACCACCGATTAATAAAATACTGATTTCTCATCTAGTGGTAACATGCCATAGGAGGTTCGAACATAAGCAGCAAATATAGACGAGATAATAAAAGATTGCAGTCGACAAACTATTAAGAAGACAATACTATGAGATTTAGGTCTTAGTTCTAATCACACACAGAGGGGTGTTACCACCAGCGCTGCTGGACTTAATGATTGGCAGATCTCATCAGTGCATAGAATACACGTCACCGACAGTCAGAGTCTATATATAACAAAACCCTATTCACTACCTTTGAAGACAAAGAACAAACTGGGGGCATTTTAGAATGCTTTAATCTAAAATATGTAACAGCCGCCATTTGGATGTTTACCAAATAAGATGGGAATAACAAAGAGATAAACCAATCATTCAAATATGGCGAGAGTTAAGGAATCATTATCGGGTTTGCCACTAGTCCTATATCCATGCGAGTGATCAAGCACGTTAAGGAAACGCACGTCCAACCGGCGTACGTAAATAGACCAAAAATGGCCGCGAGCCTGATTACTGCTGAACCAGACGAGGACGCGGAGCCCAACAGAGAGGAGGTAAATGTAGCTTTAGGTTCATATTAGGAGAAGGAAAGACAAAAATTAGAGATAAAACTGCATATAGACTCAGGCAAATTGGCAAGCTAAATTTACCCAGAAATACAAACCGTGTTGACCGGAAGCCTTAAGGAGTGTAAGCCATCATGACACTCGATTTCTAGAAGGCTCACATTCTGATTAATTGGAGACAGGGTGGGTTCTTTATAATATCTGGAGTTATTTGAACCATGGGGAGCACTTTCAAATAGACGTTCAACCTGGTGTGGTTATATTTAGTAAGAATTGATAGACATTTATTTATGCCACCAAACAGGAGAACGGAATAGATCGCGAGACGCGGAAGAATAGATATCGCCAGGACAGACGATAACGAAAAAGATTTATCATGAATAGATCGAAAAGATAAGAGCGAACAAGGTATGTGTATCAAATACATACGGGCGAATTATAAATGCACAAACGAAATATTTGGTAACAGTGTACACTATATAACCAGCTAGATCTGAAATTAACCAAATAGACATATAGGTAACTGGCCAATTATCGACATCAGCTTAGGTAACATCAATATGTTTATGAACAAGGGCTTTTCTTTAAAAAGAGTTATTAAAAGTAAAACCTCCACAATATACTCGCTCATATATCTAAACCCGCAGATCTGATCCCTCCCATGAAGACAGAAAAGAAGGTGCAATCCTCCGCCATATATATGTTTTATTGGAAGTCATATTGATATCCAGAAGAACACAGTTTGAGCAAGTAAGTACTCGAGGAAAATGTATGGAAGATAATATAAGAACATGTTAATAATTAGAGATTAGGACCGTATATTTACCGGCCTTCAGTTTGTGAGACACACATTTATCTTTCTTGTCCTTAGAGTCAAAATATCATATATCGTCGTTCAAAATAAGAATACAATCTGGGTTCAACTTACTAACCGAGGTCAAAAACGAGAGCCAATTGGAAAAAGGGTCAGTATGAATTTGTTTGAAATAGATTAACAGATATAAGTAGGTTAGGGATATAGTATAGATGACGTGTATGTACCTCGCATAGTTCCAGAAAAGCGCCATTAAGATACATCCCATTCAGAAGTAGAGGACTTATTTCTACGTAAGAATTAGAAGGGCCTGTCATTCTCCTGTCATATCAGATCCAAGGTTATTAGCCGATTGGTCATTGTTAGTACGGTTACAGTAGATTGAAAGCGTCCTTTTCTTAACGGAATACAGGGTTGTTGCATTCTACAACTTTATTTTAGGAGTGTTGAGTTCAGTACAGAGTGGAGAGACTTTGGATTGGATCCGATAATTCAAATGAATTTATACACAATTTATTTTTGTTAATGAATAATTATTGCCACATTGACTCCCAAAAACAATTCGTAAAATTGGTTTTTAATTGGTACATGTTTTTTTGTTATTATTTTTCACATATAGTGTAAAACTCAGAGCGGGTTCCTGACGAAGGCCTAGCCGAAACGCGTTGTGTCAATCGACCGCCTATGTGCTCATTTATCATCAATTGAGTATAAATCTGATAAAAATAAGTTTTCACTGTTTTTTGAATATTGTTTCAGTCTATTGAATGTGTGAGGAAAAATAATCATAGTAAAAGAAATGAGAAATTATTGTGATAACATCAGCAGGCTATGTAAACTTATTATGAAAAACTAATCACAGTTTAATCAGAACCTACATATTGTATATAGGAATTAACTTGTATATATATTAGTAACATGATGACGTATTGATATCTTGCTGTCCAAAAATATATATGTTGACATAAAGAAAACAATTCATTGTAAAAAAAATATATTGAAAAACGAAAAACAAAAAAAATATATTTATATTTTGTATTAATTAAAGAGATATATCATGCACTTATTAGCCTGTTTGTTTATCCATTTTTAGATTTATGTGTGTTAGGCATATTTTGCTAACTGTTAGTGGAATGTGAGATAGCTTTGTCTAATTGGGAGTCAATTTGCAATTAGTATCTACCCGACACTGTGCCCGGTGTTCACCTTTTCCCTTATTAGCCACCAGGAGGTTGGTCATACCTCCGAAGTTTAGAGGCTTCCTACTGACCTTGGCACATGACATCCCTTAGCAGGACACCTAGGCCAAAGTAAGACTTGGGACAGGCTTGTCCCTCACTTTCACTGGCCTCACATGTCAGAGGACACAAGGGAGTTTTGTCACTCCTGTACCACCTGTCAAGCCAGTGGTAAGTCAAGGGGTACCACAAAGGCCCCCCTAATACCACTACCTGTGGTGGGGATTCCCTTTGAGAGGGTTGGGATTGACATAACTGGTCCCATGAACCCTACTACTGCATCTGGGAACAGTTATATTCTAGTGGTGGTGAACCATGCCACTAGGTATCCAGAGGCAATACCCCTTAGAACCACCACAGCTCCTGTGGTGGCCAGACCCCTCCTGGGAAATTTCCCAGAGTGAGTTTCCCTAAGGAGGTGTTAACTGACAGAGGTACTAACTTTATGTCCAGTTACATTACCGCAGTGTGGAAGGAGTGTAGAGTGAACTATAAGTTCACCACACACTGTCACCCACAATGCAATGGGTTAGTTGAAAGGTTAAACAAAACCCTTAAGGGCATGATCATGGGCCTCCCAGAAAAGCTCCGGCGAAAATGGGATGTCCTATCGCCCTGCCTTCTCTTTGATTACAGAGAAGTCCCACAGAAGGGGGTTGGCTACAGCCCTTTTGAACGTCTGTTTGGGCATCCAGTTAGGGGTCCATTGTGTTTGGTGAAGGAGGGATGGGAGTTACCTCTCAAACCTCCTAAGCAAAACATAGTGGACTATGTACTTGGTCTCCGCTCCAGGATGGCTGAGTACACGAAGAAGGCCAATAAAAACAAGAATTGCAAAAAGCTTGGCATGACCAAAAGGTTGTTCTGACTGTGTACCAGCCAGGATAGAAGGTATGGGTGTTGGAGCCTGTGGCCCCAGCAGCTCTCCAAGACAAGTGGAAGGGACCCCATACCATGCTTAAGCAAAAGGAAGAGGTCACCTGCTTGGTGGACCTTGGTACTCCCAGGAGCCCCCATAGGGTGCTCCATGTGAACAGGCTCAAGCCATATATTGACAGGGCTGACATGGGCTTGCTCATGGCAACTGATGAGGGACAGGAGGAAGAGAGTGACGCTCTCCCTGTTCTCCTCTCTCAGAACCCTGATAATGGGTCAGTTGATGGTGTAGCTTTGGCAGGCAGCCTCAATGACCAGCAACAAATTGATTGCAGGAAGGTCCTCAATCAATACAGACACATGTTCTCTCTGACTCCTAGTCAGAACACCTGGTGTACCCATGAAGTGGACACAGGTGAGAGTCTACCTGCTAAAAATAAGATTTACAGGCAGCCTGACCATGTCAGAGACTGCATCAGGACTGAGATCCAAAAGATGCTAGAGTTAGGAGTAATTGAGCCCTCAGATAGCCCTTGGGCTAGTCCAGTGGTCTTGGTACCAAAACCGCACACCCAGGGTGGTAAAATAAAAATGAGGTTTTGTGTTGACTACTGGGGACTCAATGCAGTCACTCGGACTGATGATCATCCAATTCCCAGGGCAGATGAGCTAGTTGATACTTTGGCCTCAGTCAAGTTTTTGAGCACATTTGACTTCACTGCTGGCTATTGGCAAATCAGACTAGCTGAAGATCCCAAACCAAAAACAAAATCCAGACCATCATGGACTGGGTTGCTCCTACTACCCAGAATCAGGTCAGAGCTTTCTTGGGCCTGACTGGGTACTATAGAATATTTATGAAAGGATATGGGTCTATAGTGACTCCCTTGAATAATCTTACATCAAAGAGAGTGCCCAAGAAGGTTCACTGGACAGTTAGTTGTCATAAGGCATTTGATGATCTCAAGCAGGCCATGTGCACTGCTTCCATTCTGCAGGGTCCTGACAACTCCAAGCAATTTATTGTCCAAACAGATGCATCTGAGTTGGGGGTAGGGGCTGTGTTGTTACAACTTAATGCAGAGGGTCAGGATCAACCAGTAGCTTTTATCAGCAGAAGGTTGACCCCCAGAGCGAAACGTTGGTCAGCTATAGAGTGGGAAGCCTTTGCTCTGGTCTGGGCCAAGAAGAAGCTGAGGCCATACATGTTTGGCACTCACTTCATTGTTCAGACAGACTATAAGCCCTTCCTATGGCTAAAACAGATGAAGGGTGAAAACCCCACACTTTTGAGGTGGTCCATTTCCCTACAGAGAAAGACTATACAGTGCAACATAGACCTGGGAGTAACCATGCCAATGCAGATGGACTCTCCTAAAGAAGGGAACCCCCTCTAATTGTTCAATTATGGATCTGGGAGAAAAGGGGGACAATCAAACCAAACAACCTATCTGAACCTCCCACTTGACCTCTATTTCTTTACTTACATGAACATTTTTGCACACAAAGTACAATTCTCTCAATGTACCCCTATCAATTCACCACATACTCATACTAACCTCTCGCATCCACATTCATACTCTTCCGTATCATCAACACTATCAACCCACCCAAGAACACATACACATACTGGTCAAACAAGGGATGAAGATGTTTAAGTCTCCGTGCCTGTGTTGTGGGCTGGGTGCATACTCAGACAGGTCGACGTACGTTTCGGTGGTATTAGCCACGTTATGACCACCTTCTTCAGGACCATCAGAATTTACAAACTTTAGACGATTGGTTGGGGGATATGAAATGCAACTAAGGGAGTATCCTAAAAGCACCACTGCTTGATGATTCACTAATGTAGACGTAACATCAGTATGGAGTTTGGATCTTCCTCTAAACGAAACGCATTAGCCTCTATTTTGCACTGATGTCAGTAAAATCCCACTGCTGCCCCTTGGCATCCTCTTTGTTTATTCGCTGTTTTTGGTGATGTTAAGGGATGGGGTAATGTTGTTGACTCCGAATGTGCATTGGCGATGTGTCAGGGGGTCACACTGGAGAAAGATCGAGCTGGAGACGATAATGACTATTCGTTTCCACCTCGGCCGCAGGACGAGAGCGGGCCCTTTATTCCGGACTGGACTTCCCTGGGGGAGGAGCCTGTAAGAACTACGTCAGCGACAACCCTCCAATCACGGGACGTATTTGCCTGTAAAGAGACCCCGGAAGACCAACAAGTCACGAAAGCCGGTGGAGGAAGCAGAAGCGGAGAGAGAGAGGAAGAGCAAGAGCAACGAGGCGGTGGAGACGGCGAGAAAACGAGCGGAGGGATCGGAGAAGACGAGGTCGAGGATCTGAAACAGCCAGGAGGCCAACGTAACCGCGACTCGCCCCGCCACGTTCCCGGAGGAGCGTGGCTGGGAAAGGTACGGGACCGAGTCCTGAGTTTTGCTTTTTCACGGGGAGGGACGGGGTAGGATTGAGTTGGGGAGGTCACAGAGGGGTGTGCGTGTGTGGGACACAGATTACGTTCTTCCACCCTGTTCCCTGCACCTTCACCTGCGAGACTTCCATTCTTTTTTTGTTGTGAGAATTCTACGTGGTGGCAGCCCCGGTGACCCTTCACTCCCCTTACTCTGCCTCAAAGCCATTCAAAGCTCCTTCATCTCACCTTTGTGCGTTCCCGTGTTCTTTTTGTTTCCCTCGGTCTATCTCCCTGGAGAGTCGGACGAGCACCTAACTCCGTGGAAAGCGTCCCAAGGGAAGGCGAGCCAAGAAGGAAGAAGTGATCACATCCTTTACCTGGTGTCTTGTACTGTGGAACAATAAAGAAACCATAACCCCATAACACAGACTATCGTGCCTCCTTTCCCATAGCGGGTGTCCCTTGTGACACGATGTTGGTAAAATTTAAGTACTGCAAGTGTGTGGCCTTCATAGCTTTACTATAAAGCATTTTAGTTGTGGTTGATGTATGCTGTTTGTCATGAAAATGTTCAACCCTAGTCTGTTCGATTATAGCCTTTAATCAGCAGCTTGTTGTTTGCGCTTCACATTCACAAAGCTCATCTAATCTTACCTAAAGATAGGCTTTGTCAGTTCCTGTTTATATTTTCACATCCAAAATCGAAACTGAAACATCTCGATTTCAGTTAGTTTTCATATTGACTATTTCTGTGCGCACAAACAATACTGTTACCAATGTTTACATCGTCTCCAAAACGTGATATGGATAGCAGGAATAAATGGAGGCCATTGGCACTATTCGTAGACGTGCACATTGCATATTAATCTGCATTTCACAGCAATAATTTGGGCGATTACCTCGCAGAAATGTTTAAATATGTAGTGGATCTCAACCACACGTAAAATATGGAAGGGCGGGTGCACGTCCTGGGCTGAAAGTCATTTAAGGCACACATTGCTTTGGCCTGTGCGTCGTTGCGCTGAAGGTTTTAAGGCGCATCTCGTCAGTTAATAACCTTAGTTAAAAAGTTTTGTTGATTCTGCATCTTTCAAAAGCTTGACATCAATGCTCTGAGTAGTCCTGAGCGCCTTAAAGTGGCGAAGTTTATAGTGTACATTACAGTATCATGACATGTCTAGCACTATAGTGAGGTTAGAGGAAACACGTTTAAAATGCAGTTCCTTTTTAGGTCTCGCAGACCTGCGTTGCAGCGCGCATGCGTTGCTCGCTCTGCGAGGCTTCTTGTAATCGGGATATTTCAGAAATGAAGTTTAAGCCCCAACAAATCTTTTTGATTGACTGGCGTCATCGTCCATGCTAAACTCTGGCTTCCGATTGAAAAGGAGGTTTCTTAGTCCCTCCTTGTTACCGCCCTGTCTCCTTTTGGCCCCACCCACCCGGACTGGATCATTTGCTTGCAGCTTTACACCCACGGTCTCCATAAGTCGGTGAGCACTCTTTTTTTTATATTTGCAGCGTGGTCCTCTTTTACTTTAGGGATCGCCTTTGCAGCTTTCTATAGCGCGAACTGGACTTGAAGATTTTGGAGCCCTTTACGTGAGCACAAACTACATTGCACATCACATTCGCACCAGTTTCGTTATGCACAATGTCAGATCTATTTAAATGTATTTGTTAGGTACGGGCGGATTGCCCGCTTCCTGTCGATTGCTCTGCGTGCCAACCAACCACATTGCACTATGCCCCCCCATCATCGCTTGATCAACCATGTCATTTAATTGCTCTGTGTCCCTCTCCCTCCCCTCTTATCTGATTTCCCCCATTCCCCTACATGTCCTTCTCCCGCGGGGCATGCTGTGGATTGTATGTTAATACCCCCGCAGGACGCGCGAGCCGCCTCTTCTCACACCCACTAATCAAAGAACAAGGGAACCCTACTCGCATGGAGCCTGGGTACTAATTATTAAAAGGAAACAATGGCTCCTGTGGATTAATAACCAAATATATAATATAAAAAAGCACAATGGCAGTATAAAGGGTTAAAAGTAACATCAGAAAGAAAAGTTGACCATACACATTAGAAACTTGGTAGAAAACAATATTCTTTGTATTTATAATGAAAAAGTTCAACACTTATTCATCGTAAATGTCGAATAACGATTCGCCTCTTATTTTTCGTCAACGGCGTTTCGACTCAGGAAAAACAACTGCCAAATCGTTGTTTATCTTATGCTTGCATCATAATAAGAAATTTTTAAGCGTAAAACCAATGTGGTGGCGGGAAGGCTGAGGGATTAGCAAAAATGAGCGAGCCGCGTACTAGCTCTCGCTGACCTCGAGGGTTTCGATAAACTATCCCGAAGCCGTTAGGATGTCTGAATATTCCGCATTACGCTACAACAGAGGAACGTCTTTCACTCCGTGTGGCAGTTGTTTTTCCTGAGTCAACCCTCACAGGGCACCCGGCCGGGTACCCTGTGAGTTATTTCTTTCACATCTTACACGGTGACACTATCTTTCCACGTTAGGCAGCATTACCACCGTTTAGGTGTCCCTACATTAGATTGTCCTGAAGAGACCCTTTATTTCAAATAGGGTCGAAACGCCGTTGACGAAAAATAAGAGGCGAATCGTTATTCAACACTTACGATGAATAAGTGTTGATAATTATATTGTACTATTCTTTATGATCGCCTCTATATTGAATAATTGAAACCTTTCACTTTTGTTGCACTTTAATGTCACTTGTTTAGCTTAGGTTTAATCACTTTTTTCACTGGGACACCTTCTAGGATTGTTTATTAAAACTGTCATTTTGTTTTGAATGTGTACTATGATATTGCCCCAAAAAAACTTTTTCATTATAAATACTAGAATATTGTTTTCTACCAAGTTTCTAATGTGTATGGTCAACTTTTCTTTCTGACGTTACTTTTAACCCTTTATACTGCCATTGTGCTTTGTATATTCTATATTTCGTTATTAATCCACAGGAGCCATTGTTTGCTTCTCACACCCTGGCACCTGAAAGGGTCTGAGGAATGCCAGATATTCAGAACTAGTGGCACCGCCCCCCTGACTCCCCCACTGATTCCAGGCCCCCTTTCTCCCAGCGCGTAGTGGAGCAGGCTGCGGTGATGACCTCAAGTTTGAGCAGCCCGCTCTCCTTCCTCCAATGTGTGAGAAGTGGCTGCAATACTTCACCGTGGGGAGTTGGGAAATAAGGAAATATGATGTGTTTACTCTGTGAAAAACAGCCGGCCACCCCTTGACCACAGGTCGAGCCCGCTTGCCAGGTTGGAGCGGCATGTGTACCCCGGGTTTTCGCATTCATCTATCATTTTATATTTTTTCATGAATGTTTTTTCGATTTTTTGTAGCAACTGGTGTCTAGAACTTTTTTATTTCTCTAGCGGCTGGCTGGTGGCTTATCCATGACTGTTAATCCCAAAGTGTTTAAAACAAAGTGCTGTTGAAACCCCCCAGGATCCAGTGTTGAGAGTAAACCCAAACCTCCATCCATCACTTCTCATAAAAAGTCATTACATACTTAGAGTCTGCCTGGCATCTGAGGTGTGTGAATGTTGGTGATGTGGGTTGCATTCGTCTTTATTGGAGAAGAGTAAAATATTTCCTGGAGTAAAACTCTTGCATGGCGCAGATTGGTCGGCTGTATCTCGGGGTAGTGGCTTTTCGGTTTTGGGATATATTGCGGAATAAAATAAACAGAATGTGCTAGCTCCAAGAAAGCTAATCGCTGAAGATGAGCTAACATGCCAAAGAAAAAAAAAACGGTTGCTGGTACACTCGAATTAAAATTAGCAACTGGTAATTACCATTTCTAATGTATCGTGTTTTACCCTCTACTGCTCCAAACAGAGGTTGGCCATGCACAGGTCTAACTTGGTCCTTGGTTGCAATAGGGCTCGCATTTACGCGAGTTTAAGCTATTAGCATTGTAAATGACAATGCCTTTTATTTATGTTTTAAAAACAAAAATAAAAGGCATTGTTATTTGCAATGTCAATAGGTGAAACTCACGTAAATGCGAGACCTATTGCATTGCAAATGCTTGTTGTATGTTTCTCACAGGAGCTCCGCTTAACCACTTGAGTGCCCATGACGAGATGGTCTCGTCATGGGCCGCGGTTGCGCTGTGCCCATGACGAGACTATCTCGTCATGAACCCCGCCCGCTAATGAAAGGGCCGGCACAGGGCGGGGAAAGGGCGGGGCACTCAAGGGGTTAAGTATTTATTTTCTGCTTTGAGTTGCTTTAATGCTTATCTTCGCTTTGTGTCCCGGTCACTAGCACGCAACCCATACATTTAGAAGTACTACACACAAAGCAGTCATTTATATTCGGTTCCATTGCCAGTTCAGTTAGTATCACTTGTTATGTTCCACTGTTTATTTTGTCTTGAGGTGGCGCTACCCTATGGGAAATTTCCATTCATCCGGTTCTGGAGAGAGCGGAGAGACGTTATTTGGTCTCAGATAAATTGGGTTCAGCGCTCCAATTTTTTTCCCAAGTGATAGCAGAGGAGGCCCAGAGTGATCAGAAAGGATGAAATAGGAAGCAGCTACGTTTTAACTTCAAGGAGGACGCTGACAATGTAAACATATCAAGGTTTTTAACAAAAATAAATAAAACTTTTTAGATCAAGCTTAATATAGCGAAAGACTCGGCCAGGAGAACTGATTTGGGTTGACTTTCCTTTTCAATTGCCTCTCTACCCCGTTCTTCAGACAAACTTTGCGTCGCGTGATGTCCTCACAGCAGGGTAGTCCCCAGCCTGGAGCAACAAAGGTACAACAAGGGCGCAAATGGGTGTTAACTATCTGCAATGTTTTTGCACACATGGGACTTTATATAACACAACTTTATATATCTTTATTGTTTTCCATATACATGTATGGCATCCTATGTAGTTATGTATCTATATATTTATTACTTTATTCCTGCTGTAGAAATAAAACAAGCATTTGCAATGCAGTACATGAGTTTGAGATATTGACATTGAAAATGACAATGACTTTTATTTATGTGTTGGTTTTTAAAACATAAATAAAAGGCTTTGGGGCACATGCATCATACCATTTTGCGATTGAAAATAATCGCAAAATTCGTCCGTTTGCGACCGCAAAATGGCCTTTTGAGATGCATGTACCTATTTTGCAATTCGGAATTAAGGAAACCGCAATTTGTGTGTGCACCACAAGTGAATACCTACCTTTTTTGGGGGTGCATCAGGGTGGCCTTTTTGCCCCCTTGCACCCTTCAAATTGCATGCGCAATTTGTGAGTACCTATTTGGTACACGCAAATTGCGCATGCAATCCCATTCATCCCTATGGGCCTAGGAATTAATGGGAAGCCATTCCTTATTAATTTATTTAGAAAGTTTTATATAGTGCGAACATGACCACCGAGGGTATCAGAGAGCTTTACAGTTTATGCATCAAGAAGGGTACAAGCAAACAAAACAAAATCAACAAAATGAAAAATTCACAGTCTTATAATGTCCGATATTCTCGTGAGCCAGGCAGCTGGACCCCAGATCAACGGCTATGGCCCCAGAATCAAATGGAGAAGCCAGACTGAGGCAAACATTTCTTCATCAGGAGCCCTTTGACTTCTGTTTTGAAGAGGACCACGGAAGGATTCACCCTGACTTCGGGGGGAAGGGAGTTCCAGATCCCCGGAGCCATACCTGAGAAGGCTCTATGGTAAGTCTTTTTTTTCTTGAATTTTTGTGGTTTGAGCAAAAGGGTGCTGGTGCTTCTGGAGGCTCTCGAACTACATGAGAGCTCAAGTTTCTGAGCGAGGTACAGCGGGGTCTTGAAGTAGATGGCTTTGTGTGCCATGCATGCAATTTTTAACTTTATCAGGGCTTCAGGGTCAGCAAGTCCGGATAAATATGGTTGAATTTTTTTGTGCCAGTTGTGAACCTAGCAGCAGAATTGAGGGCAACCCTAGGAGGAGCCGTCTTTACTCTGGGCAAGCCGCAAAGCGTTGCGCTACCATAGTCCAGCTTTGAGATCGCTAATGCTTGCACTGCAACCTTTAGGTCATGAGCAGGGAGATAGGGTTTGAGTTTCCTTAGGATACTGAGTTGGAAGTTCGCTCCTTTGGTAAGGGAGCTGATGTGCTTCTGCATGTTCAGGCTTTTGTCTAATATAATACCTAGAGAGGATGCAGAATCCACAAGGTGACGTCTACAGTTAAGAGCAGTAAGCTGATTTAACCATTGTTCGATGACCAGAGATTGTTTGTGGGGTGGGACTAGGAGGAAGTCTGTTTTTAGAGCATTTAGCTTCAGGTGGTTACATGTCAGCCAGCTTTGTGTATCCAACAGGACTAAGTTGAGGGATTGAATGTCCTCGGGGGAGGCGATCTTCAGGTATAGTTGAGTATCGTCCACATACACGTGATAATGAATGCTGGATGATTTCAGAATTTCTGTCAGAGGCTCCATGAACAGGTTAAAGAGCGTGGGGGCAAGTGCTGAACCTTGGTAAACCCCGGTGCAGGATGAGATAGGGATTGGTTCACCTTGAAGCTTTGGGATCTGTTCTGAAGGAACAAAGCGAACCAGTTAAGTACAGGCCCAGACAGCCCCATCCTGTGTTTCAGGAGGTCAATTAGGTTATCGTGTTTGACCGTATTGAATGCTGACAAAAGGTCAAGAAGGACCAATAGGCACAACTCATTATAATCCAACATTCTTAGCGTATCATCGACAATGTGCGTTAGTGCCGACTCTGTACTATGGCCCGGGCGGAAACCAGAATGGCATTGGTCCAGGGGTTGGAAATGGTCAATGTGGTTACAGAGTTGGGCGAGTAGACATATCTCCAGGAGCTTTGCCAAGGTGGGAATGTTAGAGATTGGGCGAAAGTTATGAAGATCCGTGGGATCAACAGATGGTTTCTTTAGAATCGTGGAAACTTGACCCGATTTTAGGCAATCCGGAATAGCAACTTGCCGAATTGATGTATTGACGATCGTAGTCCAAAGTGCTAGTAAGGAGGATCTAATTTCTGGGAAAAGGTTCGATGGCAGAGGGTCGTTGTAGTGATTGGAAGGTTTCAAAGTCGACAGCTTTTTGCGTATAATGCCTTCATCTAAGGTTTGGAACAGGCACCAGGATGCATTGTTTTTGGGGAGGTAGGACTGTGCAGGGTCAGTAATATCCAAACCTGGGGGACGGAGGGTGTTCAGTGGAGTGATCGACAGGTGATCAAGGGAAGAGCGTAATTCAGTTTCAATCTTAGTAGTCCTATCCATGAAGAAGTCAGAAAATTCTTCACAGTTCATCAATGACCCTTGACCTAGTGACAAGAGATCAGGATGATTGTTAGCTTGGGACTTGATGAGTTCGAACAGGTTTTTTGGACAGTATATTGCTTGGTCTAGTTGAGTTCTGAATAAGGTGGCCTTCGAGCATCTAATGCGTTTATTGTATATGCTTCTCAGGGATCTCAAATGGTAGAGATGTTCAAGGGAGGGATAGGATTGCCACAACCTTTCTGCAAGTCTTAAATTTCTTCTTTCGGAATCGAGACTATCAATGAACCATGGTTTGGAGAGTTTAGGGGACATTCTTTTAAGCTGTAGTGGTGCAACTGAGTCTAGTACATTAAGTATTGAGTGGTTATAGTGGGCCGTGAGGTCGTGGACATCCGACATGTTCAAGGGAGGGGGCAGGATGTAATCACAGAGAGGAGTCAGATCTTACGAATTGATGTTCCGTGGACATCTTTTCAACTGTTTTGGGTTCTTAGGCTGGGCTCTACTTGCTCTTACCGATGAGGAAAGTGATGCAATAGTGGTCTGTCCAATCACATGGGAGGATCGAATCCAGGAGGATGGAGTTGGACTTACCAATGGCTTACCAATGACAAGTTTGATATGAGTACGGCTGTCACAGATTTGGATGAGGTTGAGGTCAAGTAGGAAGGATTTAAGGCTATTGACAATCCACATCATTTGCATTGTTCCAGTGGAGGTTGAAATCTCCTAGGAAGATCTGAGTACCATGCAAATCAGCATTGGCCGAGATAATGTCCATGATCTGTTCTGTGAAGGGAAGGTTGTCGCAAGGGGGCTGGTAAAACATGTGCAATTTGCATGAGTGATTGTTGCAACCAGTCACTTTAATGCATATGTATTCACAAGATGGCAGGAGGTCGGCATGTAGTTCTTTCACTCTTAGACTGCAACGATGTAAACATGCGATGCCTTCACCTTGACCACCAGTTCTGTCCAACCCAATGATATCGTAATTGGGAGGCATTAAAAAGTCCAGGATGGGAGCAGCTGAGTCATTTAGCCAGGTTTCCGTCAACATTAGAAGGTCAAGATCCTGGGCAAGGATGAGGTCGGCAATGTCCGCAGCATGTTTAACAGCCGATCTACAGTTTAGGAGCACGCATTTGAGTCTTATGTTGGTGCCCGTTGATGCAGGTAGGGTGGTGGTGACTCTCGTGAAGTTGTTCTCATTTAAAGTTCTGGTGTTTGGCCTAGGTTCCCTGAAGGGATAAGTGGAGATGGATTCAATTTGTTGCAAGTTTGATAAGGTGGAGGGAAGTGCCGGATCATATGAGAGTAGGAGAGAATGAATATCCCTACCTGACAGGGATGCTCTACATCTGGAGGGGCGAGAAGGGTCATTAGGGTGCGGAGCGGCGGCCCAACTATGGGGTATGTGTGTGATGTGCGATGGTGACCACCGAATATAGGGGGGGAGGAAGCCCGTAACACCCACCAGCTGGGAGCGAGCGGAGATGGTGATTGTTCGTAAAGGAGCAACTTAGTTTGGAGTTAGCTGACAGTTCCTCAGTGATATGTAATAGGCTACGTACCTCTGCCTTAAGTTGTTGTAGGCAGAGTGTTATCTCATTAAGTCGGCCTTCCAATGAAGTGTGTGAATGGGATTGGAAGGATAGGTTCAGGGGACCCTGCAGCGGTAGAGAGCTAGTGGGGGTGGGAGAAAGTAGGACAGGTGGTGACTGAATGTGCCCCGAGGAAGGGGTTCTGGGAAATGGTGTTGCGTGCTCGGAGGGATGGGTAGGATAGGGGAGGAGGGGTCAGATGGATAGAGACCCCTAGATGCCTGTGGGAGCAGGTCGGGATAGCGGGTTGGGCTGGGGGAAGGTATCCTGGGGAGAATCAGGGCAGTGCTGTGAGCAGTGGAGTGAGGGGAGTTAGAGCAGCTAACAGTGAGGGGGGAGCAGGTAGACTAGCGTGATCACTGTGATGTCGCGGTTTGTTCACAAGTAGCATTGAGGGGGAATTGTTATTAGGAGTTAAGGTATCTAGAAGGGGGACCTTTGGAGCAGATGTGAAGTACTGGGTATTTTAGTCCCAGCGGTGCAGGGGCACACACCCTATGACTTCTGGGTTCACCCTGTTCCAGACCTACAGAAACACAGAGTCTTCTGGGTGAAGTCAAAGATTCGTTTATTGGCTGCAGACCAATTACAGGTATCCTAGAAGTACAACAGCGTGTATGTTCTCAGGAGACTGCTGAAAATCATAGGAACGGGCTTCTCCTTAAATACAAAATATCATGCTTCAGGCACACATTCCTTGGTTTACGATATGGCCATTACAAGTATACATTACAAACGAAAAAGCAGAGTCATGATGACCATCCCACATTCCAGTTCGGCCAGCCCACAATGATTTACACAGTAAGGTTCAGATCCCACATTTGATGTCAATAGACCCCCCAATAAACATGAGCATCTCCTGTTTTGGGAAACAAGTCATAAAGCAGGAACAAGCAGGTGTGAAAGAGATTAGCCGGAGGATTGTGTAGAATGAAAGGGTTTTATGACGGGTCAAGCCCTGATGCTAATCACAGGTGGACGGAGGAAGGGGAGCTCGTGAGACCGGTTTGACCTGGGGCAGCAGAGCCAGCTGCCCAGGTCACAGAGAAGTCAGAGGGAAAGCCCATGTACTGTGAGGCCCGTATTTACTCCATCATAGCCTATGTGAGGGCAATGACAAGATGGCCACTGCTTCCAAAATGGAACCCGCGTAGTGAAGCAGAATAACGTGTACACAGTGCATTCATAGCTAGAACGATATATAAAGCACTTGTACATGCCGCATTTACCATTTGCGGTTTGTTAATGCCAAGATAGACAGGGGTAGGGCCCTGTTCCCTACGCGGTCACAGAGATTAAAGTACGACAGACCCTCCTTTTGACCTTACATAGGCAATCACTATACTCATCTTAATCCGAGTCTAGGTCAATATTCACAAAGTCATGGAGATGTTGCTGTAGCATCATCCTATTACTTAGTTCGTCCCTCGATACAGGTTTCCTTACACATAAGGTAGCACAGAGACCACATATCGCAGGAGCACACTGTATGCACAGACAGAACAGGAAAAGAATGGCTAAGATCATTCCAATGACCATCAGAACTTTCCAACCCCAGGCAGATATCAATTCCCAGAACCACCCCACCAGTGACCAATCTCCCTTATCCACGTGTATGGATTCAGATATTTTATGGAGTTTGGAGATGGCTTGATACACTGTTGGAGCATTATCTGGTATGAAAATGCAGCAACTGGATTGGATGACCTTGCATACCCCACCGCGGTCTGCAAGAATAACGTCTAGAACCATGCGGTTCTGCAGAGTCATAAGGCGATCCGCTTGGAGCTCAGCTGTTAGATTACCAAGGGCACCAGCCGTTACATTGACGGTGGATTCAACCACACGAGTCAGCTGTCTCAGGTTCCTACTATTGACCATAGGTCCCCAAAACGGCAGGAAACCCAAGAAGAAGTCTCCCGCTTCCTGACCCGCAGTGTCCTCCTTACTAATCACACCTCTCACAACTCTGGTCTTGTGATAGTCAGAGGCAGCAGTAAATGTCGGCGGTAGCAAGTTCGCAATATAACATGTGCCCGAGAAATCAGGGGGCAGCCATGTATATGCTCGGTCATTACAGATGAAATATGTGCCCTTGGCAGCCAAAAACGCAGGGGAAAACTGCGACGGGAAGGTGTACGTTTCAGTACAGTCACTCCTTCCCAGTTGAGCTCTAGGATTCTGACCATTACCCTGTAAGCAGAACCGACCCATGTGGGGTACGACCCAGATTGGAGATGAGATTTTTCGCTGTCTTTCACCCAGACTAATACTATACCCCGTCGCGTTCCATCCTACATAAGGTCTCAACTCTTCTTTGGGAATGGATGAGTATGCATCGATATCCCTACTCATATCGACAACTCCTTTTATCAAAGCCTTATTATTGGTGATAGGTCTGATGGAACGCGGTTGGCGAGGGGAATATGTATCTAGAGCATAGAGAAACATGGTCTGGAATGCCCATGACGATCCATTGTAACTATACGGCAGCACTAGGTAGGGAATACCCTTGTTAATGGTATGTGGCATTAACCCACACACCCAGCAATTGGTCGTATTCATTACCAGTTGGTGCTGGTGCAAGAGTTGGATAAACGAGTTATTTACGAACTCTGATCGTCTGGTCTGTTCGTGCTCAGGCAAAGGGTGAAAAGAGTGAGAGGAGGCGGTAGAAGGAGATATAGGCTGTTGAGTGGGTGCAATGGGCTTTTGAGCGGAGAAAAACACAAATCCTACAATAAACATTATTATGCTACACAGTGTAAAAAGGCACAAAAAGACAAAACATTTACTTTTTACAATTCTACACATCCTTGCGTTAAAGTTCATTTCCTCAATCGGTCTCTCCATCTTAAAAAACTCCATCCTCTACTCGGGCCGCTCGCGGTGGATGAGTTTCTTCTGCTAAGGAGTACGCCTGTCAGTCCAGGGAAACGCCCTAGACCCACCAGAACCGTTGACCTAGCGTCTTCGGCCTGTACCCCAAAGTCTTGGCACCGCGACCCTGCGGCAGAACCCGGATGGTGGTTCGAAAAACAAAAATCAAGAAAGTCCTTCAGATGGGAGAGCAAAAATGTCAAAAAGGAAATAGTGAGGAAATCTTTATTTGTCCATGGGCCTAGGTCTCAAATTATAGCGGAGACGGCCAGCTGCTGTTTGGTCTTGAAACAAAAGTTCAGGCTCAGTGGTGTCCAGTCGATTTGATGGTGGCACAGCTTCCTGCAGAATATTGTCACTCTCTTGGTCTGAAACTGTGTCTTTTAGGCGTGCGTCACTGAATGGTACAAAACGAGGCACAGTGTCCGTCTCAGAGTCGGCGATACCCTCCTTGACCCACTGGTCATATGGCAGAGGCAAGGGGACTACTTTGCAGTGGGTACCATGGATCCAGTGTTTCTTCCCTTTTACTCGCACTGCTGATCTTGTCGAAAGAAGAACAAGATGAGGGCGGATCCAGCGAGGCTCGTCGTTGCTCTTGCGCTGGAAGTTTCGGACTAGCACCCACGTACCAGGGTTGATAGGGTGTCCAGGAGTTTCAGAGGCTTGAGGGAGAGTATCATGTACCTGTTGGTGCAAAACACGCAGTTTAACAGTCAAATCATACAGGTAATCAAGCAGTACTGGATGCTCTATCTCACTGAACTTCGTAGGCCTCGGTACACCCCATACGTTGGCCGGACGGCCAAAAACAACCTCGTAAGGGCTAAGTCCCACTCGTGAGTGTATGGTCATTCTGGTGGACAGGAGTGCTAAAGGCAGAGCGTCAGGCCATTTAAGACCGGTGCTCGCCTGGATTTTGGCCAGCTTGAGCTTTAAGGCTCCATTGTAGCGTTCTACTAATCCAGCTGATTGGGGGTGATTTGCAGCGTGGAACTTCTGCTTTATCCCTAGCCCTTCACATACGTTCTTCATCACTTTACCCACAAACTCACTTCCATTATCACACCACACCATTCTTGGCATCCCAAACCTAGGGAAAAATTCCTTCACAAGGGCTTTGGCTGTGGATAGGGCAGTGTTATCTTTCAGAGGATAAGCCTCTATCCATTTTGAGAAAGCACAAACAACCACCAGTACATATTTCAGGTTGTTGCATCTTTCCATGTGAATAAAGTCCAGCTGCAAAACTTCAAATGGACATGATGGGGGTGCAAAGTGACCAGCTGGAGTTGGGGTTCCCCTACCAGGGTTGTACTTCAAGCATACTATGCAATTCTTGACCACATTCTCTGCACACTTGGGAATCCCAGCATTCTGCCATACTGGAGCCAACAACTTGCATATACCTCTCGTACTGATATGTGCCATTCCATGTGCCATAGTAACCACTGGAAGCACATATGCATCAGGCAACAACCATCGCCTATGTTCTGTCAGATCAATCCAACAACCATTCTCATCCAACTTACCCATACTTTCTCTCCACTTGCTTAACTCTTCCTCTGTGGCTTCAGCTTGAAGCGACTTCACACTCTCTATTGTGTTCTCACACATTCCCACATCATTAACCCATCTTGCGGGGCCTGCAACATACATTCTAGTCTTCACATTCTGTGCTGTTTCTTTCGCGGTCTCATCAGCAAACGCATTCCCACGTCCAACATCATCTGTGACTTTCCTGTGCGCACTGCATTTCATGATCGCAACTTGCAACGGTAGGGTTAGTGACTCAAGGAGATCATTCACCAACTTGCCATTCCGAATTTTAGCTCCATGCGACGTCAGGAACCCACGCTCCTTCCACAGTCGCCCAAAATTATGAGCCACGCCAAAGGCGTACTGGCTATCTGTGTATATATTTACTCTCATTCCTTCAGATAACACACATGCTCTCGTGAGGGCGATTAATTCTGCTGCTTGGGCCGAATTATGTGGCACTCGTGCAGTTTCCACGACCGTGTGTAAAGTCGTGATAGCATATGCAGCAGTCGTGTCACCATTAGGGAGCTTGAAACATGAACCATCTACCCATAAAGTGCCATCACACTCAGTCAGGGGAGTATCTTTTAGATCTACTCTCCCTTTCGTCTCTTCTTCTGTTCTGAACAGACAGTCATGTTGCTCAATCTCATCTGAGTCTGCTGGAATTGGTAACAATGTAGCTGGATTCAGCGTATTGCATCTCTTTATGTGTATGTGATTTGCTAACAGTGTAAGCTCATAACCTGATAATCGTGCACTAGTCAAGTGTTGTGTCTTGGTCCTATTTAATAATGTGTCTACTGCGTGTGGAACCATAACAATCAATGTATTGTCCATTACCAAACCAGCAGATTGTCGGATAGACATCGCTGCAGCAGCTGTCGCTCTCAGACAGCTTGGCAATGCCCTCGCTACAGGGTCCAAGGTTGATGAAAAATATGCGCATGGGCGCGGTCTGTCGCCAAAAGGCTGTGTTAACACTGATAACGCACAACCATCTTTCTCGTGAACATACAATGTAAAAGGTTTGCTGTAGTCAGGAGTGCCCAACACAGGTGCTGAACATAATGCATTACGCAATTCCACAAAACTTTTCTGGCACTCTTCAGACCATGGGATAGGATTCGGTGTGTCTTTGCATGTTAAGGCTACTAAAGGTTTTGCCAACAAAGAAAAACTAGGGATCCAATGCCTACAGTATGAAGTGATGCCCAAGAAAGCACGCACTTCTCTCTGTGTTCTTGGCACACTCAACTGTGCAATGGCTTGAATTCTTTCTGGGGTCAGTTTCCTTCCCTCCTTCGATAAGAGATGACCTAAGTAGGTCACTTCTTGTCGACAATATTGCAGCTTAGAGAGAGACACCTTGTGATGGAAAGCGGATAAATGGCGCAACAGTGACAATGTGGCTTCTTTACAAATCTTCTCAGTATCCGCAGCGATCAGTAAATCGTCCACGTACTGAATCAGGATAGCGCCACTAGGTAAAACAAGTGCATCAAGCTGCGCTTTCAAAGCTTGACTGTATATTGATGGACTTTCACAGTAGCCCTGGGGAGCGCGTTTGAAGCGGAAGCTTCGGCCTCCCAGACTAAAACCAAAAATATCTCTGCTCTCTTCTGCAATTGGGATACTAAAGAAAGCATTCTTTAAATCAATCACTGAAAACCATGCAGCAGAGGCTGGAATCATCGTTAACAAGGCAGTTATATCAGGGACAACCGGAAACTGTGGCACAACAATTTTATTAACCTCTCTGAGATCGATCACAAATCTGTAAACAGGTGGCTGTGAAGGATCCGTTCGTTTTAAGACAGGTAAAATCGGACTATTGCAAACGTTGCCTCTTGTCTCTTCAATCACACCCTTATTAATCAAGTCGCTGACAATGTCTAACAATGCTTTCTGCCCTTCATTAGAGATCTTGTACTGGGGAATACGTGGCAGTCTGACATTAGCCTTTAAAGTCACCACATATGGCGGTATCTCCAAGAGGCCCACATCATTGGGACCAGTAGCCCAAAGGGCATCCGAAAGGGATGACAATTCAGGCGGCATTGTGTTTTTAGACAAATACATTGGGGAAATCACTTTCCTACCTAATGTAAGTTGTACTCCTGAAGGAGAACAATACAGTGTAGCATGCAATCTTTTCAACAAATCTAATCCCAGCAAATTCTCACCACAACCTGTTGTTAGGATCAGGGATGCTTTCAGTTCGCAAGGTCCAACAGAAAGTGACATGGGACTAGAAATCGGGTTCCTAACTGGGGCGCCAGAAAAACCTACTGAAACATTTATATCGCCAGACAAAGGTGCGCCAGGGAGTTTTGAATGCATGATTGAACTCTTTGCAGCACCAGTGTCTAGCAGAAAAGGCTCCGCTACATTTGCTGTAGTTACCTCAACATATGGTCCACTCTGATCCACTGGCACTGAAACAACTCCCTCTCTCTGTCTATGGCTGTCCTAGTAATCATTACTTTCTGCATCACCGTCCTCTGCATAATAATCATTATTATAATACTGGGCCGTATTACTAGTCGCGTTAGCTTGCTGATCAAAGCTATTGATGGTACTTTGAGGCGGCAGAGGACGCGCGTTCTGGGGAACACTTCTACGCCCTCTGCCTCTAGGAGCTTGCTGACCACCCCTACCTCTTGCGCCATACGCATTACCGTTCCGCTGCATTAATTTAGGGCAACTATATTTATAATGACCTTCCTCCTTGCAGTATGAACATTGGTTGGGACCTACAGGAACACGTGGTTGATAATACCCGTTCATTTGCTGATTGTTCTGAAACTGTTGGGGTTGGTGATAGACACCTTGGGGTTGCCTATCATTATTCTGACCTCCACGTGGCGGATAGGCCTGCTGTAAAAGGACCTTTGTCTTTAGTTCCTTCGTTTTCTTTTCTGTTCTATCTTTCTCGTCTTTATCTCTATTTTCATAATACTGTGCAGTAGCCAGTATTTGCGCTGAAGAAGAAACAGCCCAAGAACTTTCTGAATCTTTTAACTTTTTACACAGGTCAGGAAGTAAATTCTGCACAAACTTATCCACAAATAACCGTTGGCCACCCTCAGTACTCATATCCTGCCCACTGTGGTCAATAAATGTTTCTTCAAACCTAGTAAAGAAGTCTGACACTGTCTCATCTTTCTTCTGCTTGCATGCAGATAACTTGTCCCAATTTACGCGCATCGCAGGCATTATTGTCTTCATATACGTAATGATTCTACCAGGCAGTTCAGCTACTAAAGGTTCTGGTTTCGCACCACCAGTTTGTCTAGCATCAGCAGCAACAATGTTAGCCCATGTATCCCCTAGTTCTGCATTGTGATCTACATTACGAATTGACCTCCATAGAGGCTGTGGAACAACATTACCAAACAACATGTCTATGTCGGCCAGATTCATAACGCATGACCCTGCCGTCTGCGACAACTCTTTATAATAACCTGCTGGGTTTTTACGGGGATCAGGCAAGGACTGCTTAAGCGTTATCACCTCAGAGCGCTTCCATGGAACATGCACCCAAACACGCTGGAAATGCGCTGGCACAGCGGCGATACCGGCACCAGCATCAGCTGCTACTGCTTCCTTCCATACCGGGGGAACTTCTCTCATAGGGTATTGTCGTGCTTTTACCTTTTTCCCCACAAGGACATCTTGTTCAAACAATGACTGTTGACAATCATCATTCCTGAAGGACAATACAACCGCAACTGCTTTATCTACTCCGCGGTCCACAATTATACCAGTTCCAAAATCGAACCTCACTCTACACAATTCCTGCGGGTTCGGATTTTTACCACTATCCTCCAATTCTTCACAGAGAATTTCGCACATTTTCTCAAACACATATCTCTGTTTTGGGGCATCCCACTGGTGGAAAACGTTGACAGCTGATTCCACATCATACAGTGAAGGGAAAACAATCCATCAACGCGCCATGTTATCTATTACCTTTTTCTCGTCAGGGTTAGGCAATTGGCTGCGCAACTGCTTACGCTGTAAACCAGGAGTCGCACCAGATGACTCAAAGAGAGGCGACATTAATGTAGTAACCACATTAGCTAAGCGCTGTCGCGCTGAAGGAGAAGCTGAGGCGAGAACAGGGGGAAAAACAGAGGGAAGAAAAGAGGATGTAGAGACAGGTACTGGAGTGGTGGAAGGAAGAGTGTCAGCGGAGGCAGCTGCTGTATTAGGCAAAGTCGCAGGAAGTGCGGGGGCAGTTGGAAGCACAACTGGCGGTCCTTGAGAGGGCTGCGCTATATGGATAAGAGCCGGCTGCAAAGCAACTGGCGGTTGCGGCAAGGCTTGCAGTATATTCACTGGAGGTGGCATATTTACAAGCTGGGGAGGCGCCGTGGCATTTTGAGCATACGGGGGTGGCGAACTCAACAAATGTGACATCAGGGGATCTTTCTCCTTTTCTTCTAACCCATTCTGCTTAGAATGTGGTAAGGCTGGGTAACATTTGTCAATCCCTAACTTGCGCTGCCTATGCAATTGCTCACTCATCTGCTCCTCTTCATTGTCTTTAAATTGTACAGCTGCTTGCATTACTGTCATACCTTTCTCTCTCTTATTCTTTTTCGCTAACTTAATTTCCTTTTGTTTGGCTTCCTTTCGCCATAAGCGGAAAGAGTCAAACATCGCCGGCCGGGCTTTTTTCTTAAACAATTTAATTTCCAGATTATCTAAAATATCGGTATCGAAACTACCATTTTGGGGCCATTTTAAAACACCGTCTTTCCTAGTGTAGTGGATCCATACTTCGGTATATGCAATGGGGCCTACGCCATGTTTTACATAGAGCTCATAAGTTGGAGTTCCAACCGGAGGAACCGGACATGATTCCTCTAGCTGGAAATCTTTTCCACAACCCAAACAGAATAATCTACCAAATAGTCCAGAACCAGGCATCTTCGCTCACTAGTCTAGATCCAAACGTCAAAGGATTATCGATTACGATATTCTCGTGAATACACGAGTCCTCTGGCTTTGGCGTTTGCAAACTCCAAAGTACCAAATTACCAAATCAAACGATCCCGAAGGATACCAAAAACAAATGGGAGACGCTCCACTTATACTTAACTGAATATTGCTGATCGATGGCGTCACCAGAAGACTCTCTCGATTGTTTCGCTCTCTCAAAACTCATCAAGGGTCCAAAACAGGTCGATTAATCAGGGCAGCAGTCCTTCGTAGCCGTCGGGACGCGGAGAACCTCGCAGAAAAGACTTTCGGACCACGTCGACATGCAGGGGTCGATGAAGTGGCGGCCTTCCTCCGGAATTTCCACACGAAGCTCCTCACGAACCTCTGGCTTGGACTGGTACCGCTGAAATCGTCCCGAGTTGGGCGCCAAACTGAAGTACTGGGTATTTTAGTCCCAGCGGTGCAGGGGCACACACCCTATGACTTCTGGGTTCACCCTGTTCCAGACCTACAGAAACACAGAGTCTTCTGGGTGAAGTCAAAGATTCGTTTATTGGCTGCAGACCAATTACAGGTATCCTAGAAGTACAACAGCGTGTATGTTCTCAGGAGACTGCTGAAAATCATAGGAACGGGCTTCTCCTTAAATACAAAATATCATGCTTCAGGCACACATTCCTTGGTTTACGATATGGCCATTACAAGTATACATTACAAACGAAAAAGCAGAGTCATGATGACCATCCCACATTCCAGTTCGGCCAGCCCACAATGATTTACACAGTAAGGTTCAGATCCCACATTTGATGTCAATAGACCCCCCAATAAACATGAGCATCTCCTGTTTTGGGAAACAAGTCATAAAGCAGGAACAAGCAGGTGTGAAAGAGATTAGCCGGAGGATTGTGTAGAATGAAAGGGTTTTATGACGGGTCAAGCCCTGATGCTAATCACAGGTGGACGGAGGAAGGGGAGCTCGTGAGACCGGTTTGACCTGGGGCAGCAGAGCCAGCTGCCCAGGTCACAGAGAAGTCAGAGGGAAAGCCCATGTACTGTGAGGCCCGTATTTACTCCATCATAGCCTATGTGAGGGCAATGACAAGATGGCCACTGCTTCCAAAATGGAACCCGCGTAGTGAAGCAGAATAACGTGTACACAGTGCATTCATAGCTAGAACGATATATAAAGCACTTGTACATGCCGCATTTACCATTTGCGGTTTGTTAATGCCAAGATAGACAGGGGTAGGGCCCTGTTCCCTACGCGGTCACAGAGATTAAAGTACGACAGATGTAGGGTCAGAGGATGGTGGTGGAGAGGGGGGTGGAATTGAAGTTAGCCACTGTATTCAAGATGGTGGGGAAAAAGTTGTCAAATACCACTAGATTACGATCTGAAACTTGTTTAAGGATAGCTCCGTTTTTGTAAAGGGAGATGGTGGCTTCAGCTCTGTAAGCCAAGGAGGGCGCAACCATCTATCTAAGACCATGTGGAGGTTTCAGCGAAGTGGAGATCTTGAGCAGAGAGTAGATGGCATTCCGCCATTGAGCATGACGTTTAGTGTAGAAGATGGGATAATTTATGGTAACACCCTTTCTGATGGACAAGAAGGGGTCTGAGATAAGGGTTTCTGGATGGGTTTTAAGTAGTCTGTGTTTGAAGTTTTTTGCAGCATTTTTTGATAGATTAGGGGGATATATGACTCGGAAAGCATTATGGCCAGCCGGCTCCAGGTAGGGAGAGATGAGGTTCGAAGGTTTAGGATCCATACCAACACACGACTTGTCTCAGAACAAAGGCGTAGGTAAGCCAATAGGAGGTATAGGTAGGGCAGGAGTCTGGGCGGAAGTCGGGAACGTGTTGAAGGAGTTCAGTGTGATAGCAGACGGAGAGTTTCTTGGGGTGAAGGGGTGTGCAATTGAATCGCATTTGCTAGCAACGCACTAGTCAGTTCAGGCAGGCATTTCACGCACGACCTTAAAGGAAATAACCATCTCAAACTATGTGGTATCGGGGCAACCTAAGCAAGACCATTCTCTGTGGAGAATTGTATTTGAATACAGTAGGTAGTGAGCGCAGGGCATTTTGTGCAAGTCCTTGAAGGACAAATCATAGGCCAAAAGTGTTCGATATCCTGGGTGGTCCACATAAAAGAATGTAATTATCCTATTGGCCAAAGGGAATGCCTGAACAGTAGACCATGTATGATGTTAAGAGGAGAGCTCATGGACCAGGTGTGTGGGAAAAAGGACAAATCAGAGGCCAAGAGTGTTCGATTTCCTCGGTGGTCCACATAAAAGGATATAATTATCCTATTGGCCGAAGGGAATGTCTTAACATTAGACCATGTATGATGTTAAGAAGAGAGCTCCTGGACCAGATGTGTGGGAAAAAGGTAAAATGACCACTCCAAGATGGCCACCATATGTAGAGAGTGGAGCAAGCTCATTTCTCTTTACATGGTCGGCATAGCATAGAGACCAGGGAAGTGGGGTGCCCCTCTTCAGTTTCCGAAGCAGAAGGTCAAAATGGATGCGCAACAACAACAAAGACAAACAAAATGGGCGCCCATCAATGTACACAACTGAGCTCAGGGACATCACAACGAGCCAGCCGAACCAAGACAGCCCATCAAGAATCCCCAGAACAGACCGGGCTCGCGTGGCAACCACAATCTGAGGTAGGCAGGGCAGGAAGAGCAAGCGGCATCTGCAGGCAGGCCAGAGCCGTAGCGCCTCGCCCTGCAGTGCAGGCTTGCCCGGTAATCGCAATTTGCGAGTCGCAATTAAGGAATATGTAGGAATCGTAATTTTCTTTTGCGATTCCTCCATGCCTAAGGAATTGCGAATTCTTAAAAATTGCAATTTAGGAATCACAATTCCTTACTTTGATGCATGTGGCCATGTGTCATTTACAATGCCAATAGCTTAACTCTCACAAATGCGAGACCAATTGCATTGAAATACTTGTTTAACTTTCAGGCACATTCTCATGTTGTTGGTTCACCAGACGGTTATCAGGAAACATCAGTACTTCTGCACTGCCAATTGTATAATCAATCCTGGTTAGTCAGTAGCTTTTGTGGGGCCTCACGACAAAAACTAGTTGTGGTGCCCTGTCCAACAGAGTCTGGTTTCCCAGTATGACCAAACTGACTCTGAAAATTGCTTTTCTTCATTGTTACTCCTTTTCCATCATAATCCCCTTTAAGAGCAGCTTGAGATGATTCAGTTCAGGATACACACTGTTCAAAATCCTTTCTTGTATATGGTTTAATAGGCCATGTTGCTCCAGCTATAACAACAATGAAAACCTTATATAGGAGGCACAAACAACAGACTTGCCTCTTGTGTCAACAATAAAAATGTAATCAAAGCAGATGATGAAAAAATGTGATAGCCAGGCAGTGCCATCTTGAATTTTGGAATGGTGCACCATCAAACGTATTATCCACAATCAAAAGGGATATGCGTAAGGTCAGGTAATCCTTTTAATTCTTTCTGTATTTATTCAATTCAGATTCTTTGCATCAACGCACAACATCCAGCCAACACGTTTCATTCAGTTTACACTTGAACTTCATCAGGGCTGTAAACAACACATACATAAATTCATAAATATATCGAAAAAAGGTTCCACTCTGCCAAACGTCGGCAGAAACAGCAGACACGGACCTCGGTCACACTTAGGGAAAAATATCCAGACAAAGTTTCGCGGAAAAAAGCAGTGTGATTTTTTAATGCAGTAAGCCACAAAAATACACAGGACTAGTGCCTGCCATGACGCATTTCATAAATATATACACATAATACCAAACAGACATATGTACTTGCAAAAACACAATTCCCGAAGGATAAACTATACATTTACGAAGAGACATGTCTTAGACAACAAATTAATTTAAAGATTTTTAATTTTTTAATTAATTTGTTTCTGTTCTGCATTGCAGTTGCACCGAACGATGCCAGGTGCAGGAATTGTTGTGCACATCTGCGTTTAAAATATAAAATATACAGAAGAAGAAACAGAACAGTGAAGTGCGGATTTGACAGTCCGCCGTCGAGTGTGCTGTTTTGTTGAGCCAGACAGTGCCATCATTGCATAGTGTGCAATAAAGAAAACCGGTTTCAATCCCAGCTTCGCAGCTTGACCAACCTATGTTACCCTAGGCAATTGATTTTCTCTGGGCTTCCTTTTCCATAAGCATACCATTTGAGAGTGCCTTAAAATAAATCAATCAATCTATCACAGTTAAGGTTTATACAGAAGACAGAAGACAGCTGACTTTGCTCTTTAAAAAAAAATGGGTTTGGGTTTTGCATCTTTAACCAAGTACATTCACATTTAAACATCCTGTTAGTTCACTCCTAACCCTTATTGTGCGATAGCCCAATGAAACTAGTCAAATCACCCTCCCAACTTCTTGCTCCCCCTACCGCACCCATGGGGTCCTGGTGCAGGATAACTTGGTTCCTCAAGCCCTTAGTAGTGCCCCAATACCAGTAGTGTCCATGCTGGCCCATACTAATTCACAGGGTGCTCCTTTCTCCCTCCTGTAGTAATAATGCCCTTTCACATTCTAGTGCTACCTCATCTCGGGCAGCAGCACCCTGAGAACTCTCTGGTGAGTTAGCTGGGGACGTTTCCACAGACTATGGGCCCAATTCACGGAACTAACTGAAGACAAAATCCTAAACTTACTACCATTTTGGTATTCACAGAAGGCACTTACTCATTTTGGTACTCACAGAAGGCACTTACTCATTGATGAGTAAGTGCCTTCTGTGAATACCAAAATGAGTAAGTGCACTTTTGTGAATCGGGCCCAAGGTGTTTGAGTCATGCATGCAGTCACATCACAGGCTCTGGCCAATTCCAGCGAGCTCCTCCCTTAAGTTGCGTCTCTAGGGAGCACTGCACCCTCCTAACTAGTCCTTCTTTCCAGCTACCTACGCCAAGTGTCAATCCTGAGACCCCCCCTGGTGTTTTCCAATTTCTCATGATCTCCTGTTTCGCTAGAATGTACCTAAATCTTGGAATCTGCTGGTCGCTTTATTCTTGACTGTATGCTGGAACCAGCTTTGTAGGTAGTGCCAGGGGATTTCTTTGAATGTGATATCTGCCACTTCTCTTGTTACTCTACCCCAGTACTCAGAGAGCACTTGGCAGCTCCACATTATGGCACGAATTTCACATTTTCCTCTCTACACTTTGGGCATGTGGTTCCCACTATACTGAAATGTCTAATGAGTTTCCCAGGAGTGAGGTACGCCCCGTGCAAAATGTAGAAGTTGATTAACTTGAATTGGGCATTGCAGGACACCTTAGGGACCCTGTCCAATATGGCCACCCAATCTTTCTTCGTGGTTAGTGGAAGTCCTAAATCCTCCTCCCACCTGGTCCATAGGCAAGCGAGCAGTTTATATATGTCTCCCCGTATCACTCTGTATAAGCATGTGACCGCTTTGTATGTGCCCAAGGCTGTGAACATGTACTGACATCCCCCATGGGCCGGGGGTTCTTCCAGGCCCACCCCTCTGTGGCAGTGAACTTCTGCAGTCACCGCACCGTGGAGTAGAAATTGTCCCCATGGTAAATCAAATAGCCCTCTAAATTCTTCAAACGGGAGGAGTGTCCCCTCCAGGTAGGTCTCATACCTTGGTGGATCCTGCTTCATCCCACTCTGTAAGCCCTCTCCAGTCCCCCGATGAGGGTGTATCTACACCATAACAAGGGACATATCAGGTGAGTATGGTTTCTGCACAAAAAAGGAGCAGTCTCTCTAAAGGGGGTGTGTGAACCCCCACATATCAATCAGCCCCCATTGCTCCTGCCAATTCGAAAATACTCTGGCGAGCCTAGCAGCTGGGGAATCCTGCAGTGGCGGGTGGGAACAGTCTAATTCCGGGTCCGCTACACACTTGTAATCCCCCCATGATATCTGTGGGGACTAGGTAAGGAACTAAAGACCTCGAGAGCTCCACAAAGAACACTCTCTAATCAACATTTGGGGTATATACATTGTCAAGGGCAATATCACAGCCTTAAAGGCGGCCTGTCACAGCCACAGAACATCCTGCTGGTTCAACAATGTCCCTCGTGTGCTGAAAGGGCATCCCTGCCCTTATCTAAATTAATGCAACCCGAGTATAAGCCAAATAAGTAATGTAGTATACCTGTCCCCTCCATCTTCTCTTGAGTGCTGCCCCCTCCTTGGCCACGAGATGTGTTTCTTGGAAGAATGCTATCTGAATCCTCCTTCTGTTCAGGTGGGCGAACACCTTGTATCATTTAGTAAATGTATGCATCCCCCTAATGTTCTAGGAAAGTGGGCGATATGTCATGTGGGCAGCCATCTCGGTGATAAGTCAGTGTGTCTGGTGGGCCTCTCCTGGCTAATGTGCCTACACTAGTTTATATACCTCCCTGGGTATACCCAGCTATGCTTCACCACCTTGATGCGATCCACGTGTATTTCTTCAAAAACAAACAAAAACATTCACCCTCAACTCCCCTTTCCCAGGACAAGTAGGTGACGACCCCCATCCAAACTCTCAGGCAACCGGAAACACTAGCGGGAGTATCTGCGCATACACTGATCCAAGGTAGTGTGTGGAACCAGCACACCCAGCCGGGCATCCCTCACCCGATCCCAACGCACACACGTCTCCAGGCCGCAGCGCCCATCATCTTTTTTCTCATATAGGAAGCTTCAACTCCCCAACCCCTTGTCTCTATCTCAGACAAAGGACAAATGTTCTATGATATATTCAAATTATTTCGTCCAAGGTCTCAGGCGTGATATTCAAGAGGTCTTCTTCTGACAGTCTAGACGAGCTGGATCTGGGATCAGTGTCCAAATCCAGGGCTTCATCTCCCCCCTTCGACGATATGTGGCTCGCATCACTGCTGCTTAATATTGCAACTACCGCCACCGCTCGCGGCTGCTCCTCCTGCACCTCCTCTCTATTGTAAACAATACGGTGGTCCCTATGGGGGGAAGAATAGCCTTGATTTCCACTGCAGTACTTTTACATCAGGGATAGAAGAGAAAACCTCTCAGATGAGTACGTTTCAGTTATGTGTTTAGTGCATTTATTTGCACATATCCCATTTCAAAATGTAAAAAATACATTTTAAATGAGGCATGGTAGACTGACTGATCCAGTCTTACCTGTGGGATGCCCAGTCCCAATCCCTGGTAAGTCCTAGGACCACACTTTTTACAGTCAACTCAGTATAAGTTCATGATTCGACAATTTTGAACTTTGGTTTTTTTAATTTCCGCATGCTAGAATCCACTTTGAAGTTGCTCCATGAAATAGTGTTTGACACTTGCCCAATTGTGGGACTTTTTGCCGCAGTCCTTTGGTATAGGGAGTTTAATATACCTGTCAATGTAATTTGATTATGAAACAAGTGTTTACACAAACTGATACATGATTTTTTTACTTTTAGGTGTCCCCTGTATCTATTTTTTGTCCTGATGATGACCCTGCTCTAAATGCCTATGCTCAGGGGTCGAAACATCGACAAATAACATATGTGGACGTTGTTTTTTTTTATTTGAAGGTGGATATGAACACTTGTTTCAAGGATGTTAACTTCAAACAATCTATTATACCTATCAGCCACATGTATATATTTTTGTATATGGCACAAGCACACTTTTTGTTCACCATATATCACTTTCACTGCACCGTCAGTTCTTAGGAGCACCTTGTTTCTAGAAAAGTATAAATACTGTGTTATACTGTTTCAAATCAATTTTTTACATTTTGAAATAGGATATGTATAAATAAATGCACTAAACGCATAACTGAAACTTACTCATCTGAGAGGTTTTCTCTTCTATCCCTGGTGCAATATTAGTGCCTTGGAAGTGAAGGGCTACACTTCCCCCATAGAGACCACTGTATTGTTAATAATTGTCCAGCCCAGGTCCCTGGGTTACTGGGCTGACCCCTTTTCCTAGAAAACTTCACATCCTTTTTAGTCTGGGTTACTCTGGGCCCACACTTGGTGCCAAGCCTGAGCTGTTTTCTTTTTGTTCTTTCTTGTGGGGGGCCAACCTACCTGCTGCTGATGCGGGTTCCCTGTCTATCCATTCCCACACCTCATGTGGAATTTGGAAGAACTGCACCCCTTCTGGGGTCACCACCCTAAGCCTGGCTAGAAAGCTCATTGAATATGGCAGACCCATATGCTGCAGTTGAGTTTTTTGCTTCCATGAACGTGGATCTTTGGCATGGAACATCCCTTCTAAAGTTTGGGAATAACATCACATTACTGTTTTCCACCTTCAGTTCTCCCCTATTTCGGGCTTCTTCCAGAATATGGTCTTGGTCTTTGTAGTATAATAGCCTGGAGACCACTGGCCTTGGGGGAGTCTTGGGCTGCGGTGGTCTCGCAGGGACCCTGTGCACCCTCTCCAGGGCGAAGAACTGTGATAGTCCTTTTGGCTAAACCTCTTCTCTCAAGAACCTCGTGAGATAGTGCACCATGGTCACCCTTTGATCCATTCTGGCAAACCAATAACTCAGATATTATTGCACCTGGATCTGTTCTCGGCGTCCTCAACTCAAATCTCCAGCATGTGCATTTTTCCTTGCAGTTCAGCCAGTCTCCTTTTCGTTGAGCTCGGTTTAGGCTGGCTCTAAGCCAATTCTCTTTCTGTTGCAGTTACTACCTCCATCAGATGATAATGATCATCCTTCATAATGCCCATGTCATCCATCACTGTAAATGTTCGCCTCAAGGACCTCCCTAGAAGTGGTTATGACTTGCAATATGTCCTGGAGGGTAGGGCCCGCCTGGGACCCTGGCTGCAAGTTCATCACACCCTCTACCGGCGGGTGGTCCCTGAGCTCACACGTCGGTGCATTGCCCATGTCAGGATCCTTCCTGAGGGGGATCTTCTCCATGGTGACTGCACCGTGGTCCTGGGCGTGAAAGGTTATTCCATGGAGGAAAGGCCAGAATTAGTTGGGTGGGCGTCAGCCAGTCCAGACCCTCGTGGTAGAGCCCCCACCAGCAGCAGCATTGACAACTGTTATGAGCCCACTATGTCTTGCTGGAAATCCTGCATATCCTCCACCAAGCTCATCTATGCTGGCACCTAGGCTGGCAGGTTTACACCGCCATCAGGCTACACGCATCCCAGCAAAAGAGACACTCCGCTGTAGCGCTAGGTCTTCTGAGGAGGCAGCGCCCTGTCGAGTGCCCAACCCAGCAACTGGTCTCAGGAGTATGGTTCCTGCTGTTCTCTGCCGCACTGAGTAAATACTGAAATGGCTGCCCCTTAGTCAATGTGCCAGCCGACCTCGTCTCACCTCACTGCTAGGTAGTGTAGTGCACCAATTGAGCCTCTGAAAGGGCGCAGACGCAGTCTCCGGGTGATGGGATAGTCTCTCCTGCAGCGCGTTCCTAGGGGCTCATCCTCGGTGGGCTTGTTAAATGCGGTGCACTGCTGTGCTGTAGGTCACGGAGGATGTGCGGATGCACCCTAGGTCCCTAACTCCAGCCAGGCCTCTCTGATGCCATGCATTAGCAGTCATTTGCTACAGGTCACACCTCTGCAGGTTCTCCGGCTTCTCCTCATGCATCTCGACTGTTTAGCATCAATGCAGCTTCCACTGTCCAGCCCCAATACAGCTATCTCACTAAAATCATGTCCATTTGGGCCCTATTGCGCTCCATCACCGAGGCCTAGTTCTCACCCACCCGAAGGTGGCAAGCTTTATCATCGGGCCTGCTCCTCATTGAGATGCCTCTGCAATGCCTAACAGGACCCTTGAATGCTGAATGGTCTACAGTATCTAAACCTTCAATAAAAGAAGGCGGATATGCCTTTGGCAATAACTGTATTATTTTATTTACACAATGCACAACCTGTGCTGCATAATAATGACTCACTCATTCTACCACGAAATGTTGTTTTGAGAGTAACAAAATTATGGCTGCCAAATTGTCGAGTTTTGCCTACATGAGGTTGTTTTTGGCCAAGTACTGAGGTTCCTACTTCTTGTGCTGGCAGATGCAGTGTATGACCCCAACAATCAATCAACTCTCAGTCGCTAAATATGTGTAGCCTCTCTCTAGGGAACAACAATTTTCTGTGAATCTTGCAATATAGACATACAAGAAATTGGGTTACTGGTTGAGGAGGTTAAGTCCCCCCAAGTCAAATAGGAATCACACTCCTTATCAGGATGGACCCCTAAAGTCACTAAATAAATTTGAGTTTGATTCCCTGGTAGTTATGGCATAGGCTTAACTTGGAGGCAATGTGTAAAGTATTTATGCATTACTAAAATAGTAATAGAGTTGAAATGCAAAACAATAAAGATCCCTAAAAAATTAGAAAAACAGAGTAAAATGTAATAAACAAAATGACACCAAAACTGCAAAAAGCCACTATGGGGTACCAGAGATATGGTTCAGGTTCAAGCAAGCTTTATTCAAAAAATTGTCATAAAAGCACAATACATGCATTAGTCATAAAAATTCATCACCTTGCTTTAAAAAAAAAAGAAAAAAGAAAAAGTCTAAAACATTGCTCGATAAAAACTTCATAGTCTGAAAATGCAGATGCGATAATTTCATAATAAATACAAAACAGCATATAAAAAACCATATCTTTCCAAATCAACCACTAATCGTTTTCCTCCTTAGAGTCCAAGACCACCCAAGAAACTTTGCCACTGATATGTAAACAAAAGGAATGGTACTCGTGCAGATAATTCTAACTGCTAACAGACCACTCCTAGTACCTTGTAGCTTGCACATGGGTCTCAGCTATATCCTGCGCGGGGCAGAGTATGCTGGGCACCCAAATAGAATATGGGTAACTGATTCCGTGGATGCTGGGCAACAAGGACAGGTGGCCATTCCGCCTTGGGACCATCTTGATGTAAAGCTCTAGTTGGCAAGCTTCCAATTCTAAACTGAAAATAGAGCTTAGTGGCTTAGTTATGTCATCCCAGTATGCTTCAAGGCCAATTACATCTTTAAAATCTAGGAAAATTCCTGTGAGAGAAAGTGGAGCACTTGTCCTGAAAGTCTTAAATGCAACCATCTCCCAATATATGTCCTTGAGAACCCTCTTAGATGGAAAACTAGCGTTGAGAGGATCCTCCCAGAGTGCTTCCATTCCTAATTCTCCAAGAATGCCCCTGTTATCCATTTGATTTTTTGAAAGGTGTCATACTTGATAATATCCATAAGGCCTGTGGCATATGTTCTTAATTCCGGAGTTGTCCACAGGTGCCTACAATATAGCACCGGGCGCAAATTAGCAATAAAATTAATTGGTTTTATTCCTAAATCATAAAAGAGGGGACACATGGGAGTACTCTGGGGTAAATTAATAGGATTACGTAGGAACTTGTTCTCAGATACAGACATTTTAATTAAATTCTCAAATCCCCAAATCTCAGCACCATAGAGGGCAGAACTAACCACCTTCGCATCATAGACTCGGAGGACTGGAGCAATTGGCTTGGTAAATGATTTAGCGAACTCATAGCATAGAGCTCCAGTCAATTGACGGTGTTTAAGTGTTGCCAGCTCTGTCTGCTGGTTCCAATGTAAATCATGTTGAACATTTACACCCAGATAACTAAATGCCCTCACTTGTTCAAGCGGTAGGTTATTCATAAAAAGTTTTCCCTTAAAAGTTTTGTGCTGATTAATTTAGATTTTAACACATTTACCTCGAGGCCTCGTGTGGTGCAGAATTCCTCAAAATTCTTCAAAAATAGCTAGTGCTCTCTGTAATCCACTTGGGGTCTTGGAAATAATTAGGGTATCATCTGCAAACATTAAAATGGGTACTTTGACACCAGCTAAAATTGGGGCATCTATATTGGCTGCGATCATTAATTTAGCTACACCATTAATGTACAATGAAAACAAGGTGGGTGCTAGGACACAGCCCTGGCGTACCCCTCTCTCTACTGGGAACTGGCTGGTAACATTTCCAGGGGAATCCCCCCTAATCTGTGCGTAATTATGCTCGTGGAGTCTCATGACCAGTGTTAGAAGGGCACAAGGCATACCCAAGTCATGCAAGACCAACCACAATGTAGAGCGTGGAACAAGATCAAAAGCCGCCCTTAAATCGATAAAGGCAGCATATAAACTACCCTTATCCAATTGCATGCAACATTGAAAAATGTAATACTTGGTCAATAGTGCTGGTGCAAGCCCTAAATCCTGCCTGGAGGTGCGATAGGATGTTCTGCTCTCGCTCCCAGTCCTGTATTTTATTTAAAATCATTCTGCCTAGAATCTTTTGCATTGAATCTATCACAAAGTAATCGGGCGGTAATTACCAGGGAGTGACTTATCCCCCTTTTTCTAAACTGGTATTATTTCCGCACCGTTCCATGAGACCGGGATGGGTGCTCCTTTTGCCACTGCATTTGCTAGTAGCAGTATATACCTACCCCAGGAATTTTTATCATACAAAAAAGTGTCTACTGGGACGCCGTCAATGCCCGGCGCCCTGCCAGCTACCACAGATTCCAGCGCCAAATTTACGTCCCCGATGTTAAATGCCTCATCCAAAAAGGGTGTATAGGTAGGTTGATCCCTTATACTTAGTGCCTGGCTTTTTGCATATTGGGCTTAAAATAAACCACCCAGTCATCCTGAGCAACCCAGTTTTGAGGTTTTTCTGGTTGCCCACCACATCCCCTCTTAATTATACCCCAGAAACACTTTGAGTTTTTAAGGGCACTAGCTTCTTTAAGCTCTTGCCACCTCTGTTCGTCCCATACACGTTTTGCTTTATGCATTACATTTTTGTAGTCAGTCCTTGCGCAGCGGACAGCACTACTAGGCCCTGCTTTTATAGCCTGCCCCAAAGCGAAACGTGCTTGCCTACATTCTTTGTTATACCAGCGTGGCGAATTATTGGGCAATTCCTTACTTGACTTGTGTGGTCTAACGAAGAGGCTTTTTAGTTATTGAAAAAGCGTTTCATGAACCCTGGTAAAAGACTCAAGATCTGAGCCGCTACTAAGAATGGTCCCCATCTCATGGGTTGCGTGTGCTAGCTTACTGGAAATAAAATCTATTTTCACCTGGTTATCTACCATTTGCGCCCACTTCAAATGGCGCATATCATTTGTAGGAACTATATTTGGGGGGGACGATTCGTTGTACCCACTTTCAGGTTTGGTCAGCACCCAGTAGGATAAAAACATACATAGGGGGTTATGATCGCTCTCCAAGCGGTCAATAACCAACATATCCTCTAGGTAGTTCCACAATCTTAGACTCACTAGAATATAATCTATTCTACTTTGGCACAAACCGCTCCTATAGGTGCTTACCCCCAACCTGTCCTGCGCAGACCTACCATTGGCTGCCCTAAGGCCTTTGTTTAAACAGATTGAATTAATCTGGATTACCACCTCGGTCCATCTTTTAATTGGCGCAAGTTCCAATTTTGGAATACCCCATTGTGTATCTTTTTCCATTGAAAGGTTCCAGTCACAATTTAGCAAAGGCTCAAATGTCACATTAAAATCACCAGCAACGACTATATGTGATTGCGTGGAATATCTTTCAAGAAGTTCTTCTAAAGCAGCTATTGTCTCAGATTTCTTGCCCCCTGTGCTCCTAGCATATACATTAGAAATATCCACAGGTTTAGACTGCCCTTGTTTAAGATTGACAATCTGGATATTCCTATGATTAGATGGAAGTATCTTCACACTCATTTCCAGATCCTGCTGGATCCAAATGGTCAATCCCCCTGAGGGACGCCCTTTTGCACCCTTCACTGCAGGTATATTAAAATTTAAATACCCTACAAAAAATTGTGGATCGAGAAGCCATGTTTCCTGGAATAAGCAAATACTGTGCAAATTAATAAAAGTAGTCCATTCCGGGATCAGTACTTTTGAATTCAATCCTGCGATGTTCCAAGATAGAATTGAACATGATCTCTCTAAAATATCAGGGGATTTAAGAATCTCAATCTCGTTAAGACCACTTGGACAATTTCTTAACCTGGAGAATGATAAACCTTCCAATAACCGTGGAATTACTAAAGTGCTGGTAATGTCTAAATCGGGGGCTTCATGCTTGCTCTGACTTTCAGCTACCTTACCCTGGGGTGAATCGAATAGGTCGCTTGGCCCCACTAGTCAATCATTAAGCTCAAGGCCCGAACAGCCCTTACCTTTCTCGGTTAACCATTTTATCGGGCTATCGTGCCAATGTTGAGGGGGTGTGGGTCTGAGTTGTATAGTCGAGTGATCTGGGGAACAACTTCTAAACTCCAATAAGACTAGATTTTCAGCCATGACCGCCTGCTTAAATGTCAATTCGATACAATCGGTTGACTCCCCACAATGAGTAAGCCTACGCGCCCTAATGATATCTTCTCTGATCACAGAGCAACAGCCCCTGGTATGCCTAATCCAATGAATAGCCTTATTTATTAAAGAATCTATTGATTCTGTGTCATTTCCTGGGCCCAGTCTCGGGACATTCACCATATAAACTTTGGGTACGCTAGGCGTCTTTACAACACTCGGGTGATCTCTCCTAGCATCAGTGGCAGGTTTATTATTAGCTTGCTTAGATGCAAACGAAAAATTGCTATGCCTATCACTTACTTGCTGTCTACCACTCCTTTCTCTGCGCAATAATTTCCTAGGACCATCGCTTTTTTGGTTGGCGCTATGAGCGTTCTCAACCCCCTTTCTACATTTGGCCACTTCACTATATAGGGCAGCAATTTCGGTCAGGCCACTATTCCTACACGTGTCATGCATAATGGATTGCATTATCACATTTTCCTGAGCTTTAAATTTCCCGCTTAATTGCTTGTTTGCTAAACAGGTTGGACAGTTGCCTTCATCTGATAAGCTACTGCTCACTACAGACGTGAGATTGTCAATCTTAATTTTTATGCACTCAACTGCCTTACATAGTAGTTGAACCATAGAGGTCAGGTCAATACGACCATCCACATTGAGTGCAGGGAAATCAAGCACGTCACCCAATAGTAACTCGTTGCCACCCCGGGGAACATCAGACTCACATGCACTAGATAGAGGTAGATCGTGGCCTTCCATGTGATTACCACTCTCTGCATTTGCTAAAGCTGAGAATCTGTTTTTACATACAATAATGGGGTCAACCACAAGAGGGCAAATGTCTCTTGACTCGATATTGATGTTGGGGGTTACACTCCCCCCCTCTGCGTTCTGTTGGTCTGGCCCTTTGTTAAGATTGTCACCTTTTTTCCTAGCTACAAACATTTCAGGAACTACTGGGCCTTGCTTTTTGCCAACCCTCGATGCTGTGACTGGACTTTTACACCCTTTTTCTACCATCATTCTTGGAAGGGGGTTGGCTATAAGTAGGTCTCCACATTCCTCGATTAGATCATCAATACGGTCCATAACGCAATTGTTCCCCGCATGTGTGGCTAGTTTCCTTGCCTTCCTTGCTTTTTAGGTCTCGCCTGACCCAGCGCATGCGCTGGTCTGGCGAGACTTATTGAGAGGGCTCCAAAAAGTGCTACCAGGCCAGCCTAGAGTAACAGTGCATGTGCGCGGGCGCGCACGCCGCGCTTTACCGCGATTACTTTCACTTTTGTGGCCGCACGGCCGCTTTGATATTTGATCGTGATCGTGATCGCGATCACTTTCACTTTCCGCTTTGCATAGCCAATAGGTCTCGCTTTTGGGACCTTATAAGTATTTAGTTATGCAATGTTGCATAGCTAAACACTTATAAGGCCCCAAAGGCGAGACCTATTGGCTATGCCAATGCTTGTTTTACCTTGGTCAACACACTTAAACCCTCACCCCCTCCCTCAGTGCACTTCCTTTTTCCCATAATATGGACCTTGTTTGAGGCACCTGGGATTTTGTAGCTTGAAAGAATCGGTATCACTTGAGTCTCTTTAAGAAATCAACAGTACCTTGAAATCATAGAAAGGGAGGTGGCCAGCCCGGCCTCTACCGGCCACGGACGGGCAAAGACAGGTCTGGCCTTGGCCCAGACGCTGCCCGCGCGCATCCCGTGCTGCGGGGCACCGGCTGCGCTTATCAACAGCCCTGGCGCAGCCTGATGACAACAATGGCAGGCGCCTGGGCTAGGACTGGGGCTGCTGGGAGATGTAGTTTAGCGTCTGTTAGATCCTTCGCCGGCCATTCCCCTCACGTCGCTTGGAGACCTGGATTGCCATTCCCTCACGGCGGGCTAGCAGGTAGGACTTGTCCCTTGCTATGGCCAACAGGTAGGTGCAGGAGTGTGTGGCGACGCGTCCCGCGCTGCGGGGCACCGGCTGCGCTTATCAACAGCCCTGGCGCAGCCTGATGACAACAATGGCAGGCACCTGGGCTGGGACTGGGGCTGCTGGGAGATGTAGTTTAGCGTCTGTTAGATCCTTCGCCGGCCGTTCCCCTCACGGCGCTTGGAGACCTGGATTGCCGTTCCCTCATGGCGGGCTAGCAGGTAGGACTTGTCCCTTGCTATGGCCAACAGGTAGGTGCAGATGTTTGTGGCGAGATTTGATTTTTTAAAGTTTTAGGTGGAAAGAGCACCAAGAAGCACAAAGTACCGATAATAGCCAATAGTTGCAGTAGAACAGGACCTAGGCACAATTTGACACTGATTGTGACGGAGTGAGGCTTTGATACAATAACTAGGTTCATCCTGACTAAACAATTTTACCCTCTGACTAGGTCCTTTAAGACCAGTTTACTACATGATTACACTAAGGTGCTTAGAGACTTACTGGGTGTCAGGCAGAAGCCAACGGCTGGGTGCAATCCAGGTCCAGTTGTTACTGGTCAGCTGGGCAACAGCAGAAAAGGCCTCTTATTGAATAGGAGGTTAGCTTTCTGACCCTTAGAGTCCACTTCTCTGTCATGGTTACAGCAAGACCTGTCTTCTTCAGGTCTTCTAAAAGGAGCGTTCTGAACTGGGTGACTGAAGATGCCACATTATCCCTGGCACAGGCTAGTTGTTAGGAATGACCTTCGGCACACCGTAACCAATGGGGTAAAGGTTACTGAAGCTAACCATGTCCACTTTGGGTATTTTCAAAATGGAAAAATGCTTTAACCACACTACACTTGGGCTCGGAGGGCTGAGTGTGAAAGTGGGGAGTGTACTATGATAATCCTAATGTTCTTCCACAACTAACGCTAAACTAAAATCCAATTTGAAACAGGTCCTGTACCGCCAACAAACTCAGAGACAGAAGCCTGGCAAACCAAAAGCTGAGTTTTCCAGCAACCGGACAGTGATACACAAGACTTGTTTTGGTATCCAGTTCTTGCCCTTTGAAGTGTGCCCCAAGTGTTATCTGTAAAATCCCAGCAGACCTGTCAGGAAGGATTTGACACTCCAGCAGTATTTGACACTGTAATGTCAAAAAGAAGGCCACTGTGATTGGAGTCTGCTTGGCGTGGGAACAAAGGAAGTGGGCAGGCCTGGATGTTAGCTACATATATTTATGACAGAATAGTCCTCTTTGAAATTAATCTAGTTCCTGTTCCCATTCCACAGGCCATGCTGTCAACAGCACAATACCTCCCACACCCATGGCCTTTGTCTCAACTCTGGGAGCAAGTTCACACCTCATCAATTGAGTTATTCAAAGGTTGATTACTGGCCGGCAGACGTGAGAGAGCAAAATGTAGTTTAGCCTCCAAGTACTAAAAGGTAGGCAAAACGTAACCTTCCAAAAGTTTTCGTTCCTTAATATTTAGTAAAAATCCAACCTCACCACTGACTTGTTTTTTATCTACTATTAACAATAATTAATTATTATTTTTCTAGCTAGTCCCATTTCTGAGATACATTATTAGTATGTAATATTGCACCCTAGTGCTTTTCTACGGAACAGTCAGCTTTGTTACAGTGAAAAAAGCTTGTGGGGGCTTTTCACTGCAAGCAAATGTTTAACATTAAACTTTTACATGCCCTACTTTTAAATACTGTAGGAGAGTAGGATCTGCACCTTATGTTGCCCCCACCTTTTCTTCTGATGTTTACACTGGTTTCTGGCTATAGTCTGGCTGGGACCCTGCTAATCAGGGCCCCAGCCTCTCTGTTCTCTCTAAACAACTTGGAGCAGTGGCGGCGGGTGACATTTGAAAGCAGTGAGGCGTAAAAGTTGAGCATGACTTTTAAGCCGCGAGCGAAGCGAGCAAAAGTGGGGTACAGGTTGGGTCCTCAGACTGGGGGTGCCGCCAGCAGTGTTACGTCATAGGGATTATGAAAATCCAAGCATCACACATAGAACAAGTATAGCAAATGGATTCAGCAAGGGTGTGATGTAGCTGGGTGTGCATTTTGGATCACCCTCTCATACACTTACAGACAGCATACTTTCTATTGAAATAGCCATGACATCAGAACAAATGTATAGTTTTGCTGAGAAAAGATTTAGCCAAAAAACGAAAATGTATGGAAATCGAGTTTCAGTGAATATTTATCATTTATGTATCAGCAAGTAAGGTGTCTTGGTTTGTTTTGATGCTATTAAAATATTTGTGTCCATCACACTTCCGAATTATATAAAAATATACTTCGTAATTGCTGATCTGCTGAAATATTTGTACCGTTTATTTACAAGTATGTACATTTTGTTGTGTCTTAAAAAAATGACATCCTACATCCTTTCCTCTCACACTCCCAGGACCCCAGCAAGATGGTCATACAGTTCACTTTGCAGTGCGAGAAAGTAAACACCAATCTCCATGTTAAAAGAACACGCAGCAATTAGTCAGAAGACATAGCCTGACTTTTGGCCCTCGGTCTTTAACCCCTTCAGCGCGGCGCGGATTTCCGCGCCACGCTGAAGGTTCCGTGCGCGGGCGGGGCCATGACGGAACGGTTCCGTCATAAGCACAGCCTAACCGACGTGCATGACGGAACCGTTCCGTCATGCGCGTCGAACGGGTTAAAGCACAGCAAATGTGACAAGAAAAGAAAAAAATTAAAAAGCATCTTTACGGCTTATGCACCTTCTGAACTCCAGCCTTCCCCTCGCTTCACTGCCCTCTCTGCTAATATCGTGCGACCTGGTTTTGTGAGACCTTACCGCGAGCAGCGCAAGGCAGCCCAGGCTGTGTTTCAGTAAATCTTTTACCGTATCGGAGACTGCTTTGCCCTTAAAGAACCTTTCTTCTGTGACTGACTGGATCTTAGAAGCTGTAATTAAGATACACCCGAACAATTTGGCAAGTAAAGAAAATATGGGAAAAGCATCCACTGGATCACGCTTTAGGAATGTAACCCCGTCCAGCGCGCGCCGCGTTTCAAATGAAAAGATAAGCATCTCCCCGCTTCTACTTACAGGAGCTCTCAGCGCAGGAATAGAAAGGTGAAAAGTTCTCAAGGCACGAATGAAAACACGGGGCAGAGCAGATACAAGATGGGTCTCTACTTCATGTTTATTCAGGTTAATTCGTGCCTTGAACAACCGGCCCCAACTTTGAACGCTAACATTCCAAGCGCCCTGGAACATGGAACCCGGATGGCAGCGTTCCATGTTCCAACTAGGACCCCCTCAATAACACATAGTTATACAATACTAACATGCACTGCAATAAACACAGGCATTACATTACATGGTACAGGATAATAAGCAGGCGCTGCCGGCATGACTGGAGAGGGTATGGGGGTTAATTTAATTAATAAAAGAACTTACCAGGCATCTTCTCCAGTCCCGCGTCGCATCACGTCTGCTCTGCAACGTGGTGGAAGTAACTTCTCCCCGCTCTTTTCTTTTGCCAATTAGGAGACTGGGGGGCCGGGCGGCTGAACCTTGTTTACTCTGTCCTGGTATTTGATAGGGCATGGGGCGACATTGCACAAAACGCATCACCGCCTGAGCAGGAGCCTATCTTCAAACTCCTGCTCCACACAGGGCATGCGCAGCAAACCTAATGGTTTGTGAATGTGATTGAGGGGCATTGCTCCTCTCTCACATGTGCAGACCATCTTCTGAACTCCTGCTCGTCTCTGCCTGCATACGCTGTGCGTGACATGCACACTTTCACCAATGAAGCGCACAGGCGGGTCCGGAAATGTAAACAGACGAATTGTAAGCTGTCAAGTCATCTGTTTAAATTCCTGTTCACCTGTTGCCCGATTCTTTTGTGGGGCGCTGCCCCAACGCCCCGAATGGAGCAGCCGCCACTGACTTGGAGTGCATATTAGATGCACTAGTGATTGGATACTGTGGTACCTTATGAGCCCCTAGTATATGGTACCTTAGGTACCAAGGGCATAGGTACTTCACAGGCCTACCAGGGGCTGAAGCATGTATTATGCCACCCATGGGAAGCAGACTAAATCTGACACCACAGGCCTGCTACTGCAGCCTGGGTGAGGTGGTGTTAGCACTCCTCACTGAGATATAGGTACACTATTTCTCTACCTGCACACACACATATAAACCTATCAGTCACCTCTAAGGCAGGCCCTATCAATCCTGAGGGCAGGGTGCTTGGTTTCCATGTGAGGGGGTGCCTTTGCCTGAGTAGGGCCCCTCTGCATCTCTCAGAGTCCATTCTCTGTGGCTGTTTGTGGATGTGGTTAAACCATATACTCTTAAGTGCATTATAACCTAGCGGTAAATGCTAACTTTGGAATGGCTGCATCAAAACATATCGTGTTTGGTGTCAAACGCTTTGGAATCATACCCCCACACCAGTAACTGGTGTGGGAGAATCATCCCACCCTTCTAGAGGGGAAAACATGTACCTACTGTGGAAACATGGTAGAAATCTGAAAGAGCCCTGGCATCCCAAAATGGATGCCACCAGTCACAGACACTGGGCTGCCCTCCTGCTTCTGACCGAAACTCGCAGTGGAGGAGGCCCAACAATAGGCATCCTGTCACATGGAGGTGTGGTCACCTCCCAGACAGGGTTTAGTGTATTGGGTCTGGGTGGGTGAGTCCCATAGGAGGGGTCATAGAGCTAGTCCCTCCCTTCCTTGCAGTATAAGTTAGGGAACACTTGCCATTGCAAACTAGATATCCCTGGATGACGCTCTGAAAAAGAATCCTGGACCTTCGACGTTCCACTACCTCTGGAAGACTGAAGAATCTCCCTTGGAGTCAAGGAGTGGAGTCAGGCACCAACACTTTGAATCAACGGTTACAAACTTTCCCGCTCTGCCAGAGTCTGAAGTCCCTGCAGCCCTGAAAGTAGATTTCCTGACTTCTCCAAGGTCATCGTGAGTCCCCAGCGACGCTGAGGCAAGTGGACCCCACGAGTGACGAGGAACCGCAATACCTGGGTACGGGCACTATTTTCGAGTGCAACCCCTTCACGACATTCTACGAACTTGTGCATTGGACCACGTGTGGTCCAAGCCTCCAGCAGGACTTCCTCTGAAGATCAGAGGCCTACCTCGTCCCGAGTGACCGTGGGCTCCTGGTGAGTGAAACCTCCCAAGCAGGGGCGGCTGGTGTATAGGGGCAAAAGGGGCGTTGCCCTGCCATCCAGAGCCTGAGGGGAGACGTAAGAAATAAATTTAAAAAAACAAGCAGCCGAAAAGAAATTTCCACTTGCTGGCTGCTCTATTACTTTTAATGGGGCAGCTGTGATAAACTGCAGACGTCCTGCTGCGCATGTGCCTGCCAGGGCGAGGTAATCTTTCGACCTGCAGGCACAAGCTACAGCAGTGACATCATCGTGCCGGTGCCTAGTTAGAATGCCATGGATAAGGCTGCTTATCGGGCGTTTACTAAATGGCCCTGGGAGGAGTTGGCAGAACTCTATTCATTTCAATGGCAGGGGGCGGGGCAGGCTGAGAGGGAGAAGGAATAGTGGGTGGCAACAATTACCAGTCATCACGAGAGGGGCCGGGCTGTAGGAGGGGTGCAGCTCATTCCTTTCCTCACGTGTAGTCGAGTGTGCTTTCACTTTTGAAAAGCGTTATGCAGCTGAAGCTAAGCCATGTCTTGTTGTCTTTGTTACAACGTAGGCTCAAAAGAATACAGGCTGGTAGGTGCCTATTTTTACTTTAAGCTGTTAATATACTTCACTTTTTGTGGATGTTATGTGCGCGCAGTTAAGCAGCCATGCGGTGTTCACACAGGAGAGTTTGTAGTTAAACACAACTCAACAGTATTGGCGCGCATTAAAGGAGCGCCCGGGATACATTACTCAAGGTCAGATTTTTTAAGGCTTAGCGATTTGCCCAGAATCACAGGGTATACTTGGGCCGAGCTCTGAGACTCACACAGCACTTTGTGTTTTTTTACCTAGAACCCCTTGCTCGCGACAGCAGCTCTGCTCGTACTGGATGTTTTGTTTGTGCTTAACATGTTCCTTTATTTTAAGGATTCGAGCAATTGAGCTCCGGGGTTTTCTTTCCTGTAGGCGCAAAAATCGCTCCAATGGAACATTTACTAATCAAACACAAAAAGAGCTTTGTAATGTGAGTACAGTATTTGATTGAATGTAATTTTCGGTTGCCAGGACCTCGATATGTATGTGTGCACATGAATGAAAGGGTCAGACACCAACAGAAATTTAAATGAGCACCTCCGCCCGTGCAGGATGTTTTGTTTGTCCTGAACATGTTAGTTTATTTTGACAATATGAGTCATTGCGCTCCGGGGTCTCCTTTGCTGCAATCAATTATCAAATACAAAAGAGCTTTGGAAAATGAGGCAAGAAATAGTACTATATACATGGTGTATTCAGTACACAATGTTATTGTATCACCATTTGATCTGCATATCATTTTCAACACCCGTTCATACTTTTGAAAAATGTTTAAAAATTGCGAGTACAATAGTTGTACGCTTTTATGGTTGTCAGTATGCACATGTGCCTGTGAACAGCGGTGCCTCAAATGGCGATGGTGACTAAAGGGACAACAACATATTCCCTTTCACATCTCCAAACTCTTCTACCAGGACGTCAGTGGCAGAAACTGAGGCACACACATTCCTGAAACGCACGTGATTTACTCCACATGTTTCGGAAAGGCTAGAGGGACCACTTGCAATCAGATACCTGTGTGCGAATACCAGGCCCAATTCAAGTTTCGGCAGGGTCACTGAGCCAGTCATAGCTTTTCATCCTTCAGTTGTCGATAAAGAATACTGTTGAATTTGGTAATAATAATGACATATTATCAGTGTTTGAACACAGTGAACTCACCAGGCTGTAATACTTTATATTGAATCTACTACAAATTATTTTTTCTGATGGTAGAATGAGCCATACACTCTTTGGTCTTGACTGCATTATACGTTTGCATTGTACAATAACATTTAGATAGTGCTTTCCACAACAGGCCAGACGTTGAAGCACTTGCCCACGTGATGTGTATGATACTCCATGTAGAGAGTGTGTGGTGCTTGGAAAGTGTATTTGGAACACCACTGTGTCTAGTAAGGTTACAACAGTGAAATAGACTTTGTGTTTTTTTAAACACAAGCTTTGTGACAAGACAGATGAATGTTGTATTATTAGACACGTTTTTGTGAAATGCATGTGAAATATATCATTCAGTGATGTTGCCTTGCAAATTTAAATGCAGATACAGCAGCAGTAGTCAATTCCTAAACTTATGGCAGCGCGATAAGAATTCACTTTCCAGGCCAAATGGCATTCAGAGTGACACTTTGCGGATCAGCTTTTGTTCGGCAGCGCCATGCGAAAGATGCACTTTTTTTATTATTTGTGTAGCTCGATGCATCTTTGAATGTCCCTGTTCATCAAACCACTGCCATTTAAAGGACGGCATTCAGTATTGCGATCTGTTCGCACGTAACAGGGACCAACACAAACATTTATAAGCAGCACCGCTCGTACAGAATGTTTTGTTTGTGCTGAACAGCTTAATTTGGAAAAGTGACATATATCACCCCTAACTGGTTCCAATTGCAGCACCAGGTCACACAGCCGTCTCTCTCCATAGGAAGCTTGATAAAACTGTACAAATGCTTGCAGACTCCCATGTAAATAAATCTTGTTTTACTTTTCACAGTGGACTCAGGCTGTTCTGTTCTCGATTTCCTTTGCCAGCAAAACAGTTCCCAGCCCATCTGACTCCTCCTGAGCCCTCACCCCTGCTGTGTGATATCTTTATGGCCTGACAAATGGATTTCATGCAGCCTACATAAACAGGTTTGCTGAAAGTAGGCACTTTCAAATGCAAGCCATTTGTCTGGAAATAAACAAAAAACACAGGGCCTGGTGGTAACAGATTCCATGGGTTGGCACAGACATGTTGCCTTAGGTTGTACTCCTTTCTAGTCTAATCTAATCTTTGAGAATGGAGCTCCCAGGAGATCGCACTTGCCTTTGGTGCACTGTGCTCTTGTGAACAGGCCACTGCACTGAGCTAGCACTGAGCAGGTATGTTAAGAATGGTTATACTGAATAAGCAGCTACCTACATCATTATCATATGAAATCTATTCTTTGATGTCATAACTAAACTTTCACAATGGATTCATTAACCGTCTTGATTTCTCAAATTTGCTTGAAAATGCACCATTTGCCCACTCTTTTTAAAAACAATTGACTGGGGGAGATCCCCCACCAGGCCTCTCTAAAGGCAGTCGGGCATGGTCTCTTCACTTGCTCTCCACATGGAATTCCTGACAAACTTTTACGCCACACCACTTTCAGATGTCACCAGCCGCCACTGCTCCCAAGGCATCTTTGCGATCCCTTGCCGGCTGGCTTCTGGGTCCCCAGAAGACTTTTCTACAAAACCAAAGGGCTCCTCTGGTTGCTCCAGGCCTGCCCTGACTAACCCTCGCTGGGTGAATCCCTCAAACCTTGCTGGTCTGCACTGCTGACTTTTTACACTTTCCACAAGACTTGCTGTTGCCAAGGCTTGTTGGCTCCAATCTGGTCGCCGACACCGCAGTAAGCTGCAGACTTCGTGTGATACGCAGAATCCAGCTCCTGGTTGTCGTCAACACCTCCTGGACCTCGTGGCTGAAGAGTCAAGACACCTGTGATCACCTGAAATCACCCGACGACTGTGGGCATCCAGCTTCCTTGCCCCGGGTCACTGCCAAGTGACTTTGAACACTGTCTCCTCTACTTTCAGGTCTTCGTTCTTCTGAATCCAGACTTGGATTCCACCGGACACTTCTCCTGTCTTCACAAGCAGCAAGTCTTCTTTGGCTCCCATTGAAAACGATGCCGCGACCCGACACCAAAAGACACCTATGCACCCGGCTTCCCTGGGTGCGGTAACTCCAGCACTACGGTGCTCCTGTGGGTGTTGGCTCTAGAACTACTTACCCTATAAGTGACTTGCTTGTAGACTCTCCCAAAGTATCCTAAAACTCTAAATTTCCAATCGCGACTTGCTCCATTGAAGTCAATTGGGATCCGCAGCTGTGTTCTCACACTGCATGCGTCTCCCGTGGGTTCTTTACTTACCTGCCTTGGGTGGATTTTAGTGAGGCACTCATCAGAACATGGAGCTTAGAGGGTAAGTGCCAAGCCGCCCTCCTCTCAACATTCATCAAACCAAAAAAGGCTTGGCATCCAGAGGATTCACAATTTTGCTTAGTACCTACACCTCTAAGTGGGAATAATTATCTCCCCCCAGTCTCTGGTATTATATCCAAATTAATGTAGTCCAAGACCTATTTAATTTCCGAAAAAACCTGTATAACAAGCAACCAATGATGATAAAACGTGGGCATACTGGCGAGAACCGGCTGGTAGCCTCCCTGGTGTTGCGTACGTGAGGTGCCCTCTCACTCTCACCTTTATTCTTCTGAGTTTTCCTGATCTGGTGACTGTGGAGTGATTATTAGGCAGCGGAGGGTTGTTATACAGGGTTTTTCGGAAATTAAAGAGGTCTAGGACTACATTAATTTGGATATAATACCAGAGACTGGGGGGAGATAATTATTCCCACTAGAGGTGTAGGTCCTAAGCAAAATTGTGAATCCTCTGGATGCCAAGCCTTTTTTGGTTTGATGGATTAGTGAGGCCCCAGCGCTTCTGAAGGCCCTAGGCCTTGTCCCTTCTCAAGTCGTTATCTCTAAGTCTCTTTCATAGTATATGGTCTGGTACGCCCCTAGGGCCCCAGCCATATTTGTGCTTAACTTGTTGTGAAGTGTTGATTTGTCAATATGTTCCTGACTTCTAATCTCATAAAGAGATTAGCAGAGAGTTGTTAGTAATAAATACATATATATTTTATATATATACCTGTGTGGTGCCCTTTCATTTAGTGAATCAAGAGATTATAAGGTTCAACAAGCTGCTTTACATTCCTCTAAAGACTTAGCCTGAAGGCTGCTCTCCACAGCTACCACTAGGATAGCATTCTTTAAAAGGCTATCTCAAACCTATCTACCATAAGAGTCGAATTGTACTGGTGCAAGGTGGCCACTTTAACTAGTGACCAGCATATACCAGGCCAACGTCTCACATTGGCGGGCAGCGTGTGGGATTACAGCTTGCCATTGTTTTACCAGACCATCTCTATTTGAATCACTAACTGAAAACCACTAAAGGCACTCAAGGTACATATAAAGTCAAGCTTAGTATCAATAAGTTCTACTGAACTTAGAGCTGTGTGTCAAGGGATAGCACTCCCTTTCTACAGCTCAAGCTAGGATCAGTAGGCCACAAACTAGTGTAGGTAGTACAACACTGCACAACACTAGAATGTTCTTAAGGGTTGGAACCAGTGGGTCCACCCAACCTCAGTATAAGGACATGACTTTCTTTGACTTGAAAGCCATGTGTGCTGCAAGGCACATGAGGATAGGACAGAGTCCCTCCACTCTTCACCTGATAGATCTGCTGACAGCAGATGATCTTAGATTAGCTCTAGGAGCTAAGGGGTCTGAATCAGGGGGTGGGTCAATTACAGTGTCTGGGTCAGATAATGAAAATCAAGATGACCTGGACTCTGTGGTTGAAGGGCCAGACCCACAAGGGTCTGAAAAGGACAGAGGAATTCTCCCTAAGAGAACTGACAGAGTGGAGGAGAGGCCTAGGTTCCTTTCTAGGGAATCTGACCACTCCTATCACTCTGGCAGAGAATCTGTCCAGCAGAGGAACTCCTACCTTCCTAGAAGGGAGACCTCCTCTGACAGAATGTACAAACTGCTACAGTATGAGGACGCAAGATTTGCTCTCAAGGCCAAGCAGTTGGCATTAGATAGAGAAGCCGTTGAGCTATAGAGAGCTTCTAGAAGAGAGGGGTTAGAAACCCCTGGTGGCAGCAACAGTGTCCCTAGAGTTAGAGAATATATTCCAGACCATAGGAACCTGTCCAAGGTTGTTCCCCTCTACCAGAGTGGGGATGATATCCATAAATGGATAACTGCTATGGAAAGGGCCTGTAGAGTACAACAAGTCCCCGAAAAGCAGTGGGCAGCAATCTTGTGGCTCTCCTTTTCAGATAAAGGCAGAGACAAGATCCTCGCTGTTAGAGAAGAGGATGCTGATGATTATGAAGTCCTGAAGAGTGCACTGATAGATTGGTTTGGCTTAACCACTGAACAGTACAGGTTGAAGTTCAGAGACACCCAGAAAGCACAGACTCGGGACTGGACTGACTTTGTAGATTGTGCAACCAAGGCTCTGGAGGGTTGGCTGGTTGGTAGTAGAGTTTCTGATTTTAAGGGATTGTATAATCTTATGATGAGAGGACAGAGCCTTAATAATTGCCAGAACCAGTTGTTGCATCAGTACCTGGTGGACTCTGATCTGACCTCTCCCCAAGAATTGAGAAATAAGGCAGACAAATGGGTCAGAACCAGGGTGAGGCAGAAAACCAAGAACCAAGGGGGTGACACTAAGAAGCAGGATTCTAAGGGCTCTGAGAAAGGTGGGGATAATTCAAAAGACCAGAAGTCTTCACACGGGCCCCAAAAATTTGCATCTGGTGGGGATTCACAATCCAACAAAGGAAAAGGCCAAAAGAAGCCATGGTGCAAATTCTGTAAACAGAAAGGGCACTGGACTTCTGATTGTACTAAGTCCAAAGACCAAACCACCACCACTCTTGCCCCTAAGGCAACTGTTCCCCCTAGTGCAGCTACTGGTGGAGGTGGTAATCAGAATAAGGGTGTATTAGGGTTGACCCTGGGTTCTGAAGTGGACTCTGGCCTAGTCAGAGTACCCACTCAGGCATTGCTGATTTGTGATGGAGACATTGATATGTCCTTCCTAGTGAGCCCCAGTAATCTGGGCAAATACAAACAGCAGCCTGTAATAAATGGCGGCAGAGGATATTGTGGACCCTGGGCAGATCATCCTGGGTGAAATGTACCAGGTTACCAATGCAAGCAATGTCAGGACCAACCATAGTCTGGCAGTTGTGAATTTCTCCTGGGGAGGGGTAACTGGCCTCAAGAAAGTAGTAGTCAGTGCAGACCTCCCTGTCGAATGTCTATTGGGCAATGATCTAGAGACTTCAGCCTGGTCTGAAGTAGAGTTATGGACTCATGCTGAGATGTTGGGTATCCCTGCAGAGGTATTTGCTGTGACCAGGTCACCGGCTAAAATGCATCAAACTGAACCAGCTCTGGATCCTGAAAATATGGACCAGGTGCTACCCAAGAAGATGAGCAGTAGGGTTAAGGCAGTGCCTTCCCCTCTGTCTCAGATCACAGATTCACCTCTTGAGGGAGGAGAAGCAGATCCCGAAGAAGGCATTGCCCCAGAGGGACTTGAGCCTGATCAGGTTGAGTTCTTGGGGGCAGGGGGACCTTCTAGGGAAGATCTGAGTAAGGACCAAAAGTGCTGCCCCTCTCTTGAACCGCTCAGACAGCAGGCTGCTGCTGAGGCTGCTGGGAGTGTTAGTGGGTCCCATAATGTTTATTGGGATGAGGGACTCCTATATTCGGAGGCTAGAGATCCTACCCCTGGAGCCACCAGGAGGTTGGTAATACCTCAGAGGTTTAGGGGGTTCCTCTTGACCCTAGCACATGACATCCCTTTAGCAGGACACTTGGGCCAAAACAAGACCTGGGATAGGCTTGTTCCACATTTTCATTGGCCACATATGTCAGAGGACACCACGGAGTTTTGACGCTCCTGTGTCACTTGCCAAGCCAGTGGCAAGTCAGGTGGCACAACAAAGGCCCCCCTGATACCACTACCTGTGGTGGGGGTACCCTTTGAAAGGGTATGGATTGACATTGTTGGTCCCCTTGACCCTCCAGCTGCATCTGGGCACAGATTTATCCTGGTGGTAGTGGATCATGCCACCAGGTACCCAGAGGCAATTCCCCCGAGGACCACCACAGCCCCTGTGGTGGCAAGAGCCCTCATTGGAGTTTTTTCCACAGTGGGTTTCCCAAAGGAGGTCATATCTGACAGAGATACCAACTTCATGTCAGGATATCTGAAAGCAATGTGGAAGGAGTGTGGTGTAACTTATAAATTCACTACTCCCTATCACCCACAATGCAATGGGTTGGTTGAACGTTTCAACAAAACCCTAAAGGTAATGATTAAAGGCCTCCCAGAAAAGCTTAGGCGAAAATGGGACCTTCTTCTTCCCTGCCTTCTGTTTGCATACAGAGAGGTGCCACAGAAGGGGGTTGGTTACAGCCCATTTGAACTTCTGTTTGGACATCCTGTAAGAGGTCCATTATGTTTGGTAAAGGAGGGCTGGGAGTTACCTCTCAAACCCCCTAAACAGGATGTGATGGACTATGTACTTGGTCTCCGCTCCAGGATGGCCGAATACATGAAGAAGGCAACTAAAAACCTGGAGGCCAGCCAAGAACTACAAAAAACTTGGCATGACCAAAAGGCTGTGCTGACTGTGTATCAGCCAGGACAGAAAGTGTGGGTGTTGGAGCCTGTGGCCCCAGCAGCTCTCCAAGATAAATGGAATGGCCCCATACAATTGTTGAGCAAAAGGGAGAAGTCAGCTACCTGGTGAATCTTGGAACTCCCAGGAGCCCACCTTAGGGTGCTCCATCTCAACAGATTGAATCCATATGTTAACAGGGCTGACATGGGCTTGCTCATGGCAACTGATGAGGAACAGGAGGAGGAGAGTGACCCTCTCCCTGACCTGCTCTCACAGAACCCTGATGATGGGTCAGTAGATGGTGTTGCTTTGGCAAGCAGCCTCACTAAACCATTAGCAAACTTAATGCAGACAAGTTCTGCAACAGTACAGACATATGTTTAGCCTGACCCCTAGTCAGACTTCCTGGTGCACCCATGAGGTGGACACTGGAGACAGTCTGCCTGTCAAGAGTAACATCTACAGGCAACCTGACCATGTCAGGGACTGTATCAGGACTGAAGTCCAGGAAATGTTGGAGTTAGGTGTAATTGAGCCTTCAGATAGCCCTTGGGCTAGTCCAGTAGTCCTAGTACCCAAACCTCATACCCAGGGTAGTAAGAAAGAAATTAAGTTTTGTGTAGACTACAGAGGCCTCAATGCAGTCACCAGGACTGATGCCTATCCCATACCAAGGGCAGATTAGCTGATTGATACTTTGGCCTCAGCCAAGTATCTTAGTACATTTGACCTAACAGCTGGCTACTGGCAGATCAGGTTAGCTGATGATACAAAAGCCAAAACAGCATTTTCAACACCTGGTGGGCACTACCACTTTGTGGTGGTGCCCTTTGGATTGAAAAATGCACCTGCCACTTTTCAGAGGTTGGTGAACAAAGTTCTGTCAGGGATGGAAACTTATTGCTCAGCTTATCTAGATGATATTGCTGTCTTTAGTTCCTCCTGGCAGGATCACCTATTCCACCTCAGAAATGTTTTGGAGGCCCTGTAAAAAGCAGGCCTCACTATCAAGGCCACTAAGTGCCAGATAGAGCACTGTGTACCTGGGCCACCTTGTAGGTGGAGGCCAGGTTCAGCCTTTACAGAGCAAAATCCAAACCATCATGGAATGGGTTGCTCCAACCACCCAGACACAGGTGAGAGCCTTCTTAGGCCTGACTGGGTACTATAGGAGGTTTGTTAGGGGATATGGATCTATAGTGACCCCCTTAAATGATCTTACCTCAAAGAAAATGCCAAAAAAGGTTCAGTGGACAGCTAGCTGTCAGAAGGCATTTGAAGACCTAAAGCAGGCCATGTGCACCGCCCCCATCTTACAGAGTCCAGACTACACCAAAAAGTTCATTGTCCAAACAGATGCTTCTGAGCTGGGTGTGGTAGCTGTACTGTCTCAACTGAATGATGAAGGTCAAGACCAGCCAGTAGCTTTTATAAGCAGACGGCTGACCCCTAGAGAGAAACGTTGGTCAGCTATAGAGAGGGAGGGCTTTGCTGTGGTGTGGGCCCTGAAGAAACTGAGGCCATACTTGTTTGGCACTCACTTCATAGTTCAGACTGACCATAAGCCCCTCCTATGGCTCAAACAGATGAAAGGTGAAAATCCAAAACTTTTACGGCAGTCCATTTCCCTACAGGGGATGGACTATACAGTGGAACATAGACCTGGGACCCAACATGCCAATGCAGATGGACTCTCAAGGTATTTCCACTTAGAACACGAAGACTCAACTGGTCAAGGTTAGTTTAGTGTCCCTGCGTTTGGGGGGGTTGTGTAGGAGAGTGGGATCTGCACCTTTTGTTGCCCCCACTTTTGTTCTGATGTTTACACTGGTTTCTGGCTATAGTTTGGCTGGGACCCTGCTAATCAGGGCCCCAGCCTCTCTGTTCTCTCTAAACAACTTGGAGTGCATATTAGATGCACTAGTGTTTGGATACCGTGGTATATGGTACCTTAGGCACCAAGGGCATAGGTACTTCACAGGCCTACCAGGGGCTGAAGCATGTATTATGCCACCCCGAAGCAGACTAAATCTGACACCACAGGCCTGCTACTGCAGCCTGGGTGAGGTGGTGTTAGCACTCCTCACTGAGATATAGGTACACTATCTCACTATCTGCACACACATATAAACCTATCAGTCACCCCTAAGGCAGGCCCTATCAATCCTGAGCATGGCCCCTCTGCAGCTCTCAGTCCATTCTCTGTGGCTGCTTGTGGATGCGGTTAAACCATATACTCTTAAGTGCATTATAACCTAGTGGTAAATGCTAACTTTGGAATGGATGCATCAAAACATGTTGTGTTTGGTGTCAAACGCTTTGGAATCATACCCCCACACCAGTATCTGGTGTGGGAGTATGATCCCACCCTTCTAGAGGGATAGACATGTACCCACTGTGGAAACATGGTAGAATTCTGAAGAGCCCTGGCATCACAAAATGGATGCCACCAGTTACAGACACTGGGCTGCCCTCCTGCTGCTGACCGAAACTCGCAGCGGAGGAGGCCCAACAATAGGCATTCTGTCACAGGGAAGTGTGGTCACCTCCCAGACAGGGTTTAGTGTATTGGGGCTGGGTGGGTGCACTCCTAGAGTGCTTTGAAGTCCTGCACTGGGGGAGCAGTAGGCTCCTCTGTGCATATGCCAGCTCAAACCGGTTCAGGGGCTACCTGCCCCTGCTCTGGCGCGAAACTGGACAAAGGGAAGTGGGTGTAGCCACCCACTCCCCTGACCCTCCCATAGGAGGGGTCATAGAGCTAGTCCCTCCCTTTCTTGCAGTATAAGTTAGGGAACCCTTGCCATTTGAAACTAGATATCCCTGGACGACGCTCTGAAGGAGAATCCTGGACCTTTGGCGTTCCACTACCTCTGGAAGACTGAAGATTCTCCCTTGGAGTCAAGGAGTGACTCCCCTGCTTGGCAGGCACCAAAACTTTGAATCAACGGTCACAAACTTTCCCGCTCCTGCCCCGGAAGTAGATTTCCTGACTTCTCCAAGGCCACCGTGAGTCCCCAGCGACGCTGAGGCAAGTGGACCCCACGAGTGACGAGGAACCGCAATACCTGGGAACCGGGCACTATTTTCGAGTGCAACCCCTTCACGACGTTCTACGAACTTGTGCATTGGACCACGTGTGGTCCAAGCCACCAGCAGGGTTTTCTCTGAAGATCAGAGACCTACCTTGTCCCGAGTGATTGTGGGATCCTGGTGAATGAAACCTCCCTAGGCATCTTCGCGATTCCTTGCTGGCTGGCTTGTGGGTCCCCAGAAGACTTTTCTACAAAACCAAAGGGCTCCTCTGGTTGCTCCAGGCCTGCCCTGACGTACCCTTGCTGGGTGAGTCCCTCAGATCTTGCTGGTCTGCACCGCTGACTTTTTACATTTTCCATGAGACTTGCTGTTGCCAAGGCTTGTTGGCTCTAATCTGGTCGCCAATACTGCACTAAGCTGCAGACTTTGTGGGACATGTCAAATCCAGCTTCTGGTTGTCGTTGACACCTCCTGGACCTCGTGGCTGAAGAGTCAAGACACCCGTGATCACCTGAAATCACCCGACGACTGTGGGCATTCAGATTCCTTGCCCCGGGTCACTGCCAAGTGACTTTGAACACTGTCTCCTCTGCTTTCAGGTCTTCTTTCTTCTGAATCCAGGCTTGGATTCCACCGGACACTTCTCTTGTCTTCACAAGCAGCAAGTCTTCTTTGGCTCCCATTGAAAACGACGCTACGACCCAACACCAAAAGACACCTATGCACCCGGCTTCCCTGGGTGAGGTAACTCCAGCACTACGGTGCTCCTGTGGGTGTTGGCTCTAGAACTACTTATCCTGTAAGTGACTTGCTTGTAGACTCTCCCGAAGTATCCTAAAACTCTAAATTTCCAATCGCAACTTGCTCCATTGAAGTCAATTGGGATCCGCGGCTGTGTTCTCACACTGCATGCGTCTCCCGTGGGTCCTTTACTTACCTGCCTTGGGTGGATTAGTGAGGCCCCAGCACTTCTGAAGGCCCTAGGCCTTGTCCCTTCTCAAGTCGTTTTCTCTAAGTCTCTTTTTTAGGATATGGTCTGGTACACCCCTAGGGCCCCAGCCATATTTGTGCTTAACTTGTTGTGAAATGTTGATTTGTGCATATGTTCCTGACTTCTAATCTCATAAAGAGATTAGCAGAGAGTTGTTAGTAATAAATACATATATATTTTATATATATACCTGTGTGGTGTCCTTTCATTTAGTGATTCAAGAGATTATAAGGTAAAACACGCTGCTTTACATTCCTCTAAAGACTTAGCCTGAAGGCTGCTCTCCACAGCTACCACTAGGATAGCTTTCTTTAAAAGGTTGTCTTAAACCTATCTACCATAAGAGTCGAATTGTTCTGGTGCAAGGTGGCCACTTTAACTAGTGACCAGCATATACCAGGCCAACTTCTCACAAATACCATGCAGCCTGCCTTACAGGCAGTTAGGCTTACTTAGAGATGACTCATAAATATTTAAAAGGAAGGTGTTGACCTGTCCAAAGGGCATAAATTGAACAGGTTCATTTGCAGTTTAAAACTACACCAGCCAGGCTATCCTGTTTGCACTGCACTGTAGTAAATGCACAATAGGTGCTGCACTCCACTAGTGATATGTAACTTACAGGCTCCGGGTACACTTTCTCCCATATGCTAGTGACGTATAGCTAAGTTAAATATGCTAGTTAGGAGAATCCCAAATTTAATATGTTGAAATGACAAGCATTTTGCCACAAGGGTAAAGTGCACAAAGTTCTACAGCCAGGAAAAATATAGGGACCAACAAAAGGCAAAAAATCCTTGGTCACCATTTAGAAAAGGCAGATTTCCTACAATGTTCCATTTTCCGTAGTTTCCAAAATTCTATTCATTTTTCTTCTTAGTAATACATTTAGCTTTAGCATTTCATTAGCATTTATTGCTTTCCATTCATTATAGAAAAGTATCTGTTTACATATTTGTGACTTTCCTTATGAAACAAATACATAGTACATGCAATTTCCCCCCAAAAATGTGAAAATTAATTTTCTGGCTTTCTATGCCATTGAGCATCTAGTTTCATAAGACACCCTTCCAGTTGCAAAACAATAGGTAATCACAATAAATCCATGAATGAACTATGTAATGATTTACTTTTCAGAAGGAGTAAAAGACAGCAATTCTAACTCCAATGTTGAAATCAAACTATATGTGGTATCTCAGTAACTTAGCATTTTCTGATGATTACTCAAATTGTACAGCTTAAATATCTCAAAATCATCAATTTGGTTCCATGAAATGCCTGACTATTAAAAATTAATTTAAAGAAGCTAGCGAAGCAACTATAGCGTTGAACTGCTCCAGTTCTTACTTATGACTTTGTAATGTGTTTGCATAACATTAAAAGCAATTGTAGTCATTTTTTAAATTGAATGTGTTTTTTTCATGATCAATTTAAAATCATTGACCTGTTACTTTAAATGTTCCTAGAATATTGTCAGTGACGATTTCTCTTATTTTCCAATGAGTCTCTGCTGAAGTTGTATGTGTCATAGCCATCACACCTCATGTGATCAAGTCACATTTCATTCTTCTTAGTTTCTTTGGCCCGCTAAGGAACGTATAAACATTTACATTTCAATGTAATGTGTCTATGTACAGTTCTGCAACATCCCAACATTAAGCTGACTGTGGAAAAGCTTATCTACACTATAGGAGTCAATCTGTACTTTTTTTGCTAGTTGCCCTGTTATACCTTTAGCAACTCATTTAACATTGAGATGTTTGTGAATTACAAACACAAATTGTTTCAGATTCAGGACATACAATCCTAAATGTACAATTAGTAATTAATGTTTGCATTCAATCATTACTCAATTCTCTTGCTGAATTCCAATTAAAAAAAATAGAATTATTATGTTTAGGCATCAATAATTTATCAATATTACCAAAAACCAAACACGTTATTTCCTTGACAGTGATAGAGTGGAAGATTTGTATCCTACAAAGCTACCCGTTAGGAGTGTGATGTAACTGTTGTAGAAGGCACTCATATAATATTCAATGTTATAAGAGAATTAGATGTTAGGAGAATCAACTAACGTGTTCCTGTGAAGATTATAATGATTCAATGCAAGGCTCAGTAGTTATTGCCTACAACCTGTACTAATCATCATAATTGATGTGATTTGTTTCTTAGGCCTCACTAGTTAGTAAAAGTGATTCAGTGATATATCAATCGTGATAAATGTTTCTTAGGATAATAATCTTGACACAAGACTTGTACTAATGTACTTAAGAGAACTCCTCCTATTAAGATTTAATGGTCGATGTAATGTTCAACCTGCGTAGTATCGTGTTATTAAGTGTTACCTGACAACGTAGACTGTGAAGCTATGGATTTTAAAGTAGAACTAGATGGTCAATATTCTTTCAATGGTATTCTACTTTATCGGTCACCTAGACTTATAGCCCCATTCATTGACAATTTAGCTCATCTCTTAGCTTATAAAGCTGATCACCCCGACTTTCTTATTCTAGGTGATTTTAATTTTCATATGGAAAATGCCACCGACCCGGACACAGAGTGCTTCTTGATCAGATGGCCAGCGTAGGACTATGTCAACTGGTCAAAGATTCGACTCATGTTGCTGGTCATGTCTTAGATGGGGTTTTTTCTACTAATCCTCATCTAAGTTAGACCAGATCTCTTCCTTTAACTTGGTCGGATCATAACGCAGTCCTCCTTGAAATTTCACTGCCACGAAGGTCACTCTCCAAAGTCCCTGGGGAATCTTTTATCAGTTGGCCCTGGAATAAAATAGAAGCAAATCAGCTAAACTCTTGGCTTTAAGAAACAACTACTAGTAAGTCCACTGAACTGGATTCAGCGGTAGGAAACTACCACTCTTGGCTGGACTCATCAACAACAGAATTAGCCCAGCCAAAAAATAGTTGCAGCCATATGCACGCACCCTCAGAACCTTGGTTCAATGACACTCTCAGAGCTCAGAAATAACTCTGCCGTAAACTGGAGAGGAAATTGAGGCTTGAGGATAGTGCACTTACAAAAAGCTAATATAAATTATTCTTTCAAGTTTATAAGAATCTTATCCTTAGGGAAAAGGCTGCTTACTTACCAGAGAAAATTAGAGCAGCCAATAGATGCCCTAAAATCTTATTTACGACAGTAAAAAACCTGTCCAAACTTCCAGCTCCACAGGACACCTCTGTCAGTCAGGAGTTCTGTAACTCCCGAGCAGAATATTTTCAACACAAGGTCAAGGCTGTTTTTGACACTTTTGTGCACCAGACCAACGGCTTGGCACAGACTCCTGTCCAACTAAGTAGGATACAATCCACAGCTCGAGTAGTATCCTCAACCCTTTCCTCTTTCACTGCCTTGACCATTGAACAGACAACTAAAATAATTGGCGCAATTACATCTGGCTCCCCTTCAGATCTTTGTCCCCCTAAAATTTTGCATTTGTCTCCAGAAACTATAGCTATTTCCCTCACAGCTATTTTTAACGCCATGTTCACATCAGGGCACTTTCCAGCTGAGTGGAAGAAAGCTTCCATACTCCCTCTACTAAAAAAACCTAATCTGGACTCTAAGTATACCCTTAATTAAAGGCCTACATCTAGACTTCCCTTTCCTTTAAAGGTGATTGAGAAAGCTATTAACATGGAATTGTTTTCCTTTGTTAATCAGAATGCAATTTTGGACACCTCTCAATTTGGATTTTGTGCTAATTATAGCACAGAGCTGGCACTTATCACGGCCACTGAAGAGCACAGACGGATGTTGGATGGTGGGGGGAGCACTGCCCCGATCCTTTTGGATTAATCAGCAGCTTTTGATACAGCTAATCATGAGCTGCTGTTGGACCGTCTAACCTCCATTGGGATCAGGGACAAGGGGCTCTTCCTTCTGAGTTCCAATCTATCTGAGCAGTCTCATTTGGTTGCGTTGGGTAATTATGCGTCCCCTACATTTTCATTACCCTGTGGTGTCCCTCAGGGATATTCCCTGAGCCCAACACGTTTTAATCTTTATGTTATTCCTCTGGCCAAATTGATAAACAGCTAAGGCTTTGCCCTCGTATCGTAAGCAGACGATACTCAGATAATTGTCTCAGTGAGCAGCTCATCCAACTCTACAGCCACTAGATTTCATGACTGTATGAGCCATATAGGTAACTGGATGACAGACAATTGTCTGAAATTAAACTCCTCCAAAACTGAGGTCCTTGTATTTGGCAACAATCCTTCCATGTGGACAGACAGTAGGTGGCCTGTCCAACTTGGCTCTTTACCCACAACAGTGCCTAAAGCCAAAGATCTAGGAGTCATTGTTGATACCAAGCTTTCCTTTGAAGCACATATCAATTCCACCACCTCTGCGTGCTTCTTTATTCTCAAAATTCTTAGGAAAATACTTCCCTCAATTCCCTCGGAGCTAAGGCAAACCATGGTATCCGTATTGATATCTTCGAGGTTGGATTACTGCAATGCTCTGTTTACAGCACCTCAAAGCGCAGTATCCAAGAGCTGTAGATTGTTCAAAATGCTGGAGCAAGAGTACTCCTAGAAATATCAAAATTTGACTCTGCAACCAAAGTCCGATTCCATCTTCAATGGTTTCCGGTAGCAAAACAGATCCAGTTTAAAGCTCTTTGCATTGCTTTCAAATCTTTGAACAATCTGGGGCTAATGCAGTTGGCAACCCATCTTAAACAATATATCCCAGTAAGGCCCCTCAGGTCAGCTGAGCTTGGGAATCTTGTTGTCTGTAGAGTAAGAAGGGCCATGTGGGGTGGCAAGAGCTTCACCACTACAACAGCAAAACTGTGGAACTCGTTACCAACCTCACTCAAAAAAGAGACCAACCTGCTAAAATTTGGAACGGGCTTACAAACTTGGCTCTTTAAGGCAAAATTCCAAATCCACGTGAGTGGGATCTGCATGTTCTAAGGGTAGCGCCTAGACACCTTAGGGTATTGTTGTGCTCTATAAATATATCATCATTATAGTGAAGTCATTTAATTTGCCTAAGCCAGTAGGCCTGAATTTGTAATACACTTGGAGTCCCTTTGTTTCTGAAAGTAATGCTCGAATTATTGTGTGAATCTCGTACAATGTTTTCTGTCTCACATTTGTATTGCCGGTGGACAACGTTTATTAGTGAAAAGTAAGGGTATTGTTCCGTTAGACAAGGTTGCGGAATGAAGGAGTTACAGTTAGCTTGGTTGCATGAGATAAGGTGGGGAGAGGTGTTTTCACACAGGAGAAGGAGAGAAGACCAAGGACGAGCTGCTACAGAAGGGCATATGTGGAGAAGGCCGTGAAGGGAGTCGACGTTATGGAAAAGTTTGTGGCTGAGCCCATTGTGGAGTACGAGTGAGACAAACATCATGGGATATTTGAAGACTACAATTTTGATTATATGATGCATTGTAGAGAGGGACAGACACCCCATTCCCGCTTGCCATCCCGACTGAAAGCACCTGCATGCTACTTGTCTATTTTAATTTGCTTGTGGCTTTATGCCCCAGACCCATCTTATGGCTTAGTGACTTACTAGGAAGCCTTTCCCAACTGAGACCTTTTCTCTCTAACGCCCCTTGCTTCTATCCTAACTTAGGGATGCAACTTTAGGATTAGAGTAAGGATTATTAGGACTAAATCCTGTATACAGAGAAGTACTGACACAAGGAGACTTGAACTTTTGTTTTCTCATCTAATGCATAATCATCATAGAACTTATTGGTCTTTTAATTCTCCACCAGGTTAATGTTTTTAGATGGCTCAGTTTCCTTCTATTTCCCTTGTACTTTTATGCTCTCTAGTTAAAATTTGTGCGTGTCCAACTATTCTTGAATTTGTAATAAAACTGACTAACCTTCAATCCGTAGTCAAATTGGATTCTAGTGTAGCCAGTTGTGTTACACTGTATTTGAAGCAATTCATGATCCTTTCTTCCCTCTATGGTTCATGCTGCTAAAAAGAACCATCAGAGATCTGACCTTAGATTGAACTGAGCAGGTGGGCCACGGCTCCTTCAGTTGGTTGCAGATTCGTATGGTTAGTACATGAATCGAGGGGAGAATCTAGAACCCGAATCTAGAATAGTCTAGAGCATGGACCCAAAGATCCCTAAGTAGAACCCTAATGATCGAAAACCTGAGAGGACGGAGTCCAGCAAAAGCAGTGGCAAACAAAGGAGTGAGTATTAAAAGGGTATGTGTGGAGTGTGCTAGATGGTGGTGACTGTTCAATTGTGGAATGTCTTGCGGTGTTGTTGCGAGAATTGAGTGAATGTGGTAGTCAGGTCTGACGTGATTCAAGGAGTTGATTTATGGTTATCGGGCCCTGAAGTGGCCTACGATCCCGGAATATTTGAAGGTGTAGAAGACACCAAGATAGTGATTATCTGACCAAAGAGTTGAGGAGTTTGTTAGGAGATGTCGTCGACAACTCCACCTAAGACAGGGAACTTTGTGTGCATGGGACGAGTGTGAATTGTGTATTAGACCTTGTGTGCAGAAAGTAAACTATACCGATTCAGGTGATTCCCCGCTGGTGAGGTGTCATTGCAAATGAGTTTTCTTGGAGAGTCTGAATTGTATTGATCTTTTAGAAAGACAGACAATTACTAATATAAAGATGATTGTGTGAGTGAATGCGTACAGAGAAATTGTGAAGGAGGGTGAGCCGCTGCGAAAGCAAAGGTGACGTCAATTTGTGCCACGCTGAGATAGGTTGAATGGTGTAACACTGCACATGGATTGGTTGACGTTTGTTTATTACATCTGGAGTTTTTGAGATAGAATCGCCACATTATTTGATTTAAACTGGGAATAGTTGTGTTTACAAACAGGAAAACCGTGAGATGTTTTAGAGTTCTGAGAGGTTTGTTTCATGGGATGAGGATATTATCACAAGGGTGGGCGAAGAAGCGCCACCGAAAGACACACCAGTTGATTATGTGGCAACAAATGTAGGACTCCATACTATTATTTGGCTTAAAAATTGGCACAAGATCACCAGGAAGGAGGGAACATTGGCATTTCCACACTATGGTACTTTCAAGTTGGATATACTTAACCAGTTGAGGGGAGTGATGTTTGCAATGAAACCGTTACCTAGGCACTTGATATATGGATGCGTGCAGCTCATGCTAGACAGAGAGAGCGCTACCAGGGGAAGATGATGAAAACAATGCAGGCTTACCAAGAGGCACAGTGGGATGCTAAGTTAAAGTCATGGAGGGTGGACTTGGTTGAGTCTGAGAGGTTATACCTTGCGTTAATGAGGGATGAGAACACAAGAGATAAGGGGAGAAAGGAGACAATTGGGAACGATGACAGTGACTTTGATGATAGCCTATTGAGTTGCCTGCTGGAAGAATGTCCACCCCCTTATAGCCCACTGCAAGAAGAGAGCAGGAGATCCCCCGAGGAGGATTTAACACTGGGGGAGGGGCGTCAGCCTCAGTCGCCTCAGGACCTGGTGTTCTGGGAAAAATATCAAATGGAGCGAGATTAGCAGAAGGGAGAGAAGAGTTAGGAAGAGGGGGGATAGGGAGCTTGGACCACAGTAACTCCAATAATGCTGCTTCAAGCCTAGCAGAAGCCCTTACAGTGACAGTCATGATTGGTCCTATTGTTCCCATATACAACCCAAGCTCAGCAGGGAATGAAAGTCAGCAACAAAAAAATGTTGAAGGAACATCACGGAGCACACCAGTGAGTGTTGAGAGGGGTTTCATTCCATTGGCCACTGAAAATGTGAGTGTTCTGTGTGGAGCAACGGCAGACCCTTCAGTAGACCAAAGTCATTTTGACGTTATGAGGCCCCTACCTGTGGGAAACACTGAGTCAGACCTGGCAGTGTGGAGAACACTTCCTAGAGTACAAAGTAGCACACCTTGAGAAGACGGCGGTGAGAGGGAACACGTGGCAGTCAGCATATTTTTGATGTTTTGGATTTAGAGTCATGGCTTAAAGATCACAGTAATACCAAGGAGAACAAAAACACACCAGCGAGTCAGAGTACGATAAAATCTGATGTGAAGGCTAAACTGGAGGATGCAGTAAGGATGAGGTCTAAATTGGATGAGATCATTAATGGAAATCTGGCACTTGACCGAGTGGAGACATATGAACCTGACGACTTACTGTTTAGGGCAAAGGATAGTACTAGGAGGGCAAGGTGCATGAGAAGTTGACTGAACTGGCTCAAAGGTTTGATGTAGATTTGTTCAAATGCAGAAGCTGCAAGGGAATCACAGGCTTACTTACAGTGATCAGGAGATAGAGGAAAATAGAGTGCCCGGCAAGTACCGCATTGTTCAGGATCTCTGAAAGATTAATAGCATTGTGGTCCCTTGTTGCCCTGTGGCACCAAATCCATCAGTGATCCTGTATTAAATGTCATGTAAAGCTGAGAGTTTCACAGAAGTCAATCTCTGCCAAGCTTTATTCTCGATCCCATTGCATGAGGTGAGCCAATTTGTATTCGCTTTCCAGCTTGGAAACTGTGTCTTAACATGGTGTAATATCCCAAAAGGGTATACTGAAAGCCCATCCATTTTTAACCAGGTTTTGAAGAATCTCAAGTCCCCAGTCTTAGCTCACAACTGGGTACTGGTTCATTATACTGATGATCATTTGATTGCATAAAACACCGGAGGGGCTTGTAGAGGTTATATCATTGTGTTGTTGAACCACCTAGCTGACAATGGACATAAGATGTCCTCGAGCAAACTTCAGTATTGTCTGTATGAGGTACAGTCCTTGGGACATTGAAATGAGAAGCACAAGAGGAAGGTGTCACCAGAACAGGTATCGTAAATCATGCATATGAAGCCACCGCGCACCCAGTGAAGGTCAGGATGTTTCTCGGAATGGTTGGCTACTATCAACAATGGATTCCAATTTTTTTTCTTCTGGTCAAACCCTTGCAGACATTAACAAACAAAGAGGTGTCGGACCGGGTACCATGGGATAACAATTGTTGCTTGTTTTCCTGGGGAAGGCATGTACCTACTGTGGAAACATGGTAGAAATTTGAAAGAGCCCTGGCATCACAAAATGGATGCCACCAGCACAGACACTGGGCTACCCTCCTGCTGCTGCCTGAAATTCACAGTGGAGGAGGCCCAACAATAGGCATCCTGTCACAGGGAGGTGTAACCACCTTCCAGACAGGATTTTGTGTATTGGGGCTGGGTGGGTGCACTCCTAGAGTGCTTTGAAGTCCTGCACTGGGGGAGCAGTAGGCTCCTCTGTGCATATGCCAGCTCAAACCGGTTCAGGGGCTACCTGCCCCTGCTCTGGCATGAAACTGGACAAAGGGAAGTGGGTGTAACCACCCACTCACCTGACCCTCCCATAGGAGTGGTGATAGAGCTATTCCCTCCCTTTCGTTTAGTATAAGATAGTGAAACCTTGCCATTGCAAATCAGATATCCCTGGACAACGCTCTACAAGAAGAATCCTGGCCCTTCGACGTTCCACTACCTTTGGAAGACTGAAGAATCTCCCTTGGAGTCAAGGAGTGACTCCCCTGCATGGGAGGCACCAAGAATATGAATCAACGGTCGCAAACTTTCCCGTTCCCGCTGGAGTCCGAAGTCCCTGCTGCCCCAGAAGTGGATTTCCTGACTTCTCAACGGACATTGTGAGTCCCCAGCAGAGCTGAGGCGAGTGGACCCCACGAGTGATGAGGAACAGCAATACCCGGGTACCGTGCACTATTTTCGAGTGCAATCCCTTCACGACGTTCTACGAACTTGTGCATTGGACCACGTGTGGTCCAAGCCTCCAGCAGGATTTCCACTGAAGATCAGAGGCCTACCTTGTCCCAAGTGACCGTGGGCTCCTGTGAAGTGAATCCTCACAAGGCGTCTTTGCGATCCCTTGCTGGCTGGCTTGTGGGTCCCCTGAAGACTTTCTCATCAATCCAAAGGGCTTCCCTGGTTTCTCCAGGCCTGCCCTTATTTACCCTCGCTGAGTGAGACCCTCAGACCTTACTGGTCTGCACTGCTGACTTTCTTCTCTTTCCACAAGACTTGCTGTTGCCAAGGCTTGTTGGCTCCAATCTGGTTCCCAACACCTCAGTAAGCTGCACACTTTGTGGGATATGCCGAATCCAGCTCCTGGTTGTCGTTGACGCCTCCTGGACCTCGTGGCTGAAGAGTCAAAACACCCTTGATCACCTGAAATCACCCAACTTCCGTGGGCATCCATCTTCCTGGCCCCGGTTCACTGGCAAGTGACTGTGAACACTGTCCCTTCTACTTTCAGGTCTTCTTCATCCTGAATCCAGCCTTGGATTCCACCGGACACATCTCCAGTCTTCACAAGCAACAAAACTTCTTCGGCTTCCATTGAAAACGACGAGGCAACCCGACACCTATGCACCCGGCTTCCCTGGGTGAGGTAACTCGTGCACTCCGTTGCTCCTATGGTGTTGGCCCTCGAACTACTTACCTTGTAAGTGGCTTGCTTGTAGACTCTCTAGAAATACCCTAAAACTTTAAAAGTCCAACCGCGACTTGCTCCATTGAAATCAATAGGGAACCCGCGGCTGTGTTCTCACACTGCACGCGTCTCCCGTGGGTCCTTTACTTACCTCCCTTGGGTGGATTAGTGAGGCCCCAGCGATTCTACAGGCCCTAAGCCTTGTCCCCTTGCAAGTCGACATTCCTAAACCTCTTTTTTAGTATATGGTCTGGTACGCCCCTAGGGCCCCAGCCATATTTGTGCTTAACTTATTGTGAAACGTTGATATTTGCATATGTTCCTGATTTGAGTAGAGTGTGTCTAGTAATAAATACATATATATTTGATATATATACCTGTGTGGTGTCCTTTCATTTGGTAATTCAAGAGATTATAAGGTAAAACAAGCTGCCTTACATTCCTCTGAGACTTAGCCTGAAGGCTGCTCTCCACAGCTACCACTAGGATAGCTTTCTTTAAAAGGTTGTCTTAAACCTATCTACCATAAGAGTTGAATTGGACTGGTGCAAGGTGGTCACTATAACTAGTGACCAGCATATGCCAGGCCAACTTCTCACATTGGTGGGCAGCGTGCGGGATTCCAGCTTGCCATTGTTTTACCAGAAAATCTCTATTTGAATTACTAACTGAAAACCACTAAAGGTACTCAAAGTACATATAAAAGTCAAGCTTAGTATCAATAAGTTCTACTGAACTTAGAGCTGTGAGTGAAGGGATAGCACACCCTTGCTACAGCTCAAGCTAGGATCAGTAGGCCACAAACTAGTGTAGGTAGTACAACACTGCACAACACTAGAATGTCCTCAAGGGATGGAGCCAGTGGGTCCACCCAGCCTTAGTATAAGGACATGGCTTTCTTTGACTTGAAAGCCATGTGTGTTGCAAGACACCTGAAGCTAGGACAGAGTCCCTCCACACTAGGCCTGATAGATCTGCTGACAGCAGATGATCTGAGGTTGGCTCTAGGAGCTAACAGATCTGAATCAGGGGGTGGGTCAATTACAGTCTCTGGGTCAGATGATGAAAATCAAGATGGCCTGGACTCTATGATTGAAGGGCCAGATACAAAAGGATCTGAACAGGACAGAGGAATTCTCCCTAAGAGAACTGACAGGGTGGAAGAGAGGCCTAGGTCCCCTTCTAGGGAATCAGACCACTCCTATCACTCTGGCAGAGAATCTGTCCAACAGAGGAGCTCATACTTTAATAGAAGAGAGACCTCCACTGAAAGAATGTACAAACTGCTGCAGTATGAGGAAGCAAGAGTTGCCCTTAAGGCCAAGCAGTTGGCATTAGACAAAGAAGCCTTTGAGCCCCAAAGAGATTCTAGAAGAGAGGGTTTAGATACCCCCGGTGGCAGCAACAGTGTCCCTAGAGTCAGAGATTACATTCCAGACCATAGGAACCTGTCCAAGGTTGTTCATCCCTAACAGAGTGGGGATGATATCCACAAATGGATAACTGCTATGGAGAGGGCCTGTAAAGTACAACACGTCCCCCAGAAACAGTGGGCAGCAATCTTGTGGCTCTCCTTTTCTGATAAAGGTAGAGACAAGCTCCTCACTGTTAGAGAAGAGGAGGCTGATGATTATGAAGACCTGAAGAGTGCACTGATAGATGGGTTTGGCTTAACCACTGAACAGTACAGGTTGAAGTTCAGAGACACCCAGATAGCACAGAATCAGGACTGGATAGACTTTGTAGATTGTGCAACCAAGGCTCTGGGGGGTTGGCTGGTTGGTAGTAGAGTTACTGATGTTAAGGGATTGTATAATCTTATGATGAGAGAACAGATCCTTAATAATTGCCAAAACCAGTTGTTGCATCAATACTTGGTAGACTCTAATCTGACCTCTCCCCAAGAATTGGGAAAGAAGGCAGACAAATGGGTCAGAACCAGGGTGAAGCAGAAAGCCCAGAACCAAGGGGGTGACACAAAGAAGCAAGATCCTAAAGGCTCAGAGAAAGGTGCTGCTGAGGCTGCTGGGAGTGCTAGTGGGTCCCATAAAGTTTATTGGGATGAGGGACTCCTATATTCTGAGGTTAGAGATCCTACCCCTGGAGCCACCAGGAGGTTGGTAATACCTCAGAAGTTTAGGGGGTTCCTCTTGACACTAGCACATGACATCCCTTTGGCAGGACACTTGGGCCAAAACAAGACCTGGGACAGGCTTGTTCCACAATTTCATTGGCCACATATGTCAGAGGACACCAAGGAGTTTTGTCGCTCCTGTGTCACTTGCCAAGCCAGTGGCAAGTCAGGTGGCACAACAAAGGCCCCCCGATACCACTACCTGTGGTGGGGGTACCATTTGAAAGGGTAGGGATTGACATTGTTGGTCCCCTTGACCCTCCAACAGCATCTAGGCACAGGTTTATCCTGGTGGTAGAGGATCATGCCACCAGGTACCCAGAAGCAATTCCCCTCAGGACCACCACAGCCCCTTTGGTGGCAAGATCCCTCATTGGAGTTTTCTCCAGAGTGGGTTTCCCTGAGGAGGTTATATCTAACAGAGTACCAACTTCATGTCAGGGTGTCTAAAAGCAATGTGGAAGGAGTGTGGTGTAAACTACAAATGCACTACTCCCTATCACCCACAATACAATGGGTTAGTTGAAAGGTTCAACAAAACCCTAAAGGTAATGATTAAAGGCCTCCCAAAAAATCTTAGGCGAAAATGGGACGTTTTACTTCCCTGCCTTCTGTTTGCATACAGAGAGGTCCCACAGAAGGGGGTTGGCTACACCCCTTTTGAACTTCTGTTTGGACACCCTGTAAGAGGTCCATTATGGTTGGTGAAGTCGGGCTGGGAGTTACCTCTCAAACCTCCCAAACAGGATGTGATGGACTATGTACTTAGCCTCCGCTCCAGGATGGCTGAATACATGAAGAAGGCGACCAAAAACCTGGAGGCAAGCCAAGAACTACAAAAATCTTGGCATGACCAAAAGGCTGTACTGACTGTATACCAGCCAGGACAGAAAGTGTGGGTGTTGGAGCCTGTGGCCCCAGCAGCTCTCCAGGACAAGTGGAGTGCCCCCCATACCATTGTTGAGCAAAAGGGAGAAGTCACCTACTTGGTGAATCTTGGAACTCCCAGGAGCCCCCTTAGGGTGCTCCATGTCAACAGATTGAAACCATATGTTGACAGGGCTGACATGGGCTTGCTCTTGGCAACTGATGAGGAACAGGAGGAGAAGAGTGACCCTATCCCTGACCTGCTCTCACAGAACCCTGATGATGGGTCAGTAGATGGTGTTGCTTTGGCAAGCAGCCTCACTGACCATCAGCAAACTGAATGCAGACAAGTTCTGCAGCAGTTCAGACATGTGTTTAGCCTGACCCCTAATCAGACTTCCTGGTGCACCCATGAGGTGGACACTGGAGACAGTCTGCCTGTCATGAGTAAAATCTACAGGCAACCTGACCATGTCAGGGACTGTATCAGGACTGAAGTCCAGAAAATGTTGGAACTAGGTGTGATTGAGCCTTCAGATAGCCCTTGGGCTAGTCCAGTAGTCCTTGTGCCTAAACCTCATACCCAGGGTGGTAAGAAAGAAATTAGGTTTTGTGTAGACTACAGAGGCCTCAATGCAGTCACCAGGACTGATGCCTATCCAATTCCCAGGGCAGATTAGCTCATTGATACTTTGGCCTCAGCCAAATATCTGAGTACATTTGACCTAACAGCTGGCTACTGGCAAATCAAGTTAGCTGATGATGCCAAGGCCAAAACAGCATTTTCAACCCCTGGTGGGCACTACCACTTTATGGTGATGCCCTTTGGTTTGCAAAAGGCACCTGCCACTTTTCCGAGGTTGGTGAATAAAGTTCTGAAAGGTATGGAAACTTATTGCTCAGCTTATCTAGATGATATTGCTGTCTTTAGTTCCACCTGGCATGATCACCTGGTCCACCTCAGAAATTTTTTTTGGTGGCCCTGCTAAAAGCAGGCCTCACTATCAAGGACACTAAGTGCCAGATAGGGCAGAGTCAGGTTGTGTACCTGGGCCACCTTGTGGGTGGAGGCCAGGTTCAACCATTGCAGAGCAAAATCCAGACCATAATGGAATGGGTAGCTCCAACCATCCAGACTCAGGTGAGAGCCTTTTTGGGCCTGACTGAGTACTATAGGAGGTGTGTTAAGGGATATGGATCTATAGTGACCCCCTTAAATGATCTTACCTCAAAGAAAATGCCAAAAAAGGTTTAGTGGACAGCTAGCTGTCAAAAGGCATTTGATGACCTAAAGCAGGCCATGTGCACTGCCCCCATCTTACAGAGCCCAGACTACTTCAAAAAGTTCATTGTCCAAACAGATGCTTCTGAGCTGGGTGTGGGAGCTGTACTGTCTCAACTGAATGATGAAGGTCAAGACCAGTCAGTAGTTTTTATAAGCAGAAGGCTGACCCCTAGAGAGAAACGTTGGTCAGTTATAGAGAGGGAGGCCTTTGCTGTGGTGTGGGCCCTGAAGAAGCTGAGGCCATACTTGTTTGGCACTCACTTCATAGTTCAGACTGACCACAAGCCCCTCCTATGGCTTAAACAGATGAAAGGTGAAAACCCAAAATTGCTAAGGTGGTCTATTTCCCTACAGGGGATGGACTATACAGTGGAACATAGACCTGGGACCCAACATGCCAATGCAGATGGACTCTCAAGGTATTTCCACTTAGAACACGAAGACTCAACTGGTCAAGGTCAGTTTAGTGTCCCTGTGTTGGGGGGGGGGGGTTGTATCGGAGAGTAGGGTCTGCACTTATGAGAAAAGATTGGCTTGAACAGCACTTCCCATAAGTATAGAATTAGGTCATAAGTACTAAGCAAATATCATAGACCAATAATAGTATAATAACTATTGTCGATAAAGCTCTTGAATAGTTGTCAGGATATCCAAACAGTTTTCAAATGATGAAATGAGAATCCACCAAACTCCTGAATATATTGTTGATTTTAATGTTCTTCAGTGCGTGTTGAATAAGGATTACAGCCAACACGTGTTTCGTCTGTACATGTTGAGTACAATGACTTTTTCAAGGCTGTGATAGAGTGAAATATAAAAATAAAATACAGACTTTAAAGAATGAGAAAAACACATAAGGATAATGGTATGTACAGTCCAATGATCATTACAAATACCAAAATGGTAACATGATTACATTTGTACAGAATGATGTCACATACAGATTTGAATAGCCGTAGCAAGAGATAAATGTAACAAAAATTCCAAGAAAGAAGGAATAGGAACATGTGTGATCCTAAGTACCGAAAAGGAAAAGATAAAAAAGAGAAGAAGTTCAACACAACAGAAAAATAACGTGATGTGTTAGAATTGATGAATGATAAAATGTAATTAAGAAATTTGAAAGCAAGAATACAACCCGATCCAGAAAGTAGAAAAGAGTCAAAGAAGCACGTGAAACAGCTCAATTATGAGAAGAAATTGAGAAAGAAGAACAATTTCATTCCTTTTCCTGAGAAGATGTCATTGAAAATTTTATCTCTTTCATCATCAAATCCTGCCCTCGATTCGGGCGTTATGTGTTCTTTTTTTGATACTTTAGACTCAGTCACCTCGTGTTGTGCCTTTTCTTCTTTACGTGATCTCCCGCTGATTTGGTTCCAGGTGGTGAGTCGCTGTGCTCCATTTATATTTTGTTATTTATTGGCAGAGCTGCGTCAAAATATCAATAGGACGCATTAAAGAACTTTCAATGGTCCAATTTAAATGTTATATTCTTTTTATTTTCAGATTTAGAGCAAGCTATATGCATCGTATTCTATCAATCTTGCTCATAACTTTTACAAGTTACGCTTTGGCTATACATTATATTGAACGGATTCAATTTATACTCGGTTAGTGGCACCACCTGCTTATTTCTACACTATAGTTTTTTTTTTTTTTTTTTTTTTTTTTTTTTAAAAACCTTTATTGTCACTTCAAAATGTACACCGCTATTTAGCCAACAACCCGGAGGCAGGCAGCATAGTGACGTGGCGGCGCGCCGCCAAAGCTTATCCACATCGTACATCTGAGCAAAATATCCAAAATAAGAATATACACGATTTATAGCAACAAACAACCAAAAAGCGACAGTCGAGGAACAGTAGCACACGCTAATCATCAGTACTCCTGCAGTCTCCAACACGTTACCCACGCGGTGCCGCAGCCGCGGAAACACCAGGCAGCCCATCCAGTCATATCGCAGCCCAGCCACCAGAGCATCAGCGGTCAGGGTAGCGCATCCCCATCGCCAGTTAGCCTCCACATACAGACCCAAAGCGCGCCCGTATCAAACCACCAGTCCAATCGCTCATGGTCTCAGTCCTCGCCAGTCGCATCCCTCCTCGCCAGCCAGTCCACTAACGGCTGCCATATATCCACCGGTCGTGAGCGCTGCGGCAACTGATCCCAATAGGCAGCGAGTTGGTCCTTGCAGTATATCGCGGACCTAACCCATCCCGCAACGGCCGGCGGGGCCTGCTTCTTCCAGTGTACTGCCAGTTGACGCTTGGCGAGCAGTAAGAGAAGGGCCACAAGACGACGCGACGCCGGGGGTATATTCTTAACAAAGCCCAGGAGGGCCACCAGTGGGTCCGGAACAATTAGCATGCCCACAATTTCACCGACAGCTTTGAAAATGGCATCCCAGAACCCGTCAATGGGTCCACATGTCCATACAAGATGGAAGAACGTAGCGTCCCCCGCGCCACATCTCCAACACTTCGCATCAGCCTGCAGGCCCATCTTAAAAAGTTGTATAGGTGTACGGTACGTCCTGTGTAAGTAGTTGAAATGTACCAGCCGCAGCCTATAATTAGGCGACAATTGCTCAAGCTGGGCGCAGCAGAATTCCCACTGTTGTTCCGTGATGCGCACGCCCGTTTCCCCCTCCCACAGTGTCCTGGAGTCCACATGCGCAACAGGCGTCGCGCGTTGTGTAGACCTGTATATGCGTGTTATTAATTTCCGCGAGGATGAGTTGAACAGCACGTCCTCTAAGGCCGCCAGCGACGGCGGGGCCTCCGGGAACGTAGGGTACCTCTGTTTACAGGCCGACCGTAATTGATAGTAGAGCAGCAGCTCCGATGCCGTCGGTTCAGAGGCCGCGGCCATGTCATGCAGTGTAATGAAAGTATCGTCCGGATACAGGTCACCTGCCACCGTCAGCCCACACGCACGGGCCCGGCGCGCCACCGCCACCGTCAGCGGACCCAACAGGGGATTGCCCTCCAAAGGCATGCTCGGGGCGTAGAGATCGGAGATGCCCGCGCGTCCGGCAATGCCCGCCCAGGCCCATCGCACCATTTCCACGGTGTCAATGTCTTCCCTAGGTCGTTTATATTTCTGATACACCGCTGTCCGTAGCGGACAGGGCGCCGCCACGTCCATCTCTATCGCCACGTGTGGCTGGTAAGGAATCGGGTGATGCCAATAGTGCAGGTATTGTGCCTGCGCGCTGTACGCATACAGCTCAAAGTCCGGGGCTGCTAGGCCCCCTTGACGGAAGGGAAGTGTAAGGAGGTTCCAAGCCACTCGAGGCTGCCTGCCCGCCCAGACCAGTTCGATCATGGCTGAGCGGAGGCGACGGAAGAATGCCTTTGTTAGCGGTAAAGGGATGTTTACAAATAGATAAAGGAACTTGGGCACAACGACCATTTTCGCGATAGCAATGCGGCCCAACATGGAAAGCGGCAGCGCCTTCCATCTCTTCACCTTAGTCTCCAGCCACTCCATGGCCACCCCGAAGTTAGACAGCCACACTTCCTGAATTGAGCGACTGATCCGAATGCCTAGGTACTTGACCTCGTCAGTGGCCCATTCAATCGGGAATTCCGTGTGACATGCAGACGTGCCGTCCGTCAGCGACAACATCACTGACTTCGACCAGTTTATATCTATGCCGGTTAGGCCACTATAGCGTATCACCTCTCATCAACGGATCAAAGTTCTCTGACGGGTTCAACATATATATGGTAAGATCATCAGCATACATCGATATCAACAGGCCACGTGACGTGAAGCCTATGCTGCGCTGGGTGTGGTGTTGCCTCAACCGAGCCGCCAGTGGCTCCGTGGCGATAGCAAAGAGTAACGGCGAAAGCGGGCAACCCTGTCGAGTCCCTCTGGGTATGCGTATGGGCGCAGACGTTTGACCATTCACCCGCACTCTTGCCGTCGGGCCATTATACAGTACGCCGATACGCCTAGCAAAGGGCAGGCTAAAGCCCATTCGGGTAAACAGTGTCCGCAAAAATTTCCACTCCAGGGAGTCAAACGCTTTGGTCGCGTCCAGCAACGCCGCCGTCGCCTGCACCCTAGGGTCCAGGTAGTGTAGGAGCCCAAAAAGCACCCTCAGGTTCTGGGAGGTGGATCTCCCCATGACAAAGCCCGACTGATCAGACAGCGCTATCTGTGGCAGCATGAATTTTAGGCGGTCAGAGAGCAATTTCGCATATATTTTAGCGTCAAGGTTTATCAGTGAAAGCGGGCGGTAGGAGTCCGGGCTAGTGGGGTCCTTTCCTGGTTTCAGCAGCGTGATGATCAATGCTTCACGCATTGACTGGGGAAGGATACCCGTTTCCACCGCCTCCTCGAACACTTTGTGCAAGCGCGGAACCAGGATGTCAGCATATTCCTTGTAGAAGGCCGCCGTCAGCCCATCAGGGCCTGGTGCCTTGCATGGGGGTAAACTAGCGATCACTGCCCTTATGTCGTCCGGCGCAAACGGGAGGTCCATGTACTGTCTGGCTCTATCATTGAACCACGCCAACGCTATAGTATCTAAGTACTCTCGGAGAACAGTGTCGTCCGGATCCACCCTGGAAGTATATAATTCTCTATAAAAGTCTGTCATAGTGGCGAGTATATCCGGCGGCTCCCGCACCACCCCACCGTCTTCCCTCTGTAATTCCAGGATATGATCCGCCCCACGCGGTGCCCGCAACAAGTTCGCCAGCGTGCGGCCCGCGCGGTCCCCCTCTCCATACCGTCTGGCCTGACAGTCCTTAGACAAATACGCGACCTCACGGTCAGCTTCCTCCTGGTATCTAGTCAGCGTCGATCGAAATGCAGCCCGCACGCCATCAGAAGGCGCCGCAAGCAACGTGGACTCCAGCCGCGCAAGTTCCGCCTCCAAGGAGCGAAGCGTGCGCCGTATGGATCTCAGAACTCCCGACTTCAGGGACATGCAGTACCCTCTTGCGACCACTTTGCAGGCCTCCCACAGTATGCCCGGGGACTCCACAGATCCCTCATTAAGCTCAAAGTACTCCTCAAGCTTTTCGCGGAGACCTTGCTGGAATACCTGGTCGCGCAGTGCCCGGGAGGGGAACCGCCAGCTAAAGGGCGTAGCATATTTGGAGGGGGTAGCCAGTGACAATAATACCGGAGCATGATCAGAGAGTGACCGCGGCAGGTGCTCTACCTCCAGTACCGAGGTGTGCAGATCCCTGGATAACAGCCAGTAGTCCAGCCTGGACCAAGCAGCCCTATGCGCAGTTATGCACGTACCCGCGCGATCCCCGGGGTGCAGTACCCTCCAGGAATCCACCAGCCCCGCATCTTGTATAATATCTCCGAGCGTCTCCGCCGCTCTAGGATGATGGTCCCTTGCCGCGCCCTGCCTATCCATTGTGTCAGAGAGCACCACGTTGTAGTCACCCCCCCACAGCACTGCCGCCGGCCCCCGGGTCTGTACCTTATGCCATAACTCTCCATAAAAGTCGGGATTGTCGTCATTAGGGCCATAGACATTCACCAGCACCACTCTCATGCCATGCAGCGCCCCACCAGTATGATATATCTGCCATCCGCATCCCTAATCGTCTCATGTGTGGTCCATGGAAGCCCTCTCCTGATTAAGATCGCCACCCCTCTGGAGTAATTGGAGTATGCCGCATGTACTAGCTCTGCCCGTCGGTGTCGCCGGAGCAGCTGTGTCGCAGTAGCAGTTAGATGGGTTTCCTGCAGGAGGCAGATGTCTATGTCTTTCCTAAGTAGGTAGGCCTGCACCAGCCTGGCCTTGCGGCCGTCATTCATACCCCGCACATTCCAAGTTAGGCACCTCACTCTCTGCACGGCGACAAATACCTCAAAAAACCATAATCTAGCAGCAGGCCATATCCGCTCAGCTCGCCACTCTCGCCCCACCCGCAAACACAAGGGTCAAACTCCTGCAGCACGGCTAGCAACCAGGCACAGGAGTGAACGCAGCACCCCGTGCACATTGATGGAAAACATTGCAGTGTGTATTGTATAGTAAACGATAAATCACAGCGATGTGCTTCTTCTCGGTCGTTGCTACAAACCCCACAACTAACCATAACATCCTCCCAACTCCCAAAGCCAGAAACCCCACCCGCGCCAACCCCCCAATCAGGTTGTGCAACATCCCCCCCAATTACCCACCCCACCCCACAGTCAGTTACTAAGGCCATCGATAGTAGCCCGTAAATGGGAATCATCCCCTGAGGCGCGCAGGTTGGCCACCTACTAACCCCGTACTCTTGACAGGGCGATCGAGCGCCAGTTGGTTGTGCCAGCTCGAGGACCCCCACCCCCAAGATCAAGAGGTCATATTAATAGCAGCCCAGCCATCTGGAGGAACTCCCCAATGTCCCCAGCAGACACCAGTCTCCAGTCTAGCCCATACAGGCAGGTCACAGTGAAACATCAAAAAACCCCATCGGATACAATCATTCCACATCACTTAGCCTGTCCTGGAGATCTGGTCCCTCCGCAGGCGGGTGGTTCTTCTGGTCTCTGGCCAATTGCTTCGCGTACTGCAGGGCTGCCTTCGCATCCACGAAGAAAGAAGGTTTCCCCGGGCCATGCACCCGGAGCTTGGCAGGGTAGATCAATGAGTATTTCGTGCCCGTTTGTTGAAAGATTTTCTTCGCCGGCATGAATTCCCTGCGGGCCGTCTGAACCTGTAGAATGAAATCCGGGTACAGCGCGATGTGGTTGCCCTTGTATTGTACGTCCTTCATGTCGCGTGCCATGCGCAATATCGTGTCCCGGTCCCTGTAATTCAAGATGCGCGCGATGATGGGTCTGGACGGTGCTCCCGGCTTAGGCCTAGGTCCCAGTGTCCTATGTGCCCTTTCAACTAGGAACATCGGCGAGAGACCTGACCCGAACAAGTCTTTCAACATCTGCTCGACATACTGCTCCATGTTTGTGATGTCTGTCGATTCTGCCACCCCCGTGACGCGGATGTTGTTGCGCCTTGAGCGAGCCTCCAAATCCTCGTTCTTTTGCTGTATGAGTGCCAGGACTTTTTCCATACCCCTCATTTGCGTGGCCAGCGCCGACTGGTTCTCCTCCGTCTCCGCGACACGGGTTTCCAGCCCTTCCACTCTGCCCTCCTGCTTGTCCATTCGCGTCGTAATACCATCCATGCGCGCCGCTAGCGCGTCCATCTTGCCATCTATTCCCTGCAGGCTCGTCTTTAGTTCCTGAAACATTGATTTAATGTCCACGTCTTGAGAGCCGCCCTGGGCATCCTTTGCAGCTTCGGAGTCTCGAGCGTCCGGATCCGGCGTTTTTTGTTTAGATTTGTCGAATGTCAGGCGCGGTTGACGGGTATCAGGCTTGCCCATTGCTGTCTCGCAGCGCTAACTATGGAACGGAGCCGCCGCTGTCCCCAAACCGCAACCCGAATGGTTGTCGCCAGCAGCCGCAGTCCCGCGCGGCAGAGCATGCCCTTCCACGGATCAGTACGCTTCGCCGGTCCAGCTGCGGCACAGGTCACCAGCCGCAGGCCGCCCTCAGCGCGACCACTGCACTGTTAAGATCCCAGGTCAGGGCTTCGCAGCAGCACCGCACGGCGTCAGCAGCGCTCCGGCCCGGCAAAATGGTGTCTCACTCAGTGCCTCCAAGGCGCAAACGCCGCCCGTCACAACAGGCACATGCACCGGACCTCGAGGGGTTGCGGCCCACTGACGCTCAGTCTCAGGGTCCAGGCAGCAGGCACTTCTCCCCCATCCGCAGCTGCAGGCAGACCGCAGTCACAGGGAGCTCCCTCGTAGGCAGCCGTATCTTCGCTGGTCCTGGCGCGATGGTCGTCCTCCGTCTCCGGTCCCAAGGTACAGCGCAGATCCCAGCGCTCAAAGGAGAGCAGAAGCGCCCCACGAGCACAGCACGGGTTACTTCGCCGGGTGGATCGGCAATTCGCGCCCAGCTCACGGTGTCCCACAGGGCCCCTCTCCGGGCGACGGCTCAGGCCCACGCGCCACGACCTCCGTAATGGCCTCCAGGCTCCCCCAAGCGCGGGGACACAGAGCGCCCTCCTGGCGCTGAATTGCAGCTCCGCCAGCAGCGAACCTCAGCCCAGGGCGCACCGCCACCGGATCCCAGCGTCCCCCGAGGGGGAAAAGTCAGTGAGGCAGCGCGCAATCAGGCCCGGGGAGATTAGCCTCACACCTTCGAGCAGCACCGCGCCGCTCTGGGCACCAGCCCCACGCCAGTCCCCGGCTTCCAGGAGGGTCGCAGGCCCCGCCTCCGGTGTTCGCTCGGCAGGCCGATAGTCGCTGCAGCCGCACTCGCCGCGGCAGGGATCCCCTCCGGCCGGGCCCCCACACCAGGTGTTCAGGCGGGGGCGAGAGGACCGAGACCAGGCACAATTTAGTCGGATAATCGCCGGATTAATTTACTCGATCGGCGGAGCTGCGGTTTCAGGCAGCCATTCCGCCTCGCAGCCAAGCCACGCCCCCCTATTTCTACACTATAGTTACATATATTTTGTGGCACCTACATTATGAAATCATCAGTAATAGATGCGTGTTTTCTTCCTTTTTCATTACACTAGCGAGATGAGCTTCCCTTCTTTTCTCTTTCCATTCTGGGGCGTACAGTGCCTCTATCAAAGAGCCCTTTTATCCTTGTAATTTTTTAGTTAGGAGGGCTAATTTCGAGTGCTTATGGTCAACAGCTCTATACATGTCTAGGGTTGCCACTTACACTGCTTATTAGCCATTTACATTTTAAATCTCCAGACTGATGTATACAATAGTTTGTTGAGACCATATACTTTTTTAAGATCTTAGGACCTTTAGTTACACTATATATTGGGTGCACTATTTGATATATATCTGCCTTATATTTACATTCTAGATTAGATTGGCCCATATGGAGGAGCTATTTATCAATTGGATACGCTTTCGTGGATTTTGAATTGAGGTACGTTACTGATTGAAAAACTTTTTCTCAAAGCATCTTGCATGCTTATTGGTATGTTATATATGTGTCTCTTTTTATTCAAAGCATCCATTTATTTAGTTTCTTTTTCAACGAGTGATCTCGTGTACTTCTTTGGTAAGGGACACATTCTCTAATGTCTTCACATTTCACTATCCTGTTACGTGACACTTTTATATTAACCAACCCCACACATTATGGGTTTTTCTTCTTTCTCAATTTCTTCTCATAATTGAGCTGTTTCACGTGCTTCTTTGACTCTTTTCTACTTTCTGGATCGGATTGTATTCTTGCTTTCAAATTTCTTAATTACATTTTATCATTCATCAATTCTAACACATCACGTTATTTTTCTATTGTGTTGAACTTCTCTTTTTTATCTTTTCCTTTTCGGTACTTAGGATCACACATGTTCCTATTCCTTCTTTCTTGGAATTTTTGTTACATTTATCTCTTGTTACGGCTATACAAATCTGTATGTGACATCATTCTGTACAAATGTAATCATGTTACCATTTTGGTATTTGTAATGATCATTGGACTGTACATACCATTATCCTTATGTGTTTTTCTCATTCTTTAAAGTCTGTATTTTATTTTTATATTTCACTCTATCACAGCCTTGAAAAAGTCATTGTACTCAACATGTACAGACGAAACACGTGTTGGCTGTAATCCTTATTCAACATGCACTGAAGAACATTAAAATCAACAATATATTCAGGAGTTTGGTGGATTCTCATTTCATCATTTGAAAACTGTTTGGATATCCTGACAACTATTCAAGAACTTTATCGACAATAGTTATTATACTATTATTGGTCTATGATATTTGCTTAGTACTTATGACCTAATTCTATACTTATGGGAAGTACTGTTCAAGCCAATCTTTTCTCATAACTTTCCGGCATTTTGTGGTTTCAGTTTGCTTATGGCACTTTTGGGTAGTAAGTGCCTCGGCTTACTAAGCACCCCTTTAGACATACAAATATCTATCAAAACATACGCCTTTTTATTGGTTCCTTTGACATTTGTTTGAAGTGCGGTCCATCCCCATTTTGGGAACACTACTACCTTTCTGTATATAGGATCTGCACTTATGTTGCCCCTACTTTTTTTCTGATGTTAACACTGGTTTCTGGCTATAGTCTGGCTGGGTCCCTGCTAATCAGGGCCCCAGTCTCTCTGTTCTCTCTAAACAACTTGGAGTGCATATTAGATGCACTAGTGATTGGATACTGTGGTACCTTATGAGCCCCTAGTATATGGTACCTTAGGTACCAAGGGCATAGGTACTTCACAGGCCTACCAGGGGCTGAAGCATGTATTATGCCACCCCTGGGAAGCAGACTAAATCTGACACCACAGGCCTGGTACTTCAGCCTGGGTGAGGTAGTTTTAGCACTCCTCACTGAGGTATAGGTTCCCTACATCTCACCTTAAACACACATACAAACCTATCAGACACACTTAAGGCAGGCCCTATTAATCCTGAGGGCAGGGTGCTTGGTTTACAATGTGAGGGGGTGCCTCTGCATGAGCAGGGCCCCTCTGCAGCTGGCAGAGTCTATTCTCTGTGGCTGTTTGTGGATGCGGTTAAACCATATACTCTTAAGTGCATTATAACCTAGCGGTAAATGCTAACTTTGGAATGGCTGCATCAAAACATGTCGTGTTTGGTGTCAAACAACTTGGAATCATACCCCCACACCAGTAACTGGTGTGGGAGTATCATCCCACCCTTCTAGAGGGGAAGACATGTACCTACTGTGGAAACACGGTAGAAATCTGAAAGAGCCCTGGCATCACAAAATGGATGCCACCAGCACAGACACTGGGCTGCCCTCCTGCTGCTGACTGAAACTCGCAGTGGAGGAGGACCAACAATAGGCATCCTGTCACAGGGAGGTGTAACCACCTTCCAGACAGGTGTATTGGGGCTGGGTGGGTGCACTCCTAGAGTGCTTTGAAGTCCTGCACTGGGGGAGCAGTAGGCTCCTCTGTGCATATGCCAGCTCAAACCGGTTCAGGGGCTACCTGTCCCTGCTCTGGCGTGAAACTGGACAAAGGGAAGTGGGTGTAACCACCCACTCCCCTGACCCTCCCATAGGAGTGGTGATAGAGCTAGTCCCTCCCTTTCCTTTAGTATAAGATAAGGAAACCTTGCCATTGCAAATCAGATATCCCTGGACGACGCTCTACAAGAAGAATCCTGGCCCTTTGACGTTCCACTACCTTTGGAAGACTGAAGAATCTCCCTTGGAGTCAAGGAGTGACTCCCCTGCTTGGCAGGCACCAAAAATTTGAATCAACGGTCGCCAACTTTCCCGCTCCTGCTGGAGTCCGTAGTCCCTGCAGCCCTGGAAGTCGATTTCCTGACTTCTTGATGGCCATTGTGAGTCCCCAGCAGAGCTGAGGTGAGTGGACCCCACGAGTGACGAGGAACAGCAATACCCGGGTACCGTGCACTATTTTCGAGTGCAATCCCTTCACGATGTTCTACGAACTTGTGCATTGGACCACGTGTGGTCCGATCCTCCAGCAGGATTTCCACCATAGATCAGAGGCCTACCTCGTCCCGAGTGACCGTGGGCTCCTGTGAAGTGAATCCTCACAAATCGTCTTTGAGATCCCTTGCCGGCTGGCTTGTGGGTCCCCTGAAGACTTTCTCATCAAACCAAAGGGCTCTCCTGGTTGCTCCAGGCCTGCCCTGACTTACCAACGCTGGGTGAGTCCCTCAGACCTTGCTGGTCTGCACCGCTGACTTTCTTCACTTTCCACAAGACGTGCTGTTGCCAAGGCTTGTTGACTCCAATCCAGTTGCCGATACCTCAGTAAGCTGCAGACTTTGTGTTACAAACCGAATCCAGCTCCTGGTTGTTGTCGACGCGTCCTGGACCTCGTGGCTGAAGAGTCAAAACACCCTTGATCACCTGAAATCACCGACTTCCGTGGGCATCCATCTGCCTGGCCCCAGGTCACTGGCAAGTGACTGTGAACACTGTCCCTTCTGCTTTCAGGTCTTCTTCATCCTGAATCCAGCCTTCGATTCCACCGGTCACTTCTCCAGTCTTCACAAGCAGCAAAACTTCTTCGGCTTCCATTGAAAACGACGATGCGACCCGACACCAAAAGACACCTATGCACCCGGCTTCCCGGGGTGAGGTAACCCGTGCACTCCGGTGCTCCTGTGGGTGTTGGTCCTCGATCTACTTACCATGTAAGTGGCTTGCTTGTAGACTCTCTAGAAGTACCCTAAAACTTCAAAAGTCCAACCGCGACTTGCTCCATTAAAATCAATAGGGAACCCGCGCCTGTGTTCTCACACTGCACGCGTCTCCCGTGGGTCATTTACTTACCTCCCTAGGGTGGATTAGTGAGGCTCCAGCAATTCTACAGGCCCTAGGCCTTGTCCCCTTGCAAGTCGATATTCCTAAACCTCTTTTTTAGTATATGGTCTGGTACGCCCCTAGGACCCCAGCCATATTTGTGCTTAACTTATTGTGAAACGTTGATATTTGCATATGTTCCTGACTTCTAATCTCATAAAGAGATTAGTAGAGTGTGTCTAGTAATAAATACATATATATTTGATATATATACCTGTGCGGTGTCCTTTCATTTGGTAATTCAAGAGATTATAAGGTAAAACAAGCTGCTTTACATTCCTCTGAGACTTAGCCTGAAGGCTGCTCTCCACAGCTACCACTAGGATAGCTTTCTTTAAAAGGTTGTCTTAAACCTATCTACCATAAGAGTCGAATTGGACTGGTACAAGGTGGCTACTATAACTAGTGACCAGCATATGCCAAGCCAACTTCTCACAGCTGTTAGGTGTTCAACTCTGCTACCCTGTTATCTATTCTAAACCCAGAGGGGGAGGAAAGTGAAGACCATGACTGTCTAGCTGTCACTGAGCTATGTACCAAACACGTAATGTCATTGCCGATTAGCCACTGCTCAATTCCGACTATGATCTGTTTGTTGATGGCTCATGTTTAAGGGACAATGAAGGAAATCTGAGAGCAGCTTTTGCTGTATGTACCATTTTCTGAGTGGTGGAGGTTGCTTGGTTACTAGGTGTGAACTCCACACAATTGGCTGAGCTTGTGGCTCTAACCCATGCATGTTGTGTTCCCGAGGAATCTTCGAGTGACTATCTACGCTGACAGCCAGTATGGATTCAGAGTGGTTCATATCTTTGGACTGTTGTGGTGTCAAAGGGGTTTCATGACCTCATCTGGGTGTCCTATTAGAAACGGGGAGGTTGTGAGGAAATTGTTGGAAACCTTACAATTGCTGAAGAAAGTTTCAGTTGTGAAGTGCTCTGTGTATTGCAGGGGAACATACTATGTTGCTGTTGGAAATAACTATGCAGATGAGGTTGCACGTTACTGTGCTTTGAATGCTTCTACTTTCAATGGAGAATAGAAAAATGAGGAACCAGAAGTGACCGATTTCAACGTGACATTGGCCATGACCAATACTTGGGATGAGGTGAAGCGTCTGCAGGAGGAGGTTTCTGATGAGAAACAGACAGGCTGTGTCAGAGCAGGTTGTGTAAAGAGAGAGGATGATACATGGGTGTCAACTGATGTGAGAGAGGTTTTGCCCGACTGTTTTTTGTACTCAATGGCAAAGCAGATTCATGGTGCAGCACATGTGGGCAGGGATGCAATGGTGAGAGTGTTTCGGCAGACATGGTTTAATCCCAAGTTTTGAGTGGTTTCTGAGGCCATGTGCCACTGGTGTGTGATTTGTAAGCAACTGAATGCAGGGAAGAAGACCCTGGTCACATTGAGCCACATAGGGAGGTCAGGAGGACCTTTAATCCGGATGCAGTTGGACTTTGTTGAGATGCCTGTGTGCAATGGGCTGAGATATCTTTTGGTCATGGTGAGTCTATTCTCCTGTTGGGTCAAAGCCTATTCAACATGAAGGTGTGACAGTCTTATATTAGGTAAGCTGTTGTTGAGGGAACGCATTGCGAGGTTCAAATTTACAACTACATTGGGATCAGACCGAGGGACCCACTTCAATAACGAGGTGCTGACATTGCTGTGTGCAGCTTTGCAGGTGGAACAGAGCCTACATTGCAGTTACAGGGGCCCAAAGCATCAGGAATAGTTGACCTGGTCAACGGTACCCTGATATACCGACTGGCAAAAGTGTGTGCTTCAACTTCTTTGAAATGGCCTGATGCATTGCCCCTTGTGATAATGAGTCTGCGCAGTACCCCTGATAGGATAACTGGCTTGTCCCCTCATGAGATTCTTCTGGGTAGAGCGATGAGGTTGCCAGCCGTGCCTGCCAATGCGCTAGTTAACATGTTGGATGTTCTGGTTCTCGACTACTGTGAAGGGTTGGCTGATGCAGTTCGCTCTGTGTCTTATCAGGTTGAAGCAGGGACTGTACCAACTATGCAAGAACAGGCTCCCGGTGACTGGGTGCTCATAAAAAGGCATGTAAGAAAGAATTTCTTCGATCCCTGCTGGCATGGACTATATAAAGTGATACTGGTGACTACAACTGCTGTAAAGTTCATACCTCTCATGCGCGAAGAGTACTGAATCCCACTCAAGAAATAGCTCCTGTGTCAGAAGAATTGACATACGAGACCAGAAGGTCACCAAAGGGGGTAATCCAAGCTGCAGAGGGATCCGCAGAGGCTGAACAGGACTTAGAGCTATCCGAGGGGGGTCCAAGTTGAACAGGAAACTGATGTTGCCTCTCAAGGAGAGCGGACAGTGGTGTCTGAGCAAGAATCCAACCCCGACTAAGGAGCAATTGGAGGAACGGGGCAAGTGCAGTCAAAATTGAGAACAGACCCGACTGAGACCTGGCCAGAAAGAGAACAGTGAAGGAATTTGAGGCTGGCATCCGAGAGAGTTCTTGCACCAATTGCTTAAACATCCGAATCTGAACAAAGTGAACCAACCTGAAGGTGAGAGACTAAGTTCAAGGAGTTCCAAGAGAGTTAGAGTGCCTTGTCGGAGGTACTCTTCCCCCGAGTGGACTTACCTAGCTGCCAGTGCTGACGAGGGCGAGTACTGGGACATCAATGTCCTGTTGAAGATTCCTGGGACTGAAGCACTGGCTCTTCTTTCACTGGCCAAGGTTGAGTGGCTTAAGACCCATGATTCTGAACAGCGTTGTGTTTCCTCCTTTGAATATAGAACCAGCATTGGCGGAAGAAGCAGAGCTGAGAGCTAATCTGTTGCAATTAATTGAACAACAACTCGGTTAAGCACTTATTAGAGATGTTGAATGAACTTCATGATCTTTGTTAAAAGTGCCTAAGAAGAAGATTATCTAGACCCGAGTGGACGAAGAATACATTTAGGGGTTACAATTAGAAGAAGACAGAGAAGGGTGAAGGAAGACTTACAAACCTGTGTACATAGGGAAAGAAATATGATAAACTGAAAGAAAAAGTGAGCGATAGAAAAGTGTCCGAGACCCGCTTAAGAGACTTTTGTGTTTCCTGTTTTTTTCGATTGGAACCTAATGGAGAAAAGAGACTCTGTGGCTACTGTGTTCTCACTCGAATTTGGGTCTAAATTTCTTTAAAATAGAGTCGGGAAATCCGAACTATTGGCGCAAATGCATCACAGGCACACTTATAACCATTGTAATGGTATTGATAGTGATACTAATAGTAGAGCCAGTTTCTAGGTGTTTGGAGGAGGAGGGACACAGGGTTGTTGTCCCTGAGGTGGTTACCCCTACGCAAGGGAAACAACATTAAGTCCTAAAGACATGATCGAAAGTGCCTAAAAGCAGGCACGCAATAACAAACGTGAGGCTCTATTAGAAACCTATCCAAGACTTAGATCAAAGAGACTTGTCTGTGTAAGTACTTTTAGCCATTTTACAGACTCGGTCAAAAAGGCTATTAACAGCAATTAGCATATTCTAAATAAAGGAAATAAACTTTGCGAGATACCCATATTTGCATTGAAACGCAGTAGCAATATTGGGACATGTTGGTCCATACAAGACCACACTGCACAAGAAAGAATGAAGTCCAACAGAAGTTATGGACAGAAAATCCTGTACAAGGGCATTTTCCATGCGGATCCTGCTCGGTCTGCAAACTGACTCAATATATAACACAGATTAATGTGGGTGTGAAGACACCATGGGTGTTACGCTGTCACACAAGCTGCAATTCATGGTGAGTCATTTATTTGGTTAGATGTTCCTGTGGGTTCCTGTAGGTGGGCATGAAGACCCAACATATGAGAGTCAGAATTGTCAAACACAAGAGAACTATAAGAAGCTGAAAATCCAGCAGAAAACTAACCAGACATTTTTTAGAAACTGGTCATACATAGAATTACATCATTTGTGTGGTCCTAGACAAACCCTATTACTCCATGGTAATGGGCCCACTTGACACCAAACTGTTCTGAAGGGAACAGAGGTGGCTCTTCAGACTTAGAAGTCACTTAAGAGGCCTGAATGATGACATCCCTTGGTCCTCTTTATGGGATCATAGTCCTCACTAAGAGTCCTGAATATGCATGATTATTATTGTACTGTATCAAACTACCATACCACATTTGAAAAGCGGATGGTGACCATGAGCCTTTTTTTCCATTTCCTTATTCATCTATTCTGCTACGGTCTGTAGTTTGGTTATATGGTTGACAATATGAGAGATAAGCATCATTGTACTCCATAAGTCTGATCCTATGTGACGCGTATTATACTCCACAAGTTAGTCTTTCTTTCTTGTATTGTTTGTTGTAGTCCTAGATTCTGCTGTTTGGTTATATTTTTTATGAATTTATGTCTCTCTATATATACATAAATATACGCCACCCATTTGGTGGATGGTCCAGTATAGGAGAGGCTTTACACACAATGAGAAGCATGGAGGCACTACATTTCTCATGATTCCCTTGCGACATGTCCGGTTTCATGAGATTAATATTTCCCATTTTGTCTGTTGTGTTTGGACATAATTCCCAAATAGGCATCACAGTTGCTTGGACAACTTTTTTCTTTACAAACACGCACACATAGTCCACCTGTTAATTAGATGGCCAGTTACGAAACCTTACAATACTTCTTGCACATTGAAGTAATCTGGGACTACAATTTCCATGATCTCCATGAAGCACTTCCGGTGTGTACTCTGAATGGAAGTTAAGTATACAATGCCTCCTCCTGCTAGCCCTTCATACGAGGTGGAGTATCGAAGTGTGCAAGGCATTGCAATATATTTCTAAAAAAACGATACATTGTCGTGCTGCACTGAAACAAGTGCCTAGCTCCCACACTGCCGGTCACGCTTTATATTGAATATTTTAGCATGATACGGGATGGTTTAAAGACCCATGACAAGGGTGTTAGATAAATACTGGCTTAATCTTGTGCGTATGTGGTTGTTGCATGGTAGGCGAGGTGGGTGTAATAAACATTAAGAAGCTCATATTTTAGGAGCCTAAAAGATTCAAACAAATGCATTTCACCATAGTTTTGTACTATGGATTTTATGCCTGGTATTACTAATGGTAGCTACACTAATGTGTAGGTAATCAATGAAAAAGATACAAATATTTGATTTATAGGGGACTATGTAGGTAAAAAAATTTAAGGATATTGAGTCACAAAATGTTTTAACCGTGTTCTGTATGTCTACAGTCAGTTCTGTATTTTGAGAGGGGACTGATGACAGTTGAGCTGAGCCTTTCAGACACGATCAGGGTAAGGATTTACCAATGTTCACTGGGATTTTAGGGTTTCCTTACACAAGTGCTGGATTGTTGGCGAAGGGCACTGGTGACACTTAAACATATGTTGTCGCATGAGTAACTGCTTTTTGTTATCCAGAATTTTAGTGGACCCTACTACTGCGACGGGGCCACAAGAATAACCACCAAGTTGACTGTATGGCTAGTATTTAAAAAAATTCTTTCACATTAGCAGAGTGACATATATACTTTGGTCCTGACGAATGCCTTGAACCCTTAATCACAATTGGCAGAAACATGTTGACCTTATACTATAAGGTTATATCCATAATCCCTATTCACCTAGCTTTTTACTTCTACCTAATGGGGGAACCAGAATAAAAGACTATTTTTGCCCATTAGGAGATAGTTTTACTCACACCTTTTCACTCACATGGCACTCTGCCGCTCACTCTTATAGATCAATAGTGCTCATCCTTTCCTAAAACACCACTGTTCCTCCCTTTGGGGAGTTGTAGCCCACACTGAGCTCCTTGCGGTTCCAGTGTGAGGAGGGAGCCCCATGATGAAGCATGTCACCTTCGGTTGAGCAAGGGTTATTCTCTTAAAAGTGCAGTTCTCCCTTTCGATTTGGATTTTGTCCATTCCTTTTATTTACATCTACCCTCATACATAGTGTGTGTGACTAAAAGAGGTTTAACTTGCCAAGGTCGACATGACACTTTACAACAGCATGCACAGACTCAGCAATGGCAGGCCTGAGACATGTTTAGAGGACTACTTAAGTGGGTGGCACAATCAGTGCTGCAGGCCCACTAGTAGCATCTAACGTACAGGCCTTGGGCACCTGAAGTGCACTTTACTGGAGACTTATAAGTAAATTAAGTATGGCAATTGTGGATAAGCCAATGTTAGCATGTTTTAGGTAAAGAACACTTTAGAACTGGTCAGCAGTGGTAAAGTGAGCAGAATCAGAAGGCTAGCAAGAACAAATTCAGCGAAAACAGTAGGGGAAACCACACCAAGGATGCCAGGTCTAACAGCAATGTTACATTATCAATAGTTGTTCCAGTGTGTACTGGTTGTTGATCTGTGCCTAGGACTGTTTCTTTTTCAGTTTCAAGAGCACTATCTGACTGGGATACATTCTGCAAAAGGGTTGTCGACTGAACTCTTCCTTCAATCCCAATTCCTATACCTCAACTTCACCACCTTTCAACAGACAGCCTGTCACTGGATACAATGTTGGAATTGAGGTCTGACTTAAACCATCCAGAGATGCTGTAACAAAGCAGGATGTGATTGATTATGCAGATCCTTCCATCCACGAAGTTCCAGTACATATATTTTGCCACCGAACAGCATCTCATAAGGAGTGCGTTCAACAGTACACATCCTGGAATATTATTCAACACTCTCTGTACACTATATAAGATGTAGACTTATGATCAACCATTATCTAGTACCTTCTCAGTCAAGGCTTGTTTTAACATAACATTAAGTCTCTCGATGTCCCCGGTTAAACTAGGTCTCAAGGGTGTGAGAATTGAAAACTCACTCCTATCTTAGCAAGCGCCTCCGCTCTGTTCTGCTAATGCCTTAGAGGTAAAAGCTCTAAAGGGGAGGTGAGGTCCTTGGTACAGACAACTAGATAAGGCCCATCAAAATGACATAGTATCTAGTTATCAGCTTGCGCGCAGTTTTTTATTTAAACAGACTAATACCAAACATTGAATATATGACACTTTTTTGAAGCGTAATAATGTGTCATGTATTTGCACTGTTCTTGTATGCATTTCACATTTGCATTATGATTTAAAAATTTTGAATGTTTTGGTACGCTTCAAAAAAGTGTTTTTTCCTGCTTTTTGACATCAAAATAATATTGGTAAATGAACGATAAAAATATAAATGACTATAAAATAAATATCGTAGACCCATATATTTAATGTTTGGTCTTAGTCTGTTTAAATAACAAACAGCGCACAAGTTGACAATTACATACCATGTCGTTTCGATTAGAGGTAAAAGCTAGCTAGCACTGCAAACAAAAGGATGCACTGCTTTCTGCTTTCAACTTTCAACAGAGCTTATGGCATATTTTTGGACAGATTGTACATTGTAGTACTTATTGTTTTGCTTGTTTGGGTATTGACGACCAACGGTAACACTCATGGAGGGTGCGTAATGTTGTGGTCGCATGCACAGAGCCGATTCATTCGAGAGTGGTTTTTATTATGTTTAATTAGCTAGACTGATTTGGTATGTAGTATTCAAGTTTTAGGAATATCAACTGTATTAAGTGAATATACGACGTTACATCGCGGTGTTTACATCGCAGTGTTTACACCGCGATGCCTTTACAACGCAGGCATTACAATGCAAGTGATTACAACGACTTGCGCTGGAGGGCACTGGTCTTAGGAATAGTATGATTTACTATACCAACTTCAGTCTACGTACAGTAGGGAAGGTGTCGGGATAGTAAATCACACTATTCCTTAGGTTAGAGCGCCATCCTGCGCAAGTCTTTGTAATGACTTGCGTTGTAATACCTGCGTTGTAAAGGTATTGCGGTGTAAACACCGCGATGTAAACAACGTTTTCCGTATTGAGGCCATCTTGTCGCAGGAAGTAGTCATATTTCTCTAGAGGAGGAGGCAGTGCTTTTTACTGAGTGAAGATCGGACTGCAGAGTGTATGTCTGGGTCGATTTTGGTTTTCAACTGGGTCATGCTGGTACTTTACAGACTTGGACTTGTAAAGCAGATTTTGCAGCCTGATCAGCAGGTGACTTGCCCTTAGAATGATTTTGCTCACTTTGGTGTTACAGCATGTGCTAAATGTCCACCAGGGGAAGCTGTTTCTAGAGGGAAGCTATTCAAGCCCAAAGCAGCTTAGCTTTTATTGTCATTGTCCATGAGTCTTTGCAATTCTTGGTTTTCCAATGTTTCAAATCAACATTGTATCACTGTACACAAAATGATGAATTGGACACAATCAAAGTACAAACTGATTTATTAGCTTTTTCCAAGGCTAAGAGGAGTTTAAGACATCTAAGTTCCTGTTTCTACAGCCACACAAGCTGCAGACTACCACTGTTTTGTGTCCATTGTGAACTTTGCTGATACATCAGTATAAAAACATGATATTCATGCAACTGTTTTGTATAGAGGATGTCATTAATTACCTACTCATATCGCAATATTTCCTATGTTCTTAATGTAGGGTCATATTCAAATTCTGCATTTGTATTGGCCTGACCTCTGGGTCACTACTCCCAACGCACTTGCAATGAATATGAATTTCATTGGCTTACTTTAGTTGCAGCTTCCATGACAAGTAAAGGTGTTACAATTATTTGCTTAACTTGGGTTGTTCTTTATAACCCCAGGCGGTAAACTCCGCTCCGCTCGCGGAGTTTGCGGAATTCGGACACGCCGATTTTTCGCGGACGAACGCGGAATTTCTTCAGAAACTGTGGTTTTTTTCCGTTTGTATGCTCGCATCTTATTTTGGTGCTCAACCTCGAGCGCCAAGACTCTCAGGTCACTTGCGAGCATGCGCAAGACTTCTCACACTGCTAGAGAGCTCCTGTGAGACTTCATGTTCACTCGCTTGACTCCGGGTCACAACGGCACTAATCTAGCATTCTTAGAGCTAATCACAATCGCAAACGGAGCAGTCAAGCAGTTTTTCCTGCTTGAGAATGCAGCTGAAAGCCATTTGGAGTGGATTTTCTTCTCAAACTGGCTGTTGGAGTTAGGTTTTTTGTGCAAGAAGACATTTAGAAAAAAAAATAATGCAAACCAGAAGCAAGTGCCCTAGAGACTCAAATTTCCTGTTCCTGTCCAGCAGGTTCCTCCCAGTGCTTTGTCCCTCTCCTGGTCACTTTTCATTGGGATTTGGGGCTGGAAGGATCACTCTCCTTGTCTGCTGTATATATACCATTGTAATTATAATCTTTATTTCGGGCGGGCGACCATAAAAGTGCAAAAATAGATAAGCACAGGTTGGTAAAAATCATGCATACATAATCACTGAGTTCATTACAATATTACATTGGAACAATATTCATAGTTCACAATTATAATATGGAAAATCTAAAAAAGTTCTGACAATTAAAATGTGTCATTTGCATAAATGAATAGAGCATTAATAAACAATAAAAGCAATAGCTACATAAACTTCTGTTGTCTAGACGCTACCCATTAACTGATCTGCAAGAGGACTTTTAAGTAAGCATCCCCGTCAGTAGTTGGGTGGGTTGTGCTAGGAGGAGTCAATGGAATGTCATGTTTGGTTACTGTTTTCCTTCTAATTCCCCACATCTGGCCCAAGAATTTTGCAATTGCACAAGCACATAGAGGTCTTGCATCCGATCTTTAAAATGAGTAAGGCCACAATATGCTCTCTGGTTCCCAGCCGTTCACCTATTGGAAGGAGCCATATACTTCTAGGTCCTGAATATGCTGGGCATCAAAAGAAAATGTGGCCTATGGTTTCAATCGGGGCAGAACAGCATGGACAACACTTGGTGCAATGTGCATTACATAGCCATGACTTTGTGTATGAATTTAGAGGTAATGAGCCATATCTGAATTGAATGTATAACTTTCTGTCTCCCGCAACTTGGATGAGGTCAAAAAAGCCTTCTACGGAGCACAATGATTTAAAATCTAAAAATTCCCTTGATGGCCTTCCTACCTCGTTATTTCTGATCTCATTATCTGATACCCAATCCTAGTACATTGATATTTTTGTGGGGAGTTCCAGGTGATTAGTCCAGCCCCCCTTTACCCCAATTTTGCCAAGTAGGGTATTGATGTTCCTAATCCATCCTATCTTCTCAGATGTGTCTAGGGTGCAAATTTCATCAAAGGCTAGTGCATAAAAAGACAGTTCGGGGGTCGATATCAATCTCCACCTAAAGAGGAGGGGGCGTCATTTTACTAGATCTTTTATAGATTTAACCCCCATATCTAATTTCAGGGAAAGTAGTGGAGTGCTTTATGGGAGCAAAACTGAGTTCCAAAAGGAACATATGCTCTGTCGCTGTGAGATCATCCACTTTTTCAAAACCCCACAACTCAGCCCCGTAAAGGGCACAGCTTACTGCCTTACTTTTATATATCTCTAGAGCTAGTGCAACCGGTTTGAAATAAGAGCAGGAATGTTCCTCTCTCAAGGCACCAACTATCTGTTTACATTTTAAGACAGTATTGGTTAGATGTTGCTTCCAAGTCATACCTTCAGCCAGTTTGACACCCAGATATTCAAAACTTGCCACCCAATCTAGGCGGGTGTCATTTAAGGTTAAACATCCTTTGAAAGATTTATGGGGATTTAACATCATGAGTTTAGTTTTGGTGGTATTTATTACTAGGCCTTTCTCTTCGCAGAAGACCGTAAATTGGTTTATTAATGTCTTTAGCCCCCAGAGTGTTTTTGAAATGAGGAGCGTGTCATCTGCAAAAAGGAGCGTAGCAATCTTCCTATTTTCTAAAGAGGGAGCATCTGCTGGAATTCTGGCTAAGAAGTCCACAACTTGATTGATATAAAGGGAAAACAATGTAGGGGCCAGGACACAGCCTTTGCGGCCCCCCCTGTTAATACCAGTGGAGTCGGTGACTTAGCCCTGATTGCCCCAACTTACCATGGCAATGTTTTCATCATGGAGATGAACAACTATTGACAGGATTTGCAGGGGCATTCCTATGTCTTTCAGTTCCCTCCAAAGCTGTTCTCAGGACACAAGATCAAATGCTGACTTCAGATCTATGAATGCTACATACAAGCTCCCCTTGCCTAGTACCACTACCTTCCAGTAAAGGAGGATGAATCTAAAAACCTGGTCTATTGTTCCAACTTTTTGTAGAAATCCAGCTTGGAGGGGGGACAATAAGTTATTCTCAGCTATCCAGTTCTCGCCAAAAGGGTACGACTAAATACCTTCTGTATACATTCAATAAGACTAATAGACCTGTAATTGGGGGAATTATTTCTGTCACCTTTTTTAAAGACTGGAATGTCCCCTGCTACCTTCGATGAGTCTTGAATTCGGGCCCCCCTTGTGAAAGCGTTAAAAATTACCAAAATATAGTTTGATCAATTGCTTCTATCGTGCCGAAACAAGTCTCCAGGTATTCCATCCGGACCTGGGGCATTGGCGGGTACGATGGCTTAAATCAAGGTTTCTATTTGCTCCTTGGTGAAAGTAACCCTTGGCATGTTTGAAGGTAGCTCTATAAGGGCATCCCTTCTATATAGTTAGTGGCTGTGGAGTAGAGAGTGCCAAAGTGTTCCTGCCAAGTCCCACCTGCGATGTTATTAGCTAACGCTGGATGGTATTCCAAATTTACCCTCCCTACGAGAATTCAAAATCTCCAGAGATCTTTCTGCGAACACGCCTCCTCAATTTGCTTCCATTTTTCCTCATCCCAATTCATCTTGGCCTTAGTAATGTCTAATTTATACAACCTCCATAGGTCACGCACTAGCGGCATATCTTTTGTTTTAATTGCTATGACTAGTTGCTGTTTTAGCAATCTACACTCACTTGAAAACCATGAGTTTAGCCTATTTAAATCCCTGTCCTTATGATTTGCACTTTTGTTATTGACAGAGAAGTATTTGGAAAGCTGGTCAAAACATTTTCCGTGCAACCCACTAACATCCTCCTTGTTTTCCATGGTCTGAGCATGCGATTGGATCACTACTAGCTGAGCAAGAAGACCCAGCTTAATTTTGTTAAGTTTGGTTTCATCCCACAAGACCAAGGGCCACTTCAGGCGACGTTTATCATTTGTAGGTACTACCTCTTTTGTAATCAGGCTACTCCTACACCACTGGATTTAAGGACTTTGTATTTGAGATATCACAAGTAAGTTGAAAAACTGGTGTATAAGGGTGTTGTTTGTTTGACTGGGGGGCATGCACCTGGATTTATTTGTACTTTTAACTCTTTTTCCACACGCTGTTTAGCTCACCTGTTGTCTGCCCGGTCCAAGGAAACCGCAACGCCTGGGTTCTGCTGCTCCCGCCCACTCCTACAACTACACGGCATGAGGAGACTACAATACCCAGCATTCCTCACGTAGCGCACGGCCACCGGCGTCACAAGGAAGCGCCAGGAGGCGCTTTAAAAGCGATCGCCGGCTCCCGCAGCGCCCGTCAGAGCCCGGATGAGGCTGGGCTGGGCCATCTCCCTAAATTCTGGACATCAATTTGGTAATAAATTAGTGTGTGAAGGTATTGTGGTACACTTACCGTGATCTCCCATTTATGTTTGGCTATCTGTGAGTTTTTCTTTTGGTAATTAGTGCTTTTAACTCAATATGGATAAGTGTAAGGGAGTTGTAGGTACTCTGGACGTATTTTTAGTTAGGGCACAGTCATTATTGACGCATGAAATAGAAATAACTGAACAGCATCTTTCCCTGGACCCATCTATTCTCCAGAGACGATCATCATTGGGTATTCCTGGATCTAGATCGGCGGATTCTGTACAACCATCCCTGACCACAACACCTATAAATGTGCTGCTTATCCCTTCTGTGCCAGATTTAAACTCTTTACTACTTGTTGCACCAGAAGTATCCCATAGAGCTACTAGGACACGGGTGTCTAACAATCCTGATGCAAGGAAGGTGGCAGAACCACCAGCAAAACGGAAATGGGGGGTTGGTGTACAAAAGGCTAAGAATTCAAAGGGATCTCAGGTGACTAATCATGCTAATAATGTAAAAGTTGATTTATTGAAAAGTAATTATGTTGGCACACAGACTGATGTGGTTCCATTGCCTTCTGTACCAAGAGATGCTAATATTGTGGATGCTATGACTGAAACTTATGCCACTGCTGATGACCCTGTATTAGGAGTAGTGTTAGCCCGTGTTCATGATTTGGTCAAAAAGAATTTTGCCCTTTCATGGGAAAAACTAAATCAAGTAGATACTGCTATAAAAAAATTAAGTTGCAATAATGTGGGCAAGCGATTGATTGGAACAGAAAGAAAAGATTCACGAATAATGGTGGATAGTAATCTATCTGTAAATCCATCTGTAAATTCAGATGGGAAAACTAAGGAAAATCATATGATGAATCCTACTCCCAATGGTACTGAAGGTAGAATGCAGGATGTATTTAAAGGTTTGAATTGTGTAGGTACACAAAACACTCATACTGAACACTTAGTTCTAGAAAATGTACCGTGTACTTCAACTGAGAATACAAGAGTTGATTTAACTAGTATTCGTTCGAAGCCCAATGTAGATGTGTTGAGCTCACCCCCAGCTTCATGCCCTTATGTTTTAATTTTGGCTGGTGTTCCTGCCCATAAGGAGGACCAGTGAGAGACGTGGGTTTATTTACGTAATAAAACTACAGACTGGCTGACAAAACATAAAAGGTTCCACCCTTAGGATACAAAGGAGATTTTAATGGTTCGAAGAGTGGGATTGGTTGGCCAATCTCCTAAGTGTATTAACGGCGACTGCATTGTGATTAATTTTCGCAGGCCACAGATGGTTCGCTATCTACTAAATCACTGTGAGTCAACCTTTATTTCAAATACTAGTATCTGTGCACTCCCTTTGGGTACTTTTATAAACCTCCGGTTGGGCTTCTTATAAGTAAACCTACTCCAATTTCTATGTCAAATAGGTTTCAGGTCTTGTCGGACTTGGATGCCCAGGACTGACATCTACCCATATTACAACAAGAAATGGTTTCCGTGGATAGTGTTCAGGTTTTGGCACCTACTCCTTTTACCAATGGTCAAGTTGTCAAATTTGTTTCAGATAAGGCCAATGTAGATATTGATTTAAGCACTTTAAAAGAGGATGTAGGAGGATTATATTTGAGGACCAGCCTTCAGGATCAAATACGTATTTTAAATGACTGGGAGATGGTTACAACATGTGGTATCTTAGATGCACCGCCAGTATCCTTACCTGATGAGAATGAGGCAATAGCTGAGGCTACTTATCCACTGCAGAATAATGGAAGGGACATTTTCAATTACAATTATAATTCTAATTTTACTGATGAATGTCAGGAAGTTCCAGGAGTATGAAATGAAATGGAAGGAGTGTTTAATAAGCATAGTAGGGAGGAATGTCAAACAGAGATAAGATTGACATCTTGGAATATCGCGGGGCTGATAAGAAATCAAGGGGTTGTAGTGTGGCAGGAGTATATTGGACAAAGTGAAATTATTTTATTACAAGAAACATGGGCTTTGGAAACGCCCCACAAAGTAGGATATAAAACATATAGGGCCATATGTAGGTAGCATCACATTTACTGATTCATAAATACCGAATTTTTCGGTATTTATGAATCGGTAAATGTGATGTAGGTAATAATTCGGGAAATTTTACCGAATCGGAAAAATTCGGTAATTATGAATCGGTATCTACCGATTCGGTAATGAGGCATACCTTCCCATTGATTCCTGGTATGCCTAATTACCGATTAGGTAAATACCGATTCGGTAATGGGGGGAGCATATTCAAGGGTGGCAGGGTGTCACATTGACACCCTGTTGCACCCCTGAATCTTGCATGTGTGCACATGTGGCGCACATACATGCCCTAAGGGCATGTATGTCTGCCACATGGCACTCTTAAATCTGCAAAATATTACTTTTTGCAAGGTATTCGTTATTTATCACCAACCTGTATTTGGTGGTAAATAACGAATTCTTAATACTAATTTTCACTCTTTAGAGTGCTCCCGACATATGATTTCTGTATTCGGTATTTACCGAATCGGTATTTTACCGATTTCTTCATTTCCGATTCGGTAAATACCGAATCCAGAAAATCAGCCCCCTACATCGCAAATGCCTAAATACCGGTCGGTAACGGGATATTTACCGAATTTCGGCCGTTACCGACCGGTATTTGGCTTCCTACATGAGGCCCATAGTGTTGCTGCTACTTCTTCGGTTAGAGGGAGGCCCTCAGGAGGTCTTGTTATTTGGGTAAAAGTTATCCTAGGTATTGATGTAAATCAGGTGGAATTCCCTACCCAGGACATAGTGGGAGTAAAGATCCTAACACCGGATAAAAATTAATTGTATATAGTAAATATCTATAGCAGACCTAGCTTAGCGAGTAAAGAATCCGTGGTTATTGAATAGCTAGACCCAATTTTTATGTTCAATTAACCCAAGGGCGATGGTAATTGTGGGGGCGATTTTAATCGTAAATTCGAGCCTGTGGCGGGATTTGAAAATATCTTCGAAGAAGAAGATATGGTTAATAATATTCCCATGTTGGAAAGTAGTCCGGTAGTACCCTGTACATCTGCCGTTGCGCAGCTAATAAGATTGGTCTCGGGACATGGACTTCGAGCTTGCAATGGCCTTCTGACAGCCCGAATGCTGCCACGTTTAGCAGGAGTAATTCTAAGGGTTGCATAGATTATATACTGGTATCCATTGGCCTATGGCCAACTCTACATTACTTGGTAGTTGATGATAGATCTGAGAGTGATCACTATCCCCCATGTTTGACACTTGCGGGCCACTTTTTTCAGCCAGCTACTTTGAGGAATGGAGACACCAACTGCAGTGTTACTGAACCATTAGTAAGTAACAATCGTAGGGTCTTAAAAAATTGCCTTCTATAGGGGAAAATGATGTGGCTATGAAGCAGATTTACGATATTTTTGCAGAGACCATTTCCCCGTATGTAGAATTGTCTGCTTCAGAGATCCCAATTACGAATATACATCATGTACTGGTACAAGCTCTGACACCTATCTTAAGCAGGATTCCCAAAGAATGCAAAAAGGGGACAACAGTTGTGAGTAATCTGGATAATCCCTGGTGGAATAAAGAGTGCCGCGAGGTAAAAAAGGAACTCATTCTGGCAACAAAAATAAAAAATGTAGTGGCCTTAAGGGAGAAAAGGAATAAGTACAAGAGATTATTAATCCAAACTAAGAAAAATTGGGATGATAATATTTGGACTGAACTAATTAGTGCAGCCAAAGCCAAAGATCACTCGGGCTTTTGGCGTCTGATATCTAAAGGTAATAAAACGGGAAGATGCAGCAAGGACCTTTTTCTAGATGCTAAAACTTGGGTAAGCCACTTTTCCCGCCTTTATTCAATATCTATGAGTGACATAGACTTCAGTCTACAAGATTATGTAACAATCCCAATCATACCCCCTTTACACTTTAGTTTGGATGAAACATTGGCAGTAAAACCGGGGAAGGCACCAGGACCAGATAAGATACCAGAAAATCTATGGAAACATGACAAAGAGGTCTGGGGCCCCTATATTAATCTGTTATGTAATTCAGTCGCAGGAGGTGCACTTATACCGGAATCATGGAAAGGGGCTGAAATTACAACTATTTTTAAAAAGGTGATCGCCAAGACCCTTCGCATTATCGACCGACTAGTTTAATAAATGTTTTACAGAAAATCTATGCAAGGCAAATTTTATAAAAATTAAATGACTGGATTGAGGAGAATAGTATTTTATCAAAGTATCAGGCTGGCTTTAGAGCCAAGACTAGCACAATCGACCAGGTCTTTAGATTCCTCTGCATGAGTTGGAAATACACAGTATTTAAGAAGGGTCATCTGTACATCGCCTTTGTTGACTTAAAAGCCGCTTTCAACCTCATCCCTAGAAATCTCCTCTGGAAATCCCTAAAAAATCAAGGGGTACCGGGGTAAATACTATTGCAGATAATAAGATTGCACAAGGACAATTTTGCAAGGGTTAGATGGGGTCCGAGGGGCGAGCTTACTGTATCAATTCAGGTAAACAGGGGTGTAAGGCAGGGATGCGTGCTGGCACCCACCCTATTTTCATTATACGTAAATGATATTCCAGAATATCTACTGGGCTGCGAACATGATTCTCCCAAACTAGGGTGGTGCCAGTACCTGTGCTTTTATTTGCGGGTGATACCACCTTAATATCCCAAACCCCCAAAGGTTTACAATGCTTAATAGACACTTTTGGGGTATACTGTGAGGCTAAGGGTCTGGAAATAAATTCTAGCAAAACAAAATATGTGGCAGTTAATCCACATAAGTCTTTTAAAAAGAACTTAACTGTTAAAAATCAGAAGCTAGAATATGTGCATAATTTTAATTACCTAGGAATTACTTTGGCTACCAAAAGGACTTGGAAACCGCAATTGGAGAAAAGCAAGACTATTTTACTCCAAAAATCTCTCTCAATAGTAAAGAAATATGAGAGTAGTATGTCTAAAGCGGTATCTCCTGCCCTCGAGGTATACAAGTACAGGGCACAATAGGCATCCCTATATGGGGCAGAATTGTGGGGGCCCTCAAGTAATAACACTTTCATGGTAGGAGAAAATAAGTTTTTAGGACATTATTATGCCTTCCAATGTGCACACCGCTAATACCTATTGTAATGGACCTAAATATACGCCGTACAGATTACCAGGCAATTTTACAACCACTATTGTTCCGGGTGCGACTGTGGTCTACAGTAGAACTCGCCCACTATAAAGAAGGGTTAGAGGAAATTCTAAGGCTCAAAAATGGTATAGGTTTGCCATGGCTGAAGCACGTTTTTGGTTGGTTTCATAAATTGGGTCTTAAGCATTTTGGGAGGAACCTGCTCAGTTGTCTATGGCTTCAGAAGAAAATACTAAAGCTAACTTTTTGGGCTTACATCCAAGATAACTTGTCTCATAGTTCAGCCACAGGTACACTAACAATACCGTTCCTTTCAATGAAACCTACTTGGAACTTCGAGCCACTCTTGGATGAGGTACAGCCACTGTTAGCAAAATCTTTATATTTGAACTTTTGATACGGTGTATTACAGACAAATTTGAATACATTAAAATGGGTCCGTAAACAAGGGGACGAAAGTACTGAGTGTTGTGTATTATGTCATACGGGTGCAAAAGAAAATGATTTACATTTACTATTCTTCTGCCCAGCTTATACAAAATGTAGAAGTAAATGGATCAAACCCATTTGTTGGCTATTGGGTACAAGATCCTGCTACGAGGCAGAAAGAATACTGAGAACAAACACATCTCAAACTGTGGTTTTCAGTGTTAGTAGGTACCTGTTTGATGTAAGCTTAATAAAAGAAAAGGAAGGTTTGAAACTTTAGTTTATTATACCTGAACTATACTGTTTTTTGTATTTACACTTTATTTAGTACATGTGGAACATTACTATTACTATTATATTAGCTTTTGCATTGTGCTAACAAAAAATAACCAATTGGAACATTGCACCTGGTATATATTTTGTATTATTAGCATTTTAAACCTTTTAGAGTCCTAAACAGGGAAGTCTACTTTAGGGATGCTAGAAATTAAATCTCTAGTCTTTGGTAACCAGTAATGACATTTGCTGCAACTCCTCAATGTCTTTTAATTTTACAATTTTACATATATCTATCTTTTAACTATCAAGAAAGGTCTCGTATTGGAATTGGAATTTCTAATACATATGCATTGGCCTAGCGGCACCTTTCTGAAAGGCTGATATATGATATGCTTTTTATTGTGATGTGTAATTTGTTGATGTATAACTTTTATGGTTTTTTAAACCGAAATAAAGATTAATTGAATTGAATTGAATTGATTTTTTAACATTTACAGTGGTGGGTGGCCTGCAGTTTTAGTAGGGGCTTCGTTTTTTGTGTGCATTAAATGTATCTTCTTTTGTAAAGGAAAAATGTTGCACAGTTCAGTACATTTTCCTTTTTCTTCTCAATGTTTTTTAATAAGTTTGCAATATTGATTGATTTTGTTAGTTCACTATGTGGCCTAGGTTGTAAATTAGCCTTCCAGCCAGAAGGCCCTGTACTATTCATGGGTGCATGAAACAACTGTTTATGTTGTGCCTGTAGAATTGAAACATCATTTAAACCATGGATGGCATTGGATTAAAATACACACAGTGGATTCTTTGTGGTTTTTCAAGTTTTTTCTGTGCAAACGGTGTTTAGGTAGGATAATGAATTTGGAGGTTGTGTGTTGTTGTAAAATATTTAACCCTGTCAATTTTCAGTTTTGCATTGCTAAATGAATGCTGTGTTCTTTGTGTTACCATGCCTCTTTTGTTTGGCCTGTGTGTGTGTGTGTGTGTGTGTGTGTGTGTGTGTTTGTGTGTGTATGTGTCTTTGGCATAGGCCACCATTTGCCTTTGTTGTTCAAGAATCAGTATGCCATGTGGCCAGGGTACATTTTGTATAGCCGGTGTCCTTTCTAGGCCTGCATGTGTTTTTTGTTTTCCAGGTCTCCTGCTTGTTGTTGTTGTGACCATGTGGCTGGCGACCATTTTGTGTAGCCAGCCAGTGCGCTTTGCTTTCCCCATAGTCCTGCATTTCTTTTTTGTTTGTGACCATGCCCCCTTGCTTGTTGTTGTTGTCAGGCCATGTGGCTGGCGGCCATTTTGTGTAGCCAGCCAGTGTGATTTTTTTGTGCATGAAATGTATCTTCTTTTGTAAAGGAAAACTGCTGCACAGTTCAGTCCATTGTCTTTTTTCTTCTCCATGTGTGTTAATAAGTTTGCAATTTTGATTGATTCAATTAATTCACTATGTATCCTAGTATACCAATGAGCCTTCCAGCCAATAGGCCCTGTACTATTCATGGGTGCATGAAACAACTGTTTCTGTGGTGTCTGTAGAATTAAAACATAATTTAGACCATGGATGGCATTGGATTAAAATACAAAATGTGGATTTTTTTGGTTTTTCAAGTTTTTCCCGCAAACAGTGTTTAGGTGGGGTAATGCATTTGAAGGATGTGTGTTGTTGTGAAAATGTTTAGCCCTGTTAATTTTCGTTTTTGGCCTTGCTGAATTAATGCTGTGTTCTCTGTGTTACCATGCCTCTTTTGTTTGGCCACTGTGTGTGTGTATGGCATAGGCCACCATTTGCCTTTGTTGTTCAAGAATCAGAATGCCCTGTATCAAGGGTCCATTTTGTATAGTCGGTGTCCACCCTAGGCCTGCATGTGTTCTTTGCTTTCCAGCCCTCCTGCTTGTTGTTGTTGTTTTGACCATGTGTCTGGCAACCATTTTGTGTAGCCAGCCAGTGTGCTTTCCCTATAGGCCTCCATTTATTCTTTGCGGCAATACACCCTTGCTGGTTTGTTGTTGTTGTCAGACCACGTGGCTGGTGGCCCTTTTGTGTAGCCAGCCATTGTGCTTTCCCCATAGGCCTGCATTTCTTCTTTGTTTGTGGCCATGCCCCCTTGCTGGTTATTGTTGTCTGACCATGTCGCTGGTGGCCATTTTGCATAGGCGTCCAGTGCACTTTTGCCATAGGTTGGCATGTGTTGTTCTTCTATCATTATGTTGCGGCAATGCCTCCTTGCTTGCTGGTTCATCATGTGGCAATGGCAGGCAGCAATTTTGTGTGTCCAGCCAGTGTGGCTCTTTTCCATATGCTTGCATGGAGTGTTGAGCAATGAGATAGCAGTTTAATAAATAAAAATGAATGATATGCTTGAGGATAATGTCACATTCATTATTTTCATATTTTTTTTGTATTTGTAATGATTTTCTTTTTTTGTAAATTAGATTTTTTAATTACAATTTTCATAGCATCTGGCATTAATTAATCAACCCCATGTCTGCTATAGGTGCCAAACAGCAATCATTGTGTAAGGATTATTCAATTGTTAATACATGTGTCAGCTGCACCTCCCTGCGTGCCACATCCCACGTGGTGCATTGCACATAAAGCAAACAGTTACAGCTGTATTGTTATTTTGTTGTTGTTGCTCTTGCTAATCCTTCTTGAGTATACAGTCACCAAGAAAGTTTATGTTGGTGTAGTTTTCTGTTTTAGGAATGAACACTGCATACTATTGTGAATTATTTATAATAACTTAAGTAACCACACTGAATGATATTGTTTGTTTGTACTACTACTTGCACTGCAACAACACCATGTTTCATTGATGTTTTTCTTGCTTTTTTGCTTTTAGATTCACAAGAGAAGAGACATCACTAACAATACTGTCAGACAGAAGGTCTATGCACGACCTGACGCATGACTGACTACTCAACAGTCATCTCTTCAGCTTGTTGTGAAGCTAAGTGCCACTGCCACTGAGAGCTTCAAGATGGCCCCTAAGAAAGGCGCTGCCAAGAAAGTGGCTACTGGGGAGCAGAAGAAGCAGATTTCTACCACTGGCGTGCCAACCGCAACCTTTTTCAGGAAAGTTGTGCCTGCCGCACCGGCCTCCGGCGAGCAAGCTGAGAGCAGCACTCCTCCATCAACAACACCACCTCCCCAACCTAAGCCCAGGACCATGTCTGTCAGTGAGGCAGCCAGTGCAATCATGTAAATGCCGATGAGTAGAAATGTTGAATTGGATTTGTCCCTTTTGCAAAGTAGTACATAATCTTTTCACAATACACAGCAAAGTGCACAGTAGCCGCAGACAGCAATGTCACCCCGAGTGGGACGGGAATGCTCAGACGTGAGTCCCGTGCTCTCCATGCCACTGGAATCAAGCTATCCTGGCTGATAAGGGGTGAAACCCCGAAACATTTCCTAGGATGCTTGTTTCCAGTCCAGGGAGGACCTGGCTTGGCAGTTCGGGCTGGACTGTTCCCATGAGGCACAGGGTCAAGACTGATTTGCATATGGCTGGGTTCAAAGTGGAATGGCATGGTGAGCAAAAAAACAATGGATTTAGGCCCAGATCTCTGTACTGGGGTGAATGTATGACATTGTTCTGCATTCTGTCCATCAACTATTGTTTTTGCATTTGTCACCCAGAGTGGGCCGGGTATGCTCAGACGTGAGTCCCGTGCTCTCCATGCCACTGGAATCAAGATATCCTGGCTGATGAGGGGTGAAACCCCAAAACCGGTCCTAGGATGCTTGTTTCCAGTCCAGGGAGGACCTGGCTTGGCAGTTTGGGCTGGACTGTTCCTATGAGGCACAGGGTCAAGAGTGATTTGCATATGGCTAGGTTCAAACTGGAATGGCATGTGAGCAAAAAAACTATGGATTTAGGCACTGATCTCTGTACTGGAGTGAATGTATGACATTGTTCTGCATTCTGTCCATCATCTGTTGTTTTTGCATTTGTCACCCTGAGTGGGACGGGTATGCTCAGACGAGAGTCCCGTGCTCTCCATGCCACTGGAATCAAGCTATCCTGTCTGATGAGGGGTGAAATCCCGAAACCGGTCCTAGGATGACCTGACTTGGCAGTTCGGGCTGGACTGTTCCCATGAGGCACAGGGTCAAGACTGATTTTCATATGGCTGGGTTCAAACTGGAATGGCGAGCAAAAAAACTATGGATTTAGGCCCAGATCTCGGTACTGGGGTGAATGTATGACATTGTTCTGCATTCTGTCCATTAACTGTTGTTTTTGCATCATCGTCCAGGAGCAGGGGGATCTCTTTGAGTAAGGCCAGGATGTGGAGCATGCAGCATGCAACTATGATCTGACACACCTTTTGGGGAGAGTAGAGTAGTGCACCTCCACTCTTGTCCAGACACCGGAATCTAGACTTCAGAAGCCCAAAAGCATGCTCCACTACATGACGTGTCCTCCCATGTGCATCATTGTAGCGGACTTCACCCGGGGTCCTTGGATTCCTCAGTGGGCTCAGCAACCAAGGCCAGTTGGGATACGCAGCCACCTAAATGTGATATACACAGACCAATTTGGTAATATAAACAGTAGCTGAGAACAGCATGTCACACATACAGCACACTACTTGACTCTGCGTACTCACCAACAAGCCACGCAAGCCCCGGATGCAGATTTGCCAGCAATTGTGGGATGATGCTGTTATGCAGTATGTAGGAGTCATGTGCTCAACCGGGAAATTTAGCACACACATGGGAGATAATCATATCTGCTTGGTATAACACTTGCACATTAATGGAATGGAAATGCTTCCTGTTACGGTAAATGTGCTCATGGTGGAACTAGGCCAACATGTGTGAAGTCAATGGCTCCAACCACATTAGGTATGTGTCCAACATCATAAAAATCACCCTTCACATCTGCCAATTCATGTCTCCTTGGAAAGTGGATGTAGCGGTCCTTGTAGGTCAACAATGTGGACAGGACATCACGTAGCACCATGCTGAACAAAGCTTGAGACTTCCCACTGGCGATGGCCACCGTGTACTGAAACTGATCAGTGGCAAAGAAATGCAGAGCCGCCATCACCTTAACTGTTGGCGTCAAAGCAGTCGGATAGGTTCTGTGAGGCCTCAGATGGGGCTCAAATGGACCACATACGTCTTCAAGGGGAAGGTGATCCAGACTGAATTTCCTTAATGTTAATGTTAATGTTAATGTTAATTGGGATTTCTATAGCGCATTATCACCTACTGGTCTCTAAGCGCTTAGAGAGAGAGCCCAACCGTGGCACCCCAGAGAGTGTGCGCCCTGACTTGGCCTAGATTGTGCCCCAGGCTTCGGTAAAAAGGAGTGTTTTTAATGTTTTCCTAAATGGGAGGAGATCAGGCTCTTTGCGGAGCCCAGCAGGCAGTTCATTCCAGAGTTGGGGGATCGTAGTAGAAAAGGCTCTGCCCCCTATAGAGGAGATCAAGAAGCGGGGGCAGGCCAGCAAGCCCGAACCAGTGGACCGGAGTGACCGTCCCGGAGTGTAGTTTACCAGGCGTTCCTTAATATATGCTGGGGCCTGACCATAGATGGCTTTGTGGGCTATGCAAAGCCCCTTGAATCTGGTTCTCTGCTTAACCGGGAGCCAGTGAAGCTGCTGCAATAGGGGGGGTGGTGTGGGCTCGCCTTGGGAGCCTGAAAACCAGTCTGGCAACGTTGTTCAAGACTACCTCGAGTTTAGTCAGCAGTTTGTCTGGGAGGCCCAGATAAAGGGAATTCCCGTAGTCTAGGCGGGAAACAATTAAAGCTGACACTGCCATACGGAGTGCTGTAAATGAGAGTAGGAGGGCCAATTTTCACAGCAATCTCAGCAGGCCTACGCATGTCCCCAACACAGTCGAGACCTGGTGGGACATAGAAAGTTTGGCGTCTATTTTTATACCCAAACTCTTTACAGCTGGGGCGGACTCGGGGTGGGGTCAAGTTCTTGTGGCCAAAAGAGGTCACTCCAAGGGTTAGCGTTCGTGGTGATGGCCAGAACCTCGGTTTTATCGGGGTTGATTTTGAGGTGGTTGGCTGTCATCCAGTTGACAGTGATTTTTAGGACATTCTGCAATCAAATATGTGCCGTAGGGGAGTTGTCAATCTGGATGAGGATCTGTGTGTCGGCCGCGTAGTTGAAGACCTGGCACTCCATACAGGACAATGCGGTCACCAAGGGCTGGAGGTATACATTGAAAAGAAGCGGAGACAGTTCTTATCCCTGGGGGACACTGCACGTTAGCTCACCCGCATCGGATACCTGGTCGGCAAGTTGGATCCTTTGAGATCGGCCTGACAGAAAGGACGCCAGCCATTGAAATGCTAACCCCTAACTCCCTAATCCGCGACAAGAGTAGGTTGTGATTGACCGTATCAAATGCCGCGGACAGGTCCAGGAGGACCAGGGCGCAAGGCTTCTTTCTGTCAGCCATCAATCTCAGTTCGTCCAGAACTTCCAACATGACCAGTTCAGTGCTGTGGTGGGCCCGGAAACCAGCCTGTTTCGTATGAAAGAGGTTGTTGCTCTCTAGGTGGAGAGATAGGGTTTTCAGCACATGTTGTTCCAGCACTTTTGCCAGAAAAGGGAGCTGAGAAATAGGCCTAAAATTTTTGAAATTCTTTGTATCGACACCAGGTTTTTTCAGCAGGGATATGACTCTTGCCTCTTTGAAGTTAGTCAGGACTTGACTGGTGTTGAGGGACTGATTTAATAGGTTCAGAACCTCGCTCTCTAATCCAGGAAGTGCAATGCGGAATATTCTAGGTGGGCAGGGGTCCGCGGGTGACCCTGATTTAGTGCGGGCCAGAAGGAGGCTCAAAGAGTCGTGATTTAATTTTTGGAAAAGCGGAGAGGGGTTTGTCGTAGGTGAGGAGCTTGGGGGCATTCATTGGGGGCATGTGAACAGCGGGGGATGGTGGATGACCGACAGGAGGTCAGTGACTTTTCGTAGGAAGTAAGACTGAAACTTGTTGCAGTCTTCGGAGCGAGCTGGGAGTTTCTGTTCTTATGGCTGTCTTAGCTCCGTTATAATCCGAAAAGTCTCTTTCTGTTTATTGTCGGCGGCCAGAATCCTTGATTCATAGTAGTCCACCTTCCTGTCTATGATGTTATGATGTCCTCATCCTCCATGTTCTCCAGCACTGTGAATGGCCGATGCACATTTGGTCATCTCCTACATAATACGAAAGAGGACTGATGTAAATTTAATTCACCAATGAGATGTGTCAAACATCTTACACATTGACTAACATAGCGCCAACATTGACTAGACTGTAACAACAGCTTAATGCACAAGTCACATGCACAGACACCTTGATCTCATGTAGTCGTATATGTGCTCAGTATGTACATACTGACTGCTTCCAAAACAGAATCTGACTATGTGAATGGTAAATGGTACACTCCTACATCTTGTGTCACCAGCCCTGGGTGTAGGTGACACAGCACATGTGGCAAACAGCAACACTGCTGACGTCTATGTAGCTGCTGTACCTGCCACGCCTTCTTGCTTAAGTCGCACAGAACACAACTTTTCTACACAATGAGCAGTGTGTGTAAGCTGATCAACTGTCAAAATGAATATCGAAATGCACACAAATCAATAGACACATTATGTGGTTATTCCATCATTACTATGGGTTGATTAGCCATCTTACACATTGACTTGTTCACAAATATGAGACTCCATTACACACCACATCTGTGTACATGCACACAAATATCATATGTGGCATGTGAGGAAGTACATGCCAATGCATGTAATCATGTGCACTGACATGGCATGTGTGGGCATCAGTGAGTTAAATGTCACACTTGCATTTAACTTTACAAACAGGTGACAGAATACATTGTAAAGGTATAGTGTTCAATGATGAAAATTGGCTAGTGTCGATGCAATAGCACAATGTGTCTATAGGTGCGGTAGGCGCGCTCCGCCACCGCGATCACGGTCATTGACCACAATTGAAAAATGCCAAATTACGGTAGGGACCACCTGACCTCCACGGTGTGACACCGCATATGCCAATGCCATTGCAACCAATGGGAACCGCCATCGCGTTAGTGCACTGCAGTTTTGAAAGTCGCGCTAGGCATTCTCTGCCACCGCGATCACGGTCATTGGCCAGAATTGAAAAATGCCAAATTGCGGTAGGGACCACCTGCCCCCGCAGTGTGACACCGCATATGCCAATGCCATTGCAGCCAATGGGAACCGCCATCGTGGTAGTGCAATGCATTTTTTAAACTCGCACTAGGCGTTCTCCGCCACAGCGGTCCCGGTCATTGGATACAACTGAAAGATGCAAACCAGGCAGACCAATTGCAACAGCAGAGTACCCCTGAAAAAACCCTAGGGGCCTATAAATGTCTGTGAGAGAGCCACACATGTCACTTGCATTCAGACACTGCTGCCTGCTATTCATCACCACCAACTGCTGCTGTACCTGGACTCTGGACCCAGTGATGGCGCGAACAGAGAACATCAGGGCCCGTCCCTTCACCACAGAGGAGCTGGAGGTCCTGGTGGACGAGGTACTTGCACAGTATGGTAGGTTATATGGTGCTCCAGATGTACTGGTAAGTGTCTGAGTAAAAGTTTGAGAGTGCTCAGAATGCTCACATGATGTTACTGTACAGTAGTATGTGCCAGTGAGTTTAAGCCAATGTGCATGCATCAATATTTTGCCAACAGCATGCTCCATACATGACCTATTACTAATGGCACTTGAGTATGTGGGGGGATGACAACATGGACACTTGTCCAGCCCTTCATAAGCCAAAATGAACATATAGTGTCATGAGACTGTCTAATGTAAATATGTGAGACACTGCCTAGCATGCTGACTTCACGTCAATGGGGTGTGTAGCCATATTTCCACAGATCCCTGACTGCATTTAAGGATGGGAATGACATACTGTGATCTGGCAGTTACCCAGTTAGAAGGAAAAACAAAGAGGGGAGTAGAGAGGTTCCACTCAACGAGTGGTGGAGGTGGATACTTCCTCCCAGTAAAGCGTACATAAACTAAAGGATCCACCCGCAGGTACAGTAAATCAAGAGTCTCCAGTTTATACAATGTGTATCCCACGGTCGTGGAGAATACACATCAGTTGTTAAAATACCCCTCACACACCAAAAGGGCCCTTGGTGTCATGCTTCATCATAGGGGTCTTCCCGCCCCTCTACGGGACGGGGCGTGCTACAACCTACGTATACGTGGGAGCACTGTTCTTAATGAAACTACTATGTGTAGTGCAAGGGTGTGCAAGGAAGGGTCAGGAGTGAATGGAGAGTGATTTAAAAAATACCTGGCTCTCTGGACTGGGAAAATGTATTCTGCCGTCTAAGCTGGTATTAGTAAAAAGGTGGGGGGAGGAGGGTGTATGCCTCAATGAGCTGGGCCTCCTGGTGTCGACATGTTTCGAAGCTTCCCCATGCTTCTTCGTCAGGACCTAAAGGATCCCTTCCAACGACGCACTGTGATGTGTTAAAAAAATAATGGGTGAAAAAATCAGAGTGGAGGTAGATAGCCTCCAAAAGTTGGTAATGCCCCAATGGGTCTTAGATACTCCTATTAACCTAAAAGGAAAAAATGGTATAAAAGAGATACACAAGACATTTAATCACGTAGATAGAAGTTCATTCCGTCGTGTTAGAACAGTGATCTGAAAAAGGAGGTGAACGATGATCGTCTTTTAACGCTATCCATAACGTTATCACGTGATCTGTGATGAAAATACTGTGTGACACACTACATAAAAAACACAACATAACAAAACAAAACAGAAAACACACACTCTACTCAGAAAGGAAACGAAGTTCCTGTAAGGCAAATATAACAGTGGTTGTTTACATGCCCAACAAAGCAAAAGTAAAACATACTTGCTGCAAAAAGAACAATATCCTCATGAGCTCAAATACCGAGTGGTAGGAGTGCCAAAATAGGCTACCTGAGTAAAGGGAGAGAGGAGACTGTAATCCAATCGTCAATACTACGAACTACCAGGATACATCCTCAACCTGCCGGCTATGCCGTACTTACGCATCCAAGGATCAATGTCCTGCCCAAATAACCACCCCGGTCGGCTCCGTCGATAGAGTCATACTGGAGAAATCGTAGTTTAAATACCCGCACCAATCAGGGATTACGCGCCAGTGAGCCACGTATGATAGGCCAATGGAAGGAAGCCTGCTGGCAATGTTATCGGAGACCTGCAGGCACTGCTTAACGGGACCCGGAAGGTAATGCGGCCGGGTCACCGTGGTTAGATGGCGAAGGACCCCCAGAGAGAGAGAGAGGTGTCTATGTTAGATGCCTGTATAAAACTATGATGAAGTGAAATAACAAAATGGAAAACTGGTAGGAGATATGTCCCAACCTGCGTGATAGACAGGTTCACTCAAGGGTGGGCACAGTCACCTGGATTGAGGAGAGGGTTTTTTTAATTAGAATAACAGACAAACTGGGAAAGGGGTCCTCAACCTAATACAAATACACCGGCAGGGCAGTGTCTCTAAGTACATGGAGACACCCAGCCGGTACACGGCTAAACCAATCAATAGTACATACACATCAGATAGGCAATGTCTACACGAATGAGAAAGCCACTGAAGGGAGGTCCTCTGCTGTGGTCTAAGTGGGGTATTCATAGGTGCATGAAGGAAAATAAACCACACAATTGTACCGGAGTGCTGCTACACTGGTTCAGGACAGGCCCTGGGGGCAACGTCTCGCCAGGTTGGATGCCTATGGCGGAAAGACAGATAGCTGAACAGTATTCAGTCAGGTGTTATGTTAATCAGACACGGAACTGATTCCATGGTATATGCTCATTTAATCCATGAATATGAGTTTTAAGACGGAAAACCCATCGTTGTTCTTTCTCGAGGAGGCCATGTTCGTTACCCAATTGTTCTATCACTGTCCACTGTAAATCGTCTATGCCATGTCTATTTGAGATATAGTGATTAGACATTTTGGTAGTGCTCCTACCGCATCTGACATTGCTGCGATGTTTGCCAATACGTACCTTGATTGGTCTGGATGTCATCCCCACATACTCAAGGCCGCAAGGACAGGTGATTAAATAGACAACATTTCTGCTATTACAGTTCGTGAAACTCCTCTGGTCCCACTCATCGCCATTCCGGAATGTAATGTGTGTGCTTTTTTTCGTCAGATGACAGGTGCTACAGTTACCACAGGGGTGATGCCCTTGTACTGGGGGTAGTAGACCAACAGGCCTTGGTCGAGACGTGTTCTTTGGTCTTGTATGAACAAGCATGTCTCTCAGGTTGCGACCCCTCTTGTGAGCGAACATAGGTTTTGTTATGTTCAAGCCACAGCAATTGAGAAGACGCCAGTGTTTATTCACTATCTTAGTGATCTGGTTAGAATGTGTATTGTAAGTTGTTACACAAATAGGTCTCTCATCGATCTGGTTTGCCACTTTATCTTCCAAAAGGGCCTCTCTGTTATTATTCCTTGCTCTCTTCAAGGCCTTGTCAACGACTTTCACAGGGTAATTCCGTTTTATCAGTTTAGTACGTAGTTCAGATGCTTGTTGTTTGAAATCACTTAATTCAGTACAGTTTCTTCGGAGACGGAGGAACTGACCGTACGGTAAGTTTTCCCTCAGATGACGGGGGTGGAAACTGTCAAACAAAAGTAAACAATTCTTTGCTGTTGCCTTAAAGTGTGTGGTGGTTTTGAGTTTCCCCTGCTCAGGGTAGATATTAAGGTCCAAGAACACCAGTTTTTCGCGGACACACTATGTGTAAATTTCAGAAATGCGTTCTGTTAATTGAGCCACAGCATGAATGCCTCAGTTGATTCGACGTCACCTTCCCATACGACCAAGACATCGTCAATATACCTTTTCCATACTTTGATGTGGGCGAGGTATGGGTTCATCGTATGCAGGATCCTGCTAGTTTCCAGATGGTGTACATACAAACCTGCTAGACTTGGAGCGAAGGTACTCCCCATGCTGGTACCGTGACGTTGTTCATATATATCATCAGCATACATGAAGAAATTACGGGTGAGTGCCAGTGAAACACATTCCATCACCAAATTACGAGGTGTCTGGTACTCCCAGGGAGTAGAGAACAATACCTCCTCAATGATTAACAGTGTTTCGTCGTGTGGGAGGCTGGTATAAAGGCTCTCCACATCTAGTCCCATGAGCAGGTTTTTAGTGGGGTCAAAGTCAATATCCTGCAGAATTTGCAGGACGTTCTTGGTATCACGCAAGTAAGTGCTAGTACTTTGAACCAATGGTCGAAGGAACGCATCCGCGAACCTTGACAGAGGTTCCAAAATAGAGTTCACACCAGAGACGATGGGTCTGCCTGGGGGTGAAACCAAGTTCTTATGGATTTTTGGTATGGTGTAAAAGTAGGGGATCCTGGGATTGGTATTGACCAGAAATTCAGCCTCCTTCTTGGAGATCCAGTCGTTTGCTAAGGCTTCCTCTACCATTGTGACAATCCTGACCCTGATCGACTCAGTAGGATCTACCTGTAGGATTCCATAGTTTCTGCGATCATCCAGCAGTTTTCTACATTCAATGTCATAGTTTGCAGTGGTTTGCAAAACAATGGCTCCCCCTTTATCTGCAGGTTTGATGGTAATGTCCTGGTTCATAGATAATTCATGTATTGCCTCCTTTTCCTCCCTTGATGTATTGTGAAAGGTGTTACCAAATACTGTCGGGATGTCTTGAATTTCACCCATCACCGCTTTTTCAAATGCAAGGATCTCCACCGGTAGTGTGGAATTAGGGGGTACAAAAGTGGATTTGTTGCGGAGGCCAGTATCCTGTCTCACCATCTCAGTGGTAGATGGGTTGTTGTCAAAGAACACTTTCAATTTCAATTTCCGTATGAACTCGGTGATCTCAGTGAGGATCTTAAATTTATCCAACCGATTGGTGGGTACAAAGCCCAGTCCACTCTCAAGGACCCTGCTTTGTGTCGGTGTGAGGACTACATCGGTGAGATTGACCACCAGGTTTACTTCCGGCTCGTTGACGGTTGGGGAGGTATGTTGTTGGTCATACTCCTGGTTGACATTCGAGGGGTCTCGGTCTCTGGTGCAGACCAATGGACGTTGTACCCTCCTCTGTTGCGGGCCCTCCGTGGGCCTTGGCGTGCCCCTAAAAAAGGTTGTGGGGTATAGTTGTATTCATATTCTTGAGGAGGAGGTATCCATTGTAGAAAGGGTCCCATCATGGGTGGACCATAAGCATATGGGGGATACATTGGGGGTCCTTGGTAGCCATCCCATCTCCCTCCCCTCTGATACGGAGGGCGCTGGTTGTAATTACCCCTACCTCTATAGAAACGTTTACCACTGCCCCTGCTGGAATTCGAGTTGTCTGAACCAGTGTCAGAGGAGTCTCCATCATCACTCTGGTCCTGGTTCTTAGGAACATAGTCATCTCGTGTATAGGGGTACACTCGTTCATGACTGAACCGTGTAGTGTCCTTCTTAAGTTTGTTATATTTGCTTTGTTTTAAAGTCATTTCAAACTCGGTCATTTCCTGATTGAGTTCCTCCAAACGTTTCTTGAGGACACTGGGGGATATGTAGGCCTTCAAACGGACTTCTAGATTAACGATCTCAACTTTAAGTTCTTGTGTAAGCCTAGTTGCTGTTTTTATAATCAGGACCAGCCAGTCCCGAGTGCAATGCCACGAGATCAGTGACCAGTCACGTTTGAAAGTCTTATCTTGTTGAAAGATAAAGGGTTCATTACGGACAATCAAACCTTGGGGGGCTGCATTTGCCCGTAGGTATTCTGTCATTAATAGACCATGTAGAGCAGTTCTGATCTGGTTTCTCCTTAGATTAGCTAGCTCATCCCAGTCAGCATTATTGGGACCTGGATCGGTATTGCTTAATCCTTCAAAGGGGTTGATAGCCGCCAGGATCCTTTCCACTTCGTCGTCTGCGAAGGTCAATCCCATGTTGTCCGCCATCTTGGTATAGCGGAGATGTATGTGTAGTAATACTGGATAGAGAGGGTGTGTCAGTCTAGAAATGTCATGTATCTAATGTTAGTGATATAGTAGTCTACAAAAAACGTATGTGTAACCGAGGTAAATAACCTCTGGTCTCAGATGAAGGAAGGATGCAGTGCTATCATTTACAGCACTGGTACCAGAACACCTAGAATTTAGGAGAAACAAAACTCCCACAGCTGTACGCTGTCTATCATAGAAGGAAAAACAAAGAGGGGAGTAGAGAGGTTCCACTCAACAAGTCGTGGAGGTGGATACTTCCTCCCAGTAAAGCGTACATAAACAAAAGGATCCATCCGGTGTTCTTGGACCTTAATATCTACCCTGAGCAGGGGAAACTCAAAACCACCACACACTTTAAGGCAACAGCAAAGAATTGTTTACTTTTGTTTGACAGTTTCCACCCCCGTCATCTGAGGGAAAACTTACCGTACGGTCAGTTCCTCCGTCTCCGAAGAAACTGTACTGAATTAAGTGATTTCAAACAACAAGCATCTGAACTACGTACTAAACTGATAAAACGGAATTACCCTGTGAAAGTCGTTGACAAGGCCTTGAAGAGAGCAAGGAATAATAACAGAGAGGCCCTTTTGGAAGATAAAGTGGCAAACCAGATCGATGAGAGACCTATTTGTGTAACAACTTACAATACACATTCTAACCAGATCACTAAGATAGTGAATAAACACTGGCGTCTTCTCAATTGCTGTGGCTTGAACATAACAAAACCTATGTTCGCTCACAAGAGGGGTCGCAACCTGAGAGACATGCTTGTTCATACAAGACCAAAGAACACGTCTCGACCAAGGCCTGTTGGTCTACTACCCCCAGTACAAGGGCATCACCCCTGTGGTAACTGTAGCACCTGTCATCTGACGAAAAAAAGCACACACATTACATTCCGGAATGGCGATGAGTGGGACCAGAGGAGTTTCACGAACTGTAATAGCAGAAATGTTGTCTATTTAATCACCTGTCCTTGCGGCCTTGAGTATGTGGGGATGACATCCAGACCAATCAAGGTACGTATTGGCGAACATCGCAGCAATGTCAGATGCGGTAGGAGCACTACCAAAATGTCTAATCACTATATCTCAAATAGACATGGCATAGACGATTTACAGTGGACAGTGATAGAACAATTGGGTAACGAACATGGCCTCCTCGAGAAAGAACAACGATGGGTTTTCCGTCTTAAAACTCATATTCATGGATTAAATGAGGATATACCATGGAATCAGTTCCGTGTCTGATTAACATAACACCTGACTGAATACTGTTCAGCTATCTGTCTTTCCGCCATAGGCATCCAACCTGGCGAGACGTTGCCCCCAGGGCCTGTCCTGAACCAGTGTAGCAGCACTCCGGTACAATTGTGTGGTTTATTTTCCTTCATGCACCTATGAATACCCCACTTAGACCACAGCAGAGGACCTCCCTTCAGTGGCTTTCTCATTCGTGTAGACATTGCCTATCTGATGTGTATGCACTATTGATTGGTTTAGTCGTGTACCGGCTGGGTGTCTCCGTGTACTTAGAGACACTGCCCTGCCGGTGTATTTGTATTAGGTTGAGGACCCCTTTCCCAGTTTGTCTGTTATTCTAATAAAAAAAACCCTCTCCTCAATCCAGGTGACTGTGCCCACCCTTGAGTAAACCTGTCTATCACGCAGGTTGGGACATATCTCCTACCAGTTTTCCATTTTGTTATTTCACTTCGTCATAGTTTTATACAGGCATCTAACATAGACACCTCTCTCTCTCTCTGGGGGTCCTTCGCCATCTAACCACGGTGACCGGGCCGCATTACCTTCCGGTTCCGGGTCCCGTTAAGCAGTGCCTGCAGGTCTCCGATAACATTGCCAGCAGGCTTCCTTCCATTGGCCTATCATACGTGGCTCACTGGCGCGTAATCCCTGATTGGTGCGGGTATTTAAACTACGATTTCTCCAGTATGACTCTATCGACGGAGCCGACCGGGGTGGTTATTTGGGCAGGACATTGATCCTTGGAGGCGTAAGTACGGCATAGCCGGCAGGTTGAGGATGTATCCTGGTAGTTCGTAGTATTGACGATTGGATTACAGTCTCCTCTCTCCCTTTACTCAGGTAGCCTATTTTGGCACTCCTACCACTCGGTATTTGAGCTCATGAGGATATTGTTCTTTTTGCAGCAAGTATGTTTTACTTTTGCTTTGTTGGGCATGTAAACAACCACTGTTATATTTGCCTTACAGGAACTTCGTTTCCTTTCTGAGTAGAGTGTGTGTTTTCTGTTTTGTTTTGTTATGTTGTGTTTTTTATGTAGTGTGTCACACAGTATTTTCATCACAGATCACGTGATAACGTTATGGATAGCGTTAAAAGACGATCATCGTTCACCTCCTTTTTCAGATCACTGTTCTAACACGACGGAATGAACTTCTATCTACGTGATTAAATGTCTTGTGTATCTCTCTTTTATACCATTTTTTCCTTTTAGGTTCATAGGAGTATCTAAGACCCATTGGGGCATTACCAACTTTTGGAGGCTATCTACCTCCACTCTGATTTTTTCACCCATTATTTTTTTAACACATCACAGTGCGTCGTTGGAAGGGATCCTTTAGGTCCTGACGAAGAAGCATGGGGAAGCTTCGAAACATGTCGACACCAGGAGGCCCAGCTCATTGAGGCATACACCCTCCTCCCCCCACCTTTTTACTAATACCAGCTTAGACGGCAGAATACATTTTCCCAGTCCAGAGAGCCAGGTATTTTTTAAATCACTCTCCATTCACTCCTGACCCTTCCTTGCACACCCTTGCACTACACATAGTAGTTTCATTAAGAACAGTGCTCCCACGTATACGTAGGTTGTAGCACGCCCCGTCCCGTAGAGGGGCGGGAAGACCCCTATGATGAAGCATGACACCAAGGGCCCTTTTGGTGTGTGAGGGGTATTTTAACAACTGATGTGTATTCTCCACGACCGTGGGATACACATTGTATAAACGGGAGACTCTTGATTTACTGTACCTGCGGGTGGATCCTTTTGTTTATGTACGCTTTACTGGGAGGAAGTATCCACCTCCACCACTCGTTGAGTGGAACCTCTCTACTCCCCTCTTTGTTTTTCCTTCTAACTGGGTAACTGCCAGATCACAGTATGTCATTCCCATCCTTAAATGCAGTCAGGGATCTGTGGAAATATGGCTACACACCCCATTGACGTGAAGTCAGCATGCTAGGCAGTGTCTCACATATTTACATTAGACAGTCTCATGACACTATATGTTCATTTTGGCTTATGAAGGGCTGGACAAGTGTCCATGTTGTCATCCCCCCACATACTCAAGTGCCATTAGTAATAGGTCATGTATGGAGCATGCTGTTGGCAAAATATTGATGCATGCACATTGGCTTAAACTCACTGGCACATACTACTGTACAGTAACATCATGTGAGCATTCTGAGCACTCTCAAACTTTTACTCAGACACTTACCAGTACATCTGGAGCACCATATAACCTACCATACTGTGCAAGTACCTTGTCCACCAGGACCTCCAGCTCCTCTGTGGTGAAGGGACGGGCCCTGATGTTCTCTGTTCGCGCCATCACTGGGTCCAGAGTCCAGGTACAGCAGCAGTTGGTGGTGATGAATAGCAGGCAGCAGTGTCTGAATGCAAGTGACATGTGTGGCTCTCTCACAGACATTTATAGGCCCCTAGGGTTTTTTCAGGGGTACTCTGCTGTTGCAATTGGTCTGCCTGGTTTGCATCTTTCAGTTGTATCCAATGACCGGGACCGCTGTGGCGGAGAACGCCTAGTGCGAGTTTAAAAAATGCATTGCACTACCACGATGGCGGTTCCCATTGGCTGCAATGGCATTGGCATATGCGGTGTCACACTGCGGGGGCAGGTGGTCCCTACCGCAATTTGGCATTTTTCAATTCTGGCCAATGACCGTGATCGCGGTGGCAGAGAATGCCTAGCGCGACTTTCAAAACTGCAGTGCACTAACGCGATGGCGGTTCCCATTGGTTGCAATGGCATTGGCATATGCGGTGTCACACCGTGGAGGTCAGGTGGTCCCTACCGTAATTTGGCATTTTTCAATTGTGGTCAATGACCGTGATCGCGGTGGCGGAGCGCGCCTACCGCACCTATAGACACATTGTGCTATTGCATCGACACTAGCCAATTTTCATCATTGAACACTATACCTTTACAATGTATTCTGTCACCTGTTTGTAAAGTTAAATGCAAGTGTGACATTTAACTCACTGATGCCCACACATGCCATGTCAGTGCACATGATTACATGCATTGGCATGTACTTCCTCACATGCCACATATGATATTTGTGTGCATGTACACAGATGTGGTGTGTAATGGAGTCTCATATTTGTGAACAAGTCAATGTGTAAGATGGCTAATCAACCCATAGTAATGATGGAATAACCACATAATGTGTCTATTGATTTGTGTGCATTTCGATATTCATTTTGACAGTTGATCAGCTTACACACACTGCTCATTGTGTAGAAAAGTTGTGTTCTGTGCGACTTAAGCAAGAAGGCGTGGCAGGTACAGCAGCTACGTAGACGTCAGCAGTGTTGCTGTTTGCCACATGTGCTGTGTCACCTACACCCAGGGCTGGTGACACAAGATGTAGGAGTGTACCATTTACCATTCACATAGTCAGATTCTGTTTTGGAAGCAGTCAGTATGTACATACTGAGCACATATACGACTACATGAGATCAAGGTGTCTGTGCATGTGACTTGTGCATTAAGCTGTTGTTACAGTCTAGTCAATGTTGGCGCTATGTTAGTCAATGTGTAAGATGTTTGACACATCTCATTGGTGAATTAAATTTACATCAGTCCTCTTTCGTATTATGTAGGAGATGACCAAATGTGCATCGGCCATTCACAGTGCTGGAGAACATGGAGGATGAGGACATCATAACATCATAGACAGGAAGGTGGACTACTATGAATCAAGGATTCTGGCCGCCGACAATAAACAGAAAGAGACTTTTCGGATTATAACGGAGCTAAGACAGCCATAAGAACAGAAACTCCCAGCTCGCTCCGAAGACTGCAACAAGTTTCAGTCTTACTTCCTACGAAAAGTCACTGACCTCCTGTCGGTCATCCACCATCCCCCGCTGTTCACATGCCCCCAATGAATGCCCCCGAGCTCCTCACCTACGACAAACCCCTCTCCGCTTTTCCGAAAATTAAATCACGACTCTTTGAGCCTCCTTCTGGCCCGCACTAAATCAGGGTCACCCGCGGACCCCTGCCCACCTAGAATATTCCGCATGGCACTTCCTGGATTAGAGAGCGAGGTCCTGAACCTATTAAATCAGTCCCTCAACACCAGTCAAGTCCTGACTAACTTCAAAGAGGCAAGAGTCATATCCCTGCTGAAAAAACCTGGTGTCGATACAAAGAATTTCAAAAATTTTAGGCCTATTTCTCAGCTCCCTTTTCTGGCAAAAGTGCTGGAACAACATGTGCTGAAAACCCTATCTCTCCACCTAGAGAGCAACCACCTCTTTCATACGAAACAGGCTGGTTTCCGGGCCCACCACAGCACTGAACTGGTCATGTTGGAAGTCCTGGACGAACTGAGATTGATGGCTGACAGAAAGAAGCCTTGCGCCCTGGTCCTCCTGGACCTGTCCGCGGCATTTGATACGGTCAATCACAACCTACTCTTGTCGCGGATTAGGGAGTTAGGGGTTAGCATTTCAATGGCTGGCGTCCTTTCTGTCAGGCCGATCTCAAAGGATCCAACTTGCCGACCAGGTATCCGATGCGGGTGAGCTAACGTGCAGTGTCCCCCAGGGATAAGAACTGTCTCCGCTTCTTTTCAATGTATACCTCCAGCCCTTGGTGACCGCATTGTCCTGTATGGAGTGCCAGGTCTTCAACTACGCGGCCGACACACAGATCCTCATCCAGATTGACAACTCCCCTACGGCACATATTTGATTGCAGAATGTCCTAAAAATCACTGTCAACTGGATGACAGCCAACCACCTCAAAATCAACCCCGATAAAACCGAGGTTCTGGCCATCACCACGAACGCTAACCCTTGGAGTGACCTCTTTTGGCCACAAGAACTTGACCCCACCCCCGAGTCCGCCCCAGCTGTAAAGAGTTTGGGTATAAAAATAGACGCCAAACTTTCTATGTCCCACCAGGTCTCGACTGTGTTGGGGACATGCGTAGGCCTGCTGAGATTGCTGTGAAAACTGGCCCTCCTACTCTCATTTACAGCACTCCGTATGGCAGTGTCAGCTTTAATTGTTTCCCGCCTAGACTACGGGAATTCCCTTTATCTGGGCCTCCCAGAAAAACTGCTGACTAAACTCGAGGTAGTCTTGAACAACGTTGCCAGACTGGTTTTCAGGCTCCCAAGACGAGCCCACACCACCCCCCCTATTGCAGCAGCTTCACTGGCTCCCGGTTAAGCAGAGAACCAGATTCAAGGGGCTTTGCATAGCCCACAAAGCCATCTATGGTCAGGCCCCAGCATATATTAAGGAACGCCTGGTAAACTACACTCCGGGACGGTCACTCCGGTCCACTGGTTCGGGCTTGCTGGCCTGCCCCCGCTTCTTGATCTCCTCTATAGGGGGCAGAGCCTTTTCTACTACGATCCCCCAACTCTGGAATGAACTGCCTGCTGGGCTCCGCAAAGAGCCTGATCTCCTCCCATTTAGGAAAACATTAAAAACACTCCTTTTTACCGAAGCCTGGGGCACAATCTAGGCCAAGTCAGGGCGCACACTCTCTGGGGTGCCACGGTTGGGCTCTCTCTCTAAGCGCTTAGAGACCAGTAGGTGATAATGCGCTATAGAAATCCCAATTAACATTAACATTAACATTAACATTAAGGAAATTCAGTCTGGATCACCTTCCCCTTGAAGACGTATGTGGTCCATTTGAGCCCCATCTGAGGCCTCACAGAACCTATCCGACTGCTTCGACGCCAACAGTTAAGGTGATGGCGGCTCTGCATTTCTTTGCCACTGATCAGTTTCAGTACACGGTGGCCATCGCCAGTGGGAAGTCTCAAGCTTTGTTCAGCATGGTGCTATGTGATGTCCTGTCCGCATTGTTGACCTACAAGGACCGCTACATCCACTTTCCAAGGAGACATGAATTGGCAGATGTGAAGGGTGATTTTTATGATGTTGGACACATACCTAATGTGGTTGGAGCCATTGACTGCACACATGTTGGCCTAGTTCCACCATGAGCACATTTACCGTAACAGGAAGCATTTCCATTCCATTAATATGCAAGTGTTATACCAAGCAGATATGATTATCTCCCATGTGTGTGCTAAATTTCCCGGTTGAGCACATGACTCCTACATACTGCATAACAGCATCATCCCACAATTGATGGCAAATCTGCATCCGGGGCTTGCGTGGCTTGTTGGTGAGTACGCAGAGTCAAGTAGTGTGCTGTATGTGTGACATGCTGTTCTCAGCTACTGTTTATATTACCAAATTGGTCTGTGTATATCACATTTAGGTGGCTGCGTATCCCAACTGGCCTTGGTTGCTGAGCCCACTGAGGAATCCAAGGACCCCGGGTGAAGTCCGCTACAATGATGCACATGGGAGGACACGTCATGTAGTGGAGCATGCTTTTGGGCTTCTGAAGTCTAGATTCCGGTGTCTGGACAAGAGTGGAGGTGCACTACTCTACTCTCCCCAAAAGGTGTGTCAGATCATAGTTGCATGCTGCATGCTCCACATCCTGGCCTTACTCAAAGAGATCCCCCTGCTCCTGGACGATGATGCAAAAACAACAGTTAATGGACAGAATGCAGAACAATGTCATACATTCACCCCAGTACCGAGATCTGGGCCTAAATCCATAGTTTTTTTGCTCGCCATTCCAGTTTGAACCCAGCCATATGAAAATCAGTCTTGACCCTGTGCCTCATGGGAACAGTCCAGCCCGAACTGCCAAGTCAGGTCATCCTAGGACCGGTTTCGGGATTTCACCCCTCATCAGACAGGATAGCTTGATTCCAGTGGCATGGAGAGCACGGGACTCTCGTCTGAGCATACCCGTCCCACTCAGGGTGACAAATGCAGCATGACACCAAAGGCCCTTTTGGTGTGTGAGGGGTATTTTAACAACTGATGTGTATTCTCCACGACCGTGGGATACACATTGTATAAACGGGAGACTCTTGAGTTACCCAGTTACCCTGCTGGTTTTAGAGACTCGAAGTCTGAACACACATTCCCTTTGCTATGTGATGTCCTAGTCCATTAAGTGTTCATATGCTCATTTGAGACATTACAAATGTAGCTTGGCCAGAGGGTACTGAATAATGTTTTTACCTTTTTTTAAATGACCCTATGGAGATGTTTCCATTCTGCACAGGAGTACAATGCCTGAGTCTATCACTCTTGGGGGTAATTCCCCTATGACACATCAGCTAAATGTGATTTGGGTATGTCATCCTACTATTGATTCCATGATGTGCAGAGTCTCGCATGTTTATGCACTGTATCTCCATTCATATTGTACATGCGTGTGATTTCTGTGATGGGCCATGTTTATCCTCAGTGTGAGGCCCTCTGGCCTGCACAGAAACTGCCCAATATTACAAGGACCCATCACAAAAAGGACTGAGTGAAACATATGTGTTGTCCACAACCCTATTTCTCAATGAGTCATCATAGGCCTGAGGATTGCACAAGACAGGACTGTACCTTGTGAGAAAAGTGTGAGACTGTAAGATCAGGGCCCTAAATGTGAGCACCATGACACATGTAGCTAGGCAGTAGTGTAGGACACAGTGAGTCTGACTTCTACATATCATTTTATTGTATGTCACACTCACTCACATAGTGCATCACAGCTGAGGGCAATTTTCACATTGATTTCTGTGCTGGCACTCTGCATGTGTATGGGATGGGCATGCAGTGTGTCCATCATCATATATGTAACCATTGCAATGATATGGTTTGCTCCAAGTGTACTATGTGATATGCTGTATGGGCTCTGCTCTCCATTGATGTGTTAGTGTGCTATGTATTTTCATGCTCCTGTACTGTCACACAGTGGTACACAACAGAGTTTCACATAAACCTCCTCTTCTTGTATCCCATGCCTGCAGCTTAAGTTCCATCAGCGTAAGACCATATGGAGGCCCATTGCACGCAAGGTGCGGTCTCTGGGTGTCTCCAACCGACGTCATATGCACTGCCACAAGAGGTGGGATGATATCTGCCGCCTGAGCAAAAACGTTGCTGAGATGACGCTTGGGGTGATCCCTCGAAGTGGCAGGTTGGCACGCCGGAATATGACACCACTAATGGCCCGCATCTTGGCAGTGACACAGCCAGAGCTAGATGGACGCTTGAGGGCCCATCAGCAGCAAGTTGGCGGTGAGTACTGTGCAAATTGTGACTTTGCATAGGAGTGACTACATGAATCCCAGCCCTGAGCCTGTGCGGACCTCTGTGATGTCTCTAGTGTGATGCAGTGGCTTCTAAGTGGCCTCAGTGTTGAGTGCTGCTGTTCAGCATTTGTACGACATTTTGTTTCTCATGTGTTTAAACCCATGACCCTTGTCACATAACATCAGTTTGGCATTTTTTCATCTCACATTGTATAAATGTTGTCTGAACTGACACCTTCCCACACAGGATAATCCATAATCCATTGTGTGAATTGGGTAGCCCAGTACACTTGTAAGACTTGTGTGCACTGTGTGGCTAGCTCAATAGTGTGCTCATGTGATGATGTGTCCGTGGCTACAGGCATGCACAGATGTGGACTCAGTGAGCAGTGAGTTGGTAAGGGTCACACCTGTCCCATGGGTCCCTTTTTCACAATCATATAGGGGACAGCACCACTGTAAAGTATACTAGCCCAATATCAGGAGCATGGCATAACATGATGTACTTACCTGGCTTAGTGACAGCAAGTGCACACAGGTGCTGATGGGGTAGATGGTGATGATTGCAGTGATGCATTGGCTACATTACCATTTCCATTTGTGCACATGGCAACATGACTGTTACCGATAGAATCTGTGACTTGACTTCAATGAAGCTGAACCTGGCTATTGCGAGATTGTTTTGCCACTATGGCTTAACATGGTTGGATGTGATCAATGGGTATGTCAAATTGTGATGTGACTGAGGTGTTGTACAGTAATTTTAACCCCTTGTGTGCCCATGACGTGCTGGACACGTCATGGAGCACAGTCGCGCTGTGCCCATGACGTGTCCAGCACGTCATGAGGCATTCCCTGGGGAATCCCTCGCGCCGACGTCATTACAGTGAAAGTGAAACTGAAATGAGCCAAGAGGCTCATTTCAGTTTCACTTTCTACGTGCTCAAGGGGCTATCTCAGCCCCCTGAGCACTTAGAAAGACGGGAGAGGTATCGTTGGAAAGGGGAATCGTTGGAAAGTTTGATCCCTGCTTGGGGATCGCCACAGGAGGGCGATCCCCAAGCAGGGATCCACCCACTAGACACCAGGGAGGGGGGAGTGGCCCCTTGGGCAAGGGCCTTTGCTCCCCCCAAATATTTTGGGCATTATTTAGTCTTTTCCCCCCCCCCTGGACACTAGACACCAGGGAATTTTATAAAAAATACCAATAGGGGTGGGGGCTGCCCAAAACAGGCAGGCCCATGCCCCCACCCCACCCCACAATAATCAGTCTTTCTGACCCCCCCCCCCCCCGGAGGGCAGATGGGGCATTGGCCCCTAATCAGCCCCTTCGGGGGGGCAGAAAGCCCACTATTAACCAGGGATTTCTTTTCAGTTTTTTTAGGGCGGGGGCTGCCCGAAACGGTCACGCCAATGCCCCCACCCACCACCATTACAGCCTTTTTGCCCCCCCTGGGGGGCAGATGGGGCATTGGCCCCCAATCTGCCCCCCCGGGGGGGCAAAAAGACCACTAGACACCAGGGAATTTACATAAAAAATAAAAATAGGGGTGGGAGCTGCCCGAAACGGGCAGGCCCATGCCCTCACCGCACCCCCCAATTATTACAGTCTTTCTGCCCCCCCCAGGGGGCAGATGGGGCATTGGCCCCTAATCTGCCCCTTCGGGGGGGGGAGAAAGCCCACTAAACATCAGGGATTTTTTTTAGCGCAATTGTTTTTAGGGTGTGGGCTGCCCGAAACGGGCACGCCAATGCCCCCACCCTCCCCCCACAAAAATGACAGTCTTTCTGCCCCCCAGGAGGCAGATGGGAGCTGTAGCCCCCAATCTGCCCCCCCCCCCCCCCTGGGGGCGCAGAATGCCCACTAGAAACCATGGATTTTTTGGTTTTATTAGTGTAGGGGTAGGGGCTCCCCAAAATGGGCATGACAATACCCCACCCCCAGAGAAATTCCAGTCTTTCTGCCCCCCCGGGAGGGCAGATGGTGGCAGTGGCCCCTAATCTGCCCCCTGGGGGGGCAGAAAGCCCACTAGGCGCCAGCGAGTACGCAGGCTTTTTTTATGCATGGGGGTGGAGGCTGCCCAAAATGGTCATACCAATGCCCCCACCCCCACAAAAAATAGCCACAGTCTTTCTGCCCCTTTAGGGGCATATCAGGATGAAACCCCATTCCCCGATTCCCCCCCAGGGTGGCAGAAAGCCCACTGGGCGCCGAATTTTTTTAGCAATGTGCATACCTGTGGATTTTGGGCCCTAGCGCAGTTGGCACGTAGGCAAACCTAGCAAACCTGTACATTCTTTAAAACTAGACACCGAGGGGAATCCTGGATGGGGTGACTTCACTGGCTCTCACCAGGTTCTGTTACCCAGAATCCATTGCAAACCTAAAAATGTGTCCAAAATAACACATTTTCCTCACATTTCTGTGGTGGAAAGTTCTGAAATCTGCGTGGGTCCACAAAATTCCACCCACCCTGCGTTCTCCAAAGTCTTCAGAGAAAAATGGTACCTCACTTGCATGGGTAGGCCTAGTGCCCACGACAGGAAACAGCGCAAAACGTAACGTGGACACACCTCAATTTCACAGCGAAAAATGACCCTTTTTTGGCAAAGTGCCTAGCTGTAGTTTTTGAACCAGAGTACCCGCGACAGGCAAGGGTCCAAAACATAGTACGCCTCAACAGGCAAGGGTCCTAAACGTAGTGCACCTGACTACGTTTTGGGCCCTTGTCTGTCGCGGGTACTTGGGCCTCCCACACGAGTGAGGCACCGTTTTTATCGGGAGACCCAGGGGAACGCTGGGTGGTAGGAAATTTGTGTCAGCCCGCTGATGCCACAACTTTCCCACACAAAAATGTGTGAAAAAAGTGATTTTTTCAGCTAAATATGAGGTTTGCAGGGCATTCTGGGTAAGGAAACGTTGGGGATCCACGCAAACCATACCTCCCTGGAATCCCCCGGGTGTCTAGTTTTCAGAAATGTGTGGGTTTGGTAGGTTCCCCTAGGTGGCCGGGCCAAATACCCAGGTGACCCTCCTTGCACAACCAGGTCGTTTTGCGCTAGGTTTCGCTAGGTGCCGGCAGAGCTATGGTTCAAAAACTACAGCTAGGCACTTTGCCAAAAAAGGTTCATTTTTCACTGCGAAATTGAGGTGTGTCCACGATGCGTTTTGCGCCGTTTCCTGTCGCGGGCACTAAGCCGACCCACACAAGTGAGGTACCATTTTTATCGGACGACTTTGGGGAACACGGGGTGGGTGGAAATTTGTGGATCCACGCAGATTCCAGAACTTTCCACCACAGAAATGTGGGGAAAATGTGTTTTGTTTGGCAATTTTTTAGGTTTGCAAGGGATTCTGGGTAGCAGAACCTGGTGGGAGGCAGTCAAGTCACCCCATCTTGGATTCCCCTGGGTGTCTAGTTTTCAAAAATGTATAGGTTTGCTAGGTTTCCCTAGGTGCCGGCAGAGCTATGGTTCAAAAACTACAGCTAGGCACTTTGCTAGAAAAGGGTAATTTTGCATTGTGAAAATGTGGTGTGTTCACGTTGGGTTTTGAGTCATTTCCTGTCGTGGGCACTATGCCTACCCCTACAAGTGAGGTACCATTTTTATCGGGAGACTTAGGGTAATTCAGATTTTTAAAGGAACTGTTATTACCTATTGACTTTCGATGCATTTCTGCCTTCCAAATGAAAGACATTGTGTAAAAAAGAAGTCATTCTAAAAAATGACTGATAATTCTCATGCTAGTATGAGTATTCCCAATTTCGGAAGTGTGCAAATATCTACTGTTTCTAAACTCTATATTTTGTTCCCATTTCAGAAATACATAGGTGTCTTTCATACCGATTTTTCCATGTACACATTTTTACAGAATAATTACTATATACCCGGTACATAATAAAAAACCATTGCAAGTTGCTGCTCAGTTTTTGGCTCTGGGTTCGTCGGGTTCTTGGTGAACCTACAAGTCCTATATATCCCCACAACCAGACATGTCCAGCAGATGTAACGGTATATTGCTTTCAAAGAGATGTCAAAATTAGAAGAAGTTACAGGTGAAAACGTTGACACAAAAGGCGCTTTTTTAAAAAAAAAAATCTATTTTTCCTATATTTAACTGTTAGTTTCTATAAAGAAACCTTGATGGAGCTACACAAATGACCCCTTGCTGAATTCAGAATTTTGTCTACTTCTCCAAAATGTATAGCTTTCCAGGATCCATTATTGCTTTTGTACCCATTTCTACCATTAACTGGAAGGAGGTCGAAAGCACAAAAAATAGCAAAAATAGGCTATGTCCCAGAAAAATGCCAAAACTGTGTAAAAAATGTTGGGTTTCTGACAAAAGTCTGGTATCCCCTAAAATCTGGGAACATGGTGATTTCAGCCCCACAAACCCTTTTTTGATAACACTTGCAGGGAAAAACCCAGATGCTTTCATTTGCAGCCCGTTTTTCCCATTTTCCCCCCAAAAAACTAAATTTTGCTGTATTTTGGCTCATTTCTGTGACCCCTCCAGGGGAATCCACAAACCCTGAGTACCCTCAGAATCCCCATGATGTTGGAAGAAAAGGACGCAAATTTGGCGTGGATACCTTATGTGGTCAAAAAGTTACAGGGGCCTCAGCGCGCACTACCCCAAATAGCCAAAAAAGGGCGTGGCACAGGAGGGCAAAAGGCCTGGCAGCGAAGGGGTTAAGGATGATAATGAGCAAAGGTTACTCAGATTGCCAGTCCTCAGTATGTGTGCATTGTGGAGGGCTGTCCTTGTACATCAGTGCATGGTGAAGTTGTGGCTAATGCTTGGAATCGGTGTGTGAAATTTTGGCACTTTGGTGTGTCCTCAATGTCATCAGTCAGCACAACGTAGGGATGTCATATGCAGACCCTCGGTATTCTCACACATTAGCTGTCCTACTGGGGTCCACCTACTTCATCATCAACAGAAGACACAAGCCTGCCTTGGATAAATGAGGGCCTGTCAGGGACTTGTGGACATGTTGGTATGTGACATGTCACAACCTATGGAGGCCTTGCATTAATTTCCCCTTCTCATGCTATTGTGCATTGTGTTTGTGACTGCATTGTTAAATGGTGCATATTGTCACTTCTTTAAGAATGAGATGTGGCCTTGTGACATATGCTGCAGTGTGAGAGTCAGAGACATCAACTGACAGTGAACAGTAGTGAGCATCATGTTAGTGTGCAGTCCTAGATGTGTGCTGTGCACAACAAATAACTTGTAACATCTACACAGCTGCCACCAATGTACAACTGTAGTTGTACTTCAAGGCCCTACATGGTGGATGTCAGGATCTGGTTGCCCTTGCAAAAGGACATATTGTACTTTGTATCTGTGGTGTTCCATGGAAAAACTACATATGTGACTGAGCAAACACGTTTTGATGAATAGCTATCTTACCTACAGGCACGTAGGTGTGCATTCAGAAGGTTTTATGTGTGTTTACAGGGAGACACAGGACCAGGTATTTGGCTGTGTCAACGCAGCATAGAGCATGACTATCAACTATGCATGTTTCCATGCATCATCTGATTATTGCATACATGTGGCATATGCAGAAAGTACATGGACAAGTTAAACATGGTAGATTCATTTTCCTGTTTGTAGTTTTGATTGCATATGATGTTTGTGAGTATGGCACTATACTGCTGTGTGCATATTTAGATTCCGTATATAGGTTTCCCGATTTATGCCCTTATATAGGTACAATTCACATTGCCCTTATTTGAACATAGAAATCCGGCCTTATTTAGATATTGTCTGTACAAACCAAATACAGGCATGGTTACCTACATCCGTCCATCCACGTCACAACGAATTCTTGGAAAACCAGAAGCCTTTAGGTATTTCCCTCAGCTTGAATATTGATTTCTCCAAGAACTCATTAAGTATACATGAACATCTATTCCTTAGGGGTTGATTCACGACATTCCTCTGCCTGACTTGTACGTCAATACTGGCATTCCTAGACACCTTCAAGGTATAAATATACCAGAACTTGCCCTGGCAAATTGCGGTTCCTGGAGGATTCGATCCAACCTAGACTACGCGGTTTGCCATGGCAAGTTCGGAAGGAGATCAAGTTCCAGCCTGATGCACTGAGCTGACGCTGCCATCCTCCTCGCAGAGAATCCAGCTCCAGTGCTCACTGACTTCCTTGCGGGGGGTTAGACTATTGAGTCCAGAAAAGAGATTCCAACCTCTCTCATTTTCAGGTATGGAGCGGACTAGAACTTAGAGAAACGTTTGGCAACACTTTGGCTAAACTAAAATATAGCTTGCTATACTTTAGAAGTAGCACCTACTTCAAACACCGTACTGCACTTATGTTAGGTACACTGGGGTAGAACAATTTAGAAGCATCAGATGAGTATCAAATTTTAGCTTATGTTATTTATGTATGTATTTTGATTAATATAAGTCATAGCTACAAACCATGCTATTGCAGTATTATTTTATCTTACTGCTAACCTCGTACATATTGTACTTCGCAGTCTGTCTTACGATTGTAGCAATACATATCTCTTGCATGAGAAATAAGACTGTTCAATAAACCATTTTATTGAAACGCCCGTCTCTCTATTTCTGTGCAACTCTGTAGAAACAAAGCATGCACGATTGACTGAGTGAAACTGTTATCTATTGTTTCCACGATTCTGAGACTGTTCCGATTCTAAAGGGAAACAAAGTTGTCATGTTTATGCGGTTGTCAGAGACTAATCCCTTATTGTATATTTGAGACGTTTCTAGTGACCTCTGACTTAGCTGGCACACATAAGTAATTAAGTTTAATATACTCGATAGAGACATACTGACCTTAGTCCTATTTCAGACCTATAGTGTATGTTATTCCAATGCGCAGAGCCTATCAGGGATATAGGAACTACACTACATGGAGCCCAACGGTTTGGTAAGGCACTAATTTAACGCTAGATACTGAAGTAACTCAGTCATGCTTTTCTCAGAGACCCTCTACTCATAAAACTCCATAAGACGTCTGGAGTGGGTAGGGATAATATCTGCCATAGCTGAGTAGGACGAAAGTCCTATGTATTAGCTGTTTGGTTTTGTTCAACGTTGAAAGGATACAGTGTTCCAAAATATTGTACACCTTATCTTTGTTGCCTTGAAACTTGCTCTGCATTTTTCATTTCGACATGTCCGAAAACGGCACAAACACCGATGCTGGTGGGTCTGTAGCCGACCAAGTCGCAGCAGCTTTTAATTGTACAGGTTTTCAAGAAACCGACGAGGATGCTAGAAACATCCATCCAAATTTAAGGAAAGCCATCACTATAAAACTTATAAAACATGGTCTAACACCAAGAGGTTGTAGAGCAGTCTTCGTGATAGAGGCACATGACTCTCACCAGACAGAGGTATTCTACACATGGATAGTATTCCCAGAATCAAATCCAGTAACACACTTGTTTCACTTCTACAAAGAAGATGAACCACCTGAGGAATACATTCCTTTCAAGGATATTGAAATTCCACTCCCATACCAGGAGCTTGAGCTCTGGTTTAAAGGCGCCCTAAAACATTTCAATCACATTACCAGGCTCGGTCCACTAGGTAGACCAGGAGCAACATGGCTGATTTTAGCCGGCTACACACCTCATCCTGACATTGAAGAAATGTCAGATGTGGATCTACTCACTCAACTCAAGGAGCTAATCAAAATTTATAGACAATGGGTTCAATATGTCATGCGGACTTTCAAAATCCAACCACCATTAACAATTCAAAATCCAGCCCCTAATCAGGGGAATACACTAAAAATTACTCCACAGACTTTACACGCAGTCATGGGTAAAATGCTCACAAAACGTGAACAAATTCCATTCTGGATAGCTCAAAAAATTACTCAAATCGAAGCAGTATTTCCTAATACTTGCCCTTATGAGAAACACAGAATTCTAACAATCTGTTTACCAATGGGGATTACACCACATCTGGAAGACTACACCACTTGGGGCACAGTCTTTGCTGCAATCTATACAAAAACACATGGTGTTCCGTCTATGGCGGTAATACCAGATGACCTGAAACAGATTCAAAATGAATACGGGGCAGAGCCTGCTCTGAATTTAGGTATGAAGTTACTTAAAAATTTCGACCAGGTCTCAACAATAATATTATCTAATATTAAAGGAGAAGCAGCATCATTGGCGATCCGCCAGAAATTAAGGGAATTTGATGTAACAGAACAACCACAAGAACTAGCCAGAATAATTGCAAAATCCTATGAAGAATTAGGCAGAGACAGTTTGGGAAGGAAACCAGTTAAACCACAACTGTCTGAAAGTCCTGATAAGGTCTTTCCTAAAAACACTTCTACCTCTTCTAAAAAGAAGTGGGAAAATAGTAAACAGAATTCCAAAGAGAAGCATTCTCATTCCCGAGGCAGGTCTCCTCCACAGAAGGAGCCCTCTGAAAGGAGGTACAACCTCAGGAATAGGGATAATTTGAGAAAACCTGACAGATATCAAGATAATGATATACGTTCCTCTCGTACCTTTAGGACGGTCAGAAAACAAGGAAGAACGCGTGAAGTCCAAAGACGATCAACACGTTCAGAAAAATAAAGCAAAACCTCAATTCTCCAAGAAAAAGGTAGCAGGTCTAAAGATCAGACATGCAGAGAACACTGAGAACCCAACTCAGGAACGGAGAGTGGGCCCAGACCATGCTGGACAGTGCAGCAGAAGTTACAATAGCTCGCCAGAACCTGAAGGGACTTCTGGAGACAGTGGACTTGAATGAAGACATACAAGTTGAGACTGTAGACACCAGGGTTAGTTCTCCACATAGGTTATATGAAGTAACACTCCGGATGGAGGGAGACATACCAAAAAAAGGGAAAGCACTCTTTTGGGAGCATCTTTCAAAGGGTTATGATATACTTCTAGCAGAAAAGGACTGGCCACCAGAGTTTGTCAGGGAGTGCCCACATGGTGAGAACAGCATTATGCCTGCCTTCTCCAACCATATTCCAGTTCATTTAAAATATACATTAGCCAGGAAATGGGCAGTAGCCCAAGCCCCAGCACAGTATAAAAATCATGTAGGATGGGATGAGGATTCACCTCACCATAAAATCTAGTTAAAAAAGTCAACCAACTGCAAAAAGTCAGTACCCAGTTAAGCAAGAAGCTAAAAAACAGGTCAGGGAGATTTTAGATCAACTTGAATATCAGGGGGTGATTGAAACATGCACCTCATCAATGAACAATCCTTTGTTTCCTGTCTCCAAACCAAACAATACATATCGTCTAGTTTTGGATTACAGACACTTAAATTCCTGTTGCAAAACATTTGCAGTGCAAAATGCACATAGTACAGCATTAATTAATAACATTTTGCGTAAAAAATATAAAACCACATTAGATATTTCAAATGGTTTCTTTTGTTGAAATATTGCACCAGAAAGCAGATATTTGACCGCTTTCTCAATAATGGGGATACAGCGTCAATTTTGTCGACTGCCCCAGGGATTTAAACCAACAACCCGGGGTTATTCCCAGCAAGGGTAACAGAGTTACTACACACTTATGATGACGAGGCATTGTCATATGTCGATGATATATATCTGACAGACGATGACCTGGATAGGCACTTGAACAGGGTGAGCACCATAATATTGGGCTTCGCCTCAGAGGATTACAAATTCAACTTTAAAAAGTCAAGAATTACCCACCTCAACGTCCTTTTCCTAGGATATGAACTATCAAGTGAAGGCAAAAGCCTGGCAGACAACTTTTTAGAAAAGTGTGCGCTGCTCCAACCTCCAAAAACGCTGAAAAATTTACAGTCGACTCTAGGTTTCCTGAATTTTGGAAGAACTTTCATTTTAAATTATGCAGAAAGGGTTAAACCTCTCTATGAATTAATCAAACCTGATTTTGAAATCACACATTGGACACAAAAACACAGAGAAATTTTGCATTCACTACAAACAGACATGTTAGCAACGAAATACTTGCAAACACGCGTAAACGTACGCAACTTAGTGATCCGAATAATTCCGGGTCAATGTGGATTCACCTACTTAACTTTTAACGAAGGTGAAAAAGTACCCATTGCATACAAATCCCACGAGCAGAAATGAAATTCACTTCTAGAGAAAAATTTCTGACAGCTGTTCAAACCGCTGGAGCAAAAGAAAGAGCCCTAGCACAGGGGAAACACATTATGGTTGTGACTTCTGTACCAGCCCTAGAGGCAGTTACAAAGCCTAGCATTCCAAATGCAAAAGCTTTACATCCGAGATGGATACAATCGGTTAATTCTCTTGCTGCAACTGATGTTGAATACGTTTTTGATCCAAATTTAAAAACACAAACATTCCTGCAATATGAACACAAATGTCCTCTGCCTACTGAAATTCTCCCTCTTGACCAGTACGAATTTATAATTTATACTGACGGATCTGCACAACCCGCTACGGGGAGTAAACAAGCTTACAGTGCAGCGTGTGCTATCGTTAAAGGTCGTATGCGAAATGGCAAATTCAGACCAATGGTCACAAAAACCCAATCTCTAGGGGATTGTACAGCTCAGCGAGCTGAACTACAAGCATTTAAGGTGGCACTTGAAAATATGTATCGCGAATTCCCCACACTAATAGTGTGCAATTCTTTTTACTGTGTTCAATCTTACAATGAATATTTACAGAATTGGATTCAAAATGGTTTCAAAGATGCAAAAGGTGGCCCAATCAAGCACAAATTGCTTTGGGAACAAATAGTTCAGTTGCGAAACGGACTACAGAACACTCATGTGATACACACACTGAGTCATCAACATGATGGCGTTCACGTTGAAGGGAATTCATTGGCTGATGAAGCCGCGAAAGGGGCTGTGCAAACGGCTTCCGTAGCTGCAATCATTCGTTCAAAAACGAAAATAGACAGCGAAATAATGCTGGCTGTCAATGCATCAAGGGGCATTACCTACAAAGTTTCCACTCAAATACTCATATATAATTGATGCGAATGGCCTTCCGTTTGCTCGAATCCCTGAAGTGGGGGATAGAGTAATTCCAAACAGGGAAAGTAGAGCAACTTTGATTTCCAAAGCACACCTGGGAGAGGGTCTGATACTTCAGGGGATCTCAAAGACAATTTTAGAGTTAAAAGAGATGTACTGGTGGCCAGGGATGAATACTCACATTCACATATTCATTAATAACTGTATAGCATGCAATAGAGATCGCAGTACAGAATGCCACCAGATACCCGACTACAACATAGCCAGCCCAGTTCAGACCCCATTATTAGACAGCATTAGACTATCTAACTGCAGGCGTCCTGTTGGACAAATGCAATCCCAGAAACACTAAGTATGGGTTCCTATGGATGTGGCCCCAGCGCTCAGCTGACGCTCGAACTGTTATAAAAGATTTGCGAGTCTTTATCGGCACATACGCAATAGGCACACTACATTCTGACCAGGGTCCTGCGTTTAGCTCTAGGGCTTACAAAGAAGCCATTGACAGTCTGGGCGTAGCATTGTGGTATTCTTCTCCATTTCATCCTGAGGGGAATTCTGTTGTAGAAAGAAAAAAACGGGACATACAGCAGTCTATAGCAGCTAGGGTATTAGGTTCGGGTGATGGGTGGGTCAATCTTTTATATGGGGTCCAGCACGCATTAAACAATTTGCCAAGAAGTTCTCTAGGGGGTGTCACTCCATATGAGGTCCTGTTTGGGACTAGAATGTTGGTTCCAGACTTAGATATGAAAGGCACAGTGGTGGAAAACAAACAATTTGATATCAAAGATCGTTTTGCTGTTTTACAGGTCTTAAATGATTTAAGAACGCAACAAAGCAATGTGGTCCTGAAGCCAACCACCAATGAGAAAAATCCAGCTGTCCCAGCAAGGCCTGTCCGGATCCCAAAGCTTGGGGATCTAGTCAGAGAAGAGATCGCGGACAAGAAGGAATTTGGGCCTTCTTACAAACAACCAGTACCTGTCCTAGCAATCCACGGATCAAGAACAGTACTTTTGCCACCCCTTGCTGGTAAAAAGGAGAAAAAATGTGTGTCCCTCGACCTGATCAAACCACACTATGTGGCCGATACTGAACAGTAGGCCAAGTGGACTCCGCCAATGTAGCAGACGCACTCCTCTAGCTACAATCCAAGTGGTTCAAACTGAGAGACTCATCACCTTTGAAGATTCGACAGTAAGAAATAGAGGACTAAGCAACAATGCTATGGACCTTGTACCTCTTGAAACCCAAATAACAGTTTGTCCTGATACGCATGTCTACAACGAAGTAACAAGTGATCAACTGGTTCCAGTGAATTCAACAAACCCTGATGCAATTCCAACCATTGACAGAACTGCCTCTGGCTATTTCATGAACTTTGATATGTTTTCTGAGGATCCCAGCGAGCCGGAAACAACGCCAGTACAAAGAACTTTCAAAGAACAAGCAAAATACTTTTTTCAACTCTTGAAAAAGACTTATCTGGTTTCACCATAGATTGAACTATGGATTGTTTTGGGAATATTCTTCTTTCTACTTTGGTTAGCTCTGGTATCCACTCTGGGTATGCTGATTAATGGAAGATATATTCAAATGGACACAGCAAGTAAAAGAGTGAACTTACTTCTCCAGCCACACAAATCATCCCATCGTGAAGCAAGAGACTTGTCAGCAGTGAACATTACAGCGATTCCTATACCTGATGGTATAGTTTAGGACAAAACCGAATATGGCATTTTTGGCCCGTCGGAGCTTTTGAAGATTCCACATTTATTTCAAATTTCATTAAGTGACTTTATTACCTCCAGGAGCTTTTCTGATGATTGGGACTTCGAGACTGTTAATAATATGATGTCTGATCTAGAGATGTCAACTGCATTTACTAATAATTAATATTTACAAGCTTCATCAGACTATGAACAACTGTATTGTTATAACCACTATGGTCATCATTTCTTGCATAAATCTGCAACACCTAGAAATGCATTTATGTATAACCAATGGGAACATTGTCCTATGCCACCAAAGGGTAGTTCGAAAACATTTGCAATGAAATTTCCATATTTTTCAGGGTTTAATATCTCAAATGCAGAGACCTTTTACTTTAAGAATGTCAATAAGACAGGAATGAAAACTATGTTAACAAATACCAAACAGATTTATTCTGCAGCCTTTATTGCCCAAATGTCTAGACAGGGTCACGACTTTTGGAAAGACAACATTGAGACGAAAACTGTCTGGGGTACTAAAGATTGGCAAGTACAGGGAATAGAAGCTTTGTTTAGAGCCTGTATCATCCCCGAGCAAATTATGTTTTTGAACGACACTGTCCAACAAACATCATGCCTTGGAATAGCCAAGTTAAAAGACATGAACACTCTGTCTATACCTGCACCTACAAGTGAAAGCACTACACAGGGGGAGGTCGACGTACATAATATTTTCCATCACAACAGATCAGATCCTGAATGGAAAAAATGGTTGCTCTGGCCCTTCGACACAAACAACTGTCAAGATAGATTCCTGAACAAAACAAAAGGTTTTACCTTTCATAGGCCAGACCCACGTTATGTCCAAAGACAGCATCCCGGGGTAGAAAGAACTTACAGTGTAGGGAAACCTTGCCTTAATTGGCTACAGAAAGCTACACTAGAGGATGTAAAACAACACTTAACTTTACTTCAAGAAGACGCAGACCTTAGGAATTCTTGCTAGGACCGAGAAAACCGCGTCAAAAACGTTTCATATGTGCCGGTATCTACGCTGCTTATAATGAAGCATGGAAGGTCACCCAAGCAGAAACTGCAGAACGAATACGAGAAATTGATCGTATTAATTTAGAGAAATCTCTCTCTGTAGTAGACAATGGGTTAACGACTCTGTCGTCCAGGATATATTCTTTGGACAGCATTGTATCCTCTGTCATAGACATCATGGACCAAGACTTGGTCATGTTGCAACATGGTCAGTCATCGCTACGTTCTATCATGCTATTAAGCTTGACGCTTCAAAACCTGCGTTCTGACTATGTGCCCTGTCGTTTAATCAATACTACGTCACAGTTTGCAGAATTCAATCTCACTGATAAACAGATCAAAATGGCGCAAAGGGGAGCAGACTGTACGGTGCTGAGCATTGAAAAACTGGAGAAATTACCATTCACAGTGGCAGAAAAACCAGCTACTGAGTGGATCATACATGGTAAGATTACTCTGCCTGTTACAACTTTCCATTTTCAGTATTGCCTAAAAAATATACCAGCAGGCAAATATGAAAGGTTGGGTAAAGAATACATCAAGACATCCTGGGATTTACCTTACACACACAGATGTTGGAGTGGAGGACGTGAAGTGTTTCTTAGCGGTGAAAACAGTGAACACGCACTAAGCGGTTCTCTCCTTTGTCAGGGTATTAACTTACACAGGGCCTGTGATGGTTCCACTACAGACTTATCCTGCCACCTGCACGGTTCACCGGCAGCAGTGATTAATCCAATCTTTGGTCAACTTTCAAATGGGAGTTACATTATGTTGAATGATCACAGCTGCTGTGGCATGTTGCCAGGTATCCCATATCTAGTAACGGTTACATCCAGGGTCACTTGATGTATGCAAGTCTTGTTTCCACAAATAGACATAGTAAGGGAGTCACCTTTATGGCCTTCACTGAATATCTCTTCTATGCAAATTGATACTCTAAGCAGAATGAGCCATTCTTTTACAAAAACCTGTGCTTTTGACCTCTGCCAAAGAAACCTATGATCTACAAGTCGCAAGGACTTCTGCGGAGACACATACCCTTTTGTATACAAACTGCCCTGTGCATTTCTCGGAAATGTTAGGTCGTATCTTAAACATGTCTGATACGAGCGGTATTGTACATGTATTTAAGAACGTGTGTGCAGGACTGTTATCACCTTTTCAAGCAGTCCTCGGAATTTTTCCAAACTTCGTGCACTCTGTGTTTGGCGGACTGCCGCTTCTTTTAGCACTTGTTGCAGGGATACTATTTTTGCTCCTACTGCTATGATATGGCAAGCCAAATCACCAGCGACACCCAGTTCACCATGGAAAGAACTCTATTGGAGATGAAGTGTCGTGAGCGCATCGTCCAAATTCTGGGTTTACCTAGTCTACGAGAATTAAACACCACTTGGTTTCTGTCATTCAGACCAATCTGGCAAGATTGCATCTTACCTGTTCTACGCTGCCTGCTATGCGGTGAAGAATGCGTGCTGGACATTTGTCTGACACTCCCATCAGTCATGCCTATGGATATCGATACTCTGCTGGACCCGATAACGGCCCATGCTATGTGTTGTCCCAAGTGGCTACCAATCCTGATGGCGGCATTCTTTGAGATCTCACAGACGCAACACTCTACTGCTGAGGTACGAGAGGAAACACCAGGCGCACAGGTAACATCTAATCCGGACATTGCTGATGCTTCCCATGCTGAAGGCGATAGTTCGCATCTATGTGCTGTTGATCTTCTACACGAGGTATTCCACCTCTCACCCACAACGGTAAATGACTTGTTGTCTACAAGTTTAGAAAATGTTATGTTTTCTCCATCCCCACACACTGACTTTTGATTCAAGAACACAGTGTTCCGGAGAGACTCTGAATTTGGCCTTCATTCTTTTTCAAACATGATACTAACTTTGGAACTTTTTTTCCTATGATAAATTTTTTTTCTCCAAATTTGTATTTTTTGCATTTTTTTGCACAGTAATCTGCTTATAGTAGAACTATTCATAGAGAACAGAATTCTTTGATAACACTTCCAGGGACAGTATGCCACCTTGTCAGGTATAACAATTTGACTTGTGTAACCCGATATGAAATGGTTTTGGCCCTTTTTCTTCTATATTTACGAGCCATTTCATCATATGTATATATTTTGGTTCATTCATTTAGCATTCAAATGTAATCCTATGCTTAGAATGGAACATTGCCTTTAATATGTACAGCACTTTATGCATAGCAATGGTTTTGTAATGTATTTTTAGAACATATGTTTTAGATATGTTTTTAGGTTATTTTAGCAAACCCATGCAATACTCTGTTTTAAGATATGTTTAGAACGTTTAGGATTTAGTAACGTCGTTCATACGAAACTGGAGTGGGTGTTGTGTGCAGATTTAGATTCCGTATATAGGTTTCCCGATTTATGCCCTTATATAGGTACAATTCCCATTGCCCTTATTTGGACATAGAAATCCGGCCCTTATTTAGACATTGTGCGTACAAACCAAATACAGGCATGGCCACCTACATCCGTCCATCCACGTCACAACGAATTCTTGGAAAACCAGACCCTTAAGCCTTTAGGAATTTCCCTCAGCTTGAATATTGATTTCTCCAAGAACTCATTAAGTATGCATGAACATCGATTCCTTAGGGGTTGATTCATGACGTTCCTCTGCCCAACTTTTATGTCAATACTGGCATTCCTAGACACCTTCAAGGTATAAATATACCAGCACTTGCCCTGGCAAATTGCGGTTCCCGGAGGATTCGATCCAACCCAGACTACGTGGTTTGCCACGGCAAGTTCGGAAGGAGATCGAGTTCCAGCCTGATGCACTGACCTGACGCTGCCATCCTCCTCGCAGAGAATCCAGCTCCAGTGCTCTCTGACTTCCCTTGTGGGGGGTTAGATTATCAAGTCCAGAAAAGAGATTCCAACCTCTCTCATTCTCAGATATGGAGCTGACTAGAACTTAGAGAAACTTTTGGCAACTCTTGGCTAAACTAAAATATAGCTAGCTATACTTTAGAAGTAGCACCTACTTCAAACATCGTACTGCACTTAGGTTAGGTACACTGGGGTAGAACAATTTAGAAGCATCAGATGAGTATCACATTTTAGCTTATGTTATTTATGTATGTATTTTGATTAATAATTGTCATAGCTACAAACCATGCTATTGCAGTATTATTTTAACTTACTGCTAACCTCGTATATATTGTACTTCGCAGTCTGTCTTACGATTGTAGCAATTTATATCTCTTGCATGAGAAATAAGACTGTTCAATAAACCCTTTTATTGAAACGCCCGTCTCTCTATTTCTGTGCAACTCTGTAGAAACGAAGCATTCACGATTGACTGAGTGAAACTGTTATCTATTGTTTCCACGATTCTGAGACTGATCCGATTCTAAAGGGAAACAAAGTTGTCATGTTTATGCGGTTGTCAGAGACTAATCCCTTCTTGTATATTCCAGAAGTTTCTAGTGACCTCTGACTTAGCTGGCACACATAAGTAATTAAGTTTAATATACTCGATAGAGACATACTGACCTTAGTCCTATGTCAAATCTATAGTGTATGTTATTCCAATGAGCAGAGCCTATCAGGGATATAGGTACTACACTACAATACTGAACCTATGTCTCTGTCTCTTGCAGCATCTACCGAGGGCACGGAAGGATAGGGGCCCAACAGCATTAGGGGAAGCTACTGGCACAACTGGGACACAGGAGTTCAGTGACACTGAGGGAACCAGTGCCTCGGAGGGGGACAGGAGTGCCCCGGAGAATTCACTTCCGGAAACACCAACCTCCACATTCTCCCAGTCCAGTGGTGACTCCTCGATGTTGGAGGGCACCGGAAGTTCCAGATCGGCCTCTTCTTCCACCAACCCTCATCCAGTGCCCACCCTCCCGGATGCTCCCCCAAGTGTTGTCTGTGCCCGCAGCCCTAAGAAGGGTAGAGTCTCCTTCCCCCCCAGGCACCACTGCCCCAGCCCCTGTCTTCCCTGCTGCCCTCAGTGTGGAGGCAGTAGAAATTTTGCACCAGCTGCGTGTGGGTCAGACTGCTCTCCTGAATGCCATCCAGGATCATGGCAACAAGTTGTCACAGGTTGTTGCGTTCATGGAGGGCATTCATTCGGACAGGGTGGTGTACACAGAACTGTCCAGTCTTTGTCCTCCACAGTGACAGCAGTCATTCAGCAGTCCCAAGCTCCAAGTCCAGCTCCTGTCCCTTCAGCGACCACCCTGCCAGTGGCCCACCTGATGAGAGTACACACACACCTGAGTCCTCAGGCACGCAGTCATCCACAAGCAGCACACAACAGCAGCAGTGTGAGTGTACTAGACACCATACACCATCACCACAACACAAAACAAGCACATATGACCGCAAAACAAAAAGCCCATCACAGGACACTCAGGGACACACAGGGAGTCAGAGGAGAAAAAGGCATCCAAAGGGGACGTTTGTACAAGTGAACACGTTGGCTAAGACTCATAGGATGGGCACTCAAAAGGCTATTTAGATACATACTACATACAACCAACATACTACCCTACATACAACCAACCATCCATATATATAACCTACATACTACCTTACATACAACCATCCATACACCCAACCAACCAACCCACCCACCCACCTACCAACCAACCCACACAACCCTCACACCTACATACAACACCCCCCACCGCCCACCCATCCCACACACACCTACATCCCCCACACACCTACACCCCCCACACACACCTACACCCCACCCCACACACACCTATACCCACCCACACATGCCTACACCCACCCCACACACACCTATACCACCCACACACCTATACCACCCACACACCTACACCCCCCACACACCCCCACCACACATCTAAACCCCCCATACACTACACCCCCCACACACCTACACACCCATCTACACCCCTACACCCCCACACACACCTATACCCCCACCGCCACCTACACCCCCACCCCTACACACACACTAAAGGGAATGTGGGATATAACACTCAGGAACTCCAAAAGGTAAGACCGAAGCTCAGTAAGTTCCTCACCCACAATTGCTGTTACAGATACTGACTGCAAATACCCACATATAGGATATGCATGCAAGGCAGGGTCTGTGGAGCTGATACCTATGGTGATGTTATAAATGTAACTCAAAGACAATACTCACAGTGATCAAGAAATACCACCTAGGTTGTCAGCTGTGCCCAAGGATCCTGGTGAGGAAACAGGAATACACAAGGCAGTAACAGCAAGGGGGTGGAAGTAAATATAAGCACAATAGACAAGGAGGAGTGCTTAACAGAAAAGGGAGGAATTCACAGTTCACGCTTGACTGAAAGCAAGTAGCAAACATTCAAGGTAATAGAAGCAAGATAGCAGGAATAGAAAGACAGTAAACTAGGAACTAGAACCAAGGAAATGGGAAGAAAAGCAGGGACTGGAAAAGGATATACAGAAGGTGAGGCTAAAAGGGTATACTAGAATTCAGGAATTAAGAAATCAAAGTAGCATTGAAGGCAGTGCTCGGGCAGGAACAAGAATCGAGCCAAGGCTCAGGAGTCAAGGTAGCACTGCAGGCAGTGCTAGTACAGGAACAGGGAATTACTAAAGCTCAGGAGTCAAGGTAGCACTGCAGGCAGTGCTGTTTCAGGAACAGAGAATTACTAAAGCTTCAGGAGTCAAGGTAGCACTGCAGGCAGTGCTGGTTCAAGAACAGAGAATTACTAAAGTTTCAGGGGTCAAGGTAGCACAGCAGGCAGTGATAATTCAGGAACAAGGAAAACAGCAGCAGCTCAGGAACAAGGAATAAATAAAGCTCAGGAAACACTGGAAACAAAGACATCAAAAGCTCAGGAAACACTGGAAACAAAGATATCAAAAGCTCAGGAAACACTGGAAACAAGGGCCAATCTCACTGGTACACAGCTACAATGACCAACCCTGGACTGAAGGGAGCTGGGGCTTAAAAGAGCTCACAGTAATCCCATGCATCAGGTGTGAGTAGGCTAGCAGGAGCCAGCCACAGGTGAGCTGAATTCCTCCACTCATTCTTGGCCTGCAGGGGTGGAGACAAAGGAGTTTCAGGCATGAGCAGGCTGGCTTCCACAAAACCCGGCATGGATTGGTAATGCATGTCAATCCCAAAATAGTGACCAAATGGCTGGAAGTCAGTATATGCATGAACGGGAGGGTCCAGTAGCTTATTATGACACTGGAGAGTCCCACAGTTCAGCCCCCTGGTGGTGGAAACGAGAACGCAGGGAGCAAGTCGTGAATTAAATAATATGATTCTGCAGCCAAGCTTTGTGTAAAAATATTGTTATTTTCAATATGTATTGAAATAAAGTGGAGCCCTACTCCATAGTGTGTGCTAAACCTCCTACAGGTAGAAAAAGCGCAAGGCTTATTTTTGCATTACCCTCACCCACCAGGGATGGTGGCATGCTTCATAAAGGGTTCTTCCCATTGTGTTAATGACCCTTCTTTCTACAGGGTCATGGTCATGTCGAAAGAAGGGTTATTAAAACCACATATTGGGACCAATTCACAAAGGTAAACTTAGACATTTGGTCTAAACTTAGACCAAATGTCTAAGTTTACGACTTTGGGAATTCACAAGGGCATTTACGAGTACTGTCTTTATGTGCACACCCAGTGCGGGCATAAAGATAGTTCTCGTATATGCCTTTGTGAATTTCCAAGGTCTTAAACGTAGACATTTGGTCTAAGTATAGACCGAACGTGTAAGTTTACTTTTGTGAATCGGCCCATACTTTCTACATTTCCTCCCTTTTCAATCATACCATCTGAAGCATAGCCTTCCTACCTGGCAGGTGTTTTAGTTCACAATAAAACGTCATCATCTCCCATTTACCCTCACCTGGTGTATACCATTCAGTGCTCCGGTGTATCTCACAGAAAGCAGCACGGCCCGTTCCACAGTGGAACAGGAAGAACCCTATGATGAAGCATGCCACCAAGGGATAACACTGGTGGGCGAAGGTTATACACAAAAGCCTTGTGCTGTTTCTCTCTGGAGGAGGTTTGGGGCTCCAGTTTTTTTCGATGTATATGTAACTAGAAGTACGAGCACCCCGCACCCCCTTCACATATTACTACAAAGTAATTTGTAGATATACATAAGGCTGGTGGATGACATTACATTTGACCCCTTAGGTGTTATGAACCCAAAAGTTACAGTACCCTCTCCCATAGCATATGCACATAACCATACAAGAGGGTCTCACCTTATATCAAACAGGCCTGTTGGCTTAAACACCAGAATAAAATGTCCTAATGCATTATTCTTTTTCTGATTTCAATAACCATAATCGATCTGCAACCACTATAATTAATAAACCACTGCAACCATTGGCAAATTATTATAATACACACATTGCAACCTTTCATGAAAAGTCATTACTGTCTGCATCACATTTGAATAAAGCAATAACGCATTGTAAAATATCAATTTTAATAGCATGACTACACAACAATACCTGTGCCTGCATGCTCCTTTGAGCCACCTTAGGCCACAAAACATGCAGCCATTGAGCCAACCATGTAGGACACTGCATTTCCAGGCTGTAGAATACAAGTTCTAGCCTTAGCACCACTTAAACTTAGGATGAGAAGCGGGGCGGGGGGTTATAATTTATCTGACACTGTAAACTTGGGGTCAGTACTTCATAGCTTTCCATTGAGGAGAGGAGCTGCTGCGCTATTGCCGCCCCCCCACACTCTCTTTTGGTCGTCGGTAGAGCCACTGCCATCCTGGGCTGCCACATCCAGTAAAAACAAGCATTTGCAATGTAATAGGTCTCGCATTAGTGAATTTTTGACCTATTGGTGTTGCAAATGATAATGTTTCTTAGCCTTATTTTGTAGTAAAAAAATAGTCCAGCAGTAACATAAGCAATTAAAGAAAATCCACTAAGCAAGGAAAGGGTGCAGTACCACAGGCTGTTACTAGGTGTCCCTGTGGAGTTGCAAATGGACCACTATTAGCAACATACGTTATTGCACCCTCAATGCAATTAGAAACAGAAAGACTGCAGCTGAGCATACGTTTCCATTTGTTTTTATTGGAAGTAAGATTTTTGTTAGCTTGCGTTTTAAAAATGCACCATTGTCATTTATTTAGCATCCTGCTTCCAGTTCCGGAGATGGGACCCTGGGCTCTTTTCCTTTTTCTTGGGGGACACAACAGTGCTCCCCATTCACATTCCATGACGGGAGCCAGGAGATGGGGTTCTGGGCTGTCTCTGGCATAAGGCGGCCTGCGGGTTGGAATCTCTGGGTCTCAAGAGGTCCGGGGAGGGGACCCCATGAACGCTCCCTCCCAGTTCAAAAGCGGATCCTGGCAAGACAAGGATCATACGTAATTTTTTGGGACATGGTACGAAAATCTGGACCAGGAACCCTTAGCTGGCGCCTGTGGTTAGAGTTACAATACAAAACATCACTACCGGCTGCAAAATATCTACAAACAAGTCTGACCACCCTGGGGCTAACCAATCTTTGGGAGACACCCACTAATCATTGCCTTTTCAAAAAAATAGTGTGGAAAACAGTAAAACGCCTATCATGGATGGAGGATAACACCTAATCCAACCCTGCTGCTCAAACATATTTAACACTCGACAGAGCAATATCTCCACCTAAATGCATGGCAGCTAAAAGTTATATATATTTATACTATAAATTGCCTGGGAAATTAACGATTTTCTGTTTTAAATCAAATTCATTATTAAACCTTTTTTGTAGCGAAATTTATAACAATTTTTTTTATTAATATATTTTTGTAGCAATGGTTTTAAGTAACTACGCTAATAAAAATAAATTTGAAACTTGAAACCCTCCCGGAGTTAATTATTATTGAACATTGCGTCAACCCAGCCCATGGGTTTCTGAAGAGCTGGCAACAGAGCTCTATGAGTTCTAGATCTAGGCTGGGGGGCGTCTGTATCCAGGGCCACCTTGCGTAATTTCGTACAAGCTTGGGCTCCTTTTGCTCCTGGTGGCAAAATCTAGCTTTCCACAGGCCTCCAGTCCTCTAACCCGGCACACTTTTCAGGGATCTGGTTCCATCGGCTTCCTACACTAGCCTTTCTCCTTTTTCTTATCATCTGATGCTCCTCTCCTCTTGTTTGTGCACAGATGTCCAGTTCTTCCCCCTACTGCTCCTAGGTGGTGTAAGGGGACTAGCGTCCCTGGCCCTGATCCTGGAGAGACCCTTTAGTCCTGGGGTCAACGGTAGACAGATTGCTCAGTCCATTAAGGTACCAACGGGTATGTCCTTCCAGATGTCCATTATGTTGTCACCGTCCAGGTAGCTGTATCCAACCAACAACAACTCTCCCTTAGGCAAGAGGTTTGTTTCTCGAATACTTTATTTATAGCATGTATCTTGAAAGACAGATTATATATCAGTTATAGAACCCACACAATGGCAAAATGGGAAAAACAGAGAGTCACCCAATTTGAGCCAGAAGGGACTGGGTAATTAAAAACTATAAAACACAAGGATCCCCTTTGTGCTATGTATTACTTCATGAACCTATCATCAAACAGAGTGCACTGAACCAGAGATACACACAGGAATGTATTAACCCAAAAAACATACACAATTCCGTTTCCTTTATATATTTTTCTTACATTTTTATTTTATTTTATTTGGATCAAATTATCATCTAATACATTCACAAATTGCTTATCTTATAGTCATACATAATAAAAAGAGAAAAGGAGAAAATATACATAAGTACAAAAGAAAGTATATATACACACATCAATACGATCATATTATCAATTCACATACACAAATAAAAGGTTTCTTATGCATATAAATCTCCAAAACTTTTATTCAAATACTTCATGTATTTCTTATAATAGAACTAGTGTTGATGCGGCATTTCGGTGGATTGTTAGGTTAATCCCCGCTTTCTTCAGGACAACATCAGAAATACAAATATTCTTAAAACACATATTAAAAACATTAATTGATCTGGGAAACAGAAACAGATAAAATACCTAATTAGATACAAGACATCATTTCGTATAATACTCTGTTCAGTGCACATGACTGACTTAGTGGGTTGCTACCTCACATGTAAGTTATCCAAAATATTTGTCTTTAATATTGTATTTATTTAAATCCGGAGTTCCCTAAATAGGGAATTCATTAAGTATATACATTACTTCCTCTACCGTACTATTTAGGACAGGGTTTCTTTTACGTGCACCCATAAATTACTCATCGAGTGACGGATATTCTGCTGCTGTTGTACTTGAGGATATATTTCTTGGTTTAGATACAAACACTTATTCAGGAGTCTCAACCTGTAAATTTTATACGGCCATCATTATAACAGACCTGTGCTTTATGGAATGCCCGTCTCTCCTAAGGGTCACCTCTAGTTCCATGAATCACTTACTTCTTCTAGCCGTTACAGGGTCTGAGATTAACATATTAATTTTACTTCCTTTTATTGTTCATACATTTCTCACCTATTTGAAACCCAAGAGCAGTGAAAGCACTATAACGATATACTGATGATTTAAATACCTAAGAAAATACAAGGAAGGGTATTCTTTTTAGTTACCCTTCACGTCTTTAATATATTTAATCAGTCATGAATGATGAGTAGTTCTATTTCAAATTATAGAACATTCGTCCCGTTTACAACACAAGGGCGACCCCTGGTCTTCTATGATCCAGGATAGCCTAAGGAGGTTATTAAACAAGTTACCTATTAGCCTTAACTTTCCAAACAAAATTCAAGTTGCTATTATTTTATCAACATGTTTTGAGTGGTTTTATCTACTGTGTGTTTACCCCCCCCCCCCCATAAGATAAAAATGTATCTTGTTAGGAGCATACAGCTGCATAAGGATTACATAATCTTCAAATGCTGCTTCCCATTAATCTAGCTATTGTATATTCCAGCATTCTTACCTACTCTTCAACGCGCTTTTTCGAATTAATTTCATGCTTGTGTTATCGAGTCGTTAGTTGGAGGTGTATAAGTACACTTCCGGCAATAAGCGCGTAAAGACACGTCCTATAGACCATCATGGCTGCCATGATGGAGTCAGGCTTCGGAACGCATCTATGTTCTTATTCCTGAATCCACAGTGTATCCTACATTATGAAATCCTCCCTCAATATTCTGGAAATATCGTAATTATTTGCAACCTCGCTAATATAGAAAATTCTTTGAAACAAATATACAAGGGGATAATTGCTTTAAATAAGACATAGCAAAGCATGTGTTGCCAAAATGGTGGCCATCTTTCAATGCACCTTAAATCATTATGGCGGCCATCTTTGAGTGTGATAAAAAATGTTGAGCTCATTTTTCAGGTATATATCTATCTATTATTTAAAAAGATTTTTCAATAACAATTACTGAGAAAGTACAGGGAAGGGAGTTCTTTTCATTTACCCTTCACGTCTTTATCATATTTAATCCATCATGAATGACGAGTGGTACTATTTCAATTTATAGAACAATCGTCCGTTTACAATACACGAGCGACCCCTGGGCTTCTATGATCCAGGATATCCTAAAGAAGTTATCTAACAGGTGACTTATTAGCCCTCACTTTACAAACAATTTCAAGTTCCTATTTTTTTATGAAGATGTTACACAGTGATCTTATCCTGCTATGTGTTACCCCCATCAAGTGACAATATAGCTTATTGGAAGCATACGACTCAATAAGGACTACATGATCTTCAAATGCTTTTCCCCATTGGCCAAGCTATTATATATTGAGGCATTCTTACCTCCTTTCCTAAGCGCTTGTTCAAATTAATTTAGTGCTTGTGTTGCTGAGTCGTTCAAGGGAGGTGTATAAGTATACTTTCGGCTGTAGGCACGTAAAGACGCGTCCTACAAAACATTACGGAGGCCATGATGGTGTCAGGCTTCGGAATGCATCTATGTTCTTATTCCCAAATCTACAGTGTATCCTATATTATTCCATCCTCCCTCAATATTCAAGAAATGTCGTGATTAATTAAAACCTTACTAATATGAAAAAATCCTTTAAAGCAAATATGCAAGGGCATAATAACTTTAAATAAAAATCAGCATGTATTACCAAAATGGCGCCTATCTTTCAATACCGTAGATCGTTATGGCAGCCATCTTTAAGCGTAATCAAAAGTATTGAGCTATTATTTTAGGCATATATCTGTCTAATATTTAAAAAGATTTTTCAATAATAATTACTGAGAAAGTACAGGGAAGGGCAAATATGTTCTTCATCTTCATGCATTTACATTTGTTATTTTAAGATAAATGAAACTGGAAAAGACTGAAAAGAATGAAAAAGAGAGAAGTCTAAGGATGATGTTATAAACCTCCTCTTTATATATGATTGTAGTATATATTGTGTGGTCTTTCCTCTGTTAAAAATACCCCTATTTCAGATGGAGATTTTGACCTAATATTCTCTCCCACTAATCTCTATTATTGAGCCCATGACCGTATGTAGTACATTTAGATATGAAAAACTGTTCTCTGTGCTTTCTCTTTCTCTCTAAATTGGGGAAAAAAACAGTGAGCTTAACATAAATGACAGTCATATAGTACATAAACCAATGGAGTGGCCCCAGCCAATTGTGAGTTAGGATGGGCACTATTTGCCAGACCGTGGGTAATAAACACTGAAGTTTATAATGGAACAATAAACAGTAATAAACAATAAGAACAATGGCAGCTATCAGGTAGGCAAAGCATGGTAACGGCGTGCGGTGTGGTCACGTAAACCAACGGGGGCAGAGGGGTCAACACTCACTGCCCCTGTATATCACTACCCCAGGTACCGCCACCTCAGGTGCAGTTAAAGGCATGGCTGCATCCATGCAGGCTCCCCATCCATAACCCATCAGGCTCCCCAGGACATACACACTCAGTCCTCTCCCCTCGGTTTCAGGCTCCACCGTTGATCCTCCAGGGTCATTCCCAGGGCATCCGCTTCGTCCAGTAGCTGGTGCGAAGCATCTGGTCCTGTTGCCATAAACTGGTTAACCATCTCCTCCCACCGTTGGAGGTTTCTTTTCACATTCTCATTGGTTCTGACCATACCCAGCCATATCTCCTCCACCAGAGCCCACTCCCGCAGGTCCCCCCACCATCTACCCACATAGGTGGCGCGGCCACCGTCCAATGAATGGCTATGCGCTATCAGGCCAGTACTAGTCCCAGGGCTGCGAAGCATGTGAAAATCTTTACCTTGGCCTGAGGGGTGGGATGAGATCAAGTAGGCAGTGCCTGGAAGAAGCTTCCAGCTGCATGTCAGTTACGTCCCAGAGCTCCCCAAGGACCACGCAACAGTAGTCCTCCAATAGTGGGGAGGTCCAGGTCATGTGGAAGAACATTGCCAGGCTGGTATTACATCTTGGATATCCCTCACTGTGCACAGAGAAGATTCTGTGTAGTTTCTGGGGAGTGAGGTATGTACGGTGCAGATAATGGAATTGTGTTAGTTTTAACTGAGCATTGCTCGCTACTTCCTCAACCTGTGCACATGCCCTATTGATCAGTGTGCTCTGGAGGTCTGCGTCCCACAGCGGACACGTGCGTAAGGGATCCATGTGTCGTCTAGTTTGAGGGTCGTCTGCAGGCAAAAGATAAGGCTCTTGCTAGATTCCATATCCAGGATGAGTCTCAGTACCTGCGACTCCCGTGGCTCTGTAGGGAACGCAGGCCATATTTCCCGAGTCATGCAAGATATCTTGTTGTACTGTAAAAACTGACCCCGAGTGAAAGCAAAGAATTCCCCAGCCTCTGCAATAGATAAAGGTGTCGCCCTGATAGAGCTCCCCTGGCGACCGGCATCCGCCCTCTGTCCATTGGGTGATATCCATTACAGTATGCACCTGCTGAAGCTGACCCAGCCACCAGAGAGACAGTTGCCTGGCGCCAGGCTGGAACCGGAGCACACCACGCGTCATCGAGTTCCAGGCTTTCACCTTCTGCACTAAGCGCGGACAGTTCGTGGAGTCCCTAATGTCATCCAGAAGCCTCAGTGGGAGGTCCGAACCACTGATCAATCCTCCCAGCAGTCATTTCTCCCAATTTGACCCCTCCTCATACCAAAGCGTCACGTACTGTAAATGTCCCTCCAGATAATAGAGGTGAAGATCTGGCACCCCCAGTCCGCCCCTATCCAATTCTAGATGGAGGACAGCGGATTTCACTCTGCTCCATTTACCCACCCATACCAGGGAAGTCGGGAGGCAATCAAGCCAGTGGCGGCTCCTCCGCTAAGGCAGAGGAGCTTCGCCCCACTGCCAGGAGCAGCAAAGAAAGGAAAATATATTCACAGAATGTTCTTATTATTTAATTTGTTCCTCCGTGCTGCGGCAGTGCGTGAGGGGGCGGGATGGAGCTGCAGGGGAGGAGTGGTAGATACTCCTATGTGCAATAACTGTTTGGTCCGCCCTCTCGAGCCCCAAAAACAGTCATGCACACTGCCCTGTTCTCCATGCAGGCTGCATTACAGCCTGCATGGGGAACATGCCCACCCCTACAGCCCCCGGCGTGTCACGGCGCTCAGACCAATCACAATGTTTTTATTTTATTATTATTAATTTTTTTAAGCATCTTGTGAGACACCCACCCCACCCCAGCACCTTTCCCCCCCCACCCGCGAGCTGTGCCGGCCACCCCCGGATTAAGCATGACATGTGGCACGGGGGATGGGTCAGAAGGTATTTTGCAACACGTACAAACACCGAGGAAGTAGCACAATTTTGCTCAGTGCCAACCTACCTTTACCAGAGAGTGGCAAGGTATTCCAAAAGGTGATGGAGGACTCAAGTCCCTGTAACACCCTCCCCATAATGAGATCATACTGCTGCTTTGTGGTGTGAGCCACCTGAATCCCCTAGTAGTGGAAGGCATTCACCCCCAGCGAGCACGTACATCTGGGAGGGTCTCCCTGGCTACACCCTCCAGTGCCCTGAGTGGGAACACAGCATGGTCTTCTGAGTATTCACCTAAAGGCCAGATATGGTGCCAAAGGCGGCCATCATCTGTAGAAGGACAAGAGTGTCATCCGCATACACCGACACAACGCATGTTTGTTGGCCAATCAGGATGCCCCAGGCAGCCAGTTGAGTCCTAAGATAGATCGCCATCGACTCCACAGCCAAGGCGCACAGCAATGGGGACAGGGGGCCCCTCGCTACTTTCAGCTACTCCGAAACACTTCCGGTGCGGACTCTGTCCAATGGTCCTGTATACACCAGCTGCACCCAGAGCAGAAATCGCAGCCCAAATCCCATGTGTTGCAGCACCTACCAGAGATTCTCCCAGCTGAGAGATTCAAAGGCCTTTGTTTTTATCAAGGACCACATGGGCCCCTTCCATATCGCCGTCCGGGACCAAGTGCAAAACATGGGCTGAGTGCCTCAAATTAGTGTGTGTGCCCCTGCCTGGTATGAAGCCGAGCTAGTCTTCCCACAACAAGTGTGGGGCTACTCCTCTCAGCCTAGCAGCCAGCACCTTCAAGAGGATGTTACAGTTGACATTAATCATTCGCAGGAAAGTGCCTCTTTTTATCATGGTCACCCCCACTTTTTGCTAGTGGTACTGATGTTTTTGTGTCTGATGTGCACTGGGTCCCTGCTGATCAGGCCCCAGTGCCAGTGCTCTTTCCCAAATAATAAGGTAAAATAGTCAAATTGTGTTACGAGTGGCACACACTTTAGCACCCCTGTAAGTCCCTAGTAAATGGTACCTCTGGTACCTAGGGCATGGGTACTAAAGAGGGTCCCTAAGAGCTACAGCATGTACTATGCAACTCTAAGGGACACCATAGAATCTGCATGCAGACTGCCATTGCAAGCTGCGTGACATGGTGCAAATCATGTGTGAAAACACATCATGCCAAAGTCACTGCATATAATATAAGTAAGTCACCCCTACAGCAGGTCTGAGAGCCATAAGACAGGGTGCATTATATTCTATGTGATGTCCCTGTGATGTCTAGTTCTATTACTATATATTACAAGTGATCAGGGAAGCCATCTTATGGTATGTACTGGTCACTGGTCATTACGAGTTACTCAGCTACATAATGACTTCACTGAAACCTATGGTGTTTGGTATCAAACACATTGTCTTACTAAATCTATATTGATTCCAGTATTAGATTTATTATGATAGGCACCCATTGGGCACCAGAGAACACTACTAATCTTCTAGTGTGCTAGATGACTAGTATCCTCCACCCTGCCACCACAGACGAGTTTCTGCCCCCTGTAGGTGATAGCCAGTGCTCTCTGAGGTCAGGAAACAATGCCTGCTACAGAGAAGGTGTTATCACCTCCTCCAGCAGAATGGCTAGTGAATCTGCATCCCAGGCCAGAGCCTTCAACCTTTGATTTGCAACCTCGGCTTCCTCCAGACCAGAAGAATGCCACACCCTGCCCTAAGGCACATATGGCACCAGAACTGGCAGGAAATTAGCTATGCAAATAGGCATGTTACACCTCCAGGCTAGTCACACCCCTAAGGTGGGCTACCTGGTGTGTTCCACAAAAGAAGGGTTCCACCATCTTGTGTTTGGAGGAATTAGGAACTCTGGGATAGGATTAGACCTACTCCCCATAGGAAGATGTCATATAGGGGTTGCAGTGACCCAGGGGTTAGTAGCCCATTGTCTACTACCCTTCACTCCCCTTAACACCCCTAAATGTAGTATTTAGGTTGCCCCCTGACTCCAGAGATTCAGATTTGTCTGCCTGAAAGAAGAACAAAGAAGAGCCAAAGACGTAAGCACTGTGGACCAGCATCAAACTGGGTGTAAACCCCCACCTGGCTGCTGCTGTCCCGACAATCACAAAGATGAACTCATCCAGAAGTGGAATAGCCTCCCCAAACCCTTGGAGGTCTGCCCAGCACTTCAGCGACCTAGCAACATCTCCCTTGGAGTGGAGGAGCCACTTTACTTACCACAGCAGGCACTGACCACATCTGCCTGGTACAGCGTTTTGTCGACCCCAAGCCCACTGAGGGCACAGTGCTCCAGACTAAAGACTTCAAGGCTCCCGGAGGTCAGCCCTGGCCACCAGTGAGTACTGAGCCACTGGACCCTCCAGGAGCCCCCCTGCACCAATACCTGGGATACCAGAGCCAGAGTCAAGCACCAGGGTCTGTTTGTGTTCAGTCGGGACACCACTGCCATCAAAACTTACCTGCACGTTGAGGGATTTTGAGAGAGGTCAGCTACATGCCGAGAGTGGCCCTGCTGTGTTTCTTTTCCATCTGCTGCAGGTACACCAAGAACCATGACAGCCACTAACTCACCGACCCGCCGGACAAAACACCTCTGCACCCGAGCTCCCCAGCCCGGGATCAAGTAAACCGATGGTGTCTAGGTGTCCATCAAGGACATAATTAAAGTCTCCAGCCCACAGCAATGGGGTAGCCAATTAGGCTAGGAGCAGAGTTCTAATTAGAGCGTTACAAAAACATTGTCCATATTGGGAGCATACACATTCAGCATACAAACCTCCCTATCATCCAAAAGCCCCTGCAGGAGGACATACTGCCCCTCCATATCTGCCTCACAATAGATTAGCTGTAAGGGGCTCCCAAGTGCTATCCAATGGCCAAATGTGTTTCCTGGAGGAAAACAATGCAGGCATTGTGCTATCTGAGGATGGTGTGAGTCCTGTATCGCTTGACTAAAGTATTGAGGTCACGCTCATTCCACGTAATCATCTTGATGGGATCCATCATTCTGTGCTATATTGCAGTCATGGGACCCTCTTCCTACATGTCCAAGAGGGCACATCACTGGACCTGCCACCAAGCACACCTCCCCATCACTCTCACTCAAACACATCCGCCTGACTATTCCCACATGCAGCTAGCCTTGTGATAACCAAACATCCTGTACCACCCTCCCCCAGGTAAACATTTATAACACCCAACTGTGTCTCCCCAAATATGCGCACGCAAGTAAACCCCACACCCTCTAGTACTCACTCCCCCAACTTAAGCTTCGGCGGGAACATGACTAGTTAGTGTCCCGAGTACACTCAGTGTGGATGGAGATGTCACAGGCCACACCCGAACAGCTAGTGCAGTGTCCAGAACCACTCTATGGCCCCTCCAGCCTACTCGTCAAGCTTATTATATATGTAGAACTTTGACTAAAGCACAGAGTAAAAAGAGAATATGAAAAGAGAACCAACAGCAGAAGCAAGCGTTCAAGCACAGAGTTACATGGAAGAATTTCAGGTGCTGGGGGCCTCCTCAGGTGCACAGGAAAGGCCTGCAACTCACCACCTGCAATTGCTGCCCTGCAGTGTTCATGTCACTCAGTTCAAGTGTGGAGTGAGAGACTGTAGACCCCACCCCCCGGTCCAGTATCCCCAGTGCAGGGCCCCAGTGGGCGACCACTGACCACATCTGATGGTCCTAGCAGTTAAAGCACACAGTACCAGCAGGTATGGTGCCTGTCAAGCAGTTTCTGGGGGCATGCTTGGCAATCTGCTTGCCAATCGGGTGGCCGAATCCTCAGCAGCCACCATCACTGCTACCACCAGTGCCCTGGCCTCCTCCCTTTTAAGGTTGCAGCCCTAAATGCCTAGCATGCCATCCTGCCACACAACAAACCTGTTGTCTGCCCATTTGTCCTCCGGGGCCTCTGCCTGCGGGCTTGGGGCCAATGGCCCTCCTGCTCCCATCCACCAGAAAATTCCCCCACCTCAAGAGGAGCCCCCATGTTCAAGTGTTCCTCCATCCAGGTCCAAGCCTTGTCAAGGGTATCAAAGAAGTGATCCCTGCCACCATGTAGAAGCTTCAGGTTCAATGGAAACAGCAACATGTAGCATAGGCCCTTAGCCAGTAGTTGTCACTTAACTTCCCTGAATAATTGTTGTAGGTTCTGTACCTTCTAGGTATAATCAGGGAAAATGCGGATGACATGGTTGTCGAATTTAGGATCGCCTGCCCTGGGAACTGTCTGCAAAATCACATCCCCTTCGCAGTAGTTTAAGAGTTAAGTAATCATTGCCCTCTGGGGTGCCACCAGCAGGGGGTGCAGGGTCAGGACCTTTTGTGCCCTTTCAACAACAAACACTGACGACTGCTCACTCTGGTCTACCACCGTCCGGATCCAATGTGCAAGTAAGAGCTCCAGCTCCGCCACCTCCACCCCTTCAGGGAACCCAACAAACCAAATGTTTCCATGCTGTGAGCGACCCTCAGCATCCTCAGTGCTAGCTTCTAGGTGCCTGGAGGAGTCTGATTGTGTAGACATTGTGGCCCTTAGATTTTGCATTTCCTCTCGAAGTAGCTTCACAGTTTGCTCCGTTTCATATGACTTTTCAGACACCTTATGAAGGTCTGCCCATAGGAGGTTGACGTTTAGAGCGATAGTATGGATTTTCGTTTCAAGTGTGGTTCAGGAACGTTCAATAACCGAAAGGATTGGGACCTCAATATCAAACAAAGAGGCTCCTGTGTCCCCTTCAGTTGCAGAGGGTGGGAGGCCGCTCCTGTCTGGGCCAGGGCCCGTGTACTGGTCCATTTTTTCTGCTGGGTGCTCTTGAGTTGCTGATCTTTACACGTTTCGCCTTATGTGTAGTAACTTCAATGATTCGCCTCGACGGGGCCAGTCCCACAGATGGTGCACGGCAGGAGGAGAGCCCCTCGGTCCCCACAGTGCTCAACATCTGAGAAGATCAGGGCTCAAACTGTCCCTCACCTGCAAGGGCCCTTCGTCTTAGCATCACTCAGTAGAGCAATAAGATAGGGGGAGGTCAGTGAGGTCATAGGGGCAGTCACTCCGTGCCACCTCAAGAACGGCCAACTTGTCCAGGGAGCAGACAGTTCCCACCTGCAATCGAGGGGAGAAAAGTCAGCAGGGGAAATCAGCAGGATGCTCCAGGGCCCAAAGTGCCCGGGGCAAAGCCCGGCTCGCACGCACAGTGATGTCTTAGGGATAAACCCAAATGTCCAGTAGGTATTACCACTGCAGCTCACCCTGGGATGGGGAAAGGGGGTCACTAATGCTAACCTTGACCCACTTTTGCTCCAGTCGGCTTCCCTGCATTTCTCCAATCTTCTACGGCTCTCCCAGTCCACACAGCAGGGCGAGTCACCTCCTATCTAACAGGAATCTTCTCAGTCCTCCGGGAGTGCCTCTAGCAAGACATGACCACAGGTGGGAGGCTCAGCAGGCACTTCACATAATTCAGCAGGCGGGCGGTGCAACAGACTTCTGGGGCCCAGCGTAGTAAGGTCACGAACTGCCAACTCACAGCGGCCTCAGCCTCCTTCCCGAGTCACCTCCTTGAGAAAGGCCGCAGAGCCCACCCACCTCGGGCCCCAGGCCGGTACAGGAGCACCCGCACCCCAAAGTAGGGGACTCAAGCACCCAGTCGTGACTCACGGCGTCGCACTCCCTTGCTCCGCAGCGGACACTCCATGGCCGCTCGCCAGGAAAAAGGTGGCTCCTCATCTCAGGTAGGGGCGCCACGATGCGGAGGCCGCAAGTCTCTGCACTGAGATTAAGTGTGCTCAGCAGCACCGGGGGTAAAACAGGATCCTCTTTTGGTTATCCCAGCTTCGGAGAGTGCAATGTATGCAATGATGGTGCCCTAGGAGACTCCTAGGCGCAGGATGCCTAAGGATTCCTAGCGGAGACTTAGGAGCCTGTGCTTAAAGCATACTACAAGCCATCTTGCAGGCCACTCCCCCGTGCAAGAGTTTTCAAATCGGGGTGGAAGGTTCTAGAAGCCAGGAACCCTTGGCCAATCCTAGGGTGTCACATCACTCCTCCACCACTGTCCCAAATGTCCTGCACAGCATGCTAGGATGGTTCAAAACACGCAGTCCAGTAGTCACTGATCACACCACCTATGGGAGTTTCACCCCTAGCTGACATCACTGCCAGGGCCTTTTCCACCAAAATTTCAAAGAGGAGCCAGAGGTTCGGGCTTCCTACTTTTTTCTGTGATGCTGTGCTGTCTCAAACCTGGCACAGTGTGACAGCTAATTAATGGATACAGATTTTCTTCCCCACCCCTTCTACATTAGGGGCTGAGTGAAGTACTGTTAATTGTTCCTTTTGTGTGAGGAAGTCTCTGCTCTGCTGGGGATCAGCGTAATTAATTTGTCCCAGCAGGGTGACAAAAGGCCTGGGCTCTGAACAGGAACTGAGCCAGAGAAATATGAAAATTCTGGACGGCCATAAGATGTACATATATCTACTTGCGACTTGCATACTCAATCTTGGGGCACAGTTTTCACCCCAGTTTGATATTTTGTTGGACTTTGTAAGCCAAAGGGAAGCGAAATTGCACACTAAGGCAGATCTCCCCCTATATGTACATTAAAGTGTCACTGTAGGCAAAACAGTAAACCATAGTGACTTTCCCTAGGTGTGAATACCAATATTATAGGGCCTACCCTAGGTCAATACCTAACCCTGCAGAGCCCTCTCTGTGCCATGTTACCTGTGCGCAGTTACCGGGCTGTGCACAATGGTAGTCTTACACTCGCAATCCTTATATGTGTGCACACATGCTAGCACAAGTACAACCAGCCAAGTGCCCCTTACCCTTGCTACATTGCAGCGGCCTTACCCTTAAAAGGCAGACACTGATGGTAAACATGTGCAGTCTGTTTACCATGTGATTACCTTGGGTGAGACATCAGTTGGGAGACTCACCCACAGTAAACAGTCCAAAAACAGGTCATCCAAAAGCGAAAAATCCAGACGGATTAAATGAGCAGAACCAATTTCGATGCACTTATTTTTTCTCAACCTACAGTTTGTGCTTTAAGGGAATCACATGCACCATTATCCCCCACCTGCTTGTTTTTGTATATTGTTGGAGCCAGCGGTAATGCCCATTTTGTGGCATACCAGCCCTTAAAATGCTGGGACACTAGCAAGGAGAATGCTGCTATTATAATTTCGTCATCTGATAGAGCCTCATTTAAATCTTGTGGGAGCCAATCTGTTTCCACAAGGATAATGTGAAAGGAATCAGTCAACTGAGCCAAAAAAAAATTAACCCAGACTTTACAAACTAAATCGGTTCATTAGAAAGCTATTCTCGTGTTTCTATTTGTATATAGCAAAACCAAAGGGGATGATGGACGGAGTGTTGAACATTGCAAGCACTCACCCCCGGTCAACTGATCTGGGTTTAATCCATCATCATTCTTTAGCTCACGCCACCACCCTAGTTCAGACATGGCCACATGCAAATCAGTCTGACCCTGTGCCTCATGGGAACAGTCCAGCCCGAAATGCCAAGCCATGTCTTTCCTGGACTGGAAACAAGCATCCTGGGACCGGTTTCTGGCTAATCAGCCGTCATCAGCCAGGCTAGCTTGAATCCAGTGGCAAAGTGAGCAAGGGACCATTCTATTTGTATATAGTCATTAGTCTCTTCCACAACCAGGCAGGTTTGAGCTTCTGGTGCATTATAGGGTTTTCCTCAGCACTGACTAGTACAACCACCGCCAATGCGCCAATGCCCCATTCCTCAAAATAATTTACTTTCTGTGGGGCTTGCCATTTCCTTGCTGTAGCTCCTCTGTTCGTCTGAAAAGGTTGCTGTTTTGATCAGATCCCCAACTATCCCCTCACCCCCGCTTATAGGTTTGTCCCTTGTTAGGTCCGGGAGAAGACGGGGCACTTTTGCTTGACTTCAATTTCTTGTCCACATGGTTCTGTGAAAAATAAGAATAACGATCATCAGCGTGCTGATGCCTCCCTGGAGCTCAACCCCCCCCCCCCCTCCTATTGCTGAGGTTATAACATCTCTGTTCTTCATCTTTACAATAAAATTGTGGATTCTTTTGAATCCACACTAGAACTTCGTACTCTCAACTCAGGATCGTTTTAGTTGAGGTTTCCCTTTCTTTAGAAGATGTTCATTTTCTACCCTAATTTGTAACAGGGATCTTTGTGGTCTTGCCCCTAGAGTATCTCTCCCCATTGAGTCATAAACTTGAGATATTCTTTTTGGTAGCTCCACCTTTTTCTGAGCTTGTGGAGTTGCAGCATATTTTTAGCAAATAGGCAATAGTGCAGCATCGCTTTCAATCTTACCAAGAACTAGCTCAGCTACAATAGCTATGTTAACTATAATTTTCATTCCTAAATCTACTGCGGGTGATGCTCTGTGTTCTTCTGTATCTATTTCAATACTTCCTGCCATTCTGCAGTCGATGCCTTTGTTATGTGTATTTATAGGGTAGCACATGGTCAAAATTAGGTGTTTATCCTGTGACGTAGAATGAGAAACCACTACTTTCTCATTGGTATGTGTTTCTTGCTAGCAGTGTCTGCCGGCATAGATAGGGGGTGGCAGGGGTGAGGGGGGATTGTAAAAAACAAATGTTTTAAACGTACCCTATCGCCGCGTCTCTCCGTCTCTCCTCGGCGTCGGACTCGGGCCTGAACAGGAAGCACCCAGGCTCCCCTGGCCAATCAAAATGCTGCAATGCAGCGTTGTGATTGGTCTGAGCGCCGTGGTTTGGCTTTCAGTCAGGGATTGGCATGTTCTCCACCCAAGCTGTAATGCAGCCTGCATGGAGAACATGCAAGACGTGCATGAATGTTTGGCCAGTCCGAGAGGACCGGCCAAACATTCATGCGACTTGGAGTGGGCAAACCACACCTTCCCTATCCTGCTAAGAGAGCAGTGCAGCCCCGCCCACTCCAGCAGCAAAGCAGCAGGAACAAATAAAATGATAATGAGTTACTATCTTTTTATTATTCCTTAAGTTACACTGCTTAAAAGCAGTGGGGAGGCACTCCTCCACCTTAGCGGAGTAGCCGCCACTGCTTGCTAGTCAAAATGGCATATAATTTCGTTTAGCTGGGGAACTCCTAATTATAGCATTTAATGTGTGTGGATTAATGGCTGTAGCCTGTGTCTGCGGAGGATTTTATACAGTTCCTACTACTTCAGTACCTCAATGCATTAACATGTACTGTCACTACATGTTAACAACATTTGTATGAATTTCCATAATGGAGTTTCCTCTATTTCATTTTCCTCAGACAGGGAATTGTGTTTGGTAGATCTCCTCCCAGACCCAAGGGCCTTTCGTAGTCTGCCTTTCTGGGATTCAAGCCCATATTCAGCTTCTTTTCTTTGCATAGGGCCTTCTTCCCAAGACATCATGCATATTAAAACTCAAAAATCATGTTATGCTGTCAATTAAACTTAGAGATTTAAAATTTTCAACTTAATAGCTGGGTAGTACTGCTAAATACAAGTTGTGGATCCTACAACTGAACAGAATGTGAGAAAGGGGTTCATTAGTTGGGGTGGATTGAGGTGCATCTCAAGTTATAAAGGCCCCATCCAGTTAAGTCTAATAGGTCTCAGTAATTTAAACCTGAGTTCAACCCTTGGCAACTATGGCACAGAGCAGACAGACTTAACTTAAAAAAATGTGTATATATTTTTTTTGAGTATCAGTTTCGTTACAGAAGGACACATTCATTTTTGTTAGGCAAGGGGAGATTAAGTGATTTGCCAAGAATCACAGGATGTTAAGCATCGTTGCCGAGACTTGAACCTATTTCCCCCACTTCAAAGTCAACCGCTTTAGCCATAAGGCTACAACATTTAATATTATCAAAACGGGTAAAAAGTAAAAGAAAACAGACCAGAATAAAAATCCCACTTCAATTATAAACATAGAAAAACATTTTGTGATTTGATTTTTTTTAAAGATTTGTGTGAAAATAGTGCCAAAAAAAGTTCAAATTGTAGTCAATTGTCCTATTAGACTGAGGCCTAGAAGTGATTTCAGGTTGAACGTGATGGCGCACGAGTTGAATACAACAATCAGATTCGACCCGGTAGAAGGAATTTGATTTGTTTCTAAACATTGAGGTTCTGTAATTCTCGAGTCTGTTCTGTGCCACCATTTGTGTTGCCCTCACGAAGGTAGCCTGGCGAATAAAGTGGCCTGGCCTTCTTAGTTCCTGTATACATTAACTAGGTTTCTTTTTGACTCTGAAATGAACTGTAAGAAACTGACCTCTGCACCTGAAACTGACCCCGCAAAGTCAATTTCCCTGATCGATCTTTGTCTGAGATTGCCAATCAATGTTCAGGACATCGTTAACTTTTAGTTTCCTTGCACATGCCTTATCTTGTTCAGCATCTGTTACCGTTTCTTTTTTTATGTTTCTTCATTACATGGGTTATGCTTTCAATTATAGGTTTGTCCGGCTTGTGGAGATTGAATTTGGGACATTCCTAATAATTAACTATTGGGTTGGGATACCGTAAATTGAGTTTTTGTTATGTGACACTTTGTTTGAAAATTTACCTTATTGGCTAGAATTTTGTGCAGTGGGTGTACATTTATAATGTGAATATTGCGTATAAAAGGAGACGTCTCGCCTTAGTAAAATGAGCAGTCTCCTGAGAATTTACACCGTGATGTATTTCTAGGATCACTGTTACTAGCTGCAGCTAATAAACTTGGTCTCTGATGCCATCCAGAAGTATTCCGTGTCTCTGTATACCAAGACAGGTGAACTCGAAGATCTTAGGCGTGCCCCTGACGCCGCTGGGTTAAACCCCGGTTCTTCAATTGGCGCCCAACGTTGGGCGACTTCAGCGGTACTGGTCCAAGCCCGAAGATTGTGAGGAGCCCCGTGAGGAAATTCTGGAGGACGGCCGCCACTTCATCGACCCCTGCATGTCGACGTGGACCGAAGGTTTTTTCTGCGAGGCTTCCCCTTTCCGACGGCTGCGAAGGACTGCTGCCCTGACTGTCTCCCTGTCTTGGACCCTCTTGTGATGATTTGTAAGGCGAGACGTTAGACGGTCTTCTGGTGGCGTGACAGACATTTTGGTTAAGTATAAGTGGGTCGCTCCCACGACTTTGTTTTGTTTCTTGGTTTTGATTCGGCCATTGCAATAGTCGAAGCCGGGGGGTTCGTATATTTGCGAGTGTATCATTTTTGATAACCCCTTGAAGTTTGAAGCAAGACTAGTGAGCTAAAAGATGCCTGGTTTTAGCAAATTTAGGAAATGGTTTTGTTGTAGTTGTAATAGGGATTCCCGATTGGAGGACTCGTGTCCGATACCTCCGGTTGGAACTCCAACTTATGAGCTCTATTCAAAGCATGGTGTAGGTCCCATTACCTTTAATGCAGTATGGGTTCGTTATACAAGGAAAGATGGTGTTTTACGATGGCCCCAACATGGTAGTTTTGAATCAGATGTTTTAGATAACCTAGAAGTTGCGCTATTTAAGAAGAAAGCCCGGCCGGCGATGTTTGACTCTTTCCGCCTTTGACGTAAGGAAGCCAAACAGCTAGAAATTAAACAAGCTAAGAGAGATAGGAAGGAAAGGAATATATCGGTTATGCAAGCTGCTAGGCAGTCTAAGGAAGATGAAGAAGATCGTGCGATTGAAGTATCAGATAGACAACATTGCATGGCCATTGACAAATGTTACCCGGCTTTGCCACCTACCCTTTCAAATGTGACTGTAGACCCTGAAAAGATCCTTTGATGTCACATTTACTGAGATTACCACCCCCTTATGTGCAGGGTGCTACTGCACCTCCGTTACCTCCAGTTGTTGCACCCCTTGTTGTCGTTCAACCCCCTGTTGTTGTTCAGCCACCCGTTGCTTCACAGGTGGTTCTTCCTCCCCCGGCGCGGCCCCCTCCAGGGCCGCCAGCCTTGCCACCAGCCTTGCCTCAAACTCCTTTGCCTTACACTCCTTTATCTTCGACTTTTCTTATTTCTGTCCCTACGTCTCTGTCACCTCAAAACACTTTGTCTCCTGTCCTCATGTCAACTTCTTCTCCTTCTGCTCGGCAACGAATGACTGAGACTGTCACTAGTCTTTTGTCTCCTTTCTTTGGGTCACTGAATATGACCCCTGTTTCTGAACGTAAGCTGAGACGTAGTCAGCTCCCTGGTCCCGAAGAGCGGGCAGTGTTAGATCTCCTTGCTCGTAGATGGGTTTCGAATACCTCCAAGTACAGTCCACAAGTGGTTATGGATATCTTCCTACAGTGGGAGGCACCAAAACAAAGGTATGGTTTTGATGTCATGTGTACCTTCCTTCGTCAGGAGTGGGAAGATAATGAGTTGGGTTCAATTCCACTGGAATCGCTTAATGTTCAGTCTGAATTTGCTAAAGGGACGATAGTGGGTTCCGATGTTGAGGAAGCGGTAGAGACACTACTCACTTTTAGGTCTAGACTTCCACCTCAGTCATTGTTCGAACCTGACCCTTCTATTAGGAGAAAAGTGAAGCAGTTTCCTATGAGAGAGGATCCCCCTGTATGGAGAGAGGCAGTTGTGGCTGATGCCGCTCATGGTATTGTGGCTGCACCGGCTCATTTTCAGCGAGTGTGGGTGCATGTCCCTTGAAAGAGAGCTGAGGTCCTGGCTCTTAAGCAGACTTTGCCTGACCCCCGTAAAAATCCTGCTGGTTATTATAAGGAGTTGTCTCAGACAGTCGATGCGTGTGTTATGAATTTAGCTGACATAGATATGTTGATGGGTAATGTAGTTCCTCAACCCTTGTGGGCGAAGATCCGTCACGAGGATCACGCGCCAGAGTTAGGAGATACGTGGGTTAATATTACTGCTGCAGATGGTCGGCAGGTAGAAGGTGCCAAACCTGAACCCTTAGTTGCAGGACTACCTGGTAGGATTATTAATTTAACGAAAACTATGATGCCTTCTCTGCGGGTGAATTGGGACAAGTTAGCAGCATGCAAACAAAAGAAAGACGAGAGTGTGTCTGATTTCTTCACTAGGTTTGAGGAAACATTCATTGATCATAGTGGTCAGGATATGAGTACAGAAGGTGGTCAGAGGTTGTTTGTAGATAAGTTTGTTTTTAATTTACTTCCTGAACTTTCTAATAAGTTAAAGGACTCTGAGAGTTCATGGGCTGTTTCTTCTTCGGCTCAGATATTGGCTACTGCACAATACTATGAGAATAGAGATAAAGATGAGAAGAATAAAGTAGAGAAGAAGACTAGAGAATTAAAAACGAAAGTTCTTCTGCAGCAGGCTTATCCGCCTCGCCCAAATCAGCGTCAGTTTCAGCAACCTTCCCAGTTTCAGCAACCCCCACAGTTTCAGAAACTGTTGCAGAAGCCTGAGTCTTTTGCTTCGCGACTCCCGCTAGGCCCTAATCAGTGTGCTTATTGTAAAGAAGAAGGTCACTTCAAGAATAGTTGCCCGATCTTGCTACAGCATGTGAATGGTATGTCTGGTCTGAGAGGTCGTGGTGGTTTCCAACAAGTACCTAGGGGTAGGGGACGTGGTACGTTTCCCCAGAATGAACGTTCCTTTTCCCCTCAGAATTCTATGAATTATTTTGACCAACAGAATGTTCCGACCGTCCAGTCCGCTCAGTACTATACTGATGATTATTATGTTGGAAGTGAGAGTGCTGGTTTTAACCCCTTCAGTGCCCATGACGAGCTGGACTCGTCATGGGCTGCGGTGGCGCTGTGCCCATGACGAGTCCAGCTCGTCATGAACTCCGCCCGCTAATAAAAAGCGCGGCACTGGGCGGGGAAAGGGGCGGGCATGCAAGGGGTTAATGATAGTTAGGACAGCCATGGACAAAGGGAGGGAGTAGTGTCAGTTCCAGTAGACCAGAGTGGACCTTATGTTGAAGTGATTACATCAGGTGTGGCAGAACCTTTTCTTTTGGATACTGGTGCAGCAAAGAGTTCTATCATGCACTCTAAACTCCCTCGGCGCACCTTTGTCTGGCTTGACTAATGTTTCAGTAGGATTTTCTGGCGCCCCAGTTCGTAATCCGGTTTCTTGTCCTTTGCCCCTTTCTATTGGTCCCTGTGAATTGGAGGCTCCCCTTATTCTAACGACGGGCTGTGGCGAGAATCTGTTGGGTTTGGACTTGTTGAAAAGATTGCATGCGACATTACATTGTTCTCCTTCGGGAGTACATCTTACGGTGGGTAAGACAGTGATTTCCCCGATGTATCTGTCTAAGGATCGCCTTCCACTGGAACTGCGTTCTCTCCCTGATACACTTTGGGCTACAGGTCCCAATGATGTTGGTCTCTTGCAGATTCCACCCTACGTTGTTACCCTTAAGTTGAATGCTAAATTACCTCGCATTCCCCAGTACTAAATTTCCAGTGATGGCGAAAGAGCTCTTTTAGCGATTATCTATGATTTGGTTGAGAAAGGTCTGGTTGAAGAAATGAGAGGTAATGTGTGTAACAGTCCTGTTCTGCCTGTTCTTAAGCGTACTAACTCTTCTCAGCTACCTGTGTATCGGTTTGTGATCGACCTTCGAGAGGTCAATAAGATCTTTGTGCCACAGTTTCCTGTTGTCCCGGACATTACTGCTTTATTGACTATGATCCCTGCCTCAGCTGCTTGGTTTTCTGTTATTGATCTGAAGAATGCCTTTTTCAGCATTCCTATTGCTGAAGAGAGTAGGGATATTTTTGGCTTCTCTTTAGGAGGCCGAAGCTTCCGGTTTAAACGAGCTCCTCAAGGTTATTGTGAAAGTACTTCTATCTCTAGTCAGGCTTTGAAAACACAGCTTGATACCTTTCCTCTGCCTCCTGGTGCTACTCTTATCCAGTATGTTGATGATCTTTTGGTTGCTGCTGACTCTGAGGACATTTGTAAAGAAGTTACTCTTTCTTTGTTACGCCATTTGTCTGACCTTCATCACAAGGTTTCACCTTCTAAGTTGCAGTATTGCCGCCAAGAGGTGACCTACTTAGGTCATCTCTTGTCGAAGGAGGGAAGACGATTGACCCCAAAACGTATTCAAGCAATTGCTCAAATGTCTGTACCACGTACACAGAGAGAGGTGCGTGCATTTTTAGGCATTACATCTTATTGTAGACAGTGGATTCCAAATGTTTCTCTGTTAGCGAAACCTCTGTTGGCACTTACTCTTAAGGATACACCACACCCTCTTCCCTGGACAGAGGAATGTCAGAAGAGTTTTATGGATTTACGAACTGCACTGTGTTCTGCTCCTGTGTTAGGTACTCCTGACTATAGTAAGCCTTTTACACTCTATGTGCATGAGAGAGAAGGTTGTGCGTTGTCAGTGTTGGCATAACAATTTGGGGACAAGCAGCGCCCATGTGCGTATTTTTCAGCTACTTTAGATCCGGTAGCTAGGGCGTTGCCTAGTTGTCAAAGAGCTACAGCGGCAGCGGCTGTTTCTATCCGACAGTCTGCTGGTTTGGTATTGTATAATACATTGATTGTGATGGTCCCACATGCAGTGGATACCCTATTGAATAGAACGAAGACTCAACATCTTACCAGTGCGCGTTTGTCATGTTATGAGTTGACGCTTTTGGCTAGCCATGTGCACATCGAGCGGTGCAACACATTGAATCCAGCTACATTGTTGCCGATTTTTGTAGAGACAGATGCTCAGGAACAGCATGACTGTTTTCTCCAGACAGAGGAGGAAACGAAGGGTAGAGTTGATCTGAAAGATACTCCTCTTTCGAATCCTGATGGTACCTTATGGGTAGATGGTTCGTGCTTTAAGCTTCCGAATGGAGAGACGACTGCAGCATATGCTGTTACAACTTTGCATACGATTGTTGAAACAGCACGTATTGCACAGAATTCAGCGCAAGCAGCGGAGTTGATAGCATTGACTAGAGCGTGTGTGTTGTCAAAAGGAAAGAGAGTGAATGTTTATACTGATAGCCAATACGCATTTGGCGTGGCTCACAGTTTTGGTCGCGTGTGGAAAGAGAGAGGATTTCTTACTTCCCATGGTACGAAAATTCAGCATGGACAATTAGTGAGTGAACTTCTTGAATCACTTACTTTGCCGACCCAAATTGCGATAGTGAAGTGTAGTGCGCATAAGAAGGTTACGGATGATGTGGGTCAAGGGAATGCGTTTGCAGATGAAGTAGCGAGAGAAACGGCGAAAGATGTGACGAGTCGGATGTATGTTGCAGGTCCTGCCAGATGGGTTGTGGAAGGAGGAATTTGTGAAGATACAACAGAAAGTGTGAAGATGATTCAGGCAGAAGCTACTGAGAAAGAATTGAGTATGTGGAGAGAGAGTACGTGAATGTTGGATTCAACAGGCTGTTGGGTTGAGTTGTCAGAGCACCAGCGATGGTTGTTGCCGGATGCATATGTGCTTCCGGTGGTTACTATGGCTCATGGGTTGGCTCACATTAGTTCAAAAGGGATATGTAAGTTGTTGGCTCCGGTATGGCAGAATGGTGGAATTCCTAAGTGTGCTGAGAATTTGGTTAAACACTGCATGATTTGCTTGATGCATAATCCTGGAAAGGGAACCCCAACTCCAGCGGGTCATTTTGCTCCTCCAACGTATCCGTTCGAGGTGTTGCAGATAGACTATATTCATATGGAAAGATGCAATAACTTGAAGTATGTCCTTGTGGTTGTTTGTGCCTTTTCCAGATGGATAGAGGCCTACCCCCTAAAGGATAATACTGCCATGTCTACAGCCAAGGTTTTGCTCAAATAATTCTTTCCCAGATATGGTTTGCCGAGGATGGTATGGAGTGATAATGGAAGTGAATTTGTGGGTCAGATTATGAAGAAAGTATGTGCGGGTCTGGGTATTAACCAGAAATTTCACGCTGCGAATCACTCCCAGTCAGCAGGCCTGGTCGAGTGCTATAATGGGACTCTGAAGCTGAAGTTGGCCAAGGTGCAAGCAAGCTCTGGTCTTACATGGCCCGATGCCTTACCATTGGTACTTTTGTCCACGAGAACGACAGTACATTCTCGCGTGGGACTTAGCCCATATGAGATTGTTTTTGGACGCCCGGCGAATGTCTGGGGTGTGCCGAGGCCTAAGAAGTATAGTGATATCGAGTACCCTATGTTGGTTGACTACTTACATGATTTGACTGCTGAATTGCGTGTTCTTCACCAACAGGTCCATGACACTTTGCCTTCAGTTTCTGTAGACGCAGGCCACACGATTCAACCTGGCGACTGGGTTCTAACCAAGAATTTCCAGAGGTCAAAGAACTTGGAACCAAGATGGACCGGTCCATACCAAGTCCTGTTATCAACTCGGACTGCTATTAAGGTGTTCGGCAAGAAAAACTGGGTACATGGTACCCATTGTAAGAAGATACCTTTGCCCTTACCGTATGATAAGTGGGTCCGGGAAGGTGTTGCCGATTCCGAGAGTGAAAGGGTTCCGAGATTTGTACCTTTTAGCGATGCACATCTGGAATGGACGTGCGGATGATAAAGTCTTGCAAGAAGCTGTGCCGCCGTGTTTGAGACTTGATACTACGCGCCCAGAGACACTCTTTCAGGATCAAACTGTGCCTGGTAAAGAACGCTACAACTTAAGGTCTAAAAAGGACAAATAAAATGTGAATTTTTTTGTGAATTACACTCTTTCAGACAAGAGACTATTTTTCTTTTTCTTTTTCGAACCACCATCCGGGTTCAGCTGCAGGGTCGCGGTATAAGAACTTAAGGGGTGGCCCGCGTATTGACGAAAGGTCTGCGGTTCTAGGGACGTCTAGGACGCCTGGACGCACACTTGAGTGAAGGAGGAAAATTGCCGCGAGCAGCACGTTAGAGGATGGAGTCTGTTGTAACCGAAAGAGATGTTGAGAGAATAGATCTTAAGACAAGATTTTGTACATTGATACATAGCAAATGTTTTATAATATTGTGCTTTTTGATGTTTTTAAGTATCACATTAGCTTGTGTGGGTTGGACTGTCTATGCTACACAACAGACATCTGCACCCACCTCCCAAATTATGCTTTCTTTCACCACTGTTTCTTTGCACCCGTTTTATACGTTGCCTGAACATGAACAGACAAGGAGATCAGAATTGGTCAACAACTCGTTTATACAGTTGTTGCATCAGCATCAGTTAGTAGTAAATACCACTAATTGTGGGGTTTGTGGTCTTATGCCTCATACGAGAGATAAAGGTATGCCATATTTGGTTTTGCCTTTTTCTTTTAATGGGTCTGTGTGGGCTTTTCAGACCATGTTTATCTATGCAAATGAGGTACGCCCCTTACGTTCCCTTAAAGATAACTCGAGCAATAGTGCCTTAATAAGGGGAATAGTAGCTATGACCCGAGATATTGATGCATATAATGCTATCCCTAAGGATGAGGTGCAGGTTTACGTTGGTTGGAACGTGACTGGATATAGTACCAGTTTGACAGAGAAGGAGAGACGAAAAAGGTCTCCCCCTATTTGGATTGTACCCCACCGAGGCCACTTTTGTTTTCAAGGTAATGGTCGGAATCCGAAAGCTCAGCTAGGTAAGAGTGTGTGTGCTCAAACCTATGTCTATTCATCTCGGACTTCTCCACCGTTTGTGCCAGCTAAAGGCACATATTTTGTTTGTCATGACAGAGCCTATACATGGTTGCCACCTGATTTTTCAGGAACGTGTTATGTGGCGTTTCTACTTCCCCCTACATACACTACTGCTTCAGACTATCATAGAACAAGATATGGTAGAGGTGTCTTCAATAAGGAAGATACCGCAGCACACGAAGTAGGAGATTTCTTCAAGGGCTTCTTGCCCTTTTGGGGTCCTATGATCAATAGTAGGCATATTCGACAGCTTGTCTGCGTTGTTGAAGCTACTATTAATGAGAGAGCAGGTGCTCTTAGTAATGTTACAGCTGAGCTTCAAGCGGACCGCCTTATGACTTTGCAGAACCGTATGGTATTAGACCTCATACTTGCAGATCGAGGAGGAGTATGTAAATTGATTGGATCCAGTTGCTGTGTTTACATACCAGATAATGCCCCTACAGTGTACCAAGCCATCTCTAGGTTGTATAAAATCTCTGAGTCTATCCATGTAGACGAAGGAGACTGGTCATTGATGGGATGGTTTTGGGGACTGCTGTCCAAATGGGGATGGAAGATTTTGACATTCCTTGGTATGGTTTTAACCATCCTTTTCTCTTGTTGTCTTTGCATCCAGTGTGGTCCCGCCATTTGTAGTCTTTGTGCTACTATGTGTGTTCGGAGACCTGTCCCGGGAGAAGTAGAGAATAATAAGATGATGCTACAGCAACACCTTGATGACCTAATGAATATCGACATAGACCTAGATTCAGATTAACATGAGTCTTAGATTATTGCCTACGTAATGGCAAAAGGAGGGTCTGAGGTTCTGTAATTCTCAAGTCTGACTCCATTTTGCTCTGTGCCACCATTTTGTGTTGCCCTCACGTAGGCCTGTGAAGGTAGCCTGGCGAATAAAGTGGCCTGGCCTTCTTAGTTCATGTATACATTAACTAGGTTTCTTTTTGACTCTGAAATGAACTGTAAGAAACTGACCACTGCAACTGAAACTGACCCCGCAAAGCCAATTTCCCTGATCGATCTTTGTCTGAGATTGCCAATCAATGTTCAAGACATCGTTAACTTTTAGTTTCCTTGCACATGCCTTATCTTGTTCAGCATCTGTTACCGTTTCTTTTTTTATGTTTCTTCATTACATGGGTTATGCTTTCAATTATAGGTTTGTCCGGCTTGTGGAGATTGAATTTGGGACATTCCTAATAATTAACTTTTGGGTTGGGATACTGTAAATTGAGTTTTTGTTATGTGACACTTTGTTTGAAAATGTACCTTATTGGCTAGAATTTTGTGCAGTGGGTGTACATTTATAATGTGAATATTGGGTATAAAAGGAGACGTCTCGACTTGGTAAAATGAGCAGTCTCCTGAGAATTTACACCGTGATGTATTTCTAGGATCACTGTTACTAGCTGCAGCTAATAAACTTGGTCTCTGATGCCATCCAGAAGTATTCCGTGTCTCTGTATACCAAGACAGGTGAACTCGAAGATCTTAGGTGTGCCCCTGACACCGCTGGTTTAAACCCCGGTTCTTCAACATATTTTGTTGAATCTTAGTATTTTTGCACAGAACCTGTACATGGTTAGAAACCAGGCATGTCAGGGTACCCCTCCACAGTGTAAAATATATAATGAACAATATTGAAGAATATTTAAGCATCAGGTGATATTCCCCTAGACCAGTCAGCAGTCATTACAGTAGTACAGCAGTGCATAACAATAGTTACACTTCGGGAAACAGTCTACAAACAGGAGAATACCAATAATTTCTCCCACCTCCCTCCCTTTCCAGTACACCTGGTGTATTGCATCTCATAATAGGTCGATGGTGAAAGGTAAATGTAGATGGCTACAATGACAGGGTATCTACTAGAGTGGAACTTGATCAGCATGTTCGGCGTGCACCTAGTTTCGGTTGTCTGTCCCATCTCCCAACCAGTCTTATGGGTAGTGGGGCAGTCTGACAGTTCTGCCAATCAGAGTCCCGGTTCCCGGGGTCAGCAGGTAGGGAGCATTCAGGGAGAAGGGGCATTGCCCCCCTCATTTCCTCCCTCTCTCTTTGTTTCTATTGGATTCTCCAAGGCTCAAGCAAAGTCTAGCAAAAGTGTCTGAGGAGTGCACCCCGCATTCCACCCATCTAACAAGGTCTGCCTTCCATCTATCAGTCTGTAGTCCAGTGGGTGTTTTCCAATGCATAGTTATGTGTTGCTCGGCCAACATCAGTGCCAGATCAACAAAACAGGATGTCAATTTGTTTTTTGACTGATCGGGGGTGGAGTTCTAGTTTACTAGTAATAGGAGATAATTCACTGCTAGAAACTGCCATTGATCACTAGTCTGTGTGTAGCCTCAGTAGAGCAGAGAAACCGGCAGGCCTGTTGTGTCAGTGTTCAGCTCCTCCCCTCCCCCAATGTTGTGGCCTGGCTGCCAGTAAGACGCAATGTCACAAAAAATGCCCTGCCGGGATGTCGTATTCCTCACTTAATTCATCAAAATTTAGTGGGTCCCCACCAAGAAACAGTTCACCCACTGTCATGAATCCCACGTCCACCCATCTCTGTAATGGCCCTCCATGCTCTTTCCTTGTTAGAGCAGCCAGGTCCCTTAGCAGATGCTTGGGTATGTAGAGCGCGGAAGTATGAGACTTCTGGAGTGTTTAACCACCTTCAAGTCGCTGTGATTTCCAGGGCCAAATTGGGGTCCAGAAGAAAAGACAACAAGTCTGGGGGTGGGGTGTCAAGAATAGATATCCCAGGTTCCCTTCCACAGCTCCTAGAACCAGCGAAGATACCACTCCAGTTTGAGCTGACAAATAATATGTTTCAAAGTCGAGGCTCCAAGACCTCTTGAATCAATTTAGGCAAGGCTACACCCGGTCTGATGTTTTACCTTGGGACTTAATCTTTTTTTCTGGAATTCAAAATTCTTCAGTAGGCCAAGGCAGCAGGCTGTATCAGAGAGGGCTCCACATTGTCGGATAGGCACTGGACGAGGACCTAATGAAGCTATTGGTTTTGATGGGAAAAGCTCAACAGGAAAAAGAAAAACTTTTGCGCCCTGGGAAGTCTGCTTGTCGGTCACACACTTGTGGCTCTCTCTCCTGGTCACGATCTTTACCTTTTGTCAGAGTGGCCATTTTTCCTCAGGATCTGCGGGTGATGCTACAAGGACCGACCTCCTGGCATCTCCAACACCGCATGCTATTATAGCACAGAGCTTTAGAGTGGCCAAGTGGGGGGGAAGGGAACGGAAGGGAACAGCAGGAAAAGAGACACGCAAAATAAAATAATATACAAAACAATACACAAATTTTACACCGGAAATCTCTGGTATGTGCAAGAGAACCAGAGGAAATATGATGAAAGGAAGCACTTAAATCAACATTTTAAAATAATATTTGGCACCCCTAAAAATAAAGAATACCCTAGTGTTTTCAGGGTCCCTATATATTCCTCCATAAAATATATATATGTCTCTAAATGATGATGTAAAGATGCTCTTGGTAAAGAATGCTCATTAAATCATGAGCATAAACCACCAAAACATCTACATACTGCTCTTCAATATTGTATAAACCAGGAAATGCAGAACTATTCGTATGTGATCCTATTCAATATTCACCTATTATCATAAACCAAACAAAAAATTTAAAAAAAGAAATGCATCAACTTACAGCAGCAAGTTGAAACTTCTAGAATATTCTTTTTCTTACCGCGCCGAGTAAGACCAACTCGAAATAAACATTTCTCAATAACGACTCAGCTGAGAATGGTAACAGCCAGTGCTTTAAATGGGCCGGTACTCACTGGTACTGAGTACCGGCACTTCAAATTTTTCTGCACTTGAGTACCGGAACTTCTTCTTGTCCAAAGAGAGTACCAGTACTTGTGGGGCAGCAAGCCAACTCAGTGCAATTTTGACATTTAAAAAAACAAGTATTGGCATAGCCAATAGGTTTCGCCTTTGGGACCTTATAAGTGTTTAGCTATGCAACAGTTGCATAACTAAATACTTATAAGGTCCCAAAAGCGAGACCTATTGGCTATGCAAAGCGGCCGTGCGGCCGCGAAAGTGAAAGGGATCGCGATCACGATCAAACATCAAAGCGGCTGTGCGGCCGCGAAAGTGAAAGTAATCGCGGTAAAGCGCGGCGCGCGCGCCCGCGCACATGCACTGTAGCTCTAGGCTGGCCTGGTAGCACTTTTTGGAGCCCTCTCAATAAGTCTCGCCAGACCAGCGCATGCGCTGGGTCAGGCGAGACCTAAAAAGCGTGACACATAGCTGACGAGTCGGTCTGTTTTTCTGAAGCACTCGAGTGCTAATCTCCCCTTGCCATCTGCTAATTGAGCAACGCTCCTCCCCCCGTCGTGCTCTCTAGCCCAGGCTGCTGCAACCTCCTGGACATAGGGGATTCTTTCAACAGGGCTACTGAGCTTTGTTGACCATCCAAACACCTTCGAAAAGTTGAGGAAGCTTTGTTTTTATTCTTACATTTCTTCTTGTGACCCCTGCAGTCGAGCTCTCTTCAACCCATTTGCAAGGCGTAAAAGACTTGGTGGGGGACAGATGAACGGCCCAATTTGAATCTCGCCCCTCTCCCTACTCAGCAACACACTGCAGCCGTACCTGGTCAGAGCTTAACTTATAAAAAGCAGAAATAATATACATACCTTTCCTTTAAAATGTAATTGAACAAGAAAGTTAGTGATATTGTGGTATGTGGTGTGATTTCTATAGCACTGTCCCAAGGCTTGTGAGGCCCAAGGCCCTATTACACTGGAAACAATTTAAGAAGGGGTTTACATTCAATGAAAAGTAAAATATTTATGACATTAGAAAATAAATGTTAGTGAACTTTTTTCTGAGTGCTTTTGAAACAATTTGTAATCTAAAGCGCCAATTAAAAAAAATCTTAAATGAAGAGTTGCATTCGGTCATGAGGTTTTATCAATGATTTTAATTAATGGCCAGCCCTCCACATTCATCCGCTTGGTCCAGGTAATTGTTGCTTTAGCACAGTTTATTGTGGGTGCAGTAGGTTTGGTTGTACTGCTAAGTGCATCTGGGATTTTCCTTCTCTAGACGCTGCTTTGGCCGTAATTGGCTAAACATGTGTGCCCTTAAACTGCTGAAATCACTATCTTTGCACCCTTGAAGGGCAGAACCCTTCATCTCATACCAAAACATTCCAAACATAGGCCACAATGAACTCACACACTTCTATCCATTGGAATTAGTCAAGAGCACCTATCTCTCATTCCTCTTCATTTCAAATTCAGCAGTGACAACAAGAGGTGGGCAAGCCACTGAAAGCTCGAGCCTGGCTCTGGCTCAGCTTGATGTCCTGTTCGAACCTTGAGCCCGTTATTAGCCGAGCTTTAATGCAATTCCGCCTTCATTCCCCCCTCTAGCCACATATGTGGTGTTTCAGCCAGTGCTGGTGATTTTGGATTTGGGGAAGTAGATTCAAGTCTCGGCGTCAGCTCAACGTCCTGTGATCTGGGCAAATCGCTTAATCTTCCATGCCTATAATCAATGAACGTGATCAACTTGAAGTCATCTAAAGTGCTCCAATTTGTTCTTTGGGTGGAGGTCACGAAGAGGTAAAAACAAAGCCTTAACATAAGGAAAGACCAAGAGATACCCATTTCCTGGCTGATTTGTACAAAGTGAAACCAGAAAACCTGGATAAATAGCAGCTTCACTTCTTAAATTGTGTGATCTTAAGAAAATATATTCTTTCACCAAAACTCTTTCATTAAATACTTCTCAGTGCAGCACAATGATGTGATGTATTAATGTCAAAGCTTCATGTAATGATGTAACATGGCTCCATGCCAGAACACTAGGCATGGAACCAGCTTGTTCTGAGGTTCTGTCATGTGAGGGTTCTATGATGACAGTTGATATGCTGGCTGTTGGTTGAGGCTGTAATAAATACCTCTTACCACATATCTTCATCTGGTGTGGATTTACTTTATTACACTGGCGACGTTTGGGCGGAGAAAAGAACCCAGAGGAAGGGACAGCCTCAACAGCAACAAAGAAGGAAGAGCTTGGATTATTTCAGAGAAAAAAAAGGTGATAACTTACAGAGACGTGCTGGATGAGGATCCAGCGTTTTGAAGCATGTTCAAGCAGTGAAAAGTGGGAAATTGCGGTTGTAAGAGCCTTGTGGAAAGCTGTTTGAGCAGGTACTGAGGATCAAAGTGGTCTCTGTATGCTTCACGACGTCTGAAGGTCAGTGAGCAATTGAAAAAGGACTGAAGGCTGTGGGAAAGGTTGGCGGCCATCTTGAGTGTGGTGAAAGGAGAAGAACAAGCCAGACTAACTAAAGAAAATAGACCGGATGTTTGGTTGCGGCCATTTTGAGTGAGGAAAACGATCCGAGATTGCTCAAAGAGGAAGCAAGCCCAACTGCCTGAAGAAAATGGACCAAATGTTTCGTGGCGGCCATCTTAGATGAGGAAGAGTTTGGTTGCGGCCATTTTGAGTGAGGAAAACGATCCGAGATTGCTCACAGAGAAAGCAAGCCCAACTGCCTGAAGAAAATGGACCAAATGTTTTGTGGCGGCCATCTTAGATGAGGAAGAAGGAATTTTTTCTTATATATATATATTTTTTTTAAATTCTTTTTGGCAGCACAAGTGTTGGAGGACATCGAAGAAGATCATCGACGGTCTATTGGAAGTTGAGAATTGGACGGAGACTGGATAAGGATCACTATATTGGTTGGTGGTCAGGGGAATAAACGTTTCTTTTGAAACTTGATTACACTTGTGGAATACAAGTATTTGAGCGTTGTAAATTGAATTAAACTGAAAAGGTCATCTGCGGTGACAAACACACCATCAACAAACGTGTTTGATATAGCGGTATCGTGCTGGGACATATGGTGACTGACACATCTTTTGGACTTTAAGCACTTTTGGCAACTAGTTGGGTTGTGGGGAAGTAGTGATTTACACCTCTTGTGAGTATGTAGAATGTTACAGCGCCGCCGTTTTTCTTGTCAGATCCAGGAGAACCGGTTATTAAGTGGAAGAAATGGAAAAAGATTTTTGAAAATTATGCCAGGGTGTGTGGAACGAATTTGAGTGGTGAAAGGAAGCAGGCACTTTTGTTACATTGTTTAGGGGGCGAAGGACAAGAGGTGTTGGAAAATCTACCTCCTTTGTCGCAAAATGATCAGAGGGGGTTGAATGAATATGAAATATGTGCAAGACAACTAGATTTACATTACTTGCCAAAGATTAGTACTATTATGGAAAGGTACCATTTTGGTTTGCGGGAGCAAAGAAAAGAGGAGAGTGTGGAAGAATATATTACGGCTTTGCGGAAGTTGGCTTCAAGTTGTAAATTTGGGGCGTTGGTAGAGGAAAGGATTAGAGATCAGTTTATGCTGAGGTGTTGCAGTGATAAAGTGAGGGAAGAACTCTGGCTAAAGGACGAGCCACCGTTGGATGAGGTTATTAGTATTGCAAAAAGGGTAAAGCATATGTTAAAGTGTGTTGGAGAACTAAGTAAAGAACATAAAGAAGACAAGATCAGTGTAAAAGCACAAGAAGTGGAGTGTCGAGCCATACAAAAAGATGAGAGGGAAAAAAATTATGAGGGTGTCTGCGAGAAAGGTGTTGTAATAGAAAAAAACGCAGGAAAGACACAAGGGAATAGGAGGTTTGCAACAACTTTTCAGGGAAATTGCTACAGATGTGGAAGATTTGGACACATGGCTAATGCAAGTGAGTGTCCTGCTAATAGGGTTACTTGCAATGTATGTGGGAAAAGAGGACATTTTGGGAAAAATTATAGGATGAGGAATAGGAGAGATTCAAGATCAGAAATAAAGGAAGTCAGTTTTCAAGTTAGTGAGAGTGAGGTGGAACATCCCTCTGAGTGGGTTTTGGTGGGGGATGTTAGAGTCAAAATGAAATTTGATTCATGCTCTCACATCACGTTTCTCTCAAAGGATCTTTTTATGAAGAATTTTCAAGGAAGGAAGACACTGTCCAAACCTAATATTAAACCTACGGGTTATGGTGGGTTGCCAATTAAGTTATTAGGTTATGTTGATGACTGCATTGAGTACAATGGTAGGTTCACTGATGCTAGGATTTATGTTGCTGAGAGGGGTGATAATTTGTTGAGCTGGAGTCATCAAGCTCGTTTGGGTGTCATTCTCAATCCTAATGCACATCCATCTGTTCAGGTACAATCTATTGAGGGTGACGAAAACAAGTTTGTGAGAGCGTTTGGTGAATTGTTCAGTGACACCTTGGGGTGTTTAAAGGGGTACAATCACCATATTAAGTTGAAACAGGGTGCAGTACCAGTTGTGGCAAAAGTTAGACGCATTCCCATTTGTATCCAAGATGCTGTACAAAAAGAGATAGATAAATTGTTGTCCACTGGTGTTATACAGCCTGTAGAGGCAACGGAGTGGTTAGCTCCCATTGTTGTGGCACGTAAACCAAATAATGAAATCCGTTTATGTGTGGATCTTCGTGCCTTAAATAAAGAAGTAGTGGTTGACAAGTTCCCACTTCCCAATATTGAGGAATTAGTATCATCGTTGGATGGTGCCAGTTATTTTACCACTCTGGATATGGCATCAGCATACCATCAGGTTCCGTTGAGTAAAGAGTGTCAAGAATTAACAGCTTTCATTACGCCAATGGGGGCCTTCAAGTTTTTGCGTATGCCGTTTGGGCTTGTTTCTGCGGCCTCTGTATCTGTATTCCAGAGGATTATGGAAGATCTTTTTAAAGGAATTTCAGGCGTAAAGTGCTACCAGGATGATGTATTAATATGTGGGAGAGACGTGAGAGAACATGATGAGAGGGTACATGCTGTGCTTAAAAGGATGCTTGATGCTGGGTTATCTCTTAGGCGAAGCAAATGTAAATTTGGAGTCACTGAACTGGACTATTTGGGTCATCATATTTCACGGCAGGGGGTAAGTCCAAAAGAGGATTTGGTGGACACTATTGAAATGTTAAAAGAACCGTGTACAAAAGATGAGGTTTCTTCATTCTTAGGTATGGCAGAATTTTATAACAAATTTATACGAAATTTTGCAGATAAGACAGTAAATCTAAGGAAGTTGATGTGTAAGAATGCAGAGTTTGTTTGGACGGAAGAGTGTGGTGCTGAGTTTAAACAAGTAAAAAATGATCTCAGGAATGCACCAAACTTACAAGCTTTTGTACCTGGGAATCCCACTTTCATTGTTACTGATGCGAGTATAAAGGGGCTGGGTGCTCTTCTCTTTCAGATCAGGAAGGGCCAAGAGGTGCTAATAGCTTGTGCTTCAAGATGTTTGAAAGGTGCGGAGATAGGTTATTCTGTTATAGAGAAGGAAGCGTTGGCAATTTTCTGGGCCATAAACAAGTTCAGAAAGTTCGTGTGGGGATCTTCTTTCATTGTCAGGTCTGATCATAAACCCCTGAAAGAAATTTTTGAGAAGAAGGGTTTGGACTCAATTTCCTCGAGGATCAGGAGATGGGTCATTTCCTTACAGGAGTATAACTTCATGTTTGAATACATTCCAGGAAAGGCAAATGTAACGGCAGACTGTCTGTCGAGATTGGTGGAGGTGGTAGAGAATGATAAATCTCAGGATGAAAATGATCAGTGTGATGCTGAGTGTGGCATAAGAGTTTGTGACGCTACGCTGGGGGCTGTAAAGGAAGATGAATGGAGGGATGAGTTGCAAAAGGATAGTGAATTGTGCTCTGTGATGTCTCTTTTGGAACAGCATAAGTCTCGAAGTCTGGTTAAACCTTGGTCCTTAGTTGCGAATGAGTTAGCTGTTGTTGATGGGGTTCTAATGAGGGGCACAAGAATGATTCCCCCATTGAGTTTGAGAGAAGTCATCGTGAACATGGCTCATGAAGGGCATATGGGCATTTCTAAAACCAAAGAGCGCATCCGACAGGATTTCTGGTGGCCTGGATTAGATTTGATGGTGGAACGTACTGTTAGGGAGTGTATGCCTTGTCAAGCTAGTGATAAGGTGCTCAAACCAAGATATTCACCTATGGTTTGTAGAAGTTTACCAAAAAGTCCATGGGATGAATTAGCTATCGATATTGTGGGACCATTGCATGGAGAACATCAGACTCCTTACCTGTTGGTGTTGCTGGATTTGTATTCACGATGGGTGGAGGTGAGTTTGGTGAGAGAGATCACTTCTCTTTCTGTGATCAGTTTTTTAGAATCTGTGTTCAAACGAGAGAGTTTTCCTAACTCTATTCTTTCTGACAATGGTCCGCAGTTCTGTTCTGCTCAGATGGAGGAGTATTTTGTAAAATGTGGAATTGAACATAAAAAAATTGCATTATATCATCCAGAGGAAGTGTCTCTGCAAAACAAAAGGAAGATTTATGTTGATAGAAGGAATAATGCGAAAGTTACAAATTTTGAGGTTGGAGATAAAGTAAAGGTCAGAGCTCCTGTTGGGTGTCAAAATTGGTCAAAATATACCTCTCCAAAAACTATCATTAAGCTGTTTAAAAATGCTGTCAAGACGGATGATGGTCGTATCTGGAATCATAGTCGTGTAGCACATTTTCGGGGGTGTGGTGTGGCCGACAGGAGGGATGATACTTCTTATCGTTTTCCCTCAGACATTGATGTAAGGTCTGATAGTACTTGTAGGGGTGTCAGAACACGCAGGTTTCCTTTGCATTTACGTGATTTTGTGTAGTTCTTTCTACCTTCTTTTTCTTGTTGTTCAAATGTGTTTATTGTTCTCATGTTACTTTTGTTCTAATGTAAAGAGGAAGAAGTGTAATGATGTAACATGGTTCCATGCCAGAACACTAGGCATGGAACCAGCTTGTTCTGAGGTTCTGTCATGTGAGGGTTCTATGATGACAGTTGATATGCTGGCTGTTGGTTGAGGCTGTAATAAATACCTCTTACCACATATCTTCATCTGGTGTGGATTTACTTTATTACACTTCACTTGCTAAAGAAATACACTTTTTAAAATTTTGAACAACTTGGGGGGCGCTAGAGGGCGTCAGGTGAAATGGACGCACACTAAAGCTGCTCCGTCGGCTGATCTATAATCCGCCCAAAATCTGCACTATGATGATGCATCCCAAATGAAAACTGATCGCTGGACATGGAGTGACTCCCCTCGCAGCTACTGGCGCAATATTGGAGCGCCTGGGGGCTCGGTAGTGGGAAAAGACTGCTGAGGAAGCTGCGGCGGCCTAGAGATAAAATGGCGGCGGTCTGTGTCCGGGACTGACCTGACCTGACCTGATTGCCGCGGCTGTTTGTTGGTATCGCCCGGGAGCTGGAGGTGGTGCAAACATCTGATCCTGTCTGCACCCGGCTTAGCTGCTGGGACTGGAGCGACGTGGGGCACCCTGTGCATGCCGGTGGCTGGCTGCTACTGATTCCCGCCACGCTGCGACTGGAGCGGCTCTGCGAGTGTGCAGCTGTGGAGGGACGGCGCGACTGGCCTGGCCAAGCACGGCTGCGTGTGCGGTCTCTGGGTCCCCGGTGGTGGCTGGGTCAGCGACTTGGAGACTGCCGCACACGCTGTCCCGCTCACACGGACAGTGCGGGTGAACTGGGGAGCTGTCCCGGTGAGCGCTGAGTGAGAGCTGCTGTACGATCATGCGGCCGGCGACGGTGAGCAGAGGACGATTTGGCTGGTCCAGTGAGTGAGTGGGCGGGAGAGTGACGGTGCGTTGGACGGCATCCCGTAAGCTCTTGCCTTCATCGCTGCATGCATCGGTGCAGTAGCCCTACAGACTGTACAGTGGTACGGCAGCGCCTCGAGATTGCTTGGCCCCCTGGAGAGCCTGGGACATCGCTGAGTGCCGCCATCGACTCGTGTTGCGGGGCAGTGGTGAGTGGGGTGCGGCCTTGCTTGGGTCTGTAGCTGCGTAGGTGGGTGCGGGCCTGAGTGGTGCGCTGTGCTCTGCGAGCTGCAGCCTGTGGCACGGGGAGTGGTGGTGGAGCACCTGTGGGTTTGTCTCGGGTGGGCACTGCCCCTGCTTGTCCTGGAGCTATAGCTTGTGCTGGTGTTCTCTGGACCTGTGCACATCTATCCGGCTGCTGATCCCTCATTTCTGCCGGCCTCCACGGCCTACTGGGCTGCATTGATATAGACGCGCTTTCTACAGTTGGCTAACGGTATTGCATGTACCCTGGCGCACTGCTGGGGGTTTCTACGGACAATGGTGTCTTGCTCCACTCCGCCAGTCCGGTGAACTCCTTGCTTCGGGTGCACCTGGGTGTGGGTGCATGGCTGGTGCTCCCTGCATTCCTGGGGCTGGACTGTTGAATTGCACGATTTACTGTCTGTGGTCTGCGCCTCCCGGCAGTCATCATGGGGAAGCCTGATAAGTCGCAACCTCGCCTCACTTTCAAAGCGCGTAAGTCTGGAAGGACCCAGCAAAAAGCGGCATCGGACTCCGAGGCAGATGCTCAGGGGGAGGGACCATCCACACTTGAGGTTACACTAATGGCCATGCAGAAAAGCCTCCAATCTATAGAAGGTGATATGTCCACTACTACGCACTGGCTGGACCACATGGCTGCGCAGCTGGAAAAACAAATGTGCGAATGGGGGAAGTGGAGCAGCGCGTCTCCTCCACAGAGGATGGTCTCAGAGAGGTTGCCCGTAAGTCGCTTGATATGGAAAAGGTCCTAGCACTTATCCAGGCTAAGAATGAGGATTTGGAGGCGAGGTCACGAAGGAACAACATTCGCATCACGGGCCTTCTCGAATCTACGAATACTGGACGGATGGAGACGTAGATTGAGAGCCTGCTCAAGGAAATCTTCGGCCCTGAGAACTTATCCAACATGTTCATTATTGAGCGCGCCCATCGCTCTCTGGCTGCTCGCCCTGTTCCGGGCACTCCGCCCCGTCCCATAATTGCCTGGGTTCTGAACTATTGGGATCGAGATACCATTTTGAGGCTGGCTAGGGATAAGGGCAATATTTTTCATCAGGGGAACGCCTTGTCTTTCTTCCCGGACTTCACGGTAGCGGTCCAGGCTGCGCGCCGTAAATTCGGAGCAGTAAACAAAAATTCCTCCAGTCTGAAAGTATCCCATATGCGATGTTATATCCTACGCGCCTGCGTATTGGGTCGGACGGTATCTTTAACATCTTGTTCACAAAAAAAGGAGAGTATGCTGTTCCTCAAGGGTCAACATGTTAAGAGAGGAGAGAGAGGTATATATGAGAATGCATACCGAAAGGACAGTTACACCATTATGGTATACATTCTCATATATACCTCTCTCTCTCCTCTCTTACCATGTTAACCCTTGAGGAACAGAATTCTCTCCTTTTTTTGTGAACTATATTTTGGGCTCTGTATGCTGGACCTCTCCAAAAGCCCTTTAATCCCTCCCCTTGTTAATGAACTTTAAGATCTTCACAGCCCCTAGGGCGGCGATGGACTACGCCAAGCAGCTGAAACAGAGAAACAGGAGGACAAAGCTGCCACAGATGAGGAGGAACAATGATATTAGACAGGGAGGAGCAAATCTACTTTTTCTTTGGTGGGGATCGCATTCTATACTTAGCCCCTAGGTTCACGGTTGTTGTATAATGTTGACCTGAGGGGGGATAACACCTAAAGCTGCATCTGCTGGATGCTTTTTGTTATTATATGTCTTGTTGATTTTTGCACAGGTATTAGACCTGATCAGCCACCTCCTGTATTGCAGGAGGACAGTAGCCCTCTGGTACCTGGAGATCCCCACACTATGCACTATTTGGAGATGGGGTTGTTTTGTTCACATTGGGATGGCTTTGGCATGTTGGGCACGCCGAAGTGGGCGGGGGGATTGAAGGGAGGGACAAGACGGACGCAGATGGCACTGGAGTATTGTACTACACTCGTACCTGGGCAGCATGCTCTGAAAGTTAGATCTCGTATAACTGTATCTTTGATGCGTAACCTTATACATGTGTAGTGACGTTAAATTCCTCACTTGGAACATACGTGTCCTCAATAGTCCCAGGAAAATCCGTACTGTTTTAGCTTCCTTAGATAGGTTGAATGTCAATGTGGCCTTTTTACGGGAGACTCATCTCACCAAGCTATCAAGAGAGGAATGTGGGTGCCCGATGGACTGGAGTGAGAGTGGGCTCGTCGTATTCCTCCTATTCCCGAGGCGTGATGATTCTTGTCAAGAAGGGCATGCCCTTTCAAGTGCATGGTACGGATGTGGATGAGCAGGGTCGGCTGTCTTTGGTGCATGGGACGCTTGGCGGCATAAGTATCCTCCTGATTAATGTTTATGGTCCGAATGTGAATGATCAATCATTTTATGCGGATGTATGGCGTAGAATCTCAGCCTTCCCTCATGCTGAAATCATTGGGGGAAGGACTTCAACACCTGTTTGGATGTGGATATGGACAGGGAGGGTAGTGGGGCAACACCACACAGACAGTCCACTGACGTTCTTCTAGGGCTCTTGGATGCTGGGTTTTTGCCGGATGTCTGTCGTGTAAGGCACCCAGGGGTCGGGGAAAGCACTTTTATCTCTTCTGTCCATGGCTCGTCTCTGAGGCTGTATGTATGTGGGCAGTAGACGTTCAACACTTGGCTAAAACTATCTCTGACCATTCTCCGCTACTGCTTGCTTTGCGGGTTCCTGGATATGAGAGGCCCCCGTTTTCTTGGAGATTGCAGCCGTCCTCCTTGACAGATGTGGTGTTTAAGCACACAGTGAGCGATGCTATTCAGAATTATTTCGGAAAAATTCTGTCTCAGTGAACAGTGCTGGTCTTCTCTGGGAGGCGTTTAAGATGACTATCCAGGGGGTGTGTGACCTGCACCATCGAATCCAGAAACTAGCGGATGAAATAGCCGCTCAGGAGCGCGACTATGCCCGCTGCCCTGCCACCGAAACGCAGGCGGCTATTCGGGAGCGCGTGTCAGAACATAATGCAACAGTGGACCAGGAGATGGCACATAGATCACGTCGGTGTGTTGCCCGCTATTACGGAGAGGGGGGGCGGCCTGGTCGCTCCCTGGCTCAGAAATTAGCGGCGCCGCGTAGTCAGGTTTACATAACTGAGCTACTGGATGCCGAGGATCGGCGCACTACGGTTATTCAGATATTAGTGGGGTGGTGCTGGACTACTACTCTAAATTGTATGGGGAATGTGACCAGCCTCATGCGGATGAAATTCATTTTATTCTCGATGACGTCGCCCTGGGCTGGTTGTCTCTAAACCAATGGGAGTACCTCACGCAGCCATTCGATGTCGATGATGTGAAACAGGCAATCATGTCGACGGCCTCCCCAGTGAGTTCTAGAAGATATTTGCGGACGCTCTCGCGCCGAGGCTGCTGGAGGTATATGCTGAGGCGTACAAGTCCGACACTCTGCCCCCCTCACTTAAGAAAGCCTTAATCGTGATGTTACTGAAACCGGATTAGGCGTCAAATGTTTGCGATTCTTATAGACCATTGTCAATAATTATTATATATGCCCAAAATATTGGCAAAAATGATTGCCACGAGGCTCCAACCCCTAGTTCCAAACCTGGTCCTCCTGGACCAATCAGGTTTTGTGCCCTCTAGATCCACATCACATAACCTCCGCACTATCTTTTCCACACTGCATTATTTTGAGAGTGACTTTCAGGCGGTGGCGGTGCTTCTCGATGCAGCTAAGGCGTTCGATTTCCTACAGTGGGAGTACATGTTTGTCGTCTTGCTGCGTATGGGACTACCCCCGTTTTTCCTGAAATGGATCCATGTTCTATACACCGCTCCTGTTGCGTGGGTTCGTGTAAATGGATGGGTATCTGCCACCTTTTCCATCCAACGTGGCACGCGGTAGGGCTGCCCATTGTCGCCAATGCTTTTTGCACTTGCATTCGCACTCGAACCTTTGGCCTGCAAACTGCGTCAGCGACACGCTTAGGTGGCACTGCGGTTCCGGCAGCGGCCTTTAATGGTGTCCCTCTACGCGGATGATATGTTACTTTATGTATGCGAGCTCGCCACATATTTGCCGGAACTATTGAGAGAATATGTCAGGTTTGAACGCTTTTCTGGCTTAGGCATTAACTAGGCCAAGTCCATGGTCTTTTCCGCTAACTGCTGGCACCAAGGAGATCGAGCTGGACTTCCCCCTGCAGTGGTCGTTTGACCCGGTAAAGTATTGGGGAATCTGGCTCCATAGAGACCCTGAAGTAGTGATTACAGCTAATTATGGCCAGGCTGTTCACACAATAACAGATCAGGCGGCACGCTGGGCTAAGCTGCCCCTCTCACTCGCAGATCGCATCGCGGTCATAAAAATGTTCTTTTTACCCAAACTTCTCTATTTGTTTGTCAACATACCCATTAGATTGAACATTGCATTGTTTTCTACACTGCAATCAGTACTGCTCACGTTTGTTTGGGGGGGCAGGAATCCCCAGTGCAGCTGGAAGGTGTTAATGCAGCCATTTGAGCATGGCGGGTTCGAGGTCCCTGATTATCGTCTCTATTACTTATGTGCCCAGGCGCAATTCGCGCATTATTGGTACTACCAGCAGAAATACCAACCACACACGGCTATAGAAGCGGACTCTGTGCTTCCAGTGCCGCTGGCAGCAGCTGCCCTGTTGGGAGGGACTGCGGGGGGAAATTAGCCCGGTTCATTGTATGGCGTGGAGCGCATTGGCAAAAAGAGCTCGGGTGGACTATCTCTATGCCCCTGTGTTACCTCTTGCGGCGCACCCTGACATATCTGCTGCGCGGGACCTCGCTGCCTTAAAAGCGCTACGTCAAGTGGGGATTACACACATTGGGGGATCTCTATAAACAGGGCCATTTTCTGACACTCTCTGAGGTGCAGGGTCGCCATGTTGAGGGTCTGATGCTCGGTTTCACTTATGTGCGGGTGCGGCAAGCAATCCGAGATATCTACCCTGGGAATCCGGCCGAGCCGCGCGCCCTGTGGGCAGTGCTCATGGGGTCTGAACCTGGAGGCTTGATAACCAAATTGTATAACTCGTCCCTCAGGGAGAATGACCTTGAGGAATCCCCCTCCTATACTAAGTGGGTGACAGTGCTGGGCACCACACTGACATTAAATGACTGGAACTTCTGCTGCGTTCTCACGGGCGGCTGACGGCGAACTGCAATCTCCGTATCATTCACTTTAAATACCTACACCAACTCTATTACACCCTGATGCAACTGCACCGATTTGGCCTCAGGGAGAGTTCATGCTGTGCGCGTTGTGGACAGGCAGATGCTGATTTCGTGCACTTAGCATGGATGTGTGCTGGTATATATAATTTCTGGATGAATGTTACGCAAGTACTTACGGACGTTGTGATGGAACCAGTGGAGTGTCTGCCTGCTATTTGCCAGCTGGGCTGGGTGAAAAAGCTCAAACCGTGCAATAGGCGGCTGGTGGCCATCTCCACTTTATTAGCCAAGGGGGCAGAGGCGCAAAATTGGGGGGCCAGGACTGTCCCGATGGTGAGGAAATGGATCCGAGACTTACTTTATTGTAGGGATCAATTGGAAATTTATGCAGAGGTAATACCGGAGGCCTCTCGCCCTAAAGATTTCTGGGCTCCGCTCACGGGGTATTTGCTTGGGAAACCAGACCTAAGATGATCTTCTGCTATTGTACATTTGGGGATTTCTGGGACGACTATTGTTGTGAACTGACACATTACACTCTGTAGGACTACCCAGGTATATCAGATCGCTAAGTACAGTGCTGGGACTGGGGGGGTGGGGGAGGGATTGGGAGGAGGTTTTATTCAGGGCGGGTTGTTTTTCTTCAATTATACGAGAAAAAACACAGCTTATATTGCTATTCGACGCAATGTTCCTTTTGGACCTCATGTTGGGGTGATGTACACTCACTTGTCTACAAGCTGTTTAACAAAGATATTTGAAGAAAGAAACATTGAACAACTTTATCATATTTTTACGTAATATTTCTTGTGTGATTCACATAGGAAACATTTTCAGGGCTCAGCTCTTGCAAGGGCTCTAAGGCTCTAACAAGCATATTATGCTACATTCTGGTAAGCACTCAGTAAACATACCTTTGGCCAACAATCAGACAAGAGCGCCTTTCTAGACATGAAATAATAAATACCTAATGGAGCATGTTATCCTGCTAGGAAGGAATTGTCAGAGAATTGGCGATAAGGGGCAACATTTTGAAATAACTTTACAAAAACTTGTTTAATGTGCTTTGTACAGAAATCTGTTCAAACTGCTTGTTACTTTACTTCTCTCAAGCTCCTTCTCTAAAGTTCTTTTTAATTAGTCTATAAACATTGTCAAATCCACCAAATCAAGTTTGTTCTGATAGTATTTGGTTTTTTCAATATGTTTAAAATACACAGTTTGACACTAATTTGCTGTATTTGCTCTGAGGATAAGTCCACTTTTTTTTTTTTTTAAACAATTTTTATTGAAAGAAATGTACACCTTTAGTAATACAGGCTTCATCCTCATAACACGTTTCGTTATCAAATCTATCATCGTACAACACTCATTAACCGTATTTTGTCCTTGCGACTACCATGTTCACACATCCTACTGTCTGTCCCATCTTCTCTCCCGTAATCTTGTTGTGACCTCCCCTATAGTGCAATGTTGCCCATCCTTTATTCGCTTAGTTCGGACTCTGAGGCCGACCGAGGGGGTTCACATATATTACACCTGAATGTGTTCCATTTTCCCCAAATCCGCTGCCATCTACGGGGGCACCCCCTGTTGCTACACATCACCCCTTCCGCCAACATGGCCCCGTCTAGATCCCGACACCACCTCGTGGGGGAGGGGGCTGACTGCACCCCCCACTGTTGTGCAATGTTTCTTTTTGCTGGTGCCATACCGAGGGCCACCCAGGTTTGGTCGGCGCGGTTAAGATCCATGGCATCCCATACATTAAGCAGACACATCCGTGGCTCCGGGGGGACATCATGCCCGGTCACCCGGGAGACTGTTGCCATAACCTCCCTCCAGTATAGGGCGATGTCAGGACACTCCCATATGGTGTGATAAAAGGTGCCATGCAGGCTGCATCCCCGTAGACAGAACGGAGATACTGCCCTTCCTATTTTGTGAAGCGTGGGTCTCGTGTAATATACTCGATGTAGTATTTTAAGTTGCACCAGCTTTAGTTTTGATGGGACCGCCACCTCCCGCGGAGACGCAAGTGCCTCCCGCCATTCATGTTCGTCCATTGCTCCCACCTCTACCTCCCAGTTCCTTTTAAGGATCTCTGTAGGGTCTTTTTGGTGGTCCACCAGCTTACGGTATGTCAATGATATAGCTTTCTTTGTCAGGTGGTCCGTAAGCAATCGATCCTCAAGCGGGGAGGATTCGGGTGGTTTAGTCCCGCTAGGGATGGCTCTCTTCATTGTGTGTTGTATTTGCAAAAATCGTGCTCTGTCCGCGTCATCTGAAACTCTGTCTGCAGCTTCTCGAAAGATATCATCTCCCCTTTCTTCCAGAGGTCGCCGACCCTGGAGATGCCTATGAGGTCCCACCCCGCAAATTCTTTACTTAAGTGTAGCATACCTATCTTAGGGGAGACCCACAACGGCGTCTGCTGCGTAATCACCCCCTCCCATCCCAACCTTCTCTGTGCCATGTGCCAAACCTGAATGGTGTGTGCTGTGGGGCCCGTCAGTCTATTCTTCTTGGTTTTGTCGTATAGGGCGTGGAGAACTCCCATTAGTCCCAACAGGTGCCTGTCCATACGTAAAGCTGGGTCGTCTTGTGGCATGTGTAGCCATTGATTGACTATTATGAGCTGGGAGGCCCAGTAATAGAGACGTATGTTAGGCAGAGCAATTCCCCCATCGTACAAACTCCGCACCAATTTACAGAAAGCTATTCTGTTAGGTTTACCCTCCCACAACAGACAGCCCACTTCTGCCTCGACCGATTTAAAGTACGATTCTGGGATCACCGTGGGCGTGTTCTGCAGTGCGTAAAGGAAACGAGGTAGAGCCATCATTTTGAACAATGCCGCTCTCCCCAGCAGCGTCAGCGGAAGGGAGTGCCAGTGCTTGACGTCGCTCTTTAATCTTTTCAAGGGCGGAAGCAGGTTGCGTTCAAGGAATAGTGCTGGATCGGCGTGATGTTTATGCCGAGGTACTTGAAACCCTCCCTTGCCACCGAGATCGTCACACCCTTAGGGAGCCGTGGTGTGGTCCCATGTAGGACGTAAAGAACTGATTTTGCCCAGTTGATCGAGTAACCTGAGAATCTACCATAGGATTCGCAGATGTCAAGTAGGCTACCTATGGATCGCTCCGGCCGTGTCAAGTATACCAAGATATCGTCCGCGTATAGTGAGATACGGTCATCCCAGTTCTCCGTCCATCTTAGCCCCGATATAACTGGATCCTGTCTTACCCATGCCGCCAACGGCTCCAGCGCTAGGGCGAAGAGCAGTGGGGAGAGAGGACACCCCTGTCTCGTTCCTCGCCCCAATACAAAGTCTCTCGAGAGTCGGCCATTCACCACCAGAGGTTCTGTATATAGCAACCGCACCCATGAGCAAAATTTGGGCCCGAAACCAAACTTCGCGAGCACTGCGAAGAGAAAGGGCCACTCCATTCAGTCAAGGGCCATAGTCACGTCCAGCGAGATAATAACTGCGTCTTCGTGGAGGTAGGGGCCACTGGCCAATATGCCGTGCAAGCGTCTCAGATTCATTGCAGTGTTGCGCCCTGGCATAAAGCCTGACTGGTCCGGGTGGATCAGTGTTCGCAAATGGGGCTGTATTCGGGTCGCTAATATTTTAGCCAATATCTTGGCTTCCACGTTGAGAAGTGAGATAGGTCTGTAGGAGGTACACTCGTGTGGGGGCTTCCCGGGCTTCAGTATCGTGACCAATGTTGCGACCCTTAGGTCACGGGGAAGTTTGCCTTCTTTCAGACTGGCTTGATACATTTTCAGCAAGTGCGACACCACCGTATCCGCCTCCCGTTTGAACAACTCCACCGGAATCCCATTGGGCCCCAACGCCTTCCCCGACTGGAGGCAGTTAACCGCTAGGGCGACCTCCTCTACTGAGAGATCTTTTTCTAGTGCCAGTGCGTCTTCCGATGTCAGTCGTGGAAGTTGTATATCTTTTAGGAATGTTAAATTATCCTCAGCGGTAGTCGCCACCGCAGAGGTGTACACCTGCTCATAGTGATTTGCAAAAGCCGTCACTATGTCATCAGGGTTCGTCACGACCACCCCGGAGGTCAGTGTGAGCCGTGCCACCCAACGGCTGGCTTTCTCTTTTTTGTCGAGCCATGCTAGCAATTTGCCCGCTTTATCCCCATTTTCGTATATTGTATGTTGTGTTTTTGTTAGACGCATCCGGGCTGTCTCCTCAAGATAGTCTCTTTATGCTTGTTGAGCGAGGTTGCGTGTGTGCGTGTTTGCATCGGTGGAGTCTCTGGCGTGTTCTCTCTCTGCCGCGGCCACTGTTTCCTCTAGCTTGAGAACTTGATGTGCTGAGTCCCGTTTATGGGCTGTGATTACTGCGATGGCCTGTCCGCGTAGTACAGCTTTATAGGCCTCCCATAGGACGATGGGCGAGGAGACAGACTGTATGTTCTCCTGGAAATAGCGTTTCGTCGTTTTATCTAATGTTTTTCTGACGCCTGGGACCTTCATGTACCCGGGATGGATCGGGAAAGTACGTCTCTTTCCCGGGAGGCCTGAGGAATAGGTGAATAACATCGGCGAGTGATCCGATATACCCCTGGGAAGGTGTTTGATCTCCTGCATTCGGTCAATACAGGTAGGGGAGGTGAGAAAGTAGTCAATACGCGAGAGACTGTTGTGTGCGCTAGCTTGATGTGTGTATTGACGATCTGTGGGGTATCGCATGCGCCAACTATCCAGGAGCCCCATTGCATCTATAAACTCCCGCAATGACGAGGGAGCTGCACCCTGTCTCCTAGGGGGGTGCCTGTCCCACTCCCCGTCCACCGTGGCATTGAAATCGCCCCCCTACTATCAGTTCCTCAGGGGGAAGGCCCAGAAGGAAACCTCCCAGAGCCGGAAAAGCCAGCGAGTGCAGTGCTGGGGGGATGTACACCGTAACAAAGTTGAAGTTGGATCCCTCCCATTGTCCCGACATCGCCGCACATCGTCCCTGGTCATCTGTCCATGTCCCGGCCACCACCAAGGGGCAGCCTTTATGGAGGAGGTTCCCCACTCCCCTGGAACCGGAGGTAAACTCCGAGTGTGCTATCATTTTAAAGCCCCATCTATCAAGCGCTTTCACGGCCGTGCCGACCAAATGGGTCTCTTGTAGGAGAGCCACGGAGGGAGAGTGTCTCTTGATGTATTGTAGCACCAACCCCCTCTTAATCTTGTGACCCAGGCCGTTTACATTCCACGATAACACGGTCAACGGGGCGGCCGTGGCCTGTCGATCAATCTGTTGTACACTCGCCATTGTCATGATATTGCTTGTATTGCGTGTGTGTGCACCCATGCGTCTCGGACCAATCCTGTGTTGTATTTACCCATACAAACTCAAGGTGTCTACTGAACAATGAAAAACAAAGAAAAAACAAAAAAACCTTAAAACAATCCACTAAGAAGAAACCACCCCCTTCCATCACCCCCCTCCCTGCTCCCCTGCCAGGCGGATCCCCAACTACCCGCCACCCCAACATAGCAGAGTGCTTTAATCCCATAAACAGTACTTGTGTGTAGGGGGGGAGAAGTCAAAGAGCTGTTGCAGTTCTCCCCAACCTCAAAGAAAGTCTTGCAACCATGATCGCTGTGCATCGTCTCGATTGGTCCTGCTACCCTTATCCATCGTGAGCCGAATCTGTGAGGGAAGGTCGCCATGTCCATGTCTTCCTCGCTTAGTCAAGACATACCTCGTGCTAGGCTCACCACCTTCCATCGTCGTCGGTCTTAATGTAGCTTCTCGCCCTATTGCTCCCCGGCATGCGCACTTGCAGGATTTGACTCCTTCCGCTCCTTTCCGGATAACTTAAGGTCTTCCTCCTCATCATTATCTTGTCGTTGTCGCCTCCTTTGTCGCCCATTACCCTCCACTCGCTGCCAACCCTCAAGCCAGTCATAGGCCTCCTCCGGCGTTTCAAAGAAACACGTCTTCCCCTCCGCCACTACCCTCAGTTTTGCCGGAAACAGCATTGAGTACGGAAGCCCCCTGCTGCAAAGTTCCTTTTTCACCTCCATGAAGCTTCTTCTACGCTGGGCAACCGCCGCCGTGTAATCCGGAAAGAAGGAGATCTGGGAATTTTGGATGCGTACCGGTGGCGCCACCCTCGCTGTTTGTAGGATGGTGTCTCGATCCCGAAAGTTGAAGATGCGTGCCAATATGGGTCGGGGGGGCGCCCGAGGTTTGGGCTTGCCACCCGGTACTCTGTGCGCCCTTTCCACGGAGAAGTGGGTGGAGAGCCCCCGCGGCTGAAGCTTCGACTGTATGAGCTCCTCTACGTAAAGGTCCATGGCGGGACCCCCCTCGCTCTCGGGGACCCCCGTGATGCGAACGTTATTCCACCTGGAGCGCCCTTCCTGATCCTCCAACTTTGCCGCCATAAGTCTATTTTCAGTCTCCAACCGACCAACTCTCTGGAGCAACGAGGCGGTATCTTTAGTGAGGGTTTTCGCCACCTGCTCCACTTCTGTCATCTTGGCGGTCATTTTTGAAAAATCAGCCCGGAGGAGGGAAACCTCGGTGGACATCGAACCCACCGTGGATTGCACATTGGTAAGAGCTGCCATGATATCCTCCAGCGTAACCTTGGTTGTTCCCCCGGAATCCGGGGTCTCATCCGACAGTTCCTTACGCTCCAACGGGCCATGCAAGTCTTTGGCGAATGCATATTTGTCAAGTTTTGCCTGTACAGTCGTGCGCTGGCCCCTGCCCCCCATCTTCTCCTGGTCCGTTCAGTTCTGCCAGGTAATCCCCGTCGCCTGCCGCTGGAGACAATGCCCAGCGCGGCCTCTCGGTTTTCCCTGTTCGCTGTGCAATAACTGGTCGGTGGGTTCTGGGGCCTTCGCTGCCGCCCACCTGCCGCTAGAAGCAGTTCTTTTCATTCTTGGGGTTCGAGTCTTCCCTTGCCGGAGATCCTGGGTGTCACAGCGCCGCTGGAGTTCCGCGCCTGCCAACGCTCGTCGTCTCTGCTCTCCCGGATCCTTCCCACGTTGGTTGGGCTGGTGGAGGCCCTTCACCGAATAGCGTTGGGATCGCAGCCCCGCCTGAGCGCCGCCATGACCCCCCACGTACGGTTCTTAGTAAATCGTAGGGGCCCCCGGGAGGACACGACCTCCCTCCCCACCTTCGCAGTCCGGGCCAAGCTGTTTATGCGCCCTCTCTCTGCTTCCTGGCGTGTGGCCTCATGCGTCTGGGCCGGCCCCTCCGTTTGTGCTCCGGGGCACACTGCTCGCCTATGCCAGTGCGATCGTTCCTGGTATCTTCACCACTCCACCGGCGATGCGCCCCCTTCAGGCGTCCCTTCCCTTCCCCCGCCGGGCCTCACCTTCAATATCCGGGTTTTTAACAAAAGACAGACCCCGGCTGCAGGTACTTGGCAGGGCCGCTCTGTCTCGCGCTACCTCCGTTGCTTCTCCGGTCCCGGTGGGACACAGTCCATAGGGGCCACAGAGGGGACCGAGCCTCGATCCCCCCTTACACCCTCAGGGCCCAGTTATGTGTGCGCTCCCTCCTTGGTACCTGGCATTCGGCCGCGCGTGACTCAGCCGGCTACCTGTGGTCACGCTTCCGGGCACCCATGCACTGGTGCCGCTGTGGGCGTTTCTGGTGTGATCACCACCGGGATGCAGGCTGTAAACACCCCCGGCGTCTCCCTCCTCCGCCGCTGCTCTCCACGTTTTTCCGGGCCGGCCACCTCACGTCCCCCGCCGGTCCTCACCGCGAGGGTCAGGGTCTCCAGCAAATCCAGGCCCCGGCTGCAGGCGCCGGAAAGGGCCGCGTCCTCCCGCACACCCCACGTCGCTTTCCGGGTCTTATTGCGGACCTACGGCCGGACCGGACGATGCCTCACGACCTCCGCTGCCGATAGCTGTCTTTGGGGCAGGATTTGTGTACGGATGAAGCGCCGGATAGTCAGGGGAAACTCCGCCGCTCTCGGAGCTCCTCTAGTTCGCGGCCATCGTTGTTGGCTGCAGGCCACGCCCCCGCCATAAGTCCACTTTTAATTGTTTGAAGTTTTAGCTCCGCCTCCATTGCTTGGTTTGTCAGCCCCCCCAAAGTTCCAGTCTAGTTGCGCCCCTGGTGTAGACAATAGCACTTTAGGTATGTGAGCAGGGCATGCTAACAGGCACATCTTGTGATTCGGGAAACCTAATAGAAGGCTTCCTGCTGGCATAGAAGAGTAGGGCAGCACTTGACTGGAGCCAGATCGAGGAAGAAGGTGGTGATGGTGATGCTGTAGCACAGCAGGGGTAGAGGGGTTCAGGAATCATGATGTAGTAATGTGGACATCAGCGAATATGTTTTTCTAAAACACATGAACTAAATACCCTATCTGCATGCACAAGTGCTTCTATGTCCCTCTGTGTGTTCTTGAATGAGTGAGTGTTGTCTGCAGTGTGCATATCTGCACACTAATTAAATCACAATCAAATTAAACTCGTGCCTCTGGCCCGGTCCCTCAGCACTATCCAAAGCCCGGCCCCCAAAGCTACACCCCATAGCCCTGCCCCACCTAACCCCGCCCCTAGCCCACATCTCAATTTGGTGAGTACCTCCACTTATTTTTTTCCATTTCAAGCACTGGTGAGAGCCTACTGATAAATTGGCATACTGTGGGAGCCGGCTGCCACACCGGAAGACTGCGGGAACCGGCAACTGAAAGACTGCGGGAACTGGCTTGGAAGACTACGAGAGCCGACAGCTGAATCAGACGAAGAACGCCATCGAAACTCCAATGAACCAAAGGACGTCCACGGAGACCTGCAGGATACAGCAGCAGATCCAGAAGAGCAACTCCTCGCAAAGAAGACCACGCCCGCCGTTGGGGAATAAACAAAGGAACCAACGCCCAAGCACCCGAACCGGAATGGGAAAACACTCCAGACTCGAAGCGCTTCAGCTGAATAGTGCAAAAATAACAATTGATTAACAGAATGCAGAACAATGTCATACATTCACCCCAGTACAGAGCTCTAGGCCTAAATTAATTGTTTTTTTGCTCCCCATGCCATTACAGTTTGTACCCAGCCATATGTAAATCAGTCTTGACCCTGCGCCCAATGGGAACAGTCCAGCCCGAACTGCCCAGCCAGGTCCTCCCTGGACTGGAAACAAGCATCCTAAGACCAGTTTCGTAGTTTCACCCCTGATCAGCCAGGATAGCTTGATTCCAGTGGCTGGCTGTGTGTCTTTTGCTTTCTCGCCCTAAGTGTGCCGGGTATACCCAGACATGGGTCCCAGGCTCATCTTGCCACTGGATTCAAGCTATCCTGGCTAATGAGGGGTGAAACCCCAAAACAGGTCCCAGGATGCTTGTTTCCGGTCCAGGGAGGACCTGTCTTGGCAGTTCGGGCTGGACTGTTCCCATGAGGCACAGGGTGAAGACTGATTTGCATATGGCCAGGTCTAAACTGGGATGTCATGGTAAACAAAAGAATGATGGATTTAACCCAGATCTCTTGACTGGGGGTTAATGTTTTGATTGGTTCTGCATTCCGTCCATTAACTGTGTGTCTTCAGCTGAATAGTGAGCGCTGAGAATAGGGTGTGGCTGAGTAAATAGACCTGCCACACCCAACATGGCTGCCACTAGGAAACATGGGTAATGTAGTCCAATGACTACAACAGGTAAAAAACTGTTAAAACACAAACACACAGGCAGCAGATATTGCATCTCAGCCATACATAAACAACAGATTACCGGAGCACTACACTGTGTAAAAGATGAGCACACCCTATCGCAGATAGGAACACTGCAACCACCAACGTGGGGGAAGAGCTGCTACAAGTGCTTTACCACACCGCGGTTTTGCACACAGTGGTAGAAACGTGCAGGGACGCATCATGGAGGTGTGTGAGGCGGGCCTTAAACCGCCCGTAGTTTGACAGTACTCCCCCCTCCCAAGCGCGGTCTAGGGCCCGGCTTCTGTTGGAAGCGGAGGCGTCGAATACACTGAGGAGTATGTATGTTACCAGAAGGCTCCCAAGAATCATTATCAGGTCCACAACCTTTACATGAAACTAAATACCACAATGAAGAACCTCTATACTTTGAATCCAAAATGACTCGTACCTCATATTCCCACTCCCCATGAACTAACAGGGGTGGTAGGTCGCTCCACACAGTGATTGCCAGCTTGAGACGGGGATGTGTGAAACACTGGATGGATACGCAATGATGTAGGAAGTTTCAGTTTGTAAGTCACTGGATTCACTTGTCGAAGTACCTCATTGGTCCTATACATTTTGGATGAAACAAACTTTTTGTTTTGAAATGGAAATATTTCGTAGAAAGCCATACTTTCTCCTTAGGATGATACACTTGTCCTATTCTATGATGTTTATCATATTGTGTTTTATATCGTTGTTTAGCTTTATTGAGATGTTGATGTATTTTATGCTATGCACCACTGTATCTTGTACTGCTGAATTACAGGGTATAGATTTTGATAAGGTAACAGGTAAAGTTTTTGGATGATAACCATAAAGACCAGCGAAAGGGGTTGTATCTATGGAAGAGTGGTAATAATTGTTGTATGCTAGTTCCGCTAACCATAGCAAATTTACCCAAGACCTGGTTGCATCAAATGTATAACAACGTAAAAATAGTTTCAAAGTCTGATTTAAGCTTTCCGTTTGACCATCCATCTGTGGATGGTAACTGGTTGACATAGTAGATGTAATGTTTGACACCAGGTTTGCCAGAATTTAGAAGAAAACTGAGAGCCTCTGTCTGATAAAAATCCCTTTTGGTAGTCCATGTGGACGGACTACCTGTTGAAGGAATAATTCAGCTAAATGACTGGAAGTAGTTTTTTTTTACAAGCAATAAAATGACCATATTTAATAAAACTATCTAGAACTTTCCAAAATGACTGTACATTGTCGTACCAGAGGTATACCAGTGAGAAAATCCATAGAAACATGTTCCCAATGGGATAAAGGAGTTGGTAATGGTAATAATAAACCCTTTGGTTTTCTGTGGTCTGTTTTACAGGTCGCACAGATTTCACAGTTTTTTATCATTTCAATCACGTCTTTTTTCAAAGTAGGCCACCAAAAATGTCTTCGTAGATTTTCTACAGTTTTCTTAGGTCCCGGAGGACCAGCAGTTGGATCTGTGTGTAAATATTGGAAAGCAGTTTCTCTGAGTTCCATAGTGGAGAGATATACTTGTGTTTCATACACAGGTAAGCCTTGAACTAGTCTTTATATTAGGCTTATGAATCCAGTCAGACCAAGCTGTAACTGGTAAATTTTCACGTATTTTATTCAAAAACTGTTCTGCAGATATGAGACACAGAATTCTCCCAGAAGGGATAATGGACTGTGGTTTTTTCAAAGGGACGAGACATGGATAAATCCTTTCTGGAGAATGCATCAGCTTTTTTATTGTCTAGTCCTGGTCTGTATGTAACAATAAAATCGAACACTGCAACGAACATCATCCAATGGAGTTGTCTAGGTGTTAAGATACGTGCTGAACTCATAAAGATTTCTGTGGTCCGTAAACACTGTGATTATATACTTGGTTCCTAAAAGATAGTGACACCATTCCTTAAAAGCGTCACGGATGGCTAATAATTCCTCTTCCCCCGATTGTATAATTTTGTTCTACACTATTCAATTTGCGCAGACATATAAGCTACTGGGTGCACTTGACCAGAGTCTTGATTTCTTTGAGAAAGAATGGCTCCTAATACAACTTCAGAAGCATCAGATTCGACAATTAAAGGTTTGTTAACGTCAGGATGTATTAAAATAGGAGCAGCAGTAAAAGCAGTTTTTAACTGCTGAAAGACATGATCAGCTTCTGTAGACCACTCAACGGTAACTTTTTTTCTTAACAATCTGGTAATGGGAGATAGTACTAATGAAAAGTGGTCAATGAATCGCCGATACAAGTTGGCGAAGCACAGAAAACATTGCACATCTTTCACTGATCAAGGTGTTGGCTAATCAGCAACTGCTTGAATCTTTCGCTCTGCCATTTTCATTGCAGACATGGTTAAAATCACTGCCACAAATTCCACTATTGTGACGTGAAATTCACATTTACTCAATTTGCAAAAAAGTTGATGTTCCCCTAAAGTATTTTACACCTTCTTAACATGAACTTCATGCATGGTTACCGTTTCAGAATATATCATCAGTGTACACAATGACGAATATATCTAAATATTCTTGGAAAACATCATTAAAAAAAATTGAAATGCAGCAGGAGCGTTGCAGAGACCGAAAGGCATTACCAGGTATTCAAACAGACCAAACCGTGTTTTAAAAGCAGTCTTCCACTCGTCCGCCTCTCTTATTCGAATCAAGTGGTACACTCCTCGAAGATCTAACTTGGTGTAAATTACTGCAGAATTTACTTGGTCCAATAACACTGGAATAAGAGGCATGGGGTACGTATTTTTTTATGGTAATCTTATTTAATGCCCTGTGATCTATTCACATTCTTAACTCCCCATTGGCCTTTGGGATGAAAAAAAGAGGAGAAGCTGCAGGAGAATATGATGGCTGTATGAACCCATTGTCTAAATACTGATCAAGGTATTGCCACAAATGTTGGTTTTCTGTATCTGATAATGCATTGATCCGACAGTTTGGGACACTTGATTTAGGTAACAGGTCTATTTGGCAATCTGTGTAGTGGTAACTTTGCTGCCTTCATTTCACTAAGCAAACACAAACAGATGATGGACGGAGTGCTGAAACTTTTCAGACACTCAACCCCAGTCACAGATCTGGGTTGAATCCATCATCATTCTTTAGCTCACTTCGCCACCCCAGTTCAGACCCAGCTATATCCAAATCAGTCTTGAAGCTGTGCCTCATGGGAACAGTCCTGCCCGAACTGCCAAGCCAGATATTCCCTGGACCAGAAACAAGCATTCTAGGACCGGTTTCGGGGAAACACCCCTCACCAGCCAGGTTAGCTTGAATCCAGTGGCACTTCACTAAACACATCTGCATAATTTAAGTACAGTTCTGGTAGCTTGATATCTTTTTAGGCAGCTGTGGCAACATGTCCTTGCACTTGTTTTTGGTCCTGTAGCAAACAGAGCGTCAAACAATAAAGAGACTGGAATTGAAGGTCCTGGTTTTGACAATCGATCATGGGGTTATGTAAACATAACCTAGGCATCCCTAAAATAAAGCAATATTGAGGGGCTTGAATAACGTGGAATTGAATTATTTCTGAATGTTTTGTTTGATTACAGTCATCATATCTCATATGAAGCTGAATGATTTGTTTTGTTACTGGTCTACCTGTTAACATTTTTCCATCCACAGCTTGTACGGTTTCTGGCACTTCTTTCTTGATATATGGGATGTTCAAATGTTGTGCTGTTGCATGACCTACAAAATCCCCAGTAGCACCAGAGTCTATTAATACCTGCAATTAATGTTTCATCTCATCCAAACATATGTGTACTGGTAAACGAAAATGAGAGTTGTAATGGGACGCACAGGAATTGACATAAGGGAAGGCGAGTAAACCCAAGAAATCTCCTTCCAAACCTCTTGGGTTACTTAGTGTTCTGTCATTGATCTAAAGTTGCTGTGACCTTTTTTAGACCCCCATGCTTGACTTTAGGTTTTATGGGACACTCTTTCACAAAATGACGTTTGCAACCACAATAAAGACATTGTCCGTAAGTCTCCTTCTCTTCTTTTGTCAACGGTTGTCTTAATGTCCTGATTTCCATAGGTTCTGGCATGGACTCAGACATTGTTATTTGTACTCTTAATTTCTTGATGCGCCAATTTGGTTTCTCTGGCCTTTTTCTGTCCCCCTTCCTTTCTGATAATCAATGATCGAGACACAAGGCTAAATTAATCAATTCAGAGCAAGAACTACGTTAGGGATCAATTTGGGCTAACACATCTTTCAGCTCATCTTTCAGTCCTTGATGAAACAACGTGGACCGTTTTTGCCCTGACCAGGCTGTTTCAGCTATGAAGCGATTAAACTGAGAGAGATAAGTAATAAGGTCTTTGTTTTACTGTTTCAACTCCAATAATTCTCTATCAGCTGATACAGTAACATCCTGACGATCAAACACTTTTTCAAACTCTCCCACAAATCGTCTCCAATTATATAACAGATGACTATCTTGATGCAATAAAGGGACAGCCCACGTCGCAGCATCACCTGACAAATAAGAAATTTAAAATGCTATTCTGGATTGTGGCTCAGGCAATGCATTAGGCCTACAATTGAAGTGTAATTCTACTTGTGTGAGAAATATTCGCACGTTATTAGAACCTCCAGAGAAACGCTCAGGAGGTGCTAAAAGAACTTGTGTTGGAATGTTAACAGTGATATTGGTAGGCAGGTGTGATTCAGAGGGAGGTGGGTGCGCCATGTTCTATGGCAAAAGAGGAACACCTTGTTGCTGTAATTGTTCCACTTTATCAGACAGTGTTGCAGTCGCAATTTTAGATCCAGCTAAATCTCTCTGCATGTTGCAGCACACCGGAGGGGGGGCTCGAGGAACACTGACTCGGCGTGCTAGAACAACGTAGCCGTCCGAGAAGTACAAAACAAACTTCACTTCCCAGGATTCTCGGCGCGCTGACGTGACGACGTCAAGACGCGAGCGAGGTGTTTCTTAGAAAACGCTACCCGGGCAGCATAGCGCTGCCGCTTACTTTATCACTGATGAGCCATGCTGAGCGCAAGAGGCGGGTAAGGGTGCCGTGTGCACCGCATTTCAAGTCCTACCTATTGTTCAGTACTTACGCTCAAATCCCCGAGTGGCTGTCTAGGGGGTCTGCATTTTGCTTAGGGAGTGCTCCGTTGGTGGTACCAATTGCCGGTTCTTTGCGGAGCAACCCCTACGGCGGGTCCCATGTCCCAGCATTTCCTCTGTCAAAAATAGACCTGTGACTTTGGGGTTTCACCTGGATTGCGTGCTCACTTCATCCTTCCTGAACGGTGAAAGGGGGCAAACTGTTGTACTACTCGTTTTCCCTGTTGGCGAGCCGCCTTCGGCTCTTGCAGGGGAAAACCTAACTCGTTTTCCCTGTTGGCGAACCACTCCGGTTCATGCAGGGAAAACGCTTATGGTTTCATTATACCGCTTTGCCACCGCCAGGCATTATTGGTGGTTCTAATCTTTTATCATTTATTTTCCTTGGATGGTGATTGTGAGAAACAAACTTCTTTAGCCTCTGTAACGAGAGGGGAACTATCCTTGGTGCTAAAGGGATAGAAACCCTGTTGCAAGGTGCATGTACTATATATTGTCTCTGCGTGTGAATACAGCCTCTACCCAAGATGTATTGGGGAGGAGGGCCCGACAAGTTCTCCGCTATTGCTGGTACTGTGCTACTTGTGAATGTCATGTGATCTATTTATGTGTCCTACAGCAGGGGTATTGAGAGTGAGCAGAGGACAGCTCTTCCGCACCCCTGTCTCAACCTTTGGGATTGTTCCATGGTATGTATTAGGAGCCTGTGTGCCTCCTCATGGTTGATGTTACAAGGTATTGCGCAGATTGCTGACTATGGTCTTTTTTCACTTGGTTGAGTTCTAGAGAGCTACAGCCATTAACCTTGCAGAATAGACGAGGCGGTGTTTTCTTTCCTTACAGGTATTACTGGTAGAACTCTGGGTGAAGTTACAGTGGGGCCCGGGTAGAATAGGAAGGAACGGTACACATGCTCTGGTGATTTATATTACTGTTATTGTCTTTCCATGTCTACCTCCCTGCTGTCCCCTTCCTTCCCTTCCCCCACTTGACCACTCCATGGAGTCTGTGTTTATCTACATTCAGACCGTGGTGGTGTCGAGAGGTGGACCATTCTGAGCAACGTCCGATCCTGAGGAGTCTTGGCCATAACAGAGTAACAGCTCAAGAATAATCTCCCTCCCGGTCGTACGTTCTGCTGGATGTTTCATAGACCAAAAACAAGCAGCAGAATTGGGGTTGGTGCTGCAAACCAAGGACACCCCGGAGGCAGTCTTCGCAGTGGATGGAAGATGTCTGGAAGCAGGACCAATCCGGCTCCAAACAGAGGTCCTGGAAGTTCGCCAGGGCCTAGATCATCTGGAAAGGATTGCCTTTAACGTGATCCAAGCCCCCCAGTACGGGATCATTTTGGGATTACCCTGGTTCAGATTACACAATCCCTGGGTAGATTGGGTGGAGAAAACCTTTCGGTTCACCTCGGACTATTGTACTTCCCATTGTGTTCCCTCATCGTGGAGTCCGTCTCAAGTGATGGCAACGCTGCACCACATAGCCACAGCGGCAGAACAGTTGGTCACGTTACCAAACGAATACCAGGAATACGCCGAAGTGTTTAACGACATGAAGGCTGAGATACTTCCGCCCCACTGGCAGTATGACTGTCAGATCGACTTGATACCGGGGGCAGTCGTTCCCACAGGATGGGTATATGCCCTAACGGATCCAGAAAACACGCACTAGCGAGCATACCAGGACAAGTATTTGGCATTAGGGTTTATCCGCAATTCTATGTCTCCGGCGGCTTCCCCGCTCTTCTTTATCCCGAAGGCTAGCGGCGAACTGCGAGCCTGTATTGACTTCAGAGCGCTCAACGCCATCACAGTAAAGAATAGATATCCTTTACCACTGATCCCGGTCTTACTAGACCAGGTGAAAAAGGCCGTTGTCTATACGCGGTTTGATCTGAAGGGGGCCTATCATCTGGTGCGCATGCGAGAGGGAGATGAGTGGAAGACGGCCTTCAAAACGCGGTACGACTTATTTGAGTCCCTCGTCATGCCCTTTGGGTTATGCAATGTGCCGGCTGCGTTTCAGTTCTTCCTGAACGATGTTCTGCGCGAATATCTGGATCATTTCGCCGTTGTGTATATCGATGATATACTGATCTACTCACCCACCTTCGAGAGCCACACAGGTCATGTACGTACCATCTTACAGACTCTGCAAAAACACCATCTCTATTGCAAGATCAGCAAGTGTGAGTGCCGGGTCACCACGGTGGAATATCTGGGGGTGATGTTAACCCCTCGGGGGCAAGAAATGGCCAAAAGGAAGATAGCAGCGGTAAAAGAATGGCCTATCCCTGTCAATGTCAGAGACATCCAGTGCTTTTTAGGCTTCGCCAATTTTTATCGTCGATTCATCAGCCAGTTTTCATCGTTGGCAACTCCTCTCACCCGGTTGTTACAGAAGAAGACCCCTTTTCTGTGGACCGAGGAAACACAAAAAGGGTTTAAAGCATTGAAAAACGCGTTTACCTCCGCTCCTGTTTTGGTGCACGCAAATCCTGACCAACCATACATCGTGGAAGCAGATGCGTCGGAACATGCGGTAGGAGCTGTTCTGTCTGAAACGCCATGTCACCACAGGCCAGCTCCACCCGGTAGCATACCATTCAAGAAAGCTCAACCCAGCAGAAAGAAACTACACGATAGCCGAAAAGGAGCTCCTGGCGATCAAGGACGCCTTCCAGGAGTGGAGACATTTACTCAAAGGAGCCAGACATGTAGTTACCGTAAATACGGACCACTGGAACCTACAGTTCATGACCGCTGCCCGCCACCTATCTCCTCGACAACTACGATGGACCCTGTTCTTTGCCGAATATAACTTCTTAGTCACTTATCAACCTGGCAGAGACAATAAGAAGGCCGACGCCTTAATCCGGCAAACGAATAACCCGACTCAGGAAGAACAGGAAGAAAAAGCGATAATCAATCCAAAAAACGTCATTCGTGCCACAGTCACGGAACCCTTCCTTAAAAGCGTGGCACAGGGCATGCAGACACAAGGTTGGGATAAGTGGCTGAAAGAACATCCAGAATGGATCCTAAAAGAAGGTCTTCCGATACGGGGAACGCAGTTGTTGCTCCCCATCAGCTCTCTGTGAAAGCAGGTTTTCACCTGGTGTCATACCCTTCCCAGCGCTGGTCACAAAGGGGTAGAAAAAAACACAGAGAGAGTCCTGCGCCAGTTCTGGTGGCCTACTGTAAGGACTGATATCTGCACCTGGGTTAAGGAATGCGTAACGTGTAACCAGATGAAAACCTCACATACCAAACAAGCAGGACTCTTACAGCCTTTGCCCACTCCGGAACAGCCGTGGGAATGCATTTCCCTGGACTTCATAGTAGGCATGCCACCGGATAAGGGACACACGACGATTCTGGTGGTGGTGGATTACCTCTCAAAGATGGCCCACTTCATTGCCTGTAAAGCCATGCCCACAGCCAGTCAGTTGGCTCGACTGCTGTTGGTACACGTGGTGAGGCTGCATGGATTACCACAAGTAGTGGTTTCTGACCGGGATCCTCAATTCACCGCCAGGTTTTGGAAGGCGTGGTGCACAGCCCTCAGGATAACGCCTAACCTTTCTACGAGCTTCCACCCTCAAACCGATGGCCAAACAGAAAGGGTGAACCAAACCTTAAAACAATATTTAAGGTGCTATGTGGACAACACGACCGAAGCCTGGGTGGATAGTTTATGGTTGGCAGAAATCGCTTACAACAGCGCTACACATAGCTCCACCAAAAATTCCCCTTTCTTCTGCTCTTATGGTTTCCACCCTAGTTTCATACCTTTCTTGCACCCGGCTAGAACTGAGGCTTTGCCAGAAGTGAAACAGAGGGTGCTACACATTCAAAAAACTTGAAACAAACACAGGATGAGGTGAGAAAGGCAAAAAGGGTGTACAAAGCATACGCAGATAGACATCGGCGTGCAGGGCCTGTATATAAGTTGGGGGATTATGTATGGGTGTCCACTAAGAACATAAGGTTCAAAAGATACAGCATCTTGAATCCTAAATTCATAGGCCCGTATAAGGTAGTGAAGCTCATAAATCCTGTAGTAGTCAGAGTAGCTTTGCCCTCCTCGCTTAGGATTCATCGATCCTTTCATGTCTCTTTGCTTAAACCCGCTTGTTCATTGGCCAAAAAAGGATTGCCTCCGGTATTGGTGGATGAGGAACAGGAATACGAAGTGAGGGGTATCCTAGATTCCAAGATATACCGTACCAGATTATGGTACCTAATAACTTGGACAGGATACGGGGATGAAGAGAACTCCTGGGAACCAGCAACTGGAGTACACGCCCCTCGTTATGTCCAGCAGTTCCACAAACGGTTCCTGAGAAAGCCCTGCCTTTGTCAGTGTTCATCGGGAAAGGGATGTACTGTTGCAGCCCACTGGAGGGGGGGCTCGAGGAACACTGACTCGGCGCGCTAGAACAACGTAGCCGTCCGAGAAGTACAAAACAAACTACACTTCCCAGGATTCTCGGCGCGCTGACGTGACGACGTCAAGACGCGCGTGAGGCGTTTCTTAGAAAACGCTACCCGGGCAGCATAGCGCTGCCGCTTACTTTATCCCTGAGGAGCCGTGCTGAGAGCAAGAGGCGGGTAAGGGTGCCGTGTGCACCGCATTTCAAGTCCTACCTATTGTTGAGTACTTACGCTCAAATCCCCGAGTGACTGTCTAGGGGGTCCGCACTTTGCTTTGGGAGTGCTCCTTTGGTGGAACCAATTGCCGGTTCTTTGCGGAGCAACCCCTACGGCGAGTCCCACGTCCCACCATTTCATCTGTCAAAAATAGACCTGTGACTTTGGGGTTTCACCTGGATTGCGTGCTCACTTCATCCTTCCTGAACGGTGAAAGGGGGCAAACTGTTGTACTACTCGTTTTCCCTGTTGGCGAGCCGCCTTCGGCTCTTGCAGGGGAAAACCTAACTCGTTTTCCCTGTTTGGGAACGACTCCGGTTCATGCAGGGAAAACGCTTATGGTTTCATTATACCGCTTTGCCACCGCCAGGCATTATTGGTGGTCCTAATCTTTTATCATTTATTTTCCTTGGATGGTGATTGTGAGAAACAAACTTCTTTAGCCTCTGGAACGAGAGGGGAACTATCCTTGGTGCTAAAGGGATAGAAACCCTGTTGCAAGGTGCATGTACTATATATTGTCTCTGCGTTTGAATACAGCCTCTACCCAAGACGTATTGGGGAGGAGGGCCCGACAAGTTCTCCGCTATTGCTGGTACTGTGCTACTTGTGAATGTCATGTGATCTCTTTATGTGTCCTACAGCAGGGGTATTGAGAGTGAGCAGAGGACAGCTCTTCCGCACCGCTGTCTCAACCTTCGGGATTGTTCCATGGTATGTAGTAGGAGCCTGTGTGCCTCCTCATGGTTGATGTTACAAGGTATTGCGCAGATTGCTGACTATGGTCTTTTTTCACTTGGTTGAGTTCTAGAGAGCAACAGCCATTAACCTTGCAGAATAGACGAGGCGGTGTTTTCTTTCCTTACAGGTATTACTGGTAGAACTCTGGGTGAAGTTACAGTGGGGCCCGGGTAGAATAGGAAGGAACGGTACACATGCTCTGGTGATTTATATTACTGTTATTGTCTTTCCATGTCTCCCTCCCTGCTGTCCCCTTCCTTCCCTTCCCCCACTTGACCACTCCATGGAGTCTGTGTTTATCTACATTCAGACCGTGGTGGTGTCGAGAGGTGGACCATTCTGAGCACGGTCCGATCCTGAGGAGTCTTGGCCATAACAGAGTAAGCAGCCCAAGAATAATCTCCCTCCCGGTCGTACGTTCCGCTATGGCCTCCTTGGAGGATGTAGTTGCAGCACTGCAGATAGTCCAGAATGAGTTAGCGGCTTCTAGAGCAGAATCCACTGCCTTACAAGCTACCGTAGAGAGGATGCAAAGAAACCCCTTCCGCGTAGGTGTTCCGCTGACCTCCCAGTCTCCCCCTCTGGTGGTGGAGATACCCACACCTGTCCCGTTAGCCACCCCTGAGCGGTTTCACGGAGAGAGTAGCAAGGTGCAGGTTTTCCTCACTCAGGTGTTGTTACACTTTTCGTGTAAACCTAAGGCTTTCAATACCAATCATGCTAGGGTTGCCTTTTTGATCCCTTATCTAGCGGGGGACGCGGCGCAATGGGCAGTCCCTCTAGTCAAAAGAGATGATCCCCTACTGTATGATTGGGATACATTCATAAAAGACTTTGAAAGAACATTCAATCGACGAACCGACTCGCTTTCAGCGGACAAAGACCTGTTGGAGCTACGTCAAGGGAACCGAGACCTCATAGCCTATTTGAATGACTTCCGTAGGCTGGTTACAGAGACCGAATGGCCCGAGGAGAAACAGGCCGCTATCTTTCATAGAGGCCTCAAAGAAGAGATGAAGGACGTGTTGGCCTAGATCGACCCACCACCTGCAAACTGCGAAGACTTGATACGTCTAGTCCTCCGTCTGGATCATCGTCTCAGCGAAAGACGAGGAGAAAACAAGCGGAGAGACCGCACGTCCTGGCGGCAAGACCCCACCAAGACCTCTGACCGCTCAGCCGCTTCCAAGTCGGAGCCCATGGAGATAGGAACGGTCCGTTCCTCCCTTACCAGCGAAGAAAGAGAATATAGGCGCAAGAAAGACCTTTGCATTTACTGCGGGAAGAAAGGCCATTTCATCCAGGAGTGTTCCTTGAGGACGAAGTACCCCCGCAAATAAGTGGCTGCTACATCAGAGGAGGCATCGGGAAACGACAATGCTTGAGGAAGGAAGAAGGGTATTCCTCAAGCCCTGCTTATATCCCTTCTTTGAGTGGTGAAACCCAAGGCACCAGACAACATTTTTTTATAGACCTTTGCCTGCTCGTGCAAGGGGAGTGGCATCAGGTATCGGCCATGGTGGATTCTGGTGCTGCTGGATGATTCATAGACCAAAAACAAGCAGCAGAATTGGGGTTGGTGCTGCAAACCAAGGACACTCCGGAGGCAGTCTTCGCAGTGGATGGAAGATGTCTGGAAGCAAGACCAATCCGGCTCCAAACAGAGGTCCTGGAAGTTCGCCAGGGCCTAGATCATTTGGAAAGGATTGCCTTTAACGTGATCCAAGCCCCCCAGTACAGGATCATTTTGGGGTTACCCTGGTTAAGATTACACAATCCCTGGGTAGACTGGGTGGAGAAAACCTTACGGTTCACCTCGGACTATTGTACTTCCCATTGTGTTCCCTCATCGTGGAGTCCGTCTCAAGTGATGGCAACGCTGCACCACATAGCCACAGCGGCAGAACAGTCGGTCACGTTACCAAACGAATACCAGGAATACGCCGAAGTGTTTAACGACATGAAGGCTGAGATACTTCCGCCCCACCGGCAGTATGACTGTCAGATCGACTTGATACCGGGGGCAGTCGTTCCCACAGGACGGGTATATGCCCTAACGGAGCCAGAAAACACGCACTAGCGAGCATACCTGGACAAGTATTTGGCATTAGGGTTTATCCGCAATTCTATGTCTCCGGCGGCTTCCCCGCTCTTCTTTATCCCGAAGGCCAGCGGCGAACTGCGAGCCTGTATTGACTTCAGGGCGCTCAACGCCATCACACTAAAGAATAGATATCCTTTACCACTGATCCCGGTCTTACTAGAGCAGGTGAAAAAGGCCGTTGTCTATACGCGGTTTGATCTGAAGGGGGCCTATCATCTGGTGGGCATGCGAGAGTGAGATGAGTGGAAAACGGCCTTCAAAACGCGGTACGGCTTATTTGAGTACCTCGTCATGCCCTTCGGGTTATGCAATGCGCCGGCTGCGTTTCAGTTCTTCCTGAACGATGTTCTGCGCGAATATCTGGCTCATTTCGTCGTTGTGTATATCGATGATATACTGATCTACTCACCCACCTTCGAGAGCCACACAGGTCATGTACGTACCATCTTACAGACTCTGCAAAAACACCATCTCTATTGCAAGATCAGCAAGTGTGAGTTCTGGGTCACCACGGTGGAATTTCTGGGGGTGACGTTAACCCCTCGGGGGCAAGAAATGGCCAAAAGGAAGATAGCAGCGGTAAAAGAATGGCCTGTCCCTGTCAATGTCAGAGACATCCAGTGCTTTCTAGGCTTCGCCAATTTTTTATCGTTGATTCATCAGCCAGTTTTCATCATTGGCAACTCCTCTCACCCGGTTGTTACAGAAGAAGACCCCTTTTCTGTGGACCGAGGAAACACAAAAAGGGTTTAAAGCAGTGAAAAACGCGTTTACCTCCGCTCCTGTTTTGGTGCACGCAAATCCTGACCAACCATACATCGTGGAAGCAGATGCGTTGGAACATGCGGTAGGAGCTGTTCTGTCTGAAACGCCATGTCACCACAGGCCAGCTCCACCCGGTAGCATACCATTCAAGAAAGCTCAACCCAGCAGAAAGAAACTACACAATAGCCGAAAAGGAGCTCCTGGCAATCAAGGACGCCTTCCAGGAGTGGAGACATTTACTCAAAGGAGCCAGACATGTAGTTACCGTATATACGGACCACGGGAACCTACAGTTCATGACCGCTGCCCGCCACCTATCTCCTCGACAACTACGATGGACCCTGTTCTTTGCCGAATATATAACTTCTTAGTTACTTATCGACCTGGCAGAGACAATAAGAAGGCCGACGCCTTAACCCGGCAAACGAATAACCCGACTCAGGAAGAACAGGAAGAAAAAGCCATAATCAATCCAAAAAACGTCATTTGTGCCACCGTCACGGAACCCTTCCTTAAAAGCGTGGCACAGGGCATGCAGACACAAGGTTGGGATAAGTGGCTGAAAGAACATCCAGAATGGATCCTAAAAGAAGGTCTTCCGATACGGGGAACGCAGTTGTTGCTCCCCATCAGCTCTCTGCGAAAGCAGGTGTTCAACTGGTGTCATACCCTTCCCAGCGCTGGTCACAACGGGGTAGAAAAAAACACAGAGAGAGTCCTGCGCCAGTTCTGGTGGCCTACTGCAAGGACTGATATCTGCACCTGGGTTAAGGAATGCGTAACGTGTAACCAGATGAAAACCTCACATACCAAACAAGCAGGACTCTTACAGCCTTTGCCCACTCCGGAACAGCCGTGGGAATGCATTTCCCTGGACTTCATAGTAGGCATGCCACCGGATAAGGGACACACGACGATTCTGGTGGTGGTGGATTACCTCTCAAAGATGGCCCACTTCATTGCCTGTAAAGCCATGCCCACAGCCAGTCAGTTGGCCCGACTGCTGTTGGTACACGTGGTGAGGCTGCATGGATCACCACAAGTAGTGGTTTCTGACCGGGATCCTCAATTCACCGCCAGGTTTTGGAAGGCGTGGTGCACAGCCCTCAGGATAACGCCTAACCTTTCTACGAGCTTCCACCCTCAAACCGATGGGCAAACAGAGAGGGTGAACCAAAGCTTAAAACAATATTTAAGGTGCTATGTGGACAACACGATCGAAGCCTGGGTGGATAGTTTATGGTTGGCAGAAATCACTTACAACAGCGCTACACATAGCTCCACCAAATATTCCCCTTTCTTCTGCTCTTATGGTTTCCACCTTAGGTTCATACCTTTCTTGCACCCGGCTAGAACTGAGGCTTTGCCAGAAGTGAAACAGAGGGTGTTACACATTCAAAAAACCTTGAAACAAACACTGGATGAGTTGAGAAAGGCAAAAAGGGTGTACAAAGCATACGCCGATAGACATCGGCATGCAGGGCCTGTATATAAGTTGGGGGATTATGTATGGGTGTCCACTAAGAACATAAGGTTCAAAAGATACAGCATCTTTAATCCTAAATTCATAGGCCCGTATAAGGTAGTGAAGCTCATAAATCCTGTAGTAGTCAGAGTAGCTTTGCTCTCCTCGCTTAGGATTCATCCATCCTTTCATGTCTCTTTGCTTAAACCCGCTCGTTCATTGGCCAAAAAAGGATTGCCTCCGGTATTGGTGAATGAGGAACAGGAATACGAAGTGAGGGGTATCCTAGATTCCAAGATGTACCTAATAGCTTGGAAAGGATACGGGGATGAAAAGAACTCTTAGGAACCAGCAACTGGAGTACACGCCCCTCGTTATGTCCGGCAGTTCCACAAACGGTTCCTGAGAAAGCCCTGCCTTTGCCAGTGTTCATCGGGAGAGGGATGTACTGTTGCAGCCCACCGGAGGGGGGGCTCGAGGAACACTGACTCGGCGCGCTAGAACAACGTAGCCGTCCGAGAAGTACAAAACAAACTACACTTTCCAGGATTCTCGGCGAGCTGACGTGACGACGTCAAGACGCGCGCGAGGCATTTCTTAGAAAACGCTACCCGGGCAGCATAGCGCTGCCGCTTACTTTATCCCGGAGGAGCCGTGCTGAGCGCAAGAGGCGGGTAAGGGTGCCGTGTGCACCGCATTTCAAGTCCTACCTATTGTTCAGTACTTACGCTCAAATCCCCGAGTGGCTGTCTAGGGGGTCCGCACTTTGCTTTGGGAGTGCTCCGTTGGTGGAACCAATTGCCGGTTCTTTGCGGAGCAACCCCTACGGCGAGTCCCACGTCCCACCATTTCCTCTGTCAAAAATAGACCTGTGACTTTGGGGTTTCACCTGGATTGCATGCTCACTTCATCCTTCCTGAACGGTGAAAGGGGGCAAACTGTTGTACTACTCGTTTTTCCTGTTGGCGAGCCGCCTTCAGCTCTTGCAGGGGAAAACCTAACTCGTTTTCCCTGTTGGCGAACCACTCCGGTTCATGCAGGGAAAACGCTTATGGTTTCATTATACCGCTTTGCCACCGCCAGGCATTATTGGTGGTTCTAATCTTTTATCATTTATTTGCCTTGGATGGTGATTGTGAGAAACAAACTTCTTTAGCCTCTGGAACGAGAGGGGAACTATCCTTGGTGCTAAAGGGATAGAAACCCTGTTGCAAGGTGCATGTACTATATATTGTCTCTGCATGTGAATACAGCCTTTACCCAAGACGTATTGGGGCGGAGGGCCCGACAAGTTCTTCGCTATTGCTGGTACTGTGCTACTTGTGAATGTCATGTGATCTCTTTATGTGTCCTACAGCAGGGGTATTGAGAGTGAGCAGAGGACAGCTCTTCCGTACCCCTGTCTCAACCTTCGGGATTGTTCCATGGTATGTAGTACGAGCCTGTGTGCCTCCTCATGGTTGATGTTAGAAGGTATTGCGCAGATTGCTGACTATGGTCTTTTTTCACTTGAGTTCTAGAGAGCAACAGCCATTAACCTTGCAGAATAGACGAGGCAGTGTTTTCCTTCCTTACAGGTATTACTGGTAGAACTCTGGGTGAAGTTACAGTGGGGCCCGGGTAGAATAGGAAGGAACGGTACACATGCTCTGGTGATTTATAGTACTTTTATTGTCTTTCCAGGTCTCCCTCCCTGCTGTCCCCTTCCTTCCCTTCCCCCACTTGACCACTCCATGGAGTCTGTGTTTATCTACATTCAGACCGTGGTGGTGTCGAGAGGTGGACCATTCTGAGCAACGTCCGATCCTGAGGAGTCTTGGCCATAACACTGCAATTGTGTGATGACCTTCAGGAGATCATCTAAGGTGGCCATTGTAACCCTTGTGTAGATCGGGAGAAATTACATTTGTGGGCTCACTATTCTGTCAGAGTGGCAGTTCTCAACTCAGGATCTGCACATGATGCTACAAGGACCCACCTCCAGGCACCTCCAACTCTGCATACTACTATAGCATAGAGCTTTAGTGGGGGCAAGGGAATGGGAAGGGAACAGCGGGGAAGGAGACCTGCAAAATAAAATAATATACAAAACAAAATTATACACCGGAAATCTCTGGTATGTGCAAAAGAACCAGAGGAAATATGATGAAAGGAAGCACTTAAATCAACAAGTTAAAATAATATTTGGCATCACTAAAAATAAAGAATACCCTACTGTTTTCCGGGTCTGTATATTCCTTCAGAAAAACCAAAGTGTATATATTATCTACTGGCGGTCGCCAGTAGATAGTTATAGTTAGGACCCTGTTTCCATAGGAAATCCGCAACATTCTATTTTGAATAACTTTGGCGCCGGTCGACGAATCCTCGCGAACTTTTCAAAATAGGTGGGGCGCTACGCTCCGCTCCTACCCTGAAAGTCTCGGGGGGATTCGTCAAGCGGGGGCTGAGATAAAAGGGGGGTCCCAAAACGCGTTTTTCCCATGCATTTTTCCATAGGACCTTTAGACAGAGCTACAGCCCGAACGGCTGAACAGAATTAAATGAAATTTGGCAGAGAGGTAGTCCTCAGGTCAAGGAAGTGCCTTTTGTAGGTTTGGTGTAAATCTGTTTAGTAGATTCTGAGAAAATAGCCTTTAAATCAATATATATTTCTGAGCCAGCTTACGGTGCGCTTACGGTGCGCTTACCGTACGCGTACGGTGACGTGCGCGAGCGCGATTCTGATTGGCTCTTAGATCTTAGTAAACATTCGAATCGGCCGAAACCAGGAAGCGGCGGCCGCCATTTTCTCTCTCGCACTCTGAGTGGGGCAACAAAAATGAAGCCAAAAAATGTCTAAAGGGGCAGTATATTGAGATCATAACCACCCAGCAGTGATATACGGGTCCCCAAACAACCCCCAAGGCCAAAAATTTTTTTTTATTTTTTTTCGAAAAATCGCCGATTACGCTTACCGTACGCGTACGGTAAAAAATGTTTTAAAAAAAAAAAATTATCCACACTCTCCCCACCCCGTGTGCAAATGGTGCCCGAAGGGCACCATTTGTGCATTGCATATTTATGTAAGAAAATAATAAAGAATACATTTCACAACGATGCGCATAATATGTCCCCCATGTGCGCACGGTGCGCGAAGCGCATCGTGCGTACATGGCCCATCCCGCATAACGTGGGCACGCGGTGCGCGCAGCGCACCGCGTGACCACCGTGCGTGCACGGCACTAACTGCGTAAAGTGGGCGCGCGGTGTGCGAAGCGCACCGTGCGCGCACGGAACGAACTGCGTTAACAGGGCGCGCACGCCACGAATGGCGTAAAGTAACTTAGCATTTAAAAAACCGTACAAATTCACTGAAAAAACCATAGGTTTCACACACGTTATAGTTAGGAATTAGCATTTAAAAAACCTTGCAAATTCACTGAAAAAAACATAGGTTTCACACATGTTATAGTTAGCTGTACATTTCACTCGTAAAAAACCAATGAAATTCCCCCGTTATAGTTAGTGCAGGCAACTATAACTCACGCGACCGCAATCTTCTGCTGATGACATATGTGTCTTTATGAAAAAAAAATATTTGTAATATATGTATAGCTAAAATTTAATGGAAGAAGACATGGGCAAATAAGTGTCTAAATACAGTATTAGCATCAGCAGAGGATTGCGGTCGCGTGAGTTATAGTTGCCTGCACTAACTATAACGGGGGAATTTGATTGGTTTTTTACGAGTGAAATGTACAGCTAACTATAACATGTGTGAAACCTATGGTTTTTTCAGTGAATTTGCAAGGTTTTTTAAATGCTAATTCCTAACTATAACGTGTGTGAAACCTATGGTTTTTTCAGTGAATATAGATATATATATACATACATACATACATACACACATATATATATGTATATATATATATATATATATATTTCTCCAAGCGTTTTTTTGTCAAAGACACAAAACGTGGCGCACACACTTTGATAATCTTTCAAGTTCTTTTATTCCGCTCCAAAGGCAGACAAACGCGTTTCGGCCATGCTGGCCTATGTCAATGTCAATGCACGCAATGTTTGCACTGAATAAATGATCATTGTTCAACCCACGTCATCTCAGATTGAAATAAAAAGAGGACTGTAACATTCAAAGAACTCTTCCAAAAGCAGATCTAAATAGCTGCCATTTTGAACTAGTGAGGAGATGTTATATTCCTATGACTAGAGTTCTAAAAATAAATATGCACATACATATATAGCAAGCATATTTTTTCAATTTTTTTGGCAGAATAATTCCTAAATTAATTGGAATACCCTTTCTTCGCAAATTTACGCCCTGAATGGGCAGAAACATATATGTGCAAATACAAATACAGCAAACATTTCATTCATGTTTTACAGAGCTATTCTTTAGTCAATTGGAATAGCCCTCCTTCATGATATTTCACCCTAAACGGGCTAAGGATATGTTGCATTTAGTTAATAAAATCTGGCCCTGAATGGGCAATCATCATTACAAAGTCACAATTCCTATCAATCATTCTATGGGTTGGACATATTAACAATTAAAATCAATAAAATTCCTTACAAAATATGAGTTTCTTGGGAGGGAAAAGCTTTCATAAAAATATATATAAATGTATGAAGTTTTTCTCAACAGTATTGCCATTAATTCATTTAAGATGCTCTATTTTCACCACAACACATGCAATTATGATTCTTTTCTTATCATGATTTCATTCTTCCTCACTTTTTCACCATGTACTTTTTTGTCTTATTCATCCTCAATTCTCCTCATAAGATATTATTACATCCTATTATATCACAGTTATTTATAGCAATTAAAAAAAAAAAAAATATATATATATATATATATATATATATATATATATATATATATATACACATATATATATTACCTACTGGCGGTCGCCAGTAGGTAGTTATAGTTAGGACCCTGTTTCCATAGGAAATCCGCAACATTCTATTTTGAATAACTTTGGCGCCGGTCGACGAATCCTCGCGAATTTCTCAAAATAGGTGGGGCGCTACGCTCCGTTCCTACCCTGAAAGTCTCGGGGGGATTCGTCAAGCGGGGGCTGAGATAAAAGGGGGGTCCCAAAACGCGTTTTTCCCATGCATTTTTCCATAGGACCTTTAGACAGGGCTACAGCCCGAACGGCTGAACAGAATTACTAGAAATTTGGCAGAGAGGTAGTCCTCAGGTCAAGGAAGTGCCTTTTGTAGGTTTGGTGTAAATCTGTTCAGTAGATTCTGAGAAAATAGCCTTTAAATCAATATATATATCTGAGCCAGCTTACGGTACGCTTACCGTAAGCTTACCGTACGCGTACGGTGGCGTGCGCGAGCGCGATTCTGATTGGCAGTTAGATCTTAGTAAACATTCGAGTCGGCCGAAACCAGGAAGCGGCGGCCGCCATTTTGTGTATTTCACTCCGGTAAAAAAGAGTGATATCTTGAAAAGGGGGCAAGGGAGAGAGTTACAGACCCCCTAACATTTGTAAGGGGGTCAAAGAAGGACAGAAAAGTACAAAGAAAACATTTATTGATTTTTTAAAAAAATCACGGGGTACGCGTACGGTAAGCTTACGGTAAGCGTACGGTAAAAAAAAAAAGAAAAAAAAGAAATGAAATTCAGATTTAAGTGTTTAGATATTAGGGGGCTCTAAAAAGAGCCGTTGTGTTTATTAAGTGATTTTTTAGTGGTACCTACAAGTAAGTACCGATGCAGAGTCTAAGGTTCAAGAGGAAGACTCTGTTCCCTTCATCATTGAAGTGCACACCATCTCCTCTATAAATGTCTTGCATGTCGTAACGCAAGTTGTTGTGGTAAATGGAACCCATACCATAGTCACGGAGGAAAGCAGAAACAGATTTGTTGACGTGCTTTCTTGCTTTGTCAATCTGCGGACAGAAATGATTGGACCAGTTCCATTTTTGCCTTTGGCATATGTTAGAAAACACAAAGGCAGTTTTAGGGAAAAGTGAAAACAGTTGTGCAAAGGTGTCCTTCTAAGCATTTCCAGACCTACCCCAGTCAAAGTGCCTAGGTCATTGCCACCACAGTGCACTATTATGAGGTCAGGGTGTTGGATTTGCATGAAGGATTTCACCAATGGCATTAATTGGTGCCACTTTAACCCTCTCTGACCAATCCATTTAATGTCTACATTTGGCAAAGCAAGGTCTCTCACCATACCGGTTTTCTCTGCAAACTTTTCACTCCAGAAGACATAGCTGTGCCCTACAATCCACACTGTGAACATCTTCAAAGGAGAACTGGATGCACTCAGGAGGTGTCTTTCAGTAGAATGGCAATATGAAAAGAAAGACAGTTTGGAAATGGAGGCATACATATTTTTTTTTTAAAAAAAAAGAACTGATTGGCTGTTTCATACCATTCTAGAATAAAAACTAGGCTGTATGTGTAAATTAATAGAAGCATGTTTTGTATTGGTACAGAAAAATGTGTTACCAAAGAACAGTACTATGGATTTGCTGTTAGGTTTGAAAAGTCAAGCACTCTTGCTCTGTGGAATTGAAACATTGTTTGGCGAACTTCTGACCTGACTCCACACAGCAGTGTTCCATGAGCTGTTGCTATGGTAGCAGGCAGAAGTCAAGTTGGGGGAAGGGTACTAGGCAGAAGTCAAGTTGGGGGCAGAGTACTTTTGGAAAAGGGTTGGTTTTCAACCAATATAAATGTGTGATTACATTTGAAAAAAAGGGGCAAGCACTGAGATTTGAAACTTACATGTATATGTGTGGAAAAATAGAGGGAAACTTTGCCATTATCTGGTTCTGCTGAGAGGAGAGAGGTGTAGAGAACAGAGATCCTGGCTCTGATAATCTGCTGTTTGAGTGCCACATTTCTTTCACAACTAACTAATTTTAAAGGTGAGGTTAGAGTTTGAGAGGGGATGTATATGGTAAATTAAGAAATGAATAATAGAAATGTAATTCTTTTTGTTGAAGTTGCGTTTATTATTTTCTGTTTTGGGAGAAATTTAAATGTGAGGAACATGTAAAATAATATGGACTATGTTTTCACGATAAATTAAGGTGTATTGGTATAAAAAATGAATAGTTTAAGGGTTTGAGGTTGGACTCAGTAATGCAAATACATTCAGCATCACTAAGGCTGGTTGCCCTTGGTGGAATGTAGGCAGTCACCCAGGTTACACATGTTGGGAAATATAGGCAGAGATTTATTGTGTACAACTCTGGTAATTTTATATTTGCATTAGTAGGAAAAAGGGGGAGCGATTTTTTGGTGCAGAAGCAGACTCTTAGCACACACCCAGCTCCTTTCCATGTATAATCATGCACAGTATTTACAAGCGAGTGGGGTTTGAGGTTTCAGTCTGTAATGCAAATACATTCAGCATCACTAAGGCTGGTTGCCCTTGCTGGAGTGTAGGCAGTCACCCAGGATACACATGGTGGTGGTCTGAAAAAGCAGTTTGGACATGTGCATTTAAAAAAATCTGAAAAGTGGATTCATAATGTGTCAGTCTGTAAAAGTGATTATCACTTGCCAAAAAAAAAGAGCAGTAAGTGTGCATTCAAATTGGCAAAGAAATTTCGTTTTGTGACTAATGTGAAAACATGACTCTGTGTGCAAATAGGAATTACAGGCAGAGATTTATTGCGTTTTGCTCTGGTGATTTCACAGTTGCATTAGTAGGAAAAAGGGGGAGCGATTTTTTGGTGCAGAAGCAGACTCTTAGCACACACCCAGCTCCTTTCCATGTATAATCATGCACAGTATTTACAAGCGAGTGGGGTTTGAGGTTTCAGTCTGTAATGCAAAGACATTCAGCATCACTAAGGCTGGTTGCCCTTGCTGGAGTGTAGGCAGTCACCCAGGATACACATGGTGGTGGTCTGAAAAAGCAGTTTGGACATGTGCATTTAAAAAAATCTGAAAAGAGGATTCATAATGTGTCAGTCTGTAAAAGTGATTATCACTTGCCAAAAAAAAAAGAGCAGTAAGTGTGCATTCAAATTGGCAAAGAAATTTCGTTTTGTGACTAATGTGAAAACATGACTCTGTGTGCAAATAGGAATTACAGGCAGAGATTTATTGCGTTTTGCTCTGGTGATTTCACAGTTGCATTAGTAGGAAAAAGGGGGAGCGATTTTTTGGTGCAGAAGCAGACTCTTAGCACACACCCAGCTCCTTTCCATGTATAATCATGCACAGTATTTACAAGCGAGTGGGGTTTGAGGTTTCAGTCTGTAATGCAAATACATTCAGCATCACTAAGGCTGGTTGCCCTTGCTGGAGTGTAGGCAGTCACCCAGGATACACATGGTGGTGGTCTGAAAAAGCAGTTTGGACATGTGCATTTAAAAAAATCTGAAAAGTGGATTCATAATGTGTCAGTCTGTAAAAGTGATTATCACTTGCCAAAAAAAAGAGCAGTAAGTGTGCATTCAAATTGGCAAAGAAATTTCGTTTTGTGACTAATGTGAAAACATGACTCAGTGTGCAAATAGGAATTACAGGCAGAGATTTATTGCGTTTTGCTCTGGTGATTTCACAGTTGCATTAGTAGGAAAAAGGGGGAGCGATTTTTTGGTGCAGAAGCAGACTCTTAGCACACACCCAGCTCCTTTCCATGTATAATCATGCACAGTATTTACAAGCGAGTGGGGTTTGAGGTTTCAGTCTGTAATGCAAAGACATTCAGCATCACTAAGGCTGGTTGCCCTTGCTGGAGTGTAGGCAGTCACCCAGGATACACATGGTGGTGGTCTGAAAAAGCAGTCTGGACATGTGCATTTAAAAAAATCTGAAAAGTGGATTCATAATGTGTCAGTCTGTAAAAGTGATTATCACTTGCCAAAAAAAAAGAGCAGTAAGTGTGCATTCAAATTGGCAAAGAAATTTCGTTTTGTGACTAATGTGAAAACATGACTCTGTGTGCAAATAGGAATTACAGGCAGAGATTTATTGCGTTTTGCTCTGGTGATTTCACAGTTGCATTAGTAGGAAAAAGGGGGAGCGATTTTTTGGTGCAGAAGCAGACTCTTAGCACACACCCAGCTCCTTTCCATGTATAATCATGCACAGTATTTACAAGCGAGTGGGGTTTGAGGTTTCAGTCTGTAATGCAAAGACATTCAGCATCACTAAGGCTGGTTGCCCTTGCTGGAGTGTAGGCAGTCACCCAGGATACACATGGTGGTGGTCTGAAAAAGCAGTCTGGACATGTGCATTTAAAAAAATCTGAAAAGTGGATTTATAATGTGTCAGTCTGTAAAAGTGATTATCACTTGCCAAAAAAAAAAGAGCAGTAAGTGTGCATTCAAATTGGCAAAGAAATTTCGTTTTGTGACTATTGTGAAAAGAAATGTAGTAATATATTTAAATAAAATAAAGGAATTTTTTTTTAGTTTTTTTCAGGTATTGCTGAAGAGCAGTGAACAAAATTTAAGATGCCTACAAAATCCAGAGTTCAAAAAACTCACAAAAAAAACCTATATTTGAAGACAACTGGAGGACCAAAGTTAGTAGAAGATGCTCATGTTGGGAAAAAGAAAAAATCTTCTGGTAAGCAGAAAAAACAATTTCTAAAAAATATATTCAAAAGAATGAAAAATGTACAAAATGTCTGTACTGGAAAGAATGTTTTGAAAAGAAAAGGACAGGAAAAAATTGAGAATTTAGTTAATGCAAATATACCTTCTGCAACTGAAAAGATTTACATAAATAGAAAAACAGCGTTTAAAGAGATACGTAGAAAAATGTTTCAGAGAAGAGTTATGTCCAATTTGATAAAGGATGTGAAGAAATATAAGCAAAAGACTAAGTTTTATAAAAGAAAAAAAGAAATTGAAGCCATTGCAGCAAAGGCATTAGAATTAAAAAGGAAACTATTCATTTTAATTTTGAATAGGATGCGTACATTAGACAAAATGGTTAATGTACTGAAATCACATAGCAAAAGGAAAAGAGTAGTGAACAGAACAAACTTTTGTAAAGTGTTTTTAGGAAAGTGGATGCATAGTTCAAGTAGTGAACCTTTTTTTAATGAAGAGAGCTATTTTCAAAGTGATAGTTTGCTGCATGCAGTTGACACCAGAGGTCGTGCTTACGAAGTAAAAAATGGTTGCGTAATGGAGAAGGAGATAATGGTTCCAAGAGATGAGGTACAAGTGATGGCAGATGAGGCTATGGGGAGACGTCCTAAAGCCCCAGTGTACACTTGGAATTGTAGTAGTATTTGCACTGTGCGTCAGGAATCTATTGACAAATTTCGTGAGTTTCTAAGAGAATATAGTAAAAAAAGTATAAAACAGAAGATTAAGGTGCTTCAAAGTCTAGATCCATGCAGAGTGAGAGAGAATACTGGTTTGCAGGGTCATTCTCTGGCTTGTCTATCTAGAAAAGTGTGTAATAGTGTTTTCCATCATTTTAGGATGCTGGCTGTTCATCATACTGAAATGAGAAAGTTTGTGAGACGGTTGTATTTTGCCAAAAGTCCAGCAATAAAGTTAAATGAATTGAATAGGGCTCTGTTCCGAGGAACGGTATCAGATGTAGAGAAGGTTGTTGATGAAATTCAGTTTTGTTACTTTGGTCCTGAACAAAACAGTGCAGAGAAGGACACAGTAAATGAGGAAGAAGTGGAAGAGAATGTAGAACCCTCTGTAAGTAACACATTTAATGATCACATAACAAAATTTGCAATAATCTCTAATGAAAGACCAAATTTTACTTGTATTTGTTGCCGCAGAACTCATTATAGAAAACAAACTAGGAATGTTGATCTCTACAGAAAGAGTGAAAATGAAGATAATTATAAGTGGAAGGATTTTGCCACATATATATTTCTTGAAAATTGTTTTGATTTGGGTGAAGATCAGCGTATTTGTAAATACTGTTACAACAAGTTAGAGGAAAATAGAATGCCGACCAGAGCTGTACATAATAATTTAGAATTGGATGCTATTCCTGCTGAACTTTCTGAATTAAATACATATGAGTCTATACTCATTCAATGTGTTCATCCGTTCCAGACCATAGTACGTATGGAGCCCAAAACTGGTAAATTACCTCCTTCCGATTTACTGAGAGGTTTAAAAGGTAGAGTGGTGTATTTGCCCTTGGATTTGAAAAAAAATATGGAAACTATTGATGCGGATACTTTGGAAACTGAACCATTAATTATTCTGGTTAATGGTGTACCTACAAAGAATAAGAAGATTTGGCAGGAGCTGGTAGATGTGCGGAAAGTACAAAGAGCAAATTTGTATTTGAAAAGGAATAACAAATGGTATGAATCAATTTATATAGAAGAAGAAGAAGAAGAAGATTTACAAGAAGACACAGAAACACCAACTGGACAAATTGAAAAAGTGGCCAAGTCAAAGGAAGAAGAAATTTATGAACATTTTAGCATACATCCTCTTCATTCAAAAGAAGTTATGGGAGACAATATTGATCTCTTTCAGATGAAGAAAGCAAAAGGAACTCCCGTGAGTGTATGGGAGGAGAGCTTGGAAGCTCGATGTTTTCCCCAGCTGTTTCCTAAAGGAAAAGGAGGACGATACGATGAACGTCCGGAACAGATTCCAGCTTCTGAGTATCGGACTACAAGACTATATGCTGAAGATCCCAGATTTCGACAAAGTATTCCTTATTTGTTCCATCTTTTATTTGAAAGCGACTTGTCTGCACTGTCTTATGCAGTAAATCACATTTTAAAAAGTGGAGTACATTTACAAAATGTGTCTGCTAAGGATTTTATGGAGAAAGTGCAGCACCGAGATGATCATTTGGAAACACAACTGATCAATCTGATGGCTTGTCAGCGTGGGACAAATGAATATTGGTACCGACGCCATGGTGAATTAAAATGCATGTTACGGAATTTAGGAACACCAACATGGTTCGTTACACTAAGCTGTGCCGAGTACGCTTGGGATGATTTACTGGATTTTCTACGAGAGGCAAATTCAAACATTAAAAACATCGAATACAAGACAGCAGGAGAACTGTGCTCATTCGATCCGGTTAATGTTTGCAGATATTTCAATCATAGATTTGAGGCTATAATGTCCTTCATCTGCAATAAAAAAAATCCACCTCTTGGAGAAGTAGTAGATTTCTTTTGGAGAAAAGAGTACCAGGCAAGAGGTGCTCCTCATATTCATATGCTGTTGTGGATCAAGGATGCCCCAAAGTTTGGAACAGATACTGATGAAGCAGTGTTATCTTACATTGAAGAATATGCAACATGTGCTATACCAAAAAGCACAGAAGAGAAAAAGTTAAAGGAGCAAGTTTTACGTTTCCAAAGTCATCGGTGTGGAAAATACTGTCGACGGAAATACAAGAGCAAAGATAAATACTACACTAAGGTGCCGATCACAATCCGGTAAAAACCGGGTACGAACCGTCGGACGGAGCATATTCTCCGTCCGACGCGTACCCGGTCGTCAAAATATACAAACATGGAATTACGATTCGCACGGGTACACCATTACCGTACGAATCGTAAAAAAGACCGACCGAACAAAAAACACCTACCAATGCGAACCGGGAAAGCGCCGACCTGACGTCGGGACGCACGCAGCCAGCCATTCACGACCCAGGAATCACGATTCGCACCGACGTCACCCCGCACGGTGAATATTTTGCGGCAGCCAAAAACTGCCGGGAAATCAGGACGACGCGAACAAGGACCACCAGTACGCGACGGACAGACGGCGACGCGAACAAGGAGGACCAGTACGTGACGGACACACAGGACGACGCCACCAAGGAGGACCCGTACGCGACAGGACGACGCGATCAAGGAGGACCCGTACGCGACAGGACGACGCGAGCAAGGAGTACCAGTACGCGACGGACAGACATGGACCCGAACCTACGAGTCATCCCTGCCCTCATAGCAGTACACCTCCTCTACAGGTTACGACGCAGACGCCGCAGAAGGTCAGAATAACTAAGGGAGGGGGGAAAGTGGGGTGGGGTGGGGGTGGCACGACCAGGGCAGGCCACAAAACAACCACATGAGTGACACACTACACATGGCCTGGACATACCTGACTCCCATGCCCTGGTCACCACGAGGGGGTGGGGGCGTGTCCTGATAATCCAGCGACCGCCACAACGGAAGTCCGTCACCACGCGAACCGGCAACACAACCAGACAGGTACGTCCCGTACCCACGCCTGAAGAGCGTGGGTACGAGTCGGACCACGCCCACACACGTCACCCCAACAATGGCGGGACGGATCGCACCCACGTGGCAAAGGCCTGGGTACGGGCCGCACAAACATCACATAGCGTGGGGACGGATATGTACGGACCCTACCCCCACCCCGTATGCAAGGAGCGTACCCCCCAGCCCAACAGTGCAAGTACGACCCGTACCCCCACCCGCGGACGTACGGAGCGTACCCCCAGCCCAACAGTGTAAGTACGACCCGTACCCCCACCCGCGGACGTACGGAGCGTACCCCCAGCCCAACAGTGTAAGTACGACCCGTACCCCCACCCGCGGACGTACGGAGCGTACCCCCAGCCCAACAGTGTAAGTACGACCCGTACCCCCACCCGCGGACGCACGGAGCGTACCCCCAGCCCAACAGTGTAAGTACGACCTGTACCCCCACCCGCGGACGTACGGAGCGTACCCCCAGCCCAACAGTGTAAGTACGACCCGTACCCCCACCCGCGGACGCACGGAGCGTACCCCCAGCCCAACAGTGTAAGTACGACCCGTACCCCCACCCGCGGACGTACGGAGCGTACCCCCAGCCCAACAGTGTAAGTACGACCCGTACCCCCACCCGCGAATGCAAGGAGCGTACCCCCCTGCCCAACAGTGTAAGTACGACCCGTACCCCCACCCGCGTATGCATGGAGCGTACCCCCCATGCCAACAGTGTAAGTACGACTCGAACCCCCACCCACGAATGCAAGGAGCGTACCCCCCTGCCCAACAGTGTAAGTACGACCCGTACCCACACCCGCGGACGTACGGAGCGTACCCCCACCACACCAGTGTCAGTAGACTCGTACCCTCACCTCTAATGCAGTGTGCGTAACCCCACCGTGTATGTGCCAAGCGCACATATCCAGAAATCGGAGGTGTGTGTGCAGAGTCCACCCAGCAGTGCCCTGAGACAGGAGTGGTGGGTGTGGAGTCCTCCCAGCAGTGCCCTGAGACAGGAGGGGTGGGTGCAGAGTCCTCCCAGCAGTGCCCAGAGACAGGAGGGGTGGGTGCAGAGTCCTCCCAGCAGTGTCCAGACCCAGGAGGGGTGGGTGGTGAGTCCTCCCAGCAGTGCCCAGAGACAGGAGGGGTGTGTGCAGAGTCCTCCCAGCAGTGTCCAGACCCAGGAGGGGTGGGTGGTGAGTCCTCCCAGCAGTGCCCTGAGACAGGAGGGGTGGGTGCAGAGACCTCCCAGCAGTGCCCTGAGACAGGAGGGGTGGGTGGTGAGTCCTCCCAGCAGTGCCCAGAGACAGGAGGGGTGGGTGCAGAGTCCTCCCAGCAGTGTCCACACCCAGGAGGGGTGGGTGGTGAGTCCTCCCAGCAGTGCCCAGAGACAGGAGGGGTGTGTGCAGAGTCCTCCCAGCAGTGTCCAGACCCAGGAGGGGTGGGTGCAGAGACCTCCCAGCAGTGCCCTGAGACAGGAGGGGTGGGTGGTGAGTCCTCCCAGCAGTGCCCAGAGACAGGAGGGGTGGGTGCAGAGACCTCCCAGCAGTGCCCTGAGACAGGAGGGGTGTGTGCAGAGTCCTCCCAGCAGTGTCCAGACCCAGGAGGGGTGTGTGCAGAGTCCTCCCAGCAGTGTCCAGACCCAGGAGGGGTGGGTGCAGAGTCCTCCCAGCAGTGCCCAGAGACAGGAGGGGTGTGTGCAGAGTCCTCCCAGCAGTGTCCAGACCCAGGAGGGGTGGGTGCAGAGTCCTCCCAGCAGTGTCCACACCCAGGAGGGGTGTAACACATGTGTGTGATGCCACAATTACCCACATCCATACTGCCTACAAGGGAACATGTCCCCATGAACTCATGTCAACTGACTCCACACACAAGTACAGTGATCACCAAGGATGCCACGATTGTTGCAGGTGGAGACATGGCCATGCATGCATGGCCAAAGTAGAAGGGCTCCGTCACACACACAGCTCATGTACACACAGCTCTGCGCTAAACATTGGGAACACCCTGCAGGGAAGAAACTGGGTACACAGAGGAAGGAATACACCCTGGGACAATTGAACCATGCAGTAACTGCTGACATGACCTAAGGAAGTTAGCCAACACCTTGTGATGGCACACAGATCCTAGGGTGGCCCCAAAGAGCAGAACACTACTACAAATCCCACACACCCAAAGCCTTAAACACCACCCAAAACAATGTAGCAGCCCCACCAACACCAATACCACCATAGCAGGAGTGTGAGAATGACAACAAAAATAAGCTTTATTCAGCATGAGCACAATGTCCGTGGATCAAAGGCAGTTCAAAGTCAACAAAGGCCATAGGGCAGTCAATGATTCCCAGCTGCATGGGGGACACAGTGGGATGTGTGTCCCCTACCTTGCCTGCACAGTCAAATGCCATCGTCTTCCATACTGGTGAGGGCATCAGGGGGGGGGGAAGCAACAGGCACCGCAGGGACATCAGGGCAAAGGGGCGGCGTTGTGGGTGCAGGGATGGAGGACTCAACCACAGGGGGTGTGTCATGGCCAAAGGCGGAGGCCAGGATGGCACTACACACCTTAGCAAGGTCCTCCAGGGAGTCCCCTGCACCCGAAGTGACCTCAGGCCCCAAGGAGGGGGGGGGTTCAGAGGGATGGGTTGCAGCGCCACCGGGGGAGGGTGGAGACAGGGGGGGAGACTCAACCACCCTGACCGAGGACTTCCTTGACCGCTTGCGTGGTGGCGTAACTGTGGGGCTCAGGGACAGAGCGGCCATGAAGGAGTCCTTGGGGGAGATGTGGCCAGGAGAGCTGAGGGGAGGGGATTTGGAGGGAGTGGATTGTGTGGAATGCGGACTCCCACTCTGGCTGCGTGTCACACGTTTGCCCCCCGACCCAGTGGGTGTGCCTATCTCACCCTGTGTGTGCGTGTCAGGAGGAGTGCGGTGGACCTTCCCTGCTGGTGTGGTGCCTGTGTCTGTTGTGGTGGGTGCATGCCGACGTCTGGGTGTACGTGGGACAGGCATGGAAGTGGGAAGTGTGGATGGGGCAGGGGTAGGTGGGGGGAGGTCGCGCTGCAGGAGACCCACTGCTGCAGTCAGTGTGGAGTCTAGGGACCTCAGCAAGTTGCGTTGGTCAGCCTGCAAAGAATGAATGCCCTCCAAGAATGCCTCGATGTTGGTGAGGGTTTTCCCGTGGGAATGGAGGACATTCAGGATCGCAGCCTGACCAACCTGCATTTGCCGCTGGATGTCCATAGACTCAGCATTGGCGGCAGCAGTGGAGACAGGGGCAGGGGGTGCGGTGCCTGGCAGGAAGGAGACATGCGGTGACCGGGCACGCTGGGAAGGGACACGAGCAAGTGGGAGGCGGTTGGTGGGAACTGAGGGGGCGGTGGCAGGTGTTGTTCCACTGTCAGCTGCTGGTGCAGCCTCCGCCAACTCTGAGACATCCTCCTCGGACCTGTCAGCTTCGTAGTCTGATGTGCCAGTCGACAGGTCCTCGGCCACACTATCCTCCGCCTCTGTCCCACTCGATGTGCCAGCCCCGATGTCACGGCTGCCACTGGTGCTCGGTCCCTCCGCCTGGTCCGTGTCCATGTCTCCCTCTGTGTCCCCCGACGATGCTGTGGGCAGGGTGGAGAGACAGAAATTAATCAGACACCTGTACACATCTGTCACATGAGTCCAATCTACATAGTCAACATTGCATAGCCTGAAGAGGCAGATCCCTAACATCTGCAAAACAAGGTACCGATGTAGGGCATGAAACACAGTTGGTTGAGCCACCATGCCACTGAAATACCATGGAGAGCATGAGACAATAGCTGATGACAGGAAACGGAGTCTGACATAGCACCCAGGCCCTGGGGACAATCCTGCACTGCCTCTGCACCACACAGCGTTTGTGAAAATACCTATGACCAGGGACAATATCCATGAACTTGAGACACATGCTGCATAGGTAATGCTGCAAACATGCCCAACATAACTCGGTCACTGCACCTTGCGTGTGTGTCCAGTAACATCACACTGTCCAGACCCAGCAATTAGGAATCAGGATTTGACACATAGGCATTGCCCGCCCCAAGCAACCCCCACACGATGCTAATTGCTGAGACACAGGTGGCACCAACATCTCATAGTCTGGGTGATAAACACAGTGGCAGGCAAAAGGCAAGATTGGACGCAAAACAGCAAAGGTGCGCCTGTACAAATAATGAGGTACCAGTGCCCATCCTCAGATGAGTATAACAAGACACACAGGCACTGGCAACTGTGAGTATGAAGAGGGACAATCAGGTCAGGCTGCACAGTGGACACCTGTACATAATAGCACGTCTATATACATGGTGACAGGGGACAATGGCACAGAGCACAACCTACGCTGTAGACAGTGAGAGTGTCCACGTTGATGATGACACAAACAACACTGAGGATAAGGTGCCCCAGGGGACAGTATTGGGGACGCAACTACATGCTACTGAATGGGAATGACTGCTACACACGTCACCATCCCTGCACTATGCGTAGCGCACACTCATGCACATCATGTCACAGGCCACTACATAGGACATGCGCGCTGTAAGGCATGACACATGAGAGACCAACTCCCATGTCTGGAGCCAGCATCAGTGCCAACTGACATGGAACCCACATGCAGTGAACTTGACAGTTCACAGGCAAGGTCCCACAACCTGTTACCCACCACCACCACCCATGATGCTACAGTCATTGTTCTCGTGGACAAAGCGCCAGCCTACATTACCTTGTGAAGGAGTGACTACACACAGACCAGGGAACACATTGCAAGGAGGGGAAGGGTGGCAGGGGCGCAGCGCTACACTTGGGCAAACTGGATGGGCACAGCACCTTTAAACCCTGCCAGTGAATTAATGCCACTGTGCCCTTACAAATGCCGGTGACACACAACAAACGCACATGTACCTACCCCCTTCCGCCTGCTGCATCGCCTGTAAGCGCCTCTCCAGGTCTGGAAAGACCACCGGCAGCACACGCCTGTGGAGGTGGGTCAGACGGCGGCGGCCGCGGTTCTTGTGGCTCTCAGGTGAGTCCCCCAGCAGGAGCCGTGCAATCCTCCGCGTCCAGCACCGGATATCCTGCCAGCGTTTCCTCACCTGGGACAGGCTCCGCCTCCGACCATCCACACGCCTCACGGCACTGACGGCGGTCAGCCAGATCTGCTCCTTGGCAGTGGCGCCTACCTGTGAGGGAGTACAAGTGACACCACATCAATACACCAGCCACATGTCACAGAGAGACATATGTGAACATAATAGCTGGTTACTACATGGCATGTAATGCAGCCAACGCATTGCACCTCTGTCATAGGGACATCATCCTCTGGTGAGGGAAAAGGCAGTACGTGCCATAGTGGGTACTCAGGTGGAATGATGGCAATGTCACAATCAATGATCAAGGCTCACACTGTGCATCACACCCACACCTCCTGTCTCAGGGCACTGCTGGGAGGACTCTGCACACACACCTCCTGTCTCAGGGCACTGCTGGGAGGACTCTGCACACACCCCTCCTGTCTCAGGGCACTGCTGGGAGGACTCTGCACACACCCCTCCTGTCTCAGGGCACTGCTGGGAGACATCAGGCACCCCCCCCCTGGTACCCCCCCGACAGTACATGGCATGTGTGTCACACCGGGTCACAATGCCTGAAGACACAGTCACAACATAGGGACAGTCTGTGGCAGTGGCCTATGCACTCACCTGATACCCTGGTCGCCCATACAGCATGGGGTACTGTGGGAGGATCACATCCAGCAGAGCCATGTTCTCCTCCAGGGTGAATGGCTGTGTCCTCTCCACAGCCCTTGACATGGTTCCAGGGAATCAGTAGCAGCAGCTTGGTCGACAAATGCAAAGATGTGCAGGCAAGTAATCCCTCATGGGACCTGGCTGCCTTATATGTGGCCTTCTGCCCAGTCTCATGCACAGGAGTACAGAGTGATTGGTCACTCACATTTGCATCCTATGTTTCCACCAATCCCTTCAAACCTAGCAGTCTGTGGGTTCTCTATCGGTTTCATTCTCCTGCATGATGTCAGCCCCACAAACACATTGCAACAAAGTAGAAGAATTCCAACTGACTTCTGCTGTGCACCTTCCAGAACAAAATCGAAATTTGAACCTGGTCGCCATGACAACCAGCATGCATGTAGGCCTTAATACTTGTCCCCTATGTAATTAGGAGAATCACACACAGGTACGGTGCGTTTCCGGGCCCTAGGGCACCCCAAATGCATGGCAACGGCCCGTACATGCATGCCTACGTTCAAAATCACTATGGGTCTGCACGCGTATGCGTACACGTAGTGGTACGGACCGTACAAATGCCTGTACGCTCACTATCACTATGGTTCTGCACGCGTATGCGTACTCGTTGTGGTACGGACCGTACAAATGCCTGTACGCTCACTATCACTATGGTTCTGCACGCGTATGCGTACTCGTTGTGGTACGGACCGTACAAATGCCTGTACGCTCACTATCACTATGGTTCTGCACGCGTATGCGTACACGTAGTGGTACGGACCGTACACTCGCATCTACGCTCACTATCACTATGGTTCTGCACGCGTATGCGTACTCGTTGTGGTACGGACCGTACAAATGCCTGTACGCTCGCCATCACGATGGGTACACATACGGCAGCACTCCCACAGTGATTGGGGAACATACACAGGCCCTCTTAGCAGCAGTACGCCGGTTTGTACACATCACTGTGGTGATAGTCGACACACAGGTAGGAATAGGGCGGACATACTTGTCCATGGATGGACATACTTGTCCAGGAATGGACATCAAGGCATCGTCTGTGCATTACTACATGTGTGGGGCACAGGTGTGACAGGCTGTGATGTGGAACATGCCTCCTGAGTGGAGGAGGCACCAGATGTATGATGAGATGTGTACAGGTGTACTGTGTGAGGGTGCAATGTGTGCCAGGCATGCCCTTGACTCCTTTGACATGTGTGCATGTCGTACTGCGCACTTGGGGTGAGCGTCACTGGCATGGCACGGACACCAACACACGGAAGTGTCCCATGATGCCCGGTACAGGGGTCATGACACCTGACTTGTCACTACCCACAGTGCACAATGTGACTATGTCATTTATGTGTCCGGGATTTACATCAGGTTGATGTTGTAGCACCCTCAAAAGCTGCAGCCGTTGCAGCAACCAACATGTGTCTGTGTGTAGATTGTCATTGCACACTGTTCCGCACACCATGCCACATGTGGTATCTGATGTGAGGTGCACATGTATGCATGGGACACGGAGTAGCGTGACAAGGCCATGTCAGCAAACTCACAAGGAATGTGTGGGGAGTCATGACATGTGCACCTTCATGGCAAGGTGTGTGGGCTGAACTAGTGTAATGTCATGTGACCTGTGGCTCAAGTGTTCCGCTGCCAGTCTCTGCAATCAGCATCACACTTCTGCTGATGTGTGGGTGTATGTCACTCCTGTCTTGCGTCGGGCAGTGCACTTGCACTGGGACACAGCTATTCCCATGGCGTGGCATGGGGAGGTTCTCAATCACCGTGTGTAGCTGGGTCTTGGAAGGAGTGTCACCTTGCATCCATACGTGTCCTGGGCATGTAGCACATGCCTGACTCCCTATGTGGCATGTGTGTATTGGCAGATTTACATGTGCTCAGTAGACATGAGTTGTTCTCGTAGTGCACTCACTCTTCCTTGTCACTTCCAAATTACTGCAGAGCGCCTCCTGTTGCCCGAAGAATTCCAGACTTGGCCACCATGCAGGAGAATGACAGGATCCGGCTCTACCGCTTCACCCAACCGTTGATTCTGGAGCTGACGGCGAGACTGGCACCACACCTGCAACCGCAGCACAGGTATCCTACGGCACTGACACCCCAGCTGAAGGTAATGGCTGCCCTACATTTCCTTGCCACGGGTACCTTCCAATATACCATAGCTCATGTTGGTGGCATGTCCCAGAGCATGTTCAGCGGTGTGCTGCATGATTTCTTGGAGGCCATGTTGATTCACCTGGATGACTTCATCAAGTTCCCAACCCCTGAACAGATGACTGAGGTCAAACGTGGTTTCTATGCCCTGGGAGGGATGCCCCATGTCATTGGGTCCATAGATGGGACACATGTAGGTTTGGTACCACCACACGCACGGGAGGTGGCGTACCGCAATCGGAAGCACTACCACTCCATCAATGCCCTTGTGGTGTGTCTGTCCAACATGGTGATTTCACATGTCTGTGCACGTTTTCCAGGATCAGCACACGATGCCTACATCATGAGGTGTAGCGGGATGCCTGATATGATGATGCAGCTGCGCAACGAACGTGCATGTGTTGTTGGTGGGTACAGTCTGTCTGTCCTGTATTCTGTTTGGCCGAGCAGCACTACCGCTTCGCCTGTTCTAACGATATCCATGTGCTTTCCATTTAGGGGACGCTGGCTATCCCAACATGCCTTGGCTGCTGACACCTCTCCGCAACCCCATCACGCCGGCCCAGCTCCGCTACAACACCGCCCATGGCCGGACAAGGCGAGTGATAGAGAGGACGTTTGGCATGCTGAAGAGCCGATTCCGGTGCCTCCACAAGACCGGCGGCGCACTCCCATATGCCCCGGCGAAGGTCTGCAAGATCTTCATGGTCTGCTGCATGCTGCACAACATGGCAGTTGAAAGAGCTGTGCCCCTCATCCTGGATCAAGATGACGAGGACCATCCACCCGTGGAGGACGAAGGGCTTGGCAATGGGGCTAGTGATGTGGAGGATGTGGAGCCGCAAGAGGACATCCGGACTCGGCTCATACGCGACTTCTTTGCTTAGTGGTGAGTACCAGGGTCTGAGTGTGCACGCATTGGTCCCCGTGTGGCATGCGTTGTGATGTGTGTCTCCACCTGCATGTATGGCACGTGGGTCAGAGGTGTGTGTGGGTGTGTCACTGGAGTGATGGTGGCAGTGATGGTAGTATTTCCCCAGGCATAATTGTGACCTAGCATGTTGTCATACATACATGTGTCGAGTACATGCACATGCAAGTGGCTGTGCTTCTTGTGGCTGACTTCTTGTGTGTCTCTCTTCCCCAGGTACCTGCGCATGCCGTTTGCTGGTTGCATTGTTGTGGCACTGCTATTCCTCATGGACATGGCATCGTGGGCTGACTCAGCGTTACAGGCACGGACACGTTTGGAAGTCTCCATGGGGTAAGGGATGCATCTGGGATGTATTGGGTGTGGCAGTTGTTCACGATGTGTGCACACTGCCCCGGTCGGGGTTTGGGTCCTCTGCAGACATGTGGCATCCCCATGGGACACGACATGCAGCTGGGTACACCTGAATAGATGGGCTGCCTGGTTGTCAGTCATTAGTGATGGGATGGTGGATTGTGATGAAGGCATCAATGTGTGTGACACTGCCCTCGGACACATACGGTTAACATTGTCTTGACATGGCGTGGGACTTCCACATCAGCGGATGTATGGTGTATGGCAGGCTCTCCGTGAGCAGCTGTGGGTATTTAGCTATTATCCGACACTTGTGTGCCAGTTCCATGGCTATCACGCATTTGTGCTGCAGAAGGGGGGTGCCAGTGTTGGAGCCACATGTTACTCCACATGATGTGTTCATGTGTACTTCAAGTTGCCTCTGCAATCCCAAACAAATGACTATTAAAGGTGTCCCTATGCCTCCAAGGTGCCTCTTCTCAGTCAATGCTGGTGTGTTGGCACGGTGCATCCTGCATGTCTGGCATGGTATTCCCTGATTGTGGCTATGTGTCAATGTGTCGAGTGGCAAGATGCAAGCTGTGTGTGTGTGCTGAGACTGTGTAATGGGCATGATGTCCATGACTGTGTGGGTATTGTGACATGTGCCATCCCCATGCATCCAACGTTGTCCATGACCCCATTCTCTGCATCCACCGGACTCAAGCTTGCAGGACATGGTTCTGCCACCTGTCTACACGTACCTGGGTGCCCCCCAGGACACGGGCCAGGATCCCTGACCTCTGCGCATGACTGTTGCTGTACTCAATGTGTCTGTCAGCACGGTTGTTCGGCCACCCCCTCAGCTGGTTCTGACCATCACGGGTGTGTATGGTGCTCCATGTCTGTCTTGCCTAGAAAACTGTGACCCATGTGTCCTGTGCCAGACTCAGGCCCCAGGGTGTGGATGGTTGAAGTGAACAGATGACTCAGGCAGGTTTAGACTGTACAAGACACATGTTAGGTAATAATGCTACCAGCAGGCATCTACTCTTAATAGTGTGATTTATTATTGGGGGGGGGGGGCCAAGTGAGGGCCTTTCCGGGATTAGGGAATCCAAAGTTCAGTAGGGGAGTTGGTGTCCTTGCCATTGGAAATCCTCAGAGTCCATGCCACAGTCTTTGTCAACATTGGTCAGCCAGTGACCAGCAGGGCCATGTGGCAGAGAATGTCTCTTGATGCTGTGATGCTGTTGCTCCAGTGGGCCAGGTGCCAGGCCAGGTGTCCTGGGAGATGGTGATGTAGCAGCCACCCTCACGGTCCTTTCCGTGGACGACCCGGCTTCCTGCGGGGAACCTCAGCAGCAGGCCGTGACGACGTCTGGGATGCTCCGTCGGATGTTTCCTCCTCCTCCTCATGATCCCTCCCTGTGGGTGGTGATGTTCTCCGCCTTCTGGCACAGGGAGGGTCGGCCATGGTGTCGGCCATCCGACGGAGTTCAGCGTGAATCCCCTGGGACGCCGTCACTTGCTCAGCCTGTCTGTCCTCCATCCTCCGTTGGTGTAGCTGTAGACAGGCTATTAGCTCCGCATGTTGCTGGGCCTGCTGGACCTTGATCCCCTCGAGGACGGACACAACCTGGGCCATGCCCGTGGTGTCCTGCCGGTATGAGTCCAGGATGTTGCGGACATGGGAAAATACCGGATCCCCAGCCAACTGGTCAGGCTCGCGCCTCCGCCGCTCTCCACTCCCACCACCCCTGCCCACTTGCGCCTGGCCTGCACTTGTGGGCACATGGGGTCTCCGGGACCCCTGAGGGGAGGCATTGGCGTTGTCGCCTGCCTCCTCCTGGGTGCCCGGGACACCGTGTCCCTCCTGGCGAGCCTGGCTGCATTGTGGTGTTGGGGCAGGGATCCTGGGTGTCTCCTGGGATGTGGCAGGAGTGGGGGTGGTGGTTGGCACGGTTGTACCTGACGCAGGTGCTGCAGGTGGTTGGACACCAGAGGGGCCAGGTCGGTCGGGGTCGTCCGCAGAGTGGTGAGAGTGGTCGCTGCCGGTGGGATCGGTCTCCTGCAGATCCGGGTCCTGTGAGTGTTCCCCCCCAGTGTTGGGGGGTGCAGCACGACGTTGACCTGTGTGTGAGAGAGACAATGTTACTTTTGATCCATGCAACATCCATGTTTCATCCGTTACAAAGTTGGCACATTTCCTCTTGGAATTAGGATCTGTCTTGCATTCCACTCACAGTGCACTTGTGCATGTGTGTGTCCCTTGGGCACCAATTTGGCCCCTTTAACTATGTGTGGCACAGTCTTACTTGCTGCGTCAAGTGTGACTGCAGTCAGCAGTGGAGTGTGCATGTGTGCCGAGCTATGCGTTTGCGCCTTCCTTGTAGCACTGTACATGTGCACATGGAGTGGATCCACACACTCATATGATGCAGGTGGCTGTCCTTGTGCTCGTGTACAGGTTGTAACATGGCCCTGCGTTTTGCCATGATGAAGAGGGGGGGTTCTGGCACTGGGCACCCTTGTCTACATGCACGCAGTCCACCTGCTGACGAGCAGACATTCCCACACACCAAAGGACTGATTTGCTCTCCCTGTGTCTCCCTCCTTCTCTGTCCCCCTCTCCCTCCCTCTCTGTCCCCCTCTCCCTCCCTCTGTGTCCCCCTCTCCCTCCCTCTGTGTCCCCCTCTCCCTCCCTCTGTGTCCCCCTCTCCCTCCCTCTGTGTGTCAGCCTCCTCCCTCTGTCCATCTTCCTGAGTCTCCCTCCCTCTGTGTCCCCCTCTCCCTCCCTCTGTGTGTCAGCCTCCTCCCTCTGTCCATCTTCCTGTGTCTCCCTCCCTCTGTGTCCCCCTCTCCCTCCCTCTGTGTGTCAGCCTCCTCCCTCTGTCCATCTTCCTGTGTCTCCCTCCCTCTCTGTCCCCCTCTCCCTCCCTCTCTGTCCCCCTCTCCCTCCCTCTCTGTGTCAGCCTCCTCCCTCTGTCCATCTTCCTGTGTCCCCCTCCCTCTCTGTCCCCCTCTCCCTCCCTCTCTGTCCCCCTCTCCCTCCCTCTGTGTGTCAGCCTCCTCCCTCTGTCCATCTTCCTGTGTCTCCCTCCCTCTCAGTCCCCCTCTCCCTCCCTCTGTGTCCCCCTCTCCCTCCCTCCGTGTGTCACCCTCTGTCACCTTGGCCCAGCTTCCTGGGCACACACTGTTAGCAGATCTTTGAGTGGCCCTTGGCCTGTTGATGTGAGTTTGTTTCTGATCTCCAGGCACCCATTTTGTCTGCTGTGTGTCTGTGCGCTGCTGCTGTGGTGGTGTGTGCTGCCACTCTTTCACACTGTTGGCTGTTCATTAGCTGCTGGCATGTGCAAAACAGTGCCTTCACCCCCATGTGTTGATGCAAGGCATCCGCCATTTGCTGGCAAGTCATTCCTGTGTTGGGACACAGTGTTTGTCTGGCTGTGACCTAGGCCATATGGGCAGAGGGCATTGTTGTCTGCTTTGGAGTCGCACTATGTGATTCTTGGTGCCCACACTCCCGCCATCCGGGTTACCGTGTCATGTGTTGTTGTCTTCTGTGGCCTGTGACTTGACATTGTCCAGCTGGGTGCATGGGGCATGGTGGCAGCAGTGGCATGTGCCTGCTCATGGAGTGTGGTTGAGTAATGCGATGGCTTGTGGTGTTTGCGTGCCTGTTATTAATTTTGGTTGTGGTTGCAGTTCCCCCCATGTGAGGTGCGTTGTTTGTGTACTCACCCGGGTCTCGGAGTCCTTCTACTCCTTCAACTGCCTCCACCGGCAGTATGGCCATCACCCTCTCCTCCCAGGGATGGTACTGTACGGGTCTGCGGGAGGGCCCTCCTCCGGTGGCGTTGGCCTGGTCGTGTTCCTCCTGTCTCTTGGCTCTGACCCTCCTCCGCAGATCGTACCACCTGTTCTGGCAATCCTGCTTGGTCCTCCTGGTGTCCGCAACAGCATTCACAGCATCGACGATGGTCTGCCACATGGCTGTTTTGGCTGCCTGGCTGGTGCTTCTGACCAATGTTCCAAAGATCTGTGGCTCGACTCTGAGGATTTGATCAACAAGGACCTCCAACTCTCGGTGACTGAACTTTGGATTCTTGGTAGTGGGCATGGTGAGGGGTGTGGGTGGGGATGGTGTGGGTGTGGGGGGTGTGTGGATGTTGGGGGGGGGTGTGGATGGTTGTGTGTGTGTGTGAATGTGATGAGAGGGTGTTTGTGAGGGTGGTCGTGTGAAGGTGTGCAAGTGTAAGATGTGGTGTCGCTTGTAGTCTGGTTCTGTGGTGTCTGGCAGCAGTGGGTCTGTTGCAAAGGCTCATGGTTTGTGTGTGTGGGCCCTTTTTATTGGTCCATGGGTGGGTGTGGCAGTGTTTGAATTTTGGGTGGGTGTGTTATAAGGAGTGGTGGTGTATTGGGCCTCTGTTTGTTTTTGACAGTTGCAGGTCAGTGATTGTGTTATTTTAGTGGTTGTTGGCCATGTTTAGTGGCTGTGTGCCTTTCGAATGGTGTATTGTTGAGTTGTTTTGTTTTGTCCTTGTTGTGTACGTGCGTTTTGAGCGTGTGTACGGTGTGTACATGGGCCATTTGGTTGTACGATTTGGTCCTTGTGTGTGGCTTTGTACGACTCGTACATGCGGTTGTGATGTTGGGGCATGGGGTGCGCTCCGTACTTAGGAGGTTGTGTTGGGGGTGCGCCAGGAACGTACTGGGGTGGGGGTACGACTGGAACGTACTGGGGTGTACATAGACGGTGGTACGACACGTACAGGGGTGGGGGGGTGTACATTGACGGTGGTACGACACGTACTGGGGTGGGGGTACGACTGGAACGTACTGGGGTGTACATAGACGGTGGTACGACACGTACAGGGGTGGGGGGTGTACATAGACGGTGGTACGACACGTACAGGGGTGGGGGGTGTACATTGACGGTGGTACGACACGTACTGGGGTGGGGGGGTGTACATTGACGGTGGTACGACACGTACAGGGGTGGGGGGGTGTACATTGACGGTGGTACGACACGTACTGGGGTGGGGGTACGACTGGAACGTACTGGGGTGTACATAGACGGTGGTACGACACGTACAGGGGTGGGGGGGTGTACATTGACGGTGGTACGACACGTACAGGGGTGGGGGGGTGTACATTGACGGTGGTACGACACGTACTGGGGTGGGGGTACGACTGGAACGTACTGGGGTGTACATAGACGGTGGTACGACACGTACAGGGGTGGGGGGGTGTACATAGACGGTGGTACGACACGTACAGGGGTGGGGGGTGTACATTGACGGTGGTACGACACGTACTGGGGTGGGGGGGTGTACATTGACGGTGGTACGACACGTACAGGGGTGGGGGGGGTGTACATTGACGGTGGTACGACACGTACTGGGGTGGGGGTACGACTGGAACGTACTGGGGTGTACATAGACGGTGGTACGACACGTACAGGGGTGGGGGGGTGTACATAGACGGTGGTACGACACGTACAGGGGTGGGGGGTGTACATTGACGGTGGTACGACACGTACTGGGGTGGGGGGGTGTACATTGACGGTGGTACGACACGTACAGGGGTGGGGGGGTGTACATTGACGGTGGTACGACACGTACTGGGGTGGGGGTACGACTGGAACGTACTGGGGTGTACATAGACGGTGGTACGACACGTACAGGGGTGGGGGGGTGTACATAGACGGTGGTACGACACGTACAGGGGTGGGGGGGTGTACATTGACGGTGGTACGACACGTACTGGGGTGGGGGTACGACTGGAACGTACTGGGGTGTACATAGACGGTGGTACGACACGTACAGGGGTGGGGGGGTGTACATAGACGGTGGTACGACACGTACAGGGGTGGGGGGTGTACATTGACGGTGGTACGACACGTACAGGGGTGGGGGGGTGTACATTGACGGTGGTACGACACGTACTGGGGTGGGGGTACGACTGGAACGTACTGGGGTGTACATAGACGGTGGTACGACACGTACAGGGGTGGGGGGGTTTACATTGACGGTGGTACGACACGTACTGGGGTGGGGGTACGACTGGAACGTACTGGGGTGTACATAGACGGGTGGGGGTATACATATACGGGGGGTACGTGTCGGACGTACGGGGGCTGGGGGGAGTGTTGGGCGCGTATGCGGGCACATGTCTCCATGGTTGCTATTGGTGTTCGGTGCGGACGGTGTTTTTTCCATACGGTTGTAGGCTCGGACGCACGGGATGGATCGTGATTCCTCGGTCGGACTTGGCTTTTTACGTTTGTAAGGTAAATCGTCCGAGGACGTGTCGGACACATTTTCCGACCCGAGGACGTGTGGGGAATGATTCCCGGTGCGGGTCGTATGGACTTTTTACCATGCGAATCGTGATTGCCAGTTCGTACGGCACTTGTACGATTCGTACGGTAAAAAGACCCGATACGAGTCGCACGGGGGAATTTTTTACCGGATCGTGATCGGCACCTAAATGTCGATTTGGATTTCCTAGACCTGTTCTTTCAAATGGAAGAGTAAACAGTTTTATGTCAGCTGTGAGACATACTATCACAAGAAAATCACCTAAGAATACCTACAACCTTAAAAGAAAAGAAGAATCAAAAAATATAAATGACTACAACCCAGTCATTTTATCCATGTGGAACGCTAACATGGATATACAGTATGTAGCTGACAATTCCATTGCTGTTGCTCGATATGTAACGTCTTACATTACGAAATCAGAAAAAACAGAATTGAAGGAAATGTGGGAAGAGATTTCTCACGAGAAGACTGTCAGTAAGAAGCTGTACAGTTTCAGTTTGAAGATGTTATCGCATCGAGAAAATTGGATCCTACGAATGTTCAGATAGGTTATCTTCTGCAAGTCTCTACTCGAAGTCAAGAAGAATAATTTGGGCAAGTTTAGGCCTTGCAGCAATGAGAAATCGGGTACTAAAATCTGTTGGAGAAATTGAATATTTGGCCGAGAATGACCCAGAAAGTACAGATATTTTGAAATCAAACATGTTGGACACATATTATCCCAAGAGAAGTCAACATCTGGAGAACATGTGTCTCTATGAAGTGCTGCAGAACTACATTTATTCACGGAAAGCCGCAGAAGACATCAACAATGGAAAATATAAAGTCATTGGTGAGGAAGGATGTTTGGTGAAGCAAACAAAAGGAAGTTTGATAAATCACAGGAAGCTGAGTTGCGACACTACTGACAAGAAGGAATTTTACTACTTGGCTCTTTTACAGTTGTTTAAACCATGGCATACAGAGGATGAACTACTGGGAGAATTTCAAAGCTATGAAGATTCTTTTAATGCTTGCAAAGACAGCATACAATGCAGTACATTCTCAAGTTATCTGCAAATGTTAAATGAAGAAATTGAACAGGAAACTACAATTGCAGCAGAAATAGCTAGAGACAGTTCTCAGGACAGCCAAAGTTCAGAAACACTCAGTCAAGATCCCCTAGGACAACCAATCGTTGAAAATGAAGCATCAATAGCCATGAATGAAGTGGAAACGGCTATGAATCAAGCTCAAGAAGAATTTATAGACTTACAAAATTTGGAAAGACAACTGAACGAAGAGCAGCAACAAATTTATGAAGAGATCAGAAACAAAATTGATCACGGATTTCTACATGAAAAAAAAGAGTGCTCATGCACATCATTTCATCCAATCAGGATGTATGTAAGCGGACAAGCTGGAACTGGAAAAAGTTTCCTAATTAAAGTCATCAGAAGCTACCTACAGCAAAAAACGGATTCTACTTTGTCTTGTGTGGTTACTGCTCCAACTGGGTTAGCAGCATATAACATAAAAGGAATCACTTTACATCGTTTGCTAATGTTACCAGTGGAGCATGAGAACAAAATACAATACAACAAGCTAACTGGAGAAGCATCCTTGGAAGTTTCAAGAGTCTTGAAGAAGATGCAAGTTCTCATTATTGATGAGGTGAGCATGGTTTCAAACTTAATGCTTGCCTTTGTGCATTTAAGAATGCAGCAAATTCTGAAGACAGACTATGACATGTTATTTGGTGGAAAACACGTCATAGTTTTTGGAGATCTTTTGCAACTTACTCCAGTTAAAGGACAACCAGTGTTTAATACTGTCACACATGAAGACACGAAGAAGTCATTGGGAAGCATCGGAAATACAAATATTTGGTCCTTCTTTGAGTACAAGGAACTTACTACTAATATGAGGCAAGCAAGCGATGAAGAATATGGAAGTATTCTGAAAGATATCAGAATTGGACTACTCACAGAAGTTGGCAAAAAAGCATTACAGAGTCGGCTGCTACATAATTTATTTCCAAAGGAAGAAATAGTTGCAGAGAAGATATACAAGAACATTGCAGAAAACAAAAGTATCATCTGCTTAATGCCAACTCTACGTGAATGCTCAATATTCAATGAGGAGCTTTTGAAATTGGAAAAGGAAGAGATCAGGAAATTAGAAGCAGTGGACAAAATTGAGGATGGAAGAATTACTGTCACAGTAACAGGCACACTGAAAAATAAATTGGATTCACTAGAGAAGAACATTTCCAAAACAGCTGGATTAGAAAAAAATCTATATGTTTGCATGAACTGTAGAGTATTTTTAAGGAGAAATTTGGATGTTGAAAAAGGTTTAGTTAATGGAGCTATGGGAAGAGTTGTGGGTTTTATTAATTATCAGAAAAAAGATGGAATTGAATGTTTAAAAATAAAATTTGATCAGATAGAAGAAGTTAAAGACATTTGTCGTTGTACAGTTCGTTTCATGCTTGTGAAAGACTTATATGTACGTAGGAAGCAGTTTCCGTTTTCGCTAGCATATGCTGTAACTATTCACAAGTCTCAAGGATTGACTGTAGATTGTGCATTTGTGAACATTGGTTCAACTGTGTTCAAAGAAGGTATGGCATATGTTGCTTTGTCACGAGTGAAAACATTATCAGGTTTATTCATGATAGACTTTGATGACTCAAAAGTTAGTGCTGATACAAATTGTGTAAAGGAGTATAATAGATTAAGAAGAAGCTATGCTCCTCATTTAGGTCAGTATCCTGTGTTGGAGAAACGTGTAGTTTCTCGTAAAAGGAGAAATGAGAATATCTGTGATGAAGATGTACAGAGGAGGAAAAAAAAGAGGAGTGATGTAATTGCAAGCAAAAAGAGTAAGGAAAAAGAAGAACAGGTTGTAGGATGTCATTTTGAAAATAGCTCTGGTGTCAACTGCTACGCAAATGTAGTGCTGAATGTTGCATTTTATCTGGAAAGTTTGCAAGAGCAGATAATAGTAAATCAGGGAAAAAGATTCTGTTCAGAGCTGAGTCTCCTTTTTCAAAAGCTGAGTAATGATAAAACTCAAATAGAAAGTGCTACTGAAATTAGAAAACTTTTAGATGTATGTTCAGGACGAACACAGTTTTCTCAAAATGAACAGCAAGATGCACACGAATTTTTGATGTTTTTTCTTCAGGTACTGGAAGAAGAAGAAGTTGCAATTGATAATTTATTTGGTCTCTCTTATAAATGGGAACATAGTTGTGAAAACTGTTATAATATATGTGGCTCTAATGTTGATAATGAAAGGTTTATTTTTTTGACATTGCCAGAGACTAAAACAGTCACTTTTGCTAAATTAGTTAAAGATGCTAATCATAGCATGCAATGCGGTGAGTGTCAATCTGACATGTTTTCAACATTAATTTTAAAGGAATACGGACAGTATGTAATTTTAATGATGCAACGATGTAGAGCTGATGGTTCAAAATTGGATACTTTAATAAAGAAGTTTACAGGACAGCAATTATCAATTTCAGGAAAAACTTTTGTAACTGTTGCAATAATTTTCCATGAAGGACCTACTGTTACTTCTGGACATTACACAGTTTATCTTAAATGTGAAAAAGGCTGGACACTGTGTAATGATTCCCAATTGGTTTTTAAGCAACGTTTGCCTTTTGATTTAGCAAATTCCTATCTAATCTTCCTGAAACCTAAATTTTAGAGAGACTTGGCAAGATCTGGACAAAACAATTTTACCATTTTATTGGATTACCATTGGAATTTTCAAAAATAAAGATTTTTTAAATTATCATTTGGCCTAATGGAAAGATAACCAATTGTAATGTGGACTTTTTTAATTTTTAATGAAACTTTCGAAAACCAAAAATTTAGAGAAAATCGGTAACATCTGCTCAATTTAAATTTTGGAATGTTATTGGAGTGCCATTGGAAATTTTTTCAAAAAAGATTTTTTACATTACTATTTGGCCATGTGGAAAGGTAAACAATTCTATTGTGGACTTAATAAATTATTAATAAATATTTAGGGAACCAATATGTTACAGAGAATCGGTGAGATCTGTACAAATAAAACTTTAGAATTTTATTGGATTACCATTGGAAATTTAATCAAAAAAGAATTTTAAAATTACTATTTGGCCTAAAGGAAATGGAACCAGATGTAATGTGGAGTTATTTGAGATATAATATTGTGATTATACTTCTGAAACAAACATATCAGACGGTATTTTAAAGAAATAAGTATTGATATTAGATGATATTTTTTTTAGAATATTATGCATTTCTATAATGTTAAGTTTAAGTAAAAAGAGATTCTGGGCTTTTTTAATACAATCTTTGAGATTGTTATTTTTTTTTGCCCGCTGTAAAATGATGAATGCAATTGCTTTCACAATTTATAGTGAAATGCAATATATTCTGAAAACAGCAAAAATAAGGCAAAAATATTTTTTGATAAATATGTAAATATGTGTACTGTATTATAAAAATGTTTTAAAAATATTAATACTTTTTTCTTTTTTTTCAGATTGATATAGAAAATTTTCGAAAACTAGAACCATTTTTAAAGCAATTTTTTAAAAAAACAAATGAATAAATATTTTTTTGAGTGGGTATGGTAAGTCAATAATAATAATTGTAGTCTCTCAAAGACCTTGTAAATTGATAATTGATTTTTAGTGTTTTAAAAAAAAAAAAAAAAAAATACGCGCACCATACGCGTACGGTAAAAAAAAAACAAAAAAAAGTTTTTAAAAACATATATAAAAAAAAGATGAAAGATAAGGTTGGCTCTTAAAAGAGCCGTTGTGTTCATGCAGGGACAGAGGAAAGAAAGATTGGGAAAATTAGTCTCTGCGACAAGTGTGCTGATCTATTTTGAGGTTCACTAGGGAAACACTGGTCTCCCTATGACAAATTAGATCATGACAAGAGGCGCATCGAATATCAACCCTCAGAAATCGAGGGTTAATTTCCAGAGGGCCAGCAAAAGGAGATGCTCCCCCCACAGATGAAGGGCTCACCTGACCTGCAGAAGAAGGACTCAGCCCTGCAGATGATGGTCCAGGCTGAGCTGCTGTGGATGTGCTTGGTTGACTTACTGAAGGGTTACCTCCAGTAAGTCGAGCATGTGTCCTTTTGTGTACATCCTTGAGGTGCCTCATCATGGTATGATTCCCAAAGGAATACTTCCTGTCAGGATTACCTCTTGAAAGTACACGCTGACACAGCTTGCAAGTCACTAAGGGTGCATTTACCTTTTGCTGGCCTTCAGGAAAAGTAAAATAATCCCATACATAAGAGGTCTTTTGTTTCCTCGCTCTCTGCCTCAAGGTAGTGCTGCTAGTGCTAGCCTCACTCTCAGAAGGGCTCTGCTGTTCTGCCATCGTATCACAAAGACAACCCAGCTCCTTCTCCTAAGGGATCACAAGCAGAAATGAGGGGAATGGGTGTGGTGTAGGAGAGTTCTAGAACTGAAAGTAGTTTCAACCAATCAAAAGTTGTGTTTCATGATCACATGACCTACCGTACGCTTACGGTACGCTTACGGTGCGCTTACGGCAAAAGTACGCATGCGCGTAAAAAAGACACGCGCTTGCGCGCATGCGCATAACAGTCACTACCCGACACTTCCGCGTAACGTGTGCGTGTAGCGTACACGCGTACGCGTCCCACGCGGAGTACGCGCGGCTACGCAAATTGCGTAACTATACGCAAACAGCGTAGATAAATTACGGGCATTGCGTAAACCGTACGCTTACTGTAAGCTTACGGTACGCGTACTAAAAAAAAAATAAAAAAAAAAGGAAAAAATGTATTCCTAATAAATTTTACCTGTTTATTTTATAAAATATTTTAAAAAAACATATTATAGAATTTTAAAAATTTAACCATAGTCTTAAAAAAAGGATAGAAAATTAAAAAAAATATATGTTTAAAAAATAGCAGAAAATAAAAAAATTAGCATTTAAAAAACCTTGCAAATTCACTGAAAAAACCATGGGTTTCACACACGTTATAGTTAGGAATTAGCATTTAAAAAACCTTGCAAATTCACTGAAAAAACCATGGGTTTCACACACGTTATAGTTAGGAATTAGCATTTAAAAAACCTTGCAAATTCACTGAAAAAACCATGGGTTTCACACACGTTATAGTTAGGAATTAGCATTTAAAAAACCTTAGAAATTCAATGAAAAAACCAAAGGTTTCACACATGTTATAGTTAGCTGGACATTTCACTCGTAAAAAACAAATGAAATTCCCCCGTTATAGTTAGTTCAGCTAACTATAACTCGCGCGCCCGCAATGCACTGCTGATGACGTCACATATTACATCACTCATGACATGGTCAGTGACATCACTCATGACATCACTGATGACATCTCAAATGACATCACTGATGACATCATTCAGAGAATGTGTGTTTTTCAGAAAATTACATATGTTTTATATATGTATATCTCAAGGTCGATGGAAGAATAAATGGGTATATAAGTGTCTAAATGGATGAATTGTTTTTGAAAAATTGATTGTATAACTGACTGATTAAGTGTATCTTAGTGAATACATGGCTTAGTGAGTAATGTTTAAATATGTAAATATCTGTATCAGTCTCTCACTTTGTGTAGAAGTGGCTGCATGGGTTGGTGAATAGCTACATGGGTGTCTATATAGGTTATTAGTTGGTTTTTTGAGTATCAGTGTCTGATGTCTGTATGGTTCGGTGGGGGGTATTACGTAGTGCATAGGTGCATGAATGAGTGACTCACTCTTTGTATGTGTTGAAGACAGCATGTGTGCAGGACTCTATGGGTGAATGAGTGTGTGCATGGGTGTGTTAGTGAGTGAATGACTGTCTCAATAGTGTCTCTATGAGTAACTACATATGTTTTAAACTAGTATATGTGACAATTGGTGTATATAAGCGAGTATATGTGAGAGTGAGAGATTGGAAGAGTTCCTGTATGAATAAGTATGTGTTTTATAAGTGATTGTTTAAAAGACTAAGTATGTGTAAGTTTCTGTAGAAGTAAGTGTGGCGGTGTGTGTATAACTGTATATGCAAGTAAATGTATGTTTGATTCTTTATTAGCATTAGTGACTATGTGTGTGAGTACCTCTATGGATGAGTGGCATTGTGTAACAGGATGTATACGTGTATGAGTACATATGATGAGTGAGTACATGTATGAGTGACTGTACAGGACTGTTGGTGAATGAGTGGATGTGTATGTGGATCTTAGAATTACTGAATAGGTTGTTGTAACTGGTATTGGTATGTCCATTGTTTTTAAAATTTTAATTTCTATTTTTGAATGTGTGTATCAAAGGTTATATTAGGGGCAGAGGTGGTCTGCCACTCTATCACAAGGATGATGTCATCAGTGATGTCATCAGTGATGTCATTTGAGATGTCATCAGTGATGTCATGAGTGATGTCACTGACCATGTCATGAGTGATGTAATATGTGACGTCATCAGCAATGCATTGCGGGCGCGCGAGTTATAGTTAGCTGAACTAACTATAACGGGGGAATTTCATTGGTTTTTTACGAGTGAAATGTCCAGCTAACTATAACATGTGTGAAACCTTTGGTTTTTTCATTGAATATATATATACTTCCAATCCTGCTTTAACACAAATAACGGGTCTGACACTTGCTTGGGCTGGTCAACACAATTTTAATGCCTCCAGGGTGCACATAAAGAATCGACGCGATGTCCACGCCATCAGCTCCTGGCAGACGCGTTTCGGCGGATGCCTTTCTCAATGCCGGGCGTTTGGCTGAAAGTTCAAAAGGGTAGGTTTTCGCGGGTCTTTGATAAAGATCTTTCCGAAGGTTCCTATTGGCTAGAAGTTGTAGTAACAGAAAGAGGACAGGGAAAGTTCCACCTAGTCAGTACTAGCCTCTTTCAATCAAAGGATCCTCGTATGTTGTGCATGACCTCCCACTAGAAGAAACAGGACAGTCCATAGTTCAGAGCGTGGTACACTGACCCGCTCTCGTATATGATAATACGTTGGTACCGCCAGCTCCTTATAGAATTGTGGGAAACATCCTGACAGACACCATCGTTGCTGGTCAGCCCACTAGCAGTCAATCTGCTCCCTCTCCCCAGTACCTCTACCAAATCCAGGTCGGGGGGGCGCCGCGTTGTGCAATCCATGCACACAAACCACAAAATATGCCGGCAATACGCGGAGCTCCAGACCGAGGGGCGTGCCAGATAAGCGGAGCCGACCACCGCTTCACATATACTTCCAATCCCGCTTTAACACAAAAAACGGGTCTGACACTTGCTTGGGCTGGTCAACACAATTTTAATGCCTCCAGGGTGCACATAAAGAATCGATGCGATGTCCACGCCATCAGCTCCTGGCAGACGCGTTTCGGCGGATGCCTTTCTCAATGCCGGGCGTTTGGCTGAAAGTTCAAAAGGGTAGGTTTTCGCGGGTCTTTGATAAAGATCTTTCCGAAGGTTCCTATTGGCTAGAAGTTGTAGTAACAGAAAGAGGACAGGGAAAGTTCCACCTAGTCAGTACTAGCCTCTTTCAATCAAAGGATCCTCGTATGTTGTGCATGACCTCCCACTAGAAGAAACAGGACAGTCCATAGTTCAGAGCGTGGTACAGTGACCCGCTCTCGTATATGATAATACGTTGGTACCGCCAGCTCCTTATAGAATTGTGGGAAACATCCTGACAGACTCCATCGTTGCTGGTCAGCCCACTAGCAGTCAATCTGCTCCCTCTCCCCGGTACCTCTACCAAATCCAGGTCGGGGGGTGCCGCGTTGTGCAATCCATGCACACAAACCACAAAATATGCCGGCAATACGCGGAGCTCCAGACCGAGGGGCGTGCCAGATAAGCGGAGCCGACCACCGCTTCACATATACTTCCAATCCCGCTTTAACACAAAAAACAGGTCTGACACTTGCTTGGGCTGGTCAACACAATTTTAATGCCTCCAGGGTGCACATAAAGAATCAACGCGATGTCCACGCCATCAGCTCCTGGCAGACGCGTTTCGGCGGATGCCTTTCTCAATGCCGGGCGTTCGGCTGAAAGTTCAAAAGGGTAGGTTTTCGCGGGTCTTTGATAAAGATCTTTCCGAAGGCTCCTATTGGCTAGAAGTTGTAGTAACAGAAAGAGGACAGGGAAAGTTCCACCTAGTCAGTACTAGCCTCTTTCAATCAAAGGATCCTCGTATGTTGTGCATGACCTCCCACTAGAAGAAACAGGACAGTCCATAGTTCAGAGCGTGGTACAGTGACCCGCTCTCGTATATGATAATACGTTGGTACCGCCAGCTCCTTATAGAATTGTGGGAAACATCCTGACAGACTCCATCGTTGCTGGTCAGCCCACTAGCAGTCAATCTGCTCCCTCTCCCCGGTACCTCTACCAAATCCAGGTCGGGGGGGCGCCGCGTTGTGCAATCCATGCACACAAACCACAAAATATGCCGGCAATACGCGGAGCTCCAGACCGAGGGGCGTGCCAGATAAGCGGAGCCGACCACCGCTTCACATATACTTCCAATCCCGCTTTAACACAAAAAACGGGTCTGACACTTGCTTGGGCTATATATATATATATATATATATATATATATACTCCACATCCACAAACCTCTTCAAAACTGGGACACAGCAGCTCTGGTGCGCGTCAGGGTACAAGGACGCCCTGAATACTTTCCGGTCCACCACGCAGCAACGCTGCAGTGCGCACACTCCTTCCACAACTTAAAAGGCTCAATCCATATAGTGCACATATCAACTTACAGCCGCAAGTTAAAACTTCTGAAATATTCTTATTCTTACAGTGCAGAGTAAGATCTACTCTGAATAAACACTTCTCAATAACGACTCAGCTGAGAATGGTAAGAGCCTACTGATGAATTGGCATAATGCAGGAGCCGGCTGCCTCACCAGAAGACTGAGGGAACCGGCAACTGAAAGACTGCAGCAGCTGGCTTGGAAGACTGTGGGAGCGGACAGCCGAACCAGACGAAGGACGCCACCGGAACTCCAACGAACCAAAGGATGTCACCGGAGACCTGCAGGAGACAGCAGCCGATCCAGAAGAGCAACTCCCTGCAAAGAAGACCACACCCGCCGTTGGCGAAGAAACAAAGGAGCCGACGCCAAAGCACCCGAACCGAAACGAGAAGGTACTCCAAACCCGAAGCGCTTCAGCTGAATATTGAGCGCTGAGTCTAGGGTGTGGCTGGCTAAATAGACCTGCCACACCCAACGTGGCTGCCACCAGGAAACATGGGTAATGTAGTCCAATGACTACAACAGGTAAAAAACAGTTTAAAGACCGATAGCAGATATTGCATCTCAGCCATACATAAACAACAGATTAGCAGAGAACTACATTGTGTAAGAGATGAGCACACCCTATTGCAGCTAGGAACACTGCGACCACCAATGTGGGGAAAGAGCCGCTACATGCGATTTACCACACTGAGGTTTTGCACACAGTGGTAGAAACGTGGAGGGACACATCATAGAGGCATGTGAGGCGGGCCCTAGACCACGCACTGCCCGTAGTTTGACACCTTTGGACTTGTGTCTGTTTTGGGAGCTTGAAATCCTACAGCGGGGCCAGGCTGTGGGCTGTATCAAACGAGGGGTCTATTAGGCCAGATACCGTCTTACTGAGAACCTGATTAAATTGATTTGCTGCGGAGTAGCTCTGAGGGGGTACACCTGTTTTGTCAGCCAACTAAGGTGGACTGGCTTGGCAGGTTTGTCCCAGTCATCCGGAGGTCTCAAACTCCAAACTTTTTCCAAGTCCCAGATTTTCAGGAGTGGTAGAAGTCAGACAGAGCAAAGGGTCCCAAGACCTTAGAAACAGCACTTGGGCATCAAGATTCACTTGAGCAGAGGCCACCAACAGGGTTTAGGTCAGGTCCAGTTGATACTGGAGCAGCTTATCCCCACCCCCAAAATGGTTTTGGTGCCTACCTGACTGCAGTGCTTAATTTTGAATATATAAGTGCAGGTGCTCTTATTTTTCTAGGAGGCCACGGTAAATAGACATAATATCGAAAAAAAAATATCGAGTGGCCAGAATATCGAGTTTTAAATATAGAATGGACAGAATATCGAATTGCCAAAATATAGTGGTGAAGAATATCGAAAAACAGGTAAGAAATATCGATTGCAATAATATAGAAGTAAGTAATATCGACAGTCATAATATAGTTGTTAAAAATATCGAATTTTTTATAGTGTTTTAAGTGTTAGTATATGTGTTAAAAGTATGTATTAATATTGTAATGTATGTTAGTATATTTTTAAAGTAATGAATTTTATGTTATTTTATTTTTGTGTAATTTAATTCCGTAGCGGGTTGTGGGTTTATAGGGGAGTAGGGTGGGAAGTAATTTAATTATAGTACATTAAATAATAATTTATAGGAATTATTAATTATTTTTAATTTAATTTTGCGTTTTACTTCTGTAGCGGGTTGTGGGTTTATAGGGGAATAGGGTGGGAAGTAATTTAATTGTTATTAGTTAATTATTAATTGGTATTGAAAATTAATTGGTTGTTGATTAATTATTAATTGGTAAATAATTTGTATTAATTGGTAATTAATTTGTATTAATTGTTTAATTGATAATTATGTTATTTGTATTCATTTAATATTTGTAGCGGGTAGTGTGTTTATAGGGGAATATGGTAGGAAGTAATATAATTGTAAATAATTAATTATTTAATTGATGTGTGTATATTGTTAATTAATATATCTTTAATTTAATTTAGCGTTTTACTTCTGTAGCGGGTTGTGGATTTATAGGGGAATAGGGTGGGAAGTAATTTAATTGTTATTAGTTAATTATTAATTGGTATTGAAAATTAATTGGTTGTTGATTAATTATTAATTGGTAAATAATTTGTATTAATTGGTAATTAATTTGTATTAATTGTTTAATTGATAATTATGTTAATTGTATTCATTTAAAATTTGTAGCGGGTAGTGTGTTTATAGGGGAATATGGTGGGAAGTAATATAATTGTAAAAAATTAATTATTTAAATAATTTGTGTATATCGTTAATCAATATATTATTAATTAATGATTAATTGGTATTATTAGCATTTATTAATGTTTGTTATTGAAAAACAATTGGTTGTTAATTAATTATTAATAGGTAATTAATTAAACAAAAATATATTGGTATTTATAAATAATCAATTATTAAATCTTGTGTGATTGGTAATTATTTGTAATACTTGTTTTGGTATTAATAATTAATTTTTAACACAATATTAATTTATTATTTTCCCTAATTTTGCACTTACTTGAGTGGGAATAGTAATTTTTACCCCTACGCTATCCAATGCTTTCCCTATTATTGCACTCTCTGGAGTGGGAATAGTAATTTTTACCCTACCGCTATCCAACGCTTTCCCTACTGTTGCACTCTCTGGAGTGGGAATAGTAATTTTTACCCCTACGCTATCCAACGCTTTCCCTACTGTTGCACTCACTGAAGTGGGAATAGTAAATTTTACCCTCCCGCTATCCAACGCTTTCCCTACTGTTGCACTCTCTGGAGTGGGAATAGTAATTTTTATCCCTACGCTATCCAACGCTTTCCCTACTGTTGCACTCTTTGGAGTGGGAATAGTAATTTTTACCCCTACGCCATTAGACGTTTTCTCTACTGTTGTAATCACTGGAGTGGGAATAGTAAATTTTGAACTCCCGCTATCCAACGCTTTCCCTACTGTTGCACTCTCTGGAGTGGGAATAGTAATTTTTATCCCTACGCTATCCAACGCTTTCCCTACTATTGCACTCTCTGGAGTGGGAATAGTAATTTTTACCCCTACGCTATCCAACGCTTTCCCTACTGTTGCACTCACTGGAGTGGGAATAGTAAATTTTACTCTCCCGCTATCCAACACTTTCCCTACTGTTGCACTCTCTGGAGTGGGAATAGTAATTTTTACCCCTACGCTATCCAATACTTTCCATATTATTGCACTCTCTGGAGTGGGAATAGTAATTTTTTTTACCTCCCGCTATCCAACGCTTTCCGTACTGTTGCATTCTCTGGAGTGGGAATAGTAATTTTTACCCTCCCGCTATCCAACGCTTTCCCTACTGTTGCATTCTCTGGAGTGGGAATAGTAAATTTTTACCCTACCGCTATCCAACGCTTTTCCTACTGTTGCACTCACTGGAGTGGGAATAGTAAATTTGACACTCCCGCTATCCAACACTTTCCCTACTGTTGCACTCTCTGGAGTGGGAATAGTAATTTTTATCCCTACGCTATCCAATGCTTTCCCTACTGTTGCACTCTCTGGAGTGGGAATAGTAATTTTTACCCCTACGCTATCCAACGCTTTCCCTACTGTTGCACTCACTGGAGTGGGAATAGTAAATTTTACCCTCCCGCTATCCAACGCTTTCCCTACTGTTGTACTCTCTGGAGTGGGAATAGTAATTTTTACCCTCCCGCTATCCAACGCTTTCCCTACTATTGCACTTACTGGAGTGGTAATAGTAAATTTTACCCGCCCGCTATCCTGCGCAGAAAATATTGAATATTTTTAATAAATATTACGTTAATATATATGTATTAATTATTTTTTTTACTTACATTAATTATTTATTAATTTTAATGTTATTTAAGTATGCGTCAGTTAATTATATGTATTATTTCATTAATTTTACATTATTTCTAAAACATTTAAAAAATTCGGTATTTTGACTAACTATAATATTTACAACGATATTTTGGATTCTATATTTTTGTACTTTCCTGTTTGGAGATAGGGAGTCGATATTTTGGTATTCTATATTTTGGCATCGATATTTTTGTAAGTCTATATTTTTGTAGTCGATATTATGTCAGTGATCCGGAGGCCACACCAACTCCCCGGCTCCACCCACTGGCCTCACCCACTTCATTTATTGGCTCCAACCACATCCATGAGCCTCAATACATCACAGCCACCCCCTCACTTCTTGAGTTCTGCAAGAAGCTGAAGATCTGGCTCTTCATTTAAGCACCTCATCCCTACACACCTGCCTAAGTGCCTGGATACCCTCTCAGGTGATTAGTTCTATAAACAAATCAATATGACATAAAATACGGAAAGCCTATGACAACAACTCAAATTAGAGAATGTGTGTACATCTCAAAATGGAGCTTTAGGAAAGATCATTTGAGGACTGAGACAGCTTTGCAAACTAAAGAGAAGAGTACTGTGCTGTTTAAAAGAAAGGAAGAGATGAAGCAAGGAATACATTAAAGAAGGCAGCAACATATGTAGGCAGGAAGAGGAGTACTTAAGTGAGGAAATAAATAAGTAATGGATGACAGAAGGAGGAATTAAGAAAAGAATGTGAAAGGAAGAAATGAAGGGATAGAAGGAGAAAGGAAATGAACGATGTGTGATGAAAAGAAGAAGAAAGGAAACGAGGAAGAAAAGGACAAGAAAAGGTTGAGGATAAGGAAGGAAGAAATAAAAGTAGGGGTGAAGGAAGGAGCAGAAAAAAGAAAGCATGCAACAAATGGAGGAAGAAGGAAGAAATGCACCATGGGAAGAAGGATGGGGAATGAATGAGGATGTAAGGAAGCAAGAATGGAAAGAAGAAAGGAGGCATGGCTGGAGGTGCTGAGGAAGAGAAAAAGGAAAGGAAAAAAGATGGGATGAAGGAAAGAAAGGAGGTCAGTGGAATGGATAAGAGTATGGAAGGTACTGGGTCAAGGAGGGACTGGTGGAATGACAAGAGTGCAATATTGCAAAGAAATTGAAAAACAAAAGATTAAAATAAAATTCTGAGTCTTTAACACACCATGTATGTTTGTAAATGACATATTCACCAGAGGGGGCCTTGACAGCAAATTACAAATGTTGTTATCGAGCCCAATGATACTAATTTTAGCGACCGATGAAAGACTGAGTGGCCACACCACGATTTAAATGTATGACCCTGAGATAAAACACAGAATCCTCGAGTGGATATAAAGATGTGTGCATAAAGAAAAACATAAAAGGGAGAGTGAGGAAAGATGAGAGGTCTGAAGGCAAAAATGGATACGTAAACAAGGAATGTGAAGAGAAGTGGGGAAACAGAGATTGGGAGTGCAAGATTGGAGTGGAACATGATGAGAAAGAAAAGTGGAAAGAGGAAAAGGGCAAAGGAAGAAGAGCAGATAGCAGGGAGCACGTGAAATGAGAGTGCAAGGTAAAGATGGGAAGGTGAAAAATGAAAAGCAATTAGTTAGGGGGGCAGCGATTAAGAAGAAATGCGGATATAGGGCAGAAAGTGAAGGAGAATGGAGAGAAGGGAAGGAGTGAGGTGTGAAGGGGAGAAAGATACGCAGATACTGAGGGAGAGCAAGAAGAGAGTACATCTCTGCTTAATCAAAGTACAGTAATAACTTATATAAAGTTGAGGTGTGACAGGGCTGTATCATTCTTGGAATTGTTTCATCAATGCGTAGCTGTGCTGTACAGGAGTCAATAGCTATTCTTTAACTGTGTTAAAGTTGTATGCCATCACACAATGTTTTGTGGCATCACAATAGATATTTATTCCTGATAAAAGATAATTAAGTGTCAGTTATAACATCGGGATTAAGTTTTGATGGGGAATCTGGCTCTCATGCTTCAAACAAATAGTTCTATTATACAATCAGGCTATAAGACACAAAATCCCGCTGCCACCTATTTCAAAACGAAATCAGACATTCAATACTATTCAGTGAGGCTTCCACATGCACTTTTGAACTAATAAAGCACAAAATTCAGCTGAGTCTGCCTCACTATTGTTGAGATGAGAGCACATAACACCCACCCCCAAACTTCCACGCCAAATGTAATTGCCACATTCGCTGCACTTTCTAGGGTTGCTACCTGACTGGTTTTCTAATGGCACCAACTGTATTTTAATGTCCTGGCCAGTACAAAAATCACACCGCTTCATTTTGTGCCACAGTCTCAGCCCAGATTCTTTATTGGTATGGCAATTCAATTACTGTCAAGGTTCACATATGGGGTGAACAAATAAGGTAAAATCACAGGCATAGGCGAAATCTGGAAAGAAGGAGGATGAGAAGAGATCGTGATAGATCTGTGTGAAGGGAGTAAGGCTCTAAAGGGCACAAGTGAAATGCTTGCAAGCAGAGAAGAGACAGGCGTGGACATAGAAGGCCTGGCCTTTGTGGCCCTGGGGCATAGTGATTTAGGGATTTAGACTGCCCTCTCCGGTGGCCTTCTGGTCATACCCTGCTCTGGTACTACACTTCAGAGGAATTTCGCTGCCAATCATGAGGGCACAATTAGCAGACTGAGCTGAAAGTGTACACATTTTCTTTTTGCTGGTTGCATATGCATAAATATCTGTAGAGATATTGGTCTGTCTGCTTGAACATGTGATTTCTGTTAATATGCACATCTATATTGTGCGTTTGCAAGCATCTGTGGCTCAACTATTCAAAAAGCCAAGCTATTGGTTTTCAAGAGAACACCTATAGTAGTATTTGCTTCTCAAACACGAGGTGTAAAAAGAAATGTGTGTGGAGCAATAGAACCTGTAGAGGATGAATCAGGTTGTAAATCGGGGTAGTATCACAATTGTGGAAAATAAAGTGGTGCCGATTACGATCCGTTAAAAACCGGGTACGAACCGTCGGTCGGAGCGTTTTCCCCGTCCGACTCGTACCCGGTCGTAAAACTTTACAAACATGGAATTACGATTCGCACGGAAACACCATTTCCGTACGAATCGTAAAAAACACCGACCGACGAAAATATACATACGAATGTGATCCGGGAATGCTGCGACGTGACGTCGGGACGCTTTCAGGCAGCGTTTCACGACCCAGGAATTACGATTCGAACCGACAGCAGTCCGGACGGCAATATTTTCACGGCACCCAAAAAGTGCCGCAAAAGCGAAGTACGGCGCGAATCGACCAGAGTAGGTGGCCCGGTACGCACCGTACCCCCCCCCGCCCCCGTAGGTACGCGCCGACCCCCCCCAGCCCCCGTAGGTAGGCGCCGACCCCCCCCCCCAGCCCCCGTAGGTACGCGCCGACCCCCCCCCCAGCCCCCGTAGGTACGCGCCGACCCCCCCCCAGCCCCCGTAGGTACGCGCCGACCCCCCCCCAGCCCCCGTAGGTACGCGCCGAACCCCCCTGTATGTAGACCCGTGTACGTGTCGAACCCCCCCGTGTACGTTCGAGTCGTACCCCCACCCGTGTACGTTCGAGTCGAACCCCCCCGTGTACGTTCGAGTACGCGCTGGGGGTACGCACCGTACATACACGGGTGGGGGTACGACTCGAACGTACACGGGGGGGTTCGACTCGAACGTACACGGGGGGGGTACGACTCGAACGTACACGGGGGGGTACGCACCGTACATACACGGGTGGGGGTTCGACTCGAACGTACACGGGGGGGTTCGACACGTACACGGGTGTACATACAGGGGGGTTTGGCGCGTACCTACGGGGGCTGGGGGGGGTCGGCGCGTACCTACGGGGGCTGGGGGGGGGGGGGGGCGGCGCGTACCTACGGGGGCTGGGGGGGGGGGTCGGCGCATACCTACGGGGGCTGGGGGGGGTGTCGGCGCGTACCTACGGGGGCTGGGGGGTTGGGTCGGCGCGTACCCACGGGGGCTGGGGGTGCGTATGCGGGCACGTCTCCATGGTTGCTATGGGAGTTCGGTGCGAACGGTGATTTTTCCATCCGGTTGTAACCTCGGACGCACGGGATGGATCGTGATTCCTCGGTCGGACTTCACCTTTCACGTTTGTACGGTAAATCGTCCGAGGACGTGTCGGACACATTTTCCGACCCGAGGACGTGTGGGGAATGATTCCCAATGCGGTTCGTATGGACTTTTTACCATGCAAATCGTGATTGCCAGTTCGTACGGCACTTGTACGATTCGTACGGTAAAAAGACCGGATACGAGTCGCACGGGGATATTTTTTACCGGATCGTGATCGGCACCAGTGACTTGCCTATAATTGCAAAATGTTTAGTGCGCGAGATCGGATAATAACCAGAGCAGTGCAGATGCGTGACAACAGAGGGTAAGAGGAAGATGGGAGGGGGTTTAATGGGGTGCAAATTGACACCTGCGATAAAATAAAAAAAAAATTAAAAAAGATTTGAAGCAGTCTAATCTTGAATCATCGAAATAAAGAGGGACGTTGTTATTTAGGACTTTAATTGAGACAGCTCCATGTGCTCATCTGAAGATTGGTGGCCTGGGCCCAGTTCGCCCATTTCAAAAGCCGGCCCAGATCAGAACCCAGGTAAGGTCTCCATTCCAACCCTTCTCTTGGGTGAGTTGGAAGAAGACCAGTGAAGTTAGAGTTCACCAACATTATCTAATTACCGTGAAAGTGCTTAAGGTGGAAGCCACACAAAAGAAAATTGAAGAACTCATTCATTTATCGCTTCACAACTGTGCCTTATACTTTAACACTAACTAGGTGTCTTTACGCTGAAAATAACCAGGACGCATCGAGTAAGATCGCACACAGAAGCTGAGGTCAGAAAAATGGCAGAAAACGAACACACACATACAAAGGAAGGCTCTAGCAAGAATGGAGGTAGAACTGAAAAGAGAAACCCGTTTTTGACTCATTGGCCACCTCGAGTCCGTGTGCCACTGATAATTAGTTTGTGGTGCACACACACACCTTTAGGATAGGTCGAAGAGGTACCCCAGATTTCCATACAGCCGTGCAGATTTATGAGTTACTGCAAAACTGTGCATTTACCTTATTGATTTTCCTGATGCCCCTCAATTTATAATCACGTTGAACATTATTCAAACTGCAACCCACCCACTTTCCTTAGTTTGTTACCTTGCTCGGAGCTGTGAGGACATTAAACTTCAAGGTATGCTCTGTAGCCATATGAAGTCTGTAATGAGACAATGGTACACCTCGTCGCTTGTAATAATTTACTTCATTAACTATTGACACACTACATTTAAGTGTTGCAGAACAAAAGAGGTGAAACAAGAACTCACAGCGCAAGGAGGCGTAAAAAATCAAACCTGCCTCAATTACTTTGTGCCTCATCCCCCTCTCTTACCATCCAAAACATACCAATGAAACGGAACAAGGACTTCTTCTCTCCCTTTCTAGAAAGTGTGTACAAATATGCACACGCTCGGTTCAACTGCAAGTTAACGCAACTTCCGCTTCTGTTCCGAGGCAGAGGTAATGTAGTGGGATGTTAGAAATAGAAAGCAGACCATAATAAAAACTGTTTAACTACGCTGTCATCAAGCATTGGCAAACACAACCAGTGTCCTGGAGAAAAATTCAATAGACCCAGCCCTGAGAAATAAGTGCTGGTGCTAAGCACCGGCACAAATTAAGCACTGCCTGACTGGGAGGACAAAGAAAGGGGCCTGTTCAGTTGTCATCTGATATCTGCTTGAGAAAGGACTGGCACGTTTGAAATAATGCAAGTTCCTCAGCACAGTCCAACTGGTCTTCCTGCTAGGGGACCAAAAACACCTCCCACACCCAGGTCCATGTCTCTTCTCTGGGGGACGTTTTCATACATCATCTGGTCTATTTACCAGCTGTGTGACAGTTGGAAGGCTATTGCAAATTAGAACTCCAGAAGCTTCAGATAGGGAAATGGTAACCTTTTTAAAATGCCCTTTACATATTTTTTATCAAACATCTGACTTCACTTTAAAGTTGGGCTTTTACCCAGTTAGCAACTGCTACCATATTAACCTAAAACATACTGAACAGAGCTACCTTTCATTACCATAAGATCATCCAAAAGCTGACCTTGTGCAAGCTGCGCTCTTAATATTGTATATGCTAATGCAATATGAAAATTAACAGCATTAAAACAAGCCTTACTTGGTGAGCAAACACTGTACGCAAATTTCCATATTAGTTACCCATCATTACTGTGGATGTTTGATCAAATAGAAGGCCTCTAGTCTTCAATGAAATCTGTTTGCAAATGTACATAAAGAAAATGCATGACTAAACTGACTCCATGTTGGAAGTATGGCAGATCAGAAGGACAAAATTCAAGACAAGAAAAGTAATAACTATGATAATAGATGAGCCTGCTAACACCAAGGTCCAGTGGGTGTCAACTCTTGTTTTGGAGAGCAAGGGATATATTACAAAAATTGCTCCAGGAAAGCAAAGGTTAAGTCCACCCACTTCTTCATCAAGAAAATGGAGAAGGATACCAAAAAAAACGAGAAAAGGAAAAAGAGGTGAAAAGATTCTGCAAGAGTGAGAGACATTGAAGGCATAGTGTTATCGAATAAGGAGGCACGAGTTGGCATATTTACCATTACTGCTCCTCCCTAAATGAGACCCTATATGTCCACATCAGTTCAGTTCATAGACTTTATTCGGGTAACTTAATACCCATAAAAGCACAACATCTTAACAAAAAATAAATAGCAAAATGGAAGATTGACAGTACACAATGATCAAACATTCATAGTAATATAGCTATAACAATTAATAAATTTGATGACATATTAAAAAGGAGCTTCATTGGTAATAAATAGATGATTTTCTGTTAATAAAACAATATATCAGCTAACAATAACACAGAGATAGTCAGTCAAGTGAGGGCTCAGGGATCGGGCATAGTCATACGTACTCTAGTCGCAATTCTCAGGAAAGTGCTTGTGCGAAGGATCAGCTCTTCATCAACAAGGGAAACTAAGCATGTATAGGCATTATCCAGACTGATAGGCCTACTCTTTTTAAAAAATGGATTTAAAAGCCACTTTGTATATTTTATATAATACTTACAAAAAAATAAGAAATGTAAAATTGATTGGCCACTCACCCCATCACAAGGGCATGGTACATGATCAAGATTATGATGATAGCCAAGAGGGAAGCACAATGCAAATCTAACAGTTCCTGCTCTAAGGCGGAATAATAGGCTCCTTTGCCAATGGCTGATGCGTAGGGTGAGATATGTAGGTAGGGAGTGATAGTCCTGTTCAATGGACATGTAACTGAGAACAGAAGATTTCTTAGATTCCAGGCCAATCCTTTCTTTGTTATATAAAAAGTAAAGCGCATCTCTAAGCTCCTTTTTTGGCACAGTGTCAGCTATATTTGGTTTTAGAAAGATATTTTCTTTATTGACACTGCACAGGTTTTAATATACTCCACTAAGCCAGGGGATTTCCATCCCTTTGTCACACAAAAGGCAATCGTTACTAATCTCTCTGGTGAGGGAGGCAGCCTGGTTCTTCCATACCGATAGCCAAAAAAGGGCAGGACGAGCGCGTATAAAATCCGATATAAAATTAAGATTGAGTTCTCTGTGGCAGATGTATTGTGGGGTAAAGATTGGGATGCCCAGAAGTTTCCTACAATACCTATTTTCTTCCTGCTGAATGCAGGAACAATTTTCAATGCCCCAAATCTCAGCTCCATAGGTGGCCACAGGGACACACTGTAATTTAAAAAAATTTAAAATGGCTGATATAGCGCCGGTTGTCTTTGGGCGGGGAAGACTAAGAATTAAGTTGGTGGCCTTTGAGATCTTGCTCCTGGAGTGAGCAAGATGCTCAGTCCAGGAGCCGTTTGCAGCAAATACCAAACCAAGATAGGGAAATGTACATGTACTTGTCAATTTCTGACTACCCACTACAATGGAAATTAACTGTCGCTTCCCAGGACCACAGGACATTAAAAATGATTTATTAAAATTGACACATAGGTCCAAGCTATCCATGTACTCAACAAAAGTCCATACTAACCTACGCAGGGAATTCGGAGTGCGGCCTATGAGGACCGCATCATCTGCGTATAATAGCACGGGAAGAGTTTTACCATTGATCATGGGGACGTCATGGGTCGAGGTTTTGAGCAGATTGTTCAGCCCATTGATATAAATAATGAAAAGGAGGGGGGCCAAGACACAACCCTGTCTGACCCCCCTTCCTACCTTAATTGCCCCCGAAACCTCGCCACTCATGCCGATCCGCACCTGCGCCTGGAGGTCTTTATGGAGGTAAGCTAGGAAATGTACCAGAGGTTCGTCCAAACCATATGCCAAAAGAATTGCCCAGAGCTTCGACCTATTGACAAGGTCGAATGCTGAGGACAGGTCCATAAAGGCCATATAGACCGGGGATTTCCGTGCAATGGTTATTTCCCAATAACCAAATTGAGATTGAGACATTGCTCATTGGTACCCGCCTTGCTACGGAAGCCTAGCTGACAGTGCTCTAAGATACTATTTTCCTCTGTCCAGGTTGAGATTTTATTATAAAGGACTCTTCCCAATATTTTTAAAGTGTTATCAATTAATGAGATCGGCCTATAGTTACTAGGCTGGGACCAATCTCCCTTTTTAAAAATTGGGACTATGATACTCTTAGCCCATGTGCCTGGTAACGTAGCATGTGTTAAACTATTAAAAACATTTAAAAGTAGTGGGGCCCAAAAGTCTGGTTTCCATTTTATTAGATCAATTGGTAGCCCATCTGGGCCAGGTGCTTTGTTCCCAATGCTCTGTTGGATAGCCTCTTCTATGTCAGGGATAGTTAACTCAATAGTGGTAAAAGGGCCATAATCATATTGGTTAAGCTCTGGTTGTGGGGTAGCATACATTTTTGAGAAATGATTTTTCCAGGTCTCGCTTGATATATTGCAACTAATGGGAGTTAGTAGCTGACCCATCGATCGAAGCTCCCTTACTGCAGACCAAAAAATGTTGCCCTTTTTTGTACTTGCAGCCTGGGATAGGGTTTCCCAGCGTTTGTTTAGGAGGGTTCCCTTCCTTTTCCGGATTGCTATGTTATATTCCCTCTTTGCTGATTGTACGTCTGTGGCGCACCTTGGGTTAAGTGACAGTGCCCTGCGAAGATTTCTATTGGCCCATGTACACTCACGGTCAAACCATTTGGGATTGTTTACTGCCAATAAGGCGGGTTTTGACAGGAGTGTTTTGATAGCTAAGCACAGTTTTGAAAAATCTTGAACTACCTCAGTATGTGCAGTATGTAGTGACAAGCAGGAATTAATAAGATGCATGTTACCTCTAACTAACGTTTTAAAACGTTTGCAGCTGTCAACGCCCTTCCAAGCTAATCTCAGGTTATCAGTTGAAGGTATAAGAATTTTTGCTCCGCATTCGAGGGAAAACACAGGCCGAGGTGCAGAGCTCAGCACTATTTTAATGGGGTTATGATCCCCATAATCCGTTGCAATTACTTCAGCGGCCATTAGTTGATCTTCAAGGCAGGGAGAAATAAAAATAAAATCAATGGTTGACAAGCAACCGCTTCCCCTAAATGTTGGCAATTTTTTATTAGTGGTATTAGGGCTGCTCACCAAATCCATAACATTAGTCAAGTTATTTGATTTTAGAAACAAGTTTAACTCTGCTCCCCTACGGGACGAGGGCCCAGGATTACTTGTTCCTTTACCATGCGCCACGCCATTAATTATAGCATTGAAATCTCCTCCCAAAAGAATCCCAATAGGTCCCTTCATGTTTTGCTGACTATCTAAGTTAGAAATAAAGTCAAAAAGCCCAATAAAGTTCCTGTTAGGAACAGAGTAAAAGTCATTGTTATAAAAATTTACCAAATATAAACAAACCTTCCTTTTAAAAAGACAATTTGATAGTTTCTACTATTAGTTGGGAGAACCTTAAAACTGCCGCCAGCAGCCACATTAATCCCAATGAATAGCCCCCCTGATGGTCTTCCCAATTTAGGGGTGGGGGCTACTATACTAAAACAATGGAACCCTTCGATGTGAATATCATCGGTGGCCCAGGTCTCCTGGAACATGACTACGTCTTGTTCCTTTACTATGCGCAACCAATCTTGTTCTCCAAGCCTGGATTGAAGCCCCGCCACGTTCCAACTTAGGATGCTCAGGTTGGCTTCCATGTTTACCATAGTTGGAGCCAATTTATCATTAGTAGATGGGAGTACGATATCTGAGTGATCCTCCGCATAGGCCTCTAAATTAGTCGGCAACAGTGGTTGTCAATCCTGAGCGTCCAAGTTGTAAAGTGCGTGGAACCTATTTGCTGCCAAGGGTATTACATGAGCATCCCCAAACGATGAAACTGGTGGTTTGTAAAAATAACCTAAGGGGAGTGCGCAAATGTCGGTATGTTGTGAAAAAGATTGCTCTTGAGTACTAAGTAAATGACGGACCGTGTGTGGTCTACAAAAATTGAGGACAATGCAGTCACCGTTGATGTTCTTGTCCGAGTGGCCAACCCACCCTCCTCTCCTCGCCATAATGATTTCATTCATTGAAGAGGGGTGGAAACCTTTGTGTTTGCGTAGCCAATCTACAGATTTGTTGCGGAGGTCTGACCAGGATTCCCTCTGTCCCTCAGCAAGGTTGGGAACACCAGCCAATACTAACACATAGGCACTAGAAGCCGGTGGCAGGCTCAGCACGTCTGTATTGGGACTGGAGTGTGTATCTCTAAGGTGGTCCATAGCAACATTGTTTGGGTCAGCCTCAATAGTTCCCTGCTGAGGCAAATTACAATTCATACTACCTAGTGTCACATTGAAATCATTTGGATTACATATTTGGGGTATACCCAGGCTTCCCCTCTATATGGCAATGGGATTTGACACAGGTAAGTTGTTTTGATTACAACGGGAAACACTGGGATTGACGACGAAGGGTGTAACCTGGGAGGCGAGAGCGACATCCATCAATTGCGTAGCAGGCCCATATTTGTTAGCCACTGATGGTATAATGTTCCCTCGTCCCGCTTCATCAGAAACTTTGTACAACCTCCCACCGCTTAAGTTGTCCACAATACGGTCCAATTGATTAAATTTCCCCCACAGCAGTTCAAAATTTTTATCAATCACATCCTTGAGGGTAACCAACGTAGACTCTAGAGCTTCCATTGCGAACCCTATTTGTGTGGCTCCCCCCGCAACACCTGTGTTGGCCTTATTGCACATGGGTTCAAAAATACTGTCTGTCTGGGTTGCTACTGAATTTGTAATGGCAGCCACAACAATGTTTGGGTTCCCAACCGGTTGGCGGCCTTTAACGTTTTTAGAATTGGATTTGGCAGAGGCGGCGTGCATTTTTTTAGCAGTTTGACCGCTTAAATTAGTGTTCTTTTGTGCTTTAGCGGCATTACCCCTAGTATTAATACAGGGTACATCCAAAACAGGCACATTAGGGGAGTCTCCAAATGGTAAAAGTGAGTTAGAGGAGACAGAGACAGGTCTTGCTGGAGATATATTTGGTGATATATTTGGTGTGTTCGGACGAGTTGTGTTGACATTAGCAGAACCACCCAGCGACAAACGAGATTGTAGCGTGGCAGGGTCCAGAGACAACCGTCTTTCAGTCAGGTGGATTTCATGAGTTAAAAGTGATTCAGCCCTTACAATGAATACGTCCAGAGTCCCGGCTACACCTTTTAATTTACTCATTTTGCAACACAAAGTGATGTAGTAGCCCAATTACACAATTGTGGGCCTACCAAACAACAGCTAATACAATGGGCAGTAAGCGGCTTCACAGTACCTTAACACCGGATATTCGTAGGTGGGGGGACAGGACGACAATGACAGCCTCTGCTGGGGCCAAATAACGTGGCCCAGCCCAGCCTCCTTCGGCCTCGGACGGGCCCGCCCTTGGCACGGGCTTTGCACGGCGCGCGCCCGCGCACGTCCCGCGAAGCGGGAGCCGCGCTGTACTTTATGCGCCTCCGGGCGCGGTGGAGTGGCGGCAACGCCTCCTGGCGCTAACGTGGCAGCAAGGCAGTGTGGGGTTTGTAGTCCTCCCCTCTCGTGGTGGTTTTGGAGCGGTTCCCGCGAAGCGGGAGCCGCGCAGTGCTTTATGCGCCTCCGGGCGCGGTGGAGTGGCGGCAACGCCTCCTGGCGCTAACGTGGCAACAAGGCAGTGTGGGGTTTATAGTCCTCCCCTCTCGTGGCGGTTTTGGAGCGGTTCCCGCGAAGCGGGAGCTGCGCTGTGCTTTATGCGCCTCCGGGCGTGGTGGAGTGGCGGCAACACCTCCTGGCGCTAACGTGGCAGCAAGGCAGTGTGGGGTTTGTAGTCCTCCCCTCTCGTGGCGGTTTTGGAGCGGTTCCCACGAAGCGGGAGCCGCTCTGTGCTTTATGCGCCTCCGGGCACGGTGGAGTGGCAGCAACGCCTCCTGGCGCTAACGTGGCGGCAAGGCAGTGTGGGGTTTGTAGTCCTCCCCTCTCGTGGCGGTCTTGGAGCGGTTCCCGCGAAGCGGGAGCCGCGCTGTGCTTTATGCACCTCCGGGCGCGGTGGAGTGGCGGCAACGCTGCCTGGCGCTAACGTGGCAGCAAGGCAGTATGGGGTTTGTAGTCCTCCCCTCTCGTGGCGGTTTTCGGAGCGGTTTCTGCAAAGCGGGAGCCGCGCTGTGCTTTATGCGCCTCCGGGCGCAGTGGAGTGGCGGCAACGCCTCCTGGCGCTAACGTGGCAGCAAGGCAGTGTGGGGTTTGTAGTCCTCCCCTCTCGTGGCGGTTTTGGAGCGGTTCCCCAATGTCCAGTGGGTGTCAACTCTTGTTTTTGGAGAGCAAGGGATATATTACAAAAATTGCTCCAGGAAAGCAAAGGTTAAGTCCACCCACTTCTTCATCAAGAAAATGGAGAAGGATACCAAAAAAAACGAGAAAAGGAACAAGAGGTGAAAAGATTCTGCAAGAGTGAGAGACATTGAAGGCATAGTGTTATCAAATAAGGAGGCACGAGTTGGCATATTTACCATTAATGCTCCTCCCTAAATGAGACTCTATATGTCCACATAATATAGAGCCACTTAGTCGCCCCATTTAAAATGAATAACGTTTCCAAAATGTTCACCATGGGCACTCCTGGCTCTGTAAACCACCGTGGGTGATAGTGGTATCCAACAAGCATCACCCTCATATGCAATCGAACGGTTAATCTCATAGATCACATTTTGTATTTTACCACGAGCTTATAAACAAAGTTAGATGTTTTATATGTTAATTAAAGTAAAGCGGAGAGTTACAATAATAGATTACAGTTTAATAAGAGGAACATCAAAGCAATCATGTGACAGAGACGGCGTGCAAGGTAATTAATGTGCAGTAGGGAAGGAGCAACCACAAGTCTGGGGCCCTGAAGGGACAATAAGGGCAGATAAATCCTCTCCCAACGGGTGAACCGGCGAAAGTTGTCCTCCTCTAGCCTCTCAGGGTATTTGGGGGTAGTTCGGCCTGAGTTAGGAGTGAGACGCACTCCTTGCCCCATTTCTTCACAGCTGTGCAGCACTTAGTGCCAGCTGCAACGTTTAGATTTGCGCAAGTACGCACCCTGGTCTTTCGCTGCATTGGCAGCAGCCCCGACATTCTGGACACAGGGCATTTGAGCCCCTTTGAGACGGCCAGTTGACCAGGGGGACCGGGAGGTTTGTAGGGCGCCAGGCCCCAATGTGTAATTGTGGTGCTAGGAAATGTATTTCTTGTAGTTTGATTTTCGGACCCGGTTCTGACTACCTCGAAATGTGTTTGTATGATTTTGAGGTTGTCTTGCATACTTTGGTTTATGCTAGTGAGATTATGCTCCACCCTGTGCTTTATGCCCCTAATGTTGGAGATTCTTAGGAGGTAAGTGTCTAATATTAGACTACTGAGATTTTGGGCGTACAATGTGTTTGGGGCCTATTGTGATGCTGTGCATAATGTGGTTTATGTCGCAGGATGATGTTAAGTACAGTGATTTTCCTCTTACACCACTCCATCTTCTGTCCTATCTTGTTGAATCAGTCCTGTCCTGAAGTAACAACCTGTTCCTAATCGCCTCACCTTCCTGTCTCCACAATAGCTCAGTTCCCTTCACCCGACGTCTGGATTATGTGCCCCCTTCTTGTCCTCATACTTCTCCTCACCACTGCTTTCCTAGTAACACCCTTCTCATATCCCCACCACTCTCCTCCTCAACAATTTCCCAACATGGCCACCACTCGAATTAAGTCTGGAATTAATTGCTACAAAATCATTTACCCTTCTAACCTGACTAAATCTGTGGCAAATCGTTTCAAGCATAACACCATTGAATGTTTCCCCGATTCCCTTTTTGTTGATCAGTTTTACAATGGTCGTTAGGGGAGGCTCAAAAACGATCTCATTTTTTTCACGCACGACATACCCTCTTGGTCTACCAGCTTTTACAACTCCCTTAACGTCACCTCCTCCTCCTCTATCCCTCATGGGAAACAGCTAAAAATGTCCCCCTCTGCGGGTTTTGACGGCTCCCTCACTATCTCACTCTATAACAACGGTACTGTCATGATCCAAGCCAAAGACACCTGTCTCTCTCTCTTTGACCACCTCTTCCCTTCCCTACTCCCCTCCCCTGTGCCCGGGCTATCCCTTGACTCTTCATCTAGCTCCACCAATTACTCCCTTTCTCCTCCCCTGACCCCCCCACTCTCCAATAGGCTACACCCTTGGGAGGCACAGGTCGACCCTCTTCTCTCCCCTCTGCCCTCCCCTCCCATTCTTCCCCCCTCACAGTATGCCCCGTCCCTCTTCACTTCAGCCTTACCTCTAGCTAACACGCTCCTCGTACATTCTGCACCGTCCCGGCACTCCATTCTCTTCTCCTCCCCCCTATTCCCACCGGCCACCCCCCTTCTTAGTCCACCTCTCCTCCAGCCCTCTCCCCTAGTTAATTTTCCTTACGTTCCCCTTATACCCTCCTCCTCTCTGCTTTTCCTCCCCTCACTTTCTACCCCGATTTCCCCACAAATACATTCCATCTCTCTCCTTCCCCACTCTCCTCCAGCAATGCTGTGCTACCCCCTTCCCCCCCCTGGTAACCCTTTCCCTCCCTCGGACCGAGCAGAACCACTTTCTTTCTTCAACTTCCCTATCTCCCAAGCCCTCCCTCACTGCCTGATACCCACTCCCTCATAGCCACCTCACCTAGCTACCAGGACCTCTCCAACCCCCTCCCCTTTCTTCCTCCCAAACCTCCTTAATCCCTTTGACTTCTCACACTACCCCCTCTCCTTCCGCCCCACCGCCCCACTCCTCTCCTATCGCCCCCTAATTTTGTCCTTAATTCCTAGCCTTCTTGCAACGCCAACAATGACAACTCTCCTCTCACCCCTGGTGCACCAACTCCTGCCCTCATCCAAAACCTTTCCCCACCTCTGAACCCTTTACCCCTACTCCCCTCCCGTTCCCCCACCTCTCCCTGCCTTCCACCGCCAAGTGCACCCCCTCCTATTTCCATCGAGCCACCCAACATGCCGTGCTCTACCTTACTCTCTCTGGAAAATAAGCTAGGCTCTCTAATCACCTCCATCTCCCAACTTGAAGCTACCATTTTAGTTTTAAGCGCCAAGATCTCGACGTTTCCATACACCTCAATTCCTTTGGAAAACACTCTCCCTCCCACAAGATGCACCTCGCCCCCACTCCCCATAATAGCTAAGCATAGCCTGTCGGCTGCAAATTCACACAAGCACTCGAACGCCACCCTTCTTCTACTTTCACTTCCCACTAACCCTGTTATCTACACTATTCCGACCATCTCCTCTGTCAGAACCACTCGTCCACCTAAACCCTCCCGAGCGCCCTCATATAAGTACAATATCCCCATCACCCCTCATAGCCCAAGTGCCCCCGTCACCAAAACAGTCGTGACAGAGCTGCGCTGTATGCTCCACAACTGCAGATCTGCAATAAAACACAAACTTGAAATCTCCGATACCATCAACTTGCACAATATTGACATGCTCTTCCTCACAGATACCTGGTTCAACGATACCGCTCACTCTATGTTTGATCTCCTTGTACCTACAGGCTACTCTATACTTAGAAATGACAGAATTGACAAAGTTGGGGGAGGTGTTGCAGTCATCTTTAGAAACTCCCTTCAACTTAAGGCTTTTCCTAACAGCTCCTTCCACACTTTTGAATGCCTATCTCTTGAGCTTCAATTGCACCACCGCTCACCTCTCAGATTCCATGTTATTTACCACCCGCCTGGTAGCAGCCCTTCGTTTATGGAGGAACTCACGGACTGCATCAGCGACCAATACTCGCAAAATGACAATCAGATCTTCGTGGGTGACTTCAATGTCCACTGGGGTTCGCCTCAAGACACCTCTGCGAATTTGCTGGCCACCTTCCTCTCTGCAAACGACCTTATCCAACACTGCACTGAAATAACACACTCTAAGGGCTCAACCCTGGACCTTGTTATCTCTAAAGCAGGCTTGCTGACCATCGCTACCCCTATTCATGTAGATTGGTCTGACCACCTCCTCATCCCATTCTCTCTTCACTTATCACACTCTATAACTCTTGGCCAGCCTAAGAGGGCTACTTCCTGGGTCCGTGACACTAAAAATATTGACCTTGGTACCCTCTGTGATTCGGCTTTGCTATCACTTCCAAGGCTAGTCCTGGACCTAGATGTTAACAAACTCACCTCCCAATGCCTCACAATCCTTGCAGTCAAAATCAATAATGTCGCTCCTCTCCAAAGCAAAAAGAAAAGGCCCACTCCCTCAGCACCTTGGTTCAACAATTCCCTCTATGAAGAAAGGAAGTACCTAAGAGTCCTTGAGAAACAATGGAGACAAGCGCCCTCCACAGATAATTTGGCCACACTTCGTTCAGCAAGATCCAAGTACCACAAGCACATCTTCCTGGGTAAAGCGTCGCACTTCAAATCCCTCCTTGACTGAGCCATAAACAGACCCAAAAAACTATTCGACCTCATCAAGAACCCAAACAGCTCTCCCCCAACCTCCAAATTGGAGGATTCCACAAAGAAAGCAGCGGAATTCGCTATATTCTTTGACGAAAAGGTGAAATCACTTGTAGATCAGGTCATTCATCCTACCCCTACAGAGGAGCGCAAATCATTAACCATTTGGCAAAACTTTGACCCCATCTCTGATGATGCCCTCCTTAAATACATCCTCGATACAAAGCCCTCTAACCATTCCCTTGACCCCATCCCTAGTGCCATTGCCAATGACTTCTATACCCATTCTCTTTCCTAAAGGTCAACCTCTCCCTCAGTGAAGGCTCCCTTCCTTGTTCCTTCAAAACTGGGCAGGTCACCCCTCTGCTTAAAAAAACCCACCGCTGATGTGAACGACCCCAAAAACTACCGTCCCATCACTAACCTACCCTTTCTTGCGAAAATCACAGAAAAATGTGTAGCGAAACAACTCTCTCGCCATATCAAGGACAATGATCTTCTGGATAATTTCCAGTCCGGCTTTATTCAAAACTGCAGCACTGAAACAGCCCTGCTGCTAGTGATTGATGACGCGCTGCAGATACTTGATTCAGGAGAGTCTTGTCTTCTAATTCTTCTTGACCTTTCTGCAGCCTTTGACACTGTCAATCACAACACTCTCCTTAACACTCTTCAACAGAGAATGGGCATGGAGGGCACTGTGCTCAAATGGTTTGCCTCCTTCCTCTCTGATAGATCCCAAATGATCAAAATAGAGAAAATTCTTTCATCTCCTTTGGCGGTCTGTCAAGGTGTTCCTCAAGGCTCTATACTTGCACCCACACTGTTCAATCTCTACTTAGAACCGTTGGGAAATCTCCTGAGTAAATCCGGGATCCACTATCATCTATATGCGGACGACACTCAAATCTACCTTAAGGTGGCCTCCAATCACGATCTCTCCTTCCTAAGCTCTACTCTCGACTCCATTCAAAACTGGATGTTAACTCATCAACTGATCCTGAATCCCTCCAAAACTGAATTCCTCCTCCTCTCCTCCTCACTTTCTCCTCCCCAAGTGCATTCATGGATGGATCAGATTAATCTACTAAACAATAAACCCATCATTGTCGAGAGCGCAAAATCCCTTGGTGTCATACTCGACAAAAAACTCAACCTACTCTCCCACATCGATTCCATTGCAAAGTCTGCTCGATACCAACTGTGCCTTCTTTGGGGGATTCGTCGCTTCTTCCCGGAGCACGACCTTAAAACCCTGGTCCAATCGCTGGTTCTCTCCAGATTGGACTACTGCAATTCTCTTCTTACTGGCCTCCCCAAATCCCACCTGTCCCCCCTGAAGTCTGTTCTCCATTCAGCAGCTCGCTTCATATATGGGGCCAAAAGCATCGACCACATCACACCCATTTTATCCACCCTCTGGTGGCTTCCCATAGAGGCAAGATCTATCTACAAGACTGCCTGTATCACCCACAAAGCCTTGCACTCCTCCTCCCCTCACTACCTGGCGGATAAACTGAAACTCTCTGGAGGCTCAAGACCATCACGTAATGCAGAAAATGTAGTGCTTGAACCTCCCACTTTCAAGAAGGAAAGATCGATGGCCCAATCCTTTTCAGGCAACGCAGTGAGAATCTGGAACTCACTTCCGCCTCAGCCCCGGACCACCAGCTCTTCCCAGGCCTTCAAAACTGACCTCAAAGCTCTCCTCCTCCAAAGACACTTCCAAATTTAATTCACGCCCTCTATTTTCTGAAGGAAGTCCTTCCATTATAGGAAATTCTATTCTCCATGCCTATAGAAGTGCCTTCCCAGTCTGTTTTTGTGTTTTGAGTGTCTGCCATTTATTGCAGTATTGTACTTGTACTTGTATTTTGAACAGTTTTGTAACATGCACACTTGTCACTTTTTCCTTTTGTAACGTATCGTTTGCTACCTCTAGTATTTTGTGTGCTTTTGATACATGCACAACGGCCATCACTGCCTCATGTAACATAACCTTTGTTTTAGTGTTTTGAGTGCCTGCCATTTTTTGCAATTCTTCTTTTTTTACCTCTACGTGTACTTTGTATGCTCTTTTAACCTGCACACGTCACTTTTTCCTTTTGTAACGTATCGTTTGCTACCTCTTGTATTTTGTTTGCTCTTGATACTTGCACAATTGTCACTATTGCCTCATGTAACGTACCGTTTGATTTTGTAACCTGCTCACTTGTAATTTTTCTCCTTATGTATCAATACTACTCCTATTGTGAAGCGCTCTGACACCTTCGGGTAAAGTCCGCGCTATATAAAAACGCATTAAATAAATAAAATAAAATAAAAAAATCATTGAGGTACTAGACGCTAACACTCCCATCATTTATCGGGAAAGAATCCACAAATCCCCCGTATTGTGGACAGGCTCCCTTACTCCGATCTCTAACTCGCCACGCAACTTACGAAGGTTGGGTTGACAAAATAAGCCTGGGCTGCTTAGATGTCCCGACTCCCAGTCCCAGCCCAACGCTGCTGAACCTCCGTCAAAGTAAGACCGAGAACAGACCTCTACTTAACGTAATGGTCACGTGTTCCTACGTCGTTGCTAAGGAAGCCGATTGGGTCCGTTCCTATAATGAGACCCATAAGCTACTACTAACCAAGCCGTCTAACGATTCCCTTACGCTTGCGCAAAAACCATACCTTTTGACAGGCTAGAAAGGATGCGCATGCGCAGTAGGTAACTCTGGAAAGCGGCGGGTGAGTGTGATCGCCTCTGGCGGTCTTATGGCTTTAGGCTCGCGCCCGACAGTTGGCCCTGAGCGATTTGTGCTGCCCGCCTTCGGCTTGAGCTGCGAAGCTCGTGTCTCTGCGCATGCGCGGAGCTGTCATCCAAAGAGCTGGGAGGAAAGAAGAGGAAGACAACGCTTTCTTCGTACATAGACGAAAGGAGACGGCCTACGAGGCAGGTGAGGATAATTTATCAGTTACTCCTAACGGACCTCAAATATTCGGAACACCAGTACCCCATCAGTTTCCCTGATGGAAAGGGTGTATTGACCTTCAGCTTGTGCACGTGGATTTTAGTCGCCAGTGTTTGCTGACTTAAAACCTTTCATTTTACAGTCCGCAAATCATGGCCAACTTGTTTAGGATTGATGCCTTTTCAATTAAACGACAGTTTTGTTGAAATAAGCTATCGACTTCGCTTCCGCGAATGACGGTTCTGCGCCTCCATGCCCTGTTTGCAATTTAATAAGCTTGTGTTTGTGTGCACCGAACATGTTGCACTCCACAAAGACGTGTTTCACTGCCTTAAGGCTCTTTGATTGCACTAACCTAAATGCTATTTGATCCTTTGAAAGCCACATCCCGGTTCTCCAAAATACTTTACTTATTTCCTTCAACAGTGGTTTGGTCATTGTAGAGGAAGGAGAAAGGGCTTAAAATAGTGTCTGGCTGATGTTCATTAAAAAAAAAAAAGGCCATTTAATATATACGCACGTGAAATCAAATTAACTTGCAGCGTAACAGATTTATTAGAGAGTGCATGACAGGTACTACAAAGGGATACTGTATGACTGAAACTTGGACTGGGCCCTCCCCCCTTTTTTTTATTTTTGTAGCAGAAAACCATATTTGAGTGGGACTTAGTAATACCTTGGGGCAGATTTACAAGCCCCTTGCGCTGCCAATATGTCACTTTATGTGACGTACTGGCAGCACATTACACTGCCCCATATTTCCTGTCCTTGTAAATAAGGCCCCTTAACACGCAGCACTTAGTGTGAAAGGGGCGTTCCATGGGTGTTGCTGTGGGTGTTCCCACGCAACACTCATGGAATCGGACACATTTCCAGATTGACAAGGGTTCGTAAACCTGGAAATGCATATAATCCTACGCCACCCCGCGTAGCGAGGCGCAACAAAGAGAAATGTTTTCATTTCTTCTCGTTTTTCTGTTCTTTCAATGCGTGCTGCATTCTACAGCACACATTGAAAGAGGAAAATGCCTGTAGTGATTGTTTTTGAGCAGGAATGGGCACCTTCCTGCACAAAAACAATCTTCCCATGATGCAGGCATCCTTGCACCATGGTGCAAGGGTGCCTGCGCCCGCGCATGGCAGCATATTGTGCGCCAGCGCAGAGGAGAGCACAGGAATGCAACATATCCTTGTAAATATGTCGCATTCCTGTGCTCTGAAAGTGCCGCAGCGTGGTGCAGCCAAAGGGCTTGTGGTGCCATGCTGCGGCATCTTCTTGTAAATCTGCCCGGAATTGTTTTATATTTGCTTGTGCCGCATGTTCTTTCTCATTCTATTCAACAGTAACACATTTGTAGACTCCATCATTTTAAAGGCTAGAAATTACATAAAAGAGCACTGCTAAAGTGTTGCTGAATGTTCAGTCAGAAGGTACACACAAATAAATACTATATTGTGGCATACAATACCTTTATATTCCTAAGTGAATGAGTAACTATTTATTAAAGTAGAAGGCACTATGATGTGACCCTTACATCAGTCGACCTAGGTTTTTGGGTCCTTCTGGACTGGATGATGGACTGTCGTGGTGAAGGGTCTAAGCCAATGAAAATGGCAGTTCTTAGAGAATCTTGTATCCTTTTTTTCTTTTCTTCTTGTATTCATTAAAGACAATGGATGCTAACATTATGCAAAGATCCTTTTTTGCTACCCAAATATAAAACCCTTTAAAGAACATTAATGCATCACAAAGTAAAAGAATGTTTAGAATACATAAATATCCAGACCATGAAGATGTCCTCCTTTATTAGGCTGCAACAAAATAGGAGATTTAAAGGAGTTTCATTTCTCCACTACGCTGGAACGGAGAAAGTTTTTCAAGCGCAAGAAAGCTAAAATAAAAAATGATTACATTTTTAAAAAGTACCGTCCCTAGCTTAATTCGGGAGCATTGGTTGTGAGGCATAGCTTGTGCTTTCAGTCACACAAGGAAACCAAATTTGAGCTAGTGACTAGAAGTCACAGATGGAGTGGCGTCATCTCCAAGCGTGCCCGAGACACATTTCCACTTTCCTTTTCTCTTCTGCAGACTGTTGGCACACAGGCGGCTCCATCCACTGTCCCAGCACCATGTAGTACATTTTCAGCAGCCTCACACATACCCTAACCGGGGCCTCCGCACCTGGACCCTACAATCTCCAGATAACGCGAATAGGTGGGAGGCACATTACTCTAGCCCAATTCGAACACCGGCGGATTAGTATTGCCTCTCGACCTTGAAATACATTACATGAGAGCAGCAAAGCTAGACCTTTTATGAATCTCACGTAGAGGTGGAGGCACATGTCCCTGCTCTTTGCTCTGAAAATTTCCCCCTGCAGTTCCCTGGCCATCAAGCAAAGGACTTGACGAATGTACAGCTCTGACCTTCACAAGAGCTCGGATGAGGGCTGAGGTGAATGCACCACTCTGACCTTCATACCGAGGGCTGAGGAGAGCAACCACCTTAGACGATCACTATGATGGCTTGGGGCGAATATACACCTTTAACCTTCATATTCAGTATAGAGTGTTCACCGGTAATCAAATAGAGTGATTTGAATACTTCAACTTTGCCACTGGGAGGATGGGGCGGAGAGACTCAAGGATGTTTATATGTCTCTTCCTTGTCATTAAAAATAGACGGGTTGAGAGTTTTTTTTATTATTTTTTTACCAAAACCTGATTAATGTTCTGTTAAAATGTATGGGACTGGATGAATATCTTGGGGGCTTACAAAGGGACGTGGCTAGTGATTCATTTCCGAATAAAGGGATTAAAATTATGTTTTGCCTTATAAATGAGGAACACTTGTGAGTCACCATTAACTACCCGCCGAGACCATTATCAAGCATTCTACCTAGAAGAGCATGCAGCGTGGAATATTTGTAGGTGCTTTTTTTTTCTTTTCAGAGTTTTATATAGTGCGAACTTGACCCGAATCGGGTATCAGAGTGCTTTACATAGCACCAGTTGCATTACATGAGGACACATTCGTTTTTGTTAGGCACGGGGATATATAGGGGCATATTATCAAGCACAGCGTTAAAATTATCGCTGCTTTAGCGGCAGAAAACTCCCGCTAAAACGGCGATAATGGGCCTGATAATATGCCGCAGAGAATTCCTATAGAAGCCCATGTTGACACCAGAACATAGAATTCTCAAGGGCATACTATCAAGCCCATTATCGCCGCTTTAGCGGCAGTTTTCTGCCGCTAAAGCGGCGATAATTGTAACGCCGTTTCTTGATAATATGCCCCTAAGTGATTTGCCCAGATTCACAGGATGTTCAGCGTCCTTGCCGAGACTCAAACCCAGGTCCCCAGATTCGAGGTCGACCGTCCTAGCCGTTAGGCCAACTCTTCTCTGCTTTAAAAGCAGGTTTTTTTAATCACATATTTGGTTGTTGTATTTTTACTTTGAGGCACTTTAAAATCAAGTTTTTGCATCACATATTTGGTTGTTTAAATTGTATTTCATTTTAAGACTATAAAAGTAAAAAAAAAAAGGTCATGCCTGAAAAACTGTTATGAAATTAAATAAAGCTGTTTTCAGGTCTGATGAAACCAGTATTCGGCTTGTGGGACAGACATTTTTCAGGTTGATTTCTTTCCTTTTTGTAGAATGCAGTTAAAACTAGTTTACATATCTGCCTTCCCCAAGCACCTGCTGATAATACATTCTACAACCCTGCCTATGTGTGTGAACCCTTTATGAGTGTGCTGAGGCAGAGTCTTTGTGATGTGCATGTGTGTTCGGTGACAGCTCCTTTCCCCTCATTTTGAGAAAAATGGCCCATCCTGACAACACCTATCCCTCTTTGTCTCACTGGGAGGAATAAACAAAGACCAGCTGCACATATTCATGTGACCCAGGATACAGACTACAGACGCCAAAAGGTTAGGAAAGGAAAATGCCAACTTTGCCAAAACCGTGTTTGCTGCCCAGTGCGTAAAAAGATTTCTGTCCCATCCAGTGCTTTAAATGCACTACAACATTTGAGCAAACAGACAAAGCGCTTCCTGTGATTACAGGAGATCAAAACGGACTCCTGCCTGCGTTTATGGCCTTCATACCACGTTCTGGCAGTAGTGGCAGACTGCCATAAAGCTACAAGCACTTCTCGATGCAGTGCTATGATAAACAACAGTAGATGTGACAGCACCCAGGATAATGTGCTGCATGGCTTGATACTTATATGGTCCCAAAGACGAGACCGATTTCATTGCAAATGCTTTTTTATTTCGGTTACTTTCTTCTGAGGTATATTCAACTGAGATAAAACGATGTCTACCTGAAAACCTAAAAATTCCAGATTCTGAGTAGGAACCATGACTGGCCTTTCTGTTTTCACTATGAAGCTTAGGCTCTCCAGTAACTCTATCGTCCAAGCTAAATGTTATCGAAGTTATAGCCTGTTCTGGGACATTATCAGAATGTTGTCCAAATAAATAATTATCCTCACTCCTCTCTATCTGAGAAAAGCTACTACACAATGCAGCACCTTGGTGAAACACCACAGAGCCTAAAAGGGAGACAAAGGGACTGGTAAAGTACATCTCTCCAGCTGACACACTAGTACTTCTGAATGTCCCTGTCCATAGGTGTTGTAAAGTATACGCCCTTGAGATCTAACTTCACTAACCAATCCTCTGATTGTAAAATGTCCCTTAACAGATGGACCCCCCCCCCCCCCATTGTGACATGCCTGTAGAGAAGGAATGTGTTCAACTCCCTTAAATTTATAACAGGATGCCGTTCCTTGCCCTTTTTTAAGGGACAATGTACTTGGAAATCCCTCTGATCTTTCATGATCAGGACCCCGAATCAAGGCCCCTTTCTTTAACATCTGAGTCACCTCTGAATCTATCAGTAGCATCTTCTCTGTGTCTAAAGATAACTTCCTGGGTTGTCTGATATGTATTGGGTAATCCCTAACCTCTATCTTGAAACCACGTACAGTTTCTAAAACCCAAGATTTTCTCCCAATTGTGGATGAAGAATCTCAGCCTTTCCCCGACGTTTAGTTGGAAAGAACCTACATTTCTCATCTTGCAATCCAAAGCCTGAAGATCTAGTCCCCCCCCCCCCCCTCCAGTTTCTCGAGTTACGCCCTTTCTGGGGGTGGAAGTTTGAATATTGGCGGTACCCTCTGCCATAACTGCCATAGTTCCTTGGCTCCTGTGTGTAAGACTGGGACCTGATAGCACTGCTTCTTACAGCTAGTCCCTTACTGTTAGCCAGTCCAAAAACAGCCCTGGATACTAGGACTCTTCACATAGTGGTCTGAGCTTTACTGAAATCAGTGAATGTAGCAACACATTTTACCAATGACTTTACAAATCGTTCCACAAAGAGAAGCCCCTTGGGATCTCCCATGTTCTCCTAGTGGCCAGATCCGCTAGTTTAGAGTTCATTTGAATAAGTATGTCTTTACGCCACTGTTATTAGGCTCGCATTGGCATTACCGAACATGCAGATGACATGTTGTGGCCATCCTCTCAACATTTCCAGTTTAACTCTATTACTCATTCCCCTGGCCTCCTCTCCCATATATAGGAAGCGTGTAAGTGGGCCCAGGACGTTGAGGACCTTGTCTTGACACTGTTTGAGGCATTTTTCAATTCCTCTGATCTTTTCCAAACTTTAACATAAAGGTTATCAGCTCTGGGTCCAAATTAGGGGAGTTACAAATGTTATCCTCCGTAGAGGGTCTAGGATACTCTGTGCAGATCAAGTTGCAGGTCTCCCTATTGCTAAACTTCCTTACCCAGTGGCTCAAATATTTGGCAACGTGGCCCATTGGCCACCATTCCGCACTACGCTGGTGTTAAATTATTGCATTGTTGAACATCTCACCCCAAAGGGGTCCAGCTCCTCGTTGGAACCGGAGGCCTGCTCCAGGACCTCATCTAGGCTACCCAACAACTCCTAGATGTCTTGGGGGTCAAACATTTACCCATCCCATTCCATGACACCATTGTCCTCCTCCGTAGAATTCAAACTGTCCCGTAATTCTCTTGTGTTATGAAGGGCACTCTTAGCAAACATGCCGCTAAGGGCAAATTTCTTTTGTGTCCCGTCATGGTGGCCCTTTCCTCTTGTGCTGCCCGAAGAACCCGACTCCATTGTAGCGCAAAGGCTACCTGCACCATAGGCGTAGATTAACGCCTTTTCAATATGAGAATGAAAAATAGTTTGCTTCAGCTGGCGTGTCCCTCTTTCTCTTTGCTAGTGTGGTGTTCACCGCCTCTTACAAAGGACCTGAGTTCCTCTCCTAAAATCTTTTTGATGTATTCCCCCATAAAATCCAGTACTTGATGGCCCTGGTTGTTTAGAATCTCACCCCCTCCCCAGCCTTGAAACAGATAAATGTCCAAACACAGAACTACAGCCGGGTAGAAGCAAAACTGTCTGTGCTTATATTAAAGTAGGGAGAAGTCTTAGCTGTTTAACAGATTAGTCTGCGATCCCCTCAAAGAAAATCGGGCAATTGTAGAAGAAATTTGCCTGCTTTGACCAGCTGGGGGAGCCCTGGAAAGTCTTATAATATTTTCTTTCATAAACCGTTTATTCTTCCTACAAATTAGCTACTAACTCTTGTTGCAACTGTAGCGGATTCCTGGCAACGCACAAGCTAGCACGTCACCTGGGAGGCTAAACACAAACTAAAGTCCCGGGCTGGCAGCAATGAGCCGGCCTTGGTGCTAGCGCAGTTTTGTGCATAAGGGACGTTGCCCAGCAACGCGCTCAATGTGATGTTGCTAGGCCTTCCTGTGCAAGGTCAAGTTTGACATGCTGCCTAGCGACGCGCTAATACAACGTTGGAAGGCCCTCCAGTTTGACAGAGGGGAAACCCCTTCAAGGCTACTTTCCATTTAAGAGAGGTGGCCGAACAGAGTAAAATCTTCTGTGACCATGCTACGCCTGCCCTAGCATTGTAGGAAGCAGCGGAGGCCGTGGCAATGGGAGGGGCACCTCCCAAGACTGAAGGAGGCCTCCTTAGCGGTTACGACTGCATTGCTGTAGCTGGCACAAACATCATAACGGTAAGGTGTTCAACTTACTCAATATATTTATGACGACAGATCTTGTTAAGAAAATACAGAAAGGAAAAAATGTTACCTGGCTCAAACGTGTATTGAAGGGGCTTAAAAGAAAGCAAACAACAAAACCAGTAAACAAGATTTGAGAATAAAGCACTAATAAATTACTAAAGCACATAATAAAGACACTCTTTTAAGATAGCACAAAGGAGGTACTTATCCTGTCTGGAGCAGCAAATAGAGGAGGAGAATATCTGCGTTCTCTGGATGTTTATGTGTTCTGAACATTGTTTTACTTTGTTATGTATTGATGTTCTTTAATGGGCTGCATGTTGGGGCAGCAATAAAGGATTATTGCAGAATGTTAGCCTCTGTTGTCTTCAATGAATGCAAGATTCTCTATGCATGTTAATTTGAGAACCACCATTCTCTATGACTTCGACCCTTCACCAGGACAATCCACCATCCAGTCCAAAAGAATCCAAAAACCTAGGCTGACTGGTGTGAGGGTCACATCATACTGGTTTCATGTTGGGGCAGCAATAAAGGATTATTGCATAATGGTAGCCTCCAGTCTTGTAATGAAATTGAAATGTGACTGCCACATATTACAAAATGAATTCTGGAATGTAGCGTTAGGTTTTTTTGACTATTGAAATGTCATTTTTATAGCAAGGACCTAATAGTCAAAGGGCAGCAGAGTGCTGTATGTATGCAATCTTAAAGTTGATGGATGAATCATAGCAGAGGAAGCTGGGTTGTGGACGATTAATTCATTGTCAAGTATTCTTTAAAGAATTGAGTCTTCAACTCTTTTCTAAATTGGAGAAGGCTTGTAGTGGTCCTGATGGATATAGGGAGTTTGTTTCAGATCCAGGGTGCATGAATGTAAAAGGCCTGTTGACCAGTTACTTTCCTACGGTTACATTTTTTTTTTTTTTTGTTAGGCATGTGGAAATTAAGTGGTCGGCCCAGAATTTCAGGATATTGAACTGACCCTGATTTCCTCGTTCTCTTGTTTACTAGCTCACCTTCTCATAATTCATCTTTGTTCTCCTATGTCGTCCTTGTGTTTTTGCTTTCCTTTATGCAATTAAAGTACTTTTGTGGTCTTGAGGACTAACTGAAAGGAAACAATGGGGCATATTATCAAGCCAAAGATTACAAGCATGTTTAACACTGAGGAAATACATCAGACTACGTACACAAATAATGGAGGGTTCTCATTGTTTATCTCGTCCCTAAAGCACATTGGGGCATATTATCAAGCCAGGCGATACAATTATCGCCGCTTTAGCGGAAGAAAACTGCCGCTAAAACGGCGATAATGGGCTTTATAATATGCTCTATGGAATTCCAATTGAAGCCCATATTAAATGTGAAGGGCGTCTAACATGGGCTTCAATTGAAATTCCATAGAGCATATTATCAAGCCCATTATCGCCGTTTTAGCGGCAGTTTTCTTCCGCTAAAGCGGCGATAATTGTATCGCCTGGCTTGATAATATGCCCCAATGTGCTTTAGGGACGAGATAAACAATGAGAACCCTCCATTATTTGTGTACGTAGTCTGATGTATTTCCTCAGTGTTAAACATGCTTGTAATCTTTGTACAGGAAATTACCACGCTTAGACCTATTATGTATTAGAGACAGCTCTGTATTAAATAAAATCTGTGGCTGATCGTGAAGACGTTTTAGCCAACCGTAAATGTATTTACCATAACCTCATGCTTCTTAGTACAAGACCACACTGGTTGGCACAGAAAAATCAAAAGGGCGTCTTTTTAAAATAATGGTCAGCACGGTGATGCAGGTGACCAACTTTGGCGCATGACATAAGTTGTGTGGCACTTCATGCGAGGATGGTGGTGCTACAGGTGGGCTTTGCAAAATGTAAATTATGTTGGCATCATTTGCATAATTTATGGGCTTTTGCGTGTACTTTTTAATGCATGACTTAATTGGGAGATGCTCGGTTCAAAACTCCTATTGCTGGAACAATTCGAGCAGGTAGACTGCGAGCTACTCTTGTTTTCGTCACTTGTTTTTTTTGCCCTACTTTTTTAGCGCAATGTGAGACATCAGGTCAGTTTTGGACTTGAGGACGCATGTCACGCTAAAAAAAAGTAGTGCAAAATGCCAGATTTGCATTTTGTGTAAATTATCCAAAATTTCATGCAATTAAGTAAAAAGAAATTATGGATTTCTGCACACTTCCTAGTTATTAGGCATTACAATGTTCAGCTGTAATTTTGACAGAAATGTTTGCTTTCTGGGCTAAAAATGATAGCAGAATATAACAAAATCTTGGTAACATTTTTGCGTGGAGGTTGATAATTGGTATAGTGCTCTCCTGCCTTCCAAAATTTTGCACGTGTTTGAGTGGCATCCTGCAGTTTTCACACTGGAACCATGTGTTCTGGGAGCAAAATGTAGGTATTGTGGATTAAAATGTGTGCAGTGAGTAAGGCAAGTTTAGCTGCATGACAATTCTTTTTGCGGTTGGCTGTGCAAAACAGATGAGTTTTCCTTTAAGTCATAAATTGTATGAGGCTTGAGGTGTTTTGAATTTTAAAAAGGAGGCTGTCCCTACAAGGTGGAGCGGTGACCAGAGAAGCATTTGTCTCCCATGCTTTTCCTTTTAGTTTGCTTGATCAAAGCATGGTGTAGGTGAGATAGTGGGGTTTGATCTGTTGCTTGTGGAGTGTTTGAGTAGAAACTGACCTCTAGTGTTTTGAAGGTAATTCTGGCATCAACACTTAACCAGTATAGGCATCTTAATTGTGAGAAGATTGCCTGGCATGTTTTTATGCAAAAGAAATTGGATTGATGGTCTGAATTTTTTGTAACCTTTTTGTTTGGAACACTGGCAGGCAGGAGTTGTCCTGGTCAATGAGACAGCATTATTGAATCAACCTGCTTGACCTTGAGTTGAAACTTTATATGATAAATCAGTCTAGCCACATTTGTATCCTGAGGTAAATCCAGCGTCAGGTCAAACATTGTCAAAGAATTGAGAATAAGACGTTCTTTCCCCTGTGAAAGTTTGCTAGCCAACAGACTTTTTTGTTGATATCATTAACTTGAGGGCCCTTTTACGCGCACATAAAATCACAACTCCACGGTATAATATGCATATATAAATCCTACACAAGAGTAGGGAAGGCGGTGATTCAAGACGTTTCTTACCTTCAAAGTTTGTTAACACCCAGAACTGGATGAGATTGTGGGTATTTATAACTTCCTCGCTGACCCTTTTCACTGTGGAAATATGATTGATATTTAATCCTGCCAAGGGCAGAAGTAAATTGCGGTCTAAGACTTGGTGGGAGTGTGAAGGAACAGGTATCTCCATTGAGGAAAATATTGTTACCAAGGTGGAAAAAAAAAAATTCTTCTACCTCTCAAGGACGATGGTATTTTAGCAGGTGCAATTGTACACTGTACAGGTAAATCCAATGGAATGCCGACACAAAGGTGTAGCCAGGGATTCTCAAAACTTCTTTAAGTAGCCTGGAACCCTCCGGCTGGAGTACCTTTCCAGGTGAACATGAATAGGATTTTTAAATGAAGAATGTTATATATTTTTATCTGTGGGAGCATGTGTAAATTTACGACCTCCATTCGTAAATCTGGCCCATTCTTTTTGTTTATTGCACTGCCCGTTTTGTTTTTCTCAGTGCTTCTCTGGTTGTTGAAATGTTTGACACATTTTCGCAAAAGTCAATATGAGCGTTGATTTTTCCCTTTTTTTTCTATTTCCAGAAAATGGGTTTTGCTATGACGGTTTCTGCACAAAATCTATAAACCGCACATTTTTTTTTTTTTGTTAAAACCTTTATTTTCAAAAGTCTGGACACAGCTATTCAGCCGACAACCCGGAGGTTCGGCAGCTTCGATAAAGAGGAACAGAGACGCGTCCACAGTACAGTGAAGGAGGAGTGCAAAGGTTCCATTTTTAAATAAACACAAAACACACAACAACCCCCAGCAAGGCAAGAACACTGAATGCCCATGGTGATAGCCCCCCAGGGGAGGCAGGACCCCAATCATCTACCATTTACAGTACTGTGAAAAGAGGAAGAAGGGGGACAGCAGAGGCCAAAGAAGTCCATTAACCATACTGAGCTGGAAAGAAGGTTAGGAGGAAAGCTGTTCCTCGGGGGGGATCCAAATCAGGGGCAAGACAAATTCCCCCCCTGTATTGATTCCACCGCCCCCAGATGGCGTGCCACTTCCGAGGGCGGCCTCTAGCGCAATATACTGTCTTCTCCCTGAGCATACTCCAATCCATATTTTCTTTCCACGCGGTCAATGTGGGGGGCCCCGCGGAGCCCCACAATCGCGCGATATCTCTCTTAGCGACCATGTTACCCAGAGTCACCCATTGTGTCTGTGCCGCATCGTGGTCTGTGGGCCCCCAGACATTCAGGAGGCAACACCGCGCTTCCGGCTGCATAGCAATGCCCGTCGCCTCCCCCATCACTGCATGAACTCTCCTCCAGAATTCCGTGATGACACCACATTCCCAAATGATATGCAGGAAAGTACCCACCATTCCACATCCCCTCCTGCATAGGCCGTCCTCCGAGAATCCCATGTGGACCAGCCTTGGCCCCGTCACATACACTCGATGCAGTATTTTAAGCTGCACCAGCCTCAGACGCGACGGGATCGCAACCTCCTTAGGAGAGGAAACAGCAGACTGCCAATCCTCGTCATCCAACTCGAGGCCATCCCTAGACCACTGGTCCCTCAGCCCCAGAAGCATATCCGCCCGGACGTTGATCAGTTTCTTATAGATGAGCGAGATCGTGCTCTCGGGCATATGGCCATCAAGGACCCGGTCCTCCAAAGGAGAGGACTCAGGCACCTTCTCACCCTCTATGAGGACTGATCGGAGGGCGTGACGCACCTGAATATAGCGGAAAAACTCGGACGGCCCCAGCTCATACTCCTTCTGCAACTCTTCAAAGGACTTCACCCTCCCCTTAATCAGTACATCTCCGACCCTGGAGATGCCGATCAAGTCCCATTTGTCAAAGCCTTTTGTGTGCCAAAGCCTACCCAGTCTCTCAGATTCAAACAGCGGGGTAGCGAGGGTGAGCCTATCCTTCCAGCCCAGCGAGTCAGTTGCCATCTTGGGCCCCGTGAGGGACGAGTCCAGGGACCGCGAGTACAACGCCCTGTAATAGTTACCACCACGCAGCAACCACCTGTCCATGGCATACCCAGGGCTGAGGGCAGGGCCATAAAACCCATGGTTAATCGCACTCAGCTGGGTGGCCCAATAGTACCCTCGGATGTCTGGAAGCGCAATACCCCCGTCGTACCATGGAAGCGTCAACTTTGCAATAGCTATTCGCGGCCGCCCGTCCCACAGCAACGTTCGTTGGAGGCCTTCGACCTCCCGAAAGTAGTTGGCCGGTACCCAATCCAAAGTATTCTGCAGTGCGTAGAGGAACCGGGGAAGAGACATCATTTTGAACAGGGCCGCGCGCCCAACGAGGGAGAGCGGCAGCCTCCGCCAGCCCTCCACATCCCGCCTCAGGCGCGCTAGGGGGGGGAGCAGGTTCCTCTCATATCGCACGGCAGAGTCCATGGAGATAAAGATCCCCAGATACATGAAGCCCTGCTGAGCGACCTGGATCGAACAAGTTCGAGGGATCGGTGGAACCTCGCCACTAAGAACATATAAATACGATTTACTCCAGTTGATAACGAGACCCGAGTTCCTACCGAAAGATGTGAGTACGTCACAGACCACTATAAGTGATTTCTTGGGTGAGGCAAGATACAACAGGATGTCATCAGCATAGAGCGATATACGGTCTTCATGTTCAGGCGACCATCTAAGTCCCCGTATATCCGGCGACGGGGGAACAACCTTGCCGAGTACCCCTCCCAAGCTGAAACGGAGTCGACGCCCGGCCATTTACCACCACACTCGCAAGAGGGCCCTCATACAGCAACCTCACCCAGCTCACAAAACCGTGGCCAAAGCCGAACTTGGTCAACACGGCCCACAAATATGCCCATTCCACCGTGTCAAAGGCCATCGTGGCATCGAGAGACGCCACAATAGCTGGTTCACGCAGCGTACCCGCCCTGGCGATTACACCATGAAGGCGCCGAAGATTTAACGCTGTGTTACGGTGCGGGATGAATCCGGATTGATCCGGGTGGACCAAGTCACCGAGTACCCTAATCAATCGGGCCGCCAGGATTTTAGCCAGAATTTTCGGCTCTGCGTTAAGGAGTGAGATAGGCCTATATGAGGCGCACTTATCTCGGGGTTTGCCCTCTTTGTGTATAACCACAATCGTCGCCAGTCGCTGATCCAACGGGAGGGCCCCACTCCCCCGCGCCTCCACGAACATGGCGCGCAGGTGAGGGGCGACCCTATCCGGAAACAGCTTGTACAGGTCGACCGGCAAGCCGTTCGGACCCGAGGCCTTGCCTGAGTTCAACGCGCGGATAGCCCCCGCCACCTCATCGATCGTTATGTCACCATCTAGATCGTCCCTATCTATATCGGAGAGACAGGGCAATGCGATATCACGCAGGAGGTCACGCGAGTCCTCGGGCGGCCTGTCCGACACTGAGGCATAAACCATACGGAAATAGTCCGAGAAACACTGTACGATCCTCTCAGGTTCCACAATCACCTCTCCCCCCTCTCCCGTCAACTCCGGCACTACTCTATTGACCCGTTCTTTTTTGTCCAGCCAAGCCAGGAGTTTCCCGGCCTTGTCACCAACATCATACAGACGGCCCTGCTGTTCCCTACCGAGGGTCTTAGCGGCATTCGTCACCAGGTCCTTATACTCGGATTGCTTCAAGCACAGCTCATGCAGTGAGGCCTCTGTAACCTCCTCCTCCAGCGCTCCCTCCAAAGCCGCGATCTCCTCAACCTGCAAAACCTCGCCATCTCTCCGCCGCTTGGCAGCCACTACAAGGGAGAGGGCTTCCCCTCGCAACACGGTCTTAAATGCTTCCCACAGCGACACTGCCGAGTCCACGGATCCCTGATTGTCCTTGAAAAAATTATCTACTGTCTTTACCAGCGCGCTGCGCATCTTGGGGTCTCGGAAATACCAAGGGTTGATGGGGGCCACCCTTCCCCCTCCCTCTCGACCTAGATCCAGCCTGACCCACACTGGCGAATGGTCAGATATACCACGCGCCATGTGCCTGGCCTCAGACACCAATGAGGCATGCGCAGCCAGAGTGAGTAGGTAATCAATCCTGGAAAGGCTACCATGCGCCCCGGAGTGGAAAGTGTATTGGCTCTGTGTGGGGTGCCGGAGCCTCCAGCAGTCTATCAGGCCAAGCGTATCTAGAAAATCTGGAAGCCACTTCTGAGCCCCCCCCAGTGTCTCTGGGCGGGTATCTATCCAGCAGACCGGAGCCAACAGCGTTGAAATCACCTCCCACCACAAGCATACCCCCCGGGAGATCCAGCAGGGCCCTACCCAGATCTGTGAACGTGGAGGCCTGCAGGGCCGGCGGGACATAAACCGAAACTAAAACCAAAGTTCTTCCTTCCCACCGCCCCGCCACCGCCACAAACCTCCCCCTATCATCAACAATGGTGGAGTCCACCTCAAATGGTAGCGAGGCTCTGACTAGGATGCCCACACCCCTGGACCCAGAGGAGAATCCCGAATGAGCTATGAATTTATAACCCTTCCTATTCAGGGCATAGCACGTATTACCTATAAGATGCGTCTCCTGCAGCAGGGCAACATCCGGCAATGACCGTTTCAAGAATTGCAAAACAATCCCACGCTTAATGCGATCCCCCAAACCATTAACATTCCAGCTTATAACACTTAAACCCCTACCCCCCATCCCCAAACGTAAAGAGGCCCACCCCACACCCGAAGAGCCACCATGGAACAGTCCTGGAAATAATCACTATGCCTTGCGGAAACAAACCCCCCAACAACAAACCCAAAATCCCAGAAACCCCCCCCACCCTGCACCCCTGCTGCAGCTTACAAAGCCCCCCCAACTTGCAGTGTGCCTGTCGCCCTACCAAACCCAAAATCTACAAAAAGTACCCTAAGGGAGGAAAGAGCTCCCCTCGTCCTCCCACAACCTCCGTATTTACTGCAAGTCATTATCTAAAGTCAGTCCAAGTCAGTCCGGTTCCGAAGACGTCAACCTTGTTCATCCCGGCCACTGTCCCCGTCTACGGCAGTGTCCTCTTCCGTGCGTCGTCGAGGCAGAGCGTCCAGCCATTCATCCGCCATGGCAGGCGACTCAAAGAAGAATGTTCGGTCTTCAAACACCACACGTAGTCTGGCAGGGAAGAGCATGGCGTATTTCAGTTCCCTCTCCCGAAGCCTCCTCTTCACCCCCAGGAAGCCCTGCCGCTGCCTCTGCACCTGCTGGGTGAAGTCAGGATAGAAATTCACCGACGCGTTCTGGAAGGGGACCGGGCCCGTTACCCTCGAGGCCTGCAGGGTAGCGTCCCGGTCTCGAAAATGAAAAAGCCGGGCGACGATCGGCCTCGGTGTGGCTCCCACCTTGGGCCGCCCACCCGGCACTCTATGGGCCCTCTCAACTGCGAAGAACTTCCCTAGACCCTTAGGCTGCAGATGATTGAGCACCAAGTCCTCCACGAGCAGGTCCACTGAAGTCTCGTCCGAGGACCCCGGGACCCCGATAACGCGCACGTTGTTGCGCCTGGCCCGGCTCTCGAAGTCCTCCAGCCGACGGGCGGCGAGATCACTCTCGGCCCGCAACTTACGGACCTCGGTCTGCAGGTCCGAGACCTCATCGGCGAGGCCCGTGGTCTTGATGTCCAGGGATTTGACCCGTTCATTTGTTTTGCCCAAATCTGCGCGGATCAGATTAACATCCACCAAGATGGTATCCACTTTGTGCGCCAGGGCATCAAACTGTCTCCCAATCGAAGTCTGCAGCCCGTCGAGTGCACCCATGACATCCTGCAGTGAGAGCTCCGGGGCCAAGGGTGAGGCAGTCTTCTGTGTGTCCGGGGACTGGCTCGGTGCACCCGGTGACCCCTTCTGCTGGGCATAGCGGTCCATGTTATTGGCTTGAGTGTAGGCTCCCCGCCTGGTGGCCTTAGGCTTCGGCCGATCCACCTCTGCTTTGCCCGACATGGTGGGCTCAAGCAAGTCGGTTCAAACAGGACTGCCCTCTCTCAGCGAGAGAGATCAGGAGTGCTCCGTCTTACGATGGGTCGCCAGTGTGGCATGCAGAGTGTCCAAATGATAATAAAGCAGCCGCGAGCACTCCCCGGGCTGGGCAGACAAAGGGCAAGAAAGTGAAAGTGAAAGGATAGGGACCTCCGTCCGGCAGTTCACACCTCGCCTGGCCGCTGTTGTTCAATTAGAGGTCGGGCATCCTGCCAACTCGAGCCCCTGGCATCCCTCGGAGATGGGCCTCAATCTTCCGCCACGCATAACTCCGGTTCCCGGTGGGCGATTCGACCTCGGGTGGCATCGTTCGCCTCCCTGACAAGTCATCTACACGATGCCATGCATACAAACAGGATTATATACAGGATAGACGACGGAGGGCACGAGGGTCTCGGGAGCTCAAAGCTCACGCGGCCATCTTGGTCAAGCGCTAGGCTCCTCCCCCCTAAACCGCACATTTTGAATCTTGGGGCATATCGGCAAGGGCCGGCGATAATTATCGCTAAGCGCACTTAGCGCTAGGATAATTATCGCCGGCTATCGTGGAATTTTATCGCTGAGATAGCGTGCTATCAGCAACGCTTATCTCAAAAGCGATAAAATTCCTGGCGCTAACAGCCAAAGTGAGATTATCGCTGGAAATCCAGCGATAATCTCACACATTTTGGCGTTAGCTTGCTGATAAGGGAGGGCATTCTTAGCCATTATATCCACCATACATTGGATATAATGGCTAAGTCAGGGTGAAAGTAGGCGTAAGGAAAGTAGCGTTAACTGTGGTTAACGCTACTTTTCTTATCACTATGCCTGTTAGTGATTCCCTTGATATTTGGAGAAATGTCGGTTAGCGACATTTCTCCAGTTATCTTGGGAAGGAACGCCCACTTTGCATCTCATTAGAGATGCAAATGTGGGCGTTATGGGAAAGGGAGCTAAAGCAAGGAATCGCACGTTAGCGTGACCTTGATGATTAAGCGATAAAATTATCGCGGCTTTTCGTCCGAAAACGGACGCTAAAGCGGCGATAATTTGTCATCACCAGCTTGCTGATATGCCCCCTAATTTGTAAACCGCATCATGGCTCACTTGGAAGTGCAGCTAAAAGCACAACATTGTTCTCTGTCCCTTGTAGTGGATAAGACTTGTGCCGACGAAAGTCGTTCCTGTTTTGATTTGCATTACTATCCATGCTGTTGTGCTAGAATCGCCGGACTCGTCTCTTAAGGGCTGGGCTATTTTAGGATACTGAGTGATTGTTGTGAAAACACAACTGAGTAGACATTATGTAGTCACTTAAAGCGCTTTGTATATTTTCGCAGTTAAAAACCAGATTGACTTTCACATAAAGCAGCAGGCAGTTTGCCTTTAAGCGTGTTTATATTCTTTGTGTGCGTGAATATAACTTTCTAAATTTAGGTGGTCTCGACGTCCCAGTTAACGCGCGAAAGATTAGCCCTGCAAGAGCGATACTAATAAAGAACAACACTTGTTTTATTTGGCATCCAATTCGTTGGTTCTTAATGTATCTGCCCCAAAAGGATGAAATGCAGTGAAAGCTCAACTCAAGTTAAACTATTGGGCTGCATGTTGCACTTTGATCTCAGCACCACGCCTTAATTAACTGAGGTATCTTCGCGGTTATTTAAATAATTTTATATAACGGTTAGTGATTTAGTCTCAGTGAAGTGTATTTCTTGGTTTTGTAACATGCTTTGGCGAACGTCACTTTCCCAACGATATTCACATGTTCCCAATTAAATCTAATTGTGTCATGAGTTTCGTGTTTAGGAGCACACAGCAACTCGCTTTGATCGACATATAAATGACAAAACTAAAAAAAGAAACAGGGTAGGTTTTCGAGCAAGCAGCATGTCTTTTAAAACTGTATTAATGGAAGATCAGTGTCCATGAAGAGCTAAGCTATATCCAAGCATATACCCCTATGGTCTGAAGTTGTCAGCTTTATTCAGTGCGCATATCGCCAAGTTTTCCTTCGTACTACACTATGTGACCTAGGTTTGTTTTTAATTACACTTTACTGTTCGTCAGAATGAAGAGCTTCACTTTGCCTTTTTTCCCCGGCAGCCTCCTAGAATGCCTTGCCTTTTTACGTCTGGCCTTTGAGTTTATCAGTCTAACCAGACCATCATTCCCCGCCCAAAAAAATCATACATAATACACATTCATTGAGTGGCATTTGGTCAACGAGTTGATCTGCTTTCCTGTTAAATTGCCACTCACATTTTGCTTAAGACCAGCACAGTAGGTCAGCCCACCTTACTCACTGGCTTTCTTCACTTTCTGACCGCACAAAGGCTGTGCATATTGTTCACATCCTCCTAAAATTAGTTTTTCTCTTCAGTTGCAAAACTACTTCAAAGTGTGCTTTTTATTTTTTGTAATATTCACTTTAAATAGCTACTATTTGTTTTGCCTGCCTTCTATATGAAATTTATGTTGTAAAGCAATGGGTTATTAACCTGTGGTGATTTGACCCCAAAAGGTCCCAAAGGCCTATTCAGGGAGTTCGCAAAAATAATAAAGCATGCACTAATAAAGAAGAAAAATTGAAAACCTTTTCTATATGTGATAATTACACAAAAGATTTAAATATTTGAGTATTTTTGCTTAGTGTATACTTATTTTTGTATTTCTGAGTATTATTTTGTGTTTCAAATCAAATTGCTTAGGCCAGGGAGCCCCGGCTTCCATTAATGACATAGTAGGTGTCCTGGGTTCCAGTAATGATTTATTAGGTGGCCACAAATGTCGAAAGGTTATTATCCGCTGTTGTACAGTGTTTATTTGACTATGTAGCGCCAAGACACCCCCGGGTATACGTGCGCTCTATAAATTCCTGTAACATAACATAACATGTAACACAGTAGAAGCCTGCAATTTGAGGACTTATTTGGTGGTAATTATTTCTTGTCTCCTTCACAAATGCATATAATAAAATGCATGCCATCACTAATAGGTGGTTTTTTAGACAACAGCTCTATTAAAACTGCCACATCAGTGGATGGTTTTTAAAATCAAAATTTTTATTGTGGACATATGATTGCTACGTTTAAGTGACAGTGTGCAGTTTTTTTTCCCATTTCATTTTTAGTGGTATATGCTTGAGGTAAAAAAAACAAAAAACATTGCACCAGCTTGCAAAGGCCAGACTGTTTGGCTTTACCAATGCTTGTTACATTGTGAGTGATTTTATTTATTTTATTTTTTTTCATTTGCTAGGAAAACATTGAAATCTACGTTGGCAATGCTTACTATCAAGAGACCTTAAGGGAAATCGGGTTCCTAGAGCTGGTCCCTCATAATGTATTGATTTTCATCTTTTGGCAGGAGCTGAGAATATTTTCTCCTGTTCTGGGAAGAATTTTTTTTTTTTACTGTTGCTCCTCTCCAGTCACATCTCGTGGTCATGACATTTGGTAACAAAGGGAGTTGGGTCCAGTCATAGTATACTGTGTATAGGAACTGTGTAGGGGTGACCTATCTAATGGTGTGAAGTGCAAGGATTGTTTGGACTTTGAGTGTTTTTTTTGTGACAATTGGAGTGGGGAAGTTGATACGATTATCTGAAGCTTCTAGAGAGTATACATTACTTCAAACCTTCTTACTTGCTTCCAGTACCTCCAAACATGACTAATATGTTAAACCTTATTGTTTGTACCAGTGTGCATGGACATATTTGGTGTTGGCATTATCAAGTTGAACCTAAGGAAATTGTCAAACAAGAATTTGAAACTTTTGAGAAATTTGAAATAGAAAAAATAAAGACACCAGTGCTTTGCCAAGTCATATTCCTTAACATAAGTTAATTCAGCTGTCAAAAGGAGGATCCAATACTTTTGACACCTGACACTTGTGTGACAAGAGCTTAGAGAATGAAGACTGCTTTAAGTACAGATTGAAAGGAAAACTGGTTCCTCTAGTCAAGCCTTTTCAAGATCAGCCTGATTGGCTATAGTGAAGATCCACTGTGGTAATGTCAGGGTGACTAGATTGCACTGGAGAAACCTTCTATGGAGCCTAGTGGGTGGCTTGTCGAGTAGGGATAATTAATGTCCGCATGTCCATGTGTTCATTGAGGACTTTCTCTAATCTGTTGAGGGTAAAACAAAAGTTCAATGAGGGAATACAGGCTACGATGGAGGCTACCTAACCAAATGATAAAGTGTCCAGTTCAATGACTGCATGTTTAGAGGAGTTGATCTTTGGATTCCCTGATCGTTCTGCTGTCGACATTCATGGAGTGGGGTCACTGGGTGGTGAGTGGGAAAGTGGAATTAGTTGTAGTGTTTTAATGTGTGGGCATCTTCATATTTCCCAATCCACTTATTGGCATGAGCCTTCATTCTTCACCTTTTTCTCTATGTGCCTCCTAATGCCCCCTTTCACATGGTTGCCCACTTCCTCGCTGGGCATAGACTTCTCCTGGACTGAGAAGCTCAACTGTGAGATTGTCAAACGGACCCCGACGTTGGTGATGGTCTTGGCCTGTGGCCATGTTCAATCTACTGCTTCTGTTTGCTCCCTCTGTGACTATGCTCTCTCATGCTGTGTGGTGTCCGTAATTTTCTGTGTCACACAGTTCAATGCAGTTGCCTGTTCGCTACTTGTTTCGAGATTACTGATTCTCTAGTGACCACACATTCTGCTCCTTTCTGTGCAAGTTGTGACACATGCTCCTTTTTTGCAGCTGCAGTCTTTATGCCCTGCGGCAATGTGAGACTCCCCATCAGATTGCTCTTCTGAGGTGGTTAATGGTTATCTTTCTTCAACTCCGGTGTGGCGCAGAATCCTCTCATCCCTTTTCTGAGCAGTCATTTTACTGTTGGTTCACAGTGTTTAAGTTCCCTGGTGACCATGCATTTTGCCCCGCTTATCGCACCTGCAGTCCTATTACAGTTTACGGCCATGCGTCGTCCAATCAGAGATCGCAGTAAGGGTATGTTTCGTATTTCCTTTTAAGAAATATGGTGCCAAAAACCTTGACTAATATGATTATATTATATATATGATAGCTAACTTTTAACAACAAAGCTTTTCCCACTAGATGGGAATTATAATGAAGAAAGAACCTAATATCCACCGAGCATGACACTTTTTCATTGTTAGAAATGACGTGAAAGATGAACTGAAACGCTTACACAAGAAGCTCGTATTGAGCCTGTGAATGCTTCTGAGTGGGTTTCTAACTTCGCTGTGGCATGCGTGGCCTAACAAAAAACTTAGAATCTATGTAGACCTTGGATGACTCAGTGGTAATATTACTGATGATCAGTTTTCTCTACTGACGATCGATGAAATTCTGCCTTAACGAGAAATGCAAAATAGTTCTCTCTAGATCTGTTGTCTACATATCACCAGATAGCTGTGCACCTGCAGAGCCAACACTTGACTGCCTTTGTCATGCCCTGTGGATGTTTTGGATTTGTATTAAAGAGTTGTCAAGCGCACGTACACCGGAGCTTCATGGCGCTAAAAGCAAATAACACTGGAGGGAATAAAAACCAAGGTAATTAAAAAGATTGTTTTTCAGTGCTTGCAAGAAAAAAGCGGTTTGGCAATTGACTGGATTTCATTGAGGGAGCTTATTCCATTCTCTGCTAGCTTTTGCAGAGAAGGCTCTGTCTCCGAAATTCTTAGTGCAATTTTTTGGGGATGTCAGGTGCTCCTTTGTCCCTGTAGTTTAAAGGTTTAGCTGGTACCTACAAAGAGAATTTTGATTGAGACTGCTGTGCAATGCAATGGAGAATATGATGTACGAATACGTTGTATGCCTTTTGAATTAGTTTTGGCGGCCGCTGTGTTTCACAGATTTACGACTGATTTCTTTAGTGATGGAGTGGGATGGGGTTTTTTCCAAGACCATATCCTGTTTATTGAATGGTGCAGAAATTAACATGATGCCAGTGTGAGAAGAGTGATGGATGCTTCAGTTGAAACAAAAAAAAAAGTTCACTGTTGACATGTACAATTGCAAGTTTGCTCAGTAGCTTGTAATGGATATGTGCCATAAAAATAGTTATCGAAAGCACTGTATGGGATGGTATAACCCCATGTGGTTTTGGCGCTCCCTTCTACCGGTATTATATTCTTACGTTATATCTAATTTAGGTGCTCCCGGAGGAGGAATCGTCCATTCCTCCAAAATTGTGACCCCCCCACCGGGGATCTGCCTAATACTTAACCGTAAGCCCGAGCACACATACAATATTTGTCATTTGTAAATCAAGACCAGTACAATGCTTAAAAAATTTCAATAAGGGTTTCTTGTGTTTTAATGGTCTTTTCTTTGGTTGCTCCAGTCAACACGTGTTTCGTCGTCTGGGATTAGCCCACGACTTCCTCAGGGCTGTATTAATGCAACATAGTCGGTAAGCCTCTGTACCGGTTATAATTCCGTCCCTGCCAGGGAGGCAGGGAAATGTAAAGATGATCCAAATTTCTATACCTTTGCTTCTCAATAGAATCCGACAAGTCACGGGATTTAGCGTGTTGTCGACAGTAGAGTGGATGAGCGTTAGTTGTACGCTCGATGAGGCACTTTATTGCACGCAGGTATTGTGGCGTCCAACACCGGCTCCCAGTTACGGCAGATGTATACACATTGGCCGTACTGGGAGCCGGTGTTGGACGCCACAATATTGAGAAGCAACGATCTAGAAATTTGGATCATCTTTACATTTCCCTACTGGATCAACAAAATAAAATTAAAACATTAGAAACCCTTTTTGAAATTTTCTATGCATTGTAATGGTCTTGATTTACAAATGACAAATATTGTGTGTGTGCCCGGGCTTACGTTGAAATCAAATTAGTAATACTGGCCTCTAAGCTAAACAAAACCTTTGAAAGCTATTTAAGAAAAAAAATACATCTGCGATCCAAGGACAATTTTAGGTCATTCTTATGAAAGACTGAATTTTCTTCTAAATTTGTAAACAATGTTTCTGAAGTGACTTGCAGCATGATGCTGCTGTTGAAGAACCAAACCAAATTTGAAGGGTCTGATGAATGCCAGCTGTTCTTTGAAGAAATTACATCTGTTATTTGCAATGCTCCGAACTTGGAGGGTTTTGATCCAGAGCCCAACATCATTGCAACAACTGATGCACGGTGTAGAGGTTTGGGAGCTGTTCTTAACCAAACTGATAGCACTAAAAATAAAGTGGTAATTGTGTATGCCTCCCATTCATTTTTTTCTACTGAGGAGAAATACTTTGTGATCAAACGGGAGACATTGGCTTGTGTGGGACTTGAACATTTCCGCATGTGTGTAAAGGGTAAGAAATTCATCCTCTGAAGTGATCACAAGCTGATAAGTGTTTGTCTAATTGATTGTTTGATTAGAGGATCTGTACATATTGCAAGGTTGTCTGTCTTCATAACTTTGTGTATGATGTGAAGTATCTCCCTGCATAAGAAAAGCAAAGAATGTCACTGCACACTTTCTAGGTAGAAGGCCTTTTACCTTTGAAGGAAGTTGATGATGATGCTTGAAGTAGTTTAATATAGCCTTTATTACGGATATGAAAAGGCAGAACATTTCCAATGGATAATTGATTTACTTGTGTGAGCAGGATGTTATTGGTAAGAAAGTGAAAACGGGGTCTGAAAAGGGGTGGGACAGGGTTGTACCGTAAATTAGTTTAAAGCATATTGGGATATGAGAGTAACTGTATGATGATGGTAAATGTTAGCTGAGGTGGGGACAAAGTCATTTCTCAAAAGGAAGAATTTTAGCATTGTGCTGTGAGGGGCGTATAGAGATTGTGAAAACTAAAAGAAGGATCGAAAAGCTGGACTTGTGGTTAAAATTGATGTGGGAGTGGAATGAGCTGCCGGGAATTGTTGACTGTGAGAAGGCTGATTAGTCTCATAAAACCTTGAGGGCGACAATAATTCTTTATCTATAGTAGAGAAAAGGATTATGCTCTCTAAATTCACTTTATTCTCCAACAGCAGCTCACCTTAAATGCCAACAGCAGCCTACTATATATCCCATAAACCATAGGGATATAAATGTAGTTTACAAATAACCAATCCCAGTCCTACACTAGCAATGAAATATTTATATGGCGATCACCCCCCCTACCCCCTTCAGTCGCTGCTCCTGCAGCAAATAAGTGCACCTTCCTTCTTTCAGTGTGGTGTTTCTCTGTACTCGGAGCATTTCTTTTTGAAGTTTGAAAATGCTTTAGTGAAGAGAATCACATAATAGAAATTATTATAAATTGATAATATCATATAAAACACTTTTAGATAGCAGAAAGGTAAATTGAATTGATCATAAAGTATATATCCACACTACTGTGTGTGTGTGTGTGTGTGTGTGTGTATGCGTGTATGTGTGTGTGTGTGTGTATATATATATATATATATATATATATATATATATATATATATATATATACACACAGACACTAAATTCAATCAGATAATTGGCATTTTAAGAATTTTGAAGATTAAAAGGACGTGAAAAAAACAAGGAAAGAAAAATAGGGGGAGAAGGAGGAAGATAGAGAGGGACATCGTGGTAGAAATATTAAGATTCATAAACTTAACAATATGATAATGCATATACCCTCCTAGTGATCCTTCAAAATAAATTATAACAATAGTTCCGGGGTTACAATGCCCTTTTGAGTCTGTGCAAACCTACTAACTTGCATATTTTAAGGGTTTTCAAAAACTCTTTTCCAATCTTTTCCCATACTGACAAATATTGGATATTTCTCCCCACAATGGCAGACGTAAACCTTCTTACAGAGTTCGGAAAAAAGTGGTTGGAGGGAAAGTGAACTTGCCAACATTCAGATTTTCGCATGAGCAAATCTACAAATGCAGATTTGCTCATGCTAAAATGCAGTTCACAAATATTTTCTGGGAGTACTATTTCTTGTCCTACTTCTGTAAATTCTATGTCAGGACCGGAGGCGAGGATTATGCTCACCTTTCTTCACTTTTAATATAGCAGCCATTTTGAGAAACAGTTTAACAAACTACAATTCCCATGATGCCTTGGGAATTTCAGCAAAAAACAATAGAGTCCAGCATGGAGACAGTCTCTTCCATCATCCAATCAGGGACGTGCAGGCCCAGGTAATCCCTCAACTCTGTCCACCCATTCTCTTTCTTCGCTACTACGCAGCCAAAGATAAGTGCTCCTATTTCTCTTGGTCACGTGTTGAGTTATTGCCTCTGTTTTGGTATATTTTTATTGTATTTGATGTATTTTGGTATATTATATTTGGTATTGCTGTTGATCGCGTCAATTGTAAAGCGCGTTTCATTGCCTTCCGCGTTTTCTCGGACTGGGTTATGCCTGTGTCTTTGTTCTTTAACGCGTGATTTGCTCTTTGTTTTTCCTCAGCCGTGGGGGCGTTCTGACCGCTCCTTCGCAGCTTTTCACCTTTGGTGCAGGATCCGCGGTGCGCTCCTCTCACCGCTTGAGGGCATCTGCCTGGCGCCTCCGGCCACGAAGCGCTCTCGGAATTCCGTGCTTTCCTCTTCCCAAGCGGCACGCCGCAGTTGGGAGCCTTTCAGTCTGGAGAGTGACATCCTTCTCTGAAGGGTCTCGTACTGCCATTAGGCAGCTGTTTCTCTGACGCCATTGCTGTCTGGGTCTGTAGTAGGCTATTTAGCCTCGTGCCTGAGGTGATTCTTGGTTTATTTGCTGTTTTTCCCTCAGATCGGGTCTACACTCCTGCGGGAGTATGTCTTGGTGTTGGGAGTTTTTCTCCTGCAGGGACCCTCCCAGACTAGTTTTCACACCCTCATAAAAGTCTTCAGCACCTGTGGTGAAAGGTCTCTGGGGCTTTGACCCACACAGTGAGCTTTCACTCGCATTCAATTCAGGCTGACACCCAGCCCACCCATAATTAGCAGTCTACCTCAGTGTTGTGTATATATATTTGTCCCTTTGCGTTCTTCCTTTTCAAAGGGCATCTCCCTACGATGAATTCCAGGAGAAGGAGGAACCCTTGGCAGGGCTTCCCTGAGATGATGAAGTTTATGATGCAGTAGATGCATCAATGCATAAGACCGTATTAGATACCATGGCTCCCCGGGAGGAGCGTCTTGTGTGCCAGATAGCCCAGGCCTGTGAAATTTTTACCACCACCATCCCCCAAACGCCCTCGCGAAACGGGAGTGGATGTTGATGCCTTCGCTAGATTGAAGTGCATTTGGTGGACTCCGAGGTCCAGTCCCTTCTAGCGAAAGGCGCTATATCCCTCACCGTGCCACATCCCAAGGGTTTTTTCAGCAACATCTTTTTAGTGGAGGTTGCTGGCCAGCCATCAACCTGCCCGAATTCAACGAGTGGATCGTCTACCGTCATTTCAAGATGGAGGAGATCCACTTGTTGCGGGATATCCTCCGACCTCTGGACTGGATGGTGCGTCTGGATCTCAGACGTTTACCTGTCGATACCGATTTACTCTCCTCACAGGATATTTCTGCAGTTCTGTTGGAAGGGCCAGACTTACAAATTCACTACTCTCCCCTTTGGCCTCTCATCGGCCTCATGGTGTTACACAAAGGTTCTCAAACCAGTCATGGAGCACCTAAGGGCTCACGGAATGAGACTCATTGTCTACCTGGACGATATAATGGCACAATGTCCAAACCGTTTGGTGGAGCAACTTTGGCACATGGTCGACCTCTTACAGCGACTGGGTTTCGTAATCAACGATCTCAAGTCCCTTCTGGTCCCCTCTCAGAGGGTAATTTTTCTAGGTTTCTCAATCAACTCTGTCACTTCTCCTCTCAGCCTCCAGTCACGGAAGGTTGGGAAAATCCGGCACAAGCTGAGGCGGGCTTTAGCCAGGCCGCGCATCTCTGAGACAGGTGGCTTGTCTGGTGGGTCTCGTCTTGCCGTCCATCCAGGCAATCTTAATTATCGCGCCCTCTAACGCCTGAAGGCTGCTCACTTGCGCAAGGGTCTCTCCTACTCCCGTCAGGTGACTCACTCCTGCGACGCGAAGGAGGAAATCAGTTGGTGGCTGGCCAACATGGAGGCGTGGAATGGCTGGGTGATTTTTGGCTCTTCCCCGGACATCGTCATAGAGACCGACGCCAGCAGGTCCGGGTGGGGCACCAGATGTGGCGACTTCGCTACAGGAGGACTGTGGTCTCCATGCGAACATCGTTTACATATCAACTGTCTGGAGCTTCTGGCGGGCTCCTTCGTGATTCGGTGTTGGACCAAAGATTCCGTCCAGTCTTGCGTTCTGCTCAGGATGGACAATGTCTCGGCGGTCCATTACATCAATCTTTTGGGAGGTACCCGATCAAAACCAGTACTGATCTTGCATCCAGTCTTTGGCAGTACTGTTTAGGGCATCAGATCTTGCTCACGGCAGAGTACCTCTCGGGTCAGGACAATCAGCGGATTTCCAGTCCTGCAATTTCCGAGATGGGAGTCTGTGGAAGCTCCACAGTGGTGTATTCTCGGACCTCCAAGCCGGAAAGGGGTCCCTTCTCCGATCTTCTTTTTGCGTCATGCCTGGATCATCAGCTTCCCAGAGTTTACAGTGGGAGGCAGGATCTGCTGGCATCAGCAACAGATGCGTTTCTCCGGGACTGGAGAGGGGAGAAGGGTTATGCCTTTTCCCCATTTGCCATGAATACGAGGGTCTCGGAGCAGGTCTGCCGATAGGAGGCGGAGTTGGTTCTAGTCACGCCGATTTAGGAAGTCTCAAGCTTGGTTTCTAGTTCTTCTGGAACTTTCTTGGGATTCTCCAATCCCTCTCCCCATGTTTCCAGAGCTGCTTCTCAACCCAGCTCAGCGTCCGCATCCCCTTGTTCTGCAAGGGTCTCTTGCTCTCATGGCGTGGCGGATTACCGGGGACGATGGGTGGTCCCCTGCCTTTCGGGAGCAGCTGAAAGCTCTATGTCCAAAGCCTGGGCAGGCAGCACGGTCAAACGTTACAAATCTCCATAGCGGAGATGGTGCCGTTGGTGTCTGTGAAGGAATCTCGATCCCGTGGCAGCAGATGTGATCCATGTCTTGAATTTCCTGGCCTCATTGACAGAGGAAGGTTTTGCGTATACATCGGTTAATACCTTCCGCAACTCTATTTCAGAGGGTCATGCTGTGGTGGAAGGCTTTCCTGTGGGGGTGCATCCATTGGTATGCCGTCTACTATGGGGAATTCTTCTCTCCCTCCCGCCGAAACCCAGGTATTCCCCCCCCTCTGGGACGTGAACCAGGTACTGAATCTTTTCATTTCGTGGCGACCTAATAGGTTTCTGTCAAGGAAAGTGTTTTGGGCAAAGCTTGCCATGCTTCTGTGTCTGGTGTCCTGTAGACGGGATTTGGATATTCGAGCCTTAGATGTCACTGATGGGGTTTTTACCCCTTCAAGAGTAACCTTTACAGTTCGCAGGCGGGCCAAGTGTGGCACAAGGGTGATCTCATATCCGGCTTTTCCTGAATCGCAAAAATTGTGTGTTGTGGCATGCCTTAAGGCTTATGAAGCAATGTCCGAGGAGTTTCGCACTCCGGGGGAGCGTCAGCTATTGATTGCCCTGCAGTAACCTCATAGGGCGGTATCTTCTCCCATGATTGCCAGGTTGGTACGGTGGGGTAATGCAGAAAGGTGGTATTGATCTGCGTCTGTTCGGGGCCCAATCCACGCGTGGAGCAATGGCTTCCAAGGCTGTCGCACTAGGGGCTCGTCTTGAGGATATTTTGAATGCGGCAGACTGGTCTTCAAACTCAACCTTTAAAAGGTTTTATTTAAAGCCAGTGCTGCATATGTTGCAACTGGTGGTAAATAAGCTTTGAACTAGCATAATCCTCGTTTCCGGTCCTGACCTAGAATGAAAAATTTCCTAGCTATCGTAACAGAAAGTTTCAATTCTGTTAAGGACGCGGAGGCGAGGATTATCCCGCCCTTTGACGTTACCACGGAGCACGTGGTTGGATCCTTCCCTACATCAGTAAGTAACTGCTTTGATTATTATTATTGCGTGTTTGCATGGATCAGATGAGTTTTCCTATGCCATGGTAGTTGCTCATTGCCGTTTTCTTTAGAGGTTTTAAACTTTAGCCATGGTTGGATTTTTCTAATCTTTCCTCTTTGTTTCAGGAATGGACTCGAATAAACCGGATGCCTGACAGTTTGGATTTGGCGGACTACGCGCGGTGAAAGAGGATGGGTGGATAGAGTTGAAGGACTATACCTGGTCCTGCGCATCACTGATTGGATGATGGAAGAGACTGTCTCCATTCTGGACTCTATTGTTTTTGTTGACATTCCCAAGGCATCATGGGAATTGTAGTTTGTTAAACTGTTTTTCAAATTGGCTGCTATATTTAAAGTGAAGAAATCTGAGCATAATCCTCGCCAACGTGTCCTTAATAGAATTGAAACTTTCCGTTTCGACAGCTCGGAAATTTTTCAGTCTTGGGGAATTCACGAAAGCCCTATAACTGCACTTAATGCAAGGACAAATACCATGGGTGCACTTTTGAGACTTTCTTTCATAATTGGGCACCTAATTTGGTCTGGCGTTGACCATGACCTTTTGCTTTTTTAAAAATTCTTTCTTTCTCTCTCTGTATCGGCTGGCTTCACTGTGAGTGAAAGCATTTTGGTGTTTCACAAGGAGCATATCGGCACTCAAGGTAGTTTTTTTCAGTGCCAGTAACTACTGTGGCAGTGTGCACTTTTTGAGACCAAAAACAAATTTTGCTTTTGCCAATGTTTGTTATAATCGTAAGGGCCCGGCAGCTCCCACACCAATAACGTTTTACAAAAACCATGCCAAAACAAGTCACACATTGACAAAACTAAAAAGCTGACCACCAATTTCAGATCTACTGGCTTTGCCAATGCTTGTTTATTTGTGTTTCCCATAATTTTATTGAAACTGGTTCCAATGATTTTCCATTATGAATTTCTGGGAAATACTAGCATGCATCAACACATGTTACTAAATGATGCTGCAAAGAAATGGTACCTGAAATTTTACAGTAGTTTAGCGAAATGTTTATTTTTCTTCTTTCATTTTTTTATGAACATTTTATTTTGAAAGCAAAAAATCATCAATCTTGCTTTCAAACTTCTGCAAATATTTGCATCAAATCAGAGAGCATTCTGGGAGCATTATACATAGCCTCCTATTGCTAAACTTTGAAAAACATGTGTAAACATTTTGATACTGGAACCACTTGGTCAGTCGTGCTGTCAGAGCTTACAACATTTACTTAGCCTGCTCACCCTAATAATAAAGGCCTTCGACTAATGAATCATAAATACAAGTTTGAACCGCATTAACAATGGACCCAAATATTACCTTAACTGCAGACAGTGCCCTTCCCTGATCCATAATGTGGTACTGCAAACTGGCAGCCAAAGGGTTTGTGCTGCAGGGGGTTGGGCCTACTTGTCCCAAGGACAAAATACACATTAAAACTTGTTGCCCTTGACCCCAAACAGTATTTCCTGGGTGATCTATAGGAATTCCACATCCCTGATTTTATATTGAAGGAAGATGCTGCTCTGTATGGACCCCCTCTGAAAAAGAAATACAACTTATAATCAAGGGAATGCATAATTTTGCAGTGATGGGCCCTGATGAAATGCCAATTACTGTTCTAAAACAAAATGGTCCTATTTGGAGTAAAATTCTCTGCCTGGTTTTTAAATTTTAGGGAGTATCATAGTTTCACAATTTAAGAAAGGAGACCGGGGCTTAACAGAAATCAATCGTTTGATTGCACTTCTTGACGCAGTGGGTAAAGTCTTTGCCAAATGCCTATTGACCCAGAACAGGGAATGTGCAGAAGTCAAACCTATGGAGCAAACTGGGTTCAGGGCGAAACATGGAGCCATCGATAATATAACTGCCCTTCAGGCATAAATGAAATATATGTTCATGTTAGAGGGGGGAGGTAAACACTGCTTTTATTGACTTCTCCACTGCATTTGATAAAGTAGACCATCCTTTCCTGAGGAGTAAGCTTTTACATTTGAGTATTTTAGATACCCTTTTAGAGTTTGTTCATGCGCTCCATTCTGATAGTTAGTGTAGAGTTTTTTTGGGTGAGGACAGAGGTTTATCGCAAGCTGTCCCTACTGCAAATGAATTCAAACAAGGATGCTTACTTGCCCCCCGCTCTTTTCCCTATATTTTTCAGACCTCCCTTAACATTTGGCCTGAAGTGAGGGCATTGCCCCCACAATTGGGGGGGAAAGCCGATTTGTGTGCCTACTTTATGCAGACATCATTTTTGATCTAACCCCTAAGGGTTTAAATAGCCGTCTGCAGGCCCTCCAAAAATTTGCTGAGACTCTCCACTAAAGATCAATGTAGCCAAAAGTAAAATTATGTGTATGCATGGGGAAGAAGAAGCCGAAATATGGGAATTTTGCATGGTATCGAAGTGGTCAAAAATTGGACATTGTGAAATCGTAAACCTTTTAGGGAAGATAGTGTGCGGAAATGTAAGCGATTTAAGCCCTTATAGTAAGTATTTCTAAAGCCACCTCTCAGGCTAAATGTCTGGGATCCCTTTATAGGGCCACTGGGAGAAGACATTTTACGCTTTTATTGGAGGTTTTTCGCACTAAGATCCCTGCTTCCTTGCTGTAGGGTACAGAACTGATTGATGTATCAGTGGAAGGTCAAATTCTTAGAAGCCTAGTCGTTAATCCGCCATTCTTTGTCGCTGCCCTTAGGCTAGAATTAGGATTGAGGAGCACCTAGGTACAGGGCCTCGCAGGGGTAGTGCTTTGGGCCATGGGTCTAGCAAAGACTGACCATGGTACACTCAGGTTCTGGTTGTGCAAAGTTTTAGATGGTCCGAAAGAAAATTCATCAATTTATAATTTATAAAAAAAAAATTATGATTGCAATAGATTTGTCATAAGGGGACCAGTCTTTGATTCTTACTTTGATGCCACACTAATTGAAAGCTACTTGGAAACAAGCCACTTGTTCCTTACGTTTTTGTATCGACGGGGAAGCCTGTACTTTGTAGAAGGATAAACATCTGGCTGTTGATTCCTGTTCGATAAATAAAGTACAGGTTTATACTTCATGGAATCTGCTTCATGGAGTGTGCCGCTTTTGGCTACTGTTGACGCAGGGCATCCTTCCTGTAAATCCCCTCCTGGCTAAATGGTAAGGTTCATCAGCAATCTGTAACCTGTGCAAAAATGGTCTTCTAGATATTAACCATGTATTATTCATTTGTCCTGTTTTGTTATAATGATGGTGAAAATGGCTGAGGTCAATTTTTTTACAGTTACCTATCGCCTCTGCATTACTACAATCACTTTTGATCCTCCGAATAAAATATTTTGTAATAGAACTTTTTTTTTTTTATTGATTTCAAACTGCAAAGAATCACAAATCATTGGAATGCATACTTTTAAAATATGTTGCATTGTGTATCCATGTCAAAACATTGGACAGTCTATCAGTCCACCGATCCGGATAAGTGCTTATTGCACCTTAACATTTCCATTTCAACAGTTGGGGATATACATGAGTCTCCTCTGTGCGCATTCCACCCTCCAAATTTTTATTTTTTTTAAGTGCTTTTTAAAATTACATTAAGGTACATCATTATGTAGGCTTCAGAGGCTGATACTTTATTATGTGGACGATTTTTTTATCTTCTATGTATTAGTCATTTGTATTGTTTGATTGCATTTTTGTGGTATATAAATGTATTCTTGTATGTGTATATATATATATATATATATATATATTTTTTTTTTTTTTCTCTTTTTATTTTTTTAACCCCTCCACCAATGGCATGAAAGTCACTTTATACTTAGCTCTGTAATTATGCTGCTGTTTGTTAGAATCCTGTCAAATGAAAGCTTTTGAACCTTGGATATTGTTTGATTGTCTGATCTCATGTTGGGTTTGAATACTTTATTATGTGTAATTGTAAATTAGAATTTTATCTTATGTACATGTATGTAATTTTGTGATTACCTCTTTGGAGTTCCATATTCATAAATAAAATAAACTTTAAACTTGACAGGAGACTCCATGGATTGTGTGACACTTTGAGACAGTTCTGGATTTTAGATGACAGTACTTTCCATTCTGGGGATTGTAGATTATTTTTCTCTGTAAGTAAGGGTTAAAAAAAGAAATTCCGCATGCGAAGGGTTGATACCAAAAATCCGGCACTGGTTGAAAATGTCATACATATAGCATGGATCCACTTGGTAGCTACTCAGCCTCTATGTGCTTATTTTGTGGAAGTCAACACACATCATGCATATAAACAAATCTCTACAATGACCATTGTTTTTGGCTTTTTAAAGTGCATAGGGAATGCTTTCAGAGTTCTGCTTATAGCGTATGTTCCATGCATTCCTCTAGGCTGTTGGTGAACCCTTGTATCTCCTGGCATTTGCTTGGATAAGGGAGCAAGATCCACACACCAACTTGGTGGGCATGAGTCTGGCAGAGTAGTAGAATGGAGTAATTTGAAGATCGGGTCAGAGAAAGGTAACAGGAAGCTGTAGAAAGGGAGAAAGAGTGACAGGAAAGTAGAGAAAGTCGAGACATAGAATGTGCCAGAGTCTACCTGCCCGTTATAAAATTTAAACTTGCTTTAGTAATGTGTTACATCTGTAGCTCTCTGTAGCTCCGTATATAGGTGCAATGTAAGTCTTCTGTACATGAGTTAGTACTGGGATCTCAGAGTCAGTCTCAGAATATTGATGCATTAAAGATGTCATAGTAAAGGTTCATTATGTGAACTCCTTGATGCCTCATGAGTGGGACTGTGATCCATGTTGCAGATCAAGAAGTATGCAGATTATGAGAGGTCTGTGAATGTCTTAGTACAAGGTAGAAATTACCCAGACTGGCAGTGTGAGTTCTGTGGATGTTTTAGTTATGCAATAGTGTAGTGGTTTGTTGCAATGTCAATGTGTTAGTAAAGGGATATCCCTGCATCGATGGTGGAAGTCCGTGTAGAGGGCTTTGTGACAGCCATGCTAATACCTTAATACTGGAATATCAGTAAAATAGAACACCCTAGAAAGTAGAAGCATTCTGAAAGCTCGCTACACCAGTCTCATAACTGGCATCCCACTGCAAACAGAGGTGCATTTTGAGCTCTGTGGATGTTCCATTTCTTGAAGTTGTGAAGACTAGAGTACTGTGATGGTCAGACTATAGGTACTTTGCAATGGAATTGTGGATGTGCCATACTGGTAAAGGGTGTTTCAGGTCAGCACAGCGCTTAATTTTTCAGAGATCTTACGATGCTTCAACCCTATATTAGAAGTGCAGGCATGGTAAAAATAAATACCTGTGAGTGCCTCAGAGTTGGATAACAGTGCATGGTGCAGATCAGAAAAAGAGACCTACTAATATTCTTCCTTGTCTCGGTTGCCAGTACAAGGTTTCTCAGACAACTCTGGAAATTTGCCTCACCTATAACATGAAATTAGTCCGTCGTACTGAGACCCACAGGTGCAGCACTGACAAGTCAATGCACCTCAAACAAGTCATACATCAACTGCTACACTTTAGATATTGAAATACATATCCACTCATTAAGGTTGTGTGATGCAACAGCCCGGAGCACTTGCTTTGTCTAGAGAGCATTCCTCGCCTCTCAGTGGTGAGGAGATTAGAGGAAAAGCCCTGAACACAGACATGCCATTTCAAGGTAACGTTTCGCTGGGCTAACACAAAAATGCACCTCTACACTTCCCCTTATTCTCTGTCTCATCTTGTCCCTCCATCCTCTTGTGTGTTAACCACCTTTTGTCTTCATTTCTCCTCCGTCTCCCTTGGAGCCTTCTTGGTCATTTATCCTCCTTCTCATACTCACCCTCTACTTAACATAACCTCTCTTCGCACCATCCTCTTCCAAGCTCTTATCGCGCTTAATCAGCTAACACTCTGCTCTCTGCCTCCCTCTTGCAATCACTTTTCTCTAATATAGCTGTTTAAATACCCTACTCCAGTCTTAATACTTTTTAGGTCGAGCCTAGCGGCATGCAGTAGTCGAGTATGCTGTGGAAGCCTCACCTTCTCTCCGCCCATATTTTTGATTGGCTGGTGTCATTGTCCTTGGTAAATGCTGGCATACGATTGATAATAAGGCTTGTTAGTCCCTCCTTGTTACCGCCCTGTCGCCATTTGTTACCTCCCATGTGGCGTTGCACGGTCTCCTTCATAATAAGGTAAGCACTATTTGTTTTTTTTATTTGCAGCGCGGTCCGCTTTCACTTCAGGGCCGCATGTGTTTGTTTGTTTATTTATTTATTTATTTATTTAATTAATTTGCCGTGCGGACCAAAAGGAAGCGTTTCTACTCACTAATCTAACAAGCATTGCAATGCAATAGGTCTCGCATTTACGCAAGTTTGAACTATTGACATTGCAAATAACAATGCCTTTTATTTTGTTTTCATTTTTTTAAACATAAATAAAAGGCAGTCATTTACAATGCCAATAACTTAAACTCGCGTAAATGCGAGACCTATTGCCTTGCAAATGCTTGTTCTTTCATGCCCTCTAGCCAGACTTCTAGCTTCATTTTCGTCTTGCAGCTTTCTCTCTTTAACATCCCTATCGTACCTTCTCCTCTTATCTACTTTCCTTCTTTAACATACTTTATCCCCATAGTCTGTCACTAAAACTATTCTATCCTGCATCCTCCATACTAACACCCATTTTCCATTACTCTTCCCTTACTAAACCTTCTTATACACCCGAGTCCAGTGGTTCTCAACCGCTGCTGCTCGTAACTTGAGGGGCCAGTCTTAGCTGATATTCTTGCGAGAGCTACCCGCACCACACATCGTGAGCTGACCAAGAGGTATAATCATTAGACTCTATGAAGTAGTCTAATCCAGATCTAAATGGTCTAAAAAATTCCCAAATAACCCAAGTTCTGTTCTTTCTCTGTATACATTAACCTTCTGATCTAAATCCCTGTAGTATTTCACTGAGTTCCACCAGCCTCTCCATGTTGGGGGTTCCGCCTGACGCCATAACTTACAGATCTCCCTCCTTGCTAAAAGGACCAAATAAAACACCAATTTATTCTGTATCCATGTAAGGCCAAACGGCCCTTTGGGCATCAGTACAGTGGCAAACAAAATAAGAGAAGGGCTTACCTCAACCTCAATGCCCAGGACGTCAGACAGAGTCTTACCCACGTTGCCCTAGAACTCTTGAATCACGGGGCAAGAAGCAAACACATGAATATCATCTGCCTTCTGGGCACCACATCTCCTATACCTTGCTTCTCCATTGCCCTTTATTTTGGGAAGTTTGAGTGGGGGCCACTATATACTGTGGAGCTTACAAAAGTGGTTTCTATTTAGTGCAGCAGATTTAATCAATGGGTAAAGTGTGTCTAAAGATACTGCCAAAGATTTTTCAGCTCCTCGCTTGGCAAGTACTTCTCCCAGACCAAATATGGGTGTTCCAGCTTCCTATCGCTGCCGCAAGGAGATGATTATACCACTGTGCTACTTTCTTCTTTTTCGGAATCAGATCTAGTAACTCCTCTTCCATGGAGTTGTCCTCTGGGGAAAGCCAGTGTTTGCTCTTATACCATGTTGAAATTTCATAGTACTTAAATCTAGAGAGAGCACCGCTAGTAAGATTCCTGTAGAAATCCCAGGGAAAACATTTGTTGCCGTCCACAATGTCCTTCCAGTGTGTGACACCCGCGTCTTTAAATGGCTGGACTAAAGCATCTAAAAGACACTCTGTGTTTCCTGGGGAATCACTGTAATAGGACAATCCCAAAAAGAAGGGACAGTCCGAGTATAGCCTGGCCACTGCGTACAGAATCTTCAGCCGGACTTTTTAAAAGAATTTAGGAGCGCCAAATTTATACATAAAAACTACCTCCTCTAAATCCAGCAGTTTATAAACATGCTGTCGATCAGAGAGCTATCTGGCCTAAGAAGTAGCATCCTATAATTCTTTAATTGATACGCCCAGCATTACATCTGGAGATCCGGCAAGCTCATACCACCGTGTGAAAAGTTTGCGCCTTAATTTCTTCCAGGACAACTTGATCCCTTTGCCTGCCCAGATAAAAGAAGAAATCTTGCCCTGTATTTTAAGTAGTTCACCTTTATCAAATTCGAGGGGAATGTTATTTAAAAGGTAGGCATACTCAGGAAGACAATACATTTTAATCAGATTGACCCCCCCGAAATGGGATAGTGGGATGTTCTGCCACCTTTTCAGTAGAATATCCACCTCCTTGGAGACTCTCCAAGTTTATTTTGGGAATATCTCTGAGATCCTGGGTTATTGTTACTCTACGATTTCTTAACTACTTGGAGAGCCTCGCCCCTTGAGCTACAATGTTTCAGGCCATGATTTATGTCTTATCGTTGTTAACCTCATAGCCAGACAGTTTCCCAAAAGCCTTAACTTCAATAGGTAGCTCTGATAAAGTAAGATTGACATTTGATGATAATAAAATCAGGTAAACCCATTTTCTGCGAAGGGAGTGATCTTTTCATTCTGCCCTAAACTCTGGGCCAGAGGCTCAATATACAAATCAAAAAGAATGGGAGACAGCGGGCACCCCTGCCTTGTACTACGCTCTATTGTGACCGCCACGGTAAGGCTGCCATTGACCAAAATTTGAGCCGGGGGACTTTATATATTTTCTTAAGGACCTTCCTAAAAATTTTGTCAAAAGCCTTCAAGGCCTATTCAAGTAGTGCCAGTTGACTCGGTCGAAGGCTTTTGCTGCGTCGATGGTAATGATTGAGAGAGGAACGCCCTGTGCAGTTGCCAGATCGATCGAACCAATTAAGGTATAAACCAAATCCAACATCTGCCTGCCCGGGAGGAAGCCCTTTTGATCTTCATGGATTATCGGGCCCACGATCTTACTGAGCCGGGCATTCAATATGCCTGCAAAGACCTTATTATCTCAATTTAGTAATGATATTGGCCGGTTAGGCTGGCACGGAGTTGGATCCTTCCCGGGCTTCAGAATCAGTGTGATGACTGCTTCACTCCACGAGTCAGGTAAAGGGAAAGTGCCTCTAAGAATTTCATTAAAACAGTTTCAGCCAGACCGGAATAATTTCATAGATCATTAAAGTATAGATCTCAATTGGGATCGCATCCGGTCCTGCAGCTTTCCCTTTCTTAGCTTTGTTTAGGACAGCAAGTATTTCACCCCCTGTTATATCTTGGGTGAGTGTTTTTTGGCTATCCGGATTCAGCATTGATAGGTGTTTCCCAGCAAGCCAATGATCTATGGCATCTTCCTCAACCGATAAATCTTCGCGATATAGGCCTTGAAAAAATTCTATAATAGTCTGCTCAATATCCCCTTTGTCCTCCATAACTTGGCTAGCCACTTTAATCTTGCTGATATAATTACACGATCTATCTACTCTGCTCTTCATGGTGAGAAGTTTGCCACAATTCTCACCCTGGTCGAAGTCCTTCATTTTGCTTACCTCCCACTTCTGAAGGATGATCTCTTCAGTTTTAATTCTAAACTTCAGCTGGAGATCTTCAACCTTTCCTAGTAAACTTTCTTTCACTATGCCAGAAGCCTGCCCGATCTTTAAAGCTGCCTCAGCCACTGCCAGCTGCTCCTCCAAGTCAGCCATCTCCCTTTTCAGATCTAGCCCAGCCTGCTGCAGCACCCTTTAAAGTCCCTCTCAACCAGGCCTTAAAGGCATCCCACACTATATATAGGGGCTCCGAATCCAGATTATGCTGAAAAAAGATCGCTGTGTTCCTCTTTATCATATCTGGGATGAAAGGTTGTAGGAGAAGTCTCCTATTCAGGGTCCATCTCCTCAAAGTGGGCTCTGCGGGAAGTTCTAAGTTTAAGGCTATAGCCCCATGAACAGAGAGGTACATAGGTAGATATGCTATAAACCTTACTTTTCCTAATTCCGGAAATTCTATAAAGTTCAATAAAGATGTAACCAATTGTGGAGTAATGGCCGTTGTTCTTACTGTAGAAAGAATATTCCCTAGCATCACCCATTTTTTCCACCAAACATCACAAAGATTAAGATTTTTTAAAATATTGCATAGAGATGGGCTTTAACCCGTGGTGCCGCAATCTGTTTGAGGGAAGGATCTATCTAGCTTATTGTTTAAAAGAACATTGAAGTCTCTGCCTAGTAACGGGGGGACTTCAAAATCTGCCAGAGCAAGACAAAGATAATTCAGAGGGGTGATGTCATCCTCGTTGGGCCATAACAGCTGGCTAACATATATTTGGAACTCTGGCACCTCACCTCTGCCATTACCCAACGTCCTCTGTCATCCACCTGCGTCTTGATAAGCTCTACTCCTAAATTTATTCAAAAAATAATGGCCACCCCTTTCGAGCAACATTGTTGATCAGAAGCTACAATCTTATCGACTCATCTTTGCTTATCAAACAATGCCTTACATTCTGAATGTAACAGATGGGTCTCTTGGAGCATGAGAATCCAGACAGAACTGTCCTTAAGATATTGCAAGACCAGGCGCGGTCTTCTTTTGACTCTCAGGCCATTCACATTCCAACATAAAATTTGAAGACGCCCACCTTGCCCAGGACCAGATCTACCCACCATCGTAGTCCTGTTTCCACCCCGGCTACATATACAGGCGGTTGTTAAGTCACATGAGGTCCCTATTGAGGTTTTTTTTTCTCCCCCCAATGCTCTCCACCCACACATGTGCAGTGCACCCCTCACCTCCCACCCCACTCATGGGAATCCTCCCTGACCACTTATTGGTAATTAACAATTGGCACTTTGAGCCGAAACCCACTAACCTCAAAGAAAAATGTTATCATTGCAAAAGGTAAACTCCCTCCAAAATGTTTAAGTGAAACCTCAACTAGCCGAAGGTTTATTGTGTTGCGAAAAGCTGTCCGCCTCCTCAGGAGATCGGAAATTATACATCTTGTTGGCCCACATCACTTTCAAAAAGGCAGGGAACCTTAACTGCACTTGAGAACCCAATTCTTTCAGGTTGTTCATCCGCTTACCCAGCTCCCACCTTCTATCCTCTGTTATACGAGGAATATCTGTCCTTATTCTAAAAGACTTGTCTTGTACCTGAATGCTCTTAAGCTTAAGAGCCGCCTCAAGTAGTTGTTCCTTAAGAAGGTATGATTGGATGTATACCAGGATTTTCCTAGGCTTCTTTTGTCCGGGGTTCAGTTTAAATGGATCCCTATGTACCCGTTGAATCTCTGACTCATCTCAAACCTCTTTCTACTACTCTTTCCAATGCACTAACCTATTTATCACCCTATACCTCTATCAATATATCCTCTACATCCACTCTCTCATTCATCTCAAACCCCATACCACTACTATGACCCCCAAAATAGGCCTTTCTAGACTCTTCCCTACTCTACCCCTCCTTGCACCATCTGACACCTCTCTTTACTATACTGATTTCCCAAAACAAGCCTTTCTAAACTCTTTCCTCTGACTTTTCTCCTCCACATACCTTTTTACTCCCACTACTGCTATGGCGTCCACTAAATCCTTTACTCTTCTATCCCTCCGCTATCCTTTTCAATCAAAATAATAGACTAACATGTCCACTATTCAAATTTCATATGTCACTATAGTAATTCACCACTAATCCTTATTGGGTTCCGAGTAGTGTGCTACTCACAGAAAAAAGTGCTGCAACAGCTCATTAGGGGTAGCAAGCACTATATAAATGCAACCCTTTTTCCTCTTCTATCCCTCCGCTATCCTTCTCAATCCAAATAACTGACTAATATCCACCACTCAAATTACTTTAGTATTTCACTTTACTAATTCACCACTAATTCTTTATGGGTTCCGTGCTACTCACCAAACAAAGCGCTTCAACACCCCATCAGGGGTAACAAGCGCTATATAAATGCAAACCTTTTTTAGCCCTCCGCTATCCTTCTGAATCCAAATAACTGACTAACCTATCCATCACTCAAATTACTTTCATATTTCACTATTCTAAGTCAACACTAATCCTTCTTGGGTTACGGAGTAGCGTTCTACTCGCCGAAAAAGCGCTTTGACGCATCGTTGGGGGTAGTAAGTGCTATATAAATGCAAATACAATACAATTTTAATGCATTGATGATTTAAACAATCTGCAGGACTACTATTGGTTCCTCAGGGTGCCTTTTATTGATACGTTTCTTGTAACTGCAATCCTATTCGGTCATTTGGAGCAACCAAATCACCTGTTAAGTAACTGCTCCAGTGAGACAACCCCCTGTCAGTCTCTGAAAATATATCTGATGCGAACACACACACATGCTGCGCAAAGTGCGACCCGAGCCTTAGTATTCACCTGTTAAATTGTTGAGATCCACCACTATCTGGGAGTACGTGTGTAAGAGGTGGAAAGAAAAAGCAATAAGTGTGTGAGTTTTTGAACGTGCGAATGAAAAATGGTGTGTGTCTGTGTGAAATTGAATGTTTCAGTGTATGAAGTGGGCATTTAAGTGTGTGAGGGGCGAGTGTGATTGAGCCACGTGTGTATGAAAGTGGGGAATGTATTTAGACTTCTTTTGAGTGCATCGAGTCTATACAGTCCGTCCCCTTTATTCCCAGAGCATCCACGTTGCAGTCTCTATGTACTCAGCAAAAATAATTACACCTGTTGGAAATAGGATGTTTGCAGCAGCACTTTAGATTCCAGAAACTTCGGAGCCTGAGTGCAGGAAGTGCATTTTAATTTCCTGACGGAGAACACTGAATTGGCTGTTGAATTTTGTCTTCTCAATTTCTTTAAGAAAATATCCGCTTTGTGAAAAAATGATGCAGCAGGTTTACCTTTATGGTGATTTTTTTAAATGGGTACTCCATGAGGAATACCGCAGTTTTATTAATCGGGGAAATATCAAGTGTCAAGGGTTTGCAGCAGAAAGTGGGCAGATTGGCAAAAACAATCTGAATTTATATATTTATTTTGTAAAACTCTTTCCCCCCCCCAAATAATTTGATAACAAAACAAGTTTGATAGCAACTCTGTTCTGGCTTACTTCATTGGGAACAGGCTGCATTTCAGTAGATCACATGCTACAGACTTCTTCGTGTGCGGGCTACTTTTGGGATACAGTGGTGGTTTAATAAATCTGGTGGTTTATGCACTTGTTGGAAAGATCTATGTTAATTCTAGTCCAAGGTACAACTCAACATAAACTTGCATTACGGGATAGTGTGCCTCCTGGTAAAGCATAGCATGCAACATGCTGCTCAGATTTTTTAGGTCAAGCCTAACGCAGCGCGCATGCGCTGCCCTAGTAAAACGACCTCTTGGAATCACTCTGAACTTTTCACACACTAGTGCGTGTGGTTTTTTGGGAGCATTTTTCTATTGGGCTTTGCGTGCGTCTTTGTAAAAAGACAGCACGCAATTGGGCAAAGGCGGGTGCATGTTCCCACCTTTACCAGGAAATGTATCCGCCCACGGCCTACGGTTTACGGTTACGAGCAGTGGCGCGCAGTGTGCCATCTGTTATGTGTCAGATTTCACACTAGCGCGCGTTCACCACTCGGGGGATGCTGCAGCTGCCTTCCTCGCATCCCACGGCGTTTTGCCTGTGGGAGCGAGCCGCTGCAGTGCCGCCTTGTTTTCTGTACTTTATTTCCATCCTCTTTGTTCCGCTAGTTTTTTTTGTTTCCACAAATTGTAGCACTGACCCCGTCGTGCCTCTTTCCTTCTCACAGCAGCTCCTTGATCTCCCAGCAGTACGGCCTCCCAGGCAGGTGCCCTCCCCCCGGCTCACGGGCCTTTGATCTCCAAGCAGCGCGGCGTGCACCTCATCAGCCAGCCCTGTGATCTCCTTGTGACTCACCCGAAAACGCTACAGGCTCGGTGCTGCCACAGTGCTCAGCTTACTTGGTCTAGTTCCCTGTTCCGCCCTCCTACTTTCATGCCTCTCCGGTCACCTCTGGCCCTCTCCCCCTGTATCTTGCTCTTAGTCTGTTTCTCTCCTCTCCTGGCTCTCTATCTCTAATTACCTCTCACTCTGTTTGTCTCTCTTACTCTGCCCCGTCTTATTACTCCGTTCTTCCTCTTTATTTGCTGTCTCCCGGGTTCCCCTTCATTTTTAGGTCTCACCCAAAAACGCTGCAGGCTCGGTGCTCACCCCGTCCCTTTTCCACCCTCCTTCTTTCATGCCTCTCCGGTCACCTCTGGCCCTCTCCTTCTGTATCTTGCTCTTCGTCTGTTTCTCTCCTCTCCCGTCTCTCTCTCTCTCTAGTTACCTCTCACTCTGTTTGTCTCTCTTACTCTGCCCCGTCTTGTTATTACTCCGTTCTTCCCCTTTCTTTGCTGTCTCCTGAGTTCCCCTTCATTTTCATTATCGCCGAATGTAGCATCATTGGTGTGTTGTGATGTCACACTTAATGGATAAAGGACTTTATCGCATGTTAGTATAATGGTATTGTGTTCATGTGGCTGCGCCTTCTCTTTTGCTTCTAAGCGCCCGCTGATTGACAGAGAGGTGTATTTACTGTTTTACCTGCTCCCTTGGGTCGCACAGTCACTCAGCTTGCAGGATACAGGTGAAATTCACCCTCCCCTCACATCCTGCACACCGACAGCCTTGAGCTCACAATGACATGACTAGATGATGTATCAGGACTTCGTGCACCACACCAAACTATTCCCATAGAAGTTATTTCCTACAAACACACACCTTGCAACCAAAGCAGCAGCCGCCTGCAGTCACTCCTGACAGGGCCTCCCTGGTTACAATGATGCGTTGTACAAGATAACATAGCACCTACTCTGTGTACTAAGACACAGTTCAATTTGTGGCGCACCTTACATAAATGACTGTGTAATATCATTAAGGGGATGCTCCAGAAGCAGAGGGCTTGGGCGAGGTCACCCCGGCTTCAAGCAGCGATTAGTCCAGACCGCAGGCCCATCTGCGCCATCAGGCCTCGGTGCGTGATTCCATGAGTGTCTGCGAGGGCAGGGGGAGGGGCTGCATTAGCACTCGGTGTGTGATTCCATGAGGGGACCTTCCAGATCACTTGTCTGCATTGCAGTAATGGCTGCTGAGCTTGGCTGGGTGTGTTGGTAGCTGAGACCCCCCCCCCCCCCCCCCACACACACACACACAAACACAACTTACAATAAAATATCAGGACAAAAGAAAACAGGACATTTTTTTATGTAAATACTTTTTTTTAATATGGTCGTTCAGTTGTAAATAAAAGCCTTTTTGGTCATATATAAGGTAACAAAATGCTTCTGACACTTTTTTATTATAACTTTTCAGCATGCTGCACAGCAGCCACACTTCTCTACAGCATAGTTTAAAGACATTCGCAAAGTCAATAGCTCTGACTGAACACTTATAAGGTCCCAAAGGCGAGACCTATTGGCTATGCCAATGCTTGTTTTTTGTGTCGGTAGCTCAGTTGGTTACTTTTTTGTTGCAGCGGTCATTGAGTTACCAGCAGGTCACAAGTTAAAATCCTTGACATACAGCTTATTGACCTAGATCATGGAACTGCATGCAAACTATGAGACCTAGATTTAGAACCTAGCTGTTTTTCCTCAAACTTTTGTTATTTTAAGATTGCTAAAAAGGGCTACTTTGGGTAGTATAAACGTCAGTTATTAAGTGCTATGCAAACGGCTCTGTGTAATAACCATTAGAATCTGACTCCGATTTCATGCATTCAAAGCGCAAGAAGGTCAGTAAGCTATCCCTGTCCCTTTTCCCACACTCAGCACCACCTTTACTCCCCACCCCCCCAAAAATCCACCCCAGTCCATGCTCCTTTTGGCGAGTACCTGCACTTATTTTTTCCATTTAAAGTACAAAGCATACCCTAGCTGCAGCCTTAATCTTTCTCAGGAGCTGTTGGGAGGCTGCTGGATGTGTTTTTGATTTTCTTAGTGCCAAGCTGTCAAAAGGCTTCCGGTTTTTCCTTTGTCGCTCGCCCTTTCTCTAGCCCTTTCCGCAGTTCTCCACAGAAAGATGAGGTAAATTAAAGAGCCAAAACACAGGCGTGTGCAACCAAGTAGTCTAGATCTGGGCCACACTGCATGGGAACCAGGGCTACATGGTGTCATCACGTGGCCTTGTAGTGCAGGTTTGTCCATCAGCTGCAATCCATTTCTTCTTGCAAAGCTCCCGAAGACCTTACTGATCTAGGCCACCTTTATGTAGTGCATAGATACCTTAAGTACCCCTGCTCAGGATTTAGTGGGCTCCTCCTTGAGTTGATTCAAGGCTGCTTCTTCTAGCGGGTTACAGGACTTCCAGTTTCTAATCACTGAAACTGACAAAGGGATTTTACTGTTAGAAGTGCAACCCATGAAACACCCAAACCTAATATGTATCCAATTTTACTGTAAATAGATGTTTATATGAGTTTTGGGTTAGGTCCCATTTAAGTGGAGTTAACTTTTGGAAATTTGCGTTTTCTGAAGGGTTACCCCAGATTTTTGCCTTCTGTTGCTAAACCAATTTTTGTTTGCCTTAGGAAACCGGACACTGTAGTCCTGCTAACCAGTGTTAAAGTGATTATGCTCCCCTTTTAAATTGGCATATAGCAGTAGTGCCCAAACTGTGTGCTGTGGCTTCCTGGAGAGCCATCAAACCTAGCCAGGGGAGCCGCACACCAAGCACTTTAATGCATTTAATGTTGAAGGGTCTGTTGGCTTCAGTCAAACTAATAAGACTTAAATTAATGATCTCGATGATTTGTAAATGACATGCCGAAAGCTGTAAACGTAATGCTTAATTGATGGCGTATTGAGGGAGATGACTTCCATATTTCACTGGATCCCCATGTTCCAACACTCCCAAAGTACGCGGAAGATGCCTGATTTATTTTATTAGACTCATAAATAGGGGTTTTTTTCCAAATACATTTTACACCAATGCAAGTTATCAGGAAAGTACAGTTGTCCTGTCTATTAAACACATTAAGTATTGACACTTTGTACTTGAACCATAGGTACTTCCAGTACACATTTCCAAACAGGCCTGCTCTCTCCTTGAGCACAGGGAAGTAAAACACCATACACAGCAAAATGGCAACATTTGTAAACAAGAAAGAGGGACGTTTAAAAAAAAGAAATCAGAGGAATTTATTTGGCTTGCATTGTTTTGGAGGCAATTTTAGAGAGGAGACAGCAAAACTAAAGCTGTATGTGGTTTAAAAAATCATAAGTCACCCTGCTGAGACCGGTGTGTTGGCACGTATCACATGGGTAGAAATGGAAGTGCATGCAAATATTCTTCAAGCACAGAAACACTTTGGCAATGGAGCCTATGTGCATACGGGTGCTATCTAGCACTCTAAGTGGGATACAAAAGTTTGAGAGGGTACTTTAAAAAAGGCATCGGCAAAGAAGTGTAACTAAGAATATTTTATTAGAGGCGCCGCCTTAGTAATACGAAACATCCTGTGTATATGATTATAATACCTTCATCAGCTTCATCCCAATTATTGTCAGGGAGAAAAATGCAAGTATTCCCAAGGCTAGGTTACATCCCCCCACCCTCCCAAAAAAGTATCAGTGGGGAGCCACAGGCAATGGCCAATGGGTCAAGGGAGCTGCAGGTCTAAAATGTTTGGGAACCACTGGCATATAGAAAAACACGGGGCTATATTATTACATTTTATAATACTTTACTTCAGTTTAGGAGCAGCTAGAAATACAATTCAAGGACTCATTTTAATAGTAATTTAAAATCCAACTTGATGGTAAAGTCTGATTTTATATTACGGTTTGGGAAATGGCGCTTGTAGAAAGTTGTCAATTTCATGCCTACGTCAAATGTACCTTTCCGCTTGTGTCACCTGACCCCTAATGGCACCCCTGGAGTGTTGTGTGTTGCTCCCAGACAAAGGGCCTTTGGTGTGCGAAGAGGTGTTCTCTTTTGTTCAGGATGGCCTAGGGGCTGTACCCAGCCCTTTCCTGACTACAGAGAGTGCCTACCCTGGCACTGCCAGTTGCAGGTCACACCTGGGCCTGCCTGTCCTTTGACTCTCTGGTGTGGCTTGCTCCCATCCCAGGGGAGTAGAGGAATGGACCAGAACTGGTTTAGGGGTTGGACAAAGGCTTGCCTACCACCCACTGGCTTGCACTGGGCATAAAAGTGGAAACTTCTTCTTAGAAAACTCCTGGTCCTGTGTGGAGCTGAATGACTGCCCTGCTAGCTGAAGAACCTGAAGGAAGGAAAACTGGACCTGCTACCTTGATCCCAATTCCACAGAACTGACATCAATGGTCAGTTGGCTGACCTTCTGTCTGAACTACAGGTAAACAACAAACTTCTAGATGCTTCTCTTGCTGCAACTGTCCAGCTTCCTAATTCCAACTGTACCCACCCTAGACTCTGCTGAAGTGAGTCCAAACCCCAAGCGGTTCCCCTCAGGTCTTGGACCCTTGACTTAAGAGTGTATTTCTTTTATTTATTTGCAGAGTTTTATATAGTGTATTCCTCTAACCGAAGATACACATTCTGAGTCTTCAACCCCTTTAATGGCTGTGCCTGGACCATGCTCTTCAGTAACCCGCCGTCGTCAAGTCCTGTATCTGATCCAGCTGCAGCTTTCCCCGACGACGACTCATTGCCAACCTCTTTTTGGGATTTTTCACATTGTATTTGCACTTTGTTACAGTTTGAGTGCTGCACATATACTTTACATATTGCCTCTAAATTTAGCCGGATTTATTTTGTACGAAGCTAACCGAGGGTTAAGCACTGGTTTATTTATTGACTTTTGTGGGTCACTCTAACAAGGATTGTGAATATTTTTTTTTAATTGGGCTCTAACCCCTTCAATAAATGATCCAATGTCTTACAGAACTTCTATTGCATAGGCTGCTCAGCCACATTTCTTTTTATTCACAGGTTAGGCAGAAAGACTACAGCTGGGTAGTCCTTGTCAGGTATTGAAAAGTAATGTTTCATAAGGAAAGGGGTCTTATGTCTACTACACAACTGCCTGCAGCATATCTCTGAGGGAAAGAAAGCAGCAGGAATGGGGTAGAGGCTGTGCCTGCACCTCATAAGGCGTTTCTGTCCACCAACCTCAATTCTTTTGAGCCTGGCTCACTTTAAAATTACCTAGCATTTGTTCCTGTTTTGTTTTTGCATTTCACGTCACTGTCTGGTAAACCCGTGCTTGGCCTCCATATTGTTATCAATAGACATATAGGAGTATGCATGCAGCAAACATCAGATGTAACAGCCTCCCCTCTGTGCACACAATTGTATGTACTTAAACGAAAAATCCAAAATAGGCAGATATGCAATAGTGCGGCGAGTGGAGATCAGGACAGAGTTGTGTGCTATTCCAAAGCATGCCGGGGAACATTTCAGTTCAAATACATTTTCTCATATACAAATCGGGATGTTTCGCTCACAAATGGCCCCTTCCATTCATACACACACATTCCTCACTTGCTTTCTCCTTTTTTAGGTCTCGCCTGAGCCAGCGCGTGCACTGCTCTGCGAGACATTTAGTAAGTGGGGTTTTCAAAGTGCTACCCCACACTTTTGCTGGCCTAGCCTTTGCAGTTACGCACGCATGCACGCGCGCAGCCGCCAGCTTTCACCGTCTGAGGCGCCATCTGGACCGCGATCAGTTTCAGTTCTGTTGCTGATCACTTTCGCTCGCGCGCACACAACTCCCGTTCGCGGCCGCACGTCTTGTTTAAACAAACGTTACAGCCTTGGATTTTTATTTATAGTTGTCCCGTGAAATTTCCCACAGGATACTTAGACTTGTGGCATTTTTACTGCTTCAATTAAGTGGCTTCTGCAACTTTAATGATGACCTATTTTAAGTTTGACTCTTTAATCTTATCATGTTTTAAATTGCGAAAACACCGACACCTCATTCACTATATAGTAAAGTTATATTTCTAAAGAAAGCATGCTTTTTACAACTGTATTCTAGAGGCGAAATTAAGTCCGTCTTTTCCATTATACCAGCTTCATTCACAACCTATATTGGATTTTCTGATCAGGAATTTTAATGGCAAACATTTAATGTGCCTGAATAACTAGTAGACCCCAAGTTTGGAAGGAACATCTTTAGTGAGGCCTCCAGCTGTTCGAATATTTGTTTCTTCTGCAGTCGGTGTGCTACAGACGTGGCATGTGTGCGGATCCAGTTGCTTCTCGCCTGAAATTGGAAGTCAGCGGAATGCTTTAATTTTCCCCTCTGCTGGACAAGGCTGATGCCTTAAAGGCTTATAAAGCATTTTCTCCTTGTGCAGTGATCCGCTTGTCTAACCTGTGAAAGAATCGACATTCCTCTAACCCTGCAGATGGAACGTGCTTCTGGCGATGGCAAGGTCGCCCATGCAGCTTCCGGTTAAATTGGTCATGGAAGCCTGGAATGAGATGGAGATGTACAGTCTCGAGACCCCTATTCCAGTACTTGGATCTAAAGATTTCATATCAGTGCTCTGACATGGTTGACGTTTTCTGAAATTGATTTTACTTTTTATGCAATTTAAAGCTTTTTATCACGCAGTTCCTGTATTAGGTCTACATTTAGGGAGCGACTTTCCAGGTGGTGAAAATGCTCTGTTTGGTCACATATACATTTTCTGTGGTTGGAGTCAGTGTTTAAAGACGTGCTATTTTTAGTCCGTTATTTCATCTGGCTGAGGTACAAACCATAAGGTCTGGAATGCGGCATTCATGTGATGCCTTGATTTGTGTAAATGTATAATTATAGGCCCAGCTCTAAATATGAGATGCTCATCCGCACTGGGCCGCCCTTGCTCGCCACAATAGCCAGTGATAACATTTTCCATCATCAGGCCTGACAGATGCAGAATTGTCTTTCACAGTTTGCCAGAGAAATCGTAATCCATACTGAAGTAGATATGGATTCGGATTGAACAGTATTAGAAGAAGATGGATAAGTGAGAGAATATTTGGTCACTTTTATGTGTGTGTGGTACTAGTGTTTGTGTGTGTGTGTATCCTTCATTACTAATTCAGAGAACCATAAAAAGAATATTTTTGTGCAGCGCTACAGTTCCGAACTACTGGTGAGGAAACAAAATGAGTGCAGTCTGGCATTTATGCCACGTGGCAAACTTCTATATGTGTTATTTGTTAGTAAACTTTGTTATAAACACAACTCGCATCTATTGTTTTGTCTCTGGTTTCAGGACAAAGACTTGTTTTGTGAGATCAGGGTCCTCTTTCCCACCAGGAATCCTTCCAGTGACACTCACCCCAGCTCTTCCATCCATTCTGCTCTAATCTCTTCTTCACAAACTCGCAGCTGCCCCGTTTCCCACTCCCTCTCATATTCCTTCTCCCCTGTACCATTCTTCTCTACCCACACCTTTTTCCCCGTCACTCGTGCACACTTCTCTCTAAATCTTCTTTCGCTCTGTCTCTTGCACACATATCCTCCGGTATTACGCTCTCTCCTGCCACGCATTATCCACAACGCCTTCCCTTTTTTTAAATTCCTTTTTCCATTGGTGTCACTTATTTTTCACCTCACCTCCCACGTAACCTATTTCCCATTACTAGTTCTACAGCGCTGCAAGGTCATACAAACAGCAATAGCACTATGCAAATATGACGACTGCACTGCAAACAAAACAAGCTTTGGCATAACCAGTAGGTCTCGCCTTTGGGACCTTATAACTGTTTAGCCATGCAACAGTTGATGTTGTTGCACCAAGGATATTGCGCTGCATAACTAAATACTTATAAGGGCCCAAAAGTGAGACCTATTGGCTATGCCAATGCTTGTCTTAATTAACTGTAAGGATCTGACGAAGGCCAGCAACAGCAGAGCTGTCTGTATGTTGATTTAAATCGCCCTCTAGACCCTTGAGTTCACATTGGAACTTTAAGCAGTAGGGGTTAGTTGCGTGAAAATAAAGATTAATAGTGTTAGCCCATGCAGTTAATGCCCATAAAAGCTTAACTGTGGCCTGACCAGGTCCCTGATTTCCAAAGTGATACATGCACCCCTTAAAGGCTTCAGCTTAATTCTAAAGCTGCCATCTGGTCTAATGCTTTGGGCTGTTTATTCAAAGAGCTCATAGGGTGTGTTGTGCTTTGAAAGCTATTAGGTGAGGGTATAATTGTACAGCTTTTAGGGCCTGACTTGGGCCCCAACCATGCTCCTATTTTAGCTGTCAAATCAAATATAGTGCAGGACTGCAGTGGTCTGGTGTAGAACTTGGGTGCGAAAGGTCTGACAATACTCAAATCTGCTTGTTCAAAATAGAAAAAACCTGAGTTGGGAGACTGGGGAAGGAGTCCCAACTAAATTCTGGCTGCCAGATCATGATTGAGTTGAGCTTGTGTATATGATACTTGAGCAAATTCAAGTATAAGGCACTGCAGTAGTTCAAACATGAGCAACTGATTACTTGTACAACCAGAATAAAAGGAGTTGGTAGAGAGCAACAGAAGAATCTTTAAGTATTCTTAGATGATAGAAATGGGAAGAATGGCTTGGCAATTTGTGAAGAACCATCAAGCTGGTTTTCTGTGATAAATCAATGATTGCGCTTGCTACTTCTCTACCAGATCCGGGCAATAGACCAATGTGGGTGACCACCAAACACTTCACCAGTCACAAGGCACAGTTTGAGTGCTCTACCTATCGGCACCCCCTTTTTAATAGAGTTTAGGTTTAAAAAGGTGTCATGCCTCCAAGAAGCAACGGTGATCATGAATTTAAATTATCAACCGGCTTGCTCCTTCAAGTCTCAAGATTATCTGATCATCAGCCTATGATAGTACCTCCAAACGGAAGGAACTAATCAATGGGGCAACATAAACACATCAATATATATGTATTGTATGGCTTAATGATGAGCCCTGGTGAACCCCATAAGAGTTGTTCCTGAAATGAGAAGTGCAAGGAGGAATTGTAACAGTTTGACTCAGACCCTGTAAAAAGGACACCAGCCCCCTGCGTGCTTTATTGGTATCAGTTTATGGCACGCATACAATGTGAGATGAGAGAAAGCATCACACGCTGCTAACAGATTGAGAAGAATAAGAGTACGGGTCCCTGCCCTGTCCAGCTCTATTCGTAGTTGATTAAATAAAGCATGGCGTTCTCTGTTCCATGGTGGGCTTTGCTGGAGTATTGTCCAAAATATTGGTCTCCAAAAATATGGTCAGTTGCTTATTCACTATTTTATTTCTGCTATCTTGGCTACAAAAAGCGGAATTATATTGGTCAGTAGTTCTTCAGAACTATACGGTCAGAGTTCAAGGTTTTTAATAGCCGAATTATCAAAGATTATTTTTGATGTTGTGGGGACTACAACTGTATCAAAAGATAAATTAAGGTGACTAAGATGCATTCCATAATAAGATGGTACACCTGACTGGAACAAGGATCAAGTGATGAAAATGATTTGCTAGACTTGCCAACATTGATTAGCATACATTCGGAAATGTGAGAGAACTGCAATAAAGTAGATACATTCTGATGTGACCAATCGCTACAGAAGGTTCTCATTCTGTTAGATTGCTGAAATCTGCATAGATTCCTTCAGTTTTCTCAGAAAAATATGGAGAGAGGACCTTGCAGAGTTCCTAAGATGGCAAAGCAGTATTACGGCAGACTTTGGGCTTGGTAATTTCCTTTACAAGCTTGAATAATCATGGGTGTTAATTATTGTCCGCACCAATCTTAATAGCATAGTACTGAATCTTGACAGTTCTCATAGCTCATTTTGTAGTTCTGGATTGCTTGACAATATTTTTCATTAAATGTTGAAACGTAATTTCTGATATACATCTGCCTGTGGAATCCTCACCTTTTAAATTACCCCATGCACAGCATTCCACTGACACTTTTCTCCATAACTCTCCCACGTTGATGAGGACCTCACAATGGAACGGATCCGCTCTCGACTTTGCGTGATGTCATTGGAGCCATAAGACGACCTCTTCGGCCTGCTGACATCTGTTCGCTTTTTTCCGCACCGTCAACGCATAATGTTTTTTCCAGGTTTCTCCATTTCTGGGAGTTTTTTTGTTGCAAGTACTTTGTGTAATTGTAGCAGCGATCATGGATACCCAGAGGAAGTCTGGTTTTAAGCCATGCAGGGAATGTGGGGGGGGGGGGGGGGGGCAGATGTTGATTACTGACCCCCATGAAGATTGTTTGTGGTGCCTCTGGTCAGACCATGACGTCGGGAGTGTTCGTCATGCAGGTGCATGAACCCCAGGGCTTTAAAGGACAGGGAGGCCAAGCTGTTTAAGCCTAAAGCAAAAAACCTGAAAATAGGTCAATGGAGGCAAGGTCCCGGTCAGAGTCACTGACTCCGCATACCTCGAAGTCATCGAGGAAACATAAAAAGAAGTGGCGCCATGGATCTCGATGACGTTTGTACAAGGATGGAACCAGATCCAGAATATCCTGTCTTCCCGACTTAGGGTACAGATCCTTTGCATTTCGTCAATGCTATGTTTGGCTTGTTTGCCAGAGCGGCTAACTCTGCTGGTACCACCGGTTGTCCCCATGGGTCTGCTAGCATACTCCTAGGGAGGCTTGCCACCTCACTTCCCTCAGGCACCTCTCATGCCTTTTATGTCATTGGCTCTGGAGAGTTGGTCTCTCCCTACGCTGAGGTTCCCAATACCGGTGCAGTCCCTGGAGGGAAGAGTGCCATTGGACGGATCCTCTCTGATGCTGTCTGGCTCCGGTCTGGCGCCAGCATGACCTCGTCCGGGGTCTTCTACCATCCTGGTGGAACTTCCATCCACGATGGTCCCAAAGTCACCGGTGCCACCTATGGCTCCGCCGACGCCTGTCCCAAAAATGCGGTCCAGAAAGGAAGCACAAAGGCTGATGGAAGAGGGGGAGTATCAAGTGCTGTAGGAGGAGGCTGAAGAGGGTGAGATTGTTGACCCTGTACAAGACTTTGAAGGCCTACAGGAGGCTAGTGGCCTGGATACATCTCCTGAATGGGAGGTCTCCTCACCAAAAGGCCTTCCAAAGCAAGAGGTGTCCTCATATCATTCTGTAATTAGGAAGTCAGTGGATTGGCTAAATTTGCCATTGCCTACTGCTGAACCCCCAAATCTAGCCTCTTGACGGAGGCGCTTCATTCCCCTTCTGTCTCGGAATCCTTGATTCCTTTTAATGAGGCTTTGACTGAGCCTATCTTGGAGGTTTGGCAGAAACCAATTACTGCTCCTGTGGTGTCCAGGTCTGTGGCGAGAAGGTATAAGGTGGCTCCGGGGGAATTCTGCTTTCCTATCTACCCACCCATCACCAGAGAGTTTAGTAGTCCAAGCGTCGTGCTCCTCTAAACAGTCTGCCGATTCATTCCCATCTATACCTGCAGATAGAGAATCCAAACGTATGGGGAAATCTGCAAGGAAGGTATTCTCTTCGGCTAGTATGACTCTAAAGTCGACAAATGCGACATGCATGTTAGGTCGCTATATCCATGCTCGGACGGTCTCAATGAGTGAGGTGCTCCCAAAGCTTCCGGAAAATGTTTTGGGTCATTTTTCTGAAGTACTTTCTGATACTCAAGCTGCGGCCCGCCAGGTCATTCAAACAGGTCTGGACACGGTGGACTCTGTTGCCAGAGTAATGGGATCCTCTTTTGCTACCAGGAGGCATACTTGGCTATGGGGGTCTGGGTTTTCAACGGATGTCCAAGCCATCCTATTGGACTTGCCTTTTAACGGATCTCCTCTTTTTGGTGCCAAAGCGAACTTGGCGCTGCAGCACTTCAAAGATAGCAGAGTCACAGCAAGATCATTGGGTCTTTAGTCCCAGTCCAGGGGCTTTGGATACCACAGGTTTCACGGTTTTGGCAGGACTTTATCCTTTTGAGCCAAGTATCATCCCAACAGCAGCAGCAGGCGAACCCCCTGTACCTGTCATACAGTGGAAAAGGTTGAGGTCTGTCTGTGCGGTACGGCTTGGCAGCAAGCCGCCTCCTTCTCCTCCTCCTCCTTCCCTATCTCCTTCTCCTTCCCTATCTCCTTCTCCTTCCCATCCTCCTCTTCCTTCCCATCCTCCTCCTCCTTCCCTACCTCCTCCTCTACCTCCTCCTCCTCCTTTCCTACCCCCTCATCCTCCCCCTTCCTACCTCCTCCTTCCCTACCTCCATAAATCATCCCACAATCTATGCTGGAGACTAGTTTGTCTTTCCTAAAACAGTGAAAAACCTGGTAGTCTACACAAAGACATGATGTGCAGCCAAAATCTCTTTGGAGTGCCACCGCCCTTTTTTGAAGGAAGAAGACAACAGGATGAAAGACCATGCTACAAGGGGTTTGCAATGTGCTCTACACTGAGCAATTTCAAAGGAAGTAGGAACTTACTTTAAAGCTAGAAAATCCTGCGTCAGTGAGATAAAAAACAGATCTTGCTTGTCTTTCAGTCCAACTTTTACCATCACATGTCTATCCTTGGGCATCCCGCAAGCCCATATCCCGCCGACGCCCACTTTGACAATGCACACATACGGGGGTAACAGCGTATAGCAATTCCATTATGGCCATTTGGATGTCTTGCTTCTCATACTCCTAGGACAGCCCCTCTTCAACTCTTAGGGTCCTCCCTGAAATGCTACCCCTAAGGATTACTATTACCACCTCCCTGGGTGTGAAGTGAAGGGGTATAAATTCCTTGTTACAACCTCCTAATTTTCTACAACAACCAGGAAGCCTGACAGCTTGCATTCAAGACTAACCTTGCCCAAAAAGCCATATCTGAAAACCAAGGGGGAGGGGGGTCATCACATTGACGGGACTAGCTGACACCCCCTCAAACTTTCAACTTGTGCAGAATAGGCATTAAAATAAGATATGAACCTCCATTCCTTTTTAAACACATATCCTTGAAATCTGTTATCTGCCTCATTCGCTGTCACAGCAACCCACTACTATTTTTTTTCACATGATCTTGACCATAAAGGCCTTTGTCCATTCACACCTGAACATCAGTAATTCAGCCACATTTGGCCTGCCAGATAATCTGTATAATATAACAGAAACAATGGTTACCGTGGAAAAGTACTATAATCTATACTGGTAAAGATATGCACAATCTCAATGAAAAAAAGGGTTATGATGATGCCAATGAAGAGACCATGTACACCTCAGTTTCCATTTACAATATTTGTTTTATATGGTTCAACAAATTACTTATATATATTCACTGAAAAAACCATAGGTTTTAGGGAAAGTTATAGTTAGTTGGACATTTCCCTCGTACCAAACCAGAGAAATTCCCCCGTTATAGTTAGTTCAGCTAACTATAACTCGCGCCCCCGCAATGCACTGCTGATGACGTCGCATATTACATCACTCGTGACATGGTCAGTGACATCACTGATGACATCACTGATGACATCATCCATTGACTGTGAGTTTCTCTAAAGTTTAAATACGCTTTAATATATATAGGGAAAGGCGTGTTGAAGAATGAGTGGGTGTATACGTGTCTGACTGGATGATTTACTAGGTGTGTGACTGACTCTATAAGTGAGTGATTAAACATAACTTACTGAATGCATGGGTTAGTGACTAAACTGTGTGAATGTCTGTATTTGTCTGTCTGTTGGTGTGTAAGTGGCTGCATGGGTTTGCGAATAGCTGCATGAGTGTCGATATGGGTTACTGATTGGTTGTCTGAGTATCTGTATGGGTGCCTGAGTGTTTGTGTGGGTGGGATGCGTATGACTCTGTGTATAGATGTATGAGTGGGTGATTCACTGGGTGCATGGTTTTAAGAGTGCATCTGTGATGGACTGTATGGTTGGGTGAGTGTATGTATGGGTGTGTTAGTGATTGTATGTACATCTCAGTGGTACATGTGTGAGTTACTACATATGTGAAAGGCAGTATATATGTGTGTAAGAGTATATAACTGTCTATAGGTGAGTGTGTGATTGTGAGAGTGGCTGTATGGATGAGTGTGTGCTTGTATCAGTGATTGTATAAGAGCGTAAGAATGTGGTAGTATTTTTATGAATAAGTGAACTTGTGTGTGTATAACTGTATAGGTGAGTAAATGGGAGTGTGATTAATTATTTGCATGACTGACTAGGTGTGTGAGTACCTCTATGGATGAGTGGCGGTGTGTGAGTGTCTATATAGGTGTATAAATGCATATGATAGTCCTGTTCTGAGTGACTGTAAGTATGAGTGACTGTGCAGGTGAGTGAGTGGATGTGTGTGTAGAACTAAGAGTCAATGAGTGGGTTTGTAGTTATTGGTATTGGAGTATCTATGTTTTTGAGAATGGCTGTCTGAAATTTTGAGTGGGTGTTTCAAAGGTTATATTAGGGTGTGAGAAGATGCACAAATTTATCACATGGATGATGTCATCAGTGATGTCATTTGAGATGTCATCAGTGATGTCACTGACCATGTCATGAGTGATGTAATATGTGACGTCATCAGCACTGCATTGCGGGGGCACGAGTTATAGTTAGCTGAACTAACTATAACGGGGGAATTTCTAGGGTTTTGTACGAGGGAAATGTCCAGCTAACTATAACTCCCCTTAAACCTATGGTTTTTTTAGTGAATTTCAAAGGTTTTTTAAATGCTAATTACTAACTATAACATACCTGCAACCTATGGTTTGTTAAGTGAATTTCAAAGTTTTTAAAAAAAGCTAATTCCTATCTATAACTTATCTCTAAAGCTATGATGTTTAATGATTTTTATAGGATTTCTAAATCTTTATATTTCAGTGCGTCAATTCCTCGAAAAAAAAATGTTATATTGTTTTTCACCAAGTTTTTTTTTCCAATTAATTCTTTTAAAAATATTTTGTTTTTAATGATTTTTTTTTTTATTTGTTAATTTTTGAAAAACTATTTTTTATGTTTTTAAATATTTTTTAAACTAGATTTTTAATACTTTGTTGTTTTTTTGGTTTGTTTTGTTTTTACAATTTTTTTAGATTTGCGCACCGTATGTGCACCTTTCTCGATCCCTGCGCAGAACAGAGTCGACATTTTACGATTGTAGTGTAGGATCCGCGTACGGTATGCAATGGGTACGTTTTTTCGTGCGCGATTGCTATGCGACCGGTACGCGACTCCAAGCCCATACGCGACACGTACAAAGTACGGAGCGACGCTCGCGCGCTTCCGCGAAACGTTCTGTGCGTGTTTGACGCGGTGGGTGCGCGATTCCCGCTACATATTTTAAATGTAAAAAAATATATATGTATTTCATGTGAATATTAATGTAAGACCTAAACTAAACTACTCCTAAAATTAATATATTTTTATTTCTAATCCTATATTCCCTTTAAATGCAATTTCGCGGATTCGCGCTCGGTGCGTGCCGCCTATGCGCACGGTGCGCGGATCCCATGTGACCTGAGAAAAAGATTTGATTGGTTCATTACACTTCCTATTCTAACTATTGAAAGACCCCACCCATTTCAATCATTCTTCTTTGACCTTCTTTGGAGGAGCATCTCTCTGCAGAGAAGTACTTTTTTTGGGAGATTTCCACAGCTGCCATTCATTTCATTCTGAAGAAAATGGCTTCTGGACAGCAAGCACCATCTGATTCAGAACATTCTTCAGATGATGGGTTTCTTCCTGAACCTCCACGCCCTGAACGATACACTTCAGTGGTATGGATTTTTTTTTTCCTTTCCTGAAGGACAAATAAAAACCAATGCAGCTAAGGTGACGTGCAAAATTTGCCAGAGAGTCCTATCGAGAGGAGATCCAACCAATTCAATTTAAAAGCTTTTATTCGATTTGTACATACAAATCATACAAGCAGAAGATACATAGTTAAAATGTTTAAAATCACCATATGAACACTTATAAGAAAAGATGGTAAGACGTTGTGCAAAAGGCTGAAGTGCAACAATTAATAAGTAATCTTGCCATTTTGAGTCAACGTACTATTATAAAATGCAAGACATTCATAAATGAACAGACAGGAGATCAGTAGGGATTACTCAATGGGCCTTTCCTGGCAGCTGTACATCAAAATTTATAAATAATCATAATATACTGTGGACATCAACAAATAAGAATAATACCTTAATTACAGAAATTGGTATAAAACTTGAAGGCGTATATATACAGACAGGAATGTAAACAGTAATAGCAGCATAATACAATACCTGGCAGCTGTATAACATAGGTGCAGACAGGTAAGTATAAAAATATTATAGTACAATACTTTTCCTGACAGCTGTACACTTCAGAATAAAAGTAGCCAGAAAAAAACAGATCTCCTCGTTCTCTAATGAGGATAAAAGTATCAGTGCTGTTTCTGTAGTACGGATATTATATTTAATAAAAATTGGCTTAAGGTATTTTAACCTGAGAAAATGAAAAAATTTACAGAAAAGTAAAAAGTGGCAACTATTCTGCCGAGAAATACTGTCACACGGACAGGGTATATCTGAACTGGTTCTTGTGTTTGGAAATGCAACCAGATGGTGAACAATACCCAATCTGACACGTGTTAAAACATACTGATGAGAGGGACGGGTCACATACACAAGATAGGATTGGAACCCCGAAGTTAGATTTAAATCTTTATAAAATTTCACGGTAATAAGATTGCCAGAAATTTTATCTCGCTCTGCCTTTCGGAAGTTTAGAAACGTTGTCTTAATTTCTTTTTTTGAGATAGAAACAACCTCTTCAGGCTCACGGAACACATCAATATTAAAAAGAAGGAGATACCAACGGTGGATGTATCTCAACCACTGTATGCGTGAAGAGTGGTCCAAGCCTATACAATCAAGAATAATATCCTGAGTAAATCGAGTCTCTGGTTTAGCCCAAATAGAACGCCACAATAAAAGTGGCCGGACTGCTGCTAAGTCAGAAATAAACTCGATCCCGACTTCTTCATGGATCAGCAGAATGGAGGCAGAAGGGGGAACACATAACAACCTCCTTAAAAACTTATTTTCCAGCCAAAAAAGACTCTTGTGGGACCGCAAGTATGATGAAGCACCTCAGGACTCTCCACCCCGTCAACCTTGCAAGGGAAGAGTACAGAAGAATGCGTCACAACCCTCCGCCAGCAGTGGCAAGTACATCTGCAGCACCGCCATCTGTTATTCACCCGGACATACGTCCCGAATTTGGACAACTTAAAATTAGTTGCATTAAATGCAACAAACTGCTCTGTTATGGTTAGCAGTCCATTGAGCTTATCTGCAGGGCGCAGAGAAACCATCAGTGTTCATTTTTTTTCCCCCTAAAGTTCACTATTTTGTTCATCCTGTTCCCTTTTTTTGTTTAAAAAAAAAATCACAATCGTTGAAAAAAGCACAAAAAAGTATAAAAGAAAAAAGAAGAAAAAAAAAGTTCATGTCAGAACTAACTTCTGTTTAAAAAAGAGCTATATTTGTATGTTAGTGTGTGAAAGTTTAGATGAATGTATGTGTAGTGCGTAATTGTCTGAACGAATGCATTAGTAGCGTATGATGAATGTATAAGAGCAGAACTATAAGGAAGTGCTGCAGCATCACACAGTTACCTCTAACTGCAGTGTGCTGTAGTACTTCCGAAGCACAGGGATGCAACATATGTACTTAAATATGTTGCAAGTCCATGCTTCTCTCTGCACGGCTGCTTAAACTGTAGCCGTGTGGTGACACAGACACCCTTGCACCATGGTCCAAGGATGTCTGTGTCATGTGGAGTTTGTTTTTGTGCAGGAAGACACACCTTCCTGCACAAAAACAATCAGTAAAGGCATTTTTCTCCATCAATGTGTACTGAGCATTGTAGCATGCATTGAAAGATAAAACATGAGGAGAAATGAAAACAACTCTCCTTGTTGTGCTTTGCTACACCAATTGGAGAATGGTGCAGCATTCACACACATGTAGAGATTTATGATTTCTGATAAATCTGGAGATGTGTCTTGTTCTATGAGTATTCTGTGCAATCACGCACAGCAACACTTCTAGAACGCCCTTTCAACGCAAAGTGGTGTTTATGATGAGGTCGTATTTACATGGAGAAGAAAAGGTACACAGAGTGCCTTTTCCTCTCTTTGTAATTATGAAAGAGTGTCTTGTGCTATAACCATGTTACAAAAAGTGACATATTTCTGTTTGGAAAATTGCTTGCGAATGATAGGAGGTAAGCACAGAGTTTTGTCTGCAAAGATGCTGAAAGAAGAATGATTGAAATGATTGCGCTCCTTCAATAGGTACAATTGGAAATATTATGAACCACTCAAATCTGTTTTTTTGCAGGTCACATGATATCCTATGACAGGGAGATTCCAAAACTACATAGGTATAAACAGGGTGTTTTGAAAAACGTATTCATAGTTTGTACCTTCTTGCAGATCTGCCCATTCTGCATATTAATACTTAAACTTACCTTCACAGTAATAGAAATAAAAAATGGTACTCATTTTTTTCAGATGTTTTTTGTAATGTAAATTGGGGTAAATTGCTTATTTTAGAATTGGGATCTGTGAAAGAAAAGAAAAAATAGTTATAACATGTAATAATAAATTTCTAACAACACAGCATAATTTAAACAAAGTAATTTTGTTTGCCTTTTTTGCTGTTCTCAGAATATATTGAATTTCACTAGAAATAGTGTTCTCCAGTATTGGGGTGTCTTTCATAGATTCACATGCCTGAATATTCCCCGTCGTCGAAGTGGGAGTCCCACGGTACATAAAAAAGCAATAATTCTCATGTATATAGATACATACATAAACCATATAAGAATAAAATACATATATAAATAAACTTTATATAGTTCAAAATCACATATCAAGTGAAAAGTACCATAGGATAACATTGACACATAGAAAAGCATTGAAAACAAGGAATCACTTTACTGACATATCCATGTCGTTTTTATAGTCCAAACTGCGGCCAATCCGGCGCAAGCACCCTCTAGAACCTTCTCCTCAGAGGCTCAGGCCCTCAGATTTTCTACCGCACGTCGTGTGAAGGGAGTCTCCCTGAGCTCTGCTCAGTTTATTTCTCTGGTTTGAATTTGCTCATCATGTCTTAAAGTAAGAAGTCTCTTTTTCGTCCCTGTGCCTCTTGTGGAAAGTTAAGACTTTTTTCTGAGGATCCACATGTAAAATGTATTTACTGCCTTTACCCTGACCACAAGGTAGCCAACTGTAAGATTTGTAGAACTTTCTCACAGAAGACACTAAAGGACAGGGAAGGTCGCCTCTTGTTGTGGCTCCAGAAACTGAAGGATACAGATAATCCCCTTTCTGAGGTGGAAAGTGTGGCTTCTGCTCGCACCGGAGTCTCCACGCGTAGTAGTGTTCAGGAGTTGCCTTCTCCTTTTCTGAAAAAGAAAAAAACTTCAACTTGTGGGAGTTTCTTCAGTACAAGTGCCTTCTGCTACTACGCCAACGCCCCGAGATCTCACTCTCAGGCGTCTGTGACTCCTTCAGTGCATGTTTCTGATCAAAAACGTGCAAAACCGTCGACGGGCCCGTCGACGGTTCCTCCGTCGACGAGATCTGCTACCTCTTTAACCTCGTCGGTGACGACGGTTTCAAGCAGATCTGCTATGTCGTCGACGACGACTTCGTCGACGTACTCACCGTCGATGGTGGTATGTGTATCCTTGAAGATTGTCTCGTCGACGATCCCGTTATCTTCGTCGACGACTCAGAAGACTGTTGTCCCGTCGACGTCCAAATCTTCGTCGACGATGATGAAAAAGAAAAAGAAATCGACGTCGCCGATGATTAAAACTTCGTCGACGACCGCCTCGTCGTCGACGGCAGCTTCGTTGACGCGGGTCTCGTCGACGCTGACAACGTCGACGGCGACTTCATCGGCGGCCTCGTCGACGGCGGCATCGTCGACGGTGGGGTCAAATTTTGCATCTCTGCCTCTGGTACCATTGTCTACGCCAACATCTGATTTGGTTGACTAATCTTTGTTACAGCGTCGTCATGCTGTGCTGGACTCTATTCTGATACCACCGGCCACTCGGTCACCCGGTCACCTCATCAGTTATTTCCCTCTGGTGACGAGGATGATTCTGAATCTGATGAGGACGTTCAGCCTTCATTCCAGGCTGCTCGCAGTCCATCTGAACTCTTCATTAAATGCCAGGATTTCGAGGATGATGATGATTCGCATGATCATTACAATCAGGAACAGAAACAAGGTCCTCCTGCACAGGCTCCTATGGCGCAGATTCCTTTGTCGCTCATATCCAACCTCCAATTTATGTTGGAAGATTATAATCGTCGCTTTCCATCCTCATCTCATGGTACTCCGCATAATGCATCACCAATGTTTCCGGCTCCTCCTGTGGCGCCAGCGGAGCCGACACTATACGCACCTCCATTAAATCCCTCTACAGAGTGTGTTGGTGACGGTCTTCAGGATACGGAGGACGGAGAGCTCCAAGACGATGACGATACCATGGCTGAATGGGATGACTATCAAATAAATTTGCCTTCATCACCTCCAAAGTCACCAGCAAATTCTCCGCCTGTCGATATCTCAGGTTTCCATCAGCTAATGGAAAGAGCGGCTCAACGGTTTCATCTTCCCATGGTCGTCAGGGAAGAGGATTGCTTTCTATACGACTTCAAATCGCAACCACAAAAACAGGTTCGGGCAGTGCCCATCATTGACTTCGTTTGGAACGAGGGAATTAAGCTGATGAAGACCCCTAATTCAATCCCTGCGGTTCTTCTGCGATTAGAGAAGAAGTACAAGGCCCCGGATTCTTCTCCAGCTTGCCTGGTGTCCCAACCTAAGCCGGACTCAGTTATCACCCAGGCGGCTCAACGTCGTTCGAAGAACCCCTCGTCTCCTCTTTCGTCTCCACCTGACCGTGATGGTCGACGCCTAGATGCCATCGGCAAGAAATTCTCTACCATGGCCTCCACAACAGTAAGAGCGGCTAATTCACTGGCCATTTTGGGCCGTTACGATCGACAAATGTGGTCGGACATGGAGTCTTTTGTTAAACTTATTCCAGAACCCTCTAGAGCGGACGCTCTAAAGATCTTGCAGGAGGGTGAGAGAGCTTCTTCTGAAATCATTGATTGTTCTGTAGACATCGCCTCCACTGGATTTCGACAGCTTGCTGGAGTGGCTGTTTTAAGAAGGCAGGGCTGGCTGCATTCCACTTCTTTCCGCCAGGAGGTCCAGGCCAAGATCCTAGATATGCCCTTTGATGGGGAATCCTTGTTTGGGCAGCATGTGGAGGACGCTCTGCAAACAATCAAGAAGGACACAGAGACTGCTCGTTCTCTCGGCACGCTCCAGTTTCGAAAACAGCCTTTTCGGGGTGCTCGCGGACGCGGCACCACTTCTTCCTTTCGTGGGAACTCCAATCAGTACCGTTCCTACAACCAAGGGCACCAACGTTTTTCAACCCAGACTCAACAGTCTTACAGACAACAGACTGGTAGATCCTATAGGGGCAAGTCAAATTATAGAGGAAACTCCTCCAAGAAACAATGACTGTCTACGCTTAAGTTCCCCACTTCAGTTTTTCCCCTTCCCCAGTTGGAGGATGGATCTCCCAATTCTTTTCAAGTTGGTCCTCAATCGCCTCGGACCGTTGGGTGTTGGACATTGTTTCAAAGGGCCATGCCCTAGAATTTGTAAAGATCCCTCGAAACACCCCTCCATCCGGACCTCCTCCCGCTCATCTAAAGGAACTTTTCCATCTGATCCACATTATGCTCAAGAAAGGGGCCATCAAAGTGGTTCCGAAATCATAGAGGGGTTTAGGGTTCTATTCCCGTTTTTTCCTCATACTAAAGAAATCGGGGGAGTGGGGCCCCATCCTCGATCAGAGGTTTCTCAACCAGTTCATAAAGGAATAGTCATTCCGCATGATCACGCTGAAGGACATTCTTCAGTTCCTCTCTCAGGGCGATTTCATGACAACAATCGATCTTCAGGACGCTTACTTCCATGTGCCGATCTTACCACGCCACAGGAAATACCTATGCTTTTGTGTAGGTCACAGGGATTTTCAAGAAATCTCCGCTGCTGTCCCAGCTGGCTCAGAAGTTCTGGGATTGGGCCATACTCCATCGGATTACGCTCCGTGCGGTCCACCTGCCCGGCATTTCCAATATTCTCGCAGATGCACTCAGTCGGTCAACGTCATTGACCCACGAGTGGGAATTGCATCAGCCGACTCTAGACTTTGTCTTCGGCCTTTGGGGTCGTCCGAGTCTCGCTCTCTTTGCGACCCTACAGAACAGCAAATGCCAGTCCTACGCAAGCTGGCTTCCCCACAGAGGGTCGTGCGGAAATGCCCTTTTCGATGAATTGGTGCAGGATGTTTGCCTACGCTTTTCCGCCGATCCCTCTGATTCCTCGAGTGTTGTGGAAGATGCGGAGACAATCGTGCCACATTCTTCTGATTGCTCCACGGTGTCCTCGGCAGGCATGGTTCTCGGAGTTGCTCCTCCTCTCCCAATGCGAACCCATCCTTCTTCACCCGAGGCCGGACCTTCTAACGATGAACGACGGTCGGATTTGCCATCCGAATCCCAGTTCACTCAAATTGTCTGCTTGGAACCTGAGCACCTTGAATTTGCTCACTTGAACATTCCGCCGGCCTGCAGAGAAGTTTTGGCTAGGGCGCGGGCGCCTTCCACAGTGAAGACCTACAAGCTAAAATGAAAGCGCTTTTGTCACTGGTGTGCGTCGGTGCAAAGTGGCCCTCCTGCTTGCACTGACTTCCTCCCGCAGAGTAAGTGACATTCACGCCTTTACGATGCAACCTCCTTTTCTTCAATTTAGATAAGACTGTGTTATTCTCCGCACTAACCCTGCTTTCATGCCTAAAGTGCCGTCAGATTTTCATCTCAATGAACCAGTAATTTTGAAAACTTTTTTCCCTCATCCGCAATCTCCAGCGGAACAGAGTCTACACTCGTTGGACTTAAAGAGGTGTCTCAAATTCTACATCAGCAGAACGGCACCCTTTCGCAAGTCTGATCAGCTGTTTGTGGCCTACGGGCGCACCTGTAAGGGACAGTCTGTTACCAAACCAACAATTGCACGTTGGGTTTCTTCAGCAATATCTTTCTGCATCCAGAAGGCTGGCAAGCCTCTTTCTTCTGGAGTGAGGGCGCATTCTACGAGAGCAATGTCCTCTTCCACTCCCCTGTTCACCGGTGTGCCCATCCATCAGATTTGCCGGGCAGCTACGTGGTCCAGCAGGCACACGTTCACGAAGCACTACTGTCTGGATACGATCAATGAGGCTGATACGGCTGTGGGCCAAGCAGTTCTTCGAAATCTCTTTAAATAAGGTGAGCCTCTGCTACTTCCCTCCTCCTTGGGGGTTATCAGTTGCTTATTTTTATCATGCAATGTCATTATATATATTTCATGCAACGTTGATGCGGCCTTTTCAGGCTGCAGGGTACTGCTCACTATTCTATTCAGGCATATGAATCTATGAAAGACACCCCAATACTGAAGAAGAACAAATGTTACTTACCTGTAAACTGTGGTTCTCCAGTATTGGTGTCTTTCATAGATTCACATGCAACCCACCTTCCTCCCCTCAGAGGCTCTCTTCTCCTCATTAGACTTTTGTCACTCTTGTGCTACGAAAATCTGAGGGCCTGAGCCTCTGAGGAGAAGGTTCTAGAGGGTGCTTGCGCCTGATTGGCCGCAGTTTGGACTATAAAAACGACATGGATATGTCAGTAAAGTGATTCCTTGTTTTCAATGCTTTCCTATGTGTCAATGTTATCCTATGGTACTTTTCACTTGATATGTGATTTTGAACTATATAAAGTTTATTTATATATGTATTTTATTCTTATATGGTTTATGTATGTATGTATATACATGAGAATTATTGCTTTTTTATGTACCGTGGGACTCCCACTTCGACGACGGGGAATAGTCAGGCATGTGAATCTATGAAAGACACCAATACTGGAGAACCACAGTTTACAGGTAAGTAACATTTGTTCATTTCAATCGTACTCATCACATAACAGCGGGCACAAAAAACAATCAAAAAGATTGTTTAAAAAAAACATGCTATTCTCAGTAAAATACCAGAAAATACAAATCACATATATATGAAATGCTTATGGCAATAAAATTTTATAGCTTTAAATTATAAAAACTGTAAATGTTGTCGCTTTAAAATATTCACCGAGTCAATGAGCATGAAAAAGTCCATAATTCAAACATATACCTTTCCTTGAGGCCAAATGGTATTTTTGCACTCCTTTTTATGTAAATTGTCCAATGGTAATCCTATTAAATTATAATAATAAATTCCTCAGAGAGTGAATTATCTTCCTAAAACTTTGGCTTTAAAAATATTAAGTAGGAATTTGGTAATTCACTAGGCAAACGTTGTTTCAAAACCAACTGAGCATCATTACAAAGTGTCCAGCCTTTGTCACATTTTAAATAGGCAGTGTAATGTCCAGATGTTGTGGAAGGACCATCATGGAAAATTATTGCAATTGCTACAAAAGTCCTTCCTGATATTGATAGTTGTGTTGCTACACATTGCTTTATTAAAGTATTACATTTTCTCCCATCAGCTGTACAACGTTGCATCATTAAAATTATATATTGTCCATAGTTTTTTAAAAATAATGTGGATAACATTTCTGATTTACATTGGCTACACTCCAAGTTTTGATTTGCACCTTTCAACTAATTTATTGAAAGACACTGATTTACAGTCTGGTAATGTTAAATATAGAAATATTTCAGTGTCTACATTAGTGCTAGATGTATACATGCAATTTTCACAATGATGTTCCCGTTTGTAAGAAAGGCCAAAAATATTTTCTATTTCTACACCTTCATTTTCAAAAATGGTAAGCATATACATTAAAAATTCCTGAGCATCTTGTTGGATATTTTGCGTAAATTGTGTAGAACCAGAACACACATCCAAAAGATTACGAACATCTGAAACAGTTTGTATTTTACTTGTATCTGTTGTCAATTTTTCTTAAACGGAATGCAACAAAGAACAAAATCTTTTTTCCCGATTCTGCATAATTTGTTCTTGCAAACCTTCAAGCTAAAAAACAACATTGAACACTACATTAGCATAGCAGTTGACACCTGAACTATTTTCAAACTGATAACCCACAATCTCTTCAATAGTGTCCTTTTTAGGTCTCGCTGAGACAGCGAAAGCTGTCTCTTTGAGACATTTTGTAAGTGGGTTTTCAAAGTGCTTCCCCTGGCATAGAGCTACAGTGCACGAGGCGTGCACGCGCGCAAAGCAGCCATATGGCTTTACGTCGCTCTCCCTCGTAGCCCCTCTCCGCCCCCTTCCCTGCTGCTATTTCACACCAGTTTTCATCAGAACTCCTGCTTCTCTCCCCCACCATCGTGTCTCGCGCGTCAAATGCTTGTTCATTCTCCCCGCCCCCCCATCGCGTTTTGCGCGGCCAATGCTTGTTCATTCTGTTTCATGTAACACGTACTGGGAAATTCTGCTCCGTTGGCTGCGAGCCAATTCCTTAACCACTGGGAGTCGAGTTCCCTTCCCCTCCCCCCCCCCCCCCCCATCAGTGGGCCCCTCCCCTCCACGGCGCCTCGCCTGACGTACTTTGCGGGGCGCACTAGGCTCCGGCACAGACTTTCAATTCTGTGGTAGTGCTATTGTCTGCTTCCCTCTCCTTCACCGAGTCGTGGATTAGAGCATAAGAACATAGGGGCTTCGCCTCACCGAAAAAAAATATAATCAGGTTTACATTTGTCTTCACGTTGACTTTATATCAAGACCCGCCGTCCGCCGCTATCGCCAGGTCCAGGTTAGAAAAGAGACGCTAAAAAAATACCATAGTTTTTTTTTTTTTGTTTTTAAAAGTTTTTATTGAACAATAATTCGATTACAAGCACGGGCCTACAACCACCAGGGCCGGCCGCTAAGTACAGAATGAAATATACATTTATCAAAGCTGCAGTCGGTTCCCGGGGGTCGGCCCCGTAGTGAGTCCGGATAGTTCTAGAGGAACAGGAGACTTAAATCAACAAACACAGAAAACTAAAAGAAAAACAAAAGGCGAGGCATAAAGACAAACGGCGCAGGTCAGGCTTCCTCCGGGGAACTCCAGTTCAAACCATTAAGCAGCACACGAAAGGAAGGAGTACCGGGAGGCTGGGGACGGGGGGGGGGGGCCAAGGGAAATGAACGTCTATATGTAGTCATTCCAAAAGGTGCCCGGAACCGTCAAGGGTCAGGGGGACATGGCGATATCGGTGTCCACCAGGGGGGGCGTACAGATACCCCCGCGATATGCATTCCATTGCCCCCAGATTCTGCCCCATGCCCCCGGCTTACCACGGGCAACATACACAGTCTTCTCCCTGAACATACACCAGTCCATATTCTCCTTCCATACTGACACGGTGGGCGGCCGCTGGGCACCCCAAAGCTGCGCTATATCTCTCTTGGCAATCATGTTCCCCAGGGCCGCCCACCGAGTCTGAGCCGCGCTATAATCATTGGGCTCCCACACATTCAGGACACAGCGACGCACCTCCGGCAGCAGCACAACCCCAGTGACGTGTCCCATAACCGTATGTACCCGGCGCCAGTAGTCCGCCACCTCGCGGCACTCCCACAGGATATGGAGAAAGGTGGCGCTGAGCCCACAACCCCGCTTACAGAGCCCATCGTCGGAATATCCCATCGAGACCAAGCGAGGACCCGTCACATACACCCGGTGAAGAATCTTAAGCTGTACCAACCGGAGACGGGCTGGAATGGCGACCTCCTTGGGGGACGACAGTGCAGACTGCCAGTCCTCGTCGTCCAATTCCACCCCATCCCCCGTCCAAGCCTCCCGAAGGCGCACCAAGAGGTCAGCCCGATGATTAATCAGTTTCTTATAAATTAAAGAAATAGTACTGTCAGGGACATGTCCGTCTAGTATGCGGTCCTCGAGGGGCGAGGAAACCGGGATCTTGGTCCCCTCTCCAAAGACCGAGAGCAGGGCGTGTCGAACCTGGGCATAGCGGAAGAACTCCCTGTCCGTAAGCTCATATTCGGCCTGAAGAGCCGCGAAAGTCTTAACCGCGCCCTTATGCCACAGGTCTCCCACTTTGCTGATACCAATCGTGTCCCACTGGTCAAACCCCTTCGTAGTCCAGAGGCTCCCCAGGCGATCGGAGGCAAACAAAGGAGTAGCACATGTCAGTCGCTCACCCCAGCCCGTGGCCGCAGTGGCAGCCCTCCAGGTCCGCACCGCAATCTTAGTAGGACCCGTAAGGGTCCGGCCAGCCGAGCGGGAGTAAAGCGCCCTGTTATAGTCCCCGCCGGGAAGCAGGAACTTGTCCATCTCATACGCCGGGTTCAGGCCAGGCGCATACGTGGCATGGTTGATGGCCGAAAGCTGCGCGGCCCAATAATACCTGCGAATGTCGGGAAGCGCGATGCCCCCGTCGTACCAGGGGAGAGTAAGCTTAGCAAGAGCAATACGCGCCCGCCCGTCCCACACCAGTCTCCTCTGCAGGCTCTCTACCTCCCGAAAGTAGGCCACTGGGATGACGTCGAAGGAATTCTGGAGTGCATAGAGGAACCTGGGAAGGGACATCATTTTGAACAGCGCGGCCCGACCCAGCGGGGACAGGGGCAGCCTGCACCACCGGGCCGTATCCTCTCGCAATCGCCGAAGCGGACGCAGGAGATTCTGCTCATAGCGAGCCACCGGGTCCAGCGAAACGTATATCCCCAGGTACTTAAAGCCGCTCAGAGATACCTGGATCGGAAGCCGAGGCGGTAGGAGTGGAGGACCACCGGAGATCGGATAGACGCAGGATTTAGACCAATTGATCGTGAGACCCGAATTATTCCCAAAGGAAGTCAGAACGTCAAAGAGGACGTTGAGCGACTGCCGCGGTGAGGTGAGATATAGGAGAATATCGTCCGCATACAGCGAAACCCGATCTTCAAAGCCCGGGGCCCACCGGATCCCTCTAAGCGAGGGCTCCCAGCGGAGCCAAGCCGCGAGTGGCTCCAGGGCGAGAGCGAAGAGCAAAGGGGACAACGGGCATCCCTGCCTCGTGCCCCTGCCGAGGGCAAAGGGCCGAGAGACCCGCCCGTTCACCACCACCTGAGCCATGGGCCCCGTGTAAAGAAGCTTCACCCAGCCAATAAATCCCTCCCCAAAGCCAAATTTAGCCAAGACAGCCCAGAGGAATGGCCACTCGATGGTGTCAAAAGCCATCGTGGCATCCAAAGAAACCAGCACGGCCGGTTCGGAGAGGAGCTCCGCCCTGGCAAGGGCGCCATGAAGACGCCGCAAGTTAAGAGCGGTGTTACGATGCGGGATGAATCCGCATTGGTCCGGATGAATCAGATCGCACACGACGCTCAACAGACGATTGGCAAGGACTTTCGCCAGGATCTTAGGCTCCGCATTCAGCAGTGAAATAGGCCGGTAAGAAGTACAGCGGTCTCGCGGCTTGTCCTCCTTGGGGATAACGACTATCGTGGCCAAACGCTGATCGGCCGGGAGGGAACCCGCCGCCAGAGACTCACGGAACATGCGACTGAGGAAGGGCGCAAGCTTGTCAGGGCGTAATTTATATAGCTCAATGGGCAGACCGTTGGGACCCATAGCCTTGCCCGAGCGAAGGGAGCGGATCGCGGTCGCTATTTCATCCGCCGACAAGGGGGCGTCCAGCCGCTCACGGTCCTCAACGGACAGGCCGGGCAAGGCGATATCCCTCAGTAGAAGGCGAGAGTCGTCCTCATCCCTGTCAGTCACTGGGGAGTACACAGCCCGAAGGTGGTCGGCAAAACATTCCACAATCTCGTCAGGCTCCGTCACACACACGCCATCCGCAGCACGCAACTCCGGGACCACACGATTCACTCTCTCCTTCCTGTCCAGCCACGCGATCAACTTTCCCGCCTTGTCCCCGGCATCGTACAGTCGACCCTGCTGCTCCCTATACATAGTTTTGGCCGCGTCAGTGACCAGGGACCTATATTCAAACTGTTTCAGGCTGAGGGCATGGAGCCCGTCCGGAGTGACATTCGCCTCCAAGGCCGACTCCAGCCCCAAGATGGCAGTCTCCAGCCTCACCACTGCCTCACTCTTGACCCTCTTAGCCACCACTATCTGGGAAAGGGCGTGTCCGCGGATCACGGTTTTAAAGGCTTCCCACAGGGACATTGCAGACGACACCGACCCCTCGTTATCCAGGAAGTATTGGTCCATAGCCTTAACCAGGCTGTCACGAGTCGTAGGGTCTCGCAGGTACCATGGGTTAATGGGAGCGATCCGCCCAGCAGACCGCGGCCCGGCGTCAAAAAGAAGCCACAGCGGAGAATGGTCGGAGATACCCCGCGCCAGGTGCCTGACCTCTCGAATCCGACCAGTCTGCGCCGCGGGCATAAGGAAGTAGTCTAACCTAGAGAGACTCCCATGCGCCCCCGAGTGAAAGGTGAATTGACATTGGGTCGGATGCATTAATCTCCAACTATCCACCAGGCCGAAGGTCTCCAGCATCCCACCCAGCCATGCCTGGGCAGCGGGGAGGGTCCTTGGTGGGTGACGATCCAGTTCACCCGAAACCACAGAATTAAAGTCCCCGCCCATGAGCAGGAGGCTGTCCGGAAGGTCAAGCAGCATTCGACCCAAGTCAGTGAAGGTGGAGTTCTGGAGGCCCGGGGGGACGTAAACTGAAACCAGGGCAAGGGGCTGCCCCTCCCACCTCCCAATCAAACACACATAGCGCCCTCTGTCATCCGAGACTATCTTAGTGATCTCCACCGGAAGTGAGGTTCGCAGCAGAATGCCCACCCCCCTGGAACCAGTTGTGAAACCAGAATGGGCCACGAGGCGGTATCCCCCCCTGTTCATTGCATGACAAACATTGCCAACCAGATGCGTCTCCTGGAGAAACACCACATCAGGAGTCAAACGACGCAAATATTGCAGTACTACACCCCGCTTGATACGGTCCCCCAACCCATTGACGTTCCATGACATAAGCCTCAACCCGTCCCCCCCCATCCCCCCCAATAGATCAAGGGTCCCCCAGCCTGCAGCACAGTTCCCAAATGTGGACAAAAATCAGTACCTCGCCCTGTAAACAAAGAACACACAGCAAAACAACCCCTCCTCCCCCCCAACCCCACCCCAGGACCAACTCCCCCCACCCTGCACCCCTGCGGGCCAAAAAACCCCCCCAACTTGCAGTGTGCCTGTCGCCCCACTAACCCCATTCTACGAAAAGAACCCAGAGGAGGTAAGGGACCCGTCCCCGCCCGCCCCCCTCACTGGTCCTGGTAAAACACAATATGCAAAAGAAATAAGACCCGACTGTACAGTGCAAAAAGGCAAAATCAAGGACCAAAAGTCATTCTAAAGGGGACCCATCACCTGCGGTGCCCGCAGAGGGTCCGGGACGGCCACCTCCGTCCGGCAGAGAGTCCAGCCAGTCACTTGCAGCCACAGGAGAGTCAAAAAAGGCTGTCCGATCCCCATGTTCCACTCGGAGTTTTGCAGGGTAGAGCATCGAGTACTTTAGGCCCAGCTCGCGCAGACGACGCTTCACCCCTTGGAATCCCATCCGTTGTTTCTGGACCAGTTGCGTGAAGTCCGGATAAAAATTGATGGTCGAGTTCTCATGACGAACCGGGCCGTGGGTCCGTGAGGCCTGCAGAATAGCGTCGCGGTCCCTGTAGTAGAACAGTTTGGCCACGATAGGCCTCGGGGGGGGCCCCCGGCCGTGGCCGACCGCCCGGAACTCGATGGGCCCGCTCCACGGCAAAGAACTTACTTAGGCCAGCCGAGGACAACTGTTTCAGGATAAGTTCCTCGACCACGAGGTCAACCGGGCGGCCGTCGGAGGACTCCGGTACACCTATGACGCGGATGTTGTTGCGTCGGGCCCGTCCCTCGAAGTCCTCAAGCCGCCGGGCCATATGATCGTTAACCACCCTGATGTCTCCAAGCGCGGCCCGCAGATCCGACACCTCCGCACCGAGGGTGGAGGTCCGTGCGTCGAGAGCCTGGACCCTCTCGTTAGTTTTGGAGAGGTCGGCCCGGATCAGGGTGACATCGATCGCGACAGTGTCAATCTTACGGGCCAGGGCCTCATATTGCGTCGCGATGGTTTCCCTAATGCCATCAATGGCGCCCATAATGTCCTGCAGGGATAGTTCCGTAGTGACGGTCGCGCCTCCCTCCGCAGTATCCGAGGGGAGGCCAGCAGCGCCAGAGGGCCCCCTGCCCTGGGTGTAGCGGTCCATGTTATTGCTCTGGACTGCTCCCCCGCGGAGGGAAGCCTTGGTCTTGCGGCCCTCGGGACCCCCTTTGCCCCCCATGTGAACACGGTCACTCGAGGGGACCTCCAATCAAGAGGTGTAAGGGCACCAGCAAGAAGACCACAAAATGTCGGTATAGGGGGTCCGAGGCGATAGGCACTCTAGTGGCAGGTGAAAGAAAACCTCATGCAGAGGCCCAGGAAGCACCTCTCCACCCCGAGCGCACCCCCCTGCCGGTCTCCTGAAGTGCAAAACCGAAACCGAAAGTGGTGGATCGGCAGCTGGCACCGCGCTGAAGCCGCTGTTGTTCAATTGCAGCCCGGCCCCTCGGGTCACCTTCACCCCGGGCACCTCCGTCGGGTGGGTCCCAAAAGTTCCGACGACGACAACTAAGGATTCCCAGGTCCGATTTGAGTTTTGAAAAGAGATATACGCTCAGCTGGTCTTTATCTCCCAGATTCCATAAGCCACGTCAGGATATTCTCAGGATAAATTCCGAGGAGCAGAGAGGGTCCGGGGAGCCCTGTGCTCACGCGACCATCTTGGATGCGCGCTAGGCTCCTCCCCCAATACCATAGTTTTAACTGTGTTTGCTTTGCGCGCGTAGCTTTTCGGCACGTCTTAAACATATATTTTTTTGAACCGCCGAGGAGAGCGCACGTCCTTACCGTAGCCGTTTGAGACCACATAATTACTCATTCGCTGCTACTTATAATAGTGGGGTTTTGTTTACCGCTTAATAGGACACTACTACGCTTTCTAGGCACTGTAAATACTGGGTATATTTATGACCCACTTTTTACCTACCTCGCAAGGACTGAGGTTCCATTAGCATGTAAATCACTATTAATTGGTCTTCTGCCTGGGCCGGAACGCTCCCGTCTGCGCTGCCGACTTTGGTGCAGGAAACCAGGGTTCGAGCCTCGGGGTCGCGTCCACATCCTGTGATTCTGGGCGAATCACTTAATCTCTCCGTGCCTGAATGTGTAATGTAAATACGGTGCTATGTAAAGCGCTCCAATACCTTCGGGTCGAGTTCGCGCTATATAAAAGATGCAGAAAAAAAAAATGACACAATGTGACCAGTTCGAAAAGCTTTGCTGTTTTTCCATGGGGGTCTCGCAGCCTTGATGGGACAGGGCCCTCTCCCAAAGAACTTAAAATGAAGTCCTGCTTGATACTGGCTTCAATCTCAGCGAGAATGGCTTGGATTCGCCTTCAGGTCAGAGTCGGATACCAAATTACAGGTTCTACTAGTGGGACGAAGAAACTCCAGATATTCGAGTGGATGACGACTTGTGCTTAAAGGCAGGAACATTTATTTTGCTCTAATTTTATAACTTTTGTGCTGATCCAAGTAAACTTGGAGATCGAACAGTAAATTAGCCCTTAATAGAAGTCAGTGGCTGGTCGCCACTGTGTAAGGGGGAGGGGCGGGCGTGTGCTTATAAGAGACCACGGAAAACATAAGTGCACAAAGACAATGGACGTTCCGGAGTATGTGGCAGGCCCACTGGTGTAAGATTATGCGGTTAAGTTACGTTGGCACCACGTGTGTGTTTTAAGACCACAATCATCTCGAAGTACAAACGCGTAGTATTCACTGTTGGGTCTGAGGCATGCTTGAAGGGTACATGCGCATCACAATATGTGGAGGTTACATGGCTGCTGCAGGCCTTGTGGTATTACGGTGTGTCGACGAAGCAAAAAGCGATCATGGGTCTCAGACAGCACTCTTGTGAGTTCTAAGAGTCCACTCATGGGTGGAACAGCTCCCCTGCAATGGAAGGCCAGCCATGCATGGAATACCGTCAGGGAGGTTCCTATGACGCTATTTGTGACAGCATTTGAGAAGGTCATAAGGGGAGCAACAGATAACAAAGCTCAATTCAAAACCTTAAATGATTATTTTTTTTAAACTTTTGAATTTCGGGTTTAAACGTAAATGTCATTGAAGTGTTTTGAATTATATATGAACATTAATCAGAGCGCCTAAGATACACAGGCGGCAAGCAGCGCTGTATAAAACTCCTACACAAACAAACAGTAGTATCCCTTCTCGGTGATCTAGAAACCCTTCCTCCCTTCTACCATCACTGAAATCAACAAAGCGGCAGATTGTAAAATCGCCTCTCTTCTCTGCAGACGATGCTACAAAGGACTGGAGATTTGCAGGCCTCTGCTGCAGAGCAGCCGGAGGAACAGACAAGAGCCGTGCGCAGTCTGCAGCCAGGACACCTTGTATAGCAGGCCTGTCTGGGACTCAAGGCAACCACGTAACTCTTCCTCCTGTCCCTGATAAAGTCACCAATCACCAGAGTCGCTCTGTCAGCCCTGCGCGAGGTGACGTGCACGAAACGTCCACCGCAACCTCCTAAATTAGCAATTAGGCGATGCAAGTCTATCTATCCTGCATACAACTCGAAGCCCAGACATGAGCCTCCTTCAAAAAAGAAGTAAAAATGCATCTAATTAACAAATTCACATCCTAAGACTTTAAATCATACGCAACATAATCCTATCTACCACTGTCTACCTCTTTTTGTATTGAATGTCGATTATTGAATGTATGTATATTACCCCCAACCATCTAACGTTTCTGAACGGTGTAATGCAAAGCACTCTGATACCCTCTAGGATCATGTTCGCGCTATATAAAACTTTATGAACTGTATAGGAGAGGTTGACAAATCAATATTGTCACACAAATGCATATTATACCTCCTTCAACCTTTTCCGAATTCCTTGCCAAAACTTTTGTGTTGCATGCAGGGCCGGCTTTAGGGCGGTGCGACCGGTGCCACCGCACCGGGTGCTGGCTTCCTGGGGGCGCCGTGTTTGAAAGTTTATTATGCTTTTGAAGCAACTGCTGCAGCGTGTCTTTCCCCCGGCAACAACAGGCCTCACATAAATGTCAAGATAACTCGTGTGAATAATTATCTTCCTTGAGAGAGATCAGCATTTTGCATAGTTGAGGTTTTGACTTAGGTGAAGTTAGTGCAGAGGGTTAATATGCCTGCTGCAAAGAACATGTAGCAAGCAGATTACAGAGTGCGTATGATGTAAACAGATCAGCAGATTACTGCTTTCAAAAGAGACATCCTTTTGTTACTTGCAATTTATAACTTAAAGTCCTAATATAGAATAGTGAGCTATTAACTTTCAACCTAGAGCTGCATACACATTGCAAAGTATACATTATTAGAGCATTGATTAATGTTGCAAGAAGGGTTAATTTGGCTAGAAATCGATTCTTATTATTAAATAAAACTCCCAACTATGCAGTTTCATTACCGACTCTGAGTTTGTGCTTCTCCACACCAACACTCTTAAACTATACTGCCTACCAGTGTGGATGACATGTGACTCCTACACTTTTAGTCCTTTGGCTTATGTAACATTTCCTATACACTGATTTATACACGTATGATTGATTGTCTCTGTGTAATGTGCGTGTGATGCAAAGTGCTCGGACACCCTACACTGGTATGAGTGGCGCTATATAACGAATTCAAGGCATCTGAGAGAGTGTGGTTAAGGAGACTTGGTCACTGTTAAAGGGTGGTAGTGAGAGAATCCGTGGTGGAGGTGGTCATTGGGGGGGGGGGGGCGCCAACAAACACTGTCGCACAGGGCGCCACCAGCACTAAAGCCGGCCGTGGTTGCATGTTAAAATGAATATATACTGTGCTTAGTGCTGCAGAGTCAGCTGCAAGAACCACTGACAATTACTGAAGTACGAGTTTGTACTCATCGCGAAAAGCATATGTGTGTTGAGCATTAAGCGGAGCGTTGTGTTTTGCTAGTGTAATATTACTTAAGCAATGCTTCCAAACATACACAGACGCAGTGGGTGGCGGGAGATCATTACGCACAGTCTTCAATGCCTTGGCGTGTGAGGACCTCTGCGCCTGTTTCTGACTACTGTTTTTACTTCTACTGTTTGTTTGAACCATTCTCCGGTCCAGTTATCCACAGGTAGCCTGCTGGCTGCAAAGGAGCTATAACACGATGCTGCCATGCTCCTCAGCGTCAAACTCCGCTGTATATGAATGCATGTTTTGTACATGTCCAGTTATGGTATTTTGGTAGTCTTGAAGTCTTTGAAGTGAAAGTAGGCTGCTAGGCCACTGCAGAGGTCAGGTATGGACAGCTTAGAAAACATTGCAAGAATGCATAAACACAAATCCAACTGCAGTGCCGAGCTTTTTCAAAGTATATTATAAAAACAGAATTATGAGAGCGACTTTTTATGGCTTGAAAAAAATTGATTTCTAGTTACAGGCTTCTTTTTCTGACATTCTGTGTAATTAGCTCTCACTGTTCACAAGCTGCTAATCGCACAGCAGCAGACAGTCTTCCACCTCGTGCACAAATCTCAGGTTATTTCAGAATTCATGTTATTCAACGCACGAGGGTTCAGCCAAGGGTAGCGGGGCCGTTCAGCTGTGGGTTGCTGATTCGTAACTAACTCTGGGTTTGCCATCCTTGGAAGGCTGAGAGTGTCTTGCCAAGACTGGAACTCATGATACACCGATGTCAGCAGTGAGCGTTTAACTCCTTGGATTAACTGGCTGTCCGGTGCAGAACACTTGTGTAACAAGTCAAGAAAGGTGCATCTCACTCCCAGAATGCATTGCTTATTCGGTAAAGGCCCCTGACATGGAATAATCTGGTGAGGCTGCCTTTTTAATCACTTGTGATGATTTGATGCACAGACTAGTGACTATTGTGAGAAAACTAAAATTCACTTTGTACGCTTATGCAGTGTTCTAATTGTAAACGTTCTATGTCCGTAATTAGTAAAATATATTTCACATTTGTATTCCCTTTTCTCTTCATAGAGTACTCTTATTTAAATGTATTCCCTTCCTGCTGCCACCTTGTGGCAGTATTGAATATTATTACTCTTGCCTGGATTGTAAAGGTATACCCGTAGAAGTGCAGGTAAGTGCTGGAAAAGCAGGCCGGATGTTTGTGAATAGCCACAAATGTGTCTCACTCACCCTTTTCCACTGCATTGCCTTTAACTTGGTGTTGGGATTACCCTGAGAAGGCTTGTCTACTCATCTTAGTGTCACGTACAAATATAAAGGTTGCCCGTACATTGTGTGACATGTTTTTGCCTGATCACCCGATCACAAACTTTTTAAATGTAGACATTCCACCACTGGGACAGGCAGATAGAAGTTGCCAGCATTGACAGGACAAAAAACAACCTCAAGACATTATTTATTGTTAATACTTTTTTAATATGGTCATTCAGTTGTACATAATGCTTTCTTGGTCATAATCAAGGTAACTAAAATGCTTTTGACACTTCTTTATTATAACTTTTCAGCATGATGCAGACTTCTGACAGCACAGCTTAAAGACACAGGCAAAGTCAATATCTCTAGCTAAACACTTATAAGGTCCCAAAGGCGAGACCTATTGGCTATGCCAATGCTTGTTCTTTTTACTTGCAATCACAACATTATCTTGTTCTTTTCCCTTCTCTACACCTTCAGTGCAGATATTCTCAAACCTTCTTTTTCGACCAACCACACGCTTTTCAAATACAGGATATTGACCTAAATTGGGAGCATACACCCTTTTTACCCTATTATACTTTTTTACACAGTTTGCATCTGCAGTAACCTTTGTCTCATCAAAATCAATCAAAAACAAACCAGATAATGTTCTGACTCGCAACAAAGCAACATATGCCATACCCTCTTTAAACACGGTAGATCCAATGTTCACCAAAGCACTTAATCCTTGAGATTTATGAATAGTCACTGCATATGCCAGAGAAAATGGAAGTTGTTTCCTACGGACATATAAATCTTTAACAAGCAAAAAACGTACTGTACTATGACCAATTTCTTTAACTTCTTCAATCTGATCAAATTTAATTTTTAAAAATTCAATTCCATCTTTTTTCTGATAATTAACAAAATCCACCACTTTACTCATTGCTCCATTAAGTAAACCTTTTTCTACATCCAAATTACGCCTTAAAATTACCCGGCAGTTTACACATGCATATAGAGTCTTTTCTAAACCAGCCGTTTAGATATTTTTTTTCTAAAGAATCCAGTTTTGTTTTCAATTTTCCCGTCAAAATAATAGAGATTCCTTCATGCTCTATTCTATCGATGGCTTTCATTTTTATAATTACTTCATTTTCCAGTTTCAATAGTTCTTCGTTGAATATAGAACACTTGCGCAGTGTTGGCAATAAGCAGATCACTGATTTATTTTCTGCAATTTTCATGTAAACTTTCTCAGGAACTACTTTTTCATTTGGAAACAAATTGGAAAGTAATCGACTCTCCAAAGCTTGTTTGCCATGTTCTGTCAGAAGTCCAATTCTTATATCTTGAAGAATACTTCCATATTCAGCATCAGTTGCCTGTTGCATATTTGTTGTCAGTCCTTTGTATTCAAAATATGTCCGAATGTTCACGTTACCAACACTACCAAGAGACTTTCTGGTATCTTCATGTGCAAGTGTTTTAAATACCGGTTGTCCTTTTACCGTAGTCAGTTGCAGTAGATCTCCAAAAACTATGACGTGTTTTCCTCCAAATAAAACGTCATACTCTGTTTTCAGAATTTGCTGCATTCTTAAATGCTCAAAGGCAAGCATCAAGTTTGAGACCATAATTACCTCATCAATAATGAGAAGTTTCATTTTCTTCAGGGCGCTTGAAACTTCACAACAAGCTTCTCCAGATAGTTTGTGGTATTCCAATTTGTTGTCATGCTCTACTGGTAGCATTAGTAAACGATGTCAAGTAATTCCTTTAATATTATGTGCGGCCAACCCAGTTGGAGCAGTGACAACACAAGACGAATGCGACTCATTTGTTGTCTGCAGATAACTTGTAATTACTTTAATTAAGAAACTTTTTCCTGTTCCAGCCTGACCACTCGCGTACATTCGGATAGGTTGAAATGATGTACATGAGCACCCTTTCTTTTCATGAAGTAATCCATGGTCAATCTGCTCTTTCACTTGTTGATATATTTGTTTCTGTTCAACATTTAGTTGTTCTTCCAAGTTTCCTAACTGTATTACATCTTCTTGAGCTTGATACATTGCTGTTTCCACCTCATTCATGGCAATTGCTGCTTCATTTTCAACAATTGGTTGTCCTAGTGGATCTTGATTCAGTGCAGCAGAACTTTGACTGTCTTGAGAACTGTCTCTAGCAGTCTCAGCTGCAATTGTAGCTTCTTGATTAATTTCATCATTCAACATTTTCACATAATTTGCAAAAGCACTGCATTGTATGCTATCTTTACAAGCATTAAATGAATCTTCATAGCTCTGGAAATTTCCAAGTAATTCCAGTTCTGAACTCCGTGGTTTAAATATTTGCAAAAGGGCTAAATAGTAAAATTCCCTTTTATCAGCAGTGTCGCAACTCCGTTTCCTGTGATTATTAAATTTCCTTTCCTTTGTTTCACTAGACATCCTTCAGAACCAATCACTGCATATTTTCCATCATTGATGTTCTCTGTAGTATTCTGTTTAAAAGTGTAGTTTTGCAGCACTTCATAGAGACGCATGTTCTCAAGATGATGACTTCTGTTTGGGTAATATGTGTCCAACATATTCGTTTTCAAAATATCTGTACTTTCTGGTTCTTTTTCTGCTAAATATTCAATTTCTTGAACAGATTTCAGTACCCGATTTCGCATTGCCGCAAGACCTAGACTCACTCTTTTTTAAAAAATTTTTTATTAATTGTCAAAAAGAAGCGATATTATAATCATACATTTCGAAATAATACATATAACATTATATGGGAGAAAAAGAGAAAAAGCAGAATACAGTAGTCTGTCATTAAATTAAATCATGGAGCAGGAATCATATAAATGAGCTAAATAGGCTTGAATATAAAATCAACATCCAAATCGAAACCATGATCCAAATTCTTGGTTGGCTGAATTACCTTATTAAACAGTCATTTCATTTACATAATTTCTTTGTTTTAAACATGATAAATGACTAGGAGTTTTCCTAGTCTAAGACCCCCCCCCCCCCCTACAGATCTGTATTTTAGGAGAGCCCGAGCTCCTGACCTAGACTCACTCAAATGATTCTTCTACTTTTGGAGTACAGACTTACAGATGATAACCGATCTGAGCATTCATATGCTCCAATTTTTGGAGTACAGACTTACAGATGATAACCGATCTGAGCATTCATATGCTCCAATTTCACGATGCGATAACATCTTCAAACTGAAACTGTACAATTTCTTACTTAGTCTTCTTGTGAGAAATCTCTTCCCACATTAGTTTCAATTCTTTCTTTTCTGATTTAGTAATGTAGGACGTTACATATCGAGCAACAGCAATGAAATTGTCCGCAACATACTGAATATCCATGTTTGCGTTCCACATGGATAAAATAACTGGATTGTAGTCATTTATGTATTTTCACTCTTCGCTTCTTCTTAAGTTGTAGGTATTTTTCGGAGACTTTCTTGTGATGGTATGTCGCATAGCTGACATAAAACTGTTCACTCTTCCTTTGGATAATACAGGACGTGGAAATCCAAAACGACATTTGGTATAGAACTTATCCTTTGACTTGTACTTTTGACTACAGTATTTTCCACACCTATGGCTTTGGAATCGTAAGACTTGTTGTTTTAAGTTTTTATCTTCTCTGCTATTGGGTACGGCACATGTGGCATAATCTTCAATGAAAGACAAAATCGTATCATCTGAATCTGTTCCAAATTTGGGGGCGTCCTTGATCCATAACAACATATGTATATGAGGAGCACCTCTTGCTTGATACTCCTTTCTCCAAAAGAAATCCACAACTTCTCCAAGAGAAGGATTCTTTTTATAGCAGATGAAAGACATCATAGCTTCAAATCTATGATTGAAATATCTGCATACATTAACAGGATCCAAAGAGCACAATTCTCCAAGAGTCTTGTATTCAATATTTTTTATATTGGAATTTGCCTCTCGAAGAAATTCAAGTAAATCATCCCAAGCATACTCAACCCAGCTTAGTGTAACAAACCATGTAGGAGTTCCCAAGTTCCGTAGCATACATTTCAGTTCTCCATGACGACGGTACCAATATTCATTAGTCCCACGCTGACATGCCATCAGATTAATCAACTGAGATTCTAAATGATCATCTCTCTGATGCACTTTATCCATAAAATCCTTTGCAGTTACATTTTGCAGATGCACTCCAGTTTTTAAAATGTGATTTACTGCATATGAAAGTCCAGACAAGTCACTTTCAAACAGAAGATGAAACATATAAGGGATACATTGTCGAAATCTTGGATCTTCTGCATATAATCTTGTTGTCCGATATTCAGATGCACGAATCTGCACAGGACGTTCATCATATCGTCCACCTTTTCCTGTTGGAAACAACTGCGGGAAACAACGAGCTTCCAAGCTCTCTTCCCATACACTCATGGGACTTCCCCTTGCTTTTTTCATTTGGAACAACTCATTCGTATTCCCCATCACCTCTTACGAATGAAGTGGATGTACACTGTAATGTTCATAGATTTTTCACATCTGGACATGTTCACTTTTTCAATTTGTCCACTTAATATTTCAGTATCTTCTGCTAAATCTATTTCTTCTTCTTCTACAAACACATTTCTATAGTACTCATTATTTTTATCAGATACTATGATGCCTTTTGCACTTTTCTAACATCCACTAACTCTTGCCAGATTTTCTTATTCATATTAGGAACACCATTAACTAGAATGACTAGTGGTTCATTTTCTGCATGGTCTACACCAATAGTTTCAATGTTTTTCTTTAAATCTAACGGTAAATACACAACTCTTCCTTTCAATCCTCTTTGTAACTCTGATGGAGGTAATTTACCTGTTTTAGGCTCCATACGAACAATAGCCTGAAACGGGTGCCTACATTGAATGAGAATAGACTCATAGGTATTTAAATCTATCAGCTCTGGAGGAATAGCAACCAACTCTAGATTATTATGAACAGCTCTAGCAGGCATTTTATTCTCCTCTAATTTGTTATAACAGTATTTGCCAATACGCTGCTCAGATCCCAAATCAAAACAATCCTCTACCAACAAATAAGTTGCAAATTCCTTCCGCTTATCATTATTTTCTATTTCACTTTTTAAATACAGATTGACACTCCTAGTCTGATTTTTATAGTGACTTCGCCGACAACAAATACAAGAAACATTTGGTCTTTCACCTGAAATTACCTTAAACTTTGTGATTTGATCTTCAACATTTTTTGTAATCACAGGTTCTACATTGTCTTCAACATTTTGTTCTACCAATGTGTCAGTTTCTGCACTCTCTTGCTGAGGACCAAAGTAGCAAAACTCAATATCATCACAAACCTTCTTCACATCTGATATTGACCCACGCAAAAGAGCACTGTTCAACTCATTTAACTTTAGTGCTGGACTTTTTGCATAATACAATCGTCTCACTAACTTCCGCGTTTGAGTATGATGTACTGCCAACATCCTGAAATGGTGAAAAACACTTTGACAAACTTTCCTAGAAAGACAAGCCAGAGAATGACCTTGCAAACCAGTATTTTTTCTCACTCTGCAAGGCTCTAGTCCTTGCAACACCTTAATCTTTTGTTGAACACTTTTTTTTACTATATGCTCGTAAAAAACGACATAATTTATCAATAGATTCTTGTCGTACACTACAAATACAATCCCAAGTGCACACAGGGTGTTTAGGACGTCTCCCTAGAACTTCATCAGCTATCACTACTTCTGCATTTCTTTAAACCATTTTCTCTTTGTCAATTGGACAACCATCTCTAACCTCATAACCTCGACCACTGGTGTCAACTGCATGCAACAAATTATTGCTCTGTAAATAACTCTCTTCATTAAAAAAAGGCTCTGAACTGAACTGTTTCCATTCTCCCACAAAAAATCACAAAAATGTGTTCTATTAATTACTCCTTTTCCTCCTACTTTTGGCCTTCATTAAATGGATTGGTTTATCTAGTGATCGAATTCTGTTTAATACTAAAATGAATAGTTTCCTTTTTACTTCAAAAGCCTTTTCAACAATGGTTTCAATATGCTTCTTTTTGTTATAAAATAGAGCTCTCTTTTTATATTTCTGCACATCTTTCAGCAAATTATGTACTACTCTCTTGAAAAAATTTTTTTGCGTATTTCCTTATACTGATTTTGCCTTCTTTTACCATACTTCGTCTCCTTTGACTGTCCATTTGCTTTTTTGCTTTTCCTATTATTTTGAATATTTTGTCTAGTTGAAGCATTCTCAGAGGTTTCAGCATTCTGTACATTCTGTCTGGTCCTACAAACATTTTTAATAAATTGCTTTGTGATCTTACCAGAAGATTTTTTTCTTTTTAGCCACATTATGTTGTTCATTCAATACTTGTGGTTGATTTTTCTTCAAGTACCTCTCCTTTCTCTTTTTTTTTCTGGCATGATTTCACTATTTTAATGGTGAAAAAGAGTATCTGTAAAAAATAATCACAAATGTATATTAATAACTTTAAAATGTATACTTTTTTATTACTATACAAACACATTTTATATAAATACTGACTAAGAAATTATAGCCCTGTAGCACAAGTGTGACGATGGTTAAAACACTACATGCATAGTGCATACTACTTTGAAGCAGTTCATGCCCAAAAGCCTGCCTCACTGAAAGACTACATGCTTACTGACTGAATGATTACAGTACCATAAGGAGAGACACTGGGTGAGTGACAGGGTGTTTGCTAGAAGTGTATGGATACTGACTGGGATATTGATGGTGTGAAAGACAAGTGTGTAGGTGATTAGAGACCTACATGCATAGTGGATAGACATTTGAATCAATCCATGTGCTAAGGTCTGCCTCACTCCAATAGTTCTTGGATACTGACTGAATGTTTTGAGTATTGCAAGGAGAGTGCCTGGATGAATTTATAAGTATTTGTTTTTTGGCACAGTAAATACGTTAGTACATGGTGCTGAATGAGTCACTGGAGAAGTATAAGGGGAGTGACAGGGTGTTTGCGGGAACTGTATGAATACTGATTGAAGGTGTGAAAGACAAGTGTGTAAGTGGCTAGAGAACTGCATGCATAGTGGATAGACGTTTGAAACAGTCCATGAAGTAACACCTGGATCACTGCAAAACTACCTGGGTACTGACTGAATCAATAGAGTTCTGCAAGGAGAGTGCCTGGGTGAATCTTTTTAAGTTTTTGGGTTTTGGCCAGAGAATAGGTTAGTACATAGTGCCAAATGAGTCAGCGGATGTGTGCAATTGAAGTGACTGGGTATTTATTGGAGCTTATAGATACTGACTGGGAAATTGAAGGTCTGAAAGACAATTGTGTTGGTAGTTAGAGGCCTCCATGCATAGTGGAAACACGTTTGAATCAATCCATGTGCTAAGGCCTGCCTCACTCCATTAGTACTTGGGTACTGACTGAATGATTAGACTATCACAAGAAGAGTGCCTGCGTGAATTTATAAGTGTTTCTGTTTTGGCGCAGTGAATGCATTACTACATGGTGCTGAATAAGTCACTGAAAGAGTGCAAGGTGAGTGACAGGGTGTTTGCTGGAAGTACATGGATACTGACTGGGGAATGCAAGCTGTTAAAGACAAGTGTATAGTAGGTTAGAAGCCTGCATGCATACTGGATAGACCTTTGAAGCAGTCCATTGGGTAATGCATGGTTCACTGCATGAGTACCTGCGTATTGACTGAATCATTAAAGTACTGCTTGGAGACTGCCAGGGTGAAACTTAAGTTTTTCGGTTTTGACGCAGTGAATAGATTAGTACATGGTACTGGATGAGTCACTGGAGGTGTGCAAGGTGAGTGACAGGGTGTTTATTGAAGAATATAGATACTGACTAGTCAATTGAAGGAGTGAAAGACAATTGTGTAGGTGGTTCGAGGCCTGCATCCATAGTGGATAGACGTTTGAAGTAGTCCATGTGCTAAGGCTGGGTTCACTACACAAGTACCTGGGCACTGACTGAATCATTAGAGTACTACAAGAAGAGTGCCTCGGTGAATTTATAAGTGGTTGGGTTTTGGTGCAGTCAATGGATTAGTACATGGTGCTGAATGGGTCACTGGGGAAGTGTAAGGGGAGTGACAGGGTGTTTGCGGGAACTGTATGAATACTGACTGGGGTATTGAAGGTGTGAAAGACAAGTGGGTAGGTAGTTAGAGGCCTGCATACATACTGGACAGACATTTGAAGCAGTCCATGTGCTAAGGCCTGGTCACTGAATGAGTACTTGGGTACTGACTATATAATTAGAGTACTGCAAGGACAGTGCCTAGATTAATTTATAAGTGGTTGGGTTTTCGCACAGTGAATGGATGAGTACATGGTGGTGAATGGATCAGTAGAGGAGTGCAAGGGCAGTGACCGGGTGTTTCCTGGAAGTGTAAAGATATTGACAGGGAATTGAAGGTGTGAAAGACAAGTGTGTAGATGGTTAAAGGACTGCATGCATAGTGGATAGGCGTTTGAATCAATCCATGTGCTAAGGCCTGCCTCACTCCATTACTACTTATATATTATCTGAATGTTTACAGTATTGCAAGGAGAGTTCCTGGGTGAATACATAAGCAATGACTGGCTTCTAATGCTACCAAAACTTGAGAACAGGAAAGGTTTTTAAGCAGTTATGTGTATGCAAAGATATGAAGTACCCAAATGCTTCTCTCACAGTGGTTCCCAAATGCACACAGACTCACAGTGTGATTCTAGACCAGCAACACTATCCCTTGGACTTTACCAAAACACATTCACTACTCTGGAAGGAGTAAGGGGACTGCCCACAATCTACATATTTCACTACTGCACTTTAGTGTCAAAGCCTGACTCATTTTATGAATCCATAAGCAATGACTGGCTCTAATGCTACTAAAACTTGACAACATGACAGGTTTTAAAACAGTTATCTGTCAGCAAATACACGATGTTACCAAATGCTTTTGTCACAATGGTAGGCCCAACGCACACAGACTCAGTGTGATTGTAGACAAGCAACACTATCCCTTGGACTTTACCAAAAATTAATTCAGTACTCTGGAAGGGGTAAGGGGACTGCCCACAATCTACATATTTCAGTACTGCACTTTAGTGTCAAAGACTCATTTTATCAATGCATAAGCAAAGACTGGCATCTAATGCTACCAAAACTTGACAACATGACAGGTTTTAAAACAGTTATCTGTCAGCAAATACACAATGTTACCAAATGCTTCTCTCACAATGCTTACCCAAATGCACACACTCACAGTGTGATTCTAGACAAGCAACACGATCTCTAGGAGTTTACCAAAAGTCATTCACTACTCTGGAAGGGGTAAGGTGACTGAACACATTCTACATATTTCAATACTGCACACTACTATGAACGCCTGACTCATTTTGCAATTGCATAAGCAATGACTGGCCTCTAATGCTACTCAAACTTGACAACTAACCAAATTTTAAAGCAGTAATCTGCAAGCAGATACATGATGTTACCAAATGCTTTTCTCACAATAATTGCCCAAATGCACACAGACTCAGCTTGATTATAGACAGCCAACTACCCCTTGTACAACATACATTCACTACTCTACAAGATGTAAAGTGACTGCACACATTGCAGAAAATGTTCTACTACACATTAGTACCAAAATGTTTCTTTCAAAATGATTCCTAAATGCACACACACTCGCTGGGTGATTCTAGACAAACAACACTATCCCTTGCACTGTACCAAAACACATTTCTTCATCTAGAAGAAGTACTACATTTTAGTGTAGAAACATGACTCATTTTGCAAATACATAAACAATGACTGGTTTATAATTCTACCAAAACATAAAAACAGCACAGTTATCTGTCTGCAAACACATGAAAAACACAAATGCTTATCACAGAATGGTTTCTACATGCACACACACTGTCAATAAGATTGTAGACAAAAAAAAGTACTCCCTGCACTTTAGCAGGAGAAATACATTAGTCTGATTAAAATCAAAATAGACCACATACATCCCCTCACAATTAAATAACTCACCTTTCAAATTGTTTTGTAGATTAAGAAGTATGTCAGTCACACACCAGATTTTCTTATACAGAATCTCTGTACTGTGCACCTTTCAGCAAAACCAAAGAATGGCAAAGTTTCCCTCTCATTTTGCACGCATATACATGTAAACATCAAATCACATTCCTTCCCACATTAATTCAAAAGCTAACACACATTTCTATTGGTTAAACATTTCAACCCTTTCCAAATGACATAAATTCGAACCCTACCCCCAATCTGCCTTCTGCCCGTTACCATAGAAACAGGTCATGGAACACTTAACTGAGCACACAGGTCACCAGTTCAGCACACAATGTTGCTAATCAAAACCGCAAGTGTGCTTGACTTTTCAACATATCAGCTTATCATATATAATGTTCCTTTCAATCAGTTTTTGTTAACCAATAAGAATCATGCGTTTAAAAAACAGAAACATGCACCCTAGTTTTCAGTGTAGAATGTGGTCCAACAACCAATCATTTCTTTTCTTTTTTCAAAACTGCATCTTAAGCCACTATTATTGAAAAGTCTTACTTTTCAAACTGCCATTTCATTTACAGAGACCATCTGAGTGCATCCAGACCTCCCTTTGAGATGCTTAGAGTGTGGAGTGTGGGACACAGCTATATTTTCTGGAGCCAAAGGTATGCAGAAAACAAAGGCATTCACAAAGACCTAGGTTTGCCAAATGTAGACATTAAATGGATTGGACAGAGAGGGTTAAAGTGGCACCAATTGATGCCATTGGTAAAATCCTTTATGCATATCCAACACCCTGACCTCATAATAGTGCACTGTGGTGGCAATGACCTAGGCACTTTGACTGGGGTAGGTCTGGAAATTCTTATGAAGGACACCTTTGCAGAATTTATTTCATTTTTCCCAAAACTGCCTTTGTGTATTCTAACATATGCCAAAGACAGAAATGGAACTGGTCCAATCATTTTTGTCCACAGATTGAGAAAGCTAGGAAACATGTGAATAAATCTGTTTCTGCTTTTCTCCGAGACTATAGAATGGGGTCCATTTACAGTAACAATCTGCGCTTTCATATGCAAGAGATGTATAGGAGAGATGGAGTACACTTTACTGATGAAGGAAACAGTGTCTTCCTCAACAACTTTAGACTCTGTATAGGTACTTACTTATAAGTACCAAAAACTCTCAATGAACACAACGGCACTTTTTAGATACACTCAAGAACACAACACTTAAGCTTGATGTTTATCTCCCAAAAATTTCAGTTTTTTTCCCTGGGAGTAGCGCACCCAACGCGTTAGGAACCGCGCACCCTACGCAAGAGAAATCGTGCACCCAACACGTTGGGATGCGCGACTCCTAATTTTACCGTAAAAACAAAAATAGCCCCTATCACTAATTTGTATTCTCCCCGGGGACCCCATCCCCCAGAGCTTATTAAAACACGTTGGGGACCGTGGGGGGAGCCCCAACGCCCCCACGGTCCCAGCCGGCTCCCCGCGTCCTTCGGGAGCCGGCATTGCTTTTCCACTTGGGGAGGTGCTGACATGCAGCTCCCCGTGTGGAAACCAATATCGTTTGGATTTTGAAAGAGAGAGCAGGTTTCCCTCCTCTCTCTTTCTTATGGATACATCTTCCAGTGGATTCCTCACCTTGTGAATATCCCCTGCGCCAGCAGCAGTCGGAAACTTTTGTAGCAGTCCACGCCGATGAGGTCGAAGACTACGTCACAGAGACATGGCTCCGTTCGCGAGTCCGCTTACGTCACCGGCTCACGTCACCGGCTCCATAAGAAGACCTCGTCGGCGTGATGACATCAGTTCCCTTTTTTCCGCGCCGTCGACGCAAACGGATTTCGGGAATCTCTATCTGTAGCTTCACTGTTACTTTGTTTTTTCTACTGGTTCTCTTTGTCTTCTTCTGTGAAAATATCGACAAAGAAGTCAGGATTCGAACCCTGTCGTGAATGTGGGAAGCATATGTCCATTACGGATCCACACGACGACTGCGTATGGTGCCTGTCTTCGGACCATGATGTAGAGGGATGTTCTTGCTGCCGCAAGATGGGTTCAAAGGCTCTCAAGGAGAGGGAAGCAAAGCTCTTCATCGCGAGGATGAAGAAAGAGGAGAGGCTGGAGAAAGTCGAGAACGAGGTCAAGATCGAGGTCGAGATCGGCGTCGAAGTCGACATCGGAGCATGCTTCCAAATCCAGGAAGCACAAAAAGAAGATGAGGCATTCCTCTCGGCGTCACTCGGATAAGAGTACGGAACCGAGATTGAAGTCGCCCACTCAACGCTGTAAGGACTTTGTATCTCCCTCACCCGTTCCGGATTCACCTGTTGGCCCGTCTTCACCTGTGGCTTCACCGGAACATTCTCCGGCTCCATCTCCGACGCGGCTCCATCTCCGACGCCGGTCCCATCTTCGGCTCTGGCTTCGTCCCCGGCTCAGGTTTAGGAGCTTCCAGTTCCGGGTGAGCCTTCGGCCCCGCAGATTCCACCGTCTGTGCTGGTTGGCCCGAGTCCGGTGATGCCTGAACAGAATCCGGCGTTCCCTGGACCAGGTCAGGACCCCACGCATTATCTTAATGCAATGTACGGGGTATTCTCCAGAGCCATGTACCCCTCTGGTGCACCTATGGGTCCTATGGCCTTCAGGTTGGGGGTTCCTCACGCCTATCCTCAGGCCCCCTTCATGCCATTTTTTCCGGCGACGCCATCTTGGTATCTACCGGCACCGAGTCCGTCGACGCCGCTCCCTTCTTCACCGGCGCCAACTCGACCTCGTTCTACGCCGGCTGCTCCTGTGGATCCACGTTCGACGCCGGCACCGGCGCCGTCTGATTCGCTCACGGCGCCGCCGACGCCGGTTGTAAGAATCAGGTCTAGGAGGGAGGCTCAGAGAGTGTTGGATGAGCAAAGATACCTAATAGAGGAGGTAGAAGAAGGGAAGCTCATGGAGTCAGATGATGTTTTTGAGGAGTTGAAGGAGGCTAGTGGCCTGGACTTGTCTCCTGAATGGGAGATTACTCCTCCTTCTGATGCACCTTCAAAGGATGTGGCACCATACCATGCGGTCATAAGCAAAGCGGCTGAACTTTTAGATCTGCAGTTGCCTTCAGCTGAATTCAAGACGAACATTTTAACAGAGGTGCTGCACTCTCCCACTACTGTTTCTGAGCCTTTACTTCCCTTTAACGAAGCCATCATAGAGCCAGTGATGGAGGTGTGGCGTAAGCCCTTTTCTGCTCCGACAGTTTTGAAAACCATTGCCAGGAGGTATAGGGCAGCTCCGGGGGACCCAGAATTTTTAACTTCTCACCCGTCTCCTGAGTCTGGTGGTTCAGGCGGCATGTTCAAGGAAATCTACAGGTTCGTTTCCCCAGGTCCCGAGCGACAGGGAGGCTAAAAGACTGGATCAGTCGGCCAAGAAGGTCTTTTCTTCGGCCAGCATGGCCCTTAAATCTACGAATGCCACTTGCCTCTTGGGACGCTATATTCATGCGCTCATGGATTCAGCGAAGCAGCTAGCCCCAAAACTATCAGAGGAGGATAGGGTTGGTTTTAATGAGGCCTTTTCGGATGCCCAGGTGGCAGCGCGTCCGGTTATACAGAGTGGATTGGACACAGCTAACTTGGTAGCAAGAGTCATGGGATCTTCTGTTGCCACTAGGAGGAGCGCGTGGCTTAAGTCATCGGAGTTTTCCCCTGATGTTCAATCAACGGTGTTGGACTTGCCTTTTGATGGCTCCGGACTCTTTGGCAAGAAGGCGGATACTGCACTTGAACGTTTTAAAGAAAGTAAGGCTACGGCTAAATCTTTGGGCCTTCAATCCCAGTCAAGGGGATTGTTCAAGGGGTACAGGAGTTTCGGAAGGGCAACCTTTCGTACTTACAGGCAGCAACAGAAGCAACAGCAGCAGAGCACTCTGTATAAGGGGTACAGAGGCAGAATCAGGGGTCGCACTCGTGGCCGGCAGCTCTCCTCCTGCTCCTCCTCCTCCTCTTCCTCAGCCCCTCCCACCACCGCAAAGCAGCCCTAGATCCACCATTCTGGATCATGTTGGTCCTGTGGGGGGCCGGCTTACCCATTTTCTACAAGATTGGAAATTGGTTACTACAGACCTTTGGGTTCTAGATCTTGTAGAAAATGGGTATGCCCTTCCGTTTCGGGAATTTCCTCCTTGCCAAGGGGCTTGCTCAGAGAACCACCGTCTTCTCCTACAGGAGGAAGTCCTAAAGTTACTAGAGAAAGGTGTGATAGAGGTGGTTCCAGAGCAGGAGTGGGGTGAGGGATGCTACTCCCGGTATTTTCTGATTCCGAAAAAGGACGGCAGATTGCGTCCGATATTGGACCTCAGGATCTTGAATCTTTATCTAAAGCAAGAAAAGTTCAAGATGCTCACCCTTGCACAGGTTCTTCAAGCGCTGAATCAGGAGGACTGGATGGTGTCGATCGACTTGCAGGATGCGTATTTTCACATCCCCATCCTGAAGTCGCACAGGAAGTATCTCCGGTTTACGGTAGGGTCGCAGCATTATCAGTTTGCGGTCCTTCCGTTTGGTCTTACGACTGCACCTAGAGTCTTCACGAAGGTGATGGCGGTGGTGGCAGCCCATCTCAGAAGGTCGGGGATTTCAGTTTTCCCCTATCTGGACGACTGGCTGATCAAAGCGGAGTCGCCAGAGAAGGTGCTTCATCATCTGCAGGATACAACTCCGCTGTTATACAAATTGGGTTTCTCGATAAACGTGCCCAAATCTCACCTGGTGCCCTCTCAGCGCAACCTGTTCATAGGGGCGGTACTGGACACTACTGTGTCGGGCATTCCCACCTCCACAGAGGATTCTCGACATACAGGAATTGATTCCTTTATTTTACAATGGAGCGGTCGTTCCAGTCCTGAAGGTCCTTCGCCTGCTCGGTCTATTTGCTTCCTCCATTCTGTTGGTCAACCATGCACGCTGGCACATGAGGGCGCTCCAGTGGTGCCTCCGCAGGCAGTGGTATCAGCACAAAGGGGATCTCAGGGAGTCTGTGAGGATCTCCAGAGAAGCTGCGGCGGGTCTGTCTTGGTGGAGCGTGGTGGGCAATTTGTCTCAAGGAAAGCCCTTCCATCTTCCTCCATCGGTGGCCACAGTAATAACGGATGCATCCACTTTAGGGTGGGGTGCTCATCTGGGGGATCTGGAGATCAAGGGTCTTTGGTCTCCAGAGGAAAGGTTGCTTCACATCAACCTTCTGGAGTTACGGGCTATACGTTTGGCGCTCAAGGCCTTCCTCCCTTCCCTTCGCAGTCCGTCGGTTCAAGTCCTGACGGACAACACTACCGCGATGTGGTATGTCAACAAGCAGGGAGGAGTGGGTTCGCATTGTCTCTGCAGAGAGGCCCTGCGTCTCTGGTCCTGAGCTCAGGATCATCAGATTTGTCTGATGGCAAATCATCTGGTCGGGGTTCTGAACGTACGTGCAGACAGTCTCAGTCGGCAGTTCTCCGCCGACCACGAGTGGAGGCTTCATCCGGAGGTGGTTCGTCACGTCTTTCGGATGTGAGGAACTCCTCGGGGGGACCTGTTTGCCACTCATGAGAACGCTCACTGCCCGTCATTCTGCATTCTCCAGTATCCGTTGCAGGGAGCTTTGGGGGACGCGTTTCAGTTGAGATGGGATGGGACTTGCATCTCTTTTACGCGTTTCCTCCCATACCCTTGATTCCTCGGGTTCTGAGGAAAATTCGCCAAGACTGGGCCCAAGTCATATTGATCGCCCCGGATTGGCCAAGAAGGGTGTGGTATACAGATCTTCTCCACCTCTCCTCGTGCCCTCCGCTCCGTCTCCCTCTGAGGGCAGATGTCCTCTCGCAGTCGGAGGGGCAGGTTCTACACCCCCACCTCCTCCGGGAGTGGGGACTGCTGTGGGAATCTATTCACAAGGTGATTTTCTCCCTGAGTGGGCTACCAAGAAGTGGGGGGCAGCAACATCCAGAACAAAGGAGACCGCTGATCGGAACAATTGCGTGGTCATTTCCCAAGTAACGAAGCCGTTGGTGAGACCTGCGAGGGAGGAACCGGCTGGTGTGGTTTGCCGTGAGTGTGCCCCTAATATGCTTGGGCAATTTGTTGGACACTATAAACTCGGCAGTCCTGCCGTGGGGGGCAGCAACATCCAGAACAAAGGAGACCGCTGATCGGAACAATTTCGAACTAGTATGCGGTACGGCGATCCGGGATATAACAAGACCATGAAAACTTCTTGGTAGCCCACTCAGGGAGAAAATTAACCTAATAGGAACAGTTTCGCAGGACCTACTTAAGGTGAAATATGCTCTGACAACTACATATCCCATAATGCAGAGCGCGCATTACGCGCGTCCTACTAAAGGCGGAGTCTGCAGAGAGTACCCTGTGACTGTTTGAATGGCGACCTCTGAAGAAGAAGCAACAGGCTTTGAAACGCGTCAGGTCCATTAAAGAAGTTTAACTAAAGAAGCTTTGCGTGGTCATTTCCCAAGTAACGAAGCCGTTGGTGAGACCTGCGAGGGAGGAACCGGCTGGTGTGGTTTGCCGTGAGTGCGCCCCTAATATGCTTGGGCAATTTGTTGGACACTATAAACTCGGCAGTCCTGCCGTGGGGGGCAGCAACATCCAGAACAAAGGAGACCGCTGATCGGAACAATTTCGAACTAGTATGCGGTACGGCGATCCGGGATATAACAAGACCATGAAAACTTCTTGGTAGCCCACTCAGGGAGAAAATTAACCTAATAGGAACAGTTTCGCAGGACCTACTTAAGGTGAAATATGCTCTGACAACTACATATCCCATAATGCAGAGCGCGCATTACGCGCGTCCTACTAAAGGCGGAGTCTGCAGAGAGTACCCTGTGACTGTTTGAATGGCGACCTCTGAAGAAGAAGCAACAGGCTTTGAAACGCGTCAGGTCCATTAAAGAAGTTTAACTAAAGAAGCTTTGCGTGGTCATTTCCCAAGTAACGAAGCCGTTGGTGAGACCTGCGAGGGAGGAACCGGCTGGTGTGGTTTGCCGTGAGTGCGCCCCTAATATGCTTGGGCAATTTGTTGGACACTATAAACTCGGCAGTCCTGCCGTGGGGGGCAGCAACATCCAGAACAAAGGAGACCGCTGATCGGAACAATTTCGAACTAGTATGCGGTACGGCGATCCGGGATATAACAAGACCATGAAAACTTCTTGGTAGCCCACTCAGGGAGAAAATTAACCTAATAGGAACAGTTTCGCAGGACCTACTTAAGGTGAAATATGCTCTGACAACTACATATCCCATAATGCAGAGCGCGCATTACGCGCGTCCTACTAAAGGCGGAGTCTGCACAGAGTACCCTGTGACTGTTTGAATGGCGACCTCTGAAGAAGAAGCAACAGGCTTTGAAACGCGTCAGGTCCATTAAAGAAGTTTAACTAAAGAAGCTTTGCGTGGTCATTTCCCAAGTAACGAAGCCGTTGGTGAGACCTGCGAGGGAGGAACCGGCTGGTGTGGTTTGCCGTGAGTGCGCCCCTAATATGCTTGGGCAATTTGTTGGACACTATAAACTCGGCAGTCCTGCCGTGGGGGGCAGCAACATCCAGAACAAAGGAGACCGCTGATCGGAACAATTTCGAACTAGTATGCGGTACGGCGATCCGGGATATAACAAGACCATGAAAACTTCTTGGTAGCCCACTCAGGGAGAAAATTAACCTAATAGGGACAGTTTCGCAGGACCTACTTAAGGTGAAATATGCTCTGACAACTACATATCCCATAATGCAGAGCGCGCATTACGCGCGTCCTACTAAAGGCGGAGTCTGCACAGAGTACCCTGTGACTGTTTGAATGGCGACCTCTGAAGAAGAAGCAACAGGCTTTGAAACGCGTCAGGTCCATTAAAGAAGTTTAACTAAAGAAGCTTTGCGTGGTCATTTCCCAAGTAACGAAGCCGTTGGTGAGACCTGCGAGGGAGGAACCGGCTGGTGTGGTTTGCCGTGAGTGCGCCCCTAATATGCTTGGGCAATTTGTTGGACAATATATATATATATATATATATATATATATATATCACTCCAGCTCGTGTCACCTCGTGATAGCTTGCGCATGAAGAACGAGTGCAGACCTCCAATGGTGCCAAATTATTTTATTTTTATTTTAGTCCTCTGCCATAACGCGTTTCGGCCGTTCAAGCGGCCTTGATCACATGACGACGGTCAGCTGGTCTGTCCCGCTATTTAAAGTGCCAGTGCATAAAATTCATGAACATAGTAAAAATACTATAGTAATAGTACTATAGTTTGTAACAAACCTATTCTCTTGAATTCTTGTGCATGTTATTAATAGACATTCTATGCATTTCCTACATTTTTAGACATAAAATATGTCCGCATTAAATAATATAAATATAATTTACTGGAAATGTACAATCCATGCTCAATGCTGATAAAACCACTCAAGATTGCGGCCTAAATGCCAAGTTTGACCCTCTTTATCCAGTTCATGAGTATTGAATAAAGTGAATGAACAAATGTTAAGCGTGCTCCATAGCTGTGAAAGAAATACTAACATATACTTCACAAAACCAATAATGAAAGTGCAAATTATATATATATATATATATATATATATATATATATATATATATATATATATATATATATATATATATATATACAAAGAAAAAATAAATTTTGTATCATAGCCATATTAAATCCATTATACCTAGTTCTATAAGTCGTCTACTTTTCTTGGGGTTGATTCCATACTCATATGTTCTGCATACATCATAGGTCTTGTGTTTAGGAAATACTCCACAGCTCTCAATCCATCCTGGTTTCGAATGCAGGTATAAAGGGAGCATACATCCAATGTAATTAATAGTAAATCTTTATCCCAAGCCAACTCCTTGATTTTGTTTAAAAAGTCGCTTGTGTCCTGGATGTATGACTTTAATTTCTTCACATGGACCTGCAAAAAATAATCAATAAACATATAAATATAAATGCATGTAAACATATAAATATACATATATGCATACATATGCATGGTATGTACATGAAAGTTTGAAAAACTCTAATACAAGCAAAGCTAAAAAGCCACCTAATTACAAACAGAATTGCTTTAACTTAAACGAGGGCGAGACCTATTGCATTTTCAATGCTTGTTTACTTTGATTCCATCAAGAAGGCATTCAGATGTGTCACACATTTTCCATAAACTCTGAATGGTAGCACTCTAGTTGCTCATTAGATCACTGTAGTAAAGCTACTGCTCACCAGGGAAGTCTGCTGCTGGTATTCAAAGTGCATGTTTCAGTCTGCGTGTCAGAATTTTTTAATGAAATAGAAGAGGATTTGAGAAGTCACTCAAAATGTGCCCTAATTTTTCTTTCTGCAGCACTAATCATACATTCTATGGCAAAATGAACCCCCTCATTTTGTTCCTTTTTAAATTAAATATTTTAAGAGTTACCACTTTATTCCAATCAAGATGGCTTCAGGTGTGCCATACGTTTATCATAAGTAGGAGTTTTAGCGCTCTAGTTGTTCTTTGGAACACTCTGGGAAGCTGCAGTAGAACACAAAGGAATCAACTGACAGTCTCTGCCCTTGTTGGATGTACATGTTTTACTGAGAATGTCAGACTTCATTCTCACATGACTAAGAAAGATAATGTGAATTTACAGAAAATATACTCTCAGTTTAGCTTATAGATCACCTTCCAAACCTCTGTGGGAGAAGCATGAGAAAATAGTTTTCTCTCAAACATGATTCATGATATCCCAGCAGAAGGCTTTTTCACATGGTAAAATCACCTTAGAACATACCACAATTCCTAAAATGAGTATGGTACCATCATCAAATGATGTATAATGTAACTAAAGTCGTAAAACCTTCTATTAACTGCAATGCTTTTTAATGAGGTGCTATCATGTATATTGGTCCCAAGATGGCTGCCAACACTTCTTGGATGAAGTGCTGACAGCCAATCCGATCTCACGATGAGATGTGTGATTAGGCTCCGCCCAGATATATATGTGATTTTACTTTTGATTTTCTCCGGAACTACTGAACGGATTTACACCATTTAAGCAAAAGGCACGACTCTGAAACAAGGTCTACCTTTCTGCCAAATTTGGTGTAATTCCATTCAGCAGTTCGGGCTGTAGCTGCGTCAACAGGTCCTATGGGAAATTGCATGGGGAAATAGCATTTTGGGACCCCCCTTTTTTCTCAGCCCCCGCTTGACGAATCCCCACGAAACTTTCAGGATAGGAGCGGACCGGAGCTGGCCAAAAGTCTGGAAAATTTTGGGAAGATTCGTCAACCGGCGCCATACTTATTGGGAATAGAATGTTGCGGATTTCCTATGGAAAATAGGTCCTAACTATAACTACCTAGGTAATATATATAATAGTAGTGCGTAGTGTCCCCAGTGAAAACGGAACCATTAAAGCTAGAGACATATTTGTGACATATGTAAAAGGTTTCTACAATCTCTTAAAAACGACCATCAATGAATCCACAATAGGAGCAGTCTCTGTATGGAATAATCGGAGCTAGAAAGAATGGTTAGCTTTAGTAACAGACTATAGATTATAGTACTATTCCACGGGAACCATTGTTTCTGTTATATATTACTTACCCTGGTTCCTAGTGAGTAGGGTGTCCCTTGTTCTTGTTTTCGAGATAATCTGTATAAGGCTGTAATGTGTCCAGAGTTTGTCAGCATGCCTTATTTTGGCCTCCGAGAAAACAATCATGCATCTAACAAAACTTGAGTCCTTCACTGTTTACCCAGTTTTAAGAGATTTTTTTTCTAAAGTTGTTTTATTGATGGTCTGCCTATCCTTCCAATCTTTCTTTGCGCTGCACTATCCCATTACGCATCTGCTTGCACTCGTTTCCCCTCTCCTCTGGCACTTCTCTAAGTTTCCAACATCTACAAGCTTAAATGGGGTATCTGACACTTTATTTACTTAGAACCAGGGTGTGGAACTCTTTATTACTTTCTTTCAGACTTTTATAAAAAGACAATTTCTTTTTGCCCTTGATATTAGGATTTGGTCCTGTTGGCCATCATTCTTATTCCGCTTCTCTGATCCGAAACTCAACCCCAAGAAATCTTCAGAGAGGCAATGTTGAGCTATATAAATGTTGGTATAGTATCGTCCACCATTGATTTTAGTCTTTCTTTGTCACATCCACAACCCTCTCATTCCACCACGCAGCAATTCTTGACCACCAGCCGTTCCAAACCCTTTCATAAAACCATTAACACAGATCATTACAATACATTGCAATACAATCATAAACAACCACCTGTATGAACCCAACTGCCACCTAGTGGTAGACTAACAAACTTGTCTTTGTCACAAATCAATTAGATCCATTGATGACCTAGTCTTCAAAATATCCCTAAAAAACTGAGGAAAAGAAAGACTAATGGGTCACCCTAGACTACTGTTAGAACTTGATATTTACAGATCTTCTTAATGCACATCAACCTTGGAGTACATAGCTACATGCTCTCCATCATCTACAGCACATCTGTAATTGTAGCTGTCCTCCTGGTCTCAATACAACCTTCTTAGGGGAGTTTCTCAATCTCTTCCCCTTCAGGCGAAAGCCAACAAAATCCTGATTGTGGGAGATTTTGTTCTGTGAAAATCTCACCTCAAACCTGCTGCTTCCGTGAACGAGAGCAGCAGGCCCTCCGCTTCAGTTTGAAGGGGAGTGGCTAATAGAATTCCGCAGATCAATTTCAAGCTCATGGTGACCTATAGCCTCAATACATCAGATCTCTGAAAGCACAGATCAGGTCAGACCTCTTTCATGTCCACCAATCTGACCAATTTAGAATACAAACCCACCCCATATAACAAGGGTGCTATTCTCCTGTCCCAACCAGGCGTGTAATTTAAGCAATGAGGAGTTAATTTTAACCACGTAGTAGGTTGACTCTATCTTCTCTGACTGAACACATTTTAAATCCTTGCTGGCAGACCTACACCAAAACTTGACATCCAACCTCCGTGAGCTTGCTTGTACTAACAATTAGAAAACCCAAAACAGTCAGCAAGATATTAAACTGAAACATAGCTGAGTTGAATGAGGTAATGGTAAACTGGTGCAACAAAAGTGTTAATCTGGGGTTGGAGAAGATCAAATTTGATACAAGATGCATAGGAAACATCTATATAAAGCACAGAAGAGCCTAAAAGATTGTCTACACTAAATGCCTCCTTTTGGCACTAACTGAAATCTTTTGTATTTATCACGAGCTGACCAACTTGGATGCCCTGAAATCTAACACCTAGCAATATTTCTAAGACCTCCACGATTTTTTCAAATATCTGAAACAATGTCAAAATCTCACAAGAATATTCTCCCTACTACCATTGTTATCTGGATACTGTTGTTGCAGTTGGCTTTAACTTCATTTCAGCTGGAGGAGACTACTGAGATAGTCGGTCTAACCAAAGAAGGGCCTGGTCCTCCTATGAACCTCTGCACATCCTCATGCTTCAGAGAACTTTTTCCTTCCGTCACAGTGGATTCATCAAATGTGATCAGTTATGCCTTATATACTGAGGATTTTCCTGGTCCTTTGAAATATGCTATAACTACTTTTCTCCTGGAAATAAAGACATTTGCGTATTTGAAGACATTGGCCAACTACCAGCCCATCTCCAACATACACTTCCTTATCAAAATCATAGGAATTGAAGCGACAAGACCGGTGCAAAAATATGTGGAACTCCACCATCTTCTCCACAACATCTAGTCTGGTTTCAGACCTGCTAGGGGAATGGAATAAACCTCAGCCAGAATATGTCCTGAGTTCATTCTCTCCATGGACGAAAACAAATACAGCCTTTTTCTTCTCATATATCTTTAAAAGGCTCATGACACTGTAGACAATACCAATCTTCTTTAAATACTGAAACTGTGTGCTGACATTACTGGACACACTATCACAAATACAGTTTTTTCTCATCAGCACCAGTCAAAAAGCCATGATAGTCTGTAAAATTATGTATTTGTTAAGATGCATATGCCTTACCTCAGGCATCATCTATATCGTGAATACAGCACTACATCTGCATACATTCCATTCTTAATCAACACCATGCTGGCTACTAAACTTACGCAGACAGTACGAAAATCCTCTTCCGGACTGACTGCATGTCTGACAGCCATACGAACATTCTCTTCTGCTTGAACCATGCCATCTCTGGATGAAGAGCTTGAGTGGTGCTAAAACCCTACTCATGCGAGCCCAGATCACCACGTTTCGAGTGGGGACCAGGTTATGATAAGAGAGCCACCCATGCAGATTATCCTTACTCTGAGAGCTGGATACTGGCACCTTTAATTACTCCTTTTATAAAATCCTAATTCCTCCCCAAAGTGTCCACTGGCTGGAGTTGTGAAGAACTCGTGTCTTTTTTTTCATGGAATTCCTACTGTAGCATTATCTGTACTGCTCTCACCAAGAAATGTATCCCAAAACTACAACAGTTACAGCATCAAGCAGACTGGCTGCCTGAATTTGTGCAAAGATAACTACATGAAACCAGCATTGAATGCTCTCCACTAAGGCTCAAAGGGAACTGCATATCTTCAGAAAACATTTGTTCCGCGTCTGTTCATCTGGTGAATTGATGCAACCAAGATCAGGATAAAATATAGGGACGGGTCCTTTGAAGTCCAAAGACTAAGAATGTGGAACACCCTTAACTACGTCATAGATCTGAGCAGGTACATGTGGGTTAGGATACCCTTGAAGGCTGAACTGTACTTATACGTGCCTTCAACACAGACACAATAAAAGAACACCATTCTTCTACCATCATCTGATCAGACTCTATCTCTCCCTGCTACCACCTTTACTACATGCCTGTATTATTGATGCTAGTGCTCTCTCCCTTCCTCCATCCCTACCCACCTCAGTTGACTGGAATAGGGAACATCAGCCTCCACCTCCTCCTGTGTGTTTGACCAGGAGCCAGCAGTTGAAGAATACTCTACAATTCTTCCCGATTTCAAGCCTGTTGAGAAAGTAGAAGAAGCCATGTTCAGTCAGCAAAACGACATTACAACCAAAACTACTCCAGTATGTTAACGTGGAAAGGATATAAATTGAGGTGGGATAGCTGTACTTGGCACTACAACAAAGCAACTTGACACCACGCATTGCTCTGCGTTATTTAATGCACGTGCCATCTACTAAATGTTTTAAGCATCTTAATAAGATTGTAGTCTGCATCCATTGTAACCACTGATAATAGTTGTTTTTTTCCGGTTAACAAATATACAATAACTTGTGTTTATGTAGCTTTTGCTACATCATATTTGCTGCATGTACGCAGCTCGTCCTTTAATTTAGATGCAGATTATACCCCGCACGTGCGATATAAACATACATCGACTTCGACGCTGAGCCAACTCACTTGGGTACTGTGGTTGGTCCTGGGACCGTCGCCAGGGATGTCCTTGAGCACCGTGAAGTGTACTGTAGGGGAAGCAGCAGAGTCCCACAAGCAGCAGCAGCAGCTCCGTCGTCAGCAGCAACATTTTAGGAATCCTCCCGGCCCAAAATATCTACACTCCGTACACACTTGAACTTAGTACACACATACTCGTAATAAACATGAACACACTGAACATCGAAACTTTACGCATCATAGTACAAACCATCGGAATAAACATGAAAAACCGTGAAGAGCAACACATAGTCATACACACAAACTCGTAATAAACATGAACACACTGAACATCCACACTCCGTACTCACGCATGTGTAGTACACACCATCGGAATAAACATGAAAAACTGTGAATATTAACACACAGTAAACACTTGCACTTAGTACATACACACCCTCTCTCTCTTAATCCACACTATACACATAGTACAAACCATCGGAATAAACATGTCACCAGGGCTGTAAGTGGAAGCTTTTTCAATATTATATAAAAGCCATGGTTGCTGCTTATTTATCTTATGCAACTAACAACCATTGACAAAGCCAATAGTACTAACTTGTTGTAGGTATCATGTTTCTTATTGTATCATATACTTGGATGCAATGACAGAAGCAGCTAAATAGAAGCCGGGCGGCACACTATGCAGAACACCGATTTTTAGTTTACCTGTGTTAAGCCACACTCTTAAGTATATTGGCCACGCCCCTTTATGAATTTTTTCATCCCACTTAAAGGCCCGTGTGTGTGTATGTATGTACGTGTATATATGTGTGTGTGTGTGTGTATGTATGTATGTATGTATATATATATATATATATATATATATATATACATACACACACGCACACACACACCCCTCCCCCCGCCACCACCATGAAAACACTGAACATCCACACTTAGTACACACGCTTGCATAGTAGTAGGACAAACCATCGGAATGAACATAAACACTCCATGTTAACTATAATTCAGCAGTTGCCTGTTCCAGTTGTTACTACTTTCATTGGTAGGATGCTGATGGAATTAGCGTATAATATTTTGGGTTGGGAGGATCCTGAGTAGTGGATGAGGTAAATAAATTAAGGGTCCCGGTATTTCGGGATTTTAAAGTCCGTTTCAGGACTGTTTTCATTTCCGTTTTTATGGTTCATTCACTCACCTTCGTCCCTTTGTCCCTCACCCACGATCTCTAATTCTTTTGAGGCCCACACCCCCGTGGTGAGCTGGCCTCTGTGTCTCCAGCCCCCAATAGTGATCCTTCCTGTTAAACGTCCTTGCGAGAAATGCTGCAGCTCCCGCCGCGTTACAAGCCTTTCATAGAAGGACGCGTCACAATGGAAACCTTTCCACATGTCACCATGACATCACGAACCTGTGGGCGATTCCATGTGTTTCTGCGCTGTAGGTTCAAGCACTGTAAGGCATGGGTAAATAGAACCGGTCTCTTGGTGGGATATGCCATTACTTTACTAACTCGGATCCAGCCGTGAACCTATAAAAAAGACCCGTTTCTACCTCACATTCTACATCAAAAATGTTCTGTTTCTCGCTGATGCGGTGGCGGACTCCCCTATGCAGGCTCCCGTATCTTCATAAACCCTGGGACTCAGTGACATCAAACTGAAGCGCCTATGACATTCGTTACCAATGTTCCTTTCACAGACTTCTGATTCTAGCGCTACTGTGTAATGACTTATGGAACAAATAAATGGTTCACTAGGGAGAGGGGGGCGGGAGAGACAAATGGAAGGTCAACTGTATTGATCGAAGTCCATCAAAATACCACATCGAGATAGAATGCAAAAATATTTTTTTTTATCAAAAAACAAATATTTTTTTTTATCAAAAAACAAAAGCAAGTCATATCGACATGTAGTCACAGCACTCAATATGTGCATAGAACGTAACGACGCAAGTAATTGAAACAAGGGGCGGAAAGATCCAATACTCTGAATGGTGGTTTAAAACCAAGCAATGGACCTTGATATCCCCTTATGGTGGGCAGGGGACTTTAATTACGTACTGAAGGGGGTCCCTGGATAGACCACCCCCAGAGACCGCGCAAAGCTGTGACGGGTGCACTTTGACAGATCATGGAGCATATAGGCTGCAAAGATGTGTGGTGAGCCTTGAACCTGTGCGCCAAAGAGTTTTCCTGTGTCCAGTCGTCTGGCTCGATTTCAAATCTCCAAGGCTCTGACCACTTGTATACGGGATGCGCAATATGAGCAGGTGCTTCTCAAATCGCTCCTCTTGTTCTTACGTACACTAGAGAGTTGTGGCTAGCTAGGATTCCCGCCTGGCATGTGGCTCCGGAGACATTTGGTGAGCCTGCTTTGCGACAGGAGATAGGGGAGGTTATAAACACCTACATGGACACTAACTGGAAGTCGACAGAGCATAGGGGGATGGAGTGGAAGGCCCTGAAGGTGGTCTTGAGGGGAGCCTGCCTGGGAACCATCTATGGGATCCATAAGCACTTAAAAATAATCTGTTAAGATTGGATGCACGGTTGACAGGCCTATAGAGGGCGGACAGTGACATAGCACAGACCTCCTAGCAGCCCAACGAGAAGTGAGTGAGACTTTGGATGCTTGTCATAGATTTGGCCACACAGACTACAGCCATCACTTGTATGCGCAGGGGAACAAATCGGGCCACATGCTTGCATGGCTGTTGAAGTGGGAAAGAACCTCGTCCACTGTCCTCACTCTGATGCATGTGGACGGGACACAGATGGTGACCCAACAAACTATAAATGAGGCTTTTGTAAACTACTTGAGTGGGTTGTACAAATGGCGTCCGGATCTGCCGGTGGTGGCAGTACAAGAATTCTTGAAAGGCTGCGCGATACCAAGGGTCTCCCGTGTTCAGGCACAGGACTTGGATAGAGAACTTCACCTGGAGGAGCTGGCGGGGGTGATAATTGGCCTTTCTCGGAGTAAAACACTGGGAACTGATGGGCTGTCTCCAGATTTGTATTTACTGTTTAGGGGCCGACATATGGACCGAGTGCTGGAGGTTTATAATGAGGCCAGGCCAGTCAGTAAATTGCATGCTTTTATGAGGGAAACCACTATCATAATGGTGCAGAAACTGGTCCGGGACCCGGAGGCCTTGGGGTCTTATCGACCCCTGTTCATGCTTAATGTGGACACTAATATACTTGCCAAAGTTCTAGCGAACAGTCTGACCTGAGTGGTGGTGACATTGGTGCATGAGTACCAGTGTTGATTTATCTTGGGTACGAAGTACCCACATAAATGTTCTACGGCTCTGTGATGAGCTGCATTAAACTGAGGGCAGGGATGTGGAGGGGGTGCTAGTGGCCTTGGATATTATAAAGGCCTTTGATACCTTGGACTGGGTCTTTATAATGGCAGTACTGGAGAGGATGTGCTTTGGTCCACAGTTTCGCGGATGGTTTGACTTGCTATACACTGATCCAGTAGCCAGGGTGTGCTGTGGGGGCTTACTCTCTAGCAGCTGGGCAGTAGAGGGAGGAACGATACAGGTTTGTCCTTTGTCTCCGTTGTTATTTGCATCGTCTGCTGGGGTCCCAGCTGTGGGACGTGTTGGGGCAATGGGGACTTCAGCTGGGGACAACTAACCACGTGGTGTCAATGTATGCCGATGATACTCTGGTGTACCTGACGCACCCCGAGATGGCGGTTCCTCAATTAATTGTGAGATGCAGCGGTTCAGTAGGGTGTCTGGTCTCCGGATCAACCGAGAGAAATTCCTGGTGTTCCTTCTGGCCTCGCTGGTGTAACCACTGCGGAAGGACCTACCGGTCCTGCAGTTGAGGTGGGAGATGGATAGTTTTTGCTACCTGGAGATCAGAGTGGCACACACAGAACACCAGCGTCATGAGTATAATATGGGAAGGTTTGTCAAGGGGCTGCACAATTGGGTCCCTTTTTGGAATACCCTGCCGCTTTCGGTGATCTAAGGGTGGCGACCGTGGAGTTTCTTCCACAATGTCTGTATACCCTGCAGAACTCTCTGGGCTTGGTCTCGAGAGCTACCTTTCGGGAACTGGACAGATTATTGGTCTCCCTAGTGTGGGCAGCGACGCGGAGCAGAGTGCAGCTCACAGTGCTAAAGAGGGACAGGGAAGAGGGGCCCTGGGTTTACCGGATTTGGAGCTGTATTATTTGGCTGCCTAAACACCGAAAACTGGGAGACAAGGCTGTTGAGAGGATTGACCGATCGCAGATCAATGCCTGTATGTTTGATGAAGTGGGCGACGCAACTTGAGGAGACCCCGTACATAGTGAGAAAAGTAGTGAGCGCGTGGGAGACAACGGTTAAGAAGTCTTGAGACTGGCTCCATTCTCTGGGGGAAGTGCTCCACATTTGGTTGCAGCCTTTTCAGCAAATTGCTCAGTATATGTCACTACGGAGTTGAGAAGAGGAGGTATTCACTGCACCGTGTGACCTGTATCAGGGGGACATATTTATCACCTTTGCAGAGGCCAGAGAGCTGTTTGGTGTAGGAGCGGGCCTATTTTGCAATTTGCTAAGCTGGTCAATATGGCTAGGGAGGTGTGGCTGTGCTTCCTGGATAGACCTCAGGTAAGCGCCACATTGGAGGCTCTGGTGGGTTGTACCCACACAAGACATTTGACATCCTACCTTTACAATGCCCTTTAGGTGAATCGACCGACGGCGTTGCTGGCAAACAGGAGACAGTGGGGGGAGGATCTAGCGGAGTTACTGAGAGACAGGAACTGGGAAAAAAGCATGCATCTTGGTGCAACACATAGCTAGCAACGCTCGCTCTAAGCCCATTCATTTTATATATCGCACATGCATCACGCTGGAACGGATGTACACAGTATACCTACAGAGATCACCATCGTGTGTCGGGTGCAGTGCCAACAGAGCAACCTTCTTGCATATGACATGGGCGTGTGACTGTTGGAGAATTCTGGAGAGAGGTGGGGACAAACCTGGTCAGGACGACCGCTGTACCCATATACACCACAGTTCATCACTGATTGCTGGAGCTCATTCCCTGCCCAAAACACAGTAAATATTGGCAATTTATTTCTCAACTGTTCGATTAATTAAAATCATCACAGTAAAATATATACAACTATGCACCCCACCTCCATCCTCACTGATAAAAAAGTATATAATACAAGCAAATCCACGGATTAGCCTTTTTTTCCACATTTCATTCACAAGCTCTCTTTCGTCATGCCTCAATGCTATCCTAGTTAAGCCAACGATAATGATTGCACTAATCCCATTATTGCAGTCAATGTTACCAAAAAGTTATCTTTCAGCAAATGGTGCACAGAGCCCATTCTTACACTATGCTTCTGTAGCGCCCAGGGGCATTGTCCAGCTCTCGCCCGTACCCATTGTCATCGTCTCTGTTACGGTATATGCATTTATTAACAATTTCAGTGCCCCAAGGGGGAATCTTCAGATAACATTGCACTAATCCCAATTTTGCACTAGGCTTTTTTGCATCACCCTAGGGCACTTGCCATGACTCAAACATGACCATAAGGCAGTGGGCATTGCACTTGCAAGTGCATGCGGCAATGACTGGGGATGCCGACTTTTTGTTAATAAGGGAGTATTCTCAAATACAGTCAGTTGTATACCATGGATAGGAGCATGTCACACTCTAAAACCAATAAATAAGTAAAAACCTGGTGTCCAATACCAATTAAAATAGATTGTCAATTAAAGTCCTTGCCATAAGCTCCTTCTACCGGGAAAGGGAGCGTGCTGTGCTGTGATGTGTGTGTGTGTGTGTGTGTGTATATGTGTGTATATATATATAAGACACTGGTGACTTTCTTTCCAAAATTAAGAACTTTAAATGGAGCAATGAATACTTCCTAATTACCCTCGACGTGACGTCACTGTATACCTCTATCAGACACAATGATGGACTACGGGCCATGAAATACTATCTAGCGAAGAAGGGATCACAATATGAGGAACACAACAAAATGCTTGTCAATATGGTTGAACTGTGTCTCATGAACAACATTTTTATGTTTCAGAACACCATGTATCAACAACTGAGAGGCGTAGCGATGGGGGCCAGCTTCTCCCCCAGCTATGCATGTTTACACATGGGCTGGTGGGAGGAGCAGGTCCTCATGGTGAAACACTCTGAAACATTTGAACGCAACATCAAATGCTGGCTGAGATTCATTGATGATTTGTTTTTGGTTTGGCAAGGCACTGAGGAGGGAGCTTTGGAATTTATTGAATCACTCAATAGTAATGACCTCAATCTCCACTTCACATCCAACACTAGCAAGACCAAGATAGTTTTTTTAGATGTAGAAGTGTATGTTGAAGAAGGCAAATTAGAAACTAGACTTCACAGGAAAGCCACGGCGGGAAACACCATCCTACATGCAAGTAGCGCGCACCCAAGTCACCTTATACAGAGCATCCCCTATGGTGAGCTCTTACGCATCAAGCGCATTTGCAGCCATCCAGAAGCTTTGAAAGTGGCGCAACAGTAATGTATCAACAGATTTAAGGCCAGAGGATACAATAAAAAATGCCTAGACAAAGCTCTCACCAAGGTTAACCTCCCTAATAACAATAAGACACCGGCCAATAAGACACGGCCCAGGGTCCTTGACAATTCTGTTGATGATTTCAGATTCATCTTGGACTACAATCAGCACCATATGTCAGTTAGAAAAATCATCAACAAACATTGGCACTTTGTCAAACAGGACCCCATCATAGGCACCATGGTACCAAAAAAACCCTCGATGACTTACCGTAAAGGGGTTTCTATGAGGGATTCTCTTGTTGACAATGACCCATGCGGAATCACAGCCAAGGGATCTTGGTTGGCCCAACGATTAGGCTTTTTTAAATGTAAGACCTGTAAGGCCTGCCAGCATGGAGTTTCCACAATGAGCTATTCCACTCCTTTTGGCGGTCCAAACAAAGTCATTACCAAAGCCCTGAACTGCAAGACAGATTATGTAGTTTATGTCTTAGAGTGTCCCTGTAATTTAAGGTACATAGGTAGCACTATACTACCAGGCCACAAAAGGGTACTTCAACATTTACGTGCTATTAAGAATAAAGATCAAGCATACCCGGTAGCACGGCATTTCCATGAAAAGCATGAAGGCATCCCCAAAGACCTCAAATATTTTTTCATCGATTCTGTAACTAGAAACAAAAGAGGGGGTGACAGGGAAAAATCTCTGAGATTATTGGAAATGCACTACATCTTAAATTTGGATAGCAAACATCCAAATGGACTCAATAGCTCGGAGGAATTACATGCGAGTCTTTAATTAGGTTTTCTATCCACAATTTATACATTTTCTGATAATTTTAGCCTTCTTGCCGTCCTATCCAACTACAGTTGCCTAGATCTTTAATATCACTCTAAGACACAATCTTTTATTAACAGTCACAACCATGAGGGTATTGTGGCAAAGACATATTTTATGTTCAATCAAAGTCATAAGTGAAAGTCTTATTGCTGCCTCCTTTTGTAAGACCTACCTCTCCTTTTCTCTCAATAACATTAGTTTTTATCACGGTGTTCTTAGGTATTTTTTAGCACTCAATCAAATATAAAAGTTTTTATATGTACTTCTATCTTATTTTAAGTATATGTTTTTAAGTAAAAAAGCAAAAAAAGGAAAAAATAGATCTCAACACTATGGGTATCAAGTCTTGCACTATTATATGTCATCTAGTAGGTGGGCTTTAACAGTGGTTCAACAAACTTACAAATTGAAATGTACGCTCATAATGAGCTGTTGGGCCAGTTGACTTAATTTAACTTATTGTAACTCATTTAGCTATCAGTCCACGGATTGGTGAGACTATATGTGATCCAACATTGAATACACGAGATTATGATCAATTGATGGTTTTAAATAATATGGTATTTTTAATATTTAATATTTAATATTTAAGGATTGATATTTATTGTGTATTTATATGTGTCTTTTACAAGCTATATTTATGCACAGTTTATATATATTTTTAACTTTTTCTAACTATCTCAATTGTGATTCGTGTTACTCAAATATATTTATTCTTGATATTTATGCATATAAGGGAAATCCCACTAAATGATGGCTCTAATACTTGAGAAACAATATGCTGCACTGGCTACAACAATTCTATCTCATCAAATTCTGATCAACTTGAGCGTTATTATTATCTTTTGTTATTGTATGTTATTTTATTATATTTCATCCTATATTATTTTTTTCTGGATTACCATTTTAAAAATTGGGCCAAAATTTTTTCAATCAATACTGTGAACAGTTTACGTTGAACATTACAGGATTCATCCTGAGATTAATGTAACAGTCTAAACAACAACGTTATACTACACATTTTTGTTGATTAAAAGTCACAGGAAATGAAATATACATAGAAAACCACTGTTAAAATACTGCCCAATCGGATGACGTGATGTTAAATAATGTAAAATGTATTTTTCCTTTAAATACCGCATGTCATTGGTTAAACTGCGTCATGTGATCAAGTCCCCCAGGAGGGATGAAACGCGTTATGGCTGCCTGGTTTGTAAATAAACCGATATTTGAAAAGAATCCGTGGTCCGTGCTCCCTTCTGCTCAGCTGGTCAGACACGAGAGAGGAGAGTGCTCTGCTGATATATATATATATATATATATATATATATATATATATATATAGGAATAAAGTGCGGAGTGTTGTCCTGTTAGCTTCCATTTATTGAATTTATCACGCACATATGCTGGAATAGGTCCTTCCGTCTTACCGATGACTTTCAAATTTGAGGGAGGGAAAAGGATAATGTGCGGTGTGCTGGCCAGTCAGGGACTGGTATTGATCTTGAGCAACTCGGTGAGTGTCATCCTGATGGAATTCGTGAACTTCCCCAGTCTTGCCAGGATCCATGCCGTGTTTTCAGTGAAGCACAAATCTGAGACCTCCTTGCAGTTCCTAACTCCCCTTGCCCTGAAGAGGGGGCAAAGCGGGTCCAGGCGGGATTAAAGTCCAAGATTGGTAGAGTGATGGGCCTCATATAGAGGATTTGCATTCAGTGCCGCTGTGATGGGACAAGCGCAACGTTTTGCATAATCCTTTTCAGATGAGGTTATTAACACCCGCCTGTTGAATGCTTTTTTCCAAGCAGACAGCGGAATGTCAGGGGAGTGCAAACTTTCTGCATTGATTTTCAGGCTGCTGATTGCTGTCCAAGCCCAGTTTGCCAGGGGGAGCCTTCCTCTTCAAAGATCTTCCTCAGGTGATATTTGGGCTTGCAGGACCCGGATGAAAAACTTTAGTAGGTCCCCCTGGCTCGCCAGGACTGGTCTCCTAAGGCCGAACTCCAGCCTCAGCCTTCTGGCTTGCCGCTGGGCTAAAACCACTGTTTTATATGCCTTTATCTGAGCGACAGTTAGGATCCTGTCCATAGTTGAGGGTCGGGATTAATTTTGCTTTCAAGGCTGTCAGCATGGGTTCTGATTTGTGAGCGATTGCTTATGCGGTTCAATGTGTGAATGACACGATTGGTCTTTATACGGAGGTGCCTTAAATGAGCGGCCAGTTTGGCTCCCTCAGAAAGCCAGATGCCAAGGTAGTAGTATGCTGTTTTTGTTACTATTGGAAGATCTCCCGCTTGCCAGCAAGTTAAGTTTTTATGAGGATATTTACCAAACACTACAACGTTGGTTTTGCGCTGATTAACCTGCAAATTTGTCTCTTGGTTGTAAAAATGTAGTGCATTAAGGGCTCTCTGTAGGTCATCTCTTGTGTGGCCTATGATTACCCCATCATCTGCATATTGCAGGATGAGAACTCGCACCCTGCCCAGCCTTGGCGTAACTAGACTTGAGCTTTGCAGGGCTGCCCCCAGATCAGCAGTGTAAAGGTTAAAGAGAAGGGGGGAAAAATACTCAGCCCTGTTTAAGCCCGTTGTTTGTGGCTACTCTGGCTGGTCCTGTGGTAGGGCTTGTTGTAACCCAAACCCATGTCCCTGGTATAATTATATGATCTTCTTTAGGAGCATGGGCAGAATCCCCCATACGGACAGTTGCCCCCATTATCTTCCATGATCCACCCTATCGAAGGCGGTGCTGTAACCGATGAAGCAACAGAACAAAAGAGGTTTCTTCCTCCTAACCACTTGTGTAGATAAGTATGTCAGCTCTATGATATTTTCCATACTTGAACAGTTTGGCCTGAATCCCAACAGAAAAAATGGAAGGATTCCTTTTTCCTTTGCCCATGTCTCCGGCTCCTTCAACAGAACACAGGCATTAGCCTTGGCTTTCAAATCGAGCTGGGCAACAAGCCTATAGTTTGCCAGTTTGGAGCGGTCTCCTTTTTTATGGATGGGAAAGAGTATTGAACCTCTCCTAGAACACGGAGTCGTTGCTGTAGCAAAGGCATAATTGAAAATGGGTGTTAGAGTTGTTGCCCAAAAGTCTCATGCCGATTTAAAAACCGGGGCTGAAATCCTTCGGCCCCGGGGCCCCATTGGTCCTCATTTTTTAAAAGGTCGTTCGTTACAGGTGGCTAGTTACAAGCGGTGCGTTGAAGCAGCTACCACTGCCAATGTATCATTTGAGTATAGCGGTTTGACGTACCACACCCAGACTTGTTCTGCAACGCCACTCTACTTTGTCATTTCTGGGTTGCTGAGCTGATTTATATGTTTCCACAGACAGAAGTGGTTCTTTTCTTTCAGTAGAGTCAAGCCTTTGATCCACTCTGATTCGATGTGATCCCTTTTGAGCTCCCATGCTTTCTTTTGTGTAGGCTGTCCTAAGAGCAGCGATGGAATGGCCGTCAGCTGACTTGCTGCCTCTTTTCCCAGCATCCAAGGCCCTGCGCAGAGTGCTTTTAAAGTTTATTAAGCCCTTAGGACAACAGGGCATGCGGGATGTCATTATGGGGTTATTGCTCCAAAGTTTGTGTTTTCCATTACCAAGCGCCTGTTGAAGGTCTGCAACAAGAGCTTTACAATCTCTTATTACTGAAGTTGGAGTGGATGGCTTGGAGCCAAAATGTACCTTCTCTTTCCAGGCCAGCAATTTATCTCCTTGTTAGCAGACCATTTGATTCTTTGAAGAACCATGTGGTGCTCTTCCCCTGTTTCCCTGATCATTGAAAAATGTTAATGCTGAGGGGACAGCTAGTTGCAGGATAGTGTGCAGGGGCCTATGGTCGTTTTCGCACCCTGTCATCAATTTTAAAGTCTTCAAGCATAGGAGCAGTCCTATCTCTTACTAGGATGTAGTCTATTGTGGATATGTTCCTGAAAGTGGGATTTGGGTGTCAGGAAAGTAAGCTTGCTTGCTTTAATGTGTGGGGTTGAACTAAGCTTATGATTAGAGAGTAAGGCGTGAAGGGTAGCAACTCCATCCGCTTGCCTGAGGGAATTTTGTGTCTTGTCCAGGTCCCTTGTATTGAAGTCCCCAATTATGATTACCTGGTGATAGTCTTTATTTAATTAGCAGGTCATCTATTATTCTTATTTGGAAATCAAAAGTATCTTTCTTCTGATGGTGTGCGGGATTAATAGGGATTGGGAGTTAAGCTTTAGGCCTTTTAGAAGTAAAGCTTGGATAGCAGTTGATTTGAGTTATTTCAGTGGCAGCGATTTTTCAGGTGTTTCAAAAAGACTGAAAGACCCCGATGGTCATCTGAATATGTTCCATTTTGTAGCTGCAACATGAAATTCATAATGGCATGCAAGCGTGTAGTTTTCATGTCCGAAGTCTCCTGAAGGCACACAATATCGCCTTTGGATAGATAGTCATAAATCGACTCATCCTCAAAGATTCTCGTGATTAATGCTATGTTCCAGGAGATAATTGACAACTGTTGGCCGGAACCATACCTCCTTTCCCTGGCCCTAATCATGTGACTAAGCCTGTTGGGAATTCTGCCTCTGTGTTCTTTGATTATTCCAAACAGAGGTTCAGAGTATACGATTCACAATAAATATGAAAGAGCAATTAATGAACTAAAATGACCTGTATAACAATGCACACATTGAAATACAGAAAGAAGAAGAATAAAAAGAAGACCCTAATGAAAAAATAATACAAAATTTATTCAGTGAAAGATATCACCAGGGCTCAGTATTGTAAGCTGGTAAATATAACATATTACAACCATATACATAACCAGACAGGTGGCAGACAGGGAGAAAAAGACATAAAAGGCAGAGTTTCAAAGCTTTACATAAAACTCCGACAAACAAAACAATGTGTCCTCCAATAATTGCGGCCACAATTGCGTCGACGGCGTTTTGACCTTTGGCATTAGTCCACGGTCATCTTCAGGACATAAAATTTAACTGAGCATCCCAAATGAACAGTATATATATATCAAGCGGGTTCTGTGTTGCTCTAAGTTCAATTCAGCAACTGGCCTCCAAGGCAGATTAAAGTAATAAAATTCTCATGGGGCCAAAAACGAATAAATCCTCTTGAAATTATGCCCGTATTGTATCCAGTATAAAAGCAACAATATCTCAGCAGGATACAATGTAATTACTTAAATCTGTATGTACAAGACATTACAGTTTAGCGAACAAAAGAGAGGAGACTTCAAATAGTTCAATCCATGCGCCCGTAGGCGTCATATATTATACGAAGATCAGTAAATATACAGAACAGTTGTAACAGCACTGTAGGGTATAAATAGCCAGGCAACCCTAGTGATATGTGTACAAAGTGCTCGTGACAGTGAAGTAACGGCGCAAGTGACAACGTGAAAGATACCACAGCAGAAGGCGCAAAAGAATATACAGTATTTACAGATTAAAAGGTTCAAACATCACCATCTTTGAGACCACGGGGGTGGTAACTTGAGTAATGTAATAGTGTGTTCCTCTCTGTGGGTTTCCGGTATAGTGCCGTTCCAATTATACCTTCTTCCACATGTATGTTCAGATCTAGGAATGGTAAATCATTGGTAGTGTGTTCACATGTGAATTTCAGATGAGTTTGGGAGTTGTTCAACCATCCGACAAAAGATGTTAAAGTCGTAGCGCAACCCTTCCAGAGTAAGAGGACATCGTCAATGTATCTACGCCACAATGAAATCTGGTGTCTGAATGGATTGAGAGGTGAAAGTATAAGAGAAGTTTCAAGTTTATGGACAAAAAGAATGGCAAAATTTGGGGCAAAACAAGCACCCATAGAAACACCTTTGATTTGCAAGTAAAAATCTTCTTTGTACAGGAAATAGTTGTTCTCTAAGGCAATGTGCAACAAATCCATGATGAATTCAGTGGGGATACGAGTAGGTCTAGGTCTGTTTTCAAGTAATTCAGAGATGGCTAGAAGGCCTTCGTCATGAGGGATGTTCGTATATAGGGATTCTATATCTAAACCAGCCATCAATTCGGTTTCCATATCAAAAGGTCTGTCTTCAATGGTCTTGATCAAGTCCATACTATCTCGTATAAAAGTATCAGTGAGGGGTACAAATTCCTTGATGACAGCATCTATGTATTTTCCCAAAGGCTCTAGGGCAGAGCCACAGCCAGAAACAATGGGTCTACCCGGAGGATTCTGGAGGTCTTTGTGGATCTGGGGTAAGACATAGATAACGGGCGTTCGTGGGTGAGCGTTGTTGAGGAAAGCAAATTCTTTGGGAGAAATGATATTTCTAGATCGAGCTTGTTTGGTGATGTTTTGTATTTTGTTCCTCAGGTCCGGAAGTGGATCACAGGTGAGTTTCCGGTAGTGGGCCACATTGGCCAGTTGTCTTCTAATTTCCCAGTCGGATTTGTCATTGTCCATAACGACAATTCCTCCACCTTTGTCTGCCGGTTTGATGGTTACATCAGATTTTTTCTTAAGGTTGAGTAGGGCCTGTTTCTCAACCAGAGGGAGATTATAAGGAACAAATTCAAAACTCTTCTGTATGTCCGTGATCTCATGGAGCACTAGACGTTCAAAAGAAAGTATTTCTGGAGGCATGGTATGTGACGGTGGATTGAAAGAGGAGGGGGGATGAAATTGTGGGATGTTGGCTTGAAAAGTGTCTGGTCTATCCGCAAAGAATTGCCGCAGTCTAATACGTCTGAAGAACTGTAGCAGGTGTACATGAAGATCAATAAAATTACTACGTTCAGTGGGTACGAAGCTTAAACCTCTACTGAGTAGTTTGATTTCATCTTCAGAGAGAATATATTTTGAAAGATTGAATATGGGAATCAATTCTGGGTTGGTATTAGATCCAGGAGCGTCAGGTATTGCATTGATGACGGGGTTCAAGGTATTCATAGGGGCAATCATTGTTGAGGGCCCCAGCGATAGAATTTGTTTCTTGTTTTTCTCTCTCCTGAGTATTGGTTTTGGCAGTTGTTGCGTGGACGTGGACGGTTCTGGCCGCGTCCGCGGCCTTGTTCTAAAAAACCGGGTGGTAACAAGGATGGAAGTCTGTTGGTATTCCTTGAGGTACTGGGTTCTTCGTTTGGATCTGACTCTTCAATTGAGGTGTTGGAGGAATCCGAAAAGGTGATGTGTTGGTTGTTCCTGAATCTACCCCAGTTGCGTGTCCTAGGAGGATTATAGGGAGTGTTGTAAAATTCCTCCTTTAAGTACGGGTAGGTTTTCTCCACGTTATAGTATTTTATATCCCTTTGTATTTTGGTGATTTTTTTGTTTAGCTCAAAGGTATTGAACGTGGCTATAGTGGAATTGATTTTGTCCAGTAGGTTTTTGGCTTCAGGAATGGAATTATCTTCCAAGATGAGTTTCTCAATTTCAGCAATCTCTTCTAATTCTTTTTGGCTGTGTTCTATGGCTGTATCAATCCCCAAAACCATCCAATGACGAGAGCACGTAGTGGCCAGATGACTAAAGCCAGTACGAAATTTAGGATCTTGACAGACTTGAAAAACTAAAGAAAAAACAGATTCGCACAACTCTTCATGCCCGTATGCTCACGGAATATCTCAAATCAGGAATTATTCCTTTGGGCCTACAAATACGCAACGTCCCAGCCATCTTCACTCAAGACCCTAAATTTCGTACTGGCTTTAGTCATCTGGCCACTACGTGCTCTCGTCATTCGGATTCCTCCAACACCTCAATTGAAGAGTCAGATCCAAACGAAGAACCCAGTACCTCAAGGAATACCAACAGACTTCCATCCTTGTTACCACCCGGTTTTTTAGAACAAGGCCGCGGACGCGGCCAGAACCGTCCACGTCCACGCAATAACTACCAAAACCAATACTCAGGAGAGAGACAAACAAGAAACAAATTCTATCGCTGGGGCCCTCAACAATGATTGCCCCTATGAATACCTTGAACCCCGTCATCAATGCAATACCTGACGCTCCTGGATCTAATACCAACCCAGAATTGATTCCCATATTCAATCTTTCAAAATATATTCTCTCTGAAGATGAAATTAAACTACTCAGTAGAGGTTTAAGCTTCGTACCCACTGAACGTAGTAATTTTATTGATCTTCATGTACACCTGCTACAGTTCTTCAGACGTATTAGACTGCGGCAATTCTTTGCGGATAGACCAGACACTTTTCAAGCCAACATCCCACAATTTCATCCCCCCTCCTCTTTCAATCCACCGTCACATACCATGCCTCCAGAAATACTTTCTTTTGAACGTCTAGTGCTCCATGAGATCACGGACATACAGAAGAGTTTTGAATTTGTTCCTTATAATCTCCCTCTGGTTGAGAAACAGGCTCTACTCAACCTTAAGAAAAAATCTGATGTAACCATCAAACCGGCAGACAAAGGTGGAGGAATTGTCGTTATGGACAATGACAAATACGACTGGGAAATTAGAAGACAACTGGCCAATGTGGCCCACTACCGGAAACTCACCTGTGATCCACTTCCGGACCTGAGGAACAAAATACAAAACATCACCAAACAAGCTCGATCTAGAAATATCATTTCTCCCAAAGAATTTGCTTTCCTCAACAACGCTCACCCACGAACGCCCGTTATCTATGTCTTACCCAAGATCCACAAAGACCTCCAGAATCCTCCGGGTAGACCCATTGTTTCTGGCTGTGGCTCTGCCCTAGAGCCTTTGGGAAAATACATAGATGCTGTCATCAAGGAATTTGTACCCCTCACTGATACTTTTATACGAGATAGTATGGACTTGATCAAGACCATTGAAGACAGACCTTTTGATATGGAAACCGAATTGATGGCTGGTTTAGATATAGAATCCCTATATACGAACATCCCTCATGACGAAGGCCTTCTAGCCATCTCTGAATTACTTGAAAATAGACCTAGACCTACTCGTATCCCCACTGAATTCATCATGGATTTGTTGCACATTGCCTTAGAGAACAACTATTTCCTGTACAAAGAAGATTTTTACTTGCAAATCAAAGGTGTTTCTATGGGTGCTTGTTTTGCCCCAAATTTTGCCATTCTTTTTGTCCATAAACTTGAAACTTCTCTTATACTTTCACCTCTCAATCCATTCAGACACCAGATTTCATTGTGGCGTAGATACATTGACGATGTCCTCTTACTCTGGAAGGGTTGCGCTACGACTTTAACATCTTTTGACGGATGGTTGAACAACTCCCAAACTCATCTGAAATTCACATGTGAACACACTACCAATGATTTACCATTCCTAGATCTGAACATACATGTGGAAGAAGGTATAATTGGAACGGCACTATACCGGAAACCCACAGAGAGGAACACACTATTACATTACTCAAGTTACCACCCCCGTGGTCTCAAAGATGGTGATGTTTGAACCTTTTAATCTGTAAATACTGTATATTCTTTTGCGCCTTCTGCTGTGGTATCTTTCACGTTGTCACTTGCGCCGTTACTTCACTGTCACGAGCACTTTGTACACATATCACTAGGGTTGCCTGGCTATTTATACCCTACAGTGCTGTTACAACTGTTCTGTATATTTACTGATCTTCGTATAATATATGACGCCTACGGGCGCATGGATTGAACTATTTGAAGTCTCCTCTCTTTTGTTCGCTAAACTGTAATGTCTTGTACATACAGATTTAAGTAATTACATTGTATCCTGCTGAGATATTGTTGCTTTTATACTGTACTCACCCAGATCTCAGTTTGGTCTATGGGTAAAACTCCTGTGGTTTTTCCGTATTGTATCCAGGCGGGATTAGAATACCGCACAGCAAGTTAATTGCCGAGTAGCGACTTCATTGCACCGTTTCTTTGAACCTCTATGGGGACAGCTGGAGGTTGCCGAAGGTACACTGCCCGTTGGTTGTTACAGCAATGATCCTAATGTCAATGGGAGAGCAAGCTCGTATTTGACGGATTCTGCCACCCTTGATTTATTTATTTATTTTATTTATTTATTTATTTTATTTATTTGGTGTTTTGTATAGTGCGAACGTGACCCGTTAGGGTATCAGAGCGCTTTACAGCAATAGCAAGTTTAATTATAAGCAAATCCTGTGCACACGTGACAATATAATTAAATTAGATCATAGCAAAGATAACAGGGTTCAAAAAGCAATGGAAAGATGTTTTTTTAATTCAAAACGTTGTCTTTCATCAATACAAAGAGCGCCAGCTGACACGTGTCTCGTCAACAGTACAACAACTGTGACTCTTCAGGGCTGGGAAACAATAAGAATTTGGATCAAAACACCACAAAGCAAAAGGAGTGACAATAAGTGCAAAAAAACATGGTTGTGATAAAGCGTGAAACAATTGAGTGAAAAAAACTATATGTGAAAATGAACAAATGCCAATGAAAAAGGGCTAACAACAAAAAGGACAACGGCACGAGAAACTAAACTGAAAGAAAAGGTTCATATATGGAGACTAAATGGCAAAAGCATGAAAAAGAAACATGTCTGGGAGAAAAATGTCTCACCAAGTGGTGTTGCCAAAATTAACATAATAAAGGCACGAAATGGTAGAAAAATCTTGTCATATTCAACACTATATCCAGCGAAAGCAGTTTAGGAAAACAATTATAAAAATAAAAAACATCCTCAATTTCTCAAAAGAAGATTCGAGAACAGATGAATAAACGAAGCAACAACAATGAGGCAAAAGGGCAAAAAAACGAGGTAAAGGTGCTGTACATGGCGGGGTGAAGAGTATACACAAAAGTGCAATACGATAAAGGGGCGCTAAAGCATGCAACTAACATGCGGTACGTGGCACTGTGTAAAAGCGAAACCAACGATAAGTCTGAGTCGATAAGTGAAATGAATAACAACTAGGACTGCGAAAAGCAAAAACGGCAAAACATTTGGAGCATGCTGAGAGTATGTCATTAGGCCAGACAAACCGTAACGTAGTGCGGATGGGCAAAAGTTACAGAACTCACCCAGATGAGCAATGTCAATGAAATAGATCGAAAGCCGTCGGGATTAAAAGTAAAGTAGTCTCCCACGGGTCGGTGCGACCAGGAAACCAACGGGCTGGAAAAAATGGTAGGAATGAACAACTAAAGGGCACAGCATAAGTACGGCATGAAGCCAAAGCGTATGGGAAGTGGACACATACCTGTGTATGTCGGTGCGTTAAAGCTGAGCTTGCTTCCGAAGTGCGGGAGAATGGCGGTACAACCGGAAAGCGGTTAAAAAAGAAAAAGTAAAGTGAGGACTAGAAGGCTGACCTTCGTGAGATTGGCCGGAAGTGAGGGTCCTGGTGACACGAGTGAAGTAAAAACAGAGAAAAGACTACGCCCAATGGATCATGTTGGTGCAGGCAAACGAAAACAAGTGTTAAACAAAGCAGATAAGCATGATTAAAAAAACGCAAATGAGTGGACAATGCCACATTAACAGTACAGGTGTTACAGATAAAGCAAAATTAATAAAATGCAAGTAAGACTGAAAATACATAACATGGTAGGCAAAAAAAGGGGGGGAAGTGGCGAGATGAATGTAGGAAAAGATCGAAAAGGAAAAGGAAAAAGAAGCATGATTAGAGTATTCACAAAGTTTACAAAAAATATGTAATGCGAGAATAATATGTACTTTGCATATGAGAACTAAGAAAAAGTAAAATGATCTCTTTGAGATTCCTGTCAGTGAGCAGAATGTTCCAATGTTGGTTCATACTTCTTCTAATCACAGAGCTAAGGCCATTGTAGTTGGTGATCAGTCTGGTCGTTTGAAGGGTGGGTTTGATCCGAGTTTTGGGTCGAAGTGTGTTATTCCTGTCCGTTTTGATGGGTTCCTAACTTGAGATGCTCTTCCTTCTCAACTCCGACTCATAGACCTTTTTGGCTAAACTCCTCTCGTGTTCTTTAAATCAAGCCTTCGTAAACTTTTTTCATTACTTTGCTGTCCACTTTTACTTTCCACAACTTGTTCTCTCTTCCTTCCTTGTTTCTCTCCACTATAACTTATAGCCTTATTTTCCTATGCCCTAACTTTCTATTATCTTGTTCTTTGATACACTGCGATATACACACTACTTCTAAAACATGCTATTTCCTTTTAATTTTACTTTTTCTTAGTTCTTATATTCAAAGTACATATTATTCTCGCATTACATATTTTTTGTAAACTTTGTGAATACTCTAATCATGCTTCTTTTTCCTTTTCCTTTTCGATCTTTTCCTACATTCATCTCGCCACTTCCCCCCCTTTTTTTGCCTACCATGTTATGTATTTTCAGTCTTACTTGCATTTTATTAATTTTGCTTTATCTGTAACACCTGTACTGTTAATGTGGCATTGTCCACTCATTTGCGTTTTTTTAATCATGCTTATCTGCTTTGTTTAACACTTGTTTTCGTTTGCCTGCAACAACATGATCCATTGGGCGTAGTCTTTTCTCTGTTTTTACTTCACTCGTGTCACCAGGACCCTCACTTCCGGCCAATCTCACGAAGGTCAGCCTTCTAGTCCTCACTTTTTCTTTTTCTTTTTTAACCGCTTTCCGGTTGTACCGCCATTCTCCCGCACTTCGGAAGCAAGCTCAGCTTTAACGCACCGACATACACAGGTATGTGTCCACTTCCCATACGCTTTGGCTTCATGCCGTACTTATGCTGTGCCCTTTAGTTGTTCATTCCTACCATTTTTTCCAGCCCGTTGGTTTCCTGGTCGCACCGACCCGTGGGAGACTACTTTACTTTTAATCCCGACGGCTTTCGATCTATTTCATTGACATTGCTCATCTGGGTGAGTTCTGTAACTTTTGCCCATCCGCATTACGTTACGGTTTGTCTGTCCTAATGACATACTCTCAGCATGCTCCAAATGTTTTGCCGTTTTTGCTTTTCGCAGTCCTAGTTGTTATTCATTTCACTTATCGACTCAGAGTTATCGTTGGTTTCGCTTTTACACAGTGCCACGTACCGCATGTTAGTTGCATGCTTTAGCGCCCCTTTATCGTATTGCACTTTTGTGTATACTCTTCACCCCGCCATGTACAGCACCTTTACCTCGTTTTTTTGCCCTTTTGCCTCATTGTTGTTGCTTCGTTTATTCATCTGTTCTCGAATTTTCTTTTGAGAAATTGAGGATGTTTTTTATTTTTATAATTGTTTTCCTAAACTGCTTTCGCTGGATACAGTGTTGAATATGACAAGATTTTTCTACCATTTCGTGCCTTTATTATGTTAATTTTGGCAACACCACTTGGTGAGACATTTTTCTCCCAGACATGTTTCTTTTTCATGCTTTTGCCATTTAGTCTCCATATATGAACCTTTTCTTTCAGTTTAGTTTCTCGTGCCGTTGTCCTTTTTGTTGTTACCCCTTTTTCATTGGCATTTGTTCATTTTCACATATAGTTTTTTTCACTCAATTGTTTCACGCTTTATCACAACCATGTTTTTTTGCACTTATTGTCACTCCTTTTGCTTTGTGGTGTTTTGATCCAAATTCTTATTGTTTCCCAGCCCTGAAGAGTCACAGTTGTTTTACTGTTGACGAAACACGTGTCGGCTGGCGCTCTTTGTATTGATGAAAGACAACGTTTTGAATTAAAAAAACATCTTTCCATTGCTTTTTGAACCCTGTTATCTTTGCTATGATCTAATTTAATTATATTGTCACGTGTGCACAGGATTTGCTTATAATTGTTCTGGTATGGGCTTTTGCCCACACCTTATACAGGGGTTTTGGGTATTCCCCTGACCTGTTTGCACCGTTAAGCATTGGTTCTTTGTTCTTCTGACTCCATCTGTCCGTTCATCTGCCTTAGCGCCAATTATCCTGTCTCCAAAACCCTCTCTGGTCTATATAGCAATAGCAAGTTATTTACAAGAAGTAGTGAAAACAAGTTAGTTACAAATTGGAGCAGGCGAACATGAGAAAATCAGTGCAGGGAAAAACAGGCTATTAACAGGGAGTAGGAGTGGCAATCAAGAGTACAGTTGGGGGAGAATAGCAAGAGAAAGTTGGCAGGGGCAGATGGAGATTGCCCAGCACCAGCTTTTGCCCCTAAAGCGAAAGTGTGGTGAAAAAGATGTAGAGTCGTAAGCAGTGTCACTGAAAAAATTAAGTGGTTTACATATATGAGAGTAAAGTCGGCAACCCCGGTAGAATTCAAGTACAGAACACTAGCAAATCGCTGAGCTGCAGAAACTGTAGAAGCACTGAGAGAGTTTAGGGTAGGAACTTGCCCATTAGGAAAGTCTTCACCTCCTTTTTTGTGTTAATCTGATGTTGCTATTAGTACCCCGCAGAACTGAAGGGACTCCCTTTTGCCCCATTAGTGGGATAGAGGACATACAGATATTTCTTCGGCCGAGGGGACTGGACATCTATGCCCCAGTCGGCCAGCTGTGGCAATTTCTCCAGCCCTGCGAGTTGGAGTTGCTGTTGGCAGAATCCCACCAGAGTTGTCACCATGGGTGTCCCCAGGAAGGTTGAGGAATCTTACCAGCTCCAAGTCATCTGAATGAATTTGAGCCAGAGATGTTAAGTGATTAAATAGGTGAAGGATGTTGCTCCTATGCAGGATGTCATGAGGGCCCTTGACTTGATATCTAGGAGTGAGCGCAGCCTCCATAGTTGCTGGGGGTTTCATTTGTCGCATATGATGCTGCTGTTCCTAAGCCACTTCCTTGGTTGATGATTGGGGAGCCAGGGCCAAATGAGCACCCCAGAACATTTCCAGTCTAACAGCTGGCTGACCTTTCTGAAATAGGGGACTCCCTTTCTAGCATTGTGGACATTGGCTGTGAAAGTATGGAAGCTCCTACAGGACGGAATGACTCTGCACCATTTGAGGAATTAGCTGCAAAGGCCTGAATGCAGGCATCCATCTTTGGGAGATTTAGCACTGGTTCAGCTTTGAGCTCAGGGACTTTTTTTGCCACGACTAGATCCTGGGATTCTTGTGTGTTACTGGAATGAATAGAGGATATATGCCTTAGAATCGCTCCCCTCTTTTGTTGCCCCTAGTTTAGCCCCCTGTTTGAAGATAAAAATTGGGTATAGTGGCTTTTCATTGTTGTTTCTTGGAATGCGTCTTTTCAGGGTAGATAGCAGTAGATTCCATTTTAGGTTTGGATTTTTTGTATGCTGCTTCCTCATGTTTTTCTTGGATCTCTTAGATAGAGGGGCATCTCCCGCCTCCTAAGGGTCTCTATAATTTCCCTGAGAATCCCCAGGAGAATGGCCCACCTATCAATAACTGCTGCACATGAACCGGAGCAGAACTTTGTGGCCAGATTGCTAAGGATTTTCTCTTCCATTTTCTTCCATTGCCTCCATCCTGGAGCTTAGGTTCACCAGACGCTGCGCGATCGGTTGTGGAATATCTATTTAAACCTCCATTTTTGTGCACTGCCATATTAAGGCTCTTGCTATAGAGTTTTGTGCAACGCTTATGGCAGTCGAATGCAGATCTTCCTAGCCATTGGAAACTTGTGTATCAGGGGGAGATTCCTTTGCATCATCCAGCGTTCCAAATATCTTTGGAGTGCATTCTAGTATTCTTTCTATTTTTTACTCAAAATTTTGTAGGAAGGAGGCTGTGAAGCCAGTTACTGGTGGGGTGGTCCCTGCAGTGGCTGATAGGATTTCCTGATTTAATTCTTTAGATCCAGATGCGCTGTGATGGTGTACTAGCACAGAAATTACTTGAATGCCGAACCCTTTTTAGGTGTCGCCTGGCATTGGAGTGCTGCGAGAGCTATAGTAAACAAGTTAGTTTGGAGAAGGGGACTCGAGCCCCGCCCCTCATTTCCATTGGGTATCGTCAGCGTTTATGGTAAACGCTGGCTTCCCATTGGAAAGGAGGGTTTTTCGTTGTCTCCCTTTGGCTTTTTCGTGGACTGCCTAGCCTGCTTCACGGCTGTTGTGAAGACTTCTCTTATCTGCTTGTTTATTTAACAAGCAGATAAGAAAAGTCTTCACAACAGCTGTGAAGCAGGCACGGAGCTCAGAGGTGCATGGGGTCACGGGGAGGACAAGGCAATGGCGAGCGCATGTCTGTAATGGTGTTCGTACTTAAAAGCATTTTGTCGAAGGAGCTGTAAGGTCAGTACAGAGTTACTCTTAAGTGGTTTTAAATTGCAGGCCCGTGAACAAGTTTACTGTTTTCTTTTTGTATTGTTTTAAGCAGCAGGCGTCACATTGTATCCTTGTGTCAATGTTTGGCGCACACTTTGGTTTGTTTTCTTGTCCCGCCACTTTGATTGTATTACCGTTTCTCTTGTGTTCTCTTGCAGCCTGCCTTCTGTGTTTAGGGGAGAGTTTGCCTTGAATATCCTTTGCTGCGCGGATTGTGTAGTCCTAGGCGGTGTACGCTTTAGCAGGGCCGGACTGGGAACAGCAACCAGCCCTGGTAGTTTGCTTCTCCACCGACCCTGGGATTGGGAGGGGAGGGGGTTGTCAGCCGCTAATGACTGCTCCCGCTTTTCTTACAGAGGGCCGCTTTGCACTGCTGCAAAACCGGCACCCTGCAAGAAAAGCGGCCCCCTGCGGCCACAAAACCGGCCCCCACCCCTCCGGCCCACCGGGGAAATGCCCGGTGCCCGCTACGGCCTGTCCGGCGCTGTGTGTTAGTGGCGGTTCCACCTAGGTGAGAGCAGGGTCAGACAAGCTTGTTTTTGCTAGGCACGGGTAGATTACATGATTTGCCTAGAATCACAGGATGTTGGAGCCGACGCCGAGACTCGAATCCCCACATCTCCTCACCCCATCTTACCTAGAACGCAGTGCTCCACCACAGAGGACTTGGTACCATGTGCATGGTGTGACTCAATCCGAATGTTGGGAACCGTCAGATAACGACGCGGGATATTGTTTATGCTGATAATGTGAGTGAGTAAGATGGTGTGTCAGCCCCTCGCCCACTCTCCTGGGCTTCCTCGGGGTGAGTGGAGGGGAGTGCCCGCTGTCTGCAGATCTGCAGTCTGTTTTTTCAGTCTTTTGATCCGCGCATACTTGCCAGTCTGGTCTCACTGCAGACTCCACTTTATCGAGCAGCCCTCTCTATCTGCGCATCTTGGCTGCTTGCTGCCCGCGTCTCGCAGGCGCTTCGCCGGTGCCTGGTAGGTTATTCAGTTCGTCACTGGTCATGGCTGATTGAGTCATGAGAAATGTAATGTTTGCGTGCAGGTGGCCAGACACCCTGCCCCAGTCCTGGCACTGAGGGGAGGGGAGGGAGGACTGGGGTGAAGCGTGAATACCGACTTAAGTTATATACACGAGGAGGGGGTCGGGATGTGCGAGAACTGAAGTTAGGCAACTCTATGGTTGAAGAGCAGGTGGAAGGAACCGGGTTCTGGGTGCTAAAGGAAGGGGCGAGGTCAGTGCCAGTTGATGGGGGTGACTGCCGTCCCACTTTATATTTATATTATAACAAGCGAGCGTTTATAAAGGACAACAGGTTTGGACATAGGCGCAGGCCATCCGGGACCTCTGTCCACATAATAGTGGCTTTGTGGGTGTAGCGCTGGCTCCCAGCTTGTGTGTTTTATTTTGTTCAAGGAAGACCTTGTCACTTAATCTCTGGGTTCTGGCCAGACGCAGGATCTGTAAGCGGTTTTTCAGATGTTCTGGGCACACACCATGTACCACATTGTGAACCATGCTGAGCGACTTAAAGCAAGTTCAATATTCCACTAGCTGCTCTCTGGGTGATGGAGACATGGTTAGTGGCTGTGTAGTATTGCCCTGTCTGCAGAGTTCCTTAAGGCCTACTGTCTTTTAACATTATTTTAGAGGTCACTGCGTATAGGGCATTGCAATACAGTTACATCTTGGTGTCAGTGATAGCTCCACTTCTAGTGGTTTTATTGTTGCTTATTTAGCAGAGGTGTCATTGGTCTCATTCATTTCAGCTGCTAGCAAATGGACAATACCACTCAATGAATACGGCTATCCAGAGACACTTTACGTACCAGATGCCCAGTGTCTTAGCCTTGTACTTTGGTCTGACCTACCATGAGAGTAAGCTGGTTTAGTTTGCTTATATGGCCGGGAGTTCAGAACCAGAAACTTGTTTCTTTTTGTTGCGCTGAGACCATTGGTGTTGATGTATTTCTGAATGATTCTAAACACCTCAACTACCTGGTCTTTGGCTTTGCAGTCTACTTCAGATAGATGGAACACCACTTCGATGTAATCTGCGTTGTTGTGAAATTTGGTAAGTCAGCAAGTGCTCATGAAGAGTTTAATGTACATGTTTAAAAAGGAGGTGGAACAAACAAGACCCCAGTGGCATCTCATAGAATAGCATATCATGAGCAGTTGACACCTCCCCCTATCCATATGCAAGTTTTCCTTTCTTTTAGAAAGGTCAAACACATATTCTGTCACCCCACCACGCCTCTTCGTTTTTTTGGCTCCATGTGTTGTTGTTGAGTGGGTCGAAAACTCCCATGAGCAAGAGAGCAGTGTTTCCATTGTCCAGTATCTCTGTCTGCACATTAGTTAAGGTTGGCACTGTGTGTCTACCGAGTCTAAAGCTTGACTGCCACGTCCTAACAAAGTTACCTGCTTCAGTGTTCTCCTGCAGCTACAGGCCGACCACTTACTCATAAAATTTAAAGAGAAAAGCGCTATTAGTTTATTGGCCTGTAATTTAAGGATCGTTTTCATCCAGTCTGTTTATTCAGGAATGGAGTATTATCCCGGTTTGAAGTGATTTGTTAACCTGGAAGATTATAGTTTCGACAAGGACATTTGTACTTGCCTTTAACAGTTTTGGATAGCAAGGGTCCCCAGAACATACCATAGAATCAAGGTTGTTAACAATGGTGACACTCACTATTCGTACTTAGCTTGAATCTAAAAGTCTACTGTAACTGTGTAAGGTGGTACGGCCCATATTTTAACCTACTGGAGAGTTGATGGAACCTCTCCTTTCTTCAGAAGCCTTGCGGATGTTAGAGATTTGATTAGAAGAGTCATTCTGGATGGCCGTGCACCGCACTCTGGATGCTTTACCCGTGGTCATTGCAACTCTAGCCTATGCGTAGCCTTCAGGGGTTAAATGCTTTTTTTGTTTTTATTTCTGTTCTATTTTCAGACTTGCGACAAATGTTGTTTTTACCTCCAAAATCCTTTTTTGTACTGATTTCATGTTTTTTGTTTTGTTTTGTGTTTTTTAGCAGATGACATTTTCTTCCACTTGCTCCTTTTGCCTCTTTCACTTATACTTTGTCAGGCTACTATTAAAGTTTCTTGGCTCCTATACCGCTCTGGTGTTCAAATTCCTGATGCCTCTTGTGCTACCTGTTTCGATGGATGCCACTATATCCACCATTGCATCTTAGTGAGGTTGTAATGTGCTACAGCTTCTGTCAGAGCAAGAAGGGAAAAAGGAGAGCAGCAAGAACAAGCATTGAAAATGCAATAGGTCTCGCCTTTGATTAAGTTAAAGCCATTTGCTTTGCCAATAGTATTATATAGCAAAGCAAATGGCTTTAACTTAATGAAAGACGGGACCTATTGCATTTTTAATGCTTGTTTTTAGAGGCCTCCCTGGTGATCGAGTATTCGTTAGAATTGACGTCATAGGCTCCCTCACTTGACTTATGAGAAAGATGTTGAAATCTTTTGGTTCACGATGAACCTTAATAGGGCCAAATTCAGGCACACCCCTCTCCCCTGGACATGAATGCGATCTGTGCTTCGGGTTGAGCTTGCTAGGACAGGGGATGTTAGTCATGCTCAGGCTTGGACCATCCACAGAGCTGATAATTTTTAATCCATCGGCTTCCCTGGCAGTAGAAGTCGTCAGAGTAGATCTTGATCTTGTAGGTATTTGAAAAAACTGTGTGATGAGGCCTCTTTCAGGGCCTTTAAAAGGAGGTTTCACAGGTGACTGCAGCTGAACGGTGCTCCATGTGACCCTTTTAATTATTGGCAGGGAAATGACTTTCTCCTCAAAGTCTAAGTTTGAGCGAGGGTCAGGTTTCCTATCAGGTGCCATAGTGATGTAGCAGTGGCTCCTAATGTGAGCTGCGGGTGGGGGGTTTAATACAGTCCGTAGTAGGAAGGGCCAGCGCTGGCTTCTGCTAAAAGCTTACCAATTGAGGCCCTCTCGAAGCTTGCTGATGCCTCCTGTTGTTTTTTTGTGATGGATTTGGGGGCTGTTTAATAAGCTGTGTAAGAGGCAAAGAGATTGTTATAACTTGTTCTTGCATGCCTCTGGCTGGTCTTTTAAGCTGAAAGTTCTGGGTGGCTAGGATGGTTGCACTAATTCCAATGGCGGTACTGCAAGTGGGGCGTACCATGGCCCTGCAGGCCGCGCTTAGCCTAGCTGAGCCGCTTCTGCAGAGCCGGGGGGCTCTCTCAGCCGCCACACTTTGTGCACTTACTGTGCTTGCTGTGATGAGGAAACCCAGACTCAAGTGTGGTAGATTCTGGGCTATGGGGTTTCTCAGCTACACTGGTGTTACGGCAGTAGGGAAGCTGTAGGTTGAAAAGGACCTTGTTACAGCTCTGATTTCATGCATCTTGTAGTCTACGATTCAAACACAATGAAAAAATTCAATAAATATTTGTATATTTTAAATAGTTTGAAAATAAACTTCTGGTATGATCATTAATTTAGACAGAATATCTGAAACCTTAATTAACAAGCATTTGCAATGCAATAGGTCTCGCATTTATGCGAGTTTAAGCTATTGGTATTGTAAATGACAAAGCCTTTTATTTATGTTTTAAAAACAAAAATAAAAGGCATTGTTATTTGCAATGTCCATAGCTGAAACTGCTGTAAATGCGAGACCTATTGCATTGCAACTGCTTCTTTTAAATGAAAGCGTGAATTGATCACTCAACAAGTTGGAAGTTACAGTCTGTGTTCCAGAGTCGCTACCCCTCTCCTGGTCAGAGAGTGTTGCATTGCATTGTATCATCGATATAGCGCCCTCACACGTGTTGTGTGCGCGAAGCGCTGTTTGGCACTTCATTTGGTGTCTTTAAGAGGAATGGCCGACTGCACATATATTGCATTTTCTGCGTACGCCCCCCCTTGCCCACATCCAGACACATGTCCCTAGATACACACATGTAAGGACTGGAAGTGGCATCACGTGCTGGGGTGGGGGTGTTCTCCGTAATCTGTTTCCTGTGCACCAGGTGCCGGGGTGGGGTTGTTCTCCCTCATCCTTCGCCTGTATAGTCAGTATCAGCTGGGAGGACCGCAAAATAGGTAAGTCGCAGGCCCAAAATGCAGAAGACTCTGGCGCCTGGCACGAGAGCCGAGGCGCATATGCCAGAAGCAATGACCGCCGCCCCTGACCGCTAAAGCACAGGAGCAGTGCAAGGACTAAAACCTACCACCGCCGCTCCCTAGTCTCTCAGCGCAGGAGCGGCAGAGTAAATAAGGCATAAAAAACAGGACATATACTGCTTCTCCCAACCGCTTGGTGCGGGAGCGGAGGAGACCGGGAGACATACAAACTGCCGCACCACCGCACAGAGCGGTAGCGGCGGCAGTATTGAACAAAGATGAAATAAAAAGCAACACATGGAGATGCTATAGCAGTGCCATTAAGTAAAAGAATAACATACTCGCCACTGTAGTAGTGCACGCATATGGGTGTTCCAGCCAGAACACAGAGAAAAAAACTGAATGTGATCTGGGGTTGCCTCACCCTTATAGTGCAGGTGACCGGTACTTCCTGTCAGGCCGCCATGTTGGGTGGGGAATTTTTTATATGGGTGAATGCTGTGTCCCGAACACGTAGTGCTCCTGGGTGACTGTGACGAAGAAGACCGAGGAGAAAGGTAATGTTGCATCCCCAGTTCCCCACTACTCCATGATCTTGCTTTTATCTCTTTTTTTACCACCCCTGACAATTGAACAGAAATACGAATGGGTGGTCTGTAAATAAAAACATTAAGTGGCCATACAGCATCCTTCTAAATAGTCAAGATTTTGCCAAATTGTAACTGAAATCATGGTTATTTGTTAACCACAAAAAAGAATGGCTTTGTCTTTCAAGAAGTTGCTTGTTTGTCAATAATTAATGATTATTTAATTTACTAGGTGTAGATGCAAATTTTAAAGCCCATCTGAGTGCTGCTGCTAAATTAGAAGTTGTATTGGATTCCTCGGTAGGATGTACGTTATTTCTTGTCATACTAGATCACATGACCACGTTAGTTGTCATTGTATTCAGATGCGAAATCTGTTTTGCATTAGGGGCATGGACAATACAGTAAAACATTTCTCTTTTAGTGGTTAAGTTTTGGGGGTTAAAACCTACTGCATCTGTGTAAATAAATGCATTTAAGCTTTCAATTTCAGAGGGTGACAATTATGCCTTTAAGCTTTACATTTCTGAGGGTGACCATGTGGTGCAGCATGGTGGCCCTTGAAAGGGCCAACACCTTCAATTGCGTAAAGCACTCCCTCTTCCCCTACGTTCATGTTACCCAGCTTCTCTCAAGGGCTGGCGACTACCCATTCATTTCAGATTGTTGTGTATCCTCTCCAGCATTGTCGCACTGATCAGCCTCAGATTGGGAAGGCGGGCAGTCGGGCATTGGACGAAGGGCCGGTTCCTAAGGGTGTGTGCCGGTTCCTAAGGGTCACCTGTGGGCCTGTTTTTGTCAACTGGCCCACAGAGCCTTCCTGTCTTGCTTGCCATGCCACTGTAATTTGGCTCCAGCATCATGCTAGCTTCTGTTGGTCAGTATTGTTCTGGCCACTCGATTCTTTATCCTGCCCCCTCCCTCCGCCCAGAAGCAGTGTTCACACCCCTGCCATGCAGTTAAACTGAGGTGAGGCGTTGAAAGTGCAGCTGGGTGCAGGTGATGTTGCCATTGGGCCTTCATCACATCCGCTCCCGTGGAGCAGCCGGCCTGTTAGCACCTTGGCTCCAGTGTCTTTCAGGCCTTGGTTTGGGGGGTTTATATTTGCATAGGCCTCGCTGTAAGGGACCTTTTCCAGATAGGAAAATTGAGGATTCAATGTTTGGGTCAGAGCTGCCAAACGAGGAACTATGGAAATGGGTTCTATTCCCAGCTTCAGCTCAACATCCTGTGACTCTGGGCAAATGACTTAATTGTCCAAGGCCTAAAATAAAAATAAAAACGAATTTGATTTTCTTTAATTTAACTGGTGCTCATGTAATCTCTGCCCTTGGGCCTAGTTCACCCTACATAAATAAATGTACAATAAAAAAAGAACACTCTGTTTGCTCATCTTTTCAGAGTCTGCAAAGGCTGCAACATAATAATGAGAGCGGATTATTTACACAATAATACAAAAGTCTGTATTCCTTCTTATCATGGCTTTGTTTAGTTTTAACAATTAGTCACCCTTCATTAAAGCATCTTTCCACCACATTTTAAACTGCTTTTTTTTTTTTTTTGCAGAGTTTTATATAGCGCTAACTTGACCCGAATCCAATCGGGTATCAGAGCGCTTTACATAGCTTTCACCCTATGTTTACTGTTTCAACTTTAAAGTGCATATCAGTCAGACGAGAAAGTACCAGCTTTAGGTGATTTTCTTCATTTTTATTATACCGGCAAGGACATTCGAATACTGATAATGCCGGTTAAAAAACGGCAAACCTAGGCAGAACAGGAGTTGTGGCCTGCCGTCCACATTATTTCACCTCGCCCGCCTGGCCAACATATAGTGCTTTTAGTTTTCACCAATGTTTCTGGCTCACTGAGCTTTATAATACAATGTTTATCAAAGGGCGGGTATCGAATAATGAGCCCAATGAGATTTGCTGTTTCAGGAACAGGCGTGATCTGGGAATGTGGGCCACTTTTTAGGTCTCGCTGAGACAGCGAAAGCTGTCTCTTTGAGACATTTTGTAAGTGGGCTTTCAAAAGTGCTACCCACATGGATTTGCTGGCCTAGGGCTTGAGTGCACGATGGCGTGCACGTGCACAGCTGCTCCTCTGCTCCTTGCATTCCCCCCTCCCTTCTCACCCAGCCCTTTGATGCTCTGCTCGATTACTTTCACTTTAGCCGCTTTGACCCTTGCATTCTCCCCCTCCCTTCTCACCCAGCCCTTTGATGCTCTGCTCGATTACTTTCACTTTCGCCGCTTTGATGTTTGATCGCAAACGCGATCACTTCCGCTTGGCATAGCCTGTACTTGTTCTCTTTGTCCTCACATATGCTCTTCCCTCTATGTTTTTCTCTCTGGTCTCACATGTGCTATTCCCTCTGTATTTTCACTCTGCCCTCACATGTGCTTTTCCCTCTCCATTTTTCTCTCTTTCCTCACACATGCTATTCCCTCTGTATTTGTCTCTCTTCCCTCACATGTACTCTTCCCTCTGCATTTTTTCTCTATGCTCTCACATGTGCTCTTCGCTCTGTATTTTTTTCGCTGCCCTCGCATGTGTTCTTCTCTCTATATTTTTCTCTCTGCTCTCACATGCTCTCTTCCCTCTATGTTTTTATCTCCGGTCTAACATGCGCCCTACCCTCTGTATTTTTCGCTTTGCTCTCACATGAGCTCTTCCCTCTCTATTTTTCTCTCCTCCCTCACATGGACTCTTCCCTCTCTATTTTTCTCTCTGCCCTCACATGCTTTTCCCTCTGTATTTTTCTCTCTGCCCTCACATACTCTTCCCTGTATGTTTTCCTCTTTGCCCTCAAGTGCACTCTTCCCTCTGATCACATGCATACACAACTATGCACACATACAAACACACACATGCATTTTCACACACATATGAACATATACAAACACAGACATGCATAAACATATGCATATACATGCACACCAACACACCAACCCCACATACACATATAAACAAGCGCGCACACCAACATACTCACACATATACATACACACAAACACAAACATGCATACACAGACATAGGTATACACACAAACATATGTGTACACATCCATGAAGACAAATGAACACAATGACACACCCATACTTGCACACCAACACACACATGCATACACAAACATATACACATACAAACACACACACATGCATACACACACAGATATATACATATAGACACACACACTATGCACACACACACATCTCCCGTACTGTCTCAGGGGAAGAGTCGGTGTCAGCTGTCTCCTAGAGGGAGATCTCGCATGAGACAGTAAGACTCAGAGACATGTGGCGGTGGGGAGAGACAGACATGCCTCCCTTTAGTTGTGTTGTTGCAAGATGGTGACTATCTTCTGCCACTGGTGCATTCAGATAAGCGGCAGGAAGTTCGTCGGACACATGCACTGGTTTCAATTTCGAGAAAGTGGGGTGAACGTTTCACAGATCGGGAGTGTGTGTCAACACGTATTTCTCCTTCACGGCAAGGCCAATCAGTACGTTTTGTTTAACTCTGTGGTCATGAATCCTTTAATTGCATAAGTGAGCGGGTATGGATGTAAACAAAAATGTAACACTAATACCACATTTTCTGTCACTCTTGTGAACAGGTTTGCTGTGAATGTATGAATGAGAATGGCGTTTTAGAATATGTTGCATGGAAAAGGGTCAACATGGTGTATACGTGTTTTTGGGTGTTTTTTTATTTTTATTTTTTATTGCATGGTTAACGTCATGATATACCGGATTCGGATGCTTCATTGCAGATCAGTTGTTTGGCCCGTGGTTATTTACGAGTGTGGAAAATACTTTTGTATTGTTTCGATTCTTTTTGTCTCTGCCCGATCTCTTGGCTGCGTCCTTACTCTCTCCCATCTTCTCTCTCCACCTCTTTGCTACATGTTCTCTCGTAATGTTTTCATTTTCCCCAACTCTCCTCTTTACTCTCTCTAATTCTTTTTTTGCTCCTTTTCTGTCTCTGTCCCTTCTCTCCTCTTTCTCTCCCCACCTGTCCCTTCTCTAACCCCACTCCTCTTCCTCTGCCCGCCCCCCCATCCTTCTCTCTCGCAGTACTGCAGCATAGGCAGCACCAGGTCTCTGATGCCTTCTCAGTGTTGGCCCTGTGGGTGGAGGAGGTAAGTCAGCCCCCCAAGTGAATCCCATTATCAACAGTTAGTGAACCTCTATTTACCAACAAGTACGGAGCGGTCTCGGGTGACGGATGATGCGAACAGTGATCTGCTCTCGGCCCCGGCAGGGCCTGTGGGGTGGGGGCGTTACCTTACACTAGGAGAGGAAGTGAAAGTGATATCCTCCCCTCCCCCCCACTCCACCACTGTCTCTCCTCACCCTCCACCTCTCTCTCTCCTCCACTTCTGATTCCCTTCCAACTCGGTCTCTCCTTACCCTCCACCTCGGTCTCTCCTTACCCTCCACCTCGGTCTCTCCTTACCCTCCACCTCGGTCTCTCCTTACCCTCCACCTCGGTCTCTCCTCACCCTCCACCTCGGTCTCTCCTCACCCTCCACCTCCGTCTCTCCTCACCCTCCACCTCCGTCTCTCCTCACCCTCCACCTCCGTCTCTCCTCACCCTCCACCTCCGTCTCTCCTCACCCTCCACCTCCGTCTCTCCTCACCCTCCACCTCCGTCTCTCCTCACCCTCCACCTCGGTCTCTCCTCACCCTCCACCTCGGTCTCTCCTCACCCTCCACCTCGGTCTCTCCTCACCCTCCACCTCGGTCTCTCCTCACCCTCCACCTCGGTCTCTCCTCACCCTCCACCTCGGTCTCTCCTCACCCTCTACACGTGTCTCTCCTCACCCTCCACACGTGTCTCTCCTCACCCTCCACACGTGTCTATACTCACCCTCCACGCGTGTCTCCTCACCCTCCGCCTCACCCTCCACATGTGTCCCCTCCTCACCCTCCACACGTGTCTCCTCCTCACCCTCCACACGTGTCTCCTCCTCACCCTCCACACGTGTCTCCTCCTCACCCTCCACACGTGTCTCCTCCTCACCCTCCACGTGTCTCCTCCTCACCCTCCACGTGTCTCTCCTCACCCTCCACGTGTCTCTCCTCACCCTCCACGTGTCTCTGCTGCACGCCTCGCACTGCTGCACGCCTCACACTGCTGCACGCCACACGCTGCTGCACGCCTCACACTGCTGCACGCCTCACACTGCTGCATGCCGCTGCACGCCGCACACTGCTGCACGCCGCACACTGCTGCACGCCGCACACTGCTGCACGCCACACACTGATGCAACCGGCACACTGCTGCACGCCACACACTGCTGCACACTGCTGCATTACTCACTGCTGCATGCTGCACGCAGCTGTAACGTCCTGGCTTTCTCGGGGTTGGGACAAACAGACGACGGACCAGAGAAATGGAGGTTTAAGGATGATTTAAATAAACAGATAAACAACTACAGACAACAAAGAATACCGGTACTGGAATCACCAGTTAAAGTACGATACCCATTCACAGCTCGTCTAACCGTCTTCCGCATGCACACCGGACCCGGTATGCTCCAACGGAGGGCACAGTGCTAAGCAGTGGCCGACAATGCCACTCGACCGCTGTGAAGGGTAGTTCCAAGGTTGTGGAATCTACGGGGGGCACGTGGGAGTCACCCGGCCGGGCTCTCTACCACCTGGGAACAGCCGCTCTACCAGTATCCCCCAGAGTACTGCCACAACACAAAGACGCTGGGAACACCTCCTAGTGTGCGTCTCTTGTATCCGGGTTTAAGTGATGATACCCAAGGTGGCGCAGAGAATGGATGGGAGCAGCCGCTCTACCTATCCCAGTTCTCCTACGAGTGTCGATGGCTAAGACGCGGAAACACCTCCTGGATAGCGTCTTAGCTATAAGCGTGTGTTTACCCAAGGAACGAGGGTTGGGAGCTTCGGCTCGCACCAACCTCGTTTTCTCCAAATTGTCAGGCCGTTGGGAGCTTCGGCTCTACCAACGGGACTTGTGCCCAATGACGTTGAATACGGCTCTCAGAACGGGACAGGACACGGGCAGGAAGCACACGCCAGCACCTCTCCTCCGCTCCTTAGAATGTTCCTTCCGCCGCTCAACTCACCAACGGGTTCGTGTACCTCAACCAGGTACTCCTGCAAAGATCAGAATATCCGACGCCGAGTCCCAGTGATCTTCTCCTTAAGTAGTACTCTCGGCGTTGTATAACCGTGACTCTTGAGTTGCATAACATGAAAACTAGGCGTTACCCTTGGTGTTATGTAACCAGAACTCTTGAGTTGCATAACATGAAAACTAGGCGTTCCCCTTGGTGTTATGCAACCAGAACTCTTGAGTTGCATAACATGAAAACTAGGCGTTACCCTTGGTGTTATGTAACCAGAACTCTTGAGTTGCATAAGGCAATTGTTGCCGGAGGGCATTCTGGGAGTTGTAGTCCGCTCTCCTCCAAGCGCACCAGGTTCACGGAAGTGGCATCGTGGGAGGGAATCCATGTGCGGGAGGGGATTCCCGACAGCAGCACACTGCTGCACGCCGCACACTGCTGCACGCCGCTGCACGCCACAGTGCCGCATGCCTCACACTGCTACACGAAACACTGCTGCACGCTGCACACTGCTGCACGCAGCACACTGCTGCACGCCGCACACTGCTACACGAAACACTGCTGCATGTCGCACACTGCTGCATGTCGCACACTGCTGCACGCCTCACACTGCTGCACGCCTCACACTGCTGCACGCCGCACACTGCTGCACTCCACACACTGCTTTTATGCGAGTTTATGCTACTGACATTGTAAATGACAATGCCTTTTATTTGTTTTAAAACCAAAACATAAATAAAAGGCATTGTAATTTTACAATGCCAATAGCTCAAACTCTTATAAATGCGAGACCTATTGCATTGCAAATGCTTGTTTTTGTTGGTGCCCGGGCCGAATTGTGATCCCAAATCCGACCCCGGCACTGATGTATTAAGCAGTCCATCCAGGTCTACTCAAGAGGCCTTCAGTCTGGTAGATGTCCCGAATAGTCCTGTTTGCATGATGCTCCTCGTGTTATTCTGAACACATTTGAAAGATGGAAAGTATGAACTGAATATTTAATTTTAAAGCACAACATGCCTTCACATTGTCGAAGATGGGGGTAGAGAGATTTCACACCGCGCAACAGTTTCCTTGGTGCAAGAAGGAATTGCCAGCAGCTCGCTTGTAAGAATTTTTCCATGTGAATATCGACCGCCTTCCTGGACGCATCGGGAAGTTGGTGCGTTTGGACACAGTGCATTAAGCAATTATCTGGGAAATCGAACTGCATTTAACCTCTTTATAGAAACGTGTTGGACTATCGAGCTGCTAAACCCTGCTCCCGGAAAATAACAGCCTTTGTGTGAGTGATGGATGTTCAAAAACCAAACGGCTCTCTATACTAATTATGGTATATATTGATTTATTTTGGGGGAGCCGCCATAACACACACATCACAGTAGAGCAACATACGAAATATGCATTTCTTACATACAAATAATAAACCGCATAACATATATCGTATTGTTATATTCTAATTAAACTACTATATCACTCTTCCATGCTACTCTGTCTTAATCCGTTGTACAGACATTGTTGTGCTCATGAAATTATAAAGCCATATACAGTATCATTTCAGTTTGTTTACCATGATTGTCGGTCTTAAAATCAAACCTCCTCTTTCTCGTGCAGCATAGTTACTAGCAAAATATTTAGTGCGGGAAAGGCTGATCCATCATAAAGTTCCCAATGAACTCTCAAATTCTTCAAATAACATTTTGTACACTTAAAAAAGCATAAAATAAATAAGTTAAAAATAATTTGTATCTCTTATTTTATGCATTCACACGTGATTTCTTATGGTCAAATCCAATAACATATACAGCAGAGTTGATTGTATACGGCTTGTCTAGATTACTAACTTGAGAATCTGGAATTGTTCCCAATAATGTCTTGTACCAATGACCGACAGATTGGGATAGTCCATTTCCACTGCAGATTATTATATACGGGCAAAAAAATAATTAATATTCTTCCGTCTATCTAGAGCGTTTACACACTAGGCATTGATTGCTACCTTTCCTACCTTTGCCCCATTTAATAGTATGAATAAATAACAATTTCTGAAGCGTATGTAAAGATTTTTTGCAGTATATTTTAGAATGCTTTCCATATATAGTTTAAACTTGAGAGCACACTTAAGATCCAGGAATTTCAATATAAGCCCCTCACGTTTAACTTCTGTAACCACCCTGCAGAAGACATATTGACAGTATTTTATTTCAACATACTCTGAGTTAGCATTTATAGTGATCAGGTTCACCCAGAGCTGTTCACAATCTGGTTCCTAAAGGGGCTATTTTCCATAACTGAGCCATGGGATAATACATGTTCTATCCGCTTCCATAAGATCAATTAATGCAATCCTGTTGCCCCTTCTGTACCACCGGTATATGTAAATGAAGCTTTGTGAACGCCTTATCTGAAAGAAACACGTTAGTTAGATTCCTCACCTTAGAATATCCCCAGGCGTCAGACTGGATCCGGAAAGATTTTTGTAGCAATACCCCTTGCGCGTCGCTAGGCGTCATCTGCGACTCCGCGTCCGTCGTTGGCGTCGTGCGCCGGAATGACGTCGTCGGAGTACTTAGACGCCGCCCTCGCGCGCAGACGTCAGTTCTTCTTTTTTCCACGCCAGTAAGCGCCGATCCGGGAAGAGCTTACCCCTAGTCACTTTTTGACTAACCTTTTGACCTCTTTTGGTTACTCGACATCTGGTGCCGGTAGGATGCCTGGATTCAAGCATTGTGACGTCTGTCACCGACTGATGTCGGTAACGGATCACCATCGCCGGTGCCTGTACTGCCTGGGTGCCGACCATAACGCGGAGTCGTGCCCCGACTGTCAGCCCTTGACGTCGAAGGCTAGGCGGGAGCGGTCCCGTAAGCTGCTCGAGCTTCAACACTCGGCTCCGCGTCGCTCTCGGTCCCGGTCCAGGAGGAGGTCCAAGGACCGTTCGCGGAGCCGCAGCCATCGACATCGCTCGTCGGGATCTTCGGGTAAGTCCCGTCACTCCAACATTCTAAGAAGTCCAAGCGGCGTCCTCCCTCTTCGGACTCCCCTCGTTGGTCGCGCGACCCAGCCGAGGGTCCGGGTGGTTCCACCCCCGCGGCTCCGTTGGAGCCACAGGAGCCGCGCTCGTCCCCATACCCTCCGGTCCCTGGGACTGACGCGACTCCGGCGGAGGTCAGTGCCTTCCTCTCGGCCATGAGGAATCTGGCTCCGCCGTCGACGCCTGCTGGCGCGCCTTCGGGCCCCGCAGGGTTGACTGGGCGACCTCGTGTGCCGGCGGCTCTGGCGCCGTCGAGGGCTCCGGCCCGACTCCGCAGGTCCCCGAGGGATCCAGGCCTGGATCTCTGCCGGCGCCGGTTGACCTCACGACGCCTCCTCCGCCGACACCGGTTCCGCCCCCGACGCCGTCCTCGCACGGCGTCAAGCCTTAGTTTATCCCTATACCGGACCCAGCGCCGATACGGCGCCGTCAGACGCCGTTACCGGCGCCGATGGGTGACCGCTTCATCCACTGTCCGGCTCCGATCATTCCTCCTGTCTACCAGGAATCGGATGATGAGGGTGACTGGGAGGGGTCTCAGGACCCTCTGGCCGAACAGGCCCAATTGTCTCAGGACTGGGCAGAGGAATTGGGGGACGCCAGCGGTTTGGATACCTCTCCAGACGCTGGATTCATCTCTCCTCCGACTGTGGCCTCGGAGGAAGGTGCAGCCTTTTCTGTGGTGCTGCGCAAGGCGGCCGAAGCCCTGGGGCTCGAGTTGCCGGCTGTGGCTGTGAGAACTAACGTCCTCACCGAGGTCCTTCAACCGACAGCAAGCTCCACTGAGCCTCTGCTGCAGTTTAATGAGGCCCTCATTGACGTTCTCCACGGCACTTGGTCCAAGCCCTCCACAGTCCCTCCTGTGGACAGGAACGTTGCCCGGCGCCACCGTCCTGCTCCGGGCGACCCCACATTCCTCTTCCATCACCCCACCCCCGAAAGCCTGGTTATACAGGCCTCAACCTCCCAATCCTCCTTCCCGTCCGCTCCTCCGGATAGGGAATCCAAGAGGTTGGAGCAGTTTGGCAAGAAACTGTTCTCGTCCCTGAGTTTGGGACTGCGTTTTTTAAATACCGCTTGCCTTTTGGACCGTTATTCCCACTCGCTGTGGGATACGGTGGAGGATGTGCTGCCGTTGTGCCTGGAAGAGGCCTGGGAGCGACTCAACCAAGCACTTGCTAACGGGCGAGATGCAGCGCGGCACGCCATTCGATGTGGACTAGACACCACGGGCTTGCTGGGTCGGACGATTTCCACCACGGTGGCGCTTCGGCGTCACGCCTGGCTGAGGTCCACGTCGTTTTCAGGGGATGTCCAAAGCCCCGTCATGGACATGCCCTTCGATGGCACTTGCCTTTTTGATGAGAAGGCGGACAGTGCGCTGGCCCGGTTCAAGGGCTCCTGGGCCACGGCCAAGTCCTTGGGTCTTTCGGCCCCGCGGCCGCAAACTTCTGCCTTTCGCCCCTTTCGTGGCCAAGGAAGGGGCGCCACCTCACGTCCGCCCAGCCACCGGCCGCAGAACCAACCTGCACGCGGTCGCGGACGTGGTTTCCGCCGAGGCGGTTCTGGAGGACAACGTGCCGGTCAGTCCACATCCACCCCAGCAGCATCCGCCTCAAAGCCCTCCTAGTCCGAGCTTTCAGGCCCATTCAACGCCAGTGGGGGGCAGAGTTCGCCATCACCTGCTCCACTGGCGCTCCATCACTTCGGACAGGTGGGTGCTGCAAATCATTTGAAGGGGCTACTCCCTCCCCGTCGAGACGACCCCTCCAGCCATGCCACCGCACAACCACCATATGTCGGGGGATCATTTGCATCTTCTCCGGGAGGAGGTTTCGGCCCTCTTGGCCAAAGAGGCCGTCGAGCGCGTTCCTGGTCCAGAAGTAGGTCGTGGTTGCTATTCCCACTACTTTCTGGTTCCCAAGAAGTGCAAAGGGGGCCTTCACCCGATCTTGGATCTCAGAAGCGTGAACGCCTTCCTCCGAAAGGAACGGTTCAAGATGCTGACTTTAACTCAGGTTCTTGCTGCCCTAGACCCTGGAGACTGGATGGTAGCGTTAGACTTGCAGGACGCTTATTTCCACATCCCCGTCCTGCCGGCCCACCGGCGTTAACTGCGGTTCACGGTGGGTCAGGAGCACTTTCAGTTCACCGTGCTCCCCTTCAGCCTCACCAGTGCCCCTCGGGTGTTCACGAAAGTGATGGCGGTGGTCGCAGCTCATCTGCGCAGATCAGGGGTCCCAGTCTTCCCCTATCTCGACGACTGGCTGTTGAAGGCGGGCTCGCCCCAGCAAGTCGTCTCCCACCTCCAGACTACGGCAGACCTCCTGCATTCGCTGGGGTTCTCCATCAATGTGCCGAAGTCGCACCTGAGTCCTTCCCAAAAGCTCCTTTTCATAGGGGCGGTTCTCGATTCGGCGCAGTTCCGGGTCTATCCGCCGGAACAGCGGGTCCTGGACATTCGAGCCCTGATTCCCATCTTCCGGCCTCTGTCCTGGATTTCGGTCAGGTTGGTGCTGCGGCTTCTGGGGCTGATGGCCTTCTGCATCCTGTTAGTACCTCACGCCAGATGGCGGATGCGGGCTCTGCAGTGGGACCTGAAGTTTCAGTGGGCCCAGCATCGAGGCAACCTGTCCGACCACGTCTTGATCTCGGAGGGCATTGCGAAACAGCTGCAGTGGTGGCTCACGAATCACGATTGGGTCAGCGGCAGATCCCTCTCCCTTCTCCAACCGGAGCACGTGGTAGTGACGGATGCATCCCTCCTGGGATGGGGGGGCCATATGGGAGAGGCGGAGATCAGAGGACTCTGGTCTCCGGCGGAGACTCGGCTCCATATCAATCTTTTGGAGCTGAGGGCGATCCAACTTGCACTGAAAGCCTTCCTTCCCTCTGTCCGGGTAAGTGTCGTGCAGGTGTTCACAGACAACACCACTGCCATGTGGTATTGCAACAAACAGGGCGGGGTGGGGTCGTGGACCCTTTGTCAGGAGGCCCTGCGCCTCTGGACATGGCTGGAACACCAGGGCATCACCCTAGTGGTTCCACATCTGGCGGGCTCTCTGAACGCCAGAGCGGACGAACTCAGCCGCCGGTGCATGATGGATCACGAATGGCGTCTGAACTCGGACGTGGCGCAAGGTCTCTTTCTGCAGTGGGGAGAGCCTTGGTTAGATCTATTCGCCACAGAAGAGAACGCGCAATGTCAGCAGTTCTGCGTGTTGGAATTTCCAAGGCGGCACTCGCTCGGAGACGCTTTTCGTCGCGAGTGGAGTTGTGGTCTGTCGTACGCCTTTCCGCCTATACCATTTCTGCCCATAGTGCTGAAGAAGATCAGGCGCGACCGGGCCCAAGTCATCTTGGTGGCTCCGGATTGGGCACGAAGGCACTGGTATCCCGAGCTACTCAGTATGTCCATCGATCCCCCGATACGACTGCCTCTTCAGGAGGATCTTCTGTCGCAGCAGCAGGGGACGGTCCTCCACCCGAACCTGTCCAGCCTCCACCTCCATGCGTGGAGATTGAGCGGCGGCAGTTGATGCCATTTGACTTGCCTCCTGAAGTCTGTTATGTCATTCTGGCAGCCAGGCGTCCCTCCACAAAGACGGTATATGCCTGCCAGTGGAACAAATTTGTGGCATGGTGCACAGCAAAGGCTGTGGATCCCCTTTCCGGCCCTCTTTCTGAGGTTCTACTCTTTCTTCTTTCTTTGGCCCAGCAGGGCTCTCCTCTGGGCACCTTGAAAGGTTATCTTGCTGCAATCTTACGGCTTCCTGATCAGCCTTCTCTTTTCAAGTCCCCTGTTGTCTCCCGTTTTCTCAAGGGCATTACTCATATGTACCCTCCTGTTCCTTTCGTAATGCCTCAGTGGGACTTGAACCTTGTTCTCACTTTTCTGATGTGCGCTCCCTTTGAGTCCCTGCATAACTGTCCCATCAGTCTTTTGACTTTGAAAACTGCTTTCTTGGTAGCAATCACCTCCGCTAGGCGGGTGGGTGAGCTCCAGGCTTTGTCATCTTAGCCTCCCTTCCTTTCAGTTCATCTGGACAAAGTTGTCCTCCGGACACGTCCTTCTTTCCTGCCTAAAGTCGTGACTCCCTTTCACATCGGGCAATCTGTCACGCTGCCCACCTTCTTTCCGCCTCCGCATCCTTCAAAAGATGAAGAGAGGCTCCACCGTCTGGACCCAAAACTTGCGCTATCCTTTTATTTGGACCGCACAAGACAGTTCCGGGTGGACGACCAACTTTTTGTTGGATACGTAGGGGCTAAGAAGGGTAAAGCTGTACACAAGCGGACCATCTCTCGGTGGGTCGTGTTGTGTATTAAGACCTGCTATTCTTTGGCAAAAAAGGTTCCTCCTGTTGGGCTGCGGGCCCATTCTAATTGGGCCACAGCGGCCACGACGGCACTGGGACGGGGAGTCCCCTTGCAAGACATCTGTCAGGCTGCGACGTGGGCTTCGCTGCACACGTTTGCGAGACATTACTGCCTGGACAGCGAAGTCCGGAGGGATGGCCACTTTGGCCTTTCTGTTCTCCAGGACTTTCTGGTGTGATCTTGGTTCGCAGACCCACCTCCGGGGTTGGTATTGCTGGGGTATCTATTCTAAGGTGAGGAATCTAACTATCGTGTTTCTTTCAGATGAACAAGTTGCTTACCTTCGGTAACGATGTATCTGTTAGAAACATTAGTTAGTTAGATTCCTCACCGACCCACCCAGCCTCCCCGTTCTGCGAACCGACATCTAGGGTTAAGGTTCTCCCTTTCAGGGCCCTAGATTGTTTGGCACCAGTGTCGGTCTCTTGCATGGCTCAGCGTCCCTGGCGCGGAAAGCTGTGTACAAGAACTGACGTCAGCGAGGGCGGCGTCTAAGTACTCCGACTACGTCATTCCGGCGCACAACGCCAACGACGGACGCGGAGCCGCAGACGACGCCTAGCGACGCGCAAGGGGTAGTGCTACAAAAATCTTTCCGGATCCAGTCTGACGCCTGGGGATATTCTAAGGTGAGGAATCTAACTAACTAATGTTTCTTACAGATACATCGTTACCGAAGGTAAGTAACTTGTTCTTCACTAAGCAAAAGCCAAAGTGATTGACACTGTGAGAGGGAGTGCATTGTCCAAGAGGATGGGAGCAGCGTCGGGAAGGAGCTGGGTGCACGCCAGCAGAAGGGGGGCGGGGTAGGTCATGTACCTGGTGGGTACACAAAGGTGGGTAAAATGCAGGGCTGTGCCCAAATGGGTAGGAGTGCAGCATTGAACTCAAAATGGTAGGAGAACAGCACTGGGTCAAAGGGATACATTAGTAGTAAAGGGTCCTGCGGTTGTTTCCAGAGGAGTGATAACATCTTGTTGAGGTGGGGGAGTTATAGCATCGTATCCTAGCAGAAGGTGATAATGGTTCTATAGGGTCCACCCATTGATGATATCACGGGGTGATGGTATTACAGGTCTCTAAAGGTGGTGAGAACATTGATTGGTCCTGGGGTGTGGAATTGTCACAGGGTTTGGGGTTGAGAGTATCGCTGGTAAGTTGCTAGTCTCCTGAAACAGCTTTGGTCTGTGCTCCATGGGTGATTCCGTGATTTGATTTGGACAGAAGTTCCTGTATGCTTTTCATCTAACACCTCTGATTCTCAGTCATTTAGAAATTAAAGGACTGGCCTAGTTTGTAGTTATTCTGGAGGTCATAGCTTGACCTTGGATCTCACCTCCTAAGCCATTCCTCGAAGGACACACACATCTGTCCCCTCCAAAGTAGTATACTTCTGTCCTTGGAGTAGTATACTTCAGTTCCTACTAAAGCTCACCTTCAGCACCTGGTTCCTGAAGAACTACAGTCTGCCTATGTGGACATCTGATCGGAGCATCCTGAAAGCTACCAGGATTTCTCTCACTAATGCACAATGCAAGAACATGTAGCTCTTTTTATTTTTACTGTACCATGCCAAAGAACATCATCTTGCTTACTTTTCACATGGGTAATATTGTGTCCTTTTCTAGATATCTTGCAGAATCATTTGACTAGGTGAACACCGTCAATACCCACATGACAAAAATTGGACATGCATATTCTGGTTAAGGAGAACATTTCACCACTACCTAGCAGGTTTAATCTGCCCCTTCTCTAGCACCCCACCTTCCCTCTGACTTTGAATCTGATGTTGGACTGATTGATACGGAATTCCTTCATGCTCAGGACGTCCTGCCACCTGAAGCTTCTGTTGGAATATTTCCTTCCGCGCAATAGTTAACTTCAGGCTTATGTGCTGCTGAACTATGAACAGCGTTGCACTAGAACAGTTTTGCCAGCGGCACATCTCCCCTTTATCCCGATGGTGTCAGAACAATGACTTTTCTACTCACATTTTAAACATTCATGCATGTCTTGTAGCCATAGAGAACTCTGCTACACAACCTTCAGTATGAGATATCCCTTAAACTTTGATTTAATAGAACAGGCTCTACATTCTTCAGAGCATTGGAGGCAGTGGTGCTTGCTAAACTCGGGTAAGACCACCATTGCAAGATGGATTACACCAAACATCTCTCAAACCTATACCCTTCCTGGGTCAGACATTTCAAGTCTTACTTAACCATACTTCATCAGCACCAGAGCTAGGGTAGCTTAAGTGGTGTTGTTCAGACCAGTCTGCATCAAAAATATGCTGAGTGGCTACATGGGCTACCTGATATGCATTCTGCAGGTATTATGCTTTTTTAACTTCGCCCCCCCAAGTGCTACACAATTCTGCTAGGTGGTTCTGCAGAGCCAGTTTGCTTATCCCCCAGTGTTTGTGCATTCTTCACTATCTCTATTGGCTATGGTTTGCAATCTGCCCACCGGATGGAAGTTTGAGAAAGCCATGGCAGTAGTATGATCATTTTAATTCCCGATGCCAATCTTATATCGCTCAGATAAGAAGAAAATTCAGATTGGGTCCTTACAGAAAGGAGGGAGCTAACAAGAGTGAGCACCCACGTATAGAGAAAAAGATGTAGATCGGCCCGTACGATGTACAACTCACCTTGTATTGTGAGGGTGTATTAAAAGCTAATCATAGGTTTTGTCCCTGCCACTAGCTCGTGCTAATGCACACAATAGGAGACAGCCCGTCGATCAGGGGTAACAGAGTTAATATAATAGTCAATTTATTCGGCAAGAGTGTAGGAATAACAGGTGGGTGACTTTTTGTTAGCATTGTTTGTAACCGTTTTTTTTATTTTATTGGTACGTGCAAGTAAATGCTTGCACCATTTGATGATGATACAGAGAATGTTCCAAATGATTTCATCCACCTGCTGTTTGGGAAGCAATTTGATTACCTCCACTCCTTCATGTCTCTGGGTCCCAACTAAGTTGCAAATATCAAAATAAATGTTTAAAATGACGCAAAACATGAATTTTATAGTCCATGCAAACCTGGTATAGTGAAGCCAAATCTTAAATTGATCCTCTCATAATGAACGGTTGACGCATAGCTTTCTTAATTTGTAAACATTACCAGGCATGAATAGGACTGCCTAAGTTCAGAGGAATGCTGTATTTTGTTCATTTGTTTTTGTAAAAATTTTGACCTGTATCTGCACCGAAGTTCAACAAAACAAACTATTGCAATCGGCAACACTGATAAGCAAATCAATAATAAACATTCAAGAAGCATTAAAAACGTAAAAATCCAACAAGCGTCATAGAGAAGTTGTAGTGAGTGTTCATATTTGATTCTAATGAAGCAATTCCTAATTTGTGATCCAGGAACATCTTTTGTAAATAATTTTTGCCTGGGTCCTATATGACTCCTCAGACAAACAAACACGATGGGTCCCAAATTCTATGTCCGGACTGGAGGCGAGGATTATGCTTTTCTTTCTTAGCTTTAATCACCAAATTCATCTACAGCAGCCATTAACACAAAACCACATTTCCCATGAACCAGGAAAAAAATAATAAAAATCCATTTAATTTAGTCCTTTCACAGTGTCCGCATTTCCAGGTTACATAACATTCCATGTTACTTCCTGCTATTCCTCTTTCTTTGCTGCTCAGCAGCTAGTTAAGTACCATTTTTCTTATTGTCCTTACGCCGACTGACTGTTTACGGTGGGGAACCCCGCTGGGATACAAAGGCGCGTTTTTAACTTTGTTTGCCTTTCGGAGCCTTTATTTGAGTCGTGGGACCGCTCGACGCTGCTTACGCGACTGCTGTGCCAATCCTGAGGCCACGGTGTGGTCCTCCGCCCGCCAGAGGGCGCTGCGGGGTTCCGCGACTCCTTGGCTGCGGAATGGGCGCGTCCCGTTAGGGAATTCCCAGTCGCGTCCGCTCAGCCTGTCACTGCTCGTGTCCCCGGCTGCCTGAAAACCCCTGAGTGTCTGGGTCTATACAAAAATTCCCTGATTATTGTTCAAGATGCCCGTCTGGTCCGGTAGTGGTGAGGGGCACCGGAGCATTGACTCATTACCCCCTAAAGTATATTTAGCCAGGTTAAGTGAAGCGCTGGGCCTGCTGGCCTGTGCAGGGACACCCCAAGTCAGGCAGTGCATACCCTGTAGATTTGGTGGGTGCTTGGTGTCCTGGGGCTTGCGCCTCGCAAAATTGTGCGCCTCTGTCTGTCAGAAATTTTTGGGGTTGGGTAACCCCTCCACCCAAACCCTCACGCGATGCATGGACCTGCTGCCCTAGGGACGCCTCATCCCCCTGTGGGCCTAGTGACTACCCCTAGTAACTTTATCATGGAGCAGGATTATTATGACGAGGAGGACTCCTTAGCTTACCTTCAATGGGATGATAATTTTTATGAGGCAATTGATACCTCCATCTACAGGGCTGTCAATGAGTTGATCACGCCTATGGAACAGAGAATTGGCGATAGGATTGCGCAGGAGTGCGCCAAGATGGCGCAGTCAGGCGCTGGTGCTTCCCCAGCCCTCCCCCAGGATAAGGGCCCTGATGAAGACACGAGGGATGGCTCTCCCTCTCCCAAGAAGAAGTGCGACCAAGGGGTGGCTAAGGACACCTTTACGTGCCTTAAGAAAGCCTTCCTGGCTAAAACCTTGCAGGTATAGTCCCCGCAGGAGCTCCCGGCTCTTGACCATGTTCCCCCTCAGCCAGATTCAGAGTCAGACGAGGGAGCAGGTTCTTCGAGATCGTGGAGACTGTCCGGTCCTCAGGAGCCTCCCAAGGAGGGCATGTCAGACATGCTGGACCTGGATGACTCAGTCCATCCGAGATCAGCAGAGTGGACTCCTGTGGGTAAGGTAGCAAAGTATGTGGCGGCGCGCCTCAGAAAACCTTTAGAGAATGAGGCCCGCAGCAGACTCATGGCTGAGTGTCCTCGCCACACTTTAGAACCCCTAACCCTGGGGGCAAGGCTCCGGACGCGGACAGTATCCGGCAAACCTGCGATTTAACAACTTCTACCCAACAAGGGGACAACGTGCTGCTTCCTTTCGATTGGATGGTGCGCTTTGACCGGAGGGATGCATAGCTTACGGTTCCGATAATTCCACCCCACCATCGTTTCCTCCAGTTTCTGTGGCACGGACAAGCATACGAGTTCCTAGCGTTGCCCTTCGGCCTCTTGTCCGTCCCGTGGTGTTTCACCAAGGTCCTCAAGCCTGCGGTAGAGTTTTTGCGCGTGCTAGGAGTCCGGTTAATTATCTACCTGGACGACATGCTTATTCTAGCGCAATGCCCCTCGCGACTGGGGGTTCACCTTCAGATGGCCGTGGAGCTTCTTTAGGGTTTGGGTTTTGTGATCAACGAGAAGAAGCCGCTCATGGTCCTGACAAAGAGGGCGGACTTCCTGGGGTTGATCATAGACTCCACCTCCCCCTCTCTGAGTCTTCCCTCGCGGAAGATCCGACACGAAATTCGCCAGATCTTAGCCAGGCAGCCGACCTCTTTGAGGTAGATAGCACGCCTCGTGGGTTGGCTCATAGCTTCAATTCAGTCGTTTTTTCCCAGCCCGCTGCACTACTAGCGCATTATCTAAGGAAGGGCCTTACGTACTCCCAGGTGGTCCCTCTGACGGTCGAGGTGAGAGAGAAGTTGGAGTGGTGGCTAGTGCACATGGAGGCCTGGAACGGAAGGGCTATCTTCGGTTCCGTTCCCGACTTGGTGATAGAGTCGGATGCCAGCAGGTCAGGCTGGGGCGCTCGGTATGGGGATTTCTCCACCAGCGGAAGTTGGTCTCCTCAAGAACAACACCTGCATATAAACTGCCTCGAGCTGTTGGCAGGGTCATTCGCGGTCTGCTGCTGGGCCAAGGATCGGGTTCAGTACTCGGTACTCCTAAAGATGGACAACGTCTCAGCAGTGAGGTATATCAATCATCTGGGAGGCACCAGGTCTCAAGCCTTTGCAAACATGGCCAAGGAATTCTGGAATTTCTGCCTGGACTACCAGTTTGCAGTGACGGCGGAGTACCTCCCCGGCCGGGACAACCAAATAGCGGACTGGCATTCCCACCATCTTCGTGACGCCAGCGTCTGGAACCTGGATTTGCAGGTCTTTCGCCTGCTGGCAGATCGATAGGGCCCCTTCTCCATCGACCTATTTGCGTGCCGGCTCGACCACCAGCTCCCACGGTTCTTCAGTTGGAGGCCGGACCCGCTGGCGGAGGCGTTGGACGCATTCATACAGGATTGGAGTCAAGAAAACGGGTATGTGTTTCCCCGGTTCTCAGTGATCACGTGGACGACGGCCCTGGTCTTCAGTCAGAAGGCAATGCTGGTGCTAGTAATATCGCTTTGGAGGTTGCAAGTTTAGTTTCCGGTTCTTCTGAAACTTTCTTGGGCTTCTCCAACCCGACTCCCCGACTTTCCCTGCGTTCTGACGAATCCGTAGGGCGAGCCCCACCGTCTGGTGGAGTAGGGCTCGTTACGCCTCATGGCCTGGCGGTTTACAGGCAAAGGTAGAGACTCCCAGATCTTTCGAGCCACGCTGAGCTCTTGCTTTCCAGAACCTGGGCCGACAGCACATCCAAACGTTATCGGTCCACATGGACACAATGGGTATGTTGGTGAATGCACAGGAAAGTGGATCCCATGGGTTCAGATTTGACCCACGTGCTTAATTACTTGGCGAGTTTAGCAGGGAAGGGTTTGGCCTATAGGTCAATATATACCGTCAGATCTGCCATTTCGGAGGGACACGCTCTGGTGGAAGGGGCACCACTGGGCGAGCACCCTTTTGTATGCAAGTTACTAAGAGGGAACCGTTTGTCTCTTCCCCCGGAATCTCAATACTCTACCCATTGGGATGTCAATCTGGTGTTGGTAATTAGTGGTGTGCGCAGGAAAGAATTTAAATGTCCAGAAGATCTTTATTAGTCAATTTTGATTCAAAAAGGAAAAGATTCAGCCAACGCGTTTCGTCTATGGTGTATGTGAATACTTATGGCTCATACAATCTGATGTTAGTTTTCCTTCAGAGGGGATATTTCCCTGAGAAGCCCTGACTAAGTTCTCTACGAGAACGAAACGTGTTGGTTGAATCTTTTCCTTTTTGAATCAAAATTGACTAATAAAGAACATTGAAAATACTACGGACATTTAAATTCTTTCCCGCGCACACCACTAATTATCTGTTAAGGGGGGGCGGAGCTTGGCTCACAGCGTAGATGGCTGCTTGAGCCTCGGGCTCCAGAGCACAGCACAATTATCCTGCAGAAATCCTGCCTCACACCGCACGAAGTTTGACAGGTGGCGGTGACCCGAGCATCGGAATTTGTTGGCAACCCGGGATCGAAAAGCTTTTGGGCCGAGAAACCAGTAGCGGACGGCCGTGGAACGCGAGGCCTCTGATCCCCGTAAAACAGTAAGGATCGGGGCGGAGCGACGTTGCAGTGCGTGCGGCACAGCAGACACGGATGGGTCGGTCCTTCCCACTATAGAGGCCCGGATCGGAGCAGATCGGTGAGCGCGGCGCTAGCACCTGTTGAGGCACTGCTGCGGACGGGCAGTGGTCGGGGGAGTCTGACCTCAAGGGTGCGGGGCACATACATTTGAATCCCCGGCTAGCGCGTAGAGCTCGTCTGCCCTCTTGCCCCCTCTTCATTCGCCCGGCGTTCGTGTGGCGGCCGGAGCCGAGTTCAGCGCAGAAGAGCTCTGAAGTACATAATAACGGGCTCAGTGGAGGAGCGCGATAGGCAGACTAGAGGAGCCACGACGTCCCGACAGCGCTCTGCAGGCTGGGGCTTGGCTTAGTAACCAGGGGGAGCCGCCATTTTGCCTGTTGTTGGGGGGGGCACCACAGTCAGCCACCACGTGTATCCCCACGGCAGGCGCAGCAATTTTATACATTGCACCGTGGATGCAGGTGCCAGCAGTGATGTGGGGTCGGGGTGGAGCATAAATGTGCAGGAGCTTGGCAATCGTGGCCGGTTTGCTGTATATGCTGAAAGTGTGACGCCGAGAGGGATATCGTAGCAGAGACTCTGGAACATCCCTGCACTTCAGCTGCAGAGTCTGGGACACAAAGACACAGTTTAGAGAGAGGGCTCCGACTGCAGCGACTGGCTGGTGCACTCACGATTGGGCTTTGTGCACCGCTCAACACCGGGCACTGAGAAAGAGGTGAGGCTGCTGTCTCTGTGGAAAGCCGCTCTGCACAAGAATAACACTGAGGGAAAGGCGGCAGGGGTCCTATCCAGGAGAAGTATAGGTGCTTGCTCGAATATGACAATCCTCTTGGGATGTGGTGTGGAGGGCTGAGCTGAGCTGGACTGAAGTAGAGGCACAGTGGGGACGCATAGTCGAAACTGGATTATCACCGCGACCGGGACGTGCCTGACTGCGACGGTGTACCTGCTCCGGGTCTCAGCTGAGTGGTGAGCGGGGAGTCCAGTGCGGCACGGGGCTCCATGTGGTACAACTTTACTTGCCTAGCTGCGCAACCGCGGATGGAGTATCAGACCCTGGCGGTGCCTGGGTTGAGGCAGTGCGGGGTCTAGGGGAGAGGCGGGCACTAACAGGTGGAGCATCTTACATTCTGCAGCGCCGCAATCCTATATCACGCAGCGGCTTGGGTCCGGCGGTCTCGGAAGTTTGTTAGCTGTGAGGAGTCTCCCTGTGAACCAGTATCATCTAGCTCCTGAGGGGGTAGTTGGCGCCGCTGTGTGTATCGGCAAGCTGCAGTAGTAGATATGATGGGCAAGTCGGACAGGACCCAGTCGAAACTGACATTCGAGCAGAAGCGCTCTAAAACCCAAGACCCTGATTTGGGGGAAGAAAATAGACCAACTCCCCTGATGGAAGATGGATAAGATATCCGGAGTCTGTTGCTATTAATGGAGAAAGGATTGCAGAGTGGCATTTCCTCCCTGGGCACAAAGATTGATGCCCTTTCATATAGGATGGATAGGATGGGGGAACGGCTCGACAAGTATGCTGAGAGACTGGACATGTCCGGGCGACGACTTTCAGAAGTCGAGGAAGCGCAGACTACGCTGAATACGGATCATAAAAAGCTTGGAAGGATCATGCAGGTGCTGCAGGATAAGACTGAGGACCTTTAGGCCCGTTCACGACGCTGCAACTTACGGATCACAGTCCTGCCGGAGACAACGCAAACTGGGAACATGGAGCGCTTTGTGGAGGAACTGCTGGTTGAACTGCTTGGCGCGGAGTTGTTCTCAAATATGTTTGTGGTGGAGAGAGCGCACAGATCCTTGGGCCCCCGGCCCCCACCGGGTGCCCTGCCACGTCCAATTATAGCCAAACTATTGAACTACCGGGACAGGGATGTGGCCCTACGCGTGGCGAGGGACAAACAGACGCTGCCTTATGAAGGGTCGAACATTTCACTCTATCCGGATTTCACTGTCCGAGTGCAGGAAGCTCGTCAGCAATTTATCCCACTAAAGAAGCAGTTGCGGGAGCTGGGTTTGGACTATGCGATGCTGTATCCGGCCAAGCTGCGGGTGAACAGGCAGGGGAGGTCCCACATCTTCATAGTTCTTTATTCAGAGGTCCCACATCTTCTCAGTTCTTCATTCAGAGGTTAGTCAAGTCGGACAAATTGTCCTATATCTTACAGTACACCTGTCACCTGCAGGATTCAGGATGATACGTAATGTACAACAGACAGGATGGTAATGACTAGCGAAGCCACTTCCCAGAGACCGGTGGACTCCCTAAGAACGGTGTCTTGGAACGTTAGAGGCCTTAATGATCACCGAAAACTACGTAAAGTATTGAACTACCTCACTCAGCACAACACTGACATTGCTTTCCTACAGGAGACTCACCTCCCGATCCAGAGCCCCATGATGCGATCTAGGGGTTTGGTGGGAAATATTAACGTGGCTGGCTTCACAACACATGCTAGGGGGGTAATGAGTTGGGCTAACCCCAGGTCAGACTATAAGCTGCAATTGTTGTCGGCTGATGGCGGCGGTAGGTTCGTGATCTCGCGCTGTCAGGGCAGGGGTCTAGACTTACTATTGGTAAATTTATACGGCCCCAACTATGACTGACCGGAGTTCTTCAACACGCTAGCCAACATAGTGAGAGAAAGCGGGATTCCTCAAATCCTCTGGGGAGGTGATTTCAATATGGTTAGGAACCCGAGCCTAGACAGATCAGGGGGTCCGATCAGAAGGCCGGCGGCGGCGGTTAAAACATTAGATAGGGCAATGATCAGTATGGCACTAACGGATGTGTGGAGAACACTCAACCCTACGGAGGGTGGTTTTACGCACTTCTCTGCTTACCATAACCTACACACACGTATCGCTTACTGTCTCGTTTCAACGTCACTCATGTCCCAGGTCCGTTTGTGTCAGGTCCAGCCGCGTACCCTATCTGATCATTCTCCTATACTACTAGTCTTGTCCACTCCTAAGAAGTCCATACCTCCATTCACATGGCGGTTTCCCCCATACTCTCTACTGGATCCCCTCTTTAAAGAAGAGATGGCGGAAGCGGTAGAGACGTTTTTTGCCACCAATATTGGTTCGGTAGACCGTTTCCAAACGGTTTGGGAAATGTTTAAGATTTATATTAGAGGGGTGGCCATAACCAAGCCCTCTGGGATGCTTCGAGATATCCGACAGATTGTCGAATCTGGAGCGCAAATTGGGGGATTTGGAGGCCAGACAGCAGTCAGGGATAGAAGAGGGAACTACAGAAGTGCTGAAGAAGTTGTTAGAAGAATATCATGAGGCAGCGGACAGCGAAGTGCAACATTTGGGGCAATATGCCACAGCACGAGTGTATGGAGAGGGCGACAGGCCTGGATCAGTACTAGCAAATATTCTTAATGCTAGGCGGGGAAAGACCTCCATAACCAAGGTCAGATAGGAAGGGGGGGAGGCAGACATTGCTAACTGCTTCAAATTGTATTATTCGACCCTGTACGCTTCACGCCAGAACGATATAGATGGGGGAAATACTGAATTATTTGGAGCACATTAAGGTACCCTTCCTGACTAATCTGCATAGGGAATTCCTGGCTTTCCCCATAGAAAAGGACGAGATCTTGGAGGCACTAGCCGGAATGAAGGCGAATAGTGCCCCAGGTGCGGATGGCCGTACAGTGACTTTTTACAAAACCTTCATAGATCTTTTGCTCCCACATATATCGGAGTTGTTTGATGACATGTGTGTAACGGGACAAATGCCACAGTCAATGCGTGTGGCTATTCTGGTGGCTATCCCCAAACCCGGTAAGCCCGCGGGGGAGTGTAGCGCTTACCGTCCGCTCTCCTTGCTAAACGTGGACACTAAGTTGTTTGCCAAAGTCTTGGCCATGCGCCTGGCCCTGCTAACTCCGGAGCTTGTCACTCCGGAGCAGGCAGGGTTTGTACCCGGTAGAAACCTCACTTATAATTTGCGTTCGGTGTTTGGCACCATGCAACATGTTCGACGGAATTCTAAGGCGCTTGCTGTCTTCTTAGACATGGAGAAGGTGTTCGACTCGGTGGAATGGCCTTTTATGAGACGGGTTTTGACTAGAATGGGACTGGGTCTGGCCTTTTTGCAGATGATTGGGGTGCTATACAATGCGCCTACTGCGCGGATATGGCTGGGGGACTTGGTCACAGACGCTATCCCCATATCCAGGGGAACACGTCAGGGCTGCCCTTTATCACCGATACTATATGCCTTGATTGCTGAGCCCTTAGCATGTGCACTCCGGGAATACCATAGCCTTAGGGGAATGAGTTTTCCTACCTACAAGATAGTGGTCTCCACGTACGCAGATGACACCCTGCTCTACGTCAGAGACCCTGAAAACAATCTGTCTCCGGTGTTGCGAGAGATGGTGCAATTTGGTGCTCTTTCTGGATTGAAGGTCAATTGGTCTAAGTCCATTGCATTTCCGCTCACCCAGTCCACTACCCCATTTGAGATGGAATACCCGCTGCAGTGGTCAGATGATTCTGTCAGATACCTTGGGATAAGGTTACATATGGACTCTGAAATAGTTCTTAGAGAGAATTATGGGAGGGCGGTTGACAAACTAGAGAATGATGTAGAAACTTGGATCGGGCTTCCTCTGTCACTGGTCGGTAGGATATCAATTATGAAGATGGTTGTGCTACCTAGATTTCTATTCTTGTTTACTAATGTCCCTATAGTGTTGCCGCGCGCCTTTTTTGCCAGGCTCAATAAATCCCTAGTGCGGCTGGCATGGGCGGGCAAACAGGCTTGTGTCAGCTGGCAAGTGCTGACTTTGCCTTACCATATGGGGGGCCTGGGCGCGCCTGATTTTGAGTTGTATTATAGGGTGGCGCAGGAAGCTCAGGCGCATAGCTGGATTCATGGTGCGGTATCAGTTCCATATCTCAAGCTAGAGAGATTGTTTGCCGATCCTCTCCCACTCCCGGCAGTCATCTTTGAGCCGGTCGACCGCAGAACTGGATTTTTGGACTCCTTAAATTCAACTAGGCATGCATGGAATAACATATTGCAGCAAACGGCGGGGGCCACCGCGGAGCAGGCCAAAGAACTTTTGGGGACTCTCCGGAGATGCCCTTGGACTGGGCAGTTTGCATGTCCCCCTGCAGAGATAAGGGGGTGGTACGAGCCCTCCGAGCGCTGGGCATCCACAAGGTAGGGGAACTGTTTGCAGACTGTGTTGCTAAAACATGGGATGAAGTTGCGGCCACGGCGGAAGCTCCCACTTTGCTACAGCGTTTTCAGTTCCACAGGGTGAGTGGGGCATTGCGGCAACATCTAGGGGACGACATGGTCGAACCCCCTGAGGTTGTTGAATTATCGTATCTCATTAAAACTTAATCTCCCCGGAAATTAATTTCCAAATTATATAACATAGCAATGTCCCAGAGAGTTCACCAGTACACCAAAGCCAGACTGGCCTGGCAGAGGGATCTGGACTCTGTGATAGACTACGCCATGTGGGCATATTGCTGTGCCAGCACGCATCGAAAATCACTGCATGGCAAACACAGACTGATTCATTTTAAATACATCAATAGAGTCTATTATACACCAGAAAGATTGCATCGGTATGGCTTGCGTGATGGGGCGACTTGTGATAGATGCTGCCACCCGACGGTGGACTTTATCCACTTAGCGTGGTATTGCCCTGGTGTTTACAAATTCTGGGAAGACATATTTCGGAAGATAGGCGCGATGGTGGAGCTGGAGATCCTCCCAGACCCAGTAGTGGTGCTGCTGGGCTACTCTAGAAAACTGCTGTAGGCTGCACGCAAACTGGTAGACTTAGGATTACTGATGGCAAAGTGCAGGGTAGCAAAGTGCAGGGTAGCAATGTGCTGGATGCTCTACTGCTGCATGCAATCTGAGAATTTTAGTGAGCTTATCCCACCGCGGAGCAGGCCAAAGAACTTTTGGGGACTATACACTGCATATCTTAGAGGAGGTGATGAGGGCATAGTGACAGGGACTGGGACGAATGATGGGACGGATACTGGCACTGCCACTCCCTGAGGAGTTTAGGTGAAAATAAATTTAAGGGCAGGATGGGCTCCACAGGCAGGGGATTTGGAGGGGTACAGATCGAGAATGGGACTGGAAAGGGGGGGACAAAAAGGATATCAATCGACAGCCGCAAGACTTATAGGGGGAAGACGGAATGTAGTATCTTCTGAATCAGAACTTAACAACTCCGTAGTGTGTATGTTTATTGCTCTATTGACAACGACTGGCCAGACACATCAATGTTTGTGGGTGGGGGGGGGGGGGGTATTGGTTTCTTTTTTGTTCTAATGAGAAAACTTCGCATTCCCTTATGGGAATCATGTACGGGTTTTGACATACAACGAAATAATATTTGCAGAATGTATGGCATTGCAATTGTTGGGCACAGCGCTACCTGGCCTCCGGGATACGCTGTGATGAGACGTGCCTTACAGAGCGAGTACAGCCGGCCTCAGGGTTGTAGGCGTATTGCTGTGTATGTCAACATGTGCCTTCAGTTAAAAAAAAATAAAAAAATAAATAATAATAATTATCTGTTAAGGATCTGGAGCACAGTGGCACCATAGGACGGTTGGAATCTGGGTCTGTCGCGGGGGACAACACAGCAGAGAAAACTGGTACAGAGGTGCAGGATTTCTAGTCCACCGTCTTCGCTTTGTTGTTCAATCTGGTGTTGAACCTTTTCTTATCCTGGCAACCCAACCGGTTCTTATTGTGTAAAGAAGTTTCAGCCAAACTGGCGATGTTGTTGCGCCTCATTTCTTGCAGAAGAGTTTCTGACGTTCGAGCCTTAGATGTTACGGCTAGAGTTTTTTTCCCCGGACGGTGGAACGTTCACGGTGAGTAGACTCACCAAATCAAACACCCGCACGATTTCTTACCCAACTTTCGCGGACTACCCGAAGCTCTGTGTGGTAAAATGCCTTACAGCCTACGAGGAGGCTACGGCGGAAGTCCGTCCACCGGACTAATGACAACTCCTGATGGCACTTAGTAAACCGTTTAAGGCGGGTTCTTCACCCACAATAGCCCGCTGGGTCAGGTGGATAATGCAGGAGGTGGGCATTAATACAAAGGCATTCGGGGTCCATTCAGCACAAGGGGCGATGGCCTCTAAGGCATTCAATCTGGGCGCTCATTTGGATGATCTCATGAGAGCGGCAGACTGGTCCTCAGATTCCACGTTTAAGAGGTTTTACTTCAAACCAGTGCTGAATGCGGCCCAGGTGGGGGTGAGTAAGCTTTGAAAAAGCATAATCCTCGCCTTCGGTCCTGGCATAGAATGAAAATTTGCCTAGCCTTGGGGAAGGTAAGTTTCAATTCTGTTAAGGACACGGAGGCTCGGATTATCCCACCCCGCAACCAGAATGGATGCAGACCCACCCGTATGGGAGTAGGTAATCGATTTTGTTGTTGCTTGTTCTATGATACAGCCTTACAGTGTGCATTGCTTATCTATTGCATGTGTTTTCTCTGATGTGACAACCGATTTTACATTGCCAATGCTGATACATGTTATCTTTCTAGATAACGATGGGTCGAAGCAAGACACATAAAAATGAAGTAGTGGCGTGACTCGCGCGAAGACAGAGGGATAGCAGGAAGTGACATGGGATGTTATGCAACCTGGAAATGCGAACACTGTGAATGGACTAAATGAAATGGATGTTTCTGATTTTTTTCCCTGGTTCATGGGAAATGTAGTTTTGTGTTAATGGCTGCTGTTGATTAATTTGGTGATTAAAGCGTAGAAAGAAAAGTATAATCCTCGCCTCCGTGTCCTTAATAGAACTGAAACGTACCTTCCCCCAAGGCTAGGCAAATTTTCATTCCACATCTTTAGTCAAATTAGATATACTTTCCAATTTACACTAATAAGCCAATTCCATACATTTACTTCAAGGGGGGAGACTCCACTAGTCAAGTTGAGGGGAGAATGAAGTGCTTAATGCTCATTTAGACTATATAAATATTATTGATGCATAGTTTAGTGATCTGCACACAGGATAAGCAGAAGACTTAAGATTAGCACAACTGTGCATATCCTTTTCAAAACTGTTTGAAGAGCTCTTTTCACTATTTTCCCCTCTAACCTATTTAAGGTACTTAGGGCCACACCCTTACTTATTCTGTATTCTTTGCACAACGTAGTTAGTTGTTTTAGTAAACTTGATTCGGTGTCAAAAAATCATTGCACATCAGCTCACGTTTGGTATATGGGTATGCTCGAATATCAAAAAATCAGATTTTATCATTTGAAAGTCCCAGTTCTCAACGTATAGCCTGGTAGTGAAGACTGTTCCTTCTACCCAATATAGTTTTCCAGTTGGTACTTTCGACTTTTTAAAATTCATTTGTAAGGAATAGCCACAACAGCAAACAATAGCAATGGCTTACTGTCATCTAGTAGACCTTTTTATGAGATTAAGGGCCACATGTACTAACGTTGGTTTTTGGGATTACCAAATAGCGATTGTTTGCGATTCACTATTTGGTAATTGCAGACACTAATGTATTAAAGTTAAACTTGTTGTGATTCCTAGTGGGTCGCAAGTAGACCTACCTCATGAATACTAATGCAGTAGGGCTCAGTTTGCGACCTACTGGGAATCGCTAAAATCACAGGGATGGCACTTTGCTGGGATCAGCAGACCCCCATGTCTGTGATTGCTTTTTATTTTTTTTTAAAAGAAAGCGGTCTTTTTTTTTTTTAAATGTAGTCCATTTTGAATGTGTTTCAAACAAAAAATGGAAAGTTTTCTTTTCCTTTTTTGGGAGTAGGTAGTAGTCCGTGGGAACACTGCCTGCTCTTAAGACTATTTTTTTCAACCATTCTCAAAGGGGGTTGCCAACAATTTTAAGTTGGTGGTAAAATGTGCATGTTTTCCAACCCAATTTTCGTCCAAAACATTCGTACATACAAATGCGAATCTGTATTTGGAAGGGCCGCCCTAAACACGTCCCTTCCAAATACTGAATCCCAAAGGCAAATTACGATTCGATAACGTGTTACTGAATTGCAATTTGTGTTTTGCACATTTGTAAAAGCCTTCTTGCGGTCAAACTGTCAGATTGGACTTTTTGGATCACAAAAATGCTTCAAGCATTTGGTCCCGAAAGTCTTCTCCCTAGCTTTGTATCGGACAAAATTGGAACTGCTCCATGTGCTATGTGGGCCTGTTTTTGTTTTTTTTCTTCTAAAGTTTGATATTGGCATTTCAATGATTGAGGCCCTCAAGTGATGCATTGTGTGCCCCACTTCGTGGCTGTTTTGTGGAGTGTTTGTAGACAGTGTTCCTGCGCGTCCGCTAGTACCATTTCCGTCAGGGCCACCACTCCTAGAACATAAGAATCTTATATGCAAACGCTCGTGGTGTCCTCCGATAGCTCTGTGTCATCCCCCCATGCCCAGGAAAACAAGTAATCCGCTACCCTATCGATACTTCTAGTCCGTCGCGTGTGTGCCACCTCTGCTTCTGCCCATTCTATCTTTTCTGTACTCCAAGCCTGGTTTGGGGGGGGGGTCTAGGACTCAACCAATGGATTGTTATATATTGTTTGGCTACTGTCAACCCCAATACCGTGAACCTCCTGCCCAGCAGACATTGCTTAATTGTACTGGAAATCACCAACCCAGTTACTGGTTTAATATGGGCCAATAACTCCGCCCACTAGGTTGCAATAATAGGGCAACACCATACAAAACATCGGCTTCTCTACCCCCACATCGGGTGCATGTTGGTGTCCTATCAGGGTAGATAGCGTGGAGTCTTTTTGGCGAGAGATAGGCCACGTGAATGTAATTTTATTGTCTCAATTTAAAACATGCAATAATGAAAACCCCCTTTACCACCTCATGTGTTGTCCTCCATTCCCTGGATGTAATGGGATCATCACTAACCCGCTGCCATGCCTCCTCCACTCGGAGTAGTGCCATCCAGCGATCCGCCCGCAGCTCTTGGTACTGGTGGGTTATCTGCTTCTGTCCCTCAGCCAGAGATGGCATCATCATAAACCTCATCTGTGTGGGTTCAGGAGAATCAGGGAAGGGCTGCCAAAGTTGTTTGGCAGTGGCGGATGTTTTCGCATTTTGCAAAAGTTGTCCGCGTCCAAGTTCGAATGACACAGTCATCCTGCTTCATTATAAAACTGCCTCCTGGGTACAAGTTGGATAACCTAATACAGCCACCCTCCTGCCATGTATCGGTCGATATCGTCTGGGCTATTTGAGCAAAGGGTGCAATGCCATACATCTAGGTCTGGAGCATACGGTGCCCGTTGTATTACCTGTCTCGAAGCACTATCCCACAGCGGCATGTCAGCCGTATCACACGGGGTAGTGCATCCTTGATGTTTCTTCCCCTAATCAGGAGCTCGCCCAACTGGTGGCCATCATGGGAGCCAGCTAGGAGAGACCTCTCCCAGTTCTCCTCACCGTCCAGCAACTGGGCCACTTGTTGGAGGTGAGCAGCCAAATGGAGCTCCTGGTCAGGCACCTTCATACCACCCTTTCCACATTCTTTCCCAAGGGTAGCTAACCTGATCCTGCACCGCTGACCGTCCCACAAGAGTTGCACTAGAGGCGTATCCAATTCACTAAACATCCGATGTGGGATTTTATACATGGCTCCTTGCAGGACTTATAAACATCTGAGCAATGCGACCAGTATAGTAAGGGCTATCTTACCCATTAAGAACAGGTGCAGCATGTTGCAGAACTCTATTGAGGGATGAACATTACAGATCACCCGGACTAGATTTAACTCATAGGTTTGTTGTACCCCGTGTGTGATGTAGGCACCCAGATATCTGACTTTATCCTTCGTCCACGGAATCCCTGCCTCCGGTAGCTGGTCCATTGGCACCATGCTCAATGATCCTTTCAGGAATAAAGCCAACTTAGTCCTATCAACCTTAAGGCTTTTGAATTCTCTAAATTATTGTAAGACTTAGAGCACTATCGGGGCTGACAGGCCAGGTTGACAAAGATAAATCATTCCGTCATCCGCATAGAGCGAGTCTATATGCTTCGCATGACCTACTTGTATGCCCCACCCCCATAGTGCATAATGTTGCTGGCACGCCAGGGGTTCCACTGCTAGGGCAAACAGCAGGAGTGACAATGGGCACCCCCTGCTATGGCCCCGTTGTAGATAAATCTCAGATGATAACACAATGGCCATTGCAGACTCTTGTGATTGGGTGTTCATATAATAGTTTTACCCAATGTATGGAAGTTTGACCCGGCCCTACTGCTTCCAACACCTGCCAGACCTAGTCCCAGCAAACTGAGTTGAACTCCTGCTCTCTAGCTAGAAAAGCTAGCACATATGGGTCACCTGCTTTATTAGGGGCATGAAGCACATGTGTCAGATGTTGGATATTATGCAAAAACAACAGTTGATGGACAGAATGCAGAACAATGTCATACATTCACCCCAGTACAGAGATCTGGGCCTAAATCCATCGTTTTTTTGCTCACCATGCCTTTTTTCCAGTTTGAACCCAGACATATGCAAATCAGTCTTGACCCTGTGCCTCATGGGAACAGTCCAGCCCGAACTGCCAAGCCAGGTCCTCCCTGGACTGGAAACAAGGATCCTAGGACCGGTTTCGGGGTTTCACCCCTCTTCAGCCAGGATAGCTTGATTCCAGTGGCATGGAGAGCACGGGTCCCACGTCTGGGCATAACCTTCCCACTCGGGGTGACAAATGCAAAAACAACAGTTGATGGACAGAATGCGGAACAATGTCATACATTCACCCCAGTACAGAGATCTGGGCCTAAATCTATCGTTTTTTTGCTCAACATGCCTCTGTTCGGGCTGGACTGTTCCCATGAGGCACAGGGTCAGACTTATTTGCATATGGCCATGCCTGAACTGGGGTGGTGGAGTGAGCTAAAGAATGATGATGGATTAATCCCAGATCAGTTGACTGGGGGTGAGTGTTTGATTTGCTCAAACTCTCCGTCCATCATCCCCTTTGGTACAGATGTTGGATATTAGGCAGAGTGTTCCGATAGGGGACAAAACCTGATTGATCTGCATGGATCCGACGTGGGAGGTACAGCAGCAGTTTTGCTGCCAGTACATGGCTGAGTATTTTCTTATCCACATTCGGCATCGATAACGCACGGTAGGAGCCTGCTTTCAAGGGGTCCTTCCTGGGTCTCAGGATCAGGAAAATGAGGGCTTCCCTCATTGTTTCGGGGAGTATTCCTGTCATTAATGCCTCTGTGTATACTTGCAGAAGTGTGTCTATTGAAGCACCTGAAAAAAACGTTATCAAACTCTGCTGGTAGCCTATACCCTCTGGGTGACTTAGCAGTTTTCACGCTGTCGATAGCTCCCTGCAGTTCCTGTTTGGTCAGTGGGCCCCCAATGTGTCGCTGTCCTCTTGCACAAGTCATGTCCGCGATAGTCTCGCTTGGTAACTAGGGAGGGAGTGCAGACTGGCACTGAATGGAGTTGTGTACACGCCTCTTAGATGTTCTGCAAATACTGCGTTAATCACCTGCTGAGTAGTGGCAATATGACCCTCCCAGTCCTTCAGCGCCGACACCGGTTGGGTCAAGGTCTCTGAACTAATGAGACCCCTCAGTAGGCAACCCACCTTGTTCCCCTCCACATACAGTCTATGACGGTTTGTAGCTTGAATATGTTTGCCCAGTTGGTCCACAGCTTGCACACCTGATGCCGGTCTATCCTAGTCCGTCATGCCCCGGTGTGTTAGATAGTGCCTGCACTAAGTTGCCAGAGCCGCCTCACTCTAGCTGCATCAATTTCCTCTCTAGTGTCTGCCGTATACGTACCGATGTCGCCATGCATACACCTTGAAGAACCAACCTCAGTGCATCCCACTCAACGGCCCTGCAGCTTGCACTGTTCCAGTTAGCATCATAACTCGGTAGCCTCCTTTAATGTTTTAAGAAATATTGTGTCCGTCAGTGCCTCCACCTGAAGCCCTCACAGTGGTATCCTGGGCGGCATCTAGAAGAGTGAGTATGTCCGTAGTAGAGGGAAGTGATCAGAGATACTACGGCCCAAAAATGACCTAGCTACTACCCATAAATAGCTGTGCATTGTACCAAGTAGTAATCAACTTATCTATGCTTACCGACTCGGGTGTAGCATGAGTACGATTGGGTATGCTGGTGCTGTTAGTGCCAGACATCAGCCTGTCCCATTCCCTTCCGTACCTATGCAAGAGCTGACGCCATATTGAGTTTAGTAGTGGGGATCTGTTTATACCATTGTCCAACATGCAGTTAAAGTCTCCCGCACTTCAGTTTCGGGGTGTACCTGTGCTGTGGCCAGCACCTTACCAAAGAAGGTGCTGTTATCTACATTCGGCACATAAACATTAATTAAGGAGAGATCTTTTCCATTTAGCGTTCATGTGAGTATGGCCTAAACACCCTCAGCGTCCACCTGCACCTGCGTTTTCTGTAGTGGTACCCCAAATGCTACCCATATGAGTGCCCCGTGTGCATCCCGAGTAGGATGTGACATAAACCTTCCCCCCGGCCACCACCTTTTCAAATATTTGATGCAATCCCCCAAACATGTGTTTCTTGGAGAAATAATACTTCCATCCCATATCTCCTGAGGTATGCATATACCCTATTTTTTTCTCTGGTTTATTCAAACCCCTCACATTCCAGGTAAGGAATTTATACTTGCTCCCTTTGTCTTTCATAGTGGATCCATGTGCACAAACCAAGTCACTGTGAAAATTAACAGCCTGTAGTCCTTCTCATTATACCAATAGTCTTTGGAAGCATCCCCACCCAATAACACAACCGGTGGCAACATGTCCCCCAACATTCTCTCCCTTAATCCTACCCTCAGGCAGAACAAACAGAACCCAATTCACAACCCTTGGCCAATAGGGTCCTAGTTCCTGCCCAAAGCCCCTACACCAGTTTACCCCCAACTAAACTTTGCTGGTAGCATTAGTTGTAGTTACCACCTGAGTCCCCAGGCCCCACGAATTGCAAGACCAACAAGGTTCTCAGCAATCCAGAGGAAGCAGGTTCCTCTGCTTCTCCCGTCCGTGAAGCCAAAGAAAATGTAAATCAAAATAAACCTACATTGGTCAGATATCACCATTAGTTTGTTGAGAGGAGTACCAGTCCACAGAAGGCCTCCCGTCCACCCCCCACACTGGTATACTGGCCACAATAATAATAGGTCACGTCTTGGCATCCTATACAAACCCATTGGTGCCAGTCGAAGTCCAGTTGTTCACCCGGCATGTGTGCTGTCTCTCAGCATATCAGGGACCTCTCCAATTTGGGAAAAGGAGTTTTGGGTTCGCAGTTTCATTCCGCAGTGTCACATCTGGCCAAACCAGGATGCGTCCACCCACTGAATTTTAGGAGTCTTAGGGAGCTTCTGCGACTTTGCCTTATTCCTGTCAGACCGGCGCAGTACCAACTGTCTTGACTCTCCACTCTAGTGGTAGACGCTTCCATCCGATGTCCAGCGAGTCCAACCAATCAGCACCCTCGTGAAGTGTTCGAAGAATTGAACTCTGCCATTATATTGTACTCTGAGCTCCGCTGGATACATAAGACTGTACTTAATATTATGGTCTTGCGGTTGTTTTTTAATTTGGATAACGTTCTTTTGGAGATCTTGGACTTTGCAGCTGTAATCCGGAAAGATAAGGATTTGTTTGTCTTTGTATGGCAGGGGACTGTGAGTGCCCAGATGCTGGAGAATCGCATCCCAATCTCTATAGTTGAACAAGCGAGCAATAAGAGTCCGTGGATAAATACCTGGCCTCGGCATCGCTGCTAGGCACGGTGTGATCCAGTCCTCTAGGAAGAATTCTGCAGAAGGGCACTCCACTCGTTCCGGGAATCCAATGAGGCGCATGTTATTCCACCTAGGGCAGCACAGGTAGTTCTTAATTTGTATGGCGCTGCACTTTAGGTCCACCACAGTGGCCCGGGGCGTTTTGATTTCTTGTTTAAGAGTGATGATGTCATCCTCCACACCAGTCACTCGCTCAGTCAACTTACGCAAGCCCAAGCGGAGGTGATTTACATCAATTGTTATGGTGTCCATCTTAGATTCCAGGGCGGCTCTAGTGCCCTGTATTGCCACAAGGCTTTCGTTTGTGGCTAGCGTTTGTGCCACAGGGTGTGGGCCGGGTCGCTTCTCCTGCACTGGTCCCTGCACCCAAGGGCCCCGAACAGTATATTGGTCAATGTATTAGTCTGCGCCGCCTTAGCACCTTTTATTTTTCCCATTCTATCAGGTTTGTATCACTACTCTCTTCAAGCGGTAGAGTCCTTAGCACTCGTATAACAACCCTTCACAGGTGATGCCAGACAGACACTCCTTTAGTTACCTGGCCCGCTGAGTCAGTGATGCCCAACTGGTAGGTACAGTCGCAGGGCTCCCTATCCTGGACGTTTTGCAGCTGTCACTTTGAGGTGCTCCCTCATGACCCAGCACTACAGTATCAGTCCCCATTGAGAATATAGGGCAGGTGCACCAGTCTCTCTCCGGCCAGCAGGGTCCTAGCACCCCACACTCCGCCAATTCGGTCTTGTGGGGGTTCAAGTATGTCTTCTGTCTCCTGGCTTCAGTGCTAGTAATGCTAGAGGGTCTCTAAGGCACCTAGCCCTCAGTTCACAGCTAGCCCTCCCACTGCCTATGTTCACAAAGCATGAATCGCAGAGTCCAGTTGGTCCTTCCGCAGCACCCGCTTCAACCTCTGGCACTGGGGCCGAATATAGCTGCTGCAAAAGTTCAGGTCAGTCCAGGCCAGCCGCCCTCCTCTTGCAGCACCCAAATGTTTACCCTTCACAGTTTCCTAGGGTTCAACCCTGTAGATTGGGCCGTCTACCTCGCCGCCCTAGTCTCAGCTCAGGCTGCAGCGCCATCAGTCCCCTCAGCGGGGGCACAGGTTGATGGTCTTCTCCCGGGTCAAACCCCCCTCACCCCAAGCAATCAAGGGTGCAGGTGGGGACCAGCGTTCCCGGTCATCACCGAGTCCGGACCCCCACGTAACACCCAGCCAGACTCCAATGTAACTCTGTCTTGCCTTACTCGCTCTCTGTGCTGAAGGCAATGCCCACACGTGTGCAGTGCCGTCGCGAGGCCCCGCAACTAGCTCTGCCAGAGTTTCCCAAGGCAAGGTGCAGCGGGCCCCCACACACCACCCGCTCTCCATACAGCACTTGCCAGGGACTGGGATCTGTATCCTGTTCTCTCCCCCTAGGCTGCAGCCAGTTCACGGGCTCAGAGATCAGTCACCGGCTCAGCCACTATTGCTCGGCACAGTCTTCCCCCATTGCGTTCGCCATCTTAGGAAGGAGGATTCTGCTGCCCAGTCTAGCACGGGCCCGAGCAGGTGGCTTCACCTCCCCCTGCAACGTCCAGCGAGCCTGCTTTGAAGCAGCTTAAGCGTCCCCCGGACGCCACCTTTCGCACTGGGGCTGCCTCTACCCTTCTCTTCAATCGTTGCTTCGCCTTACTCCCTCTGGCCGCAGCAGTTACGGCCACCTCGCCGCGAGTTTGGGGCCAAATCTGCCTCCCTTGGTGCAGATGTGGGCGCTGTTGTGTTTATCTGCACCACAGCCAGGCAAGGGTGCAGATGCTGACGCATTTGTGGAGTCCACACACGCTTGGAAATGAAGGATGTTGAAAGATGATGTGGCCTGGTACTACCTATACCCCCTCCTCCTCTTGTTCCTGATATTCTGTGGGTCTGAACAGAGTTTAGTTGGAAAAGGGGGTCGTAGATGACCCCCGGCCGTATTTATTAACAAAATTAATCAAACATTGAATATTTATTTTTTACAAAAGTTATTCCTATCCGAATCTAAGCATACATCATTCGTAATCATAATGGCAATCATTTTCTGCGTATCCATGTTTGAGCCTACGGCAAGGTCAATAACTGGTGTCAGATCCTTATCCCTTAAACCCCGCCCACCCGCCTGAGTGCGCATGCGCAGAGGGCCCATTCACCGTGAGGGTACTCCCCCCCCCCCCCCCCCCCCCCCCGTACGCCCTGTATACTCTCTCCATCGGGGGCCCTTGCAGTTTTGCGCCCTTTACTGGAGCCATTGTGCACATGCGGGATGGCCAAAAGCGTAACTCCCCCCTCCCCCGCACCCATACAGGCACAATGGCTGTAACTGCCCCTGGAGAGTTCTAGGAGGGACGATTTGTCCCTCCCCCTTGGGCAACCCCATTCAAGCAAGAAATAGCGCCGCACCCTAAGGACCTTAAATTTACTGCTCACCAATCATGACCTTACCGCCACAGGCCAGCATAGTTGCCCGACTATCTGGCCCCCCCCCCTAACACTAGGAAGTCATGCCCCCTCTTCTCAAGCCCAACAACCATACCAGCAGATTCTCTGATAGGATTGCATTCCCCACAGTTGATAAATGGACACCGTCTTTTAAGAAGCACGGGTTCCCCCTGATACACCAATGGGCGATGGTCTTCAACTGGGGAGACCTAAACAACCTCTCTATCTTGTTGTTGATATGTCTTACTGAGTGGTTCAGTGCCTTCACAGACTCCCCCCCCCCTCCCCCTCCCCCCCATCCCCTCCATTGACATCTAGGTACCATTTGCTAACCAGCTGATTTCTGTGACTAAGGATTCCACCAAACCCCTTCTCCCTATCTTCACCAGATCATTCCCTCCCAGATGTAGGATAATGATATCCGGACGGGGACCCTCTTTCTTCAGCAAATCCCTTATAAAAGCCCTGGGCTGACTCAAACACAGGCCCCCACCTCCCATGGAATGCAACTTCTAGACCAGCCTGCTCTGCCCTGTGCCTGTAATTCCCTGAACAGAAAAAAGCCTTTAAACGTGTCGCATAGGAATGGCCAATAATCCAAACCACCGAGTTCCTGATGCCGGCATAGTTGCATGTCTTTCGTTTGTTCTTGGATGATCTGACGCGAGTTTCCCCCCTGCGTAACAGGCTCGAGAAACTGTAGAGATTTAAACAGAAAAAGACCTTGTCAGGACTGTCAAACCTTTAGTCAAGAAAAGACTGTCAGTAAACTCTGTATTGGTTAAAACAATAGGATGAATCAGGAAGGCTAAGGGTCTATGTAAACTACTGACAAAACTGATTCAAAGATGGCCGCCAGGAGACGACAGCTCTAGCGCTCACTCGCAATCATGAAGATCCAGGTGAAGCGCCCGTGCTGTGGCGCACTTCACCTGAGTACTGAGGAGGAGCGAGGTTGTTACTGAGGTGCGTCGCGAAGATAGATAGGGTAAACTTCGTCGCGCAGCACAAACCCTGATATCGGCAGTTTCGGAATTCCTGTGGAGGTCGTCTGAGGAGCGCGGTAAGACTGTTCCGTGTGGAGCATTTAGGGGCATGCGCAAGGAGATATTTTGAAGTGTTGTGTATGCGGTCATGCGCAATTGTTGAAGAGAACACTGTGAGGCAGGAGCCTAGTTATCCAGAGAGAGAGAAAAGCGGAGTCAGCACAGGCTACGAGCTAATCATTAAACAGCGCTGTAGAATACAATAGTCAATAGAACTGTTGCAAAGAGACAAATTAGGAGTAAAAACACCGGCTGGTAAAGATAAAAAGAAAAGAGTTGAGAAGATACATGAACTAGTAATAACAACACCTAAGAAGAATTAGGACAAATAAAAAGAGAGTATTGACTAGTTTAATTCCTCAAGTAAGGTGAAGCAAGACAGATTAAAGATACTCACCAACACAGAATCCATTTATACGCTCAGCTGTTTTCCAAATAGGTGAGGAACCTGTAAAGAAAAAAGATAGTGTAAGAAAGAGAGAAACACAACGAAGAATTAACACTATTTAAAACTTTAGTTACAGCGCATTGAAGCAAGAAAAAGATACTAATAGAAAAGAGGCAAAGGTCACACCTAGACAGGGTAGTGTACAAGTAGATTAAGTAATATAGGAAGAACAGCAGAAAGATGAAAGGACTAATAGTGTCATATTTTATTACAGTCTCAAAGAACACGTGCTAGCCAGAAGAAGACAAGAAGGAAGAGCCAGAAGCAAAGAACAAGATTAGCAGCAGTGTGACTGTCTCTTCTCTGTCCCATCCCCTTTCCCCCCTTGGGGTTTGTTTGGCATACGCGCTATTATGTGCGTGTGCTGAGGAACCCGGGTGGGGCATTGGGAACTTGCGGCCGTTCTGCTCCTGTGCATTGAATCGAGCGTGGTCTGACAGACCTGCATCAGAATACGGAGTCGGTCTACCTACAACATGTGCAGCTTAACATAACGTTTGTAACTATTGGAGGACCACCTCCCAATTTTCTTGACATTGCTGCTGTGTAGCCCTCTTGCTGTAGCCTCGGTCGCAGCCCCTATCCTAAACGAATGCGTTCCAAAGTGCGTATAATCCAAACCTATCCGCAGAATTGCCATGTCCTTGACCCTCTTAAACTGGAACCGAGTGAGAGGTGTACCATCTGCATGAGTTAATAGGTTCCCGCCCCCTATAGCAGATCTCTGACTCAAAAATGCTTCCACTTGTGTTACTGGGCAGCATGGGTTGCCCTGTGTTCTGTGTAGAATCAACCCTTCACTGTGGGCCTCCTGATCAGTCTTGGACTTTTTTATGCAGATCAATATGGCATCGCCCTGAATTTTTACATGGTGCACCTGTAAACCACCATGAGCATCCCGCTTATTCTGCGCGACCAATTCCCCTACGCGAAATGCGCCATAAAATGCAAAGGAAAAGGCCGCCCTGAATAATAAAGCTTCCCCTCTTGTCGTGCAGATAGCGTCCAATGCCCCTAGTAGGGCGGCTAGTACCTCCATCCCAATCGGACGCCTTGAATCGGGTGTAGTCTCCTGAATGCCCTGCCAACCTTTTAAGGCCTTTCTGACTGTGAAGCTATCAGTGGGATCCCCTCTGTCCTTGGCTGGGGCAAAGAAAGATATCGCCGCCACATGTCGCCTAGCTGCCGCCACTGTGCGTCCCTCCTCGTGCGATGCGCCTAAATAGCGCAGCAATGCCCTAGGGGTGTGCCACTCCTCCGCCCAATCCTTCCCCAAAAAGGTGCAATATGCCCAAAAGGCCCCCTCATAGGCTTTCTTGGTCCTGGGAGCTAGGCTAGCTGCCTTGAGGTTCGGTAGTTGGGGGCACCAATCAGCCAAAGTACTTCTGGGAAGGGTGTTGGGTTCGCGTCTGCAGAAGGGAGGTGTGTCCTGATAACCTGCATCTTGGAGCGAGAGAGTGCATCAGCAGCATTATTCAACACACCTGGGACATGTTTAGCCCTAAACAGTATATTCTCCTTCATACACAAAAGGACAATCTCTTTTAACAGGCGGAGGATCATCTGGCAGCATGCAGCCTGCTGATTGATGCACTCTACCACAGTCATGTTGTCAGACCAATATACCACCGATTGGTTACGCAACCTGTCCGGCCATACCGTTAAGGCGACCGAAATAGGGAACAATTCTAAGAAACCAATGTTAGACGTTAAACCAGTCTATACCCATGCGTCTGGCCACCTGTGCGCCACCCACTCATTGCCAAGTATGGCGCCAAACCCCACACTTCCCGCAGAGTCAGTCCATAAACCAAGCTCTGCAGAGGTAGTGGGTGGACTGGGCCAGACCACCCTGCCATTGAAATCTTGCAGGAATGCCATCCAAATCCGCCTGTCCTGCTTGACCTCAGCCGACAGTCTGGTATGATCATGTTTATCCTGAAGTCCAGTCATGGCTTGGGCGATAGAGCGAGAGAATGGGCGTGCCATTGGGATCACCTAAAGGGCAAAGTTCAACTGCTCTACAGTTTGCTGCAATTGGTGCAATGTAACCTTCTCCTTAGCTAAGCACTGTTGTAAGGTTTCTTTGAATTTCTTAATCTTATCTACTGGCAAGCGGAAACACCCCTGGACAGTATCTAGCTCGATCCACAAGAGTTCTATCCTAGTCGTTGGTCCAACCGTCTTTCCCGGCGCCAGGGGGACCCCAAAAACCCGCATGAGTGTGCAGAATTCCTGCAATGCCCACGCACACTTCCTGGAGCCCGCTGACCCTAGGAGAAGAAAGTCGTCTAGATAGTGCATGATAAACTGGTGCCCTGTCACACGTCTAAGAACCCATTCCAAGAATGAACTGAACTTCTCAAAAATGGCGCAGGAGATTGAGCAACCCATGGGCATACACCTATCCATGTAGAATTTGTCTTGAAGCCAAGCAAGTGAGAATCCTCTGGGTGCACCGGTAAAAGGCGGAATGACGATTCAATGTCAGAATTTGCCATCAAGGCGCCCGGGCCCAGCTCCCTGAGCATTTCAACAGCCTGATCAAAAGACGCGTATTTCACACTACAATACTCCTCACTGATGGCATCGTTTAGTGAATTGCCTCTGGGTGCAGACAGGTTATGGATCAACCGAAATTCTCCCTTTTCTTTTTTGGGAGCAACACCCAGTGGTGAACAAACACAGTTATGTACCGGAATGCAATCAAAAGGGCCCATTATTCTGCCCAAGCGTAGCTCTTTAGCAATTTTATTTGCCGCCACTCCAGAGTTAGACCTCACCGACAACTGGTTTTTGCAGTCAGGCGTCCCCACAAAACCCAGGGCAGGAATTTTAAACCCAAATGTGAAACCTTCTTGCAGTGCCCTGGCAGTAGCATGACAGGGGTATTTGTTCAGCCATGGGTACATGGCCATGACGTCAATGGGGGAATGTGTTACTCGGTGGCCAAGGCTGTCAATCCTGCTTTCTCTTACCTTTATCTCTTGATTTTTTGAGACACTTAGATTCCGGGTGGGAAGGGTTTGCGCAAATAGAGCAGGCATGCTTAAACTTACATGTGCCTGGTGCCCTAGTACATGTTCTTCGGTTAAAATCCCAACATGTGCCCTTTCGCCTCCCTCCGCCACCTGAGCTATGCGTAGGGCCTGAGTTCTGTGCCGCCCGAAAGGGCTGATGAGGGTGAAACGCTTGCCCAAATTGTCCTCTGCTCGCTTGCGCTGTGCTAAACTGAAAACCGGTCTGAGGTGCCCCAAACTGATTTAACCAAGATATCGTGTCCACCATGTTCCAAGATAGCGCAGGGTCTAATGCTTTTGCCCTCCTGAAGTTAATGTCCTAGAGTTTCCAACCCCATCCCCCGTATTTATCATGTGCCATGGTAATGCGGTTCTGGTAACACGCCATCTCAGCCTGAATGTTGGGGAAACGTTCCACCATTACCGCCATAAATACTGAGAAACCCCTGATCCAATTTGTCAAGTTCTCCTCCACTCTGAATTGTAACATCTCGCTGGCCCATTCCCTGGGGAGCATCCAGTCTTTTTGTTTCTTAGCTTCTTCCCTCTCCCTCTCATCTACTAGTAAAGAAAACATGCTCACATAGCACCCTGACCAAATAAGCTCCTTCAATTCGCGTGACACATGCCTAACCACATTCTCCCTCCCGGTACGAGATTCCCCCACGCCCAGCATAGGCAGTGTTTCCTGTTTACCTGCTGCGGTCACGCCCGCGGGCTCTGGCAGCTTCTCTTTCACTTGGCTCACCACTGGTACTTCCTTGTTGACGCCCCCTGTAGAAACCCCATTAAGCGGGTGGGGAGAGAAAGAGGCACCTGCCCTGTACCTAATGGCCCTACAAACTGTGCAATCAACTGCCTAGCCTCTGCCTCAGGGTCGCCCTGCAGGTCCTTCCCCCCCCCTACAGCTGGCGACAATATCCCTGCCGTCCCCAACCAAGGCAGAACCGCCGCTAAATGCGCCACCAATCTGTTGGAACCGGATTTATGGTACTATCTGTAGGGACCCCAGTATTTGGCACCCCTGTGCCCTGAGGTGTGATGGCTACAGGAACTGCCCCTGCTGGGGCGACCGGCAATGGCTCAGGCAATGGTTCGCCCCCGGGTACCCCCCCCCCCCCAGTGGCCATGACTGGACCGGTGGACTCACGGGGACCCCTCCTGATGGTCCAGGTACCTCGCCCCCTTAGGCTGCAAAATGGGCGCTGTCGCATTAGGCCTACTCCCCCCTTTCTTTGGCCTGACCCTCTTTGGAAGCGGATCCAATTCGCCTCTGGGTTTGGGCGGTACTATGGTGCGCCTGGGTCTTTCTCCGGTCCCTTCCTGACCTTCCAGCCTCTCCTTGAGATCCGCCAAATTCTTCCCTAATCTATCCACCTTCTTCCATTTTTTTGTCCATGCTAACCATTTTGCGCATCATTGTCTCCATCATGAATTCCATGCGCGAGCGCTTGTCGCCCCGCCTTATTTTTCCTGCCATTGCCACTTAGGAGCGAAAGGCTATGACCCTAGACTAACACCGCGTGTACAATGCTAGCTTAGTGCCCACCCCCAGTGATGATCCCACCTGTCCAAAGTACCACGTAAGAACGCTCACTTGGTCACTTAATGGTCCACACTGTGCCCCTGCAACATATACTGAAGAACACTCTTTAATGACCCCCCGTGCTGTTCCTTGACTGAATGCTACATAAACAGTATACTTAGTTTGCGCAGCACGTATTCAATGCACTGTCGACCACTCTCCTAATTGCTTGAACACTCCCAAATCAGTTATATTCCTACGTATACAAGCATGCACATAAGCCTTACTGCATTACAATATCACATGAAAATCAAGATGACTGGGTACCTTCAAACTCTTTTGAGCTTTAAATTAGAAGCATGTAAAACACCCCCACTCTTAAACTCACATGAAAACCAAGATGACTGGGTACCTTCAAACTCTTTTGAGCTTTAAATTAGAAGCATGCAAAACCTCCAACCTTTACAGTTGGCAATTAGCAGCATGCAGAACACACAGTGTCTAGATCCTGAATTTAGTTTTTAACAGTGCCTCTGAGCTATGGCTCTTTCCCAATTTGTTCTGCCCCCAAAGGTTTTGAGCGCTTTACCCGCTCCTAAAGTACTTCGTTATGGGTGTTTTCACACGCGCGCGCGAGGGCACGCTAACTACGATGCCGGCGCGTTGACTTCCCCCTTTACGCGATGCCTACCCTCACGCTCGCGTCACCGTAATCAGCTACAATCCCCTCAGTACTTCGTTATGGGAAACACCCCCAATCAGGAAGAAATACTTTTGGTGTGCTTTAAACCGCTCCCGCTAGCAATGCTGCCGGCGCTGTCTTCACCGTCACACGATGTCCTCCCTTACGCTCACGTCCGGTAATCGGCTGCAGGAAATTATGCCTTGGGCGCTTTACGATGCGTACGGGTGCCCGCTTACCCGACCTTCTACTTTGCCGTCAAGCACCCACACGCTCCGATCCCGATGTTCAGAACAGCGATCGTCGAGGACCTCCAGCCTTCACCAACTGGTCTAGCCAGGACAGTTCTGAGCGATCGCCCAACTCCTTGCCACCCGCAACAGCCTCTCGTCGATCGACGCCCAATCCTTCCAAAGGATCTTCAGGTAATCTTCCCCGCAGCAACGTAGCACCTGCAAGAAAGAAAAAGCAAATATTAACACAACGACCTCCTAATGAGGTTGCACAATAAGGCTGGGGAGCGCGGAAGGAAAAAGAGGAAGATTCCTCTGCTCCCCAGCCTTTTATTTGTGGCGAGTGCTCGCCCCTCAAAAGGGGCGGGCACTGGCGACTTCCCTTACCCGCAAGTGAAACTTTCACTTCCGGGCCATTTCCTGTTTGCTAATGATTGGATGGCGAGCCTGTCGCGTCTCACGGTGCGCGACAGGCCCGCCTCCGGTGTCGTCGGGGCCGGCAGGACCGCCATATTATCGGCAGGTCCGATGCCGGCCCCGCCTTACTATTCTCTTCACATCGTGAGCAGGAGCAAAGCTAGTCTTCTCGGCCATCTTGACTTGCCAGTGTGTTATCTGTTCTTCTCGAAGTGAGCTAAAGAACGATGATGATTTCAACTCAGATCTGTGACTGGGGGTGAGTGTCTTGTCTGGAAAGTTTCAGCGCTCCGTAATTCATCTCCTTTGTATGCTTTGAACCATGTATGAGGCATAGCTGTGGACTCTTTCTTTTTGACATATTTGTATTATAAAATGTGTTAACTTTGGTTCTAGTAAATCGGAAGTGCCTTTACAGAATCCAGAGTGTTGTACTGGCATGACAACATAGTTGTTTATTGAAGCCCTTAAATGAAGCAACAAGTATAGGATAGTTCCTGACAAGGGAGAGGCGGGAAAATTAAAATGCACCCTACTTTGAATCAAATCTCCAGTGACCCAGAGTGAGTGAAAGAAGTAAGTCCAATCAGTCGTAGATTAGATTTGTTCACCCTAATATGCACTTAGATATCCATTCATCCTTCCTTCCTTCCTTCCTTCCTTCCTTTCCTCCTTCCTTCCATCCATTCATCCTTCCATCCATTCCCCCATATTTCCATTTTTATATCCCTCAGCCCATCGGTTCGGCATACCATTCATCCATCTGTTCACACATTCATCCTTTCACCCACCCAGCCAACATTTCTTTTCCATCCTTCAATTATTAATTATTACATCCATCCATCCTTACACCTTTCTAACCATCAAATGACCATTCTGTTCACAAATCAACCCATTCATCCACCCATTTTCATCCTTTCTTTGATTATTCCTTTCACACATCCATCCATCCTTTTAAACATCCTTGGACCTTTCTGTCCATTCATTCTTTCTTATTTTATCCATGAAAACTTCCTTCATTTGCTCTTTTCAATTTGCCTTTCTTCTAACCCTCCTTTCTTTCTGGTTTCCTTCTACCTTTCCTTCTGTCCCCCCCATTTCTTCATCTTTCTTTTGCCTTTTCATTTTCAATCTACCGTCTCTTTCCTTCCTTTCTTTTTTGTTTTCAAGCTGCTCTCCGCCTTTTTTTGATGTTTTCATAATTTCTTTCTTTGTCTCCTGTTTCCCTCAACATCCTTTACCTCCCACTCTCGGCACTTTCCTGGTAGTTCCATAGAGCATATGCAGCGAAGAGGCCAATAAAATGAATACATATTTTGGTGAGACCCAGCTTATCAGGCCATGGAGGCCAATGGTAACCTTCAATAAAGCTGCGAAAGCGGGGTGCTCATGATGCAACTGGGTCCTGAGATGAATACACTAGAGCTATATCTGATAGATACGTCTAGCCGCAGATTCCTTACATTAGAATTTCCCAGGCATCCCTCGGTGTTCACCAAGGTGATGGTGGTGGTCGCAGCTAGTCTGCGCAGGTCTGAGGGGGCCAGTCTTCCCCTATCTCGACGACTGGCTGTTGAAGGCGGACTAGCCCCAGGCTGTCGTTTCCCATCTCCAAACTATGATAAACCTGCTGCATTCGCTGGGGTTCAATATCAATGTACCGAAATCGCACCTGACTCCCTCTCGGAAGCTCCCTTTCATCTGAGGTGTTCTGGACACAGTGTAGTTTCGGGCCTATCCTCCTAAGTGGCAAGTCGAGTATATTCAGGCTATGATACAGATGTTTCAGCCTCCGTCCTAGATTTCAGTGAGAATTACTCTTAGGCTGCTGGACCTCATGGCCTCCTGCATTCTGCTAGTGGCACATGACAGATGGCATATGCGGGCTCTGCATTGGGACTTAAAGTTCCCGTGGGCGCAGAATCATGGTAATCTCTCAGGCATGGCCCCGATCTCAGAGGCAACTGAACAGGACCTGCAGAGGTGGCTATCCATCAGCGATTGGGTCGGAGGCAGACCCCTCTCCCTTCCCCAACCAGATCACACAGTAGTGACATATGCGTCACTCCTGGGATGGGTGGCCATCTCGGAGAGGTAGAGATCAGAGGTCTCTAGCCTCCAGCGGAATCTGCATCAACTTGCTGGCGCTCCGAGCGATTCATTTGGCATTGATTTCCTACAATTAAGGGAAAGCTGGTTCAAGTGTTCATGGACACCACTGCCATGTTGTACTGCAGCAGACTGGGCAGATGGGGTTGTGGACTCTGTCAAGAGGCCCTGAATCTCTGGACATGGCTGGAATAGCAGGGCACATCTCTGGTGGTTCAACACCTGGCAGGTTCTCTGAATGGCTGGACGAACAAACTCAGCCGTCGATGCCTTGCGGATCACAAATGTCATCTCCATCCAGAGGTAGTGCAAGGTATCTTTCAACAGTGGGGAAAGCCTTGGTTAGATCAAGGCACAAAACTGCTAACATTACGCTGAAGTTTCCAAGGCTGCTCTGGATCAGAAACGCTTTTCATTGTGAGTGGAGCTCAGGCCTCCTATACTCCTTCCTGCACATACCACTCCTGTCCGGAGTGCTAAAATAGATCAGGAGTGACCTGGCCCAGACCATCCTTGTGGCTCCGGACTGGGCAAGGAGTGTCTGGTATCCCAACCTTCTCCAATTGCAGGAGGGCAGTGGTCTTCTTCATCTGCGGTCGGTCAAGAGGGCATCTCCTATAATGTGTAAGGTTGCTGTCTCTGTGCTGTAGCATGATCTGAGATCAAATCAAATCAATCTTTTAATTGATTATGCTGCTAAATATTTGATATTGCATAGTCTTGAGAGTTAATTATAGGATATAAATTCTTTTAAAAATTGTCTTGACTCCTGACTGGTATAGGATAGTATTTGGTCCCCCATACGTTTTTGAAGGTGGATTAAATACTTTGCAAAATTCTTTGAATTACCTTGCCTAACCATATCAAAAAGGAAGCTCCATCCTTAATCCTGTTTTGTATGTGGTTCCCTTATTTTTAACTTACCATTTTTCAGAATAGTCCTATTGGCTTTCTTTTCATTTGATTTTTCCAAATATTCTATCTGCTCAGGTCTTGTGATATGGCGTAATACTAAAGTGTCTTTGATCAGTTCTTTAAACATTGCTAACCAATATTGGCAGTACTATTTAGCTTTGAAAATTTGTGTTTGTTCTCTCTAAAAAGTTGTTTGGTTATTTAATTATACTAGGAGTCCAGTGAAGTAAAGTCACATTTGGTTTAATTTAATTCCACCATTATATATATTGCATCCATTCAATAAAAAACGCTTTAAATGGTATTTCTTGTATTGGAGAAGAGTTCGTACTAGATAATAGCATCATCTTTTGTTGATTTGTAGTTTTTGTCCAAATTGGTGAGTTTGCCTGGTGTGTCTCCATCTATAGTTATTCCGAGGAAAGACAGTAGTGTTTAATCAATTTCTATAACAACTTTATTTTATTATGTGGTAGTGGTGTTACAGAATACTATGTCGGGGATATGCCACTCTTCAAGCTGATCATCTTCTAATTATGTTGCTGCACATTACATGATTTATGAGTTGGTCACCCGCGGAAAAAAATGATTTTCCCCCTTTGTTTTGTTACCTCTTCAATTTGATGGAAAATCTAAAATGCAGAACTAACATGCCTCTTGCAAGATGTTATACAAACATGAAACAATAACATATCAAAACTGGAACCCTGTTTAATATCCAGAATCGTAACTTTTTTTATTTTTTTATATGAGAATATACATATTTACAATCAAACTCTACACACAGTAATATTGAAGGGAGAATGAGGGAAAAGTGGGGTAGGGTGAATGAGGTACGGGTGAGTGTAGGATGGGGTGAGTATGAGACAGGTGTTGAGAAAGGCTGGAGGTGAAAAGTGTGGAGGGAGAGAGAAACAAGAATTTAAGAGTGTTTGAGGTTAGGTGTAGTTGAGATGAAGGTGAGTTGCCAGCTATGTGATGAGGTGAGATTGAGGTGAGGAAGTGAAGAAAAGGTCTGATCCATTGTGATGGGGTTGCATGAATGAGCATGTGGGGTTTAGGAAAAGAGCTTGAGTGCCAAGGTTCACCAGAGCAGGTAGTGCGTCCAAAGCTTTAATTGGTAATAGTCGTGCCAAGTTAGCACCCTTGAAATGCCATCCTGCACAACTTCCTCCTTCACGTCTTTAGACTGTTAACCAGTTTAGGGAAAATAATCTGATTCCTGGTCACTCTTGCACAAACATGGCTTGCATTAGTTTAATATTTATGCTTTATGTATGAAAAATATAAAAGTGGTCTTTTAGAGCCTACTATGCTAATTGGGTATGCCTTGATAAAGGCATGTCAGGTGTCCTGGTTTAATTTGTCACATGCAATAGGGTGTTATCTCAGAGATGCTTTAGAAGGAGACATTCTTCAGTCTATTGAACCACTTTCACTGTCTGAGATGTTAATTGTGTGGTTAGTATTCTATGCATCTTTCATGCCCCATGGGGGATTACCAGAGGTAAGGGCCTCACCTTTAAGATCCTTAGTCCTGGGATATGCCAGGAACGCACGTTGGAAGTGTAGTGGGCATTCCAGTCTGCTGTGATTGATTTGTGAGGTACTAGCTATAAGAGTCTGACATTGGATATACAAATGCTGATATATTCTAAAGGTTTGATGGTCACAGGATTGAAGCCCTGAGGGAGTTCGAAGATGCTATAGGTCTTTGGAACGAATGCTGTATTAGCAGGAAAAAAATATTTTAATTGATGTTGAATGCTACTTCATAAAAAAAGATGTGCCTCAATTTGGAATACATATCGCGAAACAAACTTGGTGGATTATTTTAACAATATATTTTGGGCTACGGAATAATACTGCAATGGTGCGCTGAACCTGAAGATTCATGTAACTGGAACACTTTATGTTCTAAAGTGGGATATTTTGGACAACCAAGTATCCACAAATATTCAGTATCTAAGACTGATATTTGGTATGATGAGAAAAGCCTCCACTATCTGGACTGATGAATGGTGGCCCCACCAATTGGGGTTAACACTTATGCCCAATAAATCTTTTAAGAATCTGGGTCTGAAAATCGATCAAACTCTAACGAGAAAGCCCATCTCGACCACTTCCGGAATATGCTATCATAACATGCGCCTGCTGTGTAGAATTTTTCCCTACCTTGGCCAGAAGATCCCTAGTACAAGCCATAGTAACAAGTAGGCTAGGCTATGGCAACGCTGTCTTGGCGGCAGCAGATGAGATGTTGGTAGCAAAATTGCAAGTAGTCCAGAACACTGCAGCCCTGCTTGTTTTCAATTGCCCTCCTGGCCCCAAGTCGGTCTGCTGCTCAAGGAGCTGCACTGGTTGGCAGTGAAAAAAGGTGCTGTTTTAAGATCTGCTGCCTTACTCACAGTGCATTTAAAGGCAAAGCGTCGTTATATCCAACAAAAAATTAAATGGTGCACACCAAGCCGAAGGCTAACATCATGTGATAAAGCCTTACTATGTGTTCCCCGCATTCGTCTGACTCGTTGCGGAGGAAAAGCCTTCTCTTACCTTGCCCCCCACTACCATAACAAGCTGCCACTGACCGTTTGCACTGGTACAAACTATTGCAAATTCAGTAAACTACTTAAAGCCCATCTATTTTAATTTCCTTCCCTCTCGCGGATACTTATTGTCTGCTACAGCGTTGTGATGCCCCTGGGTGAGTTATGCTCTTTATTAAATCTAAATAACATAACATTGTACTAATGATTGAGGTATGCACGTGGTTGGCTCAGATTGCTGATTTGTAATTTTACTTTAGCATGGTGTGCTCCTACTGATGGCTTCTGGGTCATTGCATGCATATTACATGTGCTGAGTAATGTTATTAGTTTATGCTATTTCACCTGCAGCTCAGTTTTCCGGTCACAACATCTGGTATTCCTCCTCCCCTCAGTCGCATTTGTGTGTGGAAAAAAGTAGGAGGGTGCCAAAACGTTAGTTGTTCTCTAGACTATTGCGTGTCTTCTTAGTGTGGTATGCCATGTGCTTGCACAGCACTCTTGAGCCTTGTCACTGGCTCGACTGCACCTATTTTTGCTAATGCCTACCCTTAGGGCGAATTCTGAGGCTTTCTCAGGCTGCATGCATTATTGCTGTTGTAGGTGTGATATATTTCTTGGCCGTGCTCTGAAACATGGACTGATACGATAGTTATCAGTGTTGCCACCACCTTCCCTCTTTGGACTGTATTCGCCCTCACCCTCTTCAGCCCCATTCTTCACCTAACCTTGGATTGGAGGGGGGGGGGCCAGCATGGCTTGGAGCAATTAAACAATACACACAAACTATGCTCTCGTTTTCATGGAGGTTGGAATTGATGTTTACGAAACTCCATCTTTTTAGTTTGAGCGTCAGCGCGCATGCGCTGTCTGCAAGAGCTGTTGTGTTCAATTAAACTAATTTATTCCCGCCCACTACTTACTGTTGGTTCCCTCCTCCATCGCTCTTCTTTCCTGTCTCCTATGTTGGTCACATAGCGATAAATCATTTCCGGTCAAAGCTAAGGAGCACCGTGCAAGCACGATCTCCTTACGCTCAGTTTCTTCATCTCATGTTTTATAGCACTTTTGTTGTTGTTGTTGCTTTAGGCCTCGTAGCTGCTTCCGCCCTATGACCACTGTCTGACAGAAATGTAGCATTTGGCTGTGCCGCTTCTTTTCACTTGAATGAATATATATATATATATATATATATTTTACATTGCTGACTTTCGCCCAGAAACATAGCATTTGGCCATCGCACTTCTTTTAATTTTAATGTTTTCTGTTTTTTTTATCAGTTTGTTTTCATTTGCACGGGTAACATTTTTGCCCTTCCGCCGGTTGCAGTTTGTTTTGATTGCGCCGCCCTCTCTAACTATTCTGGAATGGCAGTAATGGTGCACGTGCTTGCTTTTCACAAGCAGAGCTATGGATGTGCCACTGCCGCTCTTCTGCTGCAGTCTGCAACTCTCTCACCAGGGAAGGGTCCACTCATCACCGCCCGCTCTTCATTGCAGACACTAGTTGCTTCAGTCACGGGGCTTCCTCCTTCTCCCATTAAGCAGCTGCACCCTACGGATGGCAACAACAGCCTGGCACCTCCGCTGATGTCCTCCCGGTTTCTCAGCACAGGGTGAGGGCATTTAGTAATGCTCATGTTGCTTTCACTTTCTGCCCATCACGGTTTATCATTTAGCCGGGTGCAGTTTGTTTTAATTTACCCCTCCCACCTGCTGCTTATCATGACAAATTTTTTTTTTTTAAACTTGTGAGATATTGTACTTTCAACGAACTGCCCGGCAAGCACTTTGTTGCATGCTTATTCAAAAATAATTGTCCAGTCTGGAGGGAATGAAAATAACCACATGCGTTCTCGATTTATCATGCAACTTTAGTATTACTCCTGTTCTAACTTTTATTCGCATCCAGTCATTGACTGTTTTTCTTCAGATCATCACCCCTCTCCAAATCTTATACTAAACGATTCTTCACCACCTGCACTGTACCAACCAGCCTTAGTATTCGTTTTGTCTTCCTGTCATGATGCCTTTCTAACACATTTATATTCTATGATCAGTCTTTGGTGTAGAGTGAAGCAACACGACGTTGAGCGCAAATGTGAAAATTGCAAAATTGCAGAGGCATCGAATTAATGGTTTGGTCAGTGGTGCATGTTTCAGAGCAGTAATTGATTCATGACTTGTAGAGACTAAATAACCTGTCGCGGATTCCTACAAGAATTAATGAGACTGTAAGCAGGGCCAGAGTGTAGGCCTGGGTCCCAATTAAGTGTCCCTCATTACCAAATCAGTTAGCTAAAATAAAATTGGCCTCCGTTGCTGTCTGTAAGTCGTCTAATTAACTATGTCTGGTTACGTTAAAAAACAGTGCATTGTCCATGTTGCTATCCGCTCATTGCTTATGGGGAAGATTCACTTTGACTTGTTGACTGTTCCTGCTCTATTTTGTTATGTTCCACGTGTTACGGATATTTGTTCAAGTAGCTTAATTGTTACTTGAACAAATAAAACAATGAGGCGGAACGCTGGCTTATTTAGGTCGTTTTTACTTGATATGAACTGAATTTATTTCAGTTGCTACACAGTGGTTAAACAGATTTTAAATTCTGCACAAAATACCATTGTTGCCCCTTCGTTTTCTTCATAGTTTTAACCGCTTGTATATTTGGTTTCTGAAGGGTCATTTACTAGCAGTATCTGAGTCTGTGGCAATGAGATAAAATCTCACTACCCATATATGCCCGGTCATCAGCAGTGTCTATCAATGCAGTTTTACCCTTTCGATTGACAATCTGTACACAGGGGCGTAACGCAGGTCCCTTCAGCGCTGATGGGCCCCCAACCTCTCAGGGGCCCCCATTCAGCGCAAGGCTGATGAATATCGGTGAGATGTGAGAGACTAAGGACACCTCTTCGGGCAGTAGCAGTGTACATAAAATATGCATATACTGTTTAGACAGATTGGAAGTGGTAAAGAGCAGTAGTACAGATCAGTTAAGTAGATGGTTCAGCAGCAAGGGTACTTACTATATGTTATTTCTTGCTAGGAAGCTCATCCACTCTCCGGGCATCCTACATTTTTGTTATTTTCATAGGAGTTACCTTGTTTGATCCTTGTTGGGAGCCTCGAAAGTCTGTATCTCCTACAATGTAAAACCTCTGACCAAACTTGTTTTTGCGGAAGCTGGGTGGTGCATAAGGGAGCAAAGTGTGACTTGAAAGGGGCAGTTTGGGCAGGTAAGAAAAAGATAATCACAAGACTGCATTAAGAAAACAATGGGTAGGACTTGCAGACCTCCATGTGTCAAACATGTTGACCCCATACTTGTTTAACGTTAAGCCATGTTTCACATCAGCTCCTGCTGCTGTGCAACTTGTAAAAAAATGAAAAAGCCAATGGATCTTGCAAAGGCTAAACCTACTGGCTTTGCCAAAGCTTTTTGAGAAATAAATTGCATGTTCCTGATTAACACTAAAGGACAAGAAATAACAAAGGTTTTACTCCACTCAGCATTAATAAAAGTAGCGCTGGAAAAGGCAGAAGCCGGGATGCAAAGGGAAGGAATTAGGATATTAAAAAGAGAGCATGTGCTGAGAGATAAACAAGAGAAACCTTTTCTTAGGAATCATGCAGGGTTGGGAGAAAGGCAAATAAAAATGATCAGTTCAGGACGGGATATGAAAGAAGCCCTCGAAATTACGATAACCCCTAAAAACTTAGGGTGGGATGAGGTAGATGCCCGGGTAGGGAATAGACTTGGAGAAATTACATCTACGGACGATGAAGAAGAAGATGGGGATTTGAGTAAGGTTGATTAGGAACAAGGGTCGTTGCACAGCCTTGCCATACTGTCTTGGAATGTAAATGGATATAAAAGAATATGTGATCATGAAAACTTCGAAGATATTCTAAGGAAGACCGATATTGCCTGTTTACAGGAGACTTTGCTGTGCGACGAAACCCTTGCTATGGAAGGCTTTACATACCATGTAAAGCCTGGAAGAAAGAATAGATTTGGGAGACCATCAGGGGGTCAGATAACATTGGTTTCAACAAGGATAGCGACAAGTATAGAATCACTTGAACTTAAGTGTAACTGGGCTTTAGGCAGCAGAGTGTTGATATTGAATAATAATGTAGATGGGGAAGGTTTTTGCATTGTAAATGTGTATATATGTAATGGCAGAACAAAAGAGTATAAAGCAGATTTGGAACGATTAAAAAAGGACTTGGAGATGTTACAAGATACATATCCAAGAGATGTGTTATTGTTACTGGGTGACTTGAAACACACACTAGACCCCCAAAAAACTGACTCTTGGCAGAGGGAGTTGCTAAGAATATATAACATGGAGTTTGCGAAGTTCCCTAGGTGCGGTAGCTCAAACCAAGACGTGGAGCTAGGTAAACTGCTGGGGGCTATGGGCCTGTTCTGCGTAAATGGAAGAAAGGTATTGTATCGGCCTGCAAAGCGCACTTTTAAAATAGGGCAGCAAAAGTGCCCCATAGATTATGCATTTATTCAGGCATGGAGTTTTCATTTAATCAAACACTTTGAAGTAGGTAGGGCAGATGGTAGTGACCACTACCCACTGATGATAGAATTACAAGTAAACAGGGGTCCGCAGAGGCAAAAAGTGTTACAAGTAGACGTGGAATACCCGAAGCGTTTGACAACTAGGATTAGTGATGACCATATAAGGAAATTGAGTGCACTTCAATTAACAGTGGAAATAGAAAATCGACCAGCAGGAGAGGATTTATCCTGGTTTGAGGATATGATCAGGCAACTAGTAGATTGCCTCAGGATTAATATTAAACGGGGTAACTATGGGCCACAAAACGGACCAAAAGTACCTTCAAATCATAAACCATGGTTTGATGACGATTGCCGAAAAGTAAAAGCCGCTATTAGGCGGAAAGAAAGATGCCTAAGAGATATTTATAATGATGCATTATTGCATGAACTTAAGAAATTAAGGATGAAATATAAGGCAACCATCAGAGAAAAAAAAAGATCCTATAAAGATAGATGCTGGATGAACTTACTGGAGGCAATTGAAGATAAAAATGTCAAAGGCTTCTGGAAAATGATACAAGAATGTATGGGGAAAGTTGTAGGGATCTTGCAGTATTCGGTTCTGGAAGATAAGTGGGAAAGTCACCTTGAAGAAATCTATGGCAAATGGCCAAGGAAGGATGAAATAGTATCAAATAATTGGACAGGGGTCAGGGAAAATGTGAAGCAGCACTTCTCCACAGATCATATTAAGAGTATTATATCAAATTCAAAATTAACACGAGCAGCAGGTCCTGACAATCTACCAGCAGTTGTTATAAAAACAAATCCAGAGTGGTGGGCCGAGTTCTTTTCGAAGATGTTTCAGAGGATACTAATTACAGGAATTCTGCCAGATAGCTGGAAAGGGGCGATTATTAGGCCAATACACAAAAATGGCGATGTAAATGACCCAAAAAAATTATCGCTTGATAAACCTCCTGGATATAGGTGAAAAAGTATTCTCCAAAGTAATCCTAGGTATGCTAAAGGATTGTGCATATGATAACCAGATAGTACCCCCAGAACAGGGAGGATTTAGAGAAGGACATTCGACGGTGGACCACTGTTTTGCTCTCTGGGCCATAGCGCGGAAGTCAATAGAACAGAGGGGTGATTTATTCTGCTGCTTTGTGGACTTCCGCGCGGCTTTCGATCTTGTGGGCAGGGAGCAGTTGTGGACAACCCTGATAGGGTATAAAATACAGGATGATCTGTTGGCCTTGATCCAGGCCTTACATACTGAAAATTGGGCCCAGATAATTTTGGATAAGGAGGGAGCATTGTCAGGGAGGATCCAAATTGGAAATGGATTGAGGCAGGGGTGTGTACTTGCCCCCTTACTTTTTTCCCTGTTCATAGCAGATTTACCTCAAAAATTAAGGGAGGTTAGAGGAGCTAGCCCGAAACTAGGAGGGAACCACGTACCCTGTTTACTATATTCAGATGACCTGGTGATTATGGACCAGACGGAGATAGGTCTCCAGAGAAAATTTAATAGGTTTAAAGACTACTCTGTGAATAAAAAATTAGTAGTGAATATGGAAAGACAAAAATGTTATGCTTCGGGAAGAATAAAACAAAGTTTTTATGGAATCTTGGTATAGAACGCCTAGAGAGAGTAATGGAGTATAGATACCTAGGAATGTGGTTTACGAGTAATTTAAAATGGAATACTCATCTGGAAGCGCTAAAAATGAGGGCAGCGGCCTCTGTGAAGGGCCTAAAAAGATTTAACAGCGTATATGGAGAGATGTCGGACAGGCCGGTTATAAAGGCCTATCTAGCAATGGTCCCGCCACAATTCCTATACGGGATAGAAGTACTTTATTTAAGCGGAAAATCCAGCTGGGACAAAGAAGAGGAAAATATCCTAAAAAGCTTGTTCTCGCTGCCAAAATCATCTATGGTACAAGCAGCAAGACTAGAGCTGGGAATTACCTCTTGGGCCATAACAACCTGTATGGCACTAATACGCTTCTGGCAGCGCTTAGGGGCAGAGGAGTCTCATAAAGTATCCCAGTGGTGTAAAGCGGAAATTGCCACGAGTGAGCTGTCCTGGGCAAAAGAGGCAAAAACTGTAATAAAGGAAGCGTATGGAGTATCAGGTTTAAGGCTTGACCTGCAGCTAGGCTATCCCCGAATAGATAAGAAAGAACTCCGGTCATTGGGTTTTGACACGTCCTGTATACATGGCCGGGAGTATCTTTCGCGAAAAACTTCAGTGTTCCATATGACTTTGGCTTGGGAAAAGGATAAACATTACCCGTATATAGATAGGTTACCAAGTCACTATTTACGACGTGAGGTGCTAAAAGTGCGAATGGGGATAAATCCCTGTTATATGAATAATGGGGTGAAAAATCTCATGATAGATTATAGCGGGAAATGCACTTGCACTTTGGGGACCCCCTGTGATATTGTACATATTTTATTTGACTGTATGAAATTTTTAGATATATGAAAGGAGATTCTACGCCCAATATTTATAAAATACAGAATAAGGAGTAGGACGCAAGCTGTTGAACTTTTAATGGAAATGAGGAACTTAGACATAGCTTGCGCCTTGGGGAAATTTATGTGTAAGGTCAAAGTGATTCTTAGGGGAACAGAGTAACCTTTGTATGTGTATGGTAACGTTGTTAAGAGATGGCGCAACTAAGAGATAACAGTACTGTATTTGATCTATCGGAAATATTGGATGTAAAGGTATAAACGTAGGAATTACCCGGTTTTATTAATTTTAGAATATTTTGTAATTGTTTTAAAAAAGGATATGAAATAATTTAGGCGTGTTGAATATGCGTCATATTTTATATATGTATTTTAACAGGTGGAATAAGATGTAATGTATATACTTTTATAGTTGTAACAAACTAAATAAAGTTAAATTGACTGACTGAGTGTGAAGTCTGCTTCTATGATGGCGATGTGCAGAATAGTACAGCAAGTTAGAGTCTCCGCATAACATCCTGTGATTCTGGGCAAATCATGTAACCTCCCCAGTGCATTAAAAACAAGCATTTTTATAATGCAATAGGTCTCGCATTTGCGAAATATTGGGCTATTGGCTTTGTAAATGACAATCTTTTTATTTATGTGTTGGTTTTCAAAACCGAGAAATAAAAGGCATTGTCATTTACAATGCAAATAGCTTAAACTCTCGCAAATGCGAGACCTATTGCTTTGCAAATGCTTGTTTCTTCTGCAATGTACTTTCCTGCTGCCCAGTGGCGTGGGTTGGTGAGGACTGGGGGCGGGCTATGCTGTACCGCCAGGCCTGGTTGGTAGTGAGACACTCTTAAGACTGCGTCATGGGAGCCTAGCGCGCAACCAAGATGGCCGCGTAGGTGCGAGGCTCCCGAGGACCTCCGCGACCTCCTGAATTAATCCTGGCTATATCCTGTCCTTTTTGAGGGGACTGTGTCGGTGAACCCGAGCTGAGGCGCCACCCGTTTTCCGTGTTCGAATCGGACCCCGAACACCGGCGGGAGCGCCGATCGAAGGTTGCGGCCTTCCCCGCGCCGGCCCCCCGGATTGGAGTAGTGGGGCGATCCGGGGACAAAGTGAACAACAGCGGTGGGCACGGCTGGGCGACTCGCGTACCCCGCACTTTCACTTTCACTTTTGCACCCTCCTCGCCTCCAGCGAGGTAGGGTCGCAAAGCGGGGTGCGGTGGTGTGGTCTTGTCCAGGTGCCCGGCTGACCCGCCAGCTGTGGATCATCCTGCGGTGCGGTGGCCGCCCTCCCCCCCCCCCGGACCCCGTGAACGGGTTTATCGGCCCTTTTGAGGAGATTGGCACGACGGTGGGAGAGCAAGCATGTCCACCAAACAAGATGGCGACCGGGCGAAGGTGAAGACGACCCGCCGTGGCCCGGCGCACCAATCCAACAGTATGGACCGCTACACTCTCCAGAAGGGATCTCCGGAGACATCGCGCACGTCCCCGGCGGGCCTGACGGAGACGCCTGCCCAGCCGGTGGACCTGACCCTCCGGGACGTCATGGGCGCCATCGCGGAGATGAAGGCCTCGGTGGACCAGCGCTTCGACACCCTAGCGCAAAAAATAGACTCGGTCCTTGTGGATGTGAGCCTGGTGAGGGCCGACCTGTCTAAGACGAATGACCGGGTCGATTCCCTGACCCACACCACAACGGGCCTCGAGACAGATGTGGCGGCCCTCCAAAAGGAGGTGCGCCGGCTTGGCCAGGCGAGCGCCCTGATGGACCGGCGACTGGAGGATTCCGAGGGTCGTGCCAGGAGGAATAATGTTCGTATTGTGGGGGTGCCGGAGGGACGAGAGGCGGAGGCCGCCGACCTTTTTGTGGAAGATCTAATCCTTACCCATCTGCAGCCCCGGGGCCTGAGTAAGCTTTTTGCAGTGGAGCGTGCTCACCGGGTCCCTGGGGGTAGGCCGAAGGCCGGTGCCCCACCGCGGCCTCTCATTGCCCGGGTTTTTAACTTTCGGGACAGGGACGCTATCCTGCAGACCTCCAGGCAACAGGGACCGGTCAAGCTTGACAACATGGATGTGCGTTTCTACCCGGACTTTACTCCGGCGGTCCAAAAGCAGAGACTGAGTTTTCTCGGTATTAAACGTCGCCTGCGGGACCTGAACCTAAAGTACTCAATGCTCTTTCCAGCTAAGCTAAGGGTGGAGGTGGAAGGTCGCACACACTTCTTTGATCGACCCGAGGCGGCTGGGGACTGGTTGGACACTCTGCCTGATGATCGGGGCCGGGGGGGTGGGGGGGGTGCGGGCGGTGGAGAGGGCCTGCCGGATCAGAATTAAGGGGTGAATAATAGACCCTGCTCGGGACAATACTTCTTTACCATTTCTCGATCGTGTATGTTCCCCTCCTATGGAGGTCGTACGGGGTCTGTTGGGGGCTTCCCTCCTCCTCTGGGGTACTAGTTAGTCTTTCTCTATGGGGCGACAGGCACACTGCACTTTGGGGGGGCTGACTGGGCTCATGCAGGGGTGCAGGGAGGGGGGAGTTCTGTTGGGATAGGGGGGCGGGGGGGGTGTGTTGTTTGTTCGCACCGCAAGGCAAACCCTTTATTGTATTGCTGTTCTTGAAATGCTCTGTGGGGGACGACTGATTGCTTCTACGTATGATGGGGGGTAGGGACTTGGCTGTGTTGTCCTGGAATGTTAACGGCCTGGGGGACCGGATTAAGCGTGGTGTGGTCCTGCAGTTCCTGAAACGTATATCGCCAGATGTTGTCTTCTTGCAGGAGACACACCTTATAGGTAACTCCTTCCATGCCATGAATCGGCGAGGCTATCGTTTGGTGGCCCACTCGGGCTTCACTTCGGGGTCGCGGGGGGTGGGTATCATGATCAAGAACTCGCTCCCGCTGGAGATTGATGAGGTGCGCCATGACGAGAGGGGACGCTACACTGTCCTGGTGGGTAGAATGGAGGGTAGAGTGTTTGTTTTCATGTCAGTGTACGTCCCGCCTGGGCTACAAGCTACTACATTTGCGGACCTGGGGCGCCTCCTCCTGGACCTCCCGGGTGGCCTGCTGGTGGTTGGGGGGGACTTCAATGCGGTAGTTTCTGGTTCTATGGATCGTCACCCCCCTAGGGACCTCCCCCGGGCACAGGCGTGGCTGTCCGGCCTTTTAGACACACTGGGCCTGGTGGATTGCTGGCGACTAAAACACCCTACGCAGCTGCAGTACACCTTCCACTCGGGTGCCCATGGTAGCCTCTCGCGACTTGACTACATCCTGGTCCCGGCGGCCCACGCTGGGAGGGTAGGAGAGGTGTGCCATCTGGCGCGGGGTATTTCGGATCACTCCCCATTACTGTTACATTTTGATGTCTTCCCGAGGGGGGAGGGCAGGGTGGCCCCAATCAATGCATGGTACTTGCGAGACCCCACTATTCGTGCCGACTTGATCAAATCCTTACAGCGATATTTTGACGAGAATGTGGGGTCTGTCCCTTCGGCCATCTCCCTGTGGGAGGCCTTTAAGGTAGTCCTCAGAGGGGAGGCCCTCTCCTTTATCTCCCATGCCCGGAGGCGTGAGCGGGAGGAGGTGACCCGGGTGGAGGCCGAGATTGTGGAACTGGAGGGTGACCTGGGGAGCGGGGTAACGGATGCCAAGTTGCATGTTTTGCACCTCAAGCAGGCGGCCTATAGGGCCCTCGTCACGGAGGCGGCCAGGGGCCTCAGTAGAGAGCAACAGGGACGATTGTATGATGTGGGCGATAAGGCGGGTAAATTGATTGCGTGGTTGGATAAGAGGGAGAGAGCGAGTCGTGTGGTTCCTTTGATTGAGAGTATGGATGGTGCGCGTGTCACCGAGCCGGAAGCCATTGTCTCCTGCTTCGCGGATTACTTCCGCGAGGTGTACTCCCCGGTTTCCCCCTGCTCGGAGGAAGATTCCCATTCCCTGCTTTGGGACATAGCGCTGCCCTCCCTTTCGGTGGAGGACAGGGATTCGCTGGACGCTCCTCCCACCTCGGACGAAATTGCCCTGGCTATTCGCTCGGTCGCGTCCGGCAAGGCCATGGGCCCTAATGGTCTCCCCATCGAGCTTTACAAGCTGCGCCCGGATGTACTAGCGCCCCACCTGCGCGCGATGTTCCTGGCGGCCCACTTGCAGGGTTCCCTCCCGCCGGACCAGCGTCTGGCCACGATCGTGGTGATACACAAGGAGGGGAGACCCCGTGAGCGGGTCACATCCTACAGGCCAATTTCGCTCTTGAACGCGGAACCCAAAATCCTCGCCAAGGTGTTGGCCAACCGGTTGGTCGGTGTGGTGGGCTACTTGGTCCACCAAGACCAATCTGGATTTATACCCCATCGCAACACGGCTCTTAATCTGCGACGCTTGCACGGGGTGCTCGCGCGTGTCCCGTTTGTGCGGGAGCCGGCCATCTTGGCATCCTTAGACGCCACCATGGCGTTTGACACGCTTGAATGGCCATACATCTGGGCGATGCTGGCGAAATTCGGATTTGGCCCGGGGTTCATTAGCTGGGTCAAATTGTTGTATTCGGGCCCATTGGCGCAGGTGGTGGTGAATGGGCGAGTCTCGGCCCCATTCGAGCTGGGGCGGGGCACGCGTCAGGGTTGCCCCTTGTCGCCGCTCCTGTTTGCACTAGCCTTGGAGCCCTTGGCGGAGTGGCTACGGTGGCACCCTTCTATCCGTGGTCTCCGCTGGACCCCTGAGTATGAGGACCGCGTGTCCCTCTACGCCGATGATATCCTTTTGTATCTCGCCTCCCCGCGCAAATCGCTGATTGTCCTGGTTGATGTTTTGCGCTCCTTCGGGCGTAACTCAGGCCTTGTCATCAACTGGGCGAAATCCTGCGTATATGTGCTCTCCGGGGAGGCTCCGGCCCTACCGCGTGACTGCCCGATCCAGATTGCCTCCCGGGGGTTCCGGTACCTGGGTATATATATCACTCTGGACCCGGAGGCCCGCTATGAGCGGAACTTGTTGCCCCCCCTCCAGCGCTTGCGAGAGGATGTCGCCCGTTGGCGGCGTCTTCCGCTCTCGCCACTTGGCCGAGCGGCCTTGTTTAAGATGATGTCCTTGCCGCGCTTCCTGTACGCCCTCCAGAACACTATGGACTTGGTCCCAGCGCGCTACTTCCGCGAGGTGGAGGGCCTGCAGCGGCGCCTGTTCTGGGACGGGAGGCCGCGTATTGCTCTGGCCAAATTGACGCTCCCGTGGTACGATGGGGGGGTCGCCCTCCCGGACATTAAACGGTATTACTGGGCCTCCCAGCTAGCTGCAATCAATCATGGCCTTTACGGGCCCGCCTTGAACCCGGCATTTGAAATGGACAAGATGCTCCTGCCCGGTGGCGATTATAATCGAGCGCTCTACTCTGGCACGCCCGACTCCCGTCTGACGGGACCGACGCGTGTCATGGTGCGTGTATGGCACGCGGCTAATGCAGCTATGGGGTGGAAGGACCGTTTGACCCGGGCATCACCGCTGTATGCGTCTGAGAGGTTGGGCTCCCTGTGGACATCGAAGGGCTTCGAGAAGTGGGACACGATCGGAATCAGCACGGTGGGAGATCTCTGGACGAGGGGGGGCTTCAAGACTTTTGAGACGCTGCAGACGGAGTTTCAGCTGCAAGGCAGTGAGTACTTTCGATACTTACAAGTCCGCCACGCGCTGGCCTCCGTCTTCCCGGATGTTGCGTCCATTCCGGAGTCTTCCCCCCTAGAGGACAGGTGCTGGATGGCCATGTACCAGACAGCACGATCTCCCTTATATATAAAAAACTGATCAATGACAGATCGTGCCTGCTGACTGGCCTCCGCGAGGCCTGGGTTGCCGATGGGCTGGAGCTGGACGACGAGGACTGGATCTCCGCGGTGGCCTCTCCGAAGGAGGTGGCCATCCCGGCTCGCCTTCGCTTCGTCCAGCTTAAGATCCTTCACCGGGTTTACGTCACGGGGCCGAGGCTTCTACGTATGGGCTTTGCTGCTGACGGATTGTGTAAGCGCGGCTGTGGTGCTTTGGCAACTTTCATGCATATACTGTGGGAGTGCCCGAAAGTGGAGCGATTCTGGCGTGGTGTGCATGAGGTTTTGCGTGTGGTTACGCGTGTCGCACTGCTGCCTGAAGCGAGGAGATGCTTGCTGAATGTGTGGGAACCAAATGATTATTCGGTCCCGCAGACGCGGTGGGTGACTCTGGGATACATGATAGCGAAGCGTGACATTGCCCAATTGTGGGGATCCCAGAGGCCCCCGGCGGTGTTGGCCTGGAAAGAACATATGGATTGGTGTATGTTTCGTGAAAAAGTAGTGTATGTGGCGAGGGGTAAGCCTGGGGCGTGGGTGAAAATCTGGAGCCCCTGGAACGCTTACCGTGGGGGTATTTGTGAGCCGCCACTACTACCGGCAGCCTCGCCAGCCCCATCTCCTTAGCCGACCCCCTCCCTCAGCCGTGGGCACGTGGCTCCCCAGTCCCTGCTATACTCCCATTCCCCTCTTCAGAGTTCTGCTGCTGGTTAGGATCCCCCATCTACGGAGCATGTACTGTCACTTGGATCGCGGGTTGCCTTGCGGGTGTGGTTTTTTGTGTTGTTCTGTTTGATAAAAGAAACCGTATTGTGGGCTAGGAGTTATGCGGCCTACGCTATTGATGTCACCTGATTTGCCAATCTGCTCCGCCAAAAGACTCTCACTGTATGTATGCTATATGCCTTTTGCTACTCTAGCGGCCGGCCGGATGGTTGTAGGCCCATGCCTGTAACTTTTTCATTGTGCAATAAACGGTTTCAAAAAAAAAAAAAAAAAAAAAAAAAAAAAGACTGCGTCATGTTATGTTGTGTGCAATCGAAATTCGTTATTGTTGCATTTGGCAGTGAGTTGTTCCTTTATGCTCTTTTCACGGATGGTCGCTTGCATCGCTCTGAAGTGGAGGAGTGAATTGGTGAGTGTGCAATATCTGCTCACTTCAGTAATTCTGGGAGGCTTACTAAGTGCAGACATATAGCAACGTAAACCTCAAGGAAATGTGGGGCATGTGTATGGTTCAAGGGGCTCTGAACGCATCCTGTGGCACCTTCGACTTCTTATTCACTCTAGCACGTTTGGCAAACAGCGATCCCTCTAAGCTCTCTAGAACAGCTTTTTGAGGGGGCAAGCATTGTTAGATGTCAGAATTCTGCAAATTTTATTTTATAAAATGTTTAACTAGTTAAACACACTGGTCTTCGCAGCCAGCATCCTGTACAGCTTTAATTAACATCAGCATGCAGCCTCACAAGTCACATCGAATACTGTGGCAGTCCTTTGTTTTCGGTATTTTAATCGCATTTATCTACTTTGTGTAATGCCATTTACAACACCTAATCTGTTTTATAAGCAACATTTTGTTTTAGAAAACAAATATTGCATAAAAGAGTAAATGCTGTCTAAGTTTCAATTGACGAATGTCTTCCATATATAGAGTGAATTAATTCTCTGAATCTTGATTAATTATTTTACTCGTGTGACATGCAGTTTGTATTTGCGATTAAACATGAAGAAGCAAGCTGTTAATCAGGGAAGCTTGTGTCAGTGTGAAACAAAAGTCAGCACTGCTCCATGACTTTCGTCTCCAGTGTCTTCAAATTGGACACAAAACCACCTTTCGTTGTTAAACGCCATTGTCTGAAAGTGCCTGTTTGGTTCTTTGATAAGAGCCGTACTAGGAGAATACCGGGGCTGTTCAAATTTGGCGGATTCAGTGCATCTTATTAAAAAGCCTAAAAGTAGAGCTTGGCACACGCTGCAACTTGTTTAAAATTGAGCAGGAGGCTAAGATGCGCGTTAGGCGTTAAGGTTGATTCAAGCACAACTTGTTCGTTTTTAGGCATGTATGTATATTGGTCTGAAAGTAACTAGCCGTTGTGATGGTGTTGATTGTGGAGTATGTTTTAAGTTGAATGTGTGCGTGGCAGCAGCGAACTCTGACTCGAAAGGAAAGTGAACTGTTAATGTCGATTGTGTCGGGAAACATGCTTTTACCTCAGTGGATATTACATGTATTCCCTCTGGGAAGCACTATAGTATTGTGTAGCTTATCTTCTAATACATTCGAGGGTTCCAAGTCCATGCATATTAATGTCCGATCGGGTCCGTTCCTGCCCGAGATCCAGTTCGACTAAAGATCTTGTTGATGCTATGTGCTCTGGACCGAAACGGCAAACAGCTAATGAACCTGCGGCGACTGGCTGTAAAACGTCACCTTGCGCCTCTTTATCAGTGGAGGTTCTCTGCAGTCCCTTGGAATTCAAAGGGTCAAAAACACTTTGAGAATAAACATGTAGGACACGGTTCGCTGCTCACAGTGGCTGTTAGGAATGCAAACCCACCTACCAGTGCTTTTTTGGCCGAAGCCTACCAGACAGCGCTGCTGACTGGTGTGCTAACAACATCTTGAGGACTTCGGAAAGCTTTCCTTGGAATACATTACGCCCGTTGCTTACGGTTCGCATTTTGGTTTGTAACTCGCATTTTCTTGCTTTCTATTTGCTGGCCTTATTTGTTTTAGGCTTTCCCGCTTGAGTTCACCCCTTACCTTGCTCAAACCTTCATTATAGTATCCTTCCGAGTGCTCCCTTTCTGTACACAGGCCTTCACATCTTGTTCTTGTCACTTTTGCTGTGCATTTAAAGACAGACGTCAAATGTGAGGAAGCTTGGTGTTTACTTTTCTTTCTATGACTTCAAAGTGGAAGGATTTATGTGACAATTGTAGGAGAGTAGGATCTGCACCTTATGTTGCCCCCGCTTTTTAGGTCTCGCCTGAGACAGCGCTTTAGCGCTGCCCTCGCAAGAGCTTTTGTAAAAGGGGGATCTGGAAGTGCAAACAGTGCTTTTCAGGCCTCCAAATACAGTGCATGTGCGCTGGGCGCGCGCACCATTTGGCAGCCTGAAAAGCACTGCCTGATCACTTCGCGGCCCCTTTGATGTCCTCAGTGAGCCGCGCGGCCACTGAGGACATCAAAGTGCACACCATTTGCCACCCCCTTCCTGCTTGTTATTGTTTCCTTTGATCCCTATCTTTCCCTTTCTCAATCTCACCCTCTCCCTGCCTTTTACAACTGCGGCCGCACCACTGTGCCCGCCCCACTCCCCCCTCCCACTCCCTCCTCGTCAACTTCAGTGCGCGCTTGTTTATATTTATGCCTAATTTCATTTAATGACATGAAAGCAAATGACCTAAATTTCGCGCATCCCTCCTCCGGATACCCAAAAACCTAGATTTTCCTTCATCAAAACCTCTGGTTGCTGCGCTGGTGCTGAGCCGGTTTAGTGACTTGGGTATCGGCTCGTTGGACGTGCTCTGTACTCCTGCGCTACAGGAACCCTGGTCATCCGTGCCGGGACATACTCCACCCCGTCCTTTCATCACCAAGCCCAAGGCTCGCAGCTCACAGCCGGGCTTTGCACATACTCCTGGTACTGGTGCCTGAGGGTGAGTGAGCGACCGTGCACTGACCATCCCTCCCAAGCCCCGGCCTTGCACGTCCCCACACAAACCTCCACTGATACCCCCTGGTCCTCACTTCCAGGCCTTCGCTCACTCTTGTCTCGCGGGGGCTTCTCCTCTGGAGCCCCCACCCTGTGCAACTGCCTGAAACCCCCGAGGCACGCACATTTACTCCCTTGGCCTCCATAAACCCCGCACCCCCTCTCCCTCTCCCTCCACCAGGCGGGTCTGACCATGTCCCACGGGCCCTTTTTTCAATACTAAGTCCTGGGTTCTGTTAGAAGTTCTGTTTGTGCCAATACATACCTCCCCCTCCCTACTTACTCTCTTAACGACACTTTTTCGCAAGCTCCGTTTTATCTCGTTTCACCCTCTGTGACTTTTTCCCATCTTTGCCTTTCAATGTATGTCTCTTTACCTGTCCTTTGTTGGTCTGTTTTTCATTGTCTCTCAGTACGTCCCTTTCCTGAACCCTTTCGCTGTCACGATCAATGCCTCCTTCTCGAGCACTTTCGTTTTTCCATTCTTTCCAGTTCACTTTCAGTTTCTCTTTCACTGACCCTCCGCTTGTTGTACTGGTTACCATGGTACTTAGAGGCGGCTCTGTCTATTAATAAACGGTGCACTGGGTTCCACACCAGGTACTAATTTCATGATTACAAGAATTTTCACACACATTGCACCCCGTGCAGCGCGGGGGCGCCAGCTCTGTTTTCTACACAACCAGAGGGCACGTGTGATTGGCATACTGCCAGCACACGGCACACGTAACGCGTCTCAGAATGGCATTCTCTTGTTACCTGATGTAACGCAATACGCAGTACAGGTGTGAACAAGTGTGTGTTTTATTTATGGCGCTGCGCTATCAGCGGAAACAGCGCTAACTAGAAATACAACAACTGTCATGTAGATTGTGTGACCTGGGTGTCACGGGGGTTAAATATAGAGCACTATTTATGGCCGTCTACAACAGAGTGGAAGAATCCCTTCTTCTCCGTGTTCTGTTTTCGATGGAATGGAAGGACAAGCATTTGCAATGCAATAGGTCTCGCAGTTATACGAGTTTGAGCTAATGGCATTATAAATGAAAGTGCCTTTTATTTATGTTTTAAAAAAACCAAACTTAAATAAAAGGCATTGTCATTTATAATGCCAATAGCTCAAACTCCTATAAATGTGAGACCTATTGCATTGCAAATGCTTGTTTTCTGATGTTTACACTGGTTTCTGGCTATAGTCTGGCTGGGACCCTGCTAATCAGGCCCCCAGCCTCTCTGTTCTCTCTAAACAACTTGGAGTGCATATTAGGTGCACTAGTGATTGGATACTCTGGTACCTTATGAACCCCTAGTATATGGTACCTTGGGTACCAAGGGCATAGGTACTTCACAGGCCTACCAGGGGCTGAAGCATGTATTATGCCACCCCTGGGAAGCAGACTCAATCTGACACCACAGGCCTGCTACTGCAGCCTGGGTGAGGTAGTGTTAGCACTCCTCACTGAGATATAGGTTCACTATATCTCTCCCTGCACACACATTTAAACCCATCAGTCGCCCCTAAGGCAGGCCCTATCAATCCTGAGGGCAGGGTGCTTGGTTTCCATGTGAGAGGGTGCCTCTGCCTGAGCAGGGCCCCTCTGCAGCTCTCATAGTCTATTCTCTGGGGCTGTTTGTGAATGCAGTGAAACCATATACTCTTAAGTGCATTATACCTTGCGGTTAATGCTAACTCTGGGATGGCTGCATCAAAACATGTCGTGTTTGGTGTCAAACGCTTTGGAATCATACCCCACACCAGTAACTGGTGTGGGAGTATGATCCCACCCTTCTAGAGGGATAAACATGTACCTACTGTGGAAACACGGTGAATCCCGAAGAGCCCTGGCATTACAAAATGGATGCCACCAGTCACAGACACTGGGCTGCCCTCCTGCTGATGACCGAAACTCGCAGTGGAGGAGGTCCAACAATAGGCATCCTGTCACAGGGAGGTGAGGAGGTGTGGTCACCTCCCAGACAGGGTTTAGTGTATTGGGGCTGGGTGGGTGCACTCCTAGAGTGCTTTGAAGTCCTGCACTGGGGGAACAGTAGGCTCCTCTGTGCATGCACCAGTTCAAACCGGCTCAGGGGCTACCTGCCCCAGCTCTGGCGTGAAACTGGACAAAGGGAAGTGGGTGTAGCCACCCACTCCCCTGACCCTCCCATAGGTGGGGTCATAGAGCTAGTCCCTCCCTTCCTTTCAGTTTAAGTTAGGGAACCCTTGCCATTGCAAACTAGATATCCCTGGACGACGCTCTGAAGAAGAATCCTGGCCCTTCAACATTCCACTACCTCTGGAAGACGGAAGAATCTCCCTTGGAGTCAAGGAGTGACTCCCCTGCTTGGCAGGCACCAAACTTGGCAATCAACGGTCGCAAACTTTCCCGCTCCTGCCTGAGTCCGAAGTCCCTGCAGCCCAGGAAGAGGATTTCCTGACTTCTCCAAGGCCATCGTGAGTCCCCTGTGACGCTGAGGCAAGTGGACCCCACAAGTGACGAGGAACCTCAATCCCTGGGTACCGTGCACTATTTTCGAGTGCAACCCCTTCACAACGTTCTACAAATTTGTGCATTGGACCACATGTGGTCCAAGCCTCCACCAGGATATCCACCGAAGATCAGAGGCCTACCCCGTCCCGAGTGACCGTGGGCCCCTGTTGAGTGAATCCTCCTGAGGCGTCTTCGCGATCCCTTGCCGGTTGGCTTGTGGGTCTCCAGAAGACTTTTCTACAATTCCAAAGGGCTCCCCTGGTTGCTCCAGGCCTGCCCTGACTTACCCTTGCAGGGTGAGTCCCTCAGGCCTTGCTGGTCTGCACCGCTGACTTTTTACACTTTCCACGAGACTTGCTGTTGCCAAGGCTTGTTGGCTCCTATCTCGTCGCCGACACAGCAGTAAGCTGCAAACTTTGTGGGACATGCCGAATCCAGCTCCTGGTCATCGTCGACGCATCCTGGAACTTGTGGCTGAAGAGTCAAGACACCTGTGGATCACCTGTAATCACCCGACGACTGGGCATCCATCTTCCTTGCCCCGGGTCACTGCCAAGTGACTTTGAACACTGTCCCCTCTGTTTTCAGGTCTTCCTTCTTCTGAATCCTGACTTGGATTCAACTGGACACTTCTCCTGTCTTCACAAGCAGCAAGTCTTCTTTGGCTCCCATTGAAAACGACACCGCGTCCCGACACCAAAAGACACCTATGCACCTGGCTTCCCTGTGTGAGGTAACTCCAGCACTACGGTGCTCCTGTGGGTGTTGGCTCTAGAACTACTTACCCTGTAAGTGACTTGCTTGTAGACTCTCCCGAAGTATCCTAAAACGTTACAATTCCAACCGCGACTTGCTCCATTGAAGTCAATTGGGATCCGCGTCTCTGTTCTCACACTGCATGCGTCTCCCGTGGGTCCTTTACTTACCTACCTTGGGTGGATTAATGAGGCCCCAGCGCTTCTGAAGGCCCTAGGCCTTGTCCCCTCGCAAGTCGATATTCCCAAGTCTCTTTTTTAGTATATATTCTGGTACGCCCCTAGGGCCCCAGCCATATTTGTGCTTAACTTGTTGTGAAATGTTGATTTGTGCATCACACCTCCCTGTGACAGGATGCCTATTGTTGGGCCTCATGCACTGCGAGTTTCGGTCATCAGCAGGAGGGCATCCCAGTGTCTGTGACTGGTGGCATCCATTTTGTGATGCCAGGGCTCTTCAGGATTCTACCGTGTTTCCACAGTGGGTACATGTCTATCCCTCTAGAAGGGTGGGATCATACTCCCACATCAGTTACTGGTGTGGGGGTATGATTCCAAAGCGTTTGACACCAAACACGACATGTTTTGATGCAGCCATCCCAGAGTTAGCATTTACCGCGAGGTTATAATGCACTTAAGAGTATATGGTTTAACCGCATCCACAAACAGCCACAGAGAATGGACTCTGAGAGCTGTAGAGGGGCCCTGCTCAGGCAGAGGCACCCCCTCACATGGAAACCAAGCACCCTGCCCTCCGGATTGATAGGGCCTGCCTTAGGGGTGACTGATAGGTTTATATGTGTGTATAAGGAGAGATATAGGGAACCTATATCTCAGTGAGGAGTGCTAACACTACCTCACCCAGGCTGCAGCAGCAGGCTTGTGGTGTCAGATTTAGTCTGCTTCCCAGGGGTGGCATAATACATGCTTCAGCCCCTGGTAGGCCTGTGAAGTACCTATGCCCTTGGTACCTAAGGTACCATATACTAGGGGCTCATAAGGTACCACAGTATCCAATCACTAGTGCATCTAATTTGCACTCCAAGTTGTTTGGAGAGAACAGAGAGAGTGGGGCCCTGATTAGCAGGGTCCCAGTCCGACTATAGCCAGAAACCAGTGTTAACATCAGAAAAAAAGTGGTGGCAACATAAGGTGCAGATCCTACTCTCCTACAGGACAGCGCACCCTTTCCACAGCTCAAGCTAGGATCAGTAGGCCACAAACTAGTGTAGGTAGTACAACACTGCACAACACTAGAATTTCCTTAAGGGTTGGAACCAGTGGGTCCACCTAGCCTCAGTCTAAGGACATGACTTTCTTTGACTTGAAAGCCATGTGTGCTGCAAGGCACCTGAAGCTAGGACAGAGTCCCTCCACACTACACCTGATAGATCTGCTGACAGCAGATGACCTTAGATTAGCTCTAGGAGCTAATGAGTCTGAATGAGGGGGTGTGTCATTTACAGTGTCTGGGTCAGATGATGAAAATCAGGATGACCTGGACGCTGTGGTTGAAGGGCCAGACCCACAAGTGTCTGAAAAGGACAGAGGAATTCTCCCTAAGAGAACTGACAGAGTGGAGGAGAGGTCTAGGTCCCCTTCTAGGGAGTCTGACCACTCCTATCACTTTGGCAGGGAATCTGTCCAGCAGAGGAACTCCTACCTTCCTAGAAGGGAGACCTCCTCTGACGGAATGTACAAACTGCTGCAGTATGAGGACGCAAGATTTGCCCTCCAAACCAAGCAGTTGGCATTAGATAGAGAAGCCTTTGAGCTCCAGAGAGCTTCTAGAAGAGAGGGGTTAGAACCCCCTGGTGGCAGCAACAGTGTCCCTAGAGGTAGAGAATATATTCCAGACCATAGGAACCTGAGCAAGGTTGTTCCTCCCTACCAGAGTGGGGATGATATCCACAAGTGGATAACTGCTATTGAAAGGGCCTGTAAAGTACTTCTGATGGATACATCTGCCAGTGGATTCCTCACCTTGTGAATATCCCTTGCGCCAGCAACATTCGGAAACTTTTGTAGCAGTCCACGCCGATGAGGCCGAAGACGACGTCACAGAGACACGGCTCCGCTCGCGACTCCGCTGACGTCACCGGCTCCATAAGAGGATCTCGTCCGCGTGATGACGTCAGTTCCCTTTTTTCCGCGCCGTCAAAGCCAACGGATTTCGGGAATCGCTGTTGTTAGCGTCGTGGATACTTTGTGTATTTTCATTGCTGTTTCCTGTCTTCTTTGAAGATGTCATCGAGGAAGTCTGGATTTAAGCCTTGCCGGGAGTGTGGCAAGCATATGTCCATCACTGACCCACATGAGGACTGTGTGTGGTGTTTATCCTCGGACCACGATGTGGATGGCTGTACCAGCTGCCGTAAAATGAGCTCAAAGGCTCTGAAAGAACGGGAGGCAAAACTTTTTATTGCCAGGATGAAGAAGGAGAAGAGAGGGAGGAGGAAAACTAGATCGAGGTCTCGATCGAAGTAGAGGTCGGCATCGAGGTCGACGTCGGGGCATGCTTCGAGAGCTAAGAAGCACAAGAAAAAGAGAAGGCATTCCTCTCGGCGTCATTCTGACAAGAGTACGGCGCCGAAGCCGAAGTCACCTGGTCGGCGTCGAAGGGACTCCGTCTCTCCTTCTCCTGTGCCGGGTTCACCAGCTGGTCCTTCATCTCCAGTGGTCCCTTTGTCTCCGGCTTCGCCAGTTCCGGTCCGGACTCCGACACCGGTCTCATCCCCGGCTCCGGCTCCATCTCCGGCCCCGGAAGAGCTTCAAGTCCCGGGTGAGCCTGCGACGCCGTTGAATCCACCGTCGGCGCCGGTTGGCCCGAGTCCGGTGGGGCCTGACCAGTATCCTGCCTTTCCTGGGCCAGGTCAGGACCCTTCGCATTACTTAAATGCGATGTATGGGGTATTTGCTCGTGCCATGTATGCCCCTGGTGCACCTACGTGTCCGATGGGGCCTTTGGCCTTTAACTTGGGGGTGCCGCAGGTGTATCCTCAGGCTCCTTTCTACCCATTTTATCCAGCGACGCCGTCTTGGAATCCTCCGGCTCCGAGAACGTCGACGCCGCTTCCATCCTCGCTGGCTCCGGCTCGACCTCGTTCGACGCCGATGGCTCCGCTGGATCCACGTTCGACGCCGATGGCTCCACTGGCACCGGCGCCGTCGGAGTCGATTACGGCGCCGCCGACGCCGAGGATTCGAATTCGCTCCAGGAGGGAGACTCAGAGGATTATTGAGGAGCAGAGATACCTTCAAGAGGAGGCGGAGGATGGAGAATTGGTAGAGTCGGATGAGGTTTTTGATGAGCTTAAGGAAGCTAGTGGCTTGGACCTTTCTCCTGAGTGGGAGATTACTCCGCCATCTGATGAGCCATCCAAGGATGTCGCACCCTACCATGCAGTCATAAGGAGAGCTGCGGAGTTGCTTGATCTCCAGCTTCCTACAACAGAGTTTAAGTCAAACATTTTGACTGAAGTGCTGCATTCTCCGACGACGGTATCAGAGCCTCTGCTTCCCTTTAATGAGGCCATTGTGGAGCCTGTATTGGAGGTGTGGCGCAAACCTTTTTCTGCTCCTGCGGTCTCAAAGACGATCGCAAGGAGATACAGAGTGGCCCCAGGAGATCCTGAATTTTTGTCGTCCCATCCGTCACCAGAGAGTCTGGTGATTCAAGCGGCTTGTTCTGGAAAGTCTAAAGGTGCTTTTCCACAGGTCCCTGGGGACAGAGAGGCAAAAAGGCTGGATCAATCGGCAAAGAAGGTGTTTTCATCAGCCAGCATGGCTTTGAAGTCGACTAACGCTACTTGTCTCTTGGGGCGCTATGTTCACGCACTGATGAACTCGGCTAAGAAACTGGCGCCGAAATTGCCTGAGGACGATAGATCTGGATTTAACGACATCTTGGCTGATGCTCAGGCGGCTGCGCGGCAAGTGATCCAAAGTGGGCTGGACACTGCGGATTCTGTTGCAAGGATCATGGGGTCGTCTGTTGCAACTAGGAGAAGTGCTTGGTTGAGAACGTCTGAGTTCTCTCAAGATGTACAGTCGACCCTATTGGATCTACCGTTTGATGGGTCTGGCCTATTTGGGAAAAAGGCAGATGCTGCTCTGGAAAGATTCAAGGAGAGCAAGGCAACTGCTAAATCTTTGGGACTCCAGTCTCAGTCGAGAGGGTCTTTTAAGAGGTACAGGGGTTTTGGAAGAACATCCTTTCGTACCTATAGACAGACTCAGCAGCAGCAGCAGCAAAGTTCCTCGTCCAGAGGTTACAGAGGAAGAATCAGGGGTCGCACACGTGGCTCTCGTCAGCTCTCCTCTTCCTCTTCCTCAGCCCCTCCCACCACCGCAAAACAGCCCTAGATCCGACATTCCGGATCATGTTGGTCCTGTGGGGGGCCGGCTTACCCATTTTCTACAAGATTGGGAATCTGTAACTACGGATCTCTGGGTTCTAGATCTTATAGAAAATGGGTACGCCCTTCCCTTTCGGGAATTCCCTCCAAATTACCCTCCTTGCCAAGGGGTTTGTTCGGAGGACCACCGTCTTCTCCTGCAGGAGGAAGTCCTGAAGTTGTTTCAGAAAGGCGCGATAGAGGTGGTCCCGGAGCAGGAGAGGGGTCAGGGATGCTACTCCCGGTATTTCCTGATCCCGAAAAAGGACGTCAGATTGCGTCCGATATTAGACCTCAGAATCCTGAACTTTTACCTGAAACAGGAAAAGTTCAAGATGCTCACCCTTGCTCAGGTTCTTCAGGCGCTGAATCAGGAGGACTGGATGGTGTCGCTCGACTTGCAGGATGCGTATTTTCACATCCCCATTCTGAAGTCGCACAGGAAGTATCTCCGTTTCACGGTAGGGTCGCAACATTATCAGTTTGCGGTCCTCCCGTTTGGTCTTACTTCGGCACCTCGAGTCTTCACGAAGGTGATGGCAGTGGTGGCAGCCCATCTCAGAAGATCGGGAATTTCGGTTTTCCCTTATTTGGACGACTGGCTGATCAAGGCGGAGTCGTCGGAGAAGGTGCTGTGTCATCTGCAGGATACAACTCGGCTGTTGTACAGATTGGGTTTTTCGATCAATGTGCCCAAATCTCACCTGGTGCCCTCTCAGCGCAACCTGTTCATAGGTGCGGTACTGGACACTACTGTGTGTCGAGCATTCCCTCCTCCTCAAAGGATTCTCGACATACAGGAAATGATTCCTTTGTTTTACAGCGGAGCGGTTGTTCCGGTTCTGAAGGTCCTTCGCCTGCTCGGTCTGTTCGCCTCCTGCATACTGTTGGTCAACCAAGCACGCTGGCACATGAGGGCGCTCCAGTGGTGCCTCCGCAAGCAGTGGTATCAGCACAAAGGGGATCTCAGGGAGTCTGTGAGGATCTCCAGAGAAGCTGCGGCGGATCTATTTTGGTGGAGCGTGGAGGGCAATCTGTCCCAAGGAAAGCCCTTCCATATACCTCCATCGGTGGCAACAGTGATAACGGATGCATCCACCTTAGGGTGGGGTGCTCATCTGGGGGATCTGGAGATCAAGGGTCTTTGGTCTCCAGAGGAAAGGTTGCTTCACATCAACCTTCTGGAGTTACGGGCGATACGTTTGGCGCTCAAGGCCTTCCTCCCTTCCCTTCGCGGTCAGTCTGTTCAAGTCCTGACGGACAACACGACCGCGATGTGGTATATAAACAAACAGGGAGGAGTGGGGTCTCTTTGTCTCTGCAGAGAGGCCCTGCGTCTATGGTCCTGGGCTCAGGATCATCGGATTTGTCTGATGGCAAATCATCTAGCCGGAGTTCTGAACGTGCGTGCGGACAGTCTCAGTCGACAGTTCTCCGCCGACCACGAGTGGAGGCTCCATCCGGAGGTGGTTCGTCATGTCTTTCAGACGTGGGGGACTCCTTGGGTGGACCTGTTTGCCACTTACGAGAACGCGCACTGCCCGTCATTCTGCAGTCTCCAGTATCCGTTGCAGGGAGCGTTAGGGGACGCGTTCCAGTTGAGTTGGGGCTCACGACTCCTTTACGCGTTTCCTCCCATACCCTTGATTCCTCGGGTTCTGAGGAAGATTCGCCAAGACCGGGCCCAAGTTATATTGATCGCCCCGGATTGGCCAAGAAGGGTGTGGTACACAGACCTTCTCCACCTCTCCTCGTGCCCTCCGCTCCGTCTCCCTCTGAGGGCAGACCTCCTCTCGCAGTCGGAGGGGCAGGTTCTACACCCCCACCTCCAGAGCTTACACCTTCATGCCTGGAGATTGAACGGGGCAACCTGAATTCTTTCTCTCTCCCGCCAGATGTGGTGGATGTTATTTTATCGGCCAGGCGACACTCCACCAAGTCCATTTACTCCTACAGGTGGTCTAAATTTGTTAAATGGTGTGGAGAGAGGTCCATTGATCCCTTGAAGGCTCGTCTGTCTAATATTCTACAGTTTGCCCTTTCTCTTGCCCAGCAAGGCTTTGCTGTGGCTACTGTGAAAGGATATCTATCGGCTCTATCGGCTTTCCTTTGTTTGCCGGATCAGCCGTCGCTGTTTAAGTCTCCTATTGTTCTTCGTTTTATAAAGGGTCTTACAAACAAATTTCCTCCAACTCCCTTTATTGTGCCTCAATGGGACTTGAACCTTGTCTTAACCTATCTCATGGGTTCTCCTTTCGAGCCCTTACACAAGTGTCCCATGAGGCTCTTGTCTTTTAAGACGGTATTCCTCGTTGCAATCACCTCGGCAAGGAGGGTAAGTGAGCTTCAAGCTCTAAGTTCGAAACCCCCATTCTTGACCATTCATGCTGAACGAATGGTACTCAGGACCAGGGCTGCATTTTTGCCTAAGGTGGTAACTCCCTTCCATCTGGGGCAGTCCATTACCCTCCCTTCTTTCTATCCTCCCCCACACCCTTCCAAGGAGGAGGAGAGACTTCACCGCTTGGACCCTAAGAGGGCGGTGAGCTTCTACCTGGACAGGACAAGGGATTCCAGGATTGATGACCAGCTCTTTGTGGGTTTTGCTGGCTGCAGAAAGGGTTGTGCGGTGCACAAGCGCACCCTTTCAAGATGGATTGTGCTTTGCATCAAGATCTGCTACTCCCTAGCTGGTAAGGAGCCTCCGGAGGGTTTGAGGGCTCATTCTACCAGGGCGAAGTCTTCTACATCTGCCTTATCTAGGGGTGTTCCTGTGGAGGACATTTGTAGGGCGGCAACTTGGGCCTCCCTCCATACCTTCGCTAAACATTATTGCTTGGATACCGAGGTGAGGAGGGACGGACACTTTGCTCGTTCCGTCCTTCAGGATTTTCTGGTATAGGGGGATGGACACCCTCCTCCGGGAGTGGGGACTGCTGTGGAATCTATTCACAAGGTGAGGAATCCACTGGCAGATGTATCCATCAGAAGAACAAGTTACTTACCTTCGGTAACGCTTTTTCTGGTGGATACAGTATCTGCCTGTGGATTCCTCACTGACCCACCCGCCTCCCCGTTGTCCATCCTTCTATACCAGTGACTCTATGCCTGTAATTCTTTTGATGGGTTTCAAATGTGTTTATCACTGTCAAAGGCATTATGTTAATACTTCTGCTTTGTTATTTATTTTCCACACTGAGTGTGTTGATATGCATATTGTGTACTGTGTATACTGTTTATGTACATATTGCTGTCAGTCCGTCCGTGTGCCTCGAAGGCACGGAAAAAAGGGGCGGAACTGACGTCATCACGCCGACGAGGTCCTCTTATGGAGCCGGTGACGTCAGCGGAGTCGCGAGCGGAGCCGTGTCTCTGTGACGTCGTCTTCGGCCTCATCGGCGTGGACTGCTACAAAAGTTTCCGAATGTTGCTGGCGCAAGGGATATTCACAAGGTGAGGAATCCACAGGCAGATACTGTATCCACCAGAAAAAGCGTTACCGAAGGTAAGTAACTTGTTCAATAGGTCCCCCAGAAGCAGTGGGCAGCAATCTTGTGGCTCTCCTTTTCAGATAAAGGCAGAGACAAGCTCCTCACTGTTAGAGAAGAGAATGCTGTGATGCTGATGACTATGAAGTCCTGAAGAGTGCACTGATAGATAGGTTTGGCTTAACCACTGAGCAGTACAGGTTGAAGGTCAGAAACACCCAGAAAGCACAGACTCAGGACTGAACTGACTTTGTAGATTGTGCAACCAAGGCTCTGGAGGGTTGGCTGGTTGGCAGTAGGGTTACTGATTTCAAGGGATTGTATAATCTAATGATGAGAGAACAGATCCTTAATAATTGCCAGAACCAGTTCTTGCATCAATACTTGGTGGACTTTGATTTGACCTCTCCCCGAGAATTGGGAAAGAAGGCAGACAAATGGGTCAGAACCAGGGTGAGGCAGAAACCCAGAACCAAGGGGGTGACCCCAAGAAGCAGGATTCTAAGGGCTCTGAGAAAGGTGGGGATAAGTCAAAAGACCAGAAGTCTTCACAAGGGCCCCCAAAATCTGCATCTGGTGGGGAGTCGCAATACAACAAGGGAAAAGGCCAAAAGAAGCCCTGGTGCAAATTCTGTAAACAAAAAGGGCACTGGACTTCTGACTGTACTAAGTCCAAAGACCAAACCACCACCACTCCTGCCCCTAAGGCAACTGTTCCCCCTAGTACAGCTACTGGTGGAGGTGATACCCAGAATAAGGGTATAGTAGGGTTGACCCTGGATCTGATGTGGACACTGGCCTAATCAGAGTACCCACTCAGGCATTGCTGATTTGTGATGGAGACATTGATATGTCCTTCCTAGTGAGCCCCAGTAATCTGGGCAAATACAAACAGCAGCCTGTAATAATGGAAAACCGGCTTTGGCATTCAGGGACACAGGTGCTAGTGTCATCATGGTGGCAGAGGATCTTGTGGACCCTGGGCAGATCATCCTGGGTGAAATGTACCAGGTTACCAATGCAAGCAATGTCAGGACCAACCATAGTCTGGCAGTTGTGAATTTCTCCTGGGCAGGGGTAACTGGCCTCAAGAAAGTAGTAGTCAGTGCAGACCTCCCTGTCAAATGTCTATTGGGCAATGATCTAGAGACTTCAGCCTGGTCTGACGTAGAGTTATGGACTCATGCTGAGATGTTGAGCATACCTGCAGAGGTATTTGCTGTGACCAGGTCACAGGCTAAAATGCATAACACTGAACCAGCTCTGGATCCTGAAACTATGGACCAGGTGCTTCCCAAGAAGAGGAGCAGTAGGGTTAAGGCAGTTCCTTCCCCTCTGTCTCAGATCACAGATTCACCTCTTGAGGGAGGAGAAGCAGATCCTGAAGAAGGAACTGCCCCAGAGGGACTTGAGCCTGATCAGGTTGAGTTCTTGGGGGCAGGGGGTCCTTCTAGGGAAGATCTGAGTAAGGAGCAACAGTGCTGCCCCTCTCTTGAACCCCTCAGACAGCAAGCTGCTGCTGAGGCTGCTGGGAGTGCTAGATGGTCCCATAAGGTTTATTGGGACGAGGGACTCCTATATTCTGAGGTTAGAGATCCAACCCCTGGAGCCGCCAGGAGGTTGGTAATACCTCTGAAGTTTAGGGGGTTCCTCTTGACCCTAGCACATGATATCCTGTTGGCAGGTCACTTGTCCCCATTTTCATTGGCCACATATGTCAGAGGAAACCAAGGAGTTTTGTCGCTCCAGTGTCACTTGCCAAGCCAGTGGCAACTCAGGTGGCACAACAAAGGCCCCCCTGATACCACTAACTGTGGTGGGGGTACCCTTTGAAAGGGTAGTGATTGACATTGTTGGCCCCTTGACCCTGCAACTGCATCTGGGCACAGATTTATTCTGGTGGTAGTGGATCATGCCACCAGGTACCCATAGGCAATTCCCCTGAGGACCACCACAGCCCCTGTGGTGACAAGAGCCCTCATTGGAGTTTTCTCCAGAGTGGGTTTCCCAAAGGAGGTCATATCTGACAGAGGTACCAACTTCTTGTCATGATATCTAAAAGCAATGTGGAAGGAGTGTGGTGTAACTTATAATTTCACTACTCCCGATCACCCACAATGCAATGGGTTGGTTGAACGTTTCAACAAAACCTTTAAGGGAATGATTAAAGGCCTCCCAGAAAAGCTTAGGCGAAAATGGCACCTTCTTCTTCCCTGCCTTCTGTTTGCATACAGAGAGGTTCCACAGAAGGGGGTTGGCTACAGCCCATTTGAACTTCTGTTTGGGTTTCCTGTAAGAGGTCCAATATGTTGGGTGAAGGAGGGCTGGGAGTTACCTCTCAAACCCCCCAAACAGGATGTGATGGACTTTGTACTTGGTCTCTGCTCCAGGATGGCCGAATACATGAAGAAGACAACTAAAAACCTGGAGGCCAGCCAAGAATTACCAAAAACTTGGCATGACCAAAAGGCTGTGCTGACTGTGTACCAACCAGAACAGAAAGTGTGGGTTTGGAGCCTGTGGCCCCAGCAGCCCTCCAAGACAAGTGGAGTGGCCCCATACCATTATTGAGCAAAAGGGAGAAGTCACCTATCTGGTGAATCTTGGAACTCCCAGAGCCCCCTCAGGGTGCTCCATGTCAACAGATTGAAACCATATGTTGACAGGGCTGACATGGGCTTGCTCATGGCAACTGATGAGGAACAGGAGGAGGAGAGTGACCCTCGCCCTGACCTGCTCTCACAGAACCTTGATTATGGGGCAGTAGATGGTGTTGCTTTGGCAAGCAGCATCACTGACCATCAACAAACTGAATGTAGACAAGTTCTGCAACAGTACAGACATATGTTTAGCCTGACCCCTAGTCAGACTACCTGGTGCACCCATGAGATTGACACTGGGGACAGTCTGCCTGTCAAGAGTAAAATCTACAGACCACCTGACCATGTCAGGGACTGTATCAGGACTGAAGTCCAGAAATGTTGCAGTTAGGTGTGTTTGAGCCTTCAGATAACCCTTGGGCTAGTCCAGTTGTTCTAGTACCAAAACCTCATACCCAGGGTGGTGAGAAAGAAATGAGGTTTTGTGTAGACTACAGAGGCCTCAATGCAGTCACTAGTACTGATGCCTATCCCATACCAAGGGCAGATGAGCCTCAGCCAAGTATCTAAGTACATTTGACCTAACAGCTGGCTACTGGCAGATCAGGTTAGCTGATGATGCCAAAGCCAAAACAGCATTTTCGACCCCTAGTGGGCACTACCACTTTGTGGTGATGCCCTTTGGATTGAAAAATGCACCTACCACTTTTCAGTGGTTGGTGAACAAAGTTGTGGCAGGGATGGAAACGTATTGCTCAGCATATCTAGATGATATTGCTGTCTTTAGTTCCTCCTGGCAGCACCACCTAGTCCACCTCAGAAATGTTTTGGAGGTCCTGCAGAAAGCAAGCCTCACTATCAAGGCCACTAAGTGCCAGATAGGGCAGAGTCAGGTTGTGTACCTGGGCCACCTTGTAGGTGGAGGCCAGGTTCAGCCTTTGCAGAGCAAAATCCAAACCATCATGGAATGGGTTGCTCCAACCACCCAGACACAGGTGAGAGCCTTTTTAGGCCTGACTGGGTATTATAGGAGGTTTGTGAAGGGATATGGATCGAGAGTGACCCCCTTAAATGATCTTACCTCAAAGAAAATGCCAAAAAAGGTTCAGTGGACAGGTAGCTGTCAGAACGCATTTGAAGACCTAAAGCAGGCCATGTGCACTGCCCCCATCTTAGAGTCCAGACTACACCAACAAGTTCATTGTCCAAACTGATGCTTCTGAGCTGGGTGTGGGAGCTGTTACTGTCTCAACTGAATGATGAAGGTCAAGACCAGCCAGTAGCTTTTATTAGCAGAAGGCTGACCCCTAGAGAGAAACGTTGGTCAGCTATAGAGAGGGAGACCTTTGCTGTGGTGTGGGCCCTGAAGTAGCTGAGGCCATACTTGTTTGGCACTCACTTCATAGTTCAGACTGACCACAAGCCCCTCCTATGGCTTAAACAGATGAAAGGTGAAAACCCAAAACTTTTAAGGTGGTCCATTTCCCTACAGGGGATGAACTATACAGTGGAACATAGACCTGGGACCCAACATGCCAATGCAGATGGACTCTCAAGGTATTGCCACTTAGAACACGAAGACTCAACTGGTGAAGGTTAGTTTACTGTCCCTGTGTTTAGGGGGTGTTGTGTAGGAGAGTAGGATCTGCACCTTATGTTGCCCCCACTTTTTTCCTGATGTTTACACTGGTTTCTGGCTATCGTCTGGCTGGGACCCTGCTAATCAGGACCCCAGCCTCTCTGTTCTCTCTAAACAACTTGGAGTGCATATTAGATGCACTAGTGATTGGATACTGTGGTACCTTATGAGCCCCTAGTATATGGTACCTTAGGTACCAAGGGCATAGGTACTTCACAGGCCTACCAGGGGCTGAAGCATATATTATGCCACCCCTGGGAAGCAGACTAAATCTGACACAACAGGCCTGCTACTGCAGCCTGGGTGAGGTAATGTTAAGACTCCTCACTGAGATGTAGGTTCACTATATCTCTCCCTGCACACACATTTAAACCCATCAGTCGCCCCTAAGGCAGGCCCTATCAATCCCGAGGGCAGGGTGCTTGGTTTCCATGTGAGGGGGTGCCTCTGCCTGAGCAGGACCCCTCTGCAGCTCCATATACTCTTAAGTGCATTATAAGCTTGTGGTAAATGCTAACTCTGGGATGGCTGCATCAAAACCTGTCGTGTTTTGTGTCAAACGCTTTGGAATCATACCCCCACACCAGTAACTGGTGTGGGAGTATGATCCCACCCTTCTAGAGGGATAGACATGAAACTGGAGGAAAGTTACCCCAGAAACATTAGGACCTATACTATTGAACACCCCTCTGCCATTCACTGGAGTCCCAAACTATGACACTGTATATCTCAATCAATGGGTTACAACGGCTCTTGACCAAGTCACTCCTTTGAAATCGATGAAGCAGTCCAGAAATACACCCTCGGCTCCTTGGTTTACACCAGCACTTCAAGTAGAAAAGAGCCGATGTAAGAAACTTGAACGGCTATGGCGCTTATGCTACGACCATGAAGCCAAAATCACATATAAATAGGCAATAAAACAGTTTCACAAATTAAAACGCGCCGCGATTAAAGACTACATTACCAACCAAATAAAATCAGCTGACAACTCGTCCAAAGAAAGCAGGGCTTTCTCAAACCAAAGGCATTGAGAAGTAATATTATTCCCTCTATGGTACTCTGTGAAAATCTCTCAGCATTCTTCCAAAAGAAGATTCAGGATATTTATGCAACCTTTCCCGCCAAGGATCCGTCCATCACCTCATTGCCCCACCTACCCCCCACAACTACTTGGTCTGAATTTGCCCCCTTCGATCTTGCTACTTCCTTTAAGCAGCTGGATAAAACCAAATCCGGCTCCCCTCTTGATCCTTGCCCGCCTAGGTTCTTTAAAATATTAGCACCTCTGCTTAATCCTGCCCTAAACCAGCTTTGGAATACCTCGGTGGACACTAGCATTTATCCATCTAGCTGGAAGACTGCTATCGTTCAACCAATTCTAAAAAAGGGGAACGCAGACCCCACAATTCTGAAAAATTTCAGACCCATTTCCCTCCTGCCAGTACCCGCTAAGAACCACAAAGGAAGTACAAAATCAGTTAGCAACATTCTTGGAATCAAATAAACTTCATGACACCCAATCAGGATTCAGAGCAGGTTACAGCACGGAAACGGCCCTACTTGAGGTAGCTGAAACTGTCAGGGAAACCATGGATAAAGGGAACTGTGCGATGCTGGTGTTCTTAGACCTCTCGGCAGCATTCAACACAGTCTCTCACAAGATCCTTCTGGACAGGCTTCAACACTTAGGAGTAACAGGGACCGTCTTGGCTTGGTTCAGCTCCTTTATGGAAGGCCGCACACAAAGAATACGGCTACATCCCCATACCTCTGGTACTCGCCCCTGATATGTGGCGTACCTCAGGGTTCGGCACTTAGCCTAACCCTTTTTAAGGTCTACCTTGCCTCTCTCGCCACCTTGGTAAAGAAACACGAAGTCGATGTTATCTCTTATGCTGATGACACGCAGCTCCTGTTCTCTTTCGCAGCCTGTTCAGAAGCCATCTTCTCAAACTTTAGGCAGTGTCTCCTGGACATTGTAACCTGGATGTCGGCCAACTGCCTAAAGTTGAACACAGAAAAAACAGGTGCTATTTTTTAACCATCCCTCTCCCCCGTCATCTCAGCTCTGGTGGCCTACCGAACTCAATCCCCCACCCCTCCCAGTCTCTTCGGCTAGGAATCTAGGGTTTAAACTAGATACTTCCCTGTCTTGCAAGACCCAAATATGCCAAGTCTCTTCCTCCTGTTTCTGGAAAATGAAGGCCCTCCGAAGATTCCTCTACTTCCTACCTATGGATTGTAGAAAAACAATAGTCCATGCAGTAATCACATCACAACTTGATTACGCAAACAGCATGTACCTGGGGCTGCCAGCATACTCGCTAAGAAAATTGCAGATGGTGCAGAATGCAGCAGCCAGGCTCATTATAAATATTCCACTCAAACCTCGAATCTCCCCCCACCTGCGCAGCCTTCATTGGCTGCCTGTCAAAAAGAGATCTGAATTTAAGGCTCTAACTCTCGCTTACAGAGCACTTAATGACATTTGCCCACACTACTTAAAAAAGAGCGTTCGTAAATATCATCAGTCTAGGACCCTAAGATCCAACACCTATGAATACCTCATCATCCCTTGTTTCTCCAAATCCAGAATTGGTGGAAGTTCTTTTTCCGTCAAAACTGCAATCCTATGGAACTCCATGCCCAACCATATCAGAAAAGCCAAATCTGAACTCATTTTTCGGAAGACCTTAAAAACCTGGCTTTTCAGCCTCCCGTTATAAACCGGGGACCGATAACCCTCACACACTCTGACAAATGATACCTCTATTAACACCTCTCACCGTGTCCGCAAGCGCCGGAACACTCCCGTTGGGGTAGCTGAGCGCTATACAAGCTTAGAAATAATAATAATAAATAATAATAATAATAGACATGTACCTAGTGTGGAAACACAGTAGAATCCTGAAGAGCCCTGGCATCACAAAATGGATGCCACCAGTCACAGACACTGGGCTGCCCTCCTGCTGATGACCGAAACTCGCAGTGGAGGAGGCCCAATAATAGGCATCCTGTCACAGGGAGGTGTGGTCACCTCCCAGACAGGGTATAGTGTATTGGGGCTGGGTGGGTGCACTCCTAGAGTGCTTTGAAGTCTTGCACTGGGGTAGCAGTAGGCTCCTCTGTGCATACACTAGTTCAAACCTTCTCGGGGGCTACCTGCCCCTGCTCTGGCGCGAAACTGGACAAAGGGAAGTGGGTGTAGCCACCCACTCCCCTGACCCTCCCATAGGTGGGGTCATAGAGCTAGTCCCGCCCTTCCTTTCAGTATAAGTTAGGGAACCCTTGCCATTGCCAACTAGATATCCCTGGACGACGCTCTGAAGAAGAATCCTGGCCCTTCAACATTCCACTACCTCTGGAAGACTGAAGAATCTCCCTTGGAGTCAAGGAGTGACCCCCCTGCTTGGCAGGCACCAAACTTTGCAATCAACTGTCACAAACTTTCCCGCTCCCGCCGGAGTCCGAATTCCCTGCAGCCCAGGAAGATGATTTCCTGACTTCTCCAAGGCCATCGTGAGTCCCCAGCGACGCTGAGGCAAGTGGATCCCACGAGTGACGAGGAACCGCAATCCCTGGGTACCGTGCACTATTTTCGAGTGCATCCCCTTCACTACGTTCTACGAACTTGTGCATTGGACCACGTGTGGTCCAAGCCTCCAGCAGGATTTCCACCGAAGATCAGAGGCCTACTCCGTCCCGAGTGACCGTCTGCCCCTGTTCAGTGAATCCTCCCGAGGTGTCTTCGTAATCCCTCACTGGTTGGCTTGTGGGTCCCCAGAAGACTTTTCTACAATTCCAAAGGGCTCCCCTGGTTGCTCCAGGCCTGCCCTGACTTATCCTTGCTGGGTAAGTCCCTCAGACCTTGATGGTCTGCACTGCTGACTTTTTACACTTTCCACGAGACTTGCTGTTGCCAAGGCTTGTAGGCTCCAATCTGGTCGCCGACAAGGCAGTAATCTGCAGACTTTTGTGGGACACGCCGAATCCAGCTCCTGATCGCCGTCGACGCCTCCTGGACCTCGTGGCTGAAGAGTCAAGACACCCGTGGATCACCTGAAATCACCCGACGACTGTGGGCATCCATCTTCCTTGCCCCGGGTCACTGCCAAGTGACTTTGAACACTGTCCCCTCTGCTTTCAGGTCTTCCTTCTGAATCCAGGCTTGGATTCCACCGGACACTTCTCCTGTCTTCACAAGCAGCAAGTCTTCTTTTGCTCCCATTGAAAACGACGTCGCGACCCGACACCAAAAGACACCTATGCACCCGGCTTCCCTGGGTGAGGTAACTCCAGCACTACGGTGCTCCTGTGGGTGTTGGCTCTAGAACTACTTACCGTGTAAGTTACTTGCTTGTAGACTCTCCCGAAGTATCCTAAAACTCTAAATTTCCAATCGCGACTTGCTCCATAGAAGTCAATTGGGATCCGCAGCTGTGTTCTCACACTGCATGCGTCTCCCGTGAGTCCTTTACTTACCTGCCTTGGGTGGATTAGTGAGGCCCCAGCACTTCTGAAGGCCCTAGGCCTTGTCCCTTCTCAAATCGTTATCTCGAAGTCTCTTTTTTAGTATATGGTCTGGTACGTCCCTAGGGCCCCAGCCATATTTGTACTTAACTTGTTGTGAAATGTTGATTTTTGCATATGTCATTGACTTCTAATCTCATAAAGAGATTAGTAGAGTGTGTCTAGTAATAAATACATATATATTTTATATATATCCCTGTGTGGTGTCCTTTCAGTTAGTAATTCAAGAGATTATAAGGTAAAACAAGCTGCTTTACATTCCTCTAAAGACTTAGCCTGACGGCTGCTCTCCCCAGCTACCACTAGGATAGCTTTCTTTAAAAGGTTGTCTTAAACCTACTACATAAGAGTCGAATTGTACTGGTGCAAGGTGTCCACTTTATCTAGTGAACAGCATATACCAGGCCAACTTCTTACAACAATCATTCTGGCAACTGGAGGCAGTTGTGAAGTGTGGTGGAAACAAATATTTTAATGCAATCAAAACAAATCAATATACAAGGAATATACATTTCCACCCATTATAGTTTGTGGGCTGTATACTTTCATCATTAAGACTGTATGTCTGAGCAACTGTAATGGTAATTTCAAATAAAGATGGGGGCGTGTCCTGGAAGCCTTTGATAGCGGACGTGTGAGCCTGCAGCTCCACGCCGGCCCATCTCATATCCTGTCCAGAAAGCAAACTAGCTGGTGCTTCCGACACCAGAATACCGGCATCGCGGCAGGGACATCCCCACGGCTTCTGCGGAGTATCCCCTGCTACCAGAGAGTGTTGTGGATGACGTGGAGCACCTGAATGATGGGGCACCGGAGGCCTTAAGACGTCTGACTAGCGAATCCAGGTCGGCGGCCCTTCTTTCCGGAGCTCTCAGCTGTTAAACCCTTTAGAAGCCTGTGGCCTCGAGCAGTGGGCATGCAAGGAGCCCGCGACCTGCACCCCCTCTGGCCTGAAGTCCTGCAGTAGTCGGGGCACGGCATCGTTGTTCACCCTGGGCCCTGCAGTGGAAGTCCAGGCGGAAGTGGTGAGCAGGGTGCCGTGGTGACGGCCCGTACGCCCCTGCCTGAAGCAGAGACGCACAGAGCAGTACCTCAGCCTGGCAGCAGGGGCTATCAACGGCCTTGACCAGGTGAGCAGCCCATATTGACTGGGAGGGTCTGCATACACCCCACACAGGGTACTAGCTCCCAGGATGGTTACAGGGATCCCTGAATGGGCACACCTCGAAGAGGCGGACGGGGGAGTCACTTTCAGATTAATGCCAGAGCCGACTGGTGTTTTTGCTGCTAGTTGATACTCCGGAGTGGGACGTGTGGAGTCCTGCAGTGCTGGGCGGCCGACGTGTGTAACGTCCGTGTCCTACACCACTGCTGATCTGTTAGCCATGTGGTAGAGGCGCAGCTCTGTTGACCGTATCGAAACCTGTGGTGGGCAGCATACAGAAGGTTCCTGGCTGGAACAGCTCCCAGCTGTGAGGCGGAGAACATCTGTGAACACTTGCTGTTGTAATTAACCAGCTCGAGCTGAGTTGTGGAATGTCAGAATTCCATTACCTCATGGATTGTCGTGGGACATTCTGTCTCTGGACACGCTGCTGTGAACATCTTTAACCTGCCGGTGGGTGCGTGAATAAAGCCACTTCTCCCTGCTCCTGTCTACTTTGCTTTTATTACTGGTGACGAGGATGGGATCCAAACCCACGCGTGCCAAGCACAATGGATTAGCAATCCATTGCCTTAACCACTCGGGCATAGTGTCCCTTAATCCCACAGTTGTTAAACACAGATGCTCTGGCAAAACAATTGGGATAAGCATAGGAATGAGAATAACTTCCACACCTATAACATTGTCCCCTTTGATTATCATTGGGATTCCTGTCACGTGTAGTGAAACGCTGTTGTTGTAGATCACGTTCAGTGCGTGGTTGATTATCCCTAGGAGTTGCAGGCTGAGATCGAGTGTTCTTCTAAACATTCTTGTTCTTGAGATCATGTGACACTCTAGCAACGACCTTACAACGCCCATCATCTGAGAAGGGTCTGAGAGTGCCACACTTCAAACTATATTTCCTGGCTGCCCAGCTGCAGTGGCTGGCACAGTGGCTGACAGGCATGGGCCCAGTTGGGACCGACCAAACTGACCTAGGATGCTATACAGACCTACTGTTGGCCAAAATGACGAATTCCACAGTGAACATTCCATATTGGTTTCTTACAAATTACAGCTTTGTTACTGGAAGCGCAGCCTGTCGAAGATAGCGAAAACCCCTCTTTACACCCCAGACCTACCCCTGGCAGGACCCCCTCAGGGTAACCCAAGGAAAATGCTGACCTCAGCATTAATGAGGCCTTGGACTGAGGCTGGGTTGACGTCGGTGGGAGACTGTTACTACTCTAGCACCTTTTGGGAACCTCAGGGAGGGTCATGGCCTACCACCAGGTCAGTTCCTAACCTATGCACCTTTTGGGCATTATGGGGGTTGAGGTCAAGAAGAATCCAAGACGCATGCAAGACTACACTCCGTTATTACTTTATGCACTGCGAGACAACAAGTGAAGTGGCTTTATGCTTACCAACTGGAAATGACGTGCACACCCCTGACAAAGTGGCACAGCAGTTGGGATACTATTCTAGGAAAGGACATCACAGACACAGAATGGATTGGAATCCTAGTATACCCTAAAAGTCTCCCGCAATACTAGATTGAAGTGTACTCAATTTAACTACTCCCACATGACCTATATGACACCTCACAGACTTCGGATGGTCTTTGGTGGGGAGGCAAGTAAATGTCAGAGATGCGGGGGCGTAGACAACTGCAGACGGAAATGGCCGCAGGGTAGCTTTGCTCTGCTGCGCCACTCCCGAAACCATCCGTCAAACTGCATCCGCCCTGGTCAAAATTACTCCTGAGGGGCGCGGGGCAGCTACTGGTGAGCGATCTCGCTGCGCGTTAAGTTTGGGCACTCTTGGACGGAGCAGAGCGACGCCATATCCTGTGCCGACTCGGACGGCAGGTGACGCGCAGCGGTATTGTGATGCCTTCCCGGCGCGAGACCTGAACGCAAGACCGCGGCTGCGGCCTGCACACTGATCGTGCGGCTGGTGAGTACGGGCAGCTCTGCCGTCCCCGGATGGGCGTTGAGATTGTGTTGCCCAGGACGCCGCCTACGGAGGATTCGGTGGGGCGTGAGTGTGGCCCTGGGGCGGGCCATGACAGATCTCCGCTCTGTGTGGATTGTGACTCCGATATCGGAGCGGCCTGACTCGGGGCCTCCCCCCCCCGTCCCCCCCCCCCTCACCCACATGCACTTGACCTCTCCCAGCAAGCCTGAGGAACTACAAATACCATCTGGTGTGCTAGGGAAATTACAGGGTAACTGCTCACCAGTGAGAGAACCTCCCCCTGGCACCATACAGACTACCGGAGGCATATAAATTCAGGCGAAGTGCACGGGGAGTCGCAGCCCCAGAATAAGATCTACCCTGAAGTTGCCCCTCCTGTGTGAATTGCCTGAGGGAGTGTTGATTTCTCTGGACCCACTCCTGCCGCCCATTCGGGGACACTAACAACTGGCTGCTTCTGGCCCATAAGTGCCCAGGAACGCAGTTGTGAGCACTAACATGACTTTTACAGAGAGTTGGCTTCTCTAGGCCACACCCCGGGAGGTTGGTCCTGTCGGACCAGGGGCCACTCCATCTGACAGGCTCTGCTACGCTGAGAAAAGACGAACTATTTCGGCTATGTGCCTGAGGTGCCGTCTTGAGGCCCGGAGGTTGCCTGAGGACCATTCTGAAATTTGTGTGCTTCCCCTCGGCTCTGATTAAATGTCTGAGGCTGCACCCGCCAAACCGGACAGGCCGGGTGGAGGGATGAGGTGTGGCACAGCAACCAGGGCGGCTGACTCCGGAATCTGAGTATCACAGTTCGATCCACGGCGTCGGCGGCAGATTAGCCCAGCACCATGTGACTCTGGGCAATAGCTCGCTTAGTCTTTCCGACGGCCCCCAGTGCCTAGAGAACCTTACGGGTGATTCGCGCTTTAGAAATGTGGATATTCTATTATAATGTATGACATTGTTATGCATTCTGTCCATCAATTGTTCTTTTTGCATTTGTCACCCCAAGTGGGACGGGTTTGGCCAGACGTGGTTCCCGTGCTCTCCATGCGACTGGAGTCAAGCTATACTGGCTGATGAGGGCTGAAAGCCCAAAACCGGTCCTAGGATGCTTGTTTCCAGTCCAGTGAGGACCTGGCCTGGCAGTTCGGGCTGGACTGTTCCCATTGGATGCAGGGTCAAGACTGATTTGCATATGGCTGGGTCCAAACTGGAATGGCAAGCTGAGCAAGAAAACAATGGATTTGAGCCCAGATCTCTGTATTGGGGAGAATGTATGACATTGTTCTGCATTCTGTCCATCAATTGCTCTTTTTGCACTTTTAGAAGTTGCCATTTCTGTGTGCTCTGTGTCTACCTCCCTGATGTGAATTGCACGTCTGGCTTTTGAGTGACAGGGGCTGGTGAAGTGTGTGTGGCTCCAGGAAGGGCAGGGTCAATCGGCGCTAGGCTGAATGGGACATCTGCATTTGGAGTAGTGGGAGGAGTAGTCCCCTGACACTGAATATGGCTGTGCCTGCCTATGTGAATGCTGGCTCCGCTCCCTTGTGGTGTGTCTGATGACGAGCTCCCACCTGACAAAGGGGAAGAGGAGCCTTGTCAACAAAGTGCTCCAAAACCCCCCAGAACCAGTTTAGGCTGGTTCCCCCAAGCCCTGTGCCAGGGCAGACAGAGTATATGGTGTATAAATATTGGGGCTGTGACCCCATGAAATTGTTGTGCTTTTTGTGTTTCCAGGTGACTTGTTGCTGCTGGGCTCGTGGAGAAACCGCCACGAGGGACGGCTTCCCTGCTGGAGGGCTCTGTGAGCTGGCCTGCCTCGGCCCAGCCTTTACCCTGGGACTTTGAGAGCAAGAGGAGAGGACTGCTCCTGTGTCTTGGCATACCTTTTGAGCCTCTTGGCTCTTAGCGCCTCATGAGCACTGAAATTTGGCTCCTAGAAGAGCGCTGGAGCTTCACAGCGCGGAGCCGTGACTTGTTTAGAGGGAATGCCGATGTGGGGATTCCCCCGCATTTTGCCGGAGTGGGAGCGTACCCCGCTTTATCCATATTTGAAAAGCAGGTGCCCACCCCGCATTGCCGCTTACTTGGCGGGACCCACCCCGCGTTTTGCTTTATTGCCGCGGGTGCCCACCCTGCATTGCTGTGGATTTAAATAGCGGGTGCCTACCCCGCTGTGTGTGGCACTCGAGCGGGAGCCCACCCCGCTTTTGGTTTTATTTACAGCGGGAGCCCACCCTGCGTCACGAGTGAAGAGCGGGTGCCCACCCCGCATGAGTGTTTTATTTTCCGGCGGGAGCCCACCCCACACTTTGCCTTCAACAAAGAAGCCACCGAAAGGGACCGCCGCTTCCCGGAAGCCAGGCATCTTGCCTGGTTGAGGGCGGAGCCTCCCACCACCAAGACCGGCTGACTACCGGCCATCCGGCCGACCGTGTCTACTAAGAAGCGGGGCCCCCGTGTGCTATTGGGAGCACCGCGTAACGTCAATAGGCGGAGGACGGCGCCCTGTCTCTAGCCCAGGAAGTGGATCAGAGAAGCAGGGAGTGGCATCAGCGGAGGAGCTGAGTCCCCAATAAAGCCCCGGTGAGTGGGGGTTCTTTGATGCATGTCGCCAGGGACACAAGAGGAGTCCCGGTACAGGGGGCGGAAAGCGGAGCCGTGTTGAGTGCTCCAGCAGCCCTGTGTGAGTGCCTGGGGGAATTTGGCTACAGCTGCACAGCGAGAGAGAGCGGGCAGCTGGAACGTCTTGGGCAAGTTGTTGGTAGAGTCGCAGTGGGGGGTTTATGAGGCCCAGTGGTGCCCGTGCTCATTTTTGCCACAGCTGCACTTTGAGAGAGCAGGCAGCTGCAACACTGGGGCATTTGTGTTTTCATCAGGAAGGGGCACCCCACGCCCCCAGTGCATTTGCGCACTGTGATTTTGCTGCATTGGCAACTACGCCCTGACATTCTGGACACAAGGGCATTGGGCCCCAGAGCCAGGTGGCCTGGGGTCATGGTGAGTACCAGTGTTGGTAGGGCGCAAGGCCCCAATGTTATGCCTACTATGATTGTTAGAATGTTAATGCTATGGTATTATTGCATAATGTGTTTATGCTAATGAGGTTTGGGTATAATGTGATTATGCCTGAGCTAATGTGATTTATGCATCCGGTGTTAATGTTGCTCAGGTGATTATAATACTATGTACAGTATTTTACCAGTTTTAGTTGTAATTTGCCACTTCCTATTCTTTATTTTAATTCGCTGGAACTTGCCTTTGGCATATTATCAATGTGTTTGAGGACATTGCCGAATGCTTATTCAGTGCGTTTTTCTTAATTTATTTTTAGCCTGTGACATTGTATCAAAGGTATTTACCTTGAAAGGCAACGAAATTTCAAATAGCAAGAATGATTTGAATTTTATAAGCATTATTGCGTTACCCTGAGAATTCATTAACTATTTTATGATATTGTGTTGCTTAGAAATATTGTAGTATTTTTTTCTATGTTTTTACATATAAGATTATAAAGATTGCTCACAAGATGGCAGTCGCCAGTAGATAGTTATAGTTGGGACCTATTTTCCATAGGAAATCCGCAACATTCTATTCCCAATAAGTCTGGCGCCGATTGACGAATCTTCGCGAAATTTTCCAAACTTTTGGCCCGCTCCGCTCCGACCCTGAAAGATTCGTGGTGATTCGTCAAGCGGGGGCCGAGAAAAAAGGGGGGTCCCAAAACGCTTTTTCCCCATGCAATTTCCCATAGGATCTGTTGTCGCAGCTACAGCCCGAACTGCTGAACGGAATTACACCAAATTTGCCAAAGAGGTAGTTCTCGGTTCAGACTCGTGCCTTTTGCATAAATGGTGTGAATCTGTTCAGTAGTTCCTGAGAAAATTAGGGTAAAAAAGTTAGTGATATCTATGGCCGGGGAGGATCCGCGCACCCTACCCGCACCGTAAGCGCACCCTCCCCGAACCGAGCGTGCACCCTGACGATCACGCTCTGAATGCTAATTGGCTGTCGAGTGTCTGTCTACATTCGAAACCAGGAACTGTTGGCGGCCATTTTCTGCTTCTGTAGAAGCTAGGCTGAAGAAGCAAGGGGAATAAGTGTGTAAAACATAAAGGGAGCAGAGTGGAAATACTCTGACCCTCTAGATCTGCTTAGGGGGTCCCAGAAGGACCCCCTGGGGCCCCCTTTTAAAAAAAAAACAAAAAAAACTGCGAAATGCGCACAGGGTGCGCGCATCCTATCGCGTTGGATGCACGGATTCTCTCGCGTTGGGTGAGTGGTTCCTAACGTGTTGGGTGCGCGGATCCAAAAAACATGGAAAAAAATATATACAATCAAGTTTTGAACATATAGTTAAAAAAATATTTTTAAAAATATAAAAAAATGTTTGAAAAACCCAATAAAAAAATATTTTTTAATTTTGAAGATTTAAATGAAACAATAGGTTAAAAAAATAGTGTTAAAAGAGAATTTAAAAAAAACATAATTAATGAAATTGACACTGAAATTGAAAAATATAGAAATACAATGAAAATCATTAAACATGATATCTTTAGAGATAAGTTATAGATAGGAATTAGCATTTAAAAAACCTTTGAAATTCACTGAAAAAACCATAGGTTTCATGCACGTTATAGTTAGGAATTGGCATTTAAAAAACCTTTGAAATTCACTAAAAAAAACAAAGGTTTCAGGGACGTTCTAGTTAGGAATTGGCATTTAAAAAACCTTAGAAATTCACTGAAAAAAAACATAAGTTTCAGGGGCGTTATAGTTGGCTGGACATTTCCCTCGTACAAAACCCTAGAAATTCCCCCGTTATAGTAAGTTCAGCTAACTATAACTTACGCCCCCGCAATGCACTGCTGACGACGTCACATATTACATCACTCATGACCTGGTCAGTGACATCACTCATTACATCACTGATGACATCATCCAGTGAGTGTGTGTTTCTGTAAATTTTAAATATGTTTAATATATATATAGGGAAAAACCTATGGTAGAATGAGTGGGTGTAGAAGTGTGTGAATGGATGATTTAGTAGGTGCGTGACTGACTCTATAAGTGAGTCATTAAACGTATCTTACTGCAGACTAGTGACTAAACTGTGTGAATGTCTGTATCTGTCTGTCTGTTGGTGTATAAGCGGCTGCATGGTTTTGTGAATAGCTATATGAGTGTCTATGGGTTATTGATTGGTTGTCTGAGTATCTGTATGGGTGCCTGAGTGTTTGTGTGGGTGGGGTGTGTGTGACTGTGCATACATGTGTGAGTGGGTGATTCTATGGGTGCATGGTTTTAAGAGTGCATCTGTGATGGACTGTATGGTTGGGTGAGTGTATGTATGGGTGTGTTAGGGATTGAATGTATATCTCAGTGGTACATGTGTGACTAACTACATATGTGAAAGGCAGTATATATGTGTGTAAGAGTATATAAGTGGGTATATGTGAGTGTGTGATTGTGAGAGTGGCTGGATGAGTGTGTGCTTGTATCAGTGATTATATAAGAGCGTAAGAATGTGGTACTATTTTTATGAGTAAGTGAACTTGTGTGTTTATAACTGCATAGGTGAGTAAATGGGAGTGTGATTAATTATTTGCATGACTGACTAGGTGTGAGAGTACCTCTATGGATGATTGGTGGTGTGTGAGTGGCTATGTAGGTGTATAAATGCATATGATAGTCCTGTACTGTGTGACTGTAAGTATGAGTGACTGTACAGGTGAGTGAGTGGATGTGTGTGTAGATCTAAGAGTCAATGAGTGGGTATGTAGTTATTGGTATTGGAGTATCTGTGGTTTTGAGAATGGACGTCTGAAATTTTGATTGAGTATATCAAAGGGTGTGAGAAGATGCACTAATTTATCACATGGATGACGTCATCAGTGATGTCATCAGTGATGTCATTTCAGATGTCATCAGTGAAGTCACTGACCATGTCATGAGTGATGTAATATGTGACGTCATCGGCAGTGCATTGCGGGGGCGCGAGTTATAGTTAGCTGAACTAACTATAACGGGGGAATTTCTAGGGTTTTGTACTCGGGAAAGGTCCAGCTAACTAGAACGCCCCTGAAACCTATGGTTTTTTCAGTGAATATATCTGTCTGTCTGTCTGTCTGTCTCTGTCTGTCTGTCTGTCTGTCTCGCTATCTATCTATCTCAAGCCCCCGTAACAGAGCAAAGGCAGGCACTTCCGGTGAGTAGTTAATTTTATTTTCAAGTCGTTACACGGTGATCATCTTGTCCTGACACTTTTCGGCAGTAAACTGCCTTTGTCAAAGTAACTCACTGTTCTATTTTTTTTTCTCTTTTTAAAGGTGCATCTTTTTTCATGTTAATACATTTTTATAATTTTTCTTTCTTTTCTTTCTTTTTAAAATGGTGAAAATATTGCACTTATTTTCCCCTATCACACATCCTATCTATCTATCTATCTATCTATCTATCTATCTATCTATCTATCTATCTATCTATCTATCTATCTATCTATCTATCTATCTATCTATCTATCTATCTATCTATCTATCTATCTATCTATCTATCTATCTATCTATCTATCTATCTATCTATCTATCTATCTATCTATCTATCCTGGAAGGTGATGAATTAGAATTGTTCCAAGTCCCTCCCATTCCAGTCCTGCTACCTAATCAATGTTATGCAGCTTATTTTCTGTTAAAGCAAAGCATTGTGAAACTGAGGAACTGTGTATCTGTGCCCCATCAAAGAGTCAATAGTTGTTTAACATTTTTTTTTTCAATAGCAGAAAATCCAACCGGTGTCTGGTCTGGACTCTTTTTTCGTCGAAAGACAGTGTATGTCCAAGGAAGACGCCATCTGTTTTTTGGGGCTTTTCTTAAACTAATAAAACATCTAGGGGGTTATTAGGATGGCAGGCGGACTTTAGTCTGCCTGCCACCCTAGCAGTGCTGGGACCGGCCGCCAGACATGCGGCGTTCCGGCACCTCTAATTAGGATGCGACCGCCACCCTGGCGGTCACATTCCGCATTTTTGACATTGCAGCGGGTGCGGCTGTAAGCAGGCACAGCGCGGTGCCTGCCACCTTGTGCATGGCAATGTAGGGGGGTACAATAGGTACCCCCCAAGTGCAGCTCCCCCACACCCCCCGGGGGCCTGCAACGGGCCCCCAAATGAATTACCTGCCAGCCTTTCCATGGCGTCATTGCCGCCATGGAAAGACCTTAAAAGCCACACATACTAATATGGATGCCGGTGCCTGCTAGGCACCACCACCATATTGTGGCCTACGTCCGCCTGGCTGGCAATTCCGATTGCCGACCGGCGGTAAAGCGGCAGACGCACTCTGCGTCCGCTGCAATAACCCCCGCCATTATAATATGGCGGGGGTAAATCAGGTTGCGATGGCGGGTGGATCGCCAAGCCGGCGGTGGCGATCCGCCCGCCATCATAATCACCCCCATGTTTCTTTCTTCTTGCTGTTGCAGAAAAATATGCGCCAGAAAGGAGCCTGTCGCTCTTTGAATTGTTTTATTAGCCTAAGGGAAAATGCAAACTGTTTATAGCTCCTTGGCATTTGTTTTTGTGCCCAAGCAAGAAGCCGGAAGCTGTGAATTATTTCTTGGATTATATAAAAAAAAAAAAAATCCAGTCAGTCGTTCAGAACAAGCTTGACATTATTATCCGTGTCCAGTTAATAGAAGCCCTCGTGATACTAAACAATATTGAATTTTAGGATAAGCATCCAGACAGAATGGCTGACAGCTCAAGCAGTCGGGCATCCGCAAGGCCGAAAGCATGAACAAAATTAATAAAGCAATTTTTTGTGTTGCGATATAGCTTTCTTGTCTCGCAAAAACAATGTTTCTTAAGTGCAGAAAAGTGTTTCTTCTCTTTGTAGAGTACACTTTGTACTGGTGACTTAGGGAATGGTAGTAAATTAGTGCGTAATATTAAAATTGGACATATGAACATAGCACCTGACACTGAAGCTTTAATTTCTGTATAGTCGCACGCACTCATAAATTCCACTTCATACCAGTCAGTTTTGCTGCAACACAATCTTTTTTTAATATAACTGCTACTCATTGTCGAAAGAGTAAAGGTTAAGTATTGGGAGGGTGGGGTAGTGCCTGCATCCTAAGCTTCTCGGAAGAGTATATACCCGGCTGTCAAATTAAGGATTCTGCCTTGTTTTTCGCATGGCTTATGACTGTCCATCATTTTACGGGGAGGGGGGGGGGTCTTCGAGAGTGGGAGCCCTGGGCAATTACCCACTTTGCCCACGCCTTAAAATGTATATGCATGCGCTGGTTGGATTTTTCGTTAGTTTAAGACAATAAACATCTAGCACTGTTGCTGGGGTACAGACCACACACACCCGTGTCCCAGGAAGGAGCAGTGCCCCGTTTGGATTTATTCTTGGCCAAAGAAACATACATTGGAATAGCCAATAGCTCTCGCCTTTGGAACCTAATAAGTCTGTAGCCAGAGCTATTGGCGTTGCCTACGTCATTCCGCTATGTTGCAGAGCATTGTGACTGCTGTGCAGCATTTTGAAAAGTTATATAAATTGTTATAAACATTTTTGTTACCTTTTTATATAACCAAGAAGATATTATGTAAAACTGAACGATCCTATTAAAAAACAGAATTAACATTAAAAAAAAGTCTTCTAATTCTTTTGTCTTTGCAGTGCTAGCCGCTTTTTAATGCCTGTTCTAATGCTGTTTGTTATAGCTTTTTAGGTCGAGTCCGGAGATGTAATGTTTTGGAGAAGAGGGGCTTGAACCCGCCCCTCTTCTCCCCTCTTCTCCATTGGCTGGCCTCTTGAATGCTGGCCAGCCATTGGAGAAGAGGTTTGTTTCTCCGAACAGGCCCCGTCCTTTTCGGATTCGGGGGCGTGTTTTTTGCTACTTTTCTGATTATCTCCTCCAGCCAATGGCAAGAGGAGAGAAAAAGAAAAATACGCCCCCGAATCCGTAAACGCCGCTGCCTTTCTCCGAGGCATTTCTGCTTCGCCTCAGAGAAAGGCAGTGGTGTGCTTGTCTTCACATTCGGATCCCTGTTTTTGCAAGACGTAAGACGTGTAGCTTGTTCCTAATTAGAGACGGTCAGAGAGAAGGAGTGAGTATGAGGCACTGATCCCCCGACCACGAAGCTGCGGACTTCCTCCTCTCCATCGAATCGTTGTTTCATCACTCGCTGGACACTTTCTCCATTTGCAATCCCCCTTCTCACGCACTTTACATATGTCTCAGTCAACCCTTCTCCCCACTCAACCTTTCTTCTCCCTTCCTCCGTTCGTCTCTGCGCCCCTCCCCGGCTTTCGTTTGCTTTTGTCTCCCTTCTTCGCTTGTTTTCTACCCTTTCATCCCAGGATGGGGGTATTTTCTTTTATCCATTTCTATTCATATTTTTTAAACTGCAGAGTTATTTAAAACTTTGTGGTTCTTGTTTTTTCTCTCATTTCACTGCACAGTATTTGAATGAAACTCCCAGTTCAATCCGAGAAACTGGCGGCAGGCACCCGCGGGTTGGCTGTAAGATCGCGGTGGCCAGCTGTGGAAGGCCAGGACCGCCCCCCCACACACACCGAAGACTTGTTCATTCTGATGCTAACAGACCACCTCCCTCCCCCCGCCTGAGGTACGGGGAGGGAGGGGGTCACCACATGGTGTGCGTCCTCCGCCCCCAATTGTCATTCTGCAGAGAATGAATGGGGCCAATACCTGGCCGGCTCGGGCCCCCTCTCACCTGCAGCTGGCGCAGTCTATTGGGTAGAAGAACCAGCCCAGGGATGAGGGGGGCTGGATCCACAGAGGGGAAAAGGGCCCATAGCTCTCCTCTGCCACCGGCCCCTCGGGCACCGACCCTGCCCTCAGGAGTCACAGGTGATTAAACGTGGAGGTGCGTGGGGGCGCCTGGGCTGGAAGGGCGATGGGAACCCCCATTCCAGGAAGTCAACCATTCACGAACACATCCTGAGATGAGGAGACAAAACAGAGACCCGTCGTTCACAGACTTCCAGCGGTGCCAGCTGCTCACTTCCGGTGGAGGGGAGCTCATGGGACACTGCGTGCAGCTGCAGGACTACGTCATGGAAAATGAACATTAGTCTTGGAGGCTGCACCCACCGGGCGCGCTGAAGCCATGCTCTTTTCATGCCCTCACCGACCCCACCAACGGACACATATGTTAAGGCATAACCAGGGTCGCAGGAATTATGCGGCAGGCGAGGCTCAAGCTATGCGGCAGGGTTGAGTAAATTACGTGGCAAGAAAAGTCAAATCATGCGGCATAATGCTGCATAATTGGTAATAGTATTAATTAATTATTTCGTCATTTTCATACTTGGTAACAGTATCTGGGCATTGGTTGTGCCACACCAGAACCAGTTTAATACTCAAATATAGTGATAAGCAAGAGAAAGGTGACCAGTACGGCTTTCAAAGGGCCTTCCACCACGCAGCAACACGTGCCAATGCATCTTTAGCCACTTTTGAACCGTTCGAGCAACAAAAATGTTATTTTTTGTTAAAACCTGCAGAATATGTGGCAGATGATGGATTATGTGGCAAATGCGGCAAATCTATAACTATGCGCAAATCACTGCAGCCGCACTATCGCATAATTCCAGTGGCCCTGGGTATAACGGTCCCTAGCAGGAGCGGGAAAAGAGAAAACAGTAACACTGGATTCTTGCGCTCTACCTGATGATTTCAGAGGTCAATGGAGAAGGGAGGCTGCAGGCTGCGTGCAGCGCCAAAATGTCAGAATTAACATGTAATTAGAACACTAAGCTTGATCATAATGATATTAATACTTCAATGGGAATTTCTGCGTAAGTACCTTGAAAGAACACGCGTGCACCAACACCTCTTCCTGTGTAGAATTACTACCTCAAGCTTCGTCACTCCAGGCTCTGCTGAGGAAGAGGAGGACAGCATCTACCCGACTTCTGAAAACTGCAAAATAAGGTATACCCTGAACAGCCTGTTCCTACTCCTAGCAATGTGTCATGCATACGTGCACATATCCTATGATCAGTTTGAGATACCGTCCTGTTACGTCACAAGAGCCTTTAGTAGGGCACACAACTCCAGTCTTAAGAGTGCAGATAACTGTTTTAATGAATGTAGAAAATGAAGAGGGCCAACTCATGTCAACGCAAGCATGAGTTGAAGAGGTGTACAGATGTACATGTTCAAGGAAAAATACAGACCCAAGCTATCTACAGTACATGAATAAAACAAGCATTTGGAATGCAATAGGTCTCGCTTTTACGAGAGTTTGAGCTATCGGCATTGTGAATGACGATGCCTTTTATTTATGCATGGTTTTTAAAACAGATAAAAGGCATTGACATTGTAAATAACAATGCCGTTTCTTTAACCCCTTCCCCGCTCATGACGGAGCCACTCCGTCATGAGCCACGGTTGCCGTGTGCTCATGACGGAGCGGTTCCGTCATGCCGCGACCGTTGGCGGTCGCTCCGCCCACGCGGCGCTGTTTCCCCGCCTGTGCGGGGGGACAATGCAACTGGGCGGAGTCATGACGGAAACACTCCGTCATGAGCAGAGCTCAACCGTGACTCATGACGGAGTGGCTCCGTCATGAGCACAGCGCCACCGCGCTGCCCCCCCACACCCCCCAGCGCTGCGGCGGAATTCCCGCCACAGCGAAGGGGTTAAATGTTTTAAAAACAAAAACATAAACAAAAATACTGTCATGAGCAATGTCAATAGCTCTAACTTTAACAATGCCGAGACCGTTGCATTGTAAATGCTGGTTTTGTTATGTGTTTGGGGGAGAGGGGATAAAATGGAAGGGTGGAGGTTGAGAAATAGTACCGGAATTACAGCATGAGCAGCGGATGGACACTAGGGGAGAATCAACAGATCCCAGATTCAGAGGTCAGATTGAGGTGGTGCTGATATGGTTGTGAGCTGGTGCAGAGGTGATGCTCAGGTGATGCTGAATGATACTTGGTGCTGAGTAATGCTCAGGGGGTGGTGTGCTATTGCGGAGGTGGTGCTGAGTGAGACTGAGGTGGTGCTGAGTGAGACTAGGGTGGTGCTGAGTGAGACTGAGGTGCTGAATCCTGCTGAGCTGGTGCTCAGCTGAGGTGATCCTGCGCTGATGCTGAGGTAGTGCTGCCCAATGCGGAGGTGGTGCTGCCCAATGCTGAAGTGGTGCTGCATTGTTGCCGAATTGCTGCTTAGGTGGGTATACACTGGTGCAGAGGTGGTTGTGTGTTGATGCTGAGATGGTGGTGCTACGCTATGGGGGATGCTGTGCTGATGCTGAGGTCGTGCTGTGCTGATCCTCAGGTGGTGCTGCGCTGATGCTGAGGTGTTGCGCTAATGCTGAAGATGTGCTGCCTTGCTGTTGAGGTTAGGCTGCGTTGGTGCTGTAGTGGTGCTGCACTGATGCTATGGCGGGGCTGCACTGGTGCTGAGTTGGTGATGTGCCGATGATGGTGCACTGATGCGGAGGGGTTGCTGTGGTGGTGCTGAGTCATGCTGAGGGGGTGCTGTGTGGAGCTGCGCTGATAGTGCTGCACTGATGCGGAGTTGGTGCTGCACTGGTGGTGGTGTACTGTTGAGGTGCTGTGGTATTGCTCAGGAGGTGCTGAGGTGATGCGCTGAGGTGGTGCAGTGTGATACTGAGGTGGTGCTGAGTGATGCGGAGTTGGTGGTGCCCTCGTGCTGAGGTTATGCTGCACTGGTACTGAGGTGGTGTTGCGCTAATGTTGAAGTGGTGCGTTGGTGCTGAGGTGGTTCTGCATTGGGGCTGCGCTGGAAGTGGTGCACTGATGCTGAGGTGGTGCTGTGGTGGTGTTGAGTCATGTTGAGGAGATGCACTGATGATAAGGAGGTGATGCTGTGCTGATCCTGGGATCATGATGTGCTAATGCTAAGGTAGTGCTGAGCGATGCTGTGGTAGTGCTGAGCGATGCTGTGGTAGTGCTGAGCGATGCTGTGGTAGTGCTGAGCGATGCTGTGGTGGTGCTGAGCGATGCTGTGGTGGTGCTGAGCGATGCTGTGGTAGTGCTGAGCGATGCTGTGGTATTGCTGAGTGATGATGTTGTGGTGCGGAGTCATGTTGAGGTGGTGGTCCTCCGGTGGGGCTGAGTGATGCTGAGTTGGTGTTTTGCTGAAGTGCAACTACGCTGGTGCTGAAGTGGAACTGCGCTGGTGTTGAGGTGGGGCTGCACTGGTGGTGGTACACTAATATGGAGGTGTTTCTGTGCTGATGCCGAGATGGTGCTGTGCTGATGTTGAAGTGGTGCTGCACTGGTGCTAAGGTGTTGCTGCGCTGATGCTGAGTTGATGCTACATTGGTGGTAGTGCTGCGCTGATACTGAAGTGGTGCTGCGCTTGTGCTGAGGTGGAGCTCTGGTGCTGAGATGGGATGCGCTGATGGTTGTGCACTGGTAGTGGTGCACTGATGAGGTGGTGCTGAGCTGATGCTGAGGTGGTGCTGAATCCTGCTGAGATGGTGCTGAGCTGGTGCTTTGCTGAGGTGATGTTGAAGTGGGGCTGCGTTGCTGCTGAATTGAGGCTGCGCTGATGTTTAGGTTGGGCTCCACTGGTGCGGAGGTGGTGCTGTGGGTGATTAGGGGATGCAGTGCTGGTGCTGAGTGATGTGGTGGTGTTGAGCCATTCTGAGGTAGCGGTGCTCAGGTGGTGCCGAGTTAATACTGTAACAACAAGTCCTGTGCACACGTAGTAAGAGTATTATAAAAATCTGTGATAAACGTAGTATTTGTTCAAGCATAAATGGAGATATGAACAAGATGCCAAAAACCAAGGACACAAGGCGTTTCTTTTGGGTGAGGTATATTTTTGACCTTCATCAGAAGACAAAGCATCAAAAGGAAAAGACCAGCCGACACGTGTTTCGTCAATCGGGTAGTCACCCGTGACTCTTCAGGGCTGCAGTGAGTAAAAGCGCAAACAATCGTAGGATCGGTAGAATATGCCAATCCAGTCAGAATTTCCACTTCCGTACTCAGTCACTTCCACTTTATCGGCCTGAACATGGAGATCCCCCAGTGACGGCTGCACCCGCCCGTTCACTATTGTATGCTACCGAGGGTTTTGACGGATTGGTCTTCCCTTAGTGTGGTTTTTTTGTTATCCTTGTCCGCCACCACTGGTGCCTTTCTCTGTTTTGCATTGTGACCCGATCTGACTGGATTGGCATATTCTACCGATCCTACGATTGTTTGCGCTTTCACTCACTTCAGCCCTGAAGAGTCACGGGTGACTACCCGATTGACGAAACACGTGTCGGCTGGTCTTTTCCTTTTGATGCTTTGTCTTCTGATGAAGGTCAAAAATACACCTCACCCAAAAGAAACGCCTTGTGTCCTTGGTTTTTGGCATCTTGTTCATATCTCCATTCATGCTTGAACAAATTCTACGTTTATCACAGACTTTGTTAATACTCTTACTACGTGTGCACAGGACTTGTTGTTTCAATTACTAAGTGGGCCCTAGCCACTTTTTTTCAGGGGTTATTTTGGGTTTCCTCTGACCTTGTAGCACTGTATTACTCTCTGTTGTTCTCTTTTTTCACCCTACCGCTACCAGTTCCTAGCGCCATTCTTCCTGTACACTCGAAACCCTACGTAGACTTTCCACTGAGTTAATACTGTGCTGAGGTGGTGCTGTGGTGATGCTGAGTTGGTGCTGTGGTGGTGGTAGTGGTGCTTTGCTGATGCTGAGGTGGTGCTGTCTTGGTGCTGCGTATGGCTAGTTAGGAGGTTGGCTCCCGGATCGCTGCACCACGGAATTTTATTCAACTTACAAATAGTGATAAGTGCGATTTAATTGTCTCAGTATCATCTTTGTGAACCATCTATTTTAGTACTACTTATTTATCTTTGCTAATGCTCTTTCTGATGAATGACAGCTCCTGCTGATTTTTAGTGCGCTCCCATTGCGAGGATGTAAAAGAACAAAAAACAAACAGTATATCTATTTTTTTTTCATGGCCCCAGCATGTGTCCTTAGATTTTGAGGGGTGTTTGAAAAGGGGGTCTACATCTAAATCTGTTGAGTCACTTCCAGTGAAGTCTAGGGACAACTCTATCTGGCGCAGATGACTCCACATTGCCAAAACAAGTTTCTAGAGCCAGTCTGATGCCTGGGAAGGGGGCCACTTGAGAATGTGGGTCACAAACAACGTGATTAAAGACAAGAAACTTGCTTTGCTTTTTGTGTTTTAAAGAGTAACAAAAACAAACCGTTTTAAAAAGGATTATGTCTTTGTTCTGATCATTTAAATTTTAGGTCTAGCTGTTTTCAGTCCACATATTTGCCAACTTGAGAAACTGCTTCCCTACGATAGCATTCAATCTAATTGCAGTTAATGTAGCAGATTTATGGAAACTACAGAAATATAGAGCGATACGTACGTCACTATGCAGGACTCATTATATGGTAGTTGATGCTATTTCTGCCTTGTATATTTGTTGGGAATTATTTCAAAATGTAAATCTAACATTTTCTGTTTGTAATTTCAGGAAGAAACCATGCTGTTCTTTTAGAGGCGATACCTGAGCCGTTTCTGTCTGACAATGGATGATACTGAGAACGGTCACTTTGTGGATTGGGAAAAGTTCGAACCTAGCAGTGAAGTTCAACCTTGCAAGGAACTGCAGACAACTGACTTCCAGGAACTGAAGAATTTGGCTCGTCAAGGATACTGGGCTAAATGTCACTCACTGAGAGCTAAAGTGTACAATCAGCTTATCAAGGACATCCCGTGCCGTACTGTGACACCTGATGCAAATGTGTACCGGGATATTGTTGGAAAGATAGTTGGAAAACGAACAGCTAGCTTGATCTCACTTCCTGAGTTTGTGGATGACCGGCCGATACCTACCTATTTCTTGAACACTGAGGGCATATTGGCAGTGAGAAGAATCATCATCTGCATTGAGAACCAGTTTCCCGACATATCGTTTTGCCCAGTTCTGCCCTCTTTAGTTGCATTGTTACTTCATTACAATAAAGACGAGGCAGCTTGTTTTGAGCAGGTTTCTCGTATCCTTGCCTGCAACGATCCCAGAAAGAAGCTAATTGACCAATCCTTTGTTGCATTTGAATCCTCCTGCATGACCTTTGGTGACCTTGTAAACAAGTATTGCCAAGGGGCACATAAAATGATGGTGGCTGTGTCGGAAGATGTTCTGGGAGTGTACTCTGACTGGCAGCGTTGGATTTTTGGTGATTTGCCCTTCACTTATGCTATACGGGTCTTTGATGTATTTCTTGTTGAAGGTTACAAGGTCCTGTACAGAGTAGCCCTATCTCTTCTCAAGTTCTTCCACAAGCAGAGGGCTGGGCTGCACACACAGTCTGGTAATGTGAAAGAGGATATCCAGGCCTTTGTCCGAGACATTGCCACGTCAGTGTCTCCCCAGAAGCTCCTGGACAAAGCCTTTGCCATCAGACTCTTTTCGCGGAAAGAGATTCAACTCCTTTATATGGCTAATGAGAAGGCCTTGAAGCAGAAAGGCATTACAGTCCAACAGAAGAGGTAAATTAATCTGAAATTAGCTCACCAACAACTAACAAAAAAAAATCAAGGAACTTTGGGAGTGTACATAACCTTGTACTCAAGTGGCAAGAGTGCAGCAGGTTGTAGCTTGCAACATTTAGATGTCAAGAAAACATGTTGCAGTATGTATTGTACAAATGTTATAAAAAATGCATATAAGGCACATTACATCCTGATGGTAATGGCACTACTGTCAACGTAGCTAAAAAATACTGATTTGTAGGACCATCTTATTGTCTTTGATATGTTTAAGACATGTGGAACCTTAGGGAAATTGTTTCGCAATTTTAGCAGGTGAGCAGAATTATTTTTTTTCCATTGTATTATACCGCAAAGGTCTAGGACTGTACTTTATCTTTAAAAGACTTTGTACTGTAGTACAAGACCAACATATTCAATGCTATATATGTTGTTACTGTTGCTACCAGTATTTTTCTTTTTTTGCTAGCTCTTCTGCCCAACCTCTTTGGTTACATTGTTGCCAGGAGGCCGTAATGGAAATCAGCCTAAAATATAAATCTCATAATAGGGTTTAAATTATCTAAATGGCCCTGCACATATCTACACAAAAAACATAGGAATTCACCCTGTATATACATTTTGACAATTCGAAATATTTCCTCGGGTACAGAGGAAAAAAACGTTCTAAATATGCTGTTTCTTATGTACAAAATGTATATATTTGATGTTTATTGCAAGACCCGTTTTTTTAATCGAAAAGCAAGACTGAATAAAAAAATAATTAAAAAGCAATTCCCCCTACATAACAGAACCACTTATCAGAATTGTTATCGACTCTACACATCAATTTCAAAAGACAAATTCAAATTAGTTCACTATATTTTCACGATCCAGTGACGTTGAACATAATATGCTGTATTCAGACGGTTGTGCTCACTCTTTAATCATTAACATGTAATTACAGCCTGTAGGAGAGTAGGATCTGCACCTTATGTTGCCCCCACTTTTTTTCTGATGTTTAGACTGGTTTCTGGCTATAGTCTGTCTGGGACCCTGCTTATCAGGGCCCCAGCCTCTCTGTTCTCTCTAAACAACATGGAGTGCATATTAGGTGCACTAGTGATTGGATACTGTGGTACCTTATGAGCCCCTAGTATATGGTACCTTAGGTACCAAGGGTATAGGTACTTAACAGGCCTACCAGGGGCTGAAGCATGTATTATGCCACCCCTGGGAAGCAGACTAAATCTGACACCACAGGCCTGCTACTGCAGCCTGGGTGAGGTAGTGTTAGCACTCCTCACTGAGATATAGGTTCACTATATCTCACCCTGCACACACATTTAAACCTATCAGTCACCCCTAAGGCAGGCCCTATCAATCCTGAGGGCAGGGTGCTTGGTTTCCATGTGAGGGGGTGCCTCTGCCTGAGCAGGACCCCTCTGCAGCTCTCTGAGTCTATTCTCTGGGGCTGTTTGTGAATGCGGTCAAACCATATACTCTTAAGTGCATTATAACCTCACGGTTAATGCTATCTTTGGAATGGCTGCATCAAAACATGTCGTGTTTGGTGTCAAACGCTTTGGAATCATACCCCCATACCAGTAACTGGTGTGGGAGTATGATCCCACCCTTCTAGAGGGATAGACATGTACCTACTGTGGAAACACGGTAGAATCCTGAAGAGCCCTGGCATCACAAAATGGATGCCACCAGTCACAGGCACTGGGCTGCCCTCCTGCTGATGACCGAAACTCGCAGTGGAGGAGGCCCAACAATAGGCATCCTGTCACAGGGAGGTGTGACCACCTCCCAGACAGGATTTAGTGTATTGGGGCTGGGTGGGTGCACTCCTAGAGTGCTTTGATGTCCTGCACTGGGGGAGCAGTAGGCTCCTATTTGCATATGCCAGTTCAAACCGGCTCAGGGGCTACATGCCCCTGCTTTGGCGCAAAACTGGACAAAGGGAAGTGGGTGTAGCCACCCACTCCCCTGACCCTCCCATAGGTGGGGTCATAGAGCTAGCCCCTCCCTTCCTTCTAGTATAAGTTAGGGAAGCCTTGCCATTGCAATCTAGATATCCCTGGACGACGCTCTGAAGAAGAATCCTGGACCTTTGACGTTCCACTACCTCTGGAAGACGGAAGAATCTCCCTTGGAGTCAAGGAGTGACTCCCCTGCTTGGCAGGCACCAAAACTTTGCATCAACTGTCGCAAACTTTCCCGCTCCCGCCGGAGTCCGAAGTCCCTGCAGCCCAGGAAGAGGATTTCCTGACTTCTCCAAGGCAATCGTGAGTCCCCAGCGACGCTGAGGCAAGTGGACCCCACGAGTGACTAGGAACCGCAATCCCTGGGTACCGTGCACTATTTTCGAGTGCAACCCCTTCAAAACGTTCTACGAACTTGTGCATTAGACCACGTGTGGTCCAAGCCTCCAGCAGGATTTCCACTGAAGATCAGAGGCCTACCTCGTCCCGAGTGACCGTGGGCCCCTGTTGAGTGAATCCTCCCGAGGCGTCTTCGCGATCCCTTGCCGGTTGGTTTGTGGGTCCCCAGAAGACTTTTCTACAGCTCCAAAGGGCTCTCCTGGCTGCTCCAGGCCTGCCCTGACTTACCCTCGCTGGGTGAGTCCCTCAGACCTTGCTGGTCTGCTCCGCTGACTTTTTGTCCTTTCCACGAGACTTGCTGTTACCAAGGCTTGTTGGCTCCAATCTGGTCACCGACACCGCAGTAAGCTGCAGATTTCGTGGGACACGCCGAAACCTGGTAGTCGTCGACGCCTCTTGGACCTCGTGGCTGAAGAGTCAAGACACCCGTGATCACCTGAAATCACCCGACGACTGTGGGCATCCAGCTTCGTTGCCCTGGGTCACTGCCAAGTGACTTTGAACACTGTCCCCTCTGCTTTCAGGTCTTCCTTCTTCTGAATCCAGCCTTGGATTCCACCGGACACTTCTCCTGTCTTCACAAGCAGCAAGTCTTCTTTGGCTCCCATTGAAAACGACGCCGCGACCCGACACAATAAGACACCTATGCACCCGGCTTCCCTAGGTGAGGTAACTCCAGCACTACGGTGCTCCTGTGGGTGTTGGCTCTAGAACTACTTACCCTGTAAGTGACTTGCTTGTAGACTTTCCCGAAGTATCCTAAAACCTTAAAATTCCAACCGCGACTTGCTCCATAGAAGTCAATTGGGATCCGCGGCTGTGTTCTCACACTGCATGCGTCTCCCGTGGGTCCTTTACTTACCTGCCTTGGGTGGATTAGTGAGGCCCCAGCACTTCTGAAGGCCCTAGGCCTTGTCCCTTCGCAAGTCGTTATCTCTAAGGCTCTTTTTTAGTATATGGTCTGGTACGCTCCTGGGCCCCAGCCATATTTGTGGTTAACTTATTGTGAAATGTTGATTTGTGCATATGTTCCTGACTTGTAATCTCATAAAGAGATTAGTAGAGTGTGTCTAGAAATAAATACATATATATACCTGTGTGGTGTCCTTTCATTTAGTAATTCAAGAGATTATAAGGTAAAACAAGCTGCTTTACATTCCTCTAAAAACTTAGCCTGAAGGCTGCTCTCCACAGCTATCACTAGGATAGCTTTCTTTAGAAGGTTGTCTTAAACCTATCTACCATAAGAGTCGAATTGTACTGGTGCAAGGTGTCCACTTTAACTAGTGAACAGCATATACCAGGCCAACTTCTCACACAGCCAATGAGAGTTTCCCAGGAACAGCCACTTCTTTAGGGCGGTACAGTAGCAAAACATACAGCAAAAGAAAAAGATATAAACACAAAATAAGTACTGTGAGAAGTTGGCCTGGTATATGCTGTCCACTAGTTAAATTGGGCACCTTGTACCAGTCCAAACAACCCTTATGGGGATTTAGGAGGTCAAAGATAACCTTAGACAGCTATCCAACTCGCAGCTTTGGAGAGCTGCCTTCAGGCTTAGTTTTGAAGGAATGATAAGCAGCTTGTTTTACCAGAATGCAACCTTATTGTATTGGTTAAATGAAAGGAGAACCACACAGTAGTTATACAAATATGTATTTATTATTATAACACACTCTAAATACTTCACAGTATCTGCTACACGCAGATAAACACAAAGCTCACAATACTGTAGCAAAGAAACAATCGTAAGTAGCACTAATACACAGTGGGCTCCGGGGTAAGACCAGACCATATACTAAAATATTGGTATAAGATCAACGACTTAAGTCAAGACAGTGTCTAGAGGATGTAGAATCGTTGGGACTCCAAGGAACCACCCAAGGTGAGTAAGTAGGGACCCTACAAAGGGTGGGTGCAGTGTGGGAACGCGAACGCGTGTTCCATACAGTTCTATTGGAGAGTCACGGTTGCAGTTTTAAAGTTTAAGCACCCTTCCCAGTAGATTATGAGGAAGTCCTTTGGATCATAGGAGGTAGACGAGCCACCCCACCTGTGGATACCATAGTACCAGAGTTACCTATCCCAGGGATGCCGGGTGCATAGGGCTGAAATGGTGCCGGAAACCACTGCCAATCTCAATGGAGAACTTCAAGGAAGAGCCACTGCTGGGAAGAAGAAAAGTGTCAGTTGGAATCCAAAGGTGGATTCGGGATGAAGAGTACCTGAAAGAAGAGGGGACAGAGTCTGGGTCACTCAGGAGTGACCAGGGGCTCATTAGATGAATGTCCACCGATGTTGGGTGCTTCAGGTGCGTTGAAGGGGGTCCTGGACTCTGCAGCCACCGGGTCCAGGAGACGTCCCGGACTACCTGGAGCCGGATACGAGCTGTCCCACGAAGGATGTTGAGTGCTGAGGGGTCAGTGTCGGGCTGGAGCACCAACAAGCCTTAGCAGTGGCAACCCATGAAGAAGATCAAGAAAGGTTACAGTTCAGATCAACAAGGTCCAGGAGACTCGCCAAACACAGGGGAGTAAGGGCAAGCCTGGAGCAACCAGGGAGCCCAAGAAAAGCAGTGTTGATCCTCAAGAGGACCCACAGGCCGGAGGCACAGGAGTCTTGAGGGGACCTCGAGCAGATTTACAAAGCAACAGCCCACTGAGCACTCAGTGTGAGGAGGCCAGAGTTCTTTGGTGAAAATGGTGCCAGAGGTTGGGGCTACTCGAAGCCCAGTGCACTTGTTTTGGGAATGACAACAAGCATATGCACTTGCAAAAGTACGCGGTGCACAGGAGTACGGGTATTGCAGCCCCCACGAGGGATTCTGACCTCAAACTTGGTGAGAGGGCAGCTCAGACCTGGAGGGACTTGGGAACCCACCTCCTGTGTCGCTGGAGCCTTCGGAGTCCGTAGGAGCTCAGGAGCAGCAGACCGGTCAATTGTGATGTGGTGCCTGCGGTTTCAGGGGAGTGACTCCTTCACTCCAAGGGGTATATCTTCGGTTGTCCTTGATTCTCCACAGGTCCTGCACGGAGCCTGTATGGTGCATGGGCACAGACGATGCTTCAGAATGAGAGGGAGACTAAGTCGGGCCCAAATGAAGTCCAGCGAAGTCCAGATTGTCCAGACGGTCAAAGTTCAGTGGTTTCTGGTTCAGAATCTTGTCCACGTCGGATCTAGGGTCCTACAGCCAGGTAAGCCTTTTTGTACGCAGGGGAGTGGGTTGACCGTTTCAGGGGACCCTGCCAGGGGAAGGTGTGGACAGTGGGGAGGTTACTCCCATGTCCTTTGTCCAGTTTCACGCCAGAGCAGGAGCCAACGTCTTCCAGGACTATTTTGAACTGGACTATGCACAGGGACACCAAATGTGCCCCTCATGCAGGCTTTCAGTCACTGGCAAGCGCACCCACCCAGCCCTAATACACTAAATCCTGTCTGAGAGGTGGTCACACCTCCCTGTGACAGGATGCCGATTGTTCTGCCTTCCCCTGCTCGAGCTTGGCTCAGCAGCAGGAGGGCAGAAAGGTGTCTCTGGTCGGCAGCAATCATTTTGGGCTTCCCGATGTTGATGGTGACCTCAGCTAGGCCTACCAGTGCAAGGGGTTCGCCCTTCTCTGCACAGAGTCCTCAGACCAATAGGAAGAAGTTGGCACAGAAACTGGAATAGAAAATACACAGTTTAATAAACCTCACGAGGTGAAACCACATTCATACAGCACCCTGTGGTGCTGAATGAATGTAGCACACAGAGTAGAAGAACCATGGGTCTTTTATACCCACACAGGGGCTCAAAGAGGGCGGTACAAGCACACATAGGAGAATTACATACATAGATGGTCATACAGAAATGCACAGTCAACAGTAAAGGAGGAGATAGCAGTTGCTGACTCTGGTAGAAACAACCTGACAGCTACAGACTAAAAACAGATGCATGAACAGTTAGACTCTTCTGCGCATGTGCAGAGTAGCAGAGTCTTAAGTATAGCCAGTCCTTTAAACAGAGCACAAGGGTAAACAACAGTGAAGAAGGAAACAGCCCTTGGTGAGCATATGGCAGACAAAATTGCTGCCAGAAATACAAAATGGATTCCACAAAATTGACAAGATAGCCTCTAAATACCAGATGGATTCCGCTAATGCTAATGCAATCGCAGCCAATTTACAACAGATGACCCTTTTAGCATTAGCTGAAGACATCTCCCATAATCCAGTAGGAAAACAAAAAATATGCACATTAATTTTTTTACATTTTTTTTTTCTTTTTCCATAAATTTATCAATATCCTAATTCATTGCTAGGTGGGCATTTCTCATTCTAAATATTGTTAAGCTGGTATGTATAAGGTATAAGCAGGAGTACAAACGGAACAGAGCATTGGGTCATACAGATAGCAGGAAAGAGTAATTACTATTATCAGAAACAGAACTATTAGCTTTCTAGTCCTAAGCAAATCCTAGAACCATCCAGTACAAACATTTTCAAGGCTCCTATGCATTTCGGTGACCATCAATTTCAATATCAAAATAGCCAACAGTACATATCTAATAAAAACATTTTCACTAGACTTTTCAAGTGTTTCCTTTATGAGGGCTAGAGTATTAATTAAGGAAAGGGTAAAGTATACAATTATGAAAGCAGTCAGACATATTATTCCAAAAATGATCCTGGATCCAGGGGACCAGGAGGACTACACAGGACCATGAGAATTAGGACGAAGAGCTGCAAAGGGCTGCTCCTCCTCAAAAATGGGACGACCAATGGGGTACATTTTCAACAAAAAAGAAAAAGAAGTCCTTGGGAAATTAAAGCCGCTGTACAACCAACCAGAGGGGAGTCTTCTCCCTGTGTCCGTTTGAGCCTCACAGGCAGGCTCTTGTTGTTCCCACGGTGGAGCTGCACGACTCGCAACTCAGGAATCATGGCCTACTTTCAAGGGAAAAGTTTTTTTTTTCAGGATAGGGCAATCACCCGCCAGGGCAAATGCTCTCAGCGATCCTGTCCAGTGTCTCAGGCAGTGCACCAGTTTTCTTCTTTTCAATCTAACAGGCACCAGAGACACAGCACCTGTACCCTGAACTCAAGTCCTTCCCTAACTCCTGTATTGCTCTGCTGGCACACTGCTCTTTCGTTGGGGCCATAGATTGCATTCAGTGTGCCCAGGTATCTCTTGACCAACAAAGGTGAAAACTTTACAGCCCCTTTGGGACCAGGTTTCAGAGGCCTGATGCTAGGATCTCTGAAGCAACCCTTGTTTCAAAGGGGGTTACCTCAAGCAAAAACTTTCTTGCTGCTCTGGTCGGTTTGTGACTCTCAGCTGGGCATCAAAAACTTGATCCATGATTTCTCCTTTCTGATTTGTGACCCAGTCTTTCGCCCAAGACAGTGGCAGGGGTACACACTTCACATCCCAGTGCTTCTGGCCTTCTACCTTCACTGAGGTCCTGGTTGCCAGCAATGCCTGTGCTGGTTACCTTCACTTTGACTTCAAGCTGGACTGGTGCTGACTCTCCAAGCTGGATCTGATGTCCGCGCCCCTCTGGCAATGGTTGTAAGGCAGCAAATATCTATTGGTGGACAGAACAAAAGGTCTTTAGACAAGGCACAGAAATAATCTATCAACAGAGAGGATAGTCTCAGAATACTTCCTAGTCTAGGGACGCCCCATATATTAGCAAGGCACCCAAGAACCACTTTCATCTATGTGAGAGTAAAAGAAACAACAGCCTGGACCTATTGGCAAGTATAAAAGGAACTCTTTGGTGAACTGACAAGAGTAATACGTCACCCAATCCCAAGCAGCCAAGGAAGTCTGTGTTCATTTACTAAATTCTGAGGAAAAGAGAAAAACAATAGACATACTCCAAATCCTTACATCTGTATATTCCTATCTTAATCATCTAAAGACACTCATGAGAAAAGGAAATGTTCTACACTTTTACTCATAGACTTTGCATTACTTGTACAGGACTGCAGACACTTCTAAAATGATTTCTCTTAATAAAAACACCTACATTGTATGCTTAGGACCATGCTCTCATGTTATAGGAGCAACAGGAAAATCTAAAACTGCTACTTTAACAGGGATTCCTATTACATAAAGAACTAAAAAACTTCAACATAATGGGTACATTTTCTCCAGCAGAACATTTTGTGACACACAGACTCCTATAAAACAATATTTTCCTCAAAAATGTTTGCTAAGGATCACATAGGCATCTTCCCTGCATTCTACTTTTCACAATCCAAACTATGCAACATCAGCTCTAGTTAGGACTGTCAGTTTATTTACACAAACTAGCTAATAAAAACTAGCAATGCCCTTGCAAAACTGTATGTAGCATGAGAATAACAAACAATAGTGGTGTTATCACCTGAGAATTTTAGAACAAAAACTACCCACAGCTAGTTCCCCTTAAAGATCAAATAAGGAAACCACAATCTAGACTACTCATCCTTTCATAATTTCATCAGACAGGATGGGCAGTAACATAGCAAATTTATTTATTCATTTTATTAATGCTAATAATGTTTAAAACAGTATTACTGAATAGCCAATTAAATGTCTCATGGCTATTTCACAGACAGTTTAGACAGGCTCAAAAGAAATTAAGAAGAAGAGAGAGAAAACATAAATTTGCCTACCCTCAATTTGTAGAGGAGCTAGCCTCCTCCCCCCATTTTTGACAGTAGGAAACCTGTAACAGGTTTCATTCTGTCAACACTATCAACCCCAATTTGTAGCAACTGGGCATAAACAAACTCTGAGGAGCTAAATAGCACATTCAGCTAGCTAAAGAACATATTCCTTTAGCAAATGTACAAGTGTAACACGAGGGCACATTAATTCAAACTAAATCCCATTGCTTCCTTAATTCAGCCCTAAAAGAATTAGTGCTATACATATGACAGAGCCATTGTCTTAATAAAAGCTGACATATACCATTATTATTATGCAATCTATTCATGTGAGTGAACAAAAACTTGCTTTTGTCCAAAAAGTAAGCAAAACCTCTTTCTGTCCCTGACCTGCCATTTCGTCTTTCAAATGTCGAAATGTCAAAACAAACGTTGCGGGGAGCCCTGCAGGCTTCTAAATGTAGGACTTTGGCCTTTAACCTATGCAGCTGTCCCATCGTGCGTGCAAGGTTTTCATGGGGGTGTCCCATTTCAAAGTGACCCTAGAAACGGAAAGAGCAACAGCAAAACCCACTTCATTCCTGTGTACCAGCAATTCAGAGGTAAGCTTAATAACTTCTGCCAGATTTTTTGTACATATTTATATTTTTAAGCAGTGTGCCGAGTGCTTGTCTAGCAGTATAGATGTCAGCTATTCATTCTATGCTTACATCTGTGCATTTACTCTAGCCTAAGGCAGTTTAAAAGCTGCTCTGACTGGAGAAACCTCATTTAAATAGTGAATTTTACTCAATTTCGACTTAGATGTTTAGGGCACTTAAAAATGAATATCCTACAATGTTTTTGCATAATAGTCATCCCCAGAATGTCCTCTACATATCCCAGAGATGTGGCATCAGAAATGTATAATGTATACCCTTATAAAAATAAGTTTTGTACGCCTGGGTAAAGTGACATTTCACATGTAAGTGACCTCCTATTGCTGTATAGCACGGCTTAAATTCAATTTGGATGCTAGGAGGTCACAGCATCATGATTAGGCATTATAAATATTAAAAACGAATTTAATGCACATATGTTAAATAACATTTGTTATATAAAAATATATATATATATTTTTTAATAATTCTAATCATTTTGATGAGCCCACATATGAAAAGCAAGCTGCATCCCTTTGCCGATCATATTTAAACGCATTCATTCACAGCCCTAAGAACAGAAGCTTATCTTGAAACATCTTAAGTCTGCGCCACTTTTTAACGGACAGTCATTATTATTTAACATCAAAAACCACTCTTATCCTTATTTAAAAAGTCATTAAGAAAATAAATCCCTACTGTCAATCTGTCCTCTGTTTATCAAAAATAATGAAACTGCATTTCTAACTTTTAAAACAGCAGTCTGAAATGCAGGATTTTACTCCGTGTTTGAACTGACTTAAGGGGTAGTAATTTTAGCTGTTTTCTGTGGCCGGAGTCAGAAATAGTCTTGTTTACACAGCTGCTTGACACATAAAGGCGTCGAATTCACACGCCCTTCAAGTCAAGCTTTCAAGCCAACACAAATCTGTCGTTCTGTAATGTGTACTTTAGTGCAGGAACAACCAACTCACTCAGATAATGTGAATGCCTTTTAATACCTAATACAGAAGGATAAATGCTGTGACATTTTGTATCTTTAATTGTATCTATTGCAAAACACACAATTTCGTTTTTTGAAGCTTTTTTATTCCTATTAAATGTGGATTCTCATTTTATCTTTAACATTGTGGCAATTTGCGCACATGTATAGTGTCTTACTCTGTCAATTTAATGATAGCGTGCAGCTATTTAGCATATATTATATAATTCATTGCTGGATTCTTTTAAAATGTATTTTATTTCAATGATAGTTGGCATAACAGAATGATGACAAAAAAAAACATTGAGCTCATTCCAGACATTTTCAAAACGGTGTCATACACATAATACAGGGCACTTAAGGCTAGCCATTCTTGCACCAAGAGCTCAATCACTACTTACAAGTACCACTAATGACAAACCACAGACATTTAAACACACATTTAACCCACTGATCAACACTTAGGATAAAAACAAAAGACAGCCCACAGACTGTACTTAAACCAAACCATTTGTAAATACTCGTTGTAAGTCATATTCACTAGATTTGGCTGGCAGAACACCAAGAAAAAAAACGCTCTGCATATCACCACTTATGAATGTTACTAAGTGCACAGACCAGGATCCTTCCTATGTACATATTAAGTTCCTCGGGGTACTAGTCACCAAAGAATAAATACTTTTTTATACCTAAACCTAGTTAAGTATCCCCTCTAGAGAAGCCGGCTAATTATATACAAGTTTAAAAATGGTAAATCCAAGAAAGCAACACATTCATAAACTCACCTGGGGGAAAACAAAAGACCATCACGCATTTGCTTACAATTAACTGCTTTGTTCTTCAGCTCTAATGCTTTCACATAAATGTTCTTTCGCTGTTCTTTTTTCAATCAAGGCTTGCTCACGCTGCATTCGTTCACGCACTTCTTTCTCCCACATTCGTACACAATCCAACATCTCTTGCCTAGTCTTTCACTTAAACATACATTGTTCCACATACTCAGTCTTTCGTAAATCAAATGACCCAAACATAGGCCAACGCAATTCAGGATCCTTACGAGTGTATTTATTCCATAATGCGCAGTACATTATAGAAGAAAGACCATACTTAATATACATATCCCTATTAGGCGTCCCCTCGGGGGCGGTTGTGCTTCATCTAGTTTCAAATTCAAATTGGTACCACTACAAAAGCTACACATCCTATGAAGTGTGCTAAAAACAGGCATGCCAAAAATAGTGCAGAAAATGCAGTATTATAATCAAAGTAGCACTTAAGGTACCTTTAGTACGATGTGCCGTTCAAATCAATTCAAATAGAGCAAATTCTCCTCATTACCTGCCTATATAGATTGCAATCCATATATAAATCTCATGACAAACCAAGTTGGCCAACACAAATCTCTAAATCCAAAAGCCACAGTAAGCGTTACTAAACTACCTTACCAATCCCAGGCATCAAAACCAACAGCAAGCGCCACAGAAGGACACTTACCAATCACTTGGTGTCCAGGTTCCAACTGCCAAGTTCTGAAATCGACCAAATGGTCACTGCACGGCAAATCAACAGAAGAGATCTCAGTCAAGGACCGGCACCACCTGGATGGTCAGCTCAGAAGGAAAGGAAAAACGCCGTGGTTGCCAAGACTCGGGTCTCATCGGGCAGCGATCGCGTCTAGAGCGAGATTCCAATCCTTCGTCGCGACCAAACCTTTGGCTATCCGAGTCACCGATGAGCCCCAGTAGTTGGGCGCCAATTTGTTGATGGTGACCACAGCTAGGCCTACCAGTGCAAGGGGTTCGCCCTTCTCTGCACAGAGTCCTCAGACCAATAGGAAGAAGTTGGCACAGAAACTGGAATAGAAGATACAAAGTTTAATAAACCTCACGAGGGGGAACCACATTCATACAGCACCCTGTGGTGCTGAATGAATGTAGCACACAGAGTAGAAGAACCATGGGTCTTTTATACCCACACAGGGGCTCAAAAAGAGGGCGGTACAAGCACACATAGGAGAATTACATATATAGATGGTCATACAGAAATGCACAGTCAACAGTAAAGGAGGAGCTAGCAGTTGCTGACTCTGGTAGAAACAACCTGACAGCTACAGACTAAAAACAGATGCACGAACCGTTAGACTCTTCTGCGCATGTGCAGAGTAGCAGAGTCTAAGTTTAGCCAGTCCTTTAAACAGAGCACAAGGTTAAGCAACAGTGAAGAAGGAACAGCCCTTGGTGAGCACATGGCAGACAAAATGGCTGCCAGAAATACAAAATGGATTCCACAAAATTGACAAGATAACCTCTAAATACCAGATGGATTCCGCTAATGCTAATCCAATCGCAGCCAATTTACAACACCGGTACTAGAAGGCTGGTACCGGGAACACCAGGGACCTCCCAAAGCTCGTTTCTGAGGGGTGGAATCATACCTCCCACACCGGTTACCGGTGTAGGATTATGATTCCACAATGTTTTCCAAACACAATAGGGTTACTTTCAGCCATTTTAGACTTGGTCATTACACAGTCGCATTATGCCACTCCACATGTCGTAAATGGTTGATACACTGACAACCAAGGAGAATGGACTCCGTAGGCTGCAGGGGTGTCCTGCTCATGCAGGGGCACCCTCTCACTTAGAACCAGGCACCCTGCTTTCAGGATTGTTAAGGCCTGCTATAGGGGTGACTTATAGGTTTTAAGTGCAGTGACCCTTAGATCGAGGAAACCTATATCTAAAGTAAGAGGTGTATGCACAATCTTCCACGGGCTGCAATGGCAGGTCTGTAGTTCCATTTTGCATGACCTCTCATGGGTGGCATAATAAATGCTTCAGCCCATGGGAGGCCTCAGGGGTACCTGTGCCCTGGGTTTATGGGTACCATATACTAAGGACTGACAAGAGTACCCCAGTAGCCAATCTGGAGTGTACCCAAGTACATGACATAACATTTTAGGGAGAAAGAAGATAGAGTGGGTTCCTGATTAGCAAGATCCAAGTCAGACTAGTCAAAAACAGTGTAACATGAAGCAAAAAGTGGGGGTAATCCTAAGAAGCAGATCCTACTTTCCTACATGTACCATCACATTGGTTTTAACAAGGCAGTACCATAGTTCGACATCTTTCAGAAATAACAAATTGCAAGTGTGCGAATAATACTGGCATAGCTTTTCCAGAACCATTTGCATAGAAGGGCAGTTGTTTAGAAACATTATACCCTCATTGTTGAAAAGAAAATCTTATTTACGAAGAGAAACAACTTGTACCAAGAGAAATACATAATTATGCAATACACTATTCAAAGGCATGTATAGATTCACATTCTTACTCTGAAAATTCCTCATTTGACTGTGTTTATCTGGGCTGTGAGACTCTAGTCTCTTACTCTTTTGTTTAACTCCTTTAGTTTCGTACTTGGGCTTGCAGTCACCATTTTTTGCCTTTCAGTTGTAGGTAGAAGCTTGCTTTACGACAACTATGAAATCTGTGGGTCATTCAGTGCTGATATTTTTACTTGTGCTGCTGAATAGGAGTCATTCTCAAACATTTCCCATACAGTTACATGTTTGAGGGGACAATCTGAACCCTGCTAGGCACTGAAAGTTTTCTCCCGCCTGGCCAGTGACAGGATGTTTGGACCACTTAGTAATCTAAATTCTGGGTCCTTGAAAGTTCATCAGCAGTTAGATCGTATATCGTTAGTACAAAATCACCTAGGATATAAAGCAGATAAAAAGGAATTAGTTCCTAAAAATGTCAGTGAAAATAAGAAAAGAGTCCTTACTGAAATGTATTCTTTTGTTTCTTTGTTGCTTAGCTCACACCTCCCTATGAGTATTGCTCAAACATTCTCTATCCTCAGCATTTAGAACCAATGCATACCCCACCGCAAACTATACAGTAACCAGTGTCACCCCTTCTCTTTATAGTTGGAAAGAGCGAGAGGCTTGTAATGACTGTTGCCACACTGCAACCTCCACCTCACTCAACAGCAACAAGCCTCCTGGGAAGCTGTATGGCAATAGTCGTAGGAAATCCAAAGTGAGCTCAGTGGCATTAATTGACTGACCAGGCGCCCTGGCTGGCAGCAGCAGGGTAGGATACAATTCAGGCCAACTGCAGCCAAAATGAGGATCAGGTGAAGATGGAACTTTTATACAACGAAGCGGTGTGCGGTGGGAACAGATTGAAGACTTTGATTCAGACATTCAGTAATCTGAATCTTGGTGGCTCTAGTTCACAGTGGGAGCATGCAAGTGGCAGTTGGCTCAGCACAGTCCCCTATGTACTGATTTGAAACCCTATCCCTGAATCCGCCTGTATAAATGGTGCATTCCCTGTGCCTGTGTTTAAGCAACCACTTCTAGGAAAGCATTCGGTTTGCTTGATGATCTGCAGAATATGAGCACATTGTCGAAGTGTTAAGCATTGTGAATGTACTGCAGATGGATTCCTATACCTGGGTGCCACACCATACACATAAAAGAATCCTGAAGTCGATTAGGTTCGCTTGAAATTCTACAAATTTGGTATTTCTCCTGTTAATTCTACTTTTGTATAGACTTTTGCTCTTTCCAGGGTCTGTGAACTGCTTTTACAAGTGCTTTTCTGCATCCTCAGATTCTGGAAAAAGGCCCACTCAGTCTTAGGGAGACCTCTGTAAAGTGGCATTAAGTCCTGTTCAATTTTTCATAATGTTCTGCTATTGGAATCTGACTGTCCTCAGTCCTTAGATGGTAAAAACAAATTTTAAAGGACTCAAGAAGGGAAAAGTTACGGACGATTCTCAACATCTAAATTCCCTGGTAGCGACTCCCTTCAGTGTCAGTAAAATGAATATTAACCTAAATTTAAATCGTATTGTTGCATGTCAGTTGAGCCCATCCAATTCAGTCGAAGATAATTTCTGGATCGGAGTGGAATGAGAAATCAAGCAATGGGTCTAATTGTAGATACCTCCCTTGGATCACCTTGTTAGTTCTTTACTATATCTCTGGCTGAGTATAATTGGAGGACTCCTGAAATCACTCAAATTTTCATCTCCTACATGATTTACTTTAAAGGTGTGTTATCTGATACCGCTGTGAAATTTACAGGGGTATAATGTTCTTGGCTTGCGAGGCTTCAGATTCAGCAAAAAGATTTATCCTTCTCACCCTTTTTATGGCAAGAAAACTTGTGGTTTACAAGGCTTAAAGACCTGGCAAGAGCCTCCTTGGGACATCTGTTACTGAGATATTTGCTGTGAAATAAGAATAAACGTATTGCAATCTTTCAGCCCTTTCCACAGAGATCAAAATATCCACAGGCAGAGTAAAGAATTGTTCACTCTGATGCTCTTGACAAAGGTTCTGAAGCATTTAAAGAGTACCAAATTATAGGTTAACACTACAACTGCTTATGGAAAAAGATGGCGGCAATCTTTAAGTTCACTCTAGACATAGTCTGTGATCAAACAATGTTTATGCGCTATTTGTATAGCACAAACCTACCCGAATGGCAGCGGAGCACTATGCAGGGTCAAAGACAAGCATACAGTCAACAGGTGATGGAAGAGGTAGCTTGGTACTGAGTACTGTTATTACATAGTGTTCTCTAAAGGTTTACCTCTTCAACTCTTTCCTAAATAGCAACAGTGTTTGCAGTCCTCATGAATATGAAGATTTTGCTTCAAATACTGGGTGAGTATATCCAAAAGGCCTGCTGCGTTATTTTTTTTGCATTTCTTTTTTTGCATTTCTTTTTTTTTTTTTTATTGAAAACCAAAAATCACAGCAGAGCAAGAATAATGACACCTGATTAACCCCCTCCATGGCTAGATGAACATTCGGACCTTGGATACTACACACCTTACAATCAGGGCGGCATGTCGCCAGGCACTCCAAGCAGCAATGCAGCCTAATGAGTATACTGAGCTCCCGCGGGGATCAGGGGTCCCCCCGCCCACATCATCAGTCTGGCGGCCCGGGGGCATCCCCAGCTGTATCCAATGCAGCCTGTCTCTCCCTCCTCAGTTCTACAGTAGGAGAAATACAAATGTCTCCCCGATATTTGTTCCAGCGTCCCCACTTATGATCCCATTTCCGGGGGCAACCACGACTTTTATATACTGTTTTTTCCGCCACCATTGTCTGATCCATATCAGTGGCCTACACCCGCAGTTGCGGAACGGTATCCAGCCCCCATTTCTGGGCAATGTTACTTTTGGCAATGACCCACCCCAAGGCCGACCACTCCTGCTCCGCCTGAGTCAGGTCTGTAGCTTCCCAAATTTTAAGAAGGCAGAGCTGAGGGGAAGGGGTCAAGGGCTTATCCATGGACCTCGCCATCTGATGGGTGACTTCTGTCCAGTATTGCTGAATGCGAGGGCAAGCCCATAGGATGTGTAAAAATGTACCTATCTGGTGACAGTGCCGCAGGCAGAACTTGTCCGGTCGCCTTCCCAGTTTACACAGCAATTCAGCGTCAAAGTATACACGGTGTAGGATTTTAATCTGAACGAGGCGAAGTCGCATCGGTATTGCCACCTCCCTAGGGGAGGCCAACGCTTCTGTCCAGTCCTTGTCAGGCAATTCCCCCAAGTCCGTCTCCCAACACGTCCTAATTTTCCGCATTGGGTCAGTCCGATTATTAATTAACTTCTTATACGTCAGGGAGATAGCCTTGCGGTCCATTGGATCCAACAGCAGCCTATCCTCCAAAGGGGAGTATTCTGGGAGGGGGGCCTCAGCAGGAAGGGCACCGTCAATAGCGTGGCTAATTTGAAGGTAGCGAAAATACTCTGACGGTGCGAGCTGGTACTTAAGCTGGAGCTCCTCGAATGTCGCCCTCCTACCCTTGACCCATACATCTCCCACGTCGAGATACCAATCAAGTCCCATTTGTCAAACCCCGCACATGTACTCAGCCTGCCCAAGCAGTCAGGCTCCCAGAGTGGGGTGGCCTTAGTCAACCGCCCATACCAACCCATGCGCCGCTGGAGCCTGTGCCATACCTCCACCGTCCGGGCAGTCGGGCCAGTGAGATTGAGTTTTTTATAGTTCGAGTATAGTGCTCTATTATATCCCCCCCTTCCTAAGAGCCATCGATCGGTACGGAAACTGGGGTAATCGTGGGACCCGAACACCCAGTGGTTAATCGCTACCAGTTGTGATGCTTGGTAGTAAAGTCGCAGATCCGGCAATCCTATTCCACCACCCCATGGTAAGTTTTTGCATCGCGGTGCGTGCCTGTCCACCATCCCATAACAAGTCTCTAACGGCAGCCTCGGTTTGTGAAAAATAAGAGTCAGGAATCGGGTAGGGCGTATTTTGCAATGCGTAGAGGAAGCGTGGGAGGGCCAGCATCTTAAATAGTGATGCACGACCCAATAGTGTGAGGGGGAAATTCTTCCAATGAGCCACATCTGCTTTAAACCTCAGTAGTGGGCCCAGTAGGTTGCTATCATAGAATAGCTTGAAATCTGATGTAATGAAAATACTGAGGTATTGAAACCCCTGTGGCGCCACCGGTATGGTGTATCCTCTGGGGTTGTTAGGTGGGTCGCCCCAGAGTGGGTACATCTGGGACTTAGACCAGTTAATCTGGTAGCCGGAGTGGGCCCCAAAGATATGGAAAATATGCAGAACCCGACGGATCGAACGCGCCGGAGAGGCCAGATACAACAAGATATCATCTGCTTATAAGGATATATGATCTTCATGTTCTGATGTCCACTTGAAACCTCTGATTTCAGGGTCACCTCTGATCCAGACCGCCAGTGGCTCAAGGACCAGAGCAAAGAGAAGCGGCGACAACGGACAACCTTGTCTCGTGCCGCGGCCTAGGGAGAAGGAGCCCGAGCGGTGATTGTTGACTGATACGTGGGCCAAAGGCATGGTATATAAAAGTCTGATCCATCCTATCATCCGAGGCCCCAATCCAATCCGGGCCAGGACCGCAAAGAGATATTCCCATGCCACCGTGTCAAATGCCATTTTAGCATTGAGCGCGAGCAGAAGCGTCACCTCCTGAAGTGTGGCGGCCCGACCGAGCGCCCCGTGGACCCGGCGGAGATTTCGCGCTGTATTCCGGCCTAGCATGAATCCCGACTGATCGGGGTGGATCAATGCAGTAAGGTATGGAAGCAGACGATTTGCCAGCAATTTGGCTAATATTTTGGCCTCTACAGTGATCCTGGAGATGGGTCGGTACGATGCGCACTCATCCGCTGGTTTACCAGGCTTGCGGATAACCACAATAGTGGCAGTACGAATCTCTATTGGGAGGGTACCAGTCTCATAGCACTCCTTATACAAATTTAGCAAATGGGGTGCAACCCACACTGCCATAGATTTCAGGAGTTCAATCGGGAGTCCGTTAGGGCCCATGGCCTTGCCCGACCGGGTATCCTGTATCGCTTTTTGGATCTCCTCGACCGAGATATCCACCTCTAGCACCTCTCTATCCTGCTGTGAAACACCCTGGACGTCCATCGTAGCCAGGAGGTCTGCCGCCCACCGTGCTTGTGAGTGCTGTGGTGGAGTATAGATCTGCTCGTAATATGCTGCGAATGTCTCGGCTATGTTTCGGGGGTCAGTGACCAATACGCCATCTGGCCCCTTGATCGCGACCACCCACCGCGCCGCTGCCTCCTTGCGCTCCAACCATGCCAACAGTTTCCCAGTGCGCTCCCCTAACTCATATATTCTGTGTCTGGTAGCAAGGGCACGCCGATTAGCGTCCTCGAGGAGCAGCTGCCTATAGTCTTGCCTCTTGACATTAAGAGTATGCCGGGTTCCAGGGGACGAGGCCTGTGAAACCTCACGCTCGAGGCGAAGTATTTCCGCCTCAAGCTCTCTGACCCGACGCCTACGTTCAGCCCTATGACCCACCATCGCGGATAACGCCCTTCCCTTTATAACTGCCCCATAAGCACCCCACAACGTTATCGCTGATGCCACCGACCCAGTATTATCTTCAAAATAATGATTAGTGTCCTGCCGTAGGGAATCCCTGATGTGCGGGATTTTTAGTAACCAGGGTTGGATCATAATGGGGCCCGGTTGTCGTGCTCCCTGGGCTCCAAAGGCAGCAGTTACCGGGAAGTGGTCGGAAATCCCCCGTGCTAAACACGCCGACTCAGTGAAGTTTTGAATGTGTTGTGCCTGGGTGAACAGGTAGTCAAGCCGTGATTGCCTGCCATGGACCCCGGACTGATGCGACCATCTCCAGATGTCTACCAGTCCTAAGGCGTCAGTGAAATTGCGTAGTTGTGAGCCCTATGGAGCATCTCGTCGAGTCGGGGCACGGTCCATGGTGCCGTCCATCGTTAAGTTGAAGTCCCCGCACACCACCAGGACACCCTCGGGCAAGGTCATAAGGAACATCCCCACGTCTGCTAAGGTCTGAAGCTGAAGGCCCGGCAGGGCGTACACAGAGAGTAGATTAGGACTCTCCCTTTCCAGCAACCCGAGCAAGCCACATATCTACCCTGTGGTTCGGTCCATATAGTGTGGATCACAAAGGGGCAGCCCTTGCGTAGGAGGATCCCCACCCCCCTGGATCCCGAGGTGAAACCAGAGTGTGCCCCCATCCGATATCCCTTTCTGTCCAGGGCCTTGCAGGAGTTACCAATGAGGTGAGTTTCTTGGAACAGCACCAAGTCAAGTTGGTGCCTATGGATATACTGTATTACTATGCCCCGTTTCAGTTTGTCCCCCAGCCCGTTGATGTTCCAGGTCATGAGGCTAAGTCTCCGACTCACTGCCATAGTACCTTGGCCGCCATACAATACATTTTTTGGATTGACCCGTACATGGATGACCTTCAGTCATTGCAATAAAAACAGTTTTCAAAGTCTCGTTAGGAGGCTGGAAAAGATGCGACCAGTAGTCTGGGGGGAAGTACCTTGTACGGCCTTATGATAGCAAGTGCCCTTCAGCCCTGCTGCAAAAAAACAATTGAAAACCTCACTCCCAACCACCCAAACCAAACAAATCAAGAACCTTATGAACCTACCCCCCACCCTGCCTTTTTTTTTTCATTTCTTAGTCTCTATTCTGATCCTGACAGCAGGTGTGCCATAAACCACCAGAAATGAGTTGAGATTTACAGCACGTTGTTTCCCAACAGAGCATCCTGGTGATAAGAAATAGCAACAGAAGAGGGGCAAGTGGTGACGTAAAAATAGCTTATAGTTAGTATACAAGGCTTTCAGTTTTGATCGAGTTTTGATTTCTAGCAAAAGGGAATTTCATTTGTAAAATAAACTTCTAGAGAAAGTCTTCCAAAAAGGCCAGCTGTTACACCCAAGAACTCAAAACAGCAAAACGAGACTAGAAACGCCTAGATAGGTGATGGCGTTGCCAGCCAGGGCACTCTGACAGGGCAGCCTTCAAGACTTTCCTCAGCCTCTACTACCGCCTGCTGAGGGCAACAAAGAAGACAGCCCCAGCCGGATACATGGAAACCAGCGGCAACAACACCAAGGAACTTTTCAACGTTGTTAAGGAATTCTCCAACCCGGCTGCAAGTGAAAACAATATCACACCCTCACAGGAGCTGTGCGACAGCCTCGCAGACCTCTTCTACGACAAGAACGCAACCATATACAGAAAGTTTGAACCCCAACCCACACCTACTGACTTCCTTGACCGATATGCCACCACCGCAAGACACAAACCAGACTGACAACCTGGAACCTCCTCTCCACCCAGGACACCACCTCCACAATGAAATCCATCCACTCAGGAGCTCCCACAGACACTTGTCTGCACTACATATTCAGCCTTGGAAATCAAAGGATCGGCCAGGAACCCGCCACCCTGCTCAACACCTCTTTTATCACTGTATTTTCTAACGCCTTAGAAACTAGCCAAAGTCAGACCACTACTCAAAAAGAAAAACCCCGCCAACCCCAGCGAACTCAAAAACTACCGGCCTATCTCCCTGCTCCCATTCCCAGCGAAGGTACTGGAAAAGATAATCAACCAGCAACTCATGACACACCTGGACACACCTGGAGCAGAACCAGTGACTCAGTGCCTCCCAATCAGTCTTCCGCAGCAATCGCAGCACCAGAACCGCCCTGACCGCAGCCACCGATGACATCGGAACCCTCCTCATCCGAGGAGAAACGGCAGCCTGCAACACCCTATCCCACCACAGGCTGATCGAAATACTCCAACACATCTGCATCCAAGGGGACTCTCTCAGATTGATCACATACTTCCTCACCGGAAGAACCCAGAGGATCATCCTCCCAACTTTCACTTCCAAACCCAAGGAGATCACCTGCGGTGTCCCCCAGGGCTCATCCCTCAGCTTAACGCACTTTAACGCTTATATGACCCCGCTGGCCAAAAGTGTCAGATCCCGCGGTCTCAGCATAATTTCCTATTCAGACAACACCCAACTCATCTTCTCACTCACCGCTGACCCCACCACCACCAGAACTAACTTCCACAGATGCATGTAAAGTGTGGCCGACTGGATGAAGAACAGTGGCCTGCAGCTGAACACAGACAAGACGGAAGTACTGATCTTTGGCAGGAACACATTGAGCAACTCTTGGTGGCCATGAGACCTAGGACCCGCACCCAATCCTTCCTACCGCACCAGGAACCTCTGAATCATTATTGACAACAAGCTCACCATGAACTTACAGATCAATACAGTCTCCTCCGCCTGATTCCTCACTCTGCGCATGCTAGGTAAGATTTTCAAGTGGGTACCCCTACAATTGAGACGCACCGTGACACAGGCCCTCAGCAGCCGACTGGACTACGGCAATGGCCTCTACATAGGAATCGACGAACACCTCCTACAGAACGCCACAGGCAGACTCATCATTTACTTTCCCTGATGAACCCACATCACACCCCACCTCCAGGCAACTCCACTGGCTCCCTATAGAGAAGAGATGGCAATTCAAGCTGCTGACCCATGTACATGAGGATCTGCACAACCAAGGACCTGAGTACATTAACCACCTCTTGACCTTCCACTAACTGTTGAAGATTGCATCACCCTCCTCTCACTTGCCCATACTCCCGCACCTACCGAAGCAGCAAAGACCTGCAACACCCTCATCACGCAACTGCGAACCATCACCTCACTTCCTTAATTTTGAATGGCCTTCAAGCCCTGGGTATTCAAACGAGCCTCTGGGACCTGCAAGTGAGTGGATATCCTATTGGGTGATTAGCTGTGGTTTATAAATCCTGATTGAATGATTGAAACACAATGGCTCCATGCCTGTTTGAAGTCTAAAATAAATGTAGGTAAAAAATATCAAAATAGGCACTCCCTTCCCCAGATTTTTGAGCATAGAATTCTGATTCTTCCCCCAGATCATCACTTTCTATGCATTGTCATCCCAAAAGCAGCAATGTAAAAGATACATGAAATACATAGATTGAAAGTTAAGACTGTGGGAGTTTCAGCTGGTTCAGGGTTTTCTCATGAGAATGATTTAAGGCAGTGCTTCTTAACCTTTTGATATGTGTGGACTCCAAATAATCATTCCTGGACTCAGGGGACCTCCACTTAATCATTATTGGAATACAGGACCCCAGGTGAAGCAGTTTTGATCATTTGAACTGCAAAACAATACAGAAATAGTATTCATTAAACAATTACATGAATATTTAAATATTTGATTTAATTTGCAAACAAATATATAAAAAAAACATTTTTATTGTATTGGGAAGGTAGGAGATTTTCAAATTTCAATTGAGGTCACCCATTGTCCACACTATATTCCATTTGATGCACTTGCACTGCTCCCACAAATAAATCTGTATATACCAAATACAATTTTAGCCTTCAAATTCAAATTCCTTTACATGTAGAGAACGTTTTACATTTTGCTTCTTTATTTATGTGCACTTTATTAATCTGGTAGTATTTAATTTTCTAGACAGCTACGGGCTGCCTCAGAAGGCATCACAGATCGCCAAGGGTTCCCAAACCACAGGATAAGAGCCGCTGATTTAAGGCCCATGAAAAGACAGAGATAAAATACGTTTCTTAGACACTGAGCTAGCCATTTGTCAATCCTCGCCTATAAATGCAAATATGAAAAGGTAGGCTAAATAAGTCTGTAGCATGAGCGCAGTGCAGGCACAAGTATAACATGGACATACAAAAGGGCTTCTATTAAACAACATGACTTTTCCGTTCAAAGTCATTGTAAAAAGTCCTAAATCATTGACAAAGGGAGTTCACATAGTGTTTGGTGTCTAAGTAGTAAAAGGACAGCCAACAGTGCAGCTGTGATGGATGTGTGGAATGTGGCCCAACTTAAGTTTAGGCAATGGAAGTGTTTGTGAACGCTGATAAAGGTGGGAATGTTCCTAAGATATGGAATGCTGGAGAGAGCACTGAAGACTAAACAAATATATGAACAGTGATATTTTCCAAAAAAGGGAGTCAGTGAAGCTCCTTGATGGCAGTAGTATTGGTGAGATGAAAGGAAAGAATAAAGATCAAATGCACTGCAGAGCTTTGAATTTCTTGGTGGTGGTGGAGTAGATAGCCTGAAAGGCCAAGATAGAGGGAGGCGAGTTAGTTGAATCATGAGGTTACCAAGGCTTGTATTACCATCTTGCAGGTGTAGTCAAGAAGAAGAGAAACCATTTTCTGTAGTAGGGGATCTCTGTGTATAGTCATAATCTATGAATAGTCCCGCCCATGTGCGGGGACCCCGGAGCAATCAAAATATCTCTTAAGCTGTCCTGCATTTGCAAACCTGCAAAGACACTTAAGAGACAGACAAAATAATACAGCCTAATAACAACATGGCTGCACTGGCCAGCACTTCATCTGAAGTGAACACAAAAGCCAAAATAAAGTTTAAATGTCATTTTTATTCACATCTGACATGTTCCTTTATTGTATCACACTCCCTTCACCAAAATCCCTTTAAACAATAGAGAGGAAGGGGTGGACAGACAAGCCCTATAGGCTGTCATTATGTGTCTGCTAAAAGGATACCGTGCCTTTAAGGAACTCTCCAGAGACCCCCGGTATCCCAGGATGCACAGCCAAAGCAAGTTACTTTCAGTTCTTTTTTCCGGCTCCTGCTAGCAGGACCCTGGAGCATTGAGCTCTACCCTTTTGGGTGGATATTTTGGATAAAAAAATTTTTTTTGATAGAAAAGTTTGTTCATTCGACGTCTAGAGCCTTTCTCTGCTGCATCCTGCAATTTGGTGCAGTTTGACCCACTCTTAACATGGCTTTATTTGATAAATGCCCTGAGTGTGGGAGGAAAATGGCCAAGACGGACCCACATGATGTCTGTATTCTCTGCTTATCATCTTCACATGTCCCTGCTACGTGTGACATCTGCAAGACCTTTTCCAAGAGGACCCTGAGGGACAGAGAGAAGATTCACCTTCAGGGACAGGAGCAGCAGAGAACAGGTGGGACTTCTGGGCATGGAGGATCTCCTTCCCCATCCTCTGCCCATGCTTCAGCCACTGGAGGGACCTCCGGGCAGAAAAGGGAGCAGAAACGGCGCCTACCGGCCGGAAGATCCCGCTCGACGTCGAGGACTACGACGTCGACGGCGAAAGGTACAGCACCGGTGTGTTCGCCGTCGATCCAGGGCTCTGGATCTCGGCGTCCTTGACGTTCGCCGTCGAAAGAAGGGCCGGCGAGACCTCGGACTAGGTCGCCGTCGAAGGCTTCACAGTCGACGTCGACACAACATCGACGTCGTACTGAGCCCCGCAGCCAGCGCCGCTCGCCATCGAGGCGAGCCCGCTCGCCTCCTTCGCCGTCGACTCATGGATCGACGTCGACGACATCGACGCGAAGCCACCGGAAGCGGACGTCGAGTCGAGGGAGATCGCCGTCGAGGCGAAGGAGATCGCCGTCGAGGCGAAGGAGATCGCCGTCGAGGCGAAGGAGATTGCCGTCGACGTCGAGAGACTCGCCGTCGAGACGAAGGCATTCGACGTCGAGGAGACGCCGTTCGACGTCGAGGGGACGCCGTTTGCGCTCAACGGCGAGGAGAAGCCGTACGAGGTCCACGCACGGCTCGACGTCGAGGACGAGATCACCTGGAGACACTTCTTCGGTGATTACGATCTCCAGTCGTGGATCTAGGAGAGCGGGACGCTCCCCCTCGTTCGCTTCGGCCTCTTCACGGAGCAGACCCGCAAAGAAGAGAAGGGTGGACAGAAGCCCGGACAGGACTAGTCCGGGTTCTCCCGCAAGGAGTGATGGGAGAGAGTCTCCAATGGACCCCCGGCCACTGCCTCTACCGCGACCGCAGCCTCAGCCGCGGCCTCCGACGCCTCCCACGCCTCCTCCTCCTCCTCCGCCACCTGACCCCCGGCTCCCAGTGGCGCCTCCTAAGCGGCCTACGCCACCTCCGCCACCACCGCCTCCGGTGCCACAGCTCCCGCCGTCTCCTCGGCGGCCAGTGGCTCCTAAGAGACTGAGATCACGCTCTAGATCGCGCCGGACGTCATGGAGCGGACGCAGATCGTCCACTCACACAACGCATGGACGACGGAGGTATAGATCTCGATCCAGAGGCACGAGGTATTTGGACTCTTCTGGCACTGGACGGCTTTCCCCCACGTTATCGGAAACGCCGCCTACTAGAATCTCGCCAGTGGATGATATTGCCACTTTCCAAGAAGTTCTGATGAGAGGGGCGGCAAAATTGGGCATCTCTGTGACAGTACCAGTTCCCCCTACCTCTGTGATATTCGAGACCTTACACAAGGCGCATCTATCACGCCCCCTCCTCCCTTTGGTTCCAGGTCTGGAGGAACCAGCCATGGAGGTCTTCTTGACACCGGCCGTGGTGAAGTCTGCCCCCTCAAGGTTACAAAAGAAATACAGGGCCCCTGATTCGGACCCGGCGTTCCTCAGGGTGGACCCTCCCCCGGACTCTGTCATTGTGGTCGCGGCTAGGAAGCAACATGCCACGTCGCCCTCTTCCACAGCTCCTCCGGATAAGGAGAGTCGCAAGATGGACTCCTTGGGGAGGAGGATGTGCTCTACGTCGGCCTCGACTATGAAGGCTGCTAGCGCCTCCGCTCTGCTGGGTCGCTATGACCGATCGTTATGGGACTCCCTGCAACAGTTTGCTGACTCCCTGCCTAGGGATAAACGGGAAGACTTCCAGGAGGTGTTGAATGAGGGCATGATGGTCTCCAACCAGATCATCAGTGCAGCGGGGGATGTATCATTGCTGGCGGCCCATGGGTACTGTCATGGAGTACACATGAGGAGACATTCCTGGCTGAGACTTACCTCTCTAAAGCCTGAAGCGCAGCAAAAGATTGCTAACTTGCCTTTCTCTGGCACGACATTGTTCGGGTCTCATGCGGATGACGAAATGGCCCGCATGAAGGCCGAAGCAGAAACCCTGAAGGCCGTGGGGTTGGAAAAACCCAAGGAACAGAAGAGATCATTCCGTTCCTATGGCAGGCGTTATTCTAAACAACGCGGCCAAGGGCGTCAGTCTGGTCAACAACAACAACACCAGCAACAACAACAGTTCCCGAGGGCAGTCCTTTCAAAAGTGCCAGAGGGGCAGAGGCCAGCATCAATCCTCGTCGGGGAACAAAGGCCCTGCCGGGTCGAAGCCCTGAAAGGTCACTTCCCCCTCATCCGTTACCCGCTCCGGTGGGGGTGGGGGGGGGGGGGAGGGGGAGTATTCAATACTACCTGGCAGAGTGGAGAACAATAACTCAGGACAAGTGGGTGCTGAATATTGTTTGCAATGGGTACAGTCTTCGTTTCACCAGCCCGCCTCCACAGATTCCACCAGTGCGCTCTCCCTTCATGGTGCGGGAGCTCCAGTGGGAGGCGGATGTTCTGTTAAAGAAGAAGGCGATAGAAACTGTTCCTTTGAGGCAAAAAGGAAAAGGTCTTTACTCAAGGTTCTTTCTCGTCAGAAAAAAAGACAAGAACGAGTTCAGGCCTATTCTAGATCTGCGTCAAACAAACAAGTGGATCCGCAGAGAAAAGTTCCGTATGTTGTCCCTGCATCAGATTTATCCTCAGTTGCATCGAGGAGACTGGCTGTGCGCCATAGATCTGCAGGACGCTTACTTTCATGTGCCGATCGCACAAAAGCATCGCAAGTTCCTGAGGTTTCTGGTAGGCAACAACCATTACCAGTATACGGTACTCCCGTTTGGTCTGAAGTCTGCACCAAGGACGTTCTCCAAGTGCATGGCAGTGGTGGCAGCACACTTGCGGCAGAACAAAGTGTTTGTGTATCCATACCTGGACGACTGGCTGATCAAAGCTTCCACGTACCAGGAAGCCCAGTGTCATTTCAACAGGACAGCTGCCTTGCTTCATCGCCTGGGACTGCACATCAACATGTCGAAGTCGGTGCCGATCCCTGTGCAGTGTCTCCAGTACTTGGGGGCCTCAGTCAATACTTTGAACGCAAGCGTGTGTCCTTCGGAGGAGAGACGCTTATCTATCCGTTGGAAGGCCCTGCACCTCCTCTCAGCCCACTCTCCTACAGTGAGGACGGTGTCCTCTTTACTGGGGTCGATGGCTTCCTGCAT